>NC_137456.1:12520130-13942684 GCF_964235325.1 Thermobia domestica | reverse complement strand
TAAGCAAAATGTAACGCAATGAAAAAAGTGCAAAAAGTATGAAAAGGTAGCACTAAAATAGGTTGACCACCATATTATGGACTTCAGGTTTTAAACCATTCCGTTATCATGTAAAAAAAAAAAAAAAAAAATGAAAGTGCTCGACTGAGGCCCTCTTAGCATGTTGTAGAAATTTCAATGAAACATTGTTAAATGCAACAAAGAATACTTTATTAGACGACTTGCTACATCTTTGAATATTGTACATAGTACACTCGGTGTTTGTGGGGATCAAAAGTTTCAGTCATTATCGTCACTGGTGTTGTTCGCAGTTTCCCCTTCTTCCACGTTCCTGTTCCAATCCAAGAAAGAAAATGGCACAAAAGTAATATAGGAAACTGGCCCCGAGTTCTTTATAATCAGGGTTGAATTCAGGGATAGCCCAGGGGAATCTCCCCCCCCCGAAGAAAATTCATTCCCCCCCGGAGAAACTCAAAAAAATTCAGTCACAAAATGTAGAAATTACTTCACCCAATTATTTGCTTTCTTTCCTTGCACGTGCAGACGAAATCCAATCTCTCAATATACATATAAATGACGCAGACCCATTCTATATAAATATTAAATATGTAACATCTAAGATAGAATACCAAATAGCCAATAAAACTTGTATTTCTTAACGCTATGACCGAGTTTGGCAGAACATGAAATTGTCAACTGTTGAAGCAAGGTTTGTATTTTAGTAGGTACTATACTCTCGCCCTATATTATGTATTAGTAGGTAGCACTAGCACAGATTGAGATAGAAAAGGAAAGATAGGGAAGATCTTTCGATCATTCCACATGATCTCTGATGTCAACAGACTTCAATTCTTGAAAACGTACAGTTCTTGCATTATTTGAAATAGGGCGCCTAAATCCCATTTCTCGCATCGGAAGTAACAGACGTAAATGTTTTACGATTGTTAAAGTAAACACAGCTTTCTTTAATTAAAAATAATTCAGTTAAAGGAAGAGATTCAGAGGGCATCGTTTAGAGGGATCAGGGAGGAACTATATAGGAACTATATGGATTAGGGACTTATATAGAATTTATCAATATGATAGTAGTATATAAGTGAAAGATTGCTATTGAAGGTGATGACGATCCTGCTCAGTGCCGTGCCATGGGGGAGGGGCAAGCGGGGCGACGGCCCCGGGCGCCGAAGTAAGGGATGTAAAATTCGGGAGGGGAAAAGAAAAGAAAAAAAGGAAAGAAAAACAGAGGAATAAAACACATGTGCACATATGTATATAAAATCAAAGGAAAAAGTAATGAAAAGTGCTCAAAATCAAGGAAAAGCAGGGTTTACTTTTTTAAATTTTCTCCTTTCGCGGCTGGTCTGTCGACCTCACTCATATACACGAGGGTGCCGTCGTATACTCTCGCGCCAAGCGCTGATTTTCCACGACACGGCACTAATCCTACTGAAAATTTCGTAAACTAAACTATTGATGTGTATGTAGTGAAGAAACCAAGGCTAATATACTTGATTTAGAATCAGAAGTGTGAGAAAGAATGATAACTTTTTGTTAAGATATTTCTGTGTGTGTTTGTTTTAGGACAAAAAATATTTGAGTTAATTTAAATCTTTTTAAAAACTTCTACATTAGTAACAAACAGTAACTACTGAATATAGAAATAATAACAAAAATAGCTACTGTAAATAGCAGTTAAAGTTTAGTCTAAAATATTTTTGCCAGTCTTTATTTAATGTTTTAGATGAAATCAAACGATTGATTTTTTTAATTATAATCTCACATTGAATATTTATCAGCAATTAGTCTCAATATTAGGTAAGATGTGTATGAGAATGGAATTGTTAAATATGCTGCTTTCTTGCAAAAATACGGAAAAACAACCCTCCCCCCGAGGAGTTGACATTGCCCCCGGGTGAAAATGTCTGAATTCAACACTGTTTATAATGCCATAGTTTTATAAGTGTCCATACTACTTGTAACTTGAGAAAGGAATGATCACTTGCTATTTCGAACTTCAGGTTGGTTAGGCCTACAGTAAGTTTGGTTGCTTTAGCGATATTGCAGTACAGTTATTTCATGCAAGAAATGGGACCTGTGTCCTTGAACTCCTTGGAGCAAAAATCAGCGGTATTCATATTCTGACCTGTGACAATTCTTGATCCAAAATTTGGAACTAGATTCTTACGCTTAACTCATTTACTGAAAGTGAAAAATTAATCTAATCTAGAATGTCTTACCTGCATGCGGTCCCTGTTGTTTTTTAGGGATAATGTTTTCTCTGGCATCAACAAACTCTATTCTTTTTACTCTTGCTTTTTAAGGACATTTCTCTTCCATCTATCTTTGTTTCCCTTTAGTTTTATACCCACAACATGGTCTTCACTATCCTCCATAATACTACGCAAGGCCAGAACAATCACAACCAGGTAAAGCCATTGGTTAGAATACGAGAGTGACTGATTCACAACTGGGAGAACAACCAGCAATGATCCCAGACACGACCCGTTCGGGAGAGTAATGCTCCCGGAAGTACGTTCTTTAGCGCGCTACTCTAGCTAGCTGCTTTAAGTTCGTCACAAAATTTTTATCATGGAGTTCAAGGGGAACAAAACGAGCCCTGCGGGGCTTCTAACCCATTCCTACTACTACTACTATACTACTACTTCTTCTTCTTCTTATCTGCACAAAACTAAGTAAATCACTTTTATGAGCATTATTTTAATCTTATTTTAATTAAAAAGTGTTTAAAAATATAAAAAAATAAAACTTTCCTTGGGGTGGGTTTGAACTCACGCCAAAAGCGATATTCGTTACTAGCATGTAGTGCCAGCACACTCGATCACGAAGACCGACAACAGCAATTGTTTGATTTCTGCTATTTGAATGCAATGTGGCAAGAAATAGATAACGCCAATCAGAACTGTGTATTTCGTTCTTACTTCCGGGAGCATTACTCTCCTGAGCTAGTCCTTCCCAGACAGCTGACAGTGTGCGGTGTGCAGCAGAAGAGAAAGGGAAATGTTGCCAGATCACGTGCAACAAGGGCTTCAGTCACTGACTGAGGCCCTTCTAGCACATTCCCAATATTTCTGTCCCTGGTTTCAATGCCAACAATGCATGCAACTGAGATCCCAATATTACACATTCGTAGAGCTATTCTTAAATATAGGATTTTCAACAAAAACGCAATTTATGCATTTTAGTGACTGAGGCCCTTTTTAGCATGTGCCAATTCAATTGAAGATTACTAGATAAGTTTATTATATAGTATTGCTATTATTAGTAGTATTATACTCTTTCTATAATTATCACGCGCAATTAACGAATATATGATATTTTTTTTACTAAATTCCTGAGGCTTTAAGGTATCTAGAGATAGGATTTGACGACTATTTCCTATTATATCTATTGGTCAAGGTCTACCTTCTGGAACCCTTGGCAATGGAACTGTAAATAAACCTCTTTGCTGTTAATTGTCCCACAGTTTGTACCCTAACTTGGTTTGCCAATCTCAACAGTTTACAACGTCCGACATTCACCCCACATCTTGTCGTTTGCGGACTGTCCTTTCCCTAACTTTGGAAGACACTAACCATAGCAGCTTGCCAATATCCGACAAATCGCATTGTTTACAGTGGTCTAGTCAGGGGCGGGTCCAGGACGTACTTCCTAGGGGGACGGTGGGTTGTAATACTGCTACTTAGAGCTACTTTTAAGAGCTCCAAACTTTGGGATGGGTTTTATTTATATATAAAATAAGAAAGTTTCCTCTTCTGGGAGGAATCGGGGCGCTCCCCGGATCCGGTCCTGGGTCTAGTCATCACAATCTGGTCTCTAATGAACTTTGATATATCGTCGGCCTTCTACACTCATCAAGTGACATCCCTGTCACCACCTGGAGAGAAGTTCTGCTGTGCTCCATGATTCTTAGTCATCCCAACGACTTCATTCAAAAAGTAGTACAAGCTCATAATGATTTAACTGGTGAGTGGACGCAGCACTGATTAAAAAAATATATTAGTTTATAAGTAGGGCAACCCAAAAACATAAAAAGCATTGCAGCAATTTACACATATGGTTGGTACCTTGAACATGGTTTTGGTTGTTTTGGTTGTCTAAGGGTCCAGAAGAAACTAATTTTAAAAGCATAATAAAGCATAATTTTAGAAAATAAATCATAAAACATAATTTAAAATATATAGCACAATTTCTGGAAAATTCTATTAGAACAATTCTTAGAAAATTCTCTTTAACTGCAAGTTTAAAATACTGTGTTTAATATTTTTAAAATCCAATATTTACAATGTAAAATCATTGAGAACATTTGCAACAATAAAAAGCTTATTTTTATTTCTATAAACTTTTCTGTGTAATCCTTTGATGTGAAGAAAAGGAAAAAATGTAAAAGAAGAAGAAAACTTTCCTCCAACAATGAATAGTACACAAGAAGTCCACACTATATTGTTATGTTTACCTCTTGAACTTGAGCACTTTCTGTACTTTTTGGTGGCATCTTTTACTTTCCCTTTGTGTATATATGCACCTCTAAGGCGTATGAAAGTGATAGGAAAAAACTGACTCTAGTAAAGCATATCTCTTTACAGTGTACTAATTAGAAAGTTCATTAAATATGAAAGAAACTGGTTACATAAAATATTAATAAATAGATCAAGATATTTAGAATATTTACTGTGTAGTAAATATTATACATTATACACGATTAATGTAAAACAATGACTGAAATTAACAATAAAGCATAATTTGGAAAAATATAAAGCTTAATTAAACAAAAAATAAAGCATATTGTGGGTTGCTCTATTTATAAGCAATTAATGGACTACTTTTCAAAATTCAAATCGTTATTAATTTATTAAGAAAAAAGAAAGTATTTGAAATGAAGGGCAGTGAAACTAGTAAAGAAACAACTTAAAAATAACAAAGAAAGAAAAAGTCTAACATTAATTCACTTTTTCTAGGTACTTCATACAATATCTGAAACTGAACAATATTTAAAACTGTATATACCAGTAAAACTTAAGAAGGTTCAAAGACATTTTTATTTCTTTTCTAGCGCAAACTGAAGAGGCTATCAAGAAAATGTGGAGGAAGATTAGGACGTTTTCTGAGGATTCTTCAGCGTAAAGATGGACCTGGCTGCATTGATCTATCAGCGCTAATAACATTCCCTACTTGTTTTATTATATTTAGTGCCATTTATTGGAGCACTTATCTGTGACAACTGATATTATCTTAGACAGCTTTCGAAAATAAGTTAGAAAAAAATCATTTGTTTACTTGTATTTAAAACTCATAATATTTTGGCTTTTTTGTTATACAAGCTTTAAAACATTTTATGAACGAAAGATATAGAACTATAGTGTAAATAGTAGGACTACTATATATCATAAACCATATGAGATTTATCGTATTAAAAAAAACATATTTAACAAGATTGAACTTGGAAGTGTTACGATTATTTTAAAGAAATAAAATAAATTCTGCTAAAAGGGAGTAAAAGGGATCACATGATTCCATATCTTGTTATCCGTGGCGTATTTAGGAAACTAACGGGCTCACGCCCCCCTCCCCCCCGCCGATATAAATGTGTTCGTTTTTCGCATTTCACGTACAGCAATAGTCATTCTTACCATTTCTAAGAATTTCATTCACTTTACATTTTCTTATGTTCTTTGTTCAAAAAAAAAAAATATATATGTATTTGTCAAATTTCATGTAAGAAAATTGCATTCTTTTTTCTTGTTTCATCCATTCGACTCTTCTGTTTCTTTTTCTTAGTTGTTACTTTCTTTCGTTTCTCCTATCATACTTTCGACCGTTGTTAGTTGTGATTCAAGTCGGCCGTCGTCACTAATACCAAAACTAAGGGGAGCTGATAAGCAAAATTGGTGTTCTACACCATCTTGCACGGATATCAACATAACAGAACTTTAGTTATTATAACGAAGGAATATTTACATTATTCAGTTATAAAGAAAGGTAAATGTTTGAATTAAAGAAAATCAAGATGGGGGAATAAATAGCACGGGAAATTAGATAGGAAAAGAGGGTGCATCCTTTTCCTTCTGTGAATAGAATAAAAGGTTAGATTCACTGCTAAATTTTTGTATCATACCACATAAGATTCACCAGTATGTAATTCTTGCCATTAAAACGGCAATCAGTATATTTCAGCTTTAACTTATCTCAACATTTTCTTTCAGGTAAAAACGTACACAGATAAAACTGTATATTTCCATTTTATTTTTATAAAACGAAATAATTTAAGTTGAAATGAGACTACAAATATTCAACGTGTATTTGGAGGAGCGTCATTTCAGATTTTCCTGGGGGCGGGGGGTAAGATCCTCCACCAACATACGAGTTTCACGTTTTCTAGTAGTAAATTAGTAGACAATCGATTAAAATATATTTAATTTTCAAACCCAGGTGGGCAATTGCCCCTCATCCTTCCCGGTGTTGTGCATAGCCCCTTCGGAAACAAAATCCTAAATACGCCACTGACTGTTATTATAGGCAACCAACATTTCTTTGCTACAGTGCAGGTTGCATAGTAACTACGAAATGCTTTAGAGTTTTAAACGGAATATGGATGGCTACCGTTAACGTAACCGTGATCCGTTAGCATGTTAACGGGTTGACTCTATTAACGAACTCGGTCTAGCTATCTATTGTAAGAAACAAAATTTAAAAATTTGCCTTTTGTTCGAGAATTATCCTGTGAAGTAACGGTCTGAAGTCGTAACAATGCAATCTTATAAATTTCACTGCGTGATCCTAATAATCTGTAATTTGCCAGAGCAAAACCATGTATTTTTTTAAAAAAAATGAGTGAAAACTGTATCTAATTTTTACTACTCAAAAGAAGAATCAATATGATACTTATTTTACAGTGTAATCAGTGGCGGATCTCGAAGGTAAAAACGGGGGGCGGGGTGACAGCCGGTACCTAGACCATGATAGGTATATATAAACTTTCAAAAATATATAAATAATAGCTTAAATTATTTTGTCACCGTTAAAACTGGAGTGCCTAGGCCCCCCGGCCCTGGCCTAGATCCGCCACTGAGTGTAATGATGTAATAAAATTATTCAATAATTTCACACTTTATTTCTTCCATAACTAATGTTGGAGAAAAATGAAACAAATCATCGTTCTTCCTGATAAAATAGAAATTATAAATCGAATTGATGGAATTTATGATATTTGTCAAGGCCGGATTTAGGACTGTACGAGAAGGATTTAGGACTGTATCTCCTAATAGTGCGCCAAGCTAAAGAGGACGATAAAAAATCACAGTTTTCTTAAAATGCTTTTTGTCCTTTTCTGACTCTTTCAAAAACAGTCACCACATAGAAAAAGTTTCTTTTTTCTTTCTTTTTCTTTTCTTTTTTTTTTTTTTTTTTTTTTGAATCGAACTGATTAAGATTAATATTATCATCGGCGGATAATGGACAAGTGCTCACGGACTTTTCTTAAAATCTACTGTAAAACTAAATGGTTAGTTACGTGCACTTTGCCTGTTTTTCGAAACGAAAGCCTAATAACAACTGTAGCGTGTGAAGCAGCATTAATAGAGATAACTTTGATGAATGTCTTATAATGAAGTATACATCGTAGGTATGCTATCTCTACAAAATGAGTCATTGATATAGAAATGAGCAAAAATAAAAGTTGCTGATAAAGTGGCGCCAGAATAGGGATATAGAACAAAAATCCGGCCTTGAAATTATTGTTACAAAAGTATATATATATATTGAGAATTTTCAGGTAGTATTTACAAATCTAAAGTCAAACCAGAAGTGTCCTAACATAGGAATATTGTTATAGGTAGTGACGTTGTCAAGGTATGTGAAGTGTTATTCCTTTGTTATTGTTTTAGAATAATATCAGGTGTACTCTTTAAACAATTTGGAATTACAACCACAGTAATTTCGGATATCTAAAATACCAATATTTTATTAGTTTTTTTTTAAATCCTATGTACTTTATACCAGGTTACATCAAGTGCCTTCCTAGTTCAACACTTGTAAATGAGTACATCTATTGATGATTAACAAAAAAACTGCAGATATACGAAAATATGAAGCGATTACTGAATTTAAAAGTTAAAATTCAGAACAAATAATAAAACATAGGGTTTAATTATTTGTAATTTTAATGTTTGCTCGAAACACATAACATAAACGATATCTTAATGTGGATTACTTATCATCTTTGATGAAGTAAATAGTCTATATAATTACATCATACGTTTTCGTTTATGAATTAGGACTTAGAAAATTGATTTTCATTTTTGCTCTTGAATAGAGAGCTATATTGTCTGAGAAGCAGATGAAGAGTACCGTGGAGTAAGATTTTACTTTTAGAAATTCATTCTTAGAATGGCTATTGTTAACAGATTATGTTTATAAACAAATAAATATTTAATGGTGTAAGCAGGGGTAAAAGCGGATGTGAAAAGGTAGGGGGACGCATGACGTCAAGCCGTCCCCCGGTCCTATCTTTGTCCATTGTAATTTTTCAGAAAGCGGGGGGACGCCACATATATTTTCTGGAAGTGTCGGTTGACGTCCCTCCGCGTTCCCCCTCGCTTTTACCCCTGGGTGTAAGTTTAAGTTATATTAAGTTTTCTTTTATTGTGCTATAATAAACCAATTTATAGGGCTCTCATCATTGAATGAATTGCCTACAGTAAAATCTTGCATACCTAGGAAATAGCAAGGCAAATTAGCAACAATTCTGAAACTAGGAGTCTTTCTCAGGTTCACTTGCTAGAAACTCAGAAGACTAATAGGCACTCAGAAATCAACTTAACCACCAATTACTTAACACAATGATAAGTGAAACTGTTCGTTCAAACTCCATTTTAAGTTATACAAGGTTACACCACTTAAACATCCCTTAAAGTTTACGTGACTTGTTCTGAGTCGTTCTTATATGTAGAAAGTGTCATACGAAAGGCTTGACTACTGCATGATTCATATGTTAATCAAACTTTTTGTGTGACAACAATCATAAATAAGAACATTCTGAGTACGGGCCATTACGTATTTGTTTCGGATTTTGCATTGTAAATTAGTCAAAAATTAATATTTATTTATTTTGATTCTCAATTAGCTAATAAATTTTCAAGATAAAAGTGGTACTCATTAAGAATAGGGGTCTTGTTTGGACATTTTCAGATAAAAGTATTTGTTTACTTAGGCGATAGACATTTAAATCCTTTGTGAACATAGAAACTGTAATTGTAATACGAAGATAGCTTGTAGTAATCATCAAGCATAGATTGATGCATATTTTTTATCTTGTCTTCTTTTACGTACATATTCACTGTCGTTAACATGCCTTAACACAGATTGGTGTGTATTTTTCACACCTGTCTTCTTTTACATGCATATTCACTCGTTAACATGCCTTAACATAAATTGGTGTGTATTTTTCACACTTGTGTTCGTTTACGCGTATATTCACTGTCGTTAACATGTCTTAACACAGATTAGTATGTATTTTTTCACACGCGTTTTTCTTAGGGGCATATTCAGTGTTAACATGCCTTAACACAGATTGGTGTGTATTTTTCACACTTGTATTCGTTTACGCGTATATTCATTGTGGTTAACATGTCTTAACACAGATTGGTATCTATTTTTTCACATGCGTTTTTCTTAGGTGCATATTCACTATTATTAACATGCCTTAACACAGATTGCTGTGTGTTTTTCTTACTTGTCTTCCTTTACGTGCATATTCACTGTTATTAACGTGCCTTAGAACAGATTGGTGTGTATTTTTCACACCTGTCTTCCTTTACATGCATATTCACTGTCATTAACATGCCTTAACACAAATTGGTGTGTATTTTTCACAGTTGTCTTCCTTTACGTGCATATTTATTGTTGTTAACATACTTGCTCCTCACCAAGGACACAAACCCACGTTACCATGAAGGTTTACAGTTTTCCCCTGCTCTGAATAGATGTAAAGCTAGCTTGTAGTGACTACCCCAGCACAGATCGGTCCATATTTTTCACAGTTATCATTTCTATAGCATATAAATTTGCGGACGTTGTTGGTGATGGGTGGTAAGAATATGAGTCTAAAAGGCATTAGGCAGCAAGTAGTAAAGAATTTTAATTTCATCTGGTGGCGCAATATACTTTAACTATGCCAAAAGAAGGTATTAGTGTAACATTTCCGTCAAGAAATACAAATTTAACAGTTGTATAAATTTGACCCCGTATTCTTAATTTGTACCTAAAGAAAACATATAATAAGAAATAATTTGCAAAGTTTGAAAAGACAAAATGAAATTAGTAACTAAGGTAAGCAAATAAGTAATAATAAGGTTATTGTTAACTTTTTGTAGATACTTTACAATCGATTGTTTTATTTCTCTCTTTCTCTCTCCCTCCCTTGAGATGAGATAATAATGTTCGAAATAGAGAGTTATTATAAGCAGTGTTCTTCCACACTGGTTTTTGGAGGGGCACTACCCCCTGGAGCTCTGAGAGTGACCCCCGGAAGAGATTAAAATAACACGTTTATACTATAATAAATAGAATAGTACCAGCAGTATCCCCTCGAAATACTAAGAGTGCCGCTAGGAACACCATGTCTGAAAGAAACACTGACTATAAGTGGGACACAATGATAAGTCACAGATACGTAAGTTCTTGTGGTTTTTAGGTTTGCTTCGATTGATTTTTCGTCTCGTGACTTATGTTTGCCTTTTTTTAAACAGAGAAGAGAAAAATATACAGGAAGAATCAAGGATGTTATAAATAGAGGATCTGCCCATATGTATCTTCATCCTATTAAATCGGTGAAGCCAAAAAGCAACCGAGCATCGGCACGTCTGATCGGCTACTCTCGTTTCTGCCATCGTCTTATTGGCTACTTTCGTTTCCGCCATGATTGTTGGCTCAAAACATTGCGATCCTATTGGGCAGAGTGGGCAGAGTAGGGGTGGCGAAACTGTGACGTATGACTTCAAGATTTTGTTGTAAGAGCAGATCCTCTATTTTATAAGATCCTTTGGAAGAATCTTGAGATATTGGAGTCAAAGTGTATGATAACATATCTTCCCATATCACAGAGTTAATCTCTAACGTCTGTGAGAAATTGTGAAATGTTGCTAACATAATTATTGTATCATGAAACACCATTTTATATATACAAATAATTTATAAAGAGAAAACAGTAATTTATCAAAGACGATTTTGTTAATAATAATAATGTTTATTAATAATATTCATCCAATAGTTATTGTAGAATGATTTATTAAATAAATTATCTAGTTTCGCCCTTGTTACTGCATTGTGTTTTTTTAATTGTTTTGTACCAGAAATTAGTTGAAATATCATCTTAAACAATATGTCCGTACTGGAAGATCAGTTACCTCTATCTCAGAAGCTTGGATGCATCACGTTTCTCTGCTAATCTACTAATTTTGACCTAGCATTTTTCTATTTTAATGACGTCTGGAAAGTTGAACATGTTTTTTTCTTTCCTCCCACTTTTCCTTGTTTATGACATTCTCCAAAATATAGTTCCTTCTGAAACAATCTGGTAACTATTTTATTTTCACATAAAGAAAAAACAAACATGGTAGCTCAAATATTGACATCATCAACCAACATATTCTTTCTAATTAAACGAGAATGATAATTATAAAGGACAATGAAGTGTGAGGCAACTGATAGCACAAGATACAACATCCATTAGCGTCAGAAAGGTAACTGATAGCACAAGATACAACACCCATTAGTGTCAGAAAGGTAACTGATAACACAAGATACAACATCTATTAGCTTCAGAAAGGTAACTGATAGCACAAGATACAACATCCATTAGCGTCAGAAAGGTAACTGATAGCACAAGATACAACACCCATTAGTGTCAGAAAGGTAACTGATAACACAAGATACATCTATTAGCTTCAGAAAGGTAACTGATAGCACAAGATACAACATCCATTAGCGTCAGAAAGGTAACTGATAGCACAAGATACAACACCCATTAGTGTCAGAAAGGTAACTGATAACACAAGATACAACACCCATTAGTGTCAGAAAGGTAACTGATAACACAAGATACAACATCCATTAGCGTCAGAAAGGTAACTGATAGCACAAGATACAACACCCATTAATGTCAGAAAGGTAACTGATAACACGAGATACAACACCCATTAGTGTCAGAATGGTAACTGATAACACAAGATACAACATCTATTAGCTTCAGAAAGGTAACTGATAGCACAAGATACAACATCCATTAGCGTCAGAAAGGCAATTGTAATTGTAATATATTATTGTATATAAGCCTACATACATTACTACTACACAGATTGTATTTCGAAAACAGAATTTTATTAATATTTAAAAATTGTGACGTATATTAACCGTGTTAATCTATATATATAAAAGAGAACGTACAAAATCCTTTGTCCGCTCATCACGCTAATACGGCTGAACCAATTTCTTTCATTTTTGGGGGGTTATTAGGATTTGGACCCTAGATGGTTTTTATCATATCACTTTAATTTTTAATTACCAGTGTCTTGAGATAATTGACCATTCAAGTGTCCATAACGTACAAATCCTTTGTTATTAGTTCATCATAGGTAAAAATAAACGTATTTATATGCAACCCGCATGACCGTGTCACTCGGCGGGTTAACATAAATGACAGGCGATATACAGCGGAAAATAGCTTGAATCTTCTGTTTAAAATTTTTTAATTGATTTGCTCATTTTTACAGACACTTTTACAATATGCCAGCACCGGGATGACCGCAGCGAAGCGGGGCGGGTTAACATAAATGACAGGCGATATAATGTTAAGATTTACTGCAATCTTCTATGGTTTTTATCATATCACTTGAAAGCGAAAAAGTAAAAATTATCTAAGTAACAAAGTTTATTGCGTTCCGGGGTGACCGCAGCGAAGCGGGGTGAACGCTGCTAGTAAATTATAAGTTTTGCCTCTTTATTGTTACAGGTTATTTCGTAACTTGAAATTTTAAGATATCATTCTACCCTTTCGACAGAGCAAACACTCATACAAATTACCTTCATCTGTTTTAAAAGTACAAGAGATTTGTTTGTTCGTTTGTTATTTAGTGATCTTCCTTAATGAAAAGTTGGATACAGTCTTCAAAAAGATTATGTATTTTTAAAAGCCTGAGTCTATACAGGGGTGAAGCCAGTAGGTTTGTGTAGGAGGGGCCCGTCGTTTTTGAGGGGGGGTCAGCTACAATGTACAAAGCAAAAAAAATGTGTTGCTGCTAGTGTTTTTGAGGGCTGAAAGAAAGGAAAATTTTGGTTTCCTTCTGGAAAACTAAAAACACTATTTTAGCTTCTTCTACTTCTTCTTCTTCTTCTTCTTCTTCTTCTTCTTCTTCTTCTTCTTCTTATTATTATTATTATTATTATTATTATTATTATTATTATTATTATCCATAAATTCTATTCAAGATAGTTTTTATTATGCTTAATCAAGAACTACTACCCGGGACCAAACGCTATACTTTTGTGCATAACTATAAAGGTAACCAAGAAAATTCTGTCCCTTTTCGTGGAGGTCTGTGTTCAATTGGACCTCACACCGTGAGTTGAATGCGAGTGGAGATAAGGCGAACGTCAGTGGTTGGTGTGGGTATATCCAACATACTATCTGGTTGTGGCAATTCAGATACACCGTGAACTTGCGTAAAGACAGAGGGAACATGGGACATCCACAGAGCGTCATAAGAGCATGTATGCTGAACGAGTTCAAATGGAGGTCAAACGCCGCTGTAGCGGGACAGAAGATATGCCAGGTCTTTGGTGAGGGTGTCGTGACGACGCGGACAGTGCATCGATGGTTTAACAAGTTTAAGGACGATGACGAAACACCCGAAAACACCACGTGCCAGAAGACCAACACATGTACAAAGAGGAACTGGGACTACAAAACAGTGTGTGGAGAGACCATTCGGTAGCACATCCATCAACTTGGGAAGCACTATAAGTTGGGTCGATGGGTCTCACATGTTTTGACTCCGGGCCAGAAGGCAACGCGGCAGTCGCCTGTGTTTATTTACTGTTTCGGAGCCATTTCTGGACAGGACGTTGACATGTGATAAAAAGTGGGTCCTATACCAAGCTCCACGGCGCTGTCATCATTGGTTAGCATCCCATGAACTGATTTCAAAACAGCCAAAACCAGCACTCTACCAGAAGAAGGTCCTTCTGTGTGTTTAGTTCATCGTGCATCGGGAACTGCTACCAGCTGGTCAGAGTATCAATGCAACTGTGTAGTATCAGCAGTTGAGCTGTGCTCAACAAAACCTCAAAACTCTGGAGCCATCACTTCTGAATTGCAAATGAGTCCTCGTTTGCGGAACAAAGCTAAGTCCCACGTGGCTAGGATGACTCAGGACATCATTCTCCGCCTTGGATGGGAAACAATATTGCAACCATTATATTCCCCCGGGTATTGCACCGACCGATTACCACCTGTTCCATTCTTTGGACAATCACCTTAGAGGACGCCAGTTCAAATCCCTAGTAAAAGTCCAAAATGCACCTCATACCTTCTTCGTTTCACGGCTCACCAAGTTCTACCGCGATGGATTCCATGGCCTTCCAGAACGTTTTCAGAAGGTCGTCGATGCTGATGGGGACTACTTTTGATTTTCCATTTTAGGTGACATATCGTTGTTCGAAGGTGGTGGGTGAAAAAGCAACAAAACTTTTCTTGGTTACCTTTAAATTTAAGACCTTGTATACAGAACCTATCTACACAAGGTATTATTCGTGACTAAAAAAAAAAAAAAAAAAAAAAAAAAAAAAAAAAAAAAAAAAAAAATTATTTTATTACACTGAGTAGAAATAAAAGAGAGAGCGAATGAAATCCTAATTGAATAAAATCATTGTTTCTCACCAAATTTTCCATCCTCTATGTCTTTTAAAACACTTGTTAAATCATATAAAAATATACTGTACTTACAAATCAGTTTAGTACCTTTATTTTATAGCTGTATTTGTAGTACCTTGTTCAGACGTTTCTCTTCAAATTGTCAAATATAAATCGCAGTAAATTGTGTAATCTGCTGTCGCAAAAAAGTATCCTATTTTTCGATCGGTATAAGGAAGATATACAATACTATTTTTCGATCGGTATGGAAAAACAATATTTCTCCATACTATTTTACCATAAATTATTAATTGTCAATAAACTTTGTTACTTTTAAATGAATGAAGCGAGATAATATTACTATGATGTTTTAAAAGCTGGTTATTTGGGGGGCAGGAAACCATTTAGGGGGGCCTGGCCCCGATGGCCCCCCCCTTGGCTACACCTCTGGTCCTATATTTCATTGAAATTGTTTTCTATTTTTGAATTAGAATGAAAAATAAGTATAATGATTTACGATGGGGGAAAACCAGTGATCGAGCTTTTTTTCCCTGTGAAAATGAGGTCAGTTATCTCAGAAGAAAATAAGACGGTATTTTCTATTTACTAGTACTACTAGCCTACTAATAATAGTATCTATGAGTGTGCCGCGAGAATTCAAGTTACACCCGTAGTGTGCCGCAAGTTGAAAAAGGTTGGGAAACGCTGCCAAAATTTTTGTAGCTTAATATACATTTGTACACTTTTTAAATAAAACTATACTTGTTTCACAGGGAAATGATTGATGTAGCAAAAAAAAAAAAAAAAAAAATCGATCTTGCACTTCAGTTGTAGTCTTTCTCTTACAAAAACAATCTAGTTCTGTCATTTCTTCTGAAAAGGTGGTAGTATTTTACAAATATTTATCGTCTTTTTGGGTGCTGAATAATACATAAACTTAATGGCTTGCAGGATTAGACCCCCTCTGCAAAGCTTGTATCCCTCCCAACAAAAATTTCTGGGTGCGCGCCTGTATAGACCTATTACAGAGCGAGGTACAGCTCACAGATGACAAGAACAACCCTAAAAAAGGGGTCAGCGGGGAAAGGTTAACGACACAGTCAAGTCCATTTTCGTTTTTTGAAGTGTGATCTATACTTAGACATCGCCTGCTACTCCGGGTTGTTATCTGTGTGCTATTCCGTGGTGTCATTTGAAACCCCCGTGCGAAAAGTGGGCGATCCCATACCTACGTCACACTACTTCTGCTAGGGTTCTTCTCGTCATTTGTGAGCTGATGAATGGAGTGAGCAGTGGTGTGTTCAAGGCTTTCTATAGGGAATGTAGTTCTCCACAAAAGGAAAATGAATTCCTTAAGAATTTACCCGCCAAATTACTTTCCAACTTAAAACTAGGAGAGAATTTTATCAAGTTAGTCCCTTAGGTAATGAGAGATTTGTGCATAGTTCTTGTATTTTTTTTAAAAATTTCTATCTTTATAAATTGGTATTTTTCTAATCAGGAACATTGGAGATTTTCAGGAGTTAATATTATACCTACACTTTTCAAAGATACTTTTGATAATAGTATGAAACTTGTGATAACAACAGGAGGTCCTGACCTTGAATATGTTTATGAATTTTGGTGAACAAGTACAGTCGATATTCCTTTTTCAAAATCAAGATTTTTTTTCATTCTTCTTATGAAGTTCTTCATGTTTTTCTTTTTTTTTTTCAAGTTGCTACAACTGACAGATTCAAATAGTAAGAGAATAACCTCAAACACCATTTCTTTGCAAGCGGACAACGTAAGACTTGTAAATAGATAGTATCTCATCAATGACATCTGTGTTACCTACAATATCGTTGCACTTACATATGACATTAACAGACATGGACCCTCTGTTTTCACTTAGAATAGGATCCACTCTTTGTTCTCGCTATTAATAATTGGATCTGGTAGTTTAATGTTAAATAGGTTATGGAGGGAGTTGTCCTTCTATCTGAATATATCACCATCCAGGCGCGAATCCAAGGAGGCTATAGGGGCTATAGTCCCCCTTGACGTTCAGGTATACTCTGGATAAAATAGGCTTCAATCCTGCTTTACACTGGATAAAACGGCAAACTATAGTTTAGCCCCTCCCTTGATCATATCCTGAATCCGCCAGTGTCACCATCAACCGGAAATTATACTCTAATATATCCTCTTTTTCATTTCATTGGCCGGGAGCAAAGAACATTTACTAGCTCTTCATTCCAATATTGTACTGGCTCAATAGCGTCATTTCAGATTTTGCTAAGGGAAGGAAGTGGACAACAGAAGAGTTTCATGTTTCTTACAATTATATTAGTATACAATCGATTTAATAATATGTATTTCTGAAACTTATGGTGGGAGCAATTGCCTTTCTTATCCCCCCCCAAATGACTCCCCGTGTAACGATTACTTTGAACCACGTTGTTTACATCTTTTTCAGCAATGTGTACGAGGTAAAGAAATTATCAAATAATAATTCATGTTCCATAGGATTAGTCTCAATCTAGCTTTCACTTTAGTCCAAGTGGAGATCTAGATTCATCAATATTCTTCCCTTGATAGATTTTTGTGGTATAAGAGAATTATCACTTGAACGAAATGTCCAGATTTTGAATCCAAAACGATTGGATTTTTCCTTTATAAAAACTCTACATCAATCATCATGTGAAGGCTACAGGAGAGAACCATCAATTCGTTGGTGAACAATCTACCCTGACGTAGATTATCACTTAGTTCATCATACAATAGCAAAAAATGTCGAAAGTTTATCTCCATGTTTTAACTCGGCTTTATCCATAACGTGGCAATGTGTATTTATATCCCGAGGGGACATTGGAATTGAGGCAATTGATACAGTTAGATATTCTTCGGTTGAACTTCGCACCAGCGTCGTCAAACAGCACATATTTTCCCTTGGAAAGTTCTGGGAACTATTAACTATATGCAATGAGTGAAGGTTATCTACATGGGTTCTTTTTGTATCAGTTACGTTTCAAAGCTTGTTCGAATAATCACTGTTCAAGTATATCGTTCAGGAGGAAAAAAAAAAAACGTTTTTTTTTTTCTGACTACTCTGTGATATTGTTTGAACAGTAAATATCAGTACGAAGGGTTTTATAAACTGTGATATTCGTACTAAAATCTTACTAATCACCTAAATTTTCTTAATTTCTTCCAGTACATTGGGAGCGATTTTCTTTCTTCATTCTCTCGATAAATTTGTTTCTTCTATGTACCTACACCCATTTATGTTTTAGTATAGAGTTTTATGTAAGGAGTATCAAAATATGAAATAAAATGGTTGTGGACTATAAACAGTATCGCAGCCTTTAATTTTAAATTGAATTATTAATACATGCGTTTTGCACTGTTCATCTAGAAAGAAATGCCTTTTCAGTTATCATAAATCTACGAGGGTCATCCAGAAAGTAAAGAACGACTGCGCATCGCGCGCGGCACCTATGGTCCATCACTGCGAATGCGTGCGCAGCAGTTAGCTCCTTCCTCCATCTCATTGTGAGCCGAGTTTCAATGCTGTGTGGTCACGCTACTTGCTTTTGCAGCGATTCAAAATGGCGCCAATCGAAAATACCACCGAATGTGAAGTACGGAGAGTCATTTGTTTGCTGACAAAAGGATATTGTGAAATTCTCCAACAACTTCGACGCGCCATCCAAAACGAAAGAAGTAAAATACTGTCGACAAAAGTGTTGTTGATCTATGACAATGTCCGGCTTCATGTATCAGCACGACCACAGCAGGAACTTCAACGTCTAAAGGGGGAAATCTTTGGTCATCCTGCTTACAGCCCTGGCTGGGCGCCAAGTGATTTTCATTTATTCTCGAACTTAAGGAATTTTTGGGAGGAAAACAGTTCGCAAACGATGAAGAACTCAAACAAGCAGTGACAGCTTGGCCCAAATCAGGTGAGTATACCACCGGCATTGAAAAACTAGTCCTACGTTATAACCTTGACAACTATGGCAATTACATATTAAGGCAAAATAAGGTCCTGTGATTTTGTAAATAAAATTTTGTACTAATATATTTTGTTTTTATTTAACCATGCCAAAACGTTATTTATTATCTGGAAGATCTTCGTATTTTATGCCAATCATAGATGTTCACGAAACAGCGTATACTATGTGAAAAGTTTAGGGCTACAACACTGCATATAGGTATTAATTGTAATTTTTAATATGTTAATATCGCTCTCACAAATGCTTAAGATACCATTTTTCAGGCATTAAATTTTGCACTGAATCTTTAAAAGAAACACATTGATGCACTTCGCTTTTGAAACTTTTTGAATCCAGTTGAGGCAATTGTTTATCCTTCGCACTCGCATTCGTTTTCGGTTCACTGAAGGCGCAGCCTTGAGACTGTGAAAGTAGTTGATGCTTGTTCGCCGTTAGAGGTCTCTAGTTGATTCAGAATAACAGATTCTCGTCAGCTTTAATTGTCACTCTACATTAAATAATCTGAAATTTAGTGGCTATGCATCGTTACGTTTCGTATGCATGAAATAACATTTTTATGTTAAATAATTTCCGTATATGTGTAAGTCCTTATTTAAAATATAATTCCTTTAATAAATATGTTTCTTATATATATTGTTATCATTTATTAACAATTTAATTCGGTTATGTAAAAATAAGACTGAGAAAGCGTACAATATAACTTTAGTACCGGTACTCACGACAGGAAAATTACCGATGAAAAGTTATGTCCCACGATATTTTCAGTTGGATTTCAATGAAAAGGTAATATTACAAATGTTTATTAAGCATACAAGGCTTAGGTTTAGAGTTGCCCCTCCAGTCTGAAGTTGCCCTTGGACTTTGTAACATACAAAAAACAGTGCTTAAAGTATTAAAAATTGTTATATTTCACTTAACTTCAGTACTCCGTGTGTTTCACAAAAATTTAAAAGGTTTTCTTCATTATTTTTGCGCATCTGTTACACCTGTTCGCCATATTCGCCATATTTTACAACTACCATGCTACTGAAACCTTCCGCAATGCTTCCGCATTCGGCAAATAGTACTAACTTCCACATATCTTTTCTCGTATTAAACATAACTCTCCTGCCGAACTTATATTCCTAAACATCAAATAAAAACTTCAAATTATCATTTCTTACCTCATTTCTCCTGTAAATTTTCCTGATTTTTATAAAAAGCGGAGGGGTAACTCTAAACTTAACCCGCATACAATGACTCTATCCTAGTTTAAGGAACTATGTATCAATTTTTATTTATGCAGTTTTTTCATCACAAAATAAACTTCTAGTACTTTATGAATTAGTTGTGAGAATAGTTGGAAGAAACATAGGCAACAACTTTTCAATTTATGGCTTATGCTCTAATTTTGAATTTATATTGAACCCAGCAATATGACGGCCGACTTAGTACTAGAGCTTTATCCTCGTATTTAATTCAATTATTTACTGTTTATAATGTTTATATTTTTGACAACTTTGTATTCCTGTGAACTTTGTTTCATGAAGATCAAGTACAATAGATCCTATATCCAGCGCCAGTGCTTCTAGACATTTTAAAATTTTACTTATTTTACAATATATATTTCCTCAAGACAGTATCAGCTTAGCCCTTTCCGGATTATGGGGTTTGGGGTATTTTTTACTTTCAGTCAAGCAGCTACTGCATCGTCACTATCCTAGGATCATGGTTCATACCTCATTCTCTTCAGAATGGAACCGGCTTTCAAATGTAACCACTTGCATTCTCATACCACATACCAGGAGAGGGAAAAATGATGTCAAAGGGAAAATTTTGGAGGGAATTTTTTTCACATTTTGGGCCCCTCTGGAACGGCCCTGTGTAAACGTAGAGATCTAAAAAATCCGATAAATTGTACTTGGTATGCTGAATGTGTGTGCCAAATTTCAAGCTTCTATCTTGAATACTAAGAGCGGGAGAAATTTTACCAAGAATTCTCACAATGCCCCAAATTACCGCAAAACACCATGATCTCAGGTAAAAAAATTCTTGAGACATCTCTATTTACCCTAGGACTATAATCCGCCAATCATTCTCTTCAGAATAGAACTGCCTTTCAGGCGGTACCATTCACATGTCTCCATCATGTATCTAAGGCGGGAAATTCCCGAGAAAAGGGAATTTTTGGTCTAAATATCCCTTTTTGCAACTTTTAGCCCCTCTGGAACCCCCTGTTTTAACGCAGAAAACTGAAAAAAATCTATTAAATACTATTCGGTAGACTGAATGTTTGTGCATAATTTCAATCTTCTAGGTGCAAAAATAAACCCGCCAAAAATATATATACCGACAATGTCCCACATTCCCCTATACAGAAGTATATTTTGATAAAAATTCCCTGAGACATCCCTAATTACCCTAGGGTCATGTTTCGCCCACCATTCTCTTCAGAATAGAACTGCCTTTCAGACGGTATGACTCACGTGTCTCCATCATGTATCTAAGGCGGGAAAATCCCGAAAAAGGGATTTTTGGTCTAAATATCCTTTTTTCAAATTTTAGCCCCTCTAGACTCCACTGTTTTAACGCTGAGTTCTGAAAAAATCTGATAAATACTACTAGGTAGGCTGAATGTTTATGCACAATTATAATCTTCTAGGTACAAAAGTAAGCCCGCCAAAAATATATATACCAACAATGTACCATATTCCCGTATACAGAAGGGTATTTTGTAAAAATTCCCTGAGACATCCCTAATTACCCTAGGGTCATGTTTCGCCCATCATTCTCTTCAGAATAGAACTGCCTTTCAGACGGTATGACTCACGTGTCTCCATCATGTATCTAAGGCGGGAAAATCCCGAAAAAGGGATTTTTGGTCTAAATATCCTTTTTTCAAATTTTAGCCCCTCTAGACTCCACTGTTTTAACGCTGAGTTCTGAAAAAATCTGATAAATACTACTAGGTAGGCTGAATGTTTATGCACAATTATAATCTTCTAGGTACAAAAGTAAGCCCGCCAAAAATATATATACCAACAATGTACCATATTCCCGTATACAGAAGGGTATTTTGTAAAAATTCCCTGAGACATCCCTAATTACCCTAGGGTCATGTTTCGCCCATCATTCTCTTCAGAATAGAACTGCCTTTCAGACGGTATAACTCACGTGTCTCCATCATGTATCTAAGGCGGGAAAATCCCGAAAAAGGGATTTTTGGTCTAAATATCCTTTTTTCAAATTTTAGCCCCTCTAGACTCCCCTGTTTTAACGCTGAGTTCTGAAAAAATCTGATAAATACTACTAGGTAGGCTGAATGTTTATGCACAATTTTAATCTTCTAGGTACAAAAGTAAGCCCGCCAAAAATATATATACCAACAATGTACCATATTCCCGTATACAGAAGGATATTTTGTAAAAATTTCCTGAGACATCCCTAATTACCCTAGGGTCATGTTTCGCCCATTCTCTTCAGAATAGAACTGCCTTTCAGACGGTATGACTCACGTGTCTTCATCATGTATCTAAGGCGGGAAAATCGCGAAAAAAGGGATTTTTGGGGTAAAAATATCCCTTTTTTCAACGCTTTGCCCCAATATCTCAGTAGAGGTTAAGGAGTCAGAGAGAAGTTGCATTCTTGGGTGCAGATTTACTTTAAGAGTGTTTAATTATTGTTATAAACAGCGTGTGGACACACGGCATTAAAACGGCAATATGAAAAAGTAAAGCAAAGCTAGTGACCCTTTTGCGGAGATGCGTTGTAAAAAAAGATGCTCGTCAGCGATGGTGGGTTTGCGCGTCAGAGGAGAGTGAAAGCACAATGAGATACTGGATACTACTAGATATTTTATGTGTCGGACAGCTTTATCGTTATGATTCATGACTTAACATTAACATACAAATTCAGTACATCATGGCTTCCTTATGAGCTATGGCTTCATCGAGGCTTTAAAAGCACATGATTTCGATTACGTTTTTTTAACATTATTAGGAATGTTAGAAGTACGATATCCATATGTTTTGATTACTTACATATATATTCAGGGGTATAGCCACGGAGGCCCATCGTGGCTAGCCCCCCCCTTTTCGAAATGATCACCTTTTAAAATATCATCGTGAGATTACTTCGCTTCAATCACTTAAAAATAATAAAATTTACATATAATTAATAGTTTACGGTAAAATAGCATGAAAAAATAGAATTTTACCACACCGATCAAAAAATAGTATGGTATCTCTTCTTATAGCAATCGGAAAATAGTATGGTATACCTTTTGGTAACAACAGATTACACAATTTACTGCGATTTGTATTTGACAGTTTGAAGACAAACGTTCTAACAAGTACGATAAAACAATGGTACTAAGTAAGTACATTATATTTTTATACTGTGAGTAGTGTTTAAAAAAAACATTTTATATTAAATGGAAAATTTGGTGAAAAACAACGTGTTTATTCAGTTTTTCAGTTTGGATTTCATTCACTTTCTTTAAATGCTACTTGGTGTAAAACAGGAGTAAGATATAGCTGTTAATAAAATAATTATGTTTTTTAAGTCACGAATAATAAATAAATAATATTTTTGTCAGGAAATCTTAAAGAAAGTAAGTGTAATTTCAAAGAAAATCAGTCTTATTTATAAAGGTAACCAAGAAAGTTCTGTCACTTTTTGTCGGTGTTCAATTCGCACTTACAACGTGAGTTGAATGCGAAAGAAGATAAGGCAAAGATCAGTTGTTGGTGTGCATATATCCAACATACTACCTGGTTGTGGCAGTTAACATACACCGAGAACTTGCGTAAGGACAGAGTGAACATGGAACCTCCATAGAGTCATAAGGCGTGAGGGGTCAAACGCCGCTGCAGCGGAGCGAAAGATATTCCATGCCTTTGGTGAGGATGCCGTGACTACGCGAACAGTGCAGCGGTGGTTTACCAAGTTTAAGGAAGGTGACGAAATACTCGAAGACGCACCACGTGTCGGAAGACCAACACATGTCCAAAATGAAGATTTTCAGGCAGGCGAACAGTAGCCAGACATGTGAGAAACTGGGACTACAATTCAGTGTGAGTGGCTAAAACATTAGGCAGCACCTCCATCAACTAGGAAAACACTGCAAATTGGATCGATGGGTCCTAGATGATTTGCATCCGGGCCAGAAAGTAACGCGAGCAGACACCTGTGTTTCTTTGCTGTCTCGTCTGAAGAAGTAGCCATTTCTGGACAGGGTGTTGACATGTGATAAGAAGTGGGTCCAATACGAAGATTTACGTTGCCGTCATCATTGGTCAGCATCCCATGAACCGGTTCCAAAACAGCCGAAACCCGTGCTGCATCAGAAGAAGGTCCTCCTATGTGTTTGGTGGACTGCTCGCGGCATCGTGAACTGATAGCAGCTGGTCAGAGCATCAATGCAATTGTGTACTGTCAGCAATTGAGCCGTGTTCAAGAAAAACACAAAACTCTGGAGCCAACACTTCTGAATACCAAACGGATCCTTCTGTTACAGGACAACGCTAAGCCCCAGGTGGCTAGGATGGCCCGGGGTACCATTCTTCTCCTTGGATGGGAAACACTATTGCATCCGCCATACTCCTCGAATATTGCACCTTCCGATTATCACCTGCTCCATGCCTTGGACAATCACCTTAGAGGACGTCAGTTAGAATCCCTAATAGAGGTTCAAAATGCACTTGATACCCTCTTCGCTTTACGCCCCACCAAGTTCTACCGTGATGGAATCCATGGTATTCCAGAATTTTGACAGAAGGGCGTCGATGGTGATGAAGACTATTTTTGATCTTCCAGATACGTCTTACGTTAGCTGACATATGAATGTTCGAAAGTGGTGGGTGAGAAAGTGATAGAATTTTCTTGGTTACCTTTATAGATAGGTTATGTGTACAAAGGCTTAAATTCAAATAGTTATGCACAAAGGTATAATGTTTGATCTGGGGTAGTAGTTCTTAGTTAAACATAATAAAAACTGCCAGGAATATAATTTATGAAAAAAGCAATAAATGAAATAAATAATAATAATAAAATAATAATAATAATAAAATAATAATAATAATAATAATAATAATAATAATAATAATAATAATAATAATAATAATAATAATAATAATAATAATAATAATTATAATAATAATAAGCTAAAGCTAAAAGCAGTGTTTTTAGTTTTCTGGAAGCTGCAATACATTTTTTTTTTTGGTTTTGTACATTGTAGCTGCTCCCCTTTCAAAAACGACGGCCCCTCCTACAAAAAGCTGCTGGCTACACCCCTGCATATATTCCATTTTGTGAAAATTAACTGTGTAAATTTTTAAAAAAAGTATGGTTGCCAAAAATAGGACAACAAACAAAACTTATTCATTATTAATATTACATTCTATTGTGCAAATCACATTGGAATAATAATTATTACAAGTTTAAAACATACATGTTATTTTATGCATAAAATGATTTTATATTGTTGAAATTAAATGAAACTGAAGTAAATTGAATAAATAAATTCATTGATAACGCGTAATTTTACTTGCTCCATGAAATTTATTTTGAATCGAATAAGCTTTGGACATCTGCCTGGAAATATAAGAGTGACTTCAAATTTGAAACTATATTCTGCCTGATTCCAATCCTATTCTAATGCTCTCCCAGTATAACTTAATTTAGGTAATAAGAACCACAATTAGAAAAAGTAAATTGATTCGAAATGTATACGAAGAAAATCTGATTAATTCTTGTTTAGAAAACTGAAGTTCACTTATCATTTGCTTCCTTTACTATGTATAAAATTTCTATAATAATCTGCAAAAGAGAAAAATACTCTTAGCATATTTGTTTACTCTTTTTAAGCACCAAGGCTATATAATATATGGTCTTACAGTAGAGAGTGGAATTCGAGTCACTGTAATGAGTTTAAATTTTTAAAGACCTTTCACCGAGACTCGGACTCGGATTCATATTTATATCTATCTAGGCCTATCTATCTATCTATCTATCTATCTATCTATCTATCTATCTATCTATCTATCTATCTATCTATCTATCTATCTATCTATCTATCTATCTATCTATCTATCACAAAACATAATAGAGCGAGCGGTTTCGGGTTTGATTCCCGGAAGGGACACTCGATCGAAAAAGTGTAAAAGCTTTACCAGTCCAGCCATCCTGAATGAGGTTTTCCTGGGTTTTTCTCATTCACACCAGGCAAATGTCGGGATGATACCTGACATAGTGGTCTCAGGCTGCCTCCCTACTTCCCTTTCCTTGGGTAGTGTGATCGCCGAGGGACGTTATCCCTCATACGTGACGGGCTAACATCACCATAGATGTCAAAAGCCCAGAAATCTAAATTCCAGTGGCGGATCTAGGCCGGAGCTGAGGAGGCCTAGGCCCGCCAGTTTCTTGAACGATAAAAACAATTGAAGCTATTATTTATATATTTTTGAAAGTTTATAGTAAACTCATGATGTATCTATCACAGTCGGAGTTCTGGCTGCCCCTTCCATAGTTTTTACCTTCAACATCCGCCACTGCTAAATCCTAATCCTAATCGTAAATAGAATAGAAAGTAGGATGTAAAAATAAGATTTATTCATAAAACCACCTAAATAGTCATAATAATAGAAGTGTTTCTTCGTATTAAACGTAACTTATCCCTAGAAGATGAAATTACATTTATTTTTAAAGTAAATCATTAAGCACGTTTGAAAAGTAAAATGAACTAATTTCGTTTGTAATATTTTTTTCTTTCAAAGCCTCTAATATAAACCAACAATCAAGTAAATATGGACAAGAAACTCGAAGTAGATGAGGATTTGCTGAGTATAGTTGAGGATTTCGTAAAATGGAGAGAGGTAAGTTGATTCAGTATGGTTTAAGGAGAAATCAATTAGATACTCAGGCGGGGGATCCACCTGATCTGAACACCCACCACCACCACCACCACCACCACCACCAAAAAAAAAAAAAGAAAAGAAGAAAAAAAGAAAAACTTTCCAACTCCACACACATTTGAAGACTTCAATAATAAAACTATACTACGAAAAAGATTGGAGTAGCACAAAATTTTGATCGTATATTTTGTCTGAACGCTTTCTTTACATATATAAAAAAAAAAAAACCTAGTTCTATTACTTTCTTTCTGAGGATATCAGTAGCAGTAACTTATCCAGTAGTGGATGTAGCCTTGTCCGAGGGTCGTAGACCCCCAGTTTTTTTAAATAATTAAAACTATAATTTGTATACTTTGAAAGTTTGGAGTAAATAGCGATGCGCACGAGACAAGATTTATGGCTGTCTCGACTCGAAAATGTGCTGTAAAAGTGATGTTTCGACTCGAAAAATGTATATTTCTCTATTGGAAGAGCTATGTCTCGACTCGAATTTTGTCAGGAAAATCCTGTCTCGTGCGCATCCCTAGTAGTAAACTCATGTTATACCTATTCCAGTGCCGTGCTGTGCGGAGTGTTGGAGAGAGCAGGGTAAGTAACGGACGCGGGTGCAGGAGGAAAGGGGCGCAAAATTCGGGAGAAAAAGGATAAATATAAAATGGAAGGAAAAAGTAATAAAAAGTGCTCAAAATCAAGGAAAAGTAGGGTTTGTTTTTGAAAATTTTCTTACGCTTCGCGCCAATCATGGTAGCACTTCGCAGCTCGTCTGTCGACCCCACTCACATGTATGGGATAGCTCGTATACTCTCGCTCCGGGCGCTGATTTTCCAGGGCACCAAAACTTATTACCCCTCCCAATAAAAATTTCTGAGTGCGTGCTTGGGAGAGACAAAGCTAGAAGGAAACAATAGAGTTAAATATAAATCTTATGAAGAAATGCGCCAAACTTTTATTGAGTTTATGACTATTTTCTCATACATAGGAGAAAGGATTTCAGGCTCGCTTTGTCAATCACATTGACCGAGTTTCGTATTTCTTTCAAAAATCTACTTGGTAAATTTTTTTTTACTTACATGATTTAAATTCGGAGAAATATATAATTCATACACAATACAAGATCGGTAATCCTATAAACATGAAACCGGCAGTACATGTTATCCTCAAATCCAAATAGTAAATAATGAGTAAAACTATCTTGCTGAAATAACCTTCAAAAATCAGCTTCATTTTCTACCATAACCACTTTTTGAACAATATTTAAGTTAGAATAAAAATTTTATGACCAACTAGCAGCGTTCACCCCGCTTCGCTGCGGTCACCCCGGAACGCAATAAACTTTGTTACTTAGATAATTTTTACTTTTTCGCTTTCAAGTGATATGATAAAAACCATAGAAGATTGCATTAAATGTTAACATTATATCGCCTGTCATTTATGTTAACCCGCCCCGCTTCGCTGCGGTCACCCCGGAAGTTTTCGCTTTCAAGTGATATGATAAAAACCATAGTAGATTGCAGTAAATGTTAACATTATATCGCCTGTCATTTATGTTAACCCGCCGAGTTACACGGTCATGCGGGTTGCATATAAATACGTTTATTTTTACCTATGATGAACTAACAAAGGATTTGTACGTTATGGACACTTGAATGGTCAATTATCTCAAGACACTGGTAATTAAAAATTAAAGTGATATGATAAAAACCATCTAGGGTCCAAATCCTAATAACCCCCCAAAAATAAAAGAAATTGGTTCAGCCGTATTAGCGTGATGAGGTAACAAAGGATTTGTGCGTTCTCTTTTATATATATAGATAGCAGCGTTCACCCCGCTTCGCTGCGGTCACCCCGGAACGCAATAAACTTTGTTACTTAGATAATTTTTACTTTTTCGCTTTCAAGTGATATGATAAAAACCATAGAAGATTGCAGTAAATGTTAACATTATATCGCCTGTCATTTATGTTAACCCGCCCCGCTTCGCTGCGGTCACCCCGGAAGTTTTCGCTTTCAAGTGATATGATAAAAACCATAGTAGATTGCAGTAAATGTTAACATTATATCGCCTGTCATTTATGTTAACCCGCCGAGTTACACGGTCATGCGGGTTGCATATAAATACGTTTATTTTTACCTATGATGAACTAACAAAGGATTTGTACGTTATGGACACTTGAATGGTCAATTATCTCAAGACACTGGTAATTAAAAATTAAAGTGATATGATAAAAACCATCTAGGGTCCAAATCCTAATAACCCCCCAAAAATAAAAGAAATTGGTTCAGCCGTATTAGCGTGATGAGGTAACAAAGGATTTGTGCGTTCTCTTTTATATATATAGATCATATTTTAATCTGAAAGTTCAGTGCTCCTGTGAAATTTATAAATAATAATAATAATAATAATAATAATAATAATAATAATAATAATAATAATAATAATAATAATAATAATAATAATAATAATAATTATTATTATTATTATTATTATTATTATTATTATTATTATTATTATTATTATTATATCACTATTATTATATCACTAGAGTTAATAAATTCTATATCTGGATGTTTTTCAAGCTCATATCTGAAACCACGTTTCTGTTATGTAGATACATCCGTTCTCAAAGTTGTGTCCTTTTGACCCCTTGTAGTGCCAACATTGATACGACTGAAGTACGAACTCTGGGATTCATTGACTGAAATCGACTGTATAACCTCCGATAATCTCCTTCTCAGACTGAAAATGTCCGCATGTAATTGTTCTATCATAAGACAGAACGGAAATAAATATAATCATAGTAATAGTAAAGTCTGGGAAATATGAAGGATGTTGCAGGACTGTTGTTCTACGTTTCACAAGCTCAAAGAGCACAATAATTGAGCAATTTGCTGAGAATTATTGCCAAGAAGGAGCCAATTCCTCAAAGTCAAGACATATCCGATTAATCGATTCATGTATAAGACAAATAACGTACATATACCATGTACATTCTTTGTTAACTGTCTCTTCATCGTGAAGAAGTTCCTCTAAAATCTAAAACCCCCTTGCCTTTAATTTGTTCTGATAGCGTAGAGTCTTTGTTTTGTGTAACTATTCTCATATCGCAGATTGAAGCTACAATTGTAGACTTAGAAAGAAGCACCAAACTGGTTCCTCGTTCGTGATGATGCGGTTCAGAAATATTGGATCATTGTCTACAGAGTCAATAAGGATTCCCCAAATTGTCATTTGCATCTCCTCTGGTCGTCTGTTAAGGCATGGAGAAACAGGTCTCATACGCAAGTTCTTTGTCAGAATGGCATGACAACTGTCGTAGTTTATTCTTATTACCTTTCGTAATGTTATCATTTACTGTATACGGGAGCTATTTTTAAACACAATCTGTTGCACTTCCTTGTCGGACTTTTTTCCTTGTTTTTAATTGATCTGGGATGCTCTGCATAAATTCCATCTTTAACGGATTCCTTACCGACAGCGAACAACCTGTAGTACCTGAAGGTTCACGTTGCATCTGCACACACACATTCTATGAATCATTTATAGAGTTTGTCACCGAATATACTACGATAGTTTTTAACAAAACTTGTGGTGGATCTTGAGGGAAATCACATTAATGAAAATTAAAGTTTATTGCTTCAAATTAAGGGAAGAAAACATTTAAAAAAATGTACTATTTTTGTATTCGAGAAGTAGAACATTAATTAACTTTTCTTCCCTTAGTTTGAAGCAATAAAAGTTTACCGATGTGACTTCCCTCAAAAGCCGTCTCTGGACTCTATTTAACCCCGGACATGACCCATTTCTTGACTTGCAAATCATTTCACCAATGACCACGCACTGTATCTGATGCACCAGAGGATGAAACATACAAGCAGTGGCATATTTAGGGGGGCTTCCGGGCTTAAGCCCCCCCCCGAAATCTTACTATAGTAAAGTATATGAAATATATTGCAGAATTTTCACATTTTCAGTCAAAGCCCCTCCCGAAAGTTAGTAAAGCCTCCCCGAAACAAAATCGTAAATACGCCACTGCATACAAGGATAGCATAATGTCTTAAAATTCAGCAGGGTAGTGCTAAGTAGCCGAGGTGAGTCTGAGAAATAACTGACTTTGGTAGTACTATAGTGATCGCAACGAGTCGTGAAGCTTGACGTAAGTCTACCAATTTCATCATCCAATAAAACGCGAGGGTGTGTTCCGGTCGTCAATTCCCCACCGATTAAATTTTGTCAGTGTTGTCTCTCGCGCTACGTGGAGAACATCTACTGAGGGAACAACGTTGTTGGATTGCCGTTAATTTTGGTTTTGTTGCTATTGTTTTATATGTTTTGCTATTATTATTGTTACCATTTAATTCGAGTAGTTGTTAATGTTCGTGTTATAGTTTTTTAAGTGCTGTTTTTTTTTTTTTTTTTTTTTTTTTGTCAGTCGTTCGTTATGTCTTCTAAATTTAGCAACATTGTTGGTGAACTTCTGCTGTTTCACGTTTTCTCAAGTGTGTGTTCGGAAGACAGCTCCACGAATCGTTCCGAATTCTTCCGATGTATCACACGTGAGGCAGAACTGTTCAGTGGTGCCAATTTAGCTTATTTTTGGCTAAATCTAGCCTATTTAGAGAGGCATTTAGCCATACAAATCTAGGAAATGCTTATGGTCTTAAATATAGCTTATTTTATGAAGTTCCTTTGCCGTTTTTGGCTAAATCTAGCCTATTTAGAGAGGCATTTAGCCATACAAATCTAGGAAATGCTTATAGTCTTAAATATAGCTTATTTTATGAAGTTCCTTTGCCGTTTTTGGCTAAATCTAGCCTATTTAGAGAGGCATTTAGCCATACAAATCTAGGAAATGCTTATAGTCTTAAATATAGCTTATTTTATGAAGTTCCTTTGCCGTTTTTGGCTAAATCTAGCCTATTTAGAGAGGCATTTAGCCATACAAATCTAGGAAATGCTTATAGTCTTAAATATAGCTTATTTTATGAAGTTCCTTTGCCATTTTTGGATAAATCTAGCCTATTTAGAGAGGCATTTAGCCATACAAATCTAGGAAATGCTTATAGCCTTAAATATAGCTTATTTTATGAAGTTCCTTTGCCATTTTTGGATAAATCTAGCCTATTTAGAGAGGCATTTAGCCATACAAATCTAGGAAATGCTTATAGCCTTAAATATAGCTTATTTTATAAAGCTCCTTTGCCATTTTTTGGCTAAATCTAGCCTATTTAGAGAGGCATTTAGCCATACAAATCTACGAAATGCTTATAGTCTTAAATATAGCTTATTTTATGAAGTTCCTTTGCCATTTTTGGCTAAATCTAGCCTATTTAGAGAGGCATTTAGCCATACAAATCTAGGAAATGCTTATAGCCTTAAATATAGCTTATTTTATGAAGTTCCTTTGCCATTTTTGGATAAATCTAGCCTATTTAGAGAGGCATTTAGCCATACAAATCTACGAAATGCTTATAGTCTTAAATATAGCTTATTTTATGAAGTTCCTTTGCCATTTTTGGCTAAATCTAGCCTATTTAGAGAGGCATTTAGCCATACAAATCTAGGAAATGCTTATAGTCTTAAATATAGCTTATTTTATGAAGTTCCTTTGCCATTTTTGGCTAAATCTAGCCTATTTAGAGAGGCATTTAGCCATACAAATCTACGAAATGCTTATAGTCTTAAATATAGCTTATTTTATGAAGTTCCTTTGCCGTTTTTGGCTAAATCTAGCCTATTTAGAGAGGCATTTAGCCATACAAATCTAGGAAATGCTTATAGTCTTAAATATAGCTTATTTTATGAAGTTCCTTTGCCGTTTTTGGCTAAATCTAGCCTATTTAGAGAGGCATTTAGCCATACAAATCTAGGAAATGCTTATAGTCTTAAATATAGCTTATTTTATGAAGTTCCTTTGCCATTTTTGGATAAATCTAGCCTATTTAGAGAGGCATTTAGCCATACAAATCTACGAAATGCTTATAGTCTTAAATATAGCTTATTTTATGAAGTTCCTTTGCCGTTTTTGGCTAAATCTAGCCTATTTAGAGAGGCATTTAGCCATACAAATCTAGGAAATGCTTATAGTCTTAAATATAGCTTATTTTATGAAGTTCCTTTGCCGTTTTTGGCTAAATCTAGCCTATTTAGAGAGGCATTTAGCCATACAAATCTAGGAAATGCTTATAGTCTTAAATATAGCTTATTTTATGAAGTTCCTTTGCCATTTTTGGATAAATCTAGCCTATTTAGAGAGGCATTTAGCCATACAAATCTAGGAAATGCTTATAGCCTTAAATATAGCTTATTTTATGAAGTTCCTTTGCCATTTTTGGATAAATCTAGCCTATTTAGAGAGGCATTTAGCCATACAAATCTACGAAATGCTTATAGCCTTAAATATAGCTTATTTTATAAAGCTCCTTTGCCATTTTTTGGCTAAATCTAGCCTATTTAGAGAGACATTTAGCCATACAAATCTACGAAATGCTTATAGTCTTAAATATAGCTTATTTTATGAAGTTCCTTTGCCATTTTTGGCTAAATCTAGCCTATTTAGAGAGGCATTTAGCCATACAAATCTAGGAAATGCTTATAGCCTTAAATATAGCTTATTTTATGAAGTTCCTTTGCCATTTTTGGCTAAATCTAGCCTATTTAGAGAGGCATTTAGCCATACAAATCTACGAAATGCTTATAGTCTTAAATATAGCTTATTTTATGAAGTTCCTTTGCCATTTTTGGCTAAATCTAGCCTATTTAGAGAGGCATTTAGCCATACAAATCTAGGAAATGCTTATAGCCTTAAATATAGCTTATTTTATGAAGTTCCTTTGCCATTTTTGGATAAATCTAGCCTATTTAGAGAGGCATTTAGCCATACAAATCTAGGAAATGCTTATAGTCTTAAATATAGCTTATTTTATGAAGTTCCTTTGCCATTTTTGGCTAAATCTAGCCTATTTAGAGAGGCATTTAGCCATACAAATCTACGAAATGCTTATAGTCTTAAATATAGCTTATTTTATGAAGTTCCTTTGCCGTTTTTGGCTAAATCTAGCCTATTTAGAGAGGCATTTAGCCATACAAATCTAGGAAATGCTTATAGTCTTAAATATAGCTTATTTTATGAAGTTCCTTTGCCGTTTTTGGCTAAATCTAGCCTATTTAGAGAGGCATTTAGCCATACAAATCTAGGAAATGCTTATAGTCTTAAATATAGCTTATTTTATGAAGTTCCTTTGCCATTTTTGGATAAATCTAGCCTATTTAGAGAGGCATTTAGCCATACAAATCTACGAAATGCTTATAGTCTTAAATATAGCTTATTTTATAAAGCTCCTTTGCCATTTTGGGCTTTTCTTTTATTAGCCATTAAATTAATTCTAAAAATACTTTTTTTTAAAAAATAAAGTGTAATTTTTAAAAATTAGCTTATTTGTCATCATATATTGTCACATTAATTGATTTCTCTACAGAAGGTGTTTTATTAAGCAACAAACACTTGTTTCTCATTTTCCTTCTCTCTCTCTAACCACAGATTTAGAACTACTTAACAATACTTATCGACTCAGAAAAAACTTTAATGTCGCTTCCATAACGGCCTATTGAGAATTGGAATGCAATTTCAATGCAATGTTTTCTAATGCAAATTTAGTAAACTGCTCGGTTTTTCAAGCCACAGGGATTGTATTTTTTTTTTTTAATTAAAGGAAACAAATATAATATTTAACAGTTTGAAAACTCTCAATGTAATAATGTTGATTCATGTGGGTGTACAGAGAAATTATAAGTATTAGTAAGGACTATGACCTGCCGAAAGAAGTACTACTGAAAATTGGGACAATGGCAATCTTCACAAACACAACCAATCCACAATCCAAAGATGGTGCATCCAGTTCCAGCGCCTCGGGTAGCTGCAACGTTATCGATGATGACTTATTTCAAATCAGCTTATAATATCTGACTGACTTCTGTTGACTTTCGGAAATCAAATGAGTTGTTGATGGATTTTTATTGTAATTTAAAGTCATATATGTTGCTTGTTAGTCTTCAGCGAATAAAATTAAACATTTCAAATTTTACTATAACTGACTTATAATCCTACACGCAGAAGAGGGGTTTAAAATCTACAATGTGTGTTATAGGTTAGCATTTCAAAATCTAGCCATTTGTTGTGTAAAAAAAGCTTATTTCTGAAGTCCATCTAGCCTATTTTCTTCAGAGTTTGTTGGCAACACTTGAGCTGTTCTATGATTGGCGTAGACCTGAAGCTGTACGAGTTGTTGCGGTCACTATAACGTTATCGTAAAAAAAATTCGAAACTAAAATATTTTCATGTCTAATGAAAAGCTCGTGTACTTTTGAAAATATCACAATAATTTTTAGAATGTTTCCGTTTTTATCCTTATTCTAGTTTCACACTGAATCACTGGCATTAACGAACAAGTTACAACGTGTGACCCAAGTTCTGAAAGAAGAGCTAAGTGCTGCTCAGGAAGCCGAGAAGTCAGAGCGGTATAAACTTACAAACAGTCGAGGTGTTTTGCTTCATCAGCAAGATGTTATATCAAAGCTTCTTAGTGTCAAAGGTAAGATAATAGAAAAGAAAATAGACAATGGAAATTTCCGTGTGTTTGATAGAAGTCCATAGCGGTATAAACTTACAAACAGTCGAGGTGTTTTGCTTCATCAACAAGATGTTATATCAAAGCTTCTTAGTGTTAAAGGTAAGACAATAGAAAAGAAAATAGACAATGGAAATTTCCGTGTGTTTGATAAAAGTCCATAGCGGTATAAACTTACTAACAGTCGAGTTGTTTTGCTTCATCAACAAGATGTTATATCAAAGCTTCTTAGTGTCAAAGGTAAGATAATAGAAAACAAAATAGACAATGGAAATTTCCGTGTGTTTGATAGAAGTCCATCTGAACAGTATGAAGAAGAGATAATAAAACTATTTTCTTCTAAAAGCATTCATAGACTCTAGCAATGGAGTATTAAGGGGGCCATCGGGCTCAGTCTCCCCCCAAAATAAGTTTTTAGTTAGTTTTTCGTATTCCACGTACAACAATAATCCTTCTTAACCATTTCTAAGAATTTAATTGATTTGATGCAACCTCCGGCCGTCTTTACCCACTTTGCATAGGCTGGATAATTCCCTTGATTCACTCTAACACGAGGCTAGAACGAGCATTGACCCTCCTTATCGGGACCCAAACCGACGGGGTCGTCCGATTGATAGGTAGATCACTTAAACTACATGCTGCAAGATCGCGGCTCAGTCTTCTTGTTAGGCATGCCACAATGAAATCAATTAGTTTAACGCCTATTTGTTATGACCTATGCTCAAGACCATCCGCTGGGTACAAGAGCAAGTGGAGCAATTGTCTCAGACCCCACACTTGAGCATCTTAGAACCGTAGAAGGAAAGAGTTAGGCGTTTCAGGAAAAGTTGCACATTTACCAGTTCTAATTCATTATTGTAACTCGAAATGTTTAGAGATGATGAAGCATATTGGGTAAGAGATGTTTTAGGACTATACTATCAATGTGGGGGCGCGCGGTGGCTCAGTGGTAGAGCGCTCACCTCCAGTGCTTGGGGTTCCTGGTTCGATCCCAGCTAGCGTGTGGACTTTGTGATGGACAAACACCGTGCTCGTGGATTTTCTCGGGGTCCTCCCGTTTCCTCGCACTTTCTTCATTCCACCATTTCATTCATCTCTCATCATCACTGTCTCCTTTAGCCTAACCGGCATAACCGTGGGACGTAAAACTTCTTTTCATTCTTTATTCTATCAATGTCGTGAAGTTTGTTCAGTGCTATATCACTATTATTGATATGGCGCTAATCATAGGCGCCGACTTGAAGAAAATATTGGGGGGGGGGGGGCAAAACAATGAATAAATATATAATCATATTCAGTCGTTTTCTATCAACTGCTGGATAAAGGCCCCCTTTCCTCCAGATCTCGGTCTGCTGCATCTGCTCCGCTGCTAAATTCATGACCTAAGTCAAATTTGTGTAAACGCATTAAAACAAATTCAAGTACAAATTCTGGGAACTTTACTGCATCACATTGATCTTCACTTCTCATATCAGTGTTACCATAGTGTAGATTGAAGCTTCAGTGCTCTATTAACTCTTGTAGGATTTTTGGTAACTTTGGTTACCATGGCGTACTATGGTCTTTAACCTCTTATTTAGGTTGTATAAGAGGTACTTAAGTCGTTTTTTTATTAGTCAAGTTAAGGATGGACCAAAGAACACCCCAGATGCGTTTTGGAACCAGATGGTCAACTTGGCTGCGCCAAGTGGGTGAGGAAGGGCGTGACTTTTTACTTTTTCTTAAGGCAAATTTCAAAAAATTTTCACGCCTGTAGTTTTCACGATATCACATTGGAATTGTATGTACCTTTGGATATTTCTCAAATTTTTCTGAGATCACTACGTGAAGCCGAGTCCGGGCACGAGGGCCGCAAATGTTCCGAGGGGCTGATTTTTTCAGAAAAAAATTCAGTTTTCCCGATTTTTCTGGTTCAGGAATACGATATGTACATGTGTATGGCACCGTTGGAAAGGGCTTGTTATACTAAAGAAAATAACCTTTAAGCCATGACTCTAGCCTAAATAGTAATGGCGCAGTAAATTTTTATAATAAGTATATACGTATGTGTGTGTATAAAGAGAGAGAGCCTAAATTCAGACTTTCAACAATTTTTCTGTCCTTTGTATTTAAGATACAAGTTTGGAATTTTGCACACGTATTATGTACATAACAATGTATTTTTAGAAAAAAATCAGATCCCTACGTCAACCCAGGCCTAGGCCAGAGGGGCAAAATGTTTTCGTTGGATTTGCAAAAATACTTCCGAGTTTTTCCCTAATTATCTGGTTTAGGTGTATGATACGGACATATGAGTGATACCGTTCGAAAGGGTTTATTATACTGAAGAAAATGGCGTTTGAACCATGACTCTAGGCTAAATAGGAATGATGCAGTACATTTTTAAAAAATATTTTATACCTAGGTATATATAGAGGAAGTTCGGGTGTTATGGAATACCATTTTTGTTTCGCTTGTAACTCAGTTAATAATTGCACATTGAAACAAAAAGGAAAACAAGTATATGCCTTACATATTTGGCTTTATTTATGTATATCTTGATAAAGAAGTTTCGTTACAGGGGTAGGTAAAATTTATAATTTGTAAAGAAACCACTTTGGAGGGTAATATGAAATAGTCGGGTAATATGGAATACAAATGCTATATAGAAAAGAAAAAAGTTTTCTGTTGAACATACAATGAATATAGTGACAATATATGAAAATTCTGAATACCAAGCCGTAACTGATTGTGATTACTTGCAAAAGTCATAAATATAATACTCTGCTTCAGGATCGGCACAGTCATTGTGTGCTCACATTAAACATCATGAACGCTGGACCCAAGCTCATCCCTTGTATCATCAGACAATTTGCTGTAATAAAAAAAATACACTTAGCATTGTTGTCATCATAAATGTATGTTTAATTGCCCAATACCGATAGATATTTTTGTAATCGGAATACCATACGGAATACGGAATACCATGCTTTTCTTGCGGGTATTCCATATTGCCCTCCACGCCAGCTTGGAAACGAAAGAGCTGTTAAACGCATTCGAAGGCGTATAGGATAATGGCGCTTATCAAACTACCACTCTATATATCCAACGTCATAGTAAATAAAGAATTGTTGTTCTAGGAATTTCAATAGGAAAATACAGGTTGTAAAAAATTTACCTGTAAAAGTATTCCTGAATAAGAAATCAGATTTTCACGTCTACCAACATAACGAATGTCACAATCACATGGAGACTGGCTGTAGAGCATCATGGGGACGTGAGATAGTAGTTTCTTTCCTCTCCGCTTAGAAGCAACACATCACAGGCGAGCTAATGAGGTATTCCATATTATCCGACTATTCCATAATACCCGAACTTCCTCTATTCATATACATATATGAAAAGATGGGTCACCTTCAGACTTTCAAAAATTTCTCCCGACCTCAGTTTTCAAGATACAAGAACGAAATTTTGCGCACGTATTATGTATATAACAAGATTTTTTTTTAAAGATTCAGATCCCTATGTGAACCCAGGCCCGGGCCAAAGGGGCACAAAAATTTCGATTTTTTTTTCGAAAAATTTAATGTTTTTCTTTCAATTTTCTTATTTGTGGTGTATAATACGGACAAGAGAGTGGTGCCGTTGGAAAGTATGATCTATCCTGAGAAAAACGAGGTATGAACCACGATCCTACGATAAATAGTAAGGAAGCAGTAGCTGTTTGAGTGAAAGTCTAAAATTTACCTAAAAAAGTGGAAATCCTAAAAAGGTTAAACGCCGATTTGAAAATGGTGCTTTCTATCGAATAAGAAAGCTGTTCCTAATATTGAATTAAAGGCACGACGTAATTTACGACACAAATTCTTGCTCCTCTTTGGTAATTCTTCCTCAACTGGATTATATTGGGGGGCGAGGACCCCACCTTTAAATATTGGGGGGCCAAAAGTGCCCTGCCCCCCAAAGTCGGCGCCTATGGCGCTAATGGTGAATAATTCTCACCTGCAACATTAGCTCCACAAACAATGGGACGATCCGATGTATAGTGTAAAGTTCTGCTTGTGCAGGTGTTGATAGAACATAGGTAGAGCAAATTGCAGTTTGAAATTTTTTTCCACTACCAGTTTTTATTACAAAATCCTTATAAACAGTATTTTACGACAATAATGTAAATTCTCTAATATAAGATAGACAGAAGTGACCCAAGGCCCTACCAGCTTAGAACAAGATCTCCACAGAGCTCCAAAGCAAGCGAAGGAAGTGGATTAGGAATCCCATTGCTTCAAAGCAAGCAGTAAAGGTGTAAAGAGTAACACAGCTCTAAAGCAAGTTAGGTAACTGAGATTAAAAATCCCAACAGAACTCCAAAGCAAGCTAAGAAGGAAAGCTGGCAAAGTAAAGACTTTGGTTTAGGTATTTCCTAAAGCTCCAGAGCAAGCTAATAAATCGCAAACTGATAACTTTTCTTGTAACCCTTTCAGTTGTACAGGCACTTCAGGTGAGGCAGTGGCGCCGCTATTCCCTTGGCGTTATGTAATTAGTGCTGTTGCATGTTGCTGTTGTCTCGTCGCCTGCAGATATAGTTAGTGCTCTCAAACGGGTCGGGTTGTCGGGCCGGGTCAATCGGGTCAGCTCGGGTCGGGTTGTCAGGTCGGGTCAGTCAGGTCAGTTCACTTTGGTCAACTGAGTTTAGGTTGAGCTTAAACTCGGCTGGAGTCGAAAGCTGCTGTTTTTCACTAGCTGCCTAATTTTCAATTGATTTTATAGAAACCATAAATCTATTTTGAACACTTGCAGCTAGTGTTTTTATGATAAATGCTTATTTTTCTACTTGTGTGTACTTTAATTTTTAAATGTGGAAGATTGATTTTACCAATCGACTGTAATATTAATATCTACGCCAATATGGAGTCTGATTTAGAACAAAACTAGAAGTTGTTTAAGCAAGGCCAAAAGAAAGATTGGATATGTGCGACCAAGCGCAAGCAGGGCCGCGATAGCTCAGTGGTAGAGAATTCATCTGTGGTGCATGGTGCCCATGGTTCGATCCCAGCTTGTGCTACGTGGGCTTTGTGGTGGAGAAACGCTGTGTAGTGGGTTTTCTCGAGGTTCTCCTGTTTCCTCCCACTTTTTTTATTCCACCATTACATTCATTTCTCATGGTCACTATCTCCCTTAGCCTCGGTGCAGAATCGAGGGACCTTAAACTGAATATTTCATTTTATTTCACCAAGCCCAAGAACATCGATACAAGAATAAGATAAAGATTGGATATGCAAGACGAAGTGCATAGGAATCTTGCTCATGGCCTTGTTTTGGTGATCACGAAGTAGCGATAAGCATATTTTCTTGCTTTCCGTATAGTATGAAAGACCATAATCAAAATCACACTTGGTCTTCATTTGTACCGATCAGGCGAGCATTCTTGGGTCTTGTATAGCATGAAAGACTACCAAGACTACGAAATGCAGGACCAAGACTTGACTGTGCAAGACAAAGAATAAGACGCAGTATTGATGACCAAGACGCAGGAAGCGAATTGTTTGAATTTCATTTGTTGGGCTGAAAGTGATGAAATAAAATTAGTACTTTATAATTAATTATCATACTGTATTTTTAAATTTTAAATTACAAAATTCATATTATGTATCTTCTTACTTGCAACTATATATACTGTAAAATACGTTTTAATTACCGAGAAAGAAAAATCAAAGTGACGCGGGTACCGGAATCATAAGAACCTATTTTGGAATGAAAGTTGAAGGGTTGGAAAAAAATCACAGGTGTTCTGCCGTTTCCTCAACCCTTATCATTGTAGTTAAACTATTTCCTTTTGTCTCCGCCTAGAGACTCTTGCTACTGCCTTCCGAGAAGACCGTCTGCCGTCCGAGCAGGTGAGAACACTGACCTTGAATAAAAATTTCGTCATATAGAACTAAAGCAAGAAAAAAAAAATTCTCCCACGTCGGACATTGGCATCAGTTATAAAAAGAAATAACCAAACCTCAAAACTGCCAAATATTCATTAAGATGCATATACAAATCCCCCGCTTGATGTAGCTAGTGATTAACGTGTAAGACTTCGGTACAAGTGGTCCGGGTTTAATTCCCAATGGGAGTGCATTTTGGCGTTCACCCAGTGTCGTGACCATAGTGCTCTCAAACGGGTCGGGTCAGTCGGGTCAGCTCGGGTCGGGTTATCGGGTCAGGCTACTCGGGTCGGGTTGTCGGGTCGGGTCAATCGGGTCAGCTCGTGTCGAGTTGTCGGGTCAGGTCAATCGGATCGGATCACGGGTCGGGTCGGTCTTCAACCCGACCCGACCCGACCCGTTGAGAGCACTAGATGTAGTAATCCATAGTAAAATGCACATGGTTGGTATTGATAAATAAAAGTACATGTTGGATGTTTGTAAATACAAGCACATGTTTGATATTTGTAAACAAAACCAGGCAAAATATTACAATAGCCTGGAGGAAACACGGATGATAAGTGTAAGAGAATGATTATATTGAAGAACTAGTTGAATAAGTAGGTATACGGGAAAACGAATTAGTAGGAAACCCACAGACATGATGTTGTTCATCACAATTCGTATAGCATGGGATTAAACGAGAAACCCTTCACAGCAGAAGTGTGCACTCTATATTTAAGCCAACGTGTCCTACTAGGTCACCATATTTGACACAATATATATTTTATTTTATTTGTTTATACCTTTATATATATTATAAGTAATGTTATCGTTTCTTGCTAAATAATGTGTGAGCATAAAATTAACAAATACACAATAATGATGGCTCTTGCGTTCAAACCATAGAAACAATATTGTATGATATAAGTGAATATAGTACTTAGAATAAATTGCATTTCGTGTAGTCGATTTATAAAATGGCGGAGTCTCGTGGTAAAAAACATACTGAAACAAAACCAAAACCAGAATCTTCGATTAAGGCTACTACTTCAACTACTACTGTTTCCGGTGAGTGAACAAAATTGCGTTGATTTGATAATTAACATCAGTTAGCATTATTAAGTATGACTTTACTTTGAAACCTACTTTCATATTAAATAAAAGTACGTATATATACACTGGATGTTTCAGGTAAAACTTCCAGTTCTTAATCTCAAACGGCTACAGGTAAAAAAGAAAAGTGCTTGAAATAAAAAAAGTGAGATGAGAAAATAGCAGAAAATGCATACAGTGAAACGTTTTTCTCGCTCCTGAGATTATCTGAAAATTTTAAATGGGAAGGTATACCATGTGATAATGAAAAAAATTATGGAAAAACAAACTACGGACAATGTTTACCAAACGGGGTCCAGCTATTTAAAAAAAAAAGTTAAAATTTTGGTAGTTTCTGTTCAAATTAGGTTAGTTTAGGTCAATTTATGTTAGGTTAGGTTGGTTAGTTTATGTTAGTGTAGGAGTCTGGCATAATTTTCGAAAAATTGATAGAATTTCGCTTATTTCTATTATTATTAGGTTACTTTAGGTTAGTTCAGGTTAGTTTAGTTTAGGCTAGGTTAGATTTGGTTAGGATATGTTAGGTCTCAGTAATTGCATCTTCCATTCTGTAAATCTTGCTTTTTTTTTTTTTTTTTTTTTTTTACATACTTCTGGACTCCTTCTGCTAAACATTTACAACAACTGCTTTTGTAGCGAAAAGATTTTCTTGTAAAACACTGTTTACGAAATGATTATCATCTTGCCGAGCTGCTGTCACTCCGACATGTGCAGATGGAAGCAATATCAGAGCAGAAAACATAACAAAATGCTAGCAAACATTGAATTGTGCATACTGCACTTGCAAGAGAAACAACTTGGACAGCCATTTTTATTTAATCCTTATATATAAAACGAGATGGAGAGTTATTTAACACAGCAGGGTTACCAAATGTTCTCTTTCACCCAGACACATCCTACTTTTTAAGAATAAAATAATCGTCTGGACGATTTTTTTTTCCACGGTGAAATTGTCCGGGCTATCATTGAGAATACTCGAAACTTGAAAAAAAATAGTTCAATTTCAATTATTGCTCCAGATTTTGTTACAAATATTCTGATTGTTATTATAATTTCAAAATGATATCATGTGAGGCAATTTAATTCATACATCAAAGGAATCCTGACACTTTTGAAAACTTTTGAAGCTGAAGTTTAACTAAAAAATACAATTGATCATTGAAAAGAGATCTGTAAAAGTTTAAAAATATGCTCAACATGTATAAACTTAATGTAGAGTTACAGATGTTTAAAGTCGCACAAAGGATTAAAAAAAAAAAAAAAAAAAAAAAGTTATTTAAAAGGTAAAAGGGCGTTTATACTTGTATACATTTCTAAGTAGGGGAAAATAGAGGAATGACGTTCACTTTAGAGAAATTGAAAAATCTAGCAACAATAAAAGAAAAGATGCATTAGAAAGAGTAATGCTTCTAGTATATCTTTGTGTATTGATTAATTGCTTTTACTGCTTTTTTCCTACAAAAGTGAAAAAGTAACAGCTTACGTTTGAGTGCAATTACCCTATCGGCAAGATAATGGCACTCAGGACTTTCTTAATAATACATCAATACCAATTTTTATACCATTCTGAAAGTATATTTTTCATCCTTATATTTAATAATATTCATGTTTACAGGTAAAAATAAGCAGAAACTTGGTCACAAATGCTAAAGTTGCACCGTCTTTGTACTCTTCATGTTCGCATCACAAACAATGCCTGCATCTTATTCAATGTCGTTATCTTTCTAATTATTTCCTGTTATAAAATCAAATTCATAATTTTATGTTGTGTGATAATATACTTTTGACAATTCGCATATGATATCTTAATAATAAAGTAGCAGATAAATACTGCTCAGACTGTGTGTCATTACTTTATAGTTGTCGTAGTACGTTCTTTTCTGTTTCTATCATAAACAGTATTGAAAGATTGTCTTGTAACAATTACGAAATAAAGAGCAGATACTTACAGTTTTTATGATAAACTACAAATCCTGGAACGCAATGTTTTTACACCTTGCTTATTCCTTACCAACACAAGAGGTCTATAGTCGCGCTTCTATACCAATATTCTTTCAACATCTATAGTCTTCGCTCTCGTTACAATCAATGCCGCATAGCGGATCAACATCTATACAGTCTTCGCTCTCGTTACAATCAATGCCGCATAGTGGATCAACATCTATACAGTCTTCGCTCTCGTTACAATCAATGCCGCATAGCGGATCAACATCTATACAGTCTTCGCTCTCGTTACAATCAATGCCGCATAGCTGATCAACATCTACACAGTCTTCGCTCTCGTTACAATCAATGCCGCATAGCGGACGCTCATCCGATTCTCCATGATCTCTTAGACCAGACTCCAGCTCTACCACGTTACGCATATTCACCGTTAGTTCACCTTGCTATCCATGAACATGATCAGGCCACCCTCACTATAACTCCCATTCTCGTATATATTGTTGCTCCATTCATCATTGCACATACTTTCATGAATACACTTCTTTGTTTTCTAACTAACAGGGCTACGAGTTTCTAAGCCCGCTCTGAGTAGCTCCAGAGCAAAAGATTAATACCATATCGCAACTAACATCATAAACGTATATCTTTGTGTTCAGTTATCTGCACTTCATTTCATCATATACTTTACACACCATTCTGAGGTCACCTTCTTCTGTATGCCTCACCAGATAAATATATCAATTAATAAATAAATCCTGATACCCATCTCCCAATGAAACTACCAATAAATGGATTCTCATGGCCCCAGAGAAGGTGTTACCTTCTACGGCCCGCCCATCTTCGGACATGAATGAAATTGTACTAGATACTAGTGTTACATCTGTAAAAATTTAAAAAGGTCTAGTTTGAAGTTTAAGCGCACGTATAGTACAGTTTCTTATTCTCAAAATATTACTGCATTTTAATCCAAGATTCGTTTCTCGCACCCTACTTTCATCTAGTCACCTCCACAATTGCCGCCTGTTGTACAGTGACTCGTAGTGTTGGGCCCTAGATCTGAACACGGAGGGTGAGGATGGGGTGGAAGGTAACACCATTAATCGACTCTTCCGTGAAAGTTTTGTTGGAATCTGCTTTTTATTTTGCTTCGTGAAATTTGGTAGCCCTATTTGTCATAATCAAAAGTAGATACGTAGAAACTTTTTTTTTTTTTTTTTTTTTTTTTTGCAATAGAATGAATCGACCAACTAGAATAAAGCTTTCAATATTGACGTTCCCTTTACTTGAAGAACATTTAGACTGATTAGTTGGTTTGACTACAGTAAAATTTAGAGACATCGCGGTGGTAGTTCACTATTAGAAGGGCCATCCATACCAAATTGGTCTAAATGGAGTACTCAGACGAAGAGTGTTCTGGGAGAAGGCAGCAGTTCTCCTGTAGACAAATTGGCAGAAATCGTAGAGATTGGTACGGCAACTTAGACATTAGTTCCAGATGTGGTCAGAATGACTTTAACGGCTGAGATACTGCGGGGTGGAAGGCAACGGAAAACCACCACTCTACTTTCCCCTAGTTTGCTGGCAGCAGAAAGAGAACAATGTCTTTGCACGTGCTAGAGGATATGGTGGCAAGAAAAGAGGGAGGGGGCGAAGGAGACTACAATTAGCGGACGATATCGGAACAGAAAAGTCATATGCGAAAACTAAAAGGTTAGCGGAAGATCGTGGAGCATGGAAACTTTTCAGTTGCGGCAATACTGGCAGAATGCCTATGATGATAGTGAAGAGTTGGTTTGAAGCTCAACGTCATTTCAATATCGAGGCTATATGAGACGTGGTTCTACAGCTTAACGTGGGATCTGAACCACATGAACATCTACCGGCGTGTACAGCTAACCATATAACCGTGAGGAAAAGCTCAAAAACATGTTGAATATGTATATAAGCATTTGGTAGTGACTGCACAACGTTCTACATCTATGCAATATGCAGTTGATCACTAAACATCTTCACACAGCATATCATTATGTTAGATACAGAATAGAATATAACACATTTTAAAGAATTCAATTGTACAGTATATCTATCTATATATATGGAACTTTTTAAGAGTCACTAACATTCTATTTTTTTTTTTTTTCTTTCAGACGAAAATATTAAGTTGTGTGATCGCATAAAGCTACTGGAAAACACATTAGCGGAACTCAAAGAGGTAATTTCTATGTTTTCTTTTATTATTATTATTATTATTGATTTTTGAAACTAAATGTACTTATACCTCTCGGTTAGGGGAGTAGGCGTAAACTCTTTTAGTTGAGAAACCCCCGAGAGAACAAAGGGTTTGCGTCAAAATTGTGAGATTCTTCAATGTTATTATTATTATTATTATTATTATTATTATTATTATTATTATTATTATTATTATTATTATTATTATTATTATTATTATTATTATTATTATTATTGTTTTCTTTCGTTAAGAATGCTATATAATTGACCGGGCATTTGATGCCTTGCCATCCATGGAATCATACTTACACCTATGTATATGAAAAAGATAAATAGAGAATTGTTACAGCTTTTCCATAGTTTTTACATGGTCTACTATTTTATCAGACTTCTTATTACCTCAGTCACAAGTGCTTACATCTTATGGTGTCATACACTGAAATTAGAGTTGTTCCGTCATCATAGTCGTGAAGCGTATTTTCATTTCTGTTTTGAGTATTGCGTTCCTTCATTCTGGCATCTAAGATAAAGGAGACGATAAGAAGTGATTAGTGACATGAACATGAATAATGATAATGTAATAAGGAACATAACATCTATGTCCTGAGCGAGATTTGAACCCGGGATAGAAAGGTCTTGCGATTGTCAGTCTAATGAATAAGAGCAGCGTTTTTTCAAACTGTTGTCAACTTTTATTACTCAGAATGTCCTACGTACCACAATATTCTTGTCTCCTTCGATAACAAATATATCTTTCGACAGTATGTTAATACCGATATATTTGTACCGATATTGTACCGATATTGCACCGATATTGTGCCGATACGATACATATAATACCGATATATTTGTATTTTTTCAACAAGTTTTAATTTAAATTTCCTTCATTTTGTATTAATGCAAGAAAACACATACTAATTTCGCTTAAAGTCTTTTAAGACTATTTTATAGATAAGACAAGGTGTTAAATTTTATAAAATGTCAATCCTAAGAGGAAAAGTCAAAATCGCTTGCTTATGTAATTTTGAAATCTGTTTGAGATTGTTGACTCAAGTGTGTGGTACGAAATTCACTTGAATTTTGTGCTTTTTGTCTTACTTGAACTGATGTTCAGTCTAAGAGGATTCCAAGGACAGCCTTCAAGGACCACTTGTGGTACACGGACTGTCCCTGGAGTTTGAGAAATGCTGCTTTAGAGTACTTGAACATACCATGCTATTTCATCATCATATATTTGCCGTCATTGAAAGGTCACTGTCACTGGAAAACAAGAATAATTGTAATGTAATATGTACGCTGTTTCTCTTTATAAGAACGACTGTATTATAAGCGTCCAGAGAAAATGTCTTAAAGAATATAAAACACTTATTAGCTAATATATCAGAATACTACCTAATTTTCCTGCTAGTGGGAACGTATCAATTAATTATCTCACACTTCAATAATAATTATGGTATCTTAAACTCAAGGTCAGAATTAAAGCCTTTGTCAGACAGGGAAATACATTCTGATGTCTGTCATTATATGGACTAGAGATTTGCTAACTTTTCAGTTTAATTTCTTTTTTCTTCTTTCTTTTTTCATTCTCTCAATAACTTCAAATTTCGTATTTTAATTTTACTTTTGATATTTATTTTATTTTATTTTATTTGAAGCTGAAATACTTAATAGTTTTCTTTTATGAATAAAATACATAAATACTATCTCTCTCTGTCTCTGTCTCTGTCTCTCTTTCTCTCTCTATGTATATAAATATATTAGTTGGAACAAAAGAATTTCAAAGCAGGAATGGAAAATGAATACTCAGCAGAAAAATAAAACACATTACGACGCACACACTAGAGAAGATTCTTTTTTTTTATTGTACATAAATGATCTTGTTCACTTCATGTATCCCCAACATATTCTACTATATGCTGATGATGTAACTGTCCTTGTAACAGCGGACAATACAGATGAACTAGAAAGTAAATTAAAACAAACTCTGGATAAATGCATAGAAAACAAATGCACTAAATATTCATTACTCATGTACACCTCGAATAGTACTTCCCATTGTGATAACTTAAACTTTTGTAGACTATTCAAAATCCACTAAATTTTTAGGTGTTACAATAGCAATAGACTTACGCATATTACTGATCTAAATAACAAATTAAGCCGTATCTGTTTTGTCATTTATAGACTGCGTGATTCTGTCAAGAAAGAAAAGAAAACTGTTGTTGTACTATGGGAAGTTTCAACCGCTGTTAAGTTGTGGAATAATTTTCTTGGGAGCTTCCTATTTCAGTGTTACTACTTTCCGTCTACAGAAAAAGGCAATAAGATCTATTTTTAATCCATCACCAAGGTCCTCATGCAAAAGGATCTTTCAGTCAAATACAATTTTAACAGCCTTGTCTCTACATATACAAAAGTATCATATATGTAAAGAGAAATGAAAGTAGTTTTCTTTATGTTGACAATGTACATTCATACAACACACGACAAAAGAATAACATATTCACAACATACCAAAGCTTTGCGTGCACCAAAAGAAGCGTCTTTCCTATGTCCGCTAAGTTGTATAATAAGCACCCGACTTACTTAAAGGACATCAATAGCATACTGAAATTCAAAAATGAACTGTTCAATTCTTTATGTAACAAAATATATTATGACATTAATGACTACTTGGGTGATAGTTTGTAAACTAATGTAATATCAATTATATTGAAATGTCTTCATATTATTTAACAAGTCCTACGTACTGGTCTCTAACCGACAATGTACGAAGTGGATGAATAAAAAAAAATGAATGAATGATACACTATAAGTGTTTTCGCTAGATTTTCATCAGTTGAAATTGAAAAAGAAGTTGAAAGGAAAGGAGGAAAAATTAAGTCATGCTAAAATTAATGCAAGGTTACGTAATAGGTAACCAGGTTCAAGGTACAGAGAGTTTAGTGGATGAAAATTAAAATAACGGAACGATACGACGAGTAACAGTGCTGCGCAAGAGAGTGAAGAAATAATTAACGAAAAGAAAACTATAAATTAATGAAGCAATTACAAAATAACTACATTTAAAGGTGGCAGAATCTACTTGTATACCTGTATAATTTTTAAGGAATACCAAACTTCCTTCATAATTATACACTGTGGGCCAAAAATCATGAAGGGGTTATAACTGTGAATAACTGTTTTATTTGACATTAGTTTCCACTGATATTTTACAGACTTAAAGACCAAGAACGGGAGATTGTTAACATTTATATGTGGAATATAATCTCAGGTAGGTGTTTGCCATTATTTGCTTCACAGAGCCGGGCTCTGTGTAGCACGTGATTCATGACAGACCAGAGGTCAATTGTTCTTACCCAACGAGCATATCGCCACCATTTCAACGTCAGGACAGAACCTTCGGAATCGATGATCCATCGCTTGATTCAAAGCTTAAGACAATAGGGTTCGGCAAGGACGTCACTTCGGTGAATTCTGAAAATCTATTTGTATCTTTATCCTTAAAAAATCCAAATAGCGCAACAGTTAACCCACAGAGATTATTGTCAAAGACTCACATTTTCAGTTCGAATACAGGAGGATTATTTTCCTTGGGGCTACTTGAAGACAAAGTGTATGTGAACAAACAACAAACAATACAACAATTCAACGAAATATTCATGGAGAAATACGCGTACTCGGACCAGAAGTGTTGACCCCTGTCATGAATCATGTGCTACACAGGGTCTGTATCTGTGAGGCCTATAATGGCGGACACCTACCTCAGATTATATTCCACACATAAATCTAAACAATCTTCCATGCTTGGTCTTAAAGTCTGTCAAATATCAGTGGAAACTAATGAGAAATAGAAACGTTATTTACAATTATTACCCCTTCGTGACTTTAGACCCACCCTGTCTTTGCAGCAGACACAATATCTCAAGAACTGCTTGATGGACCACAATAATTTTAACCAGGAAGTAATAGGTCAAAACTTAGGAATCGAGTTTTCAATGGAGACAGTTCATCTACTGAAACTGGTAGAAGTCAACCATTTTGAATTTTAACATTGATCACTATAAAACAAAAACGTTTTTAGAGAGCGAGAAGTGATTTCCTGAATAGTTATAGTTCCAAGAACATATCTAGATCCTTCACTCTTTTTTAAAACCAGAAGTGGTAGAAAATCTCTAGAACTTTCGGTTTCAATATTCGTTTACAATAGAACAAAAACGATGATAGAACGAAGCAATTTTTTTGGGGGGGGGGAGGGAGGGGAGGAGGAGGAGGAATCGATTTAGCGTTATAAGAACAGGTATCATGTCTTGTAACCTTCTATTCAAACCAAAAGAGTTCGAAATCAACAACTTCCGGTTTAAGGTTAAGGCTGTATGGAAAGAGTTGTAGTAGATAGATATAAGCGGTTTTCTGCAATCAGTGAAGTGTCCCAAGAATAAATTCCATTTGTCTAATCTCTCTACTAAAACCTTAAGTGGTAAGAATGTAGTATTACTTCCGGTTTCAACGTTATTTGAGAAATCGTACAAACAAAACGTCTTTCCATGGTGTGCATATGACACTGCTACCTGTTTTTATCTTCCTAGCGTTTTTTCTTTCTTTCTTTGTCTAATAAATCATTTAGCGAAAGTACTTATAGCGTACCTTCCTATTGCGTGTCGTTTTCTGTATTTTCTTGTAGATAATTTATCATGGAGGCTTATAAATCCTGAATTGTTTCCATAGAAATATTGTATAGTTGCTCATTTTGTTCAATAACCAGTTTCGTCAAGCGACGGAGAAGGATTATCTGAACTCCAGACTCAAGAACTCGCCAAATATAATGTTGAGATCTTGGTATTCGACAGGCCAGCTAAGGTGTTGTAGTTCACTCTGATCTTGATGAAATCACTCCTCAATAGTATTGACGTCTTGTCATCTTGGAAAATTGAATTTAGAATGCACACGGCCACTTAAAATACCTACGTAATCACTTCCAGTAATACGTTCTGCAAGTGTAATCATACAATTCACGAAGTACAAGGAAATTGAGGTCCACAACATTACAAAACCGTTGCATTGTTTCACGGTAGGGAGGAAACAGTTCAGAATATTATAAGCTTCTCTGGGCGCCCACCACACATAAACATGATCTGTTGTTAGAAATCGGATAAAAGAGTACCGACCGGATCATTGCTGGTCCACTTTCTATGTTGTCGGCACCATTTTCTTCAATCTAAAGTAATGCTGGCGGTAATGAGTCGTCTGGAAATTGCAACTCAACCGCGCAGATTCAGGTGCATAAATCACACCATATTATGTTCGTCATAGTAGGATGTTCCAGATACTGATTGTGTTCTGTATTTCTTTTTCCACATTCATTATTAGAACATTTGTGAGAATCCTGTTCAATGCGGCGTAGAATGAAGGCATATATTAAAGTGGGCAGAAGGTGGTGATGCGAAATGGAAGACCTCTTTAAGTTTCACGCGGCAAAAATTGTGACTGCGCAGTTATTTGTCGCAAGATGTCAAGAAAAGCTGTGACCATGGTTGTGTCGGCCTACAGAACTGATACTCAAAGCAATATAAACGAATAGTAATAATGAACGTAAAAGAAGTTTTAGAGATAGGAATTGAAGCGATTTGTTTTACTTCTTCTATTCAAATTAATAAAACGTTGAGCGAAGCACTACACTTGAATAAATACATTAATGAAATGTTTTACAGTTTCGACATCAAAATAATGACTTCATCAGACAGTTTATTTATCTTAATTATGTGTCTGATAAGACCATTGATATAGTACTGAAACAGTAACATTCAATTTCTGAAACATTGTTCACTGTTACTAGTTACTAGGATATTCAATAAATGGAACAAAATAAAATATCAAGAAAATTTTACATTCAACAGTACGATTACAGTTAGTTTTTTGCTTGCATGAGTTTGTGTATAAGCAAAATATCAACTACTTTGAATCTGTTCATGAGGTTCATCTTTCCATTTCTAAGAGATAAATTACTGTACGAAATAAGGTATAAATTACTGTAGGAAATAAGTTATATAATAAGGAAAATACATTATCTCTTAAAATATTGTTCTAGACACTTTCAACAATCTTCATGTCTTGAAATGTGATGAAATAAAGTCGACAACAAATTGAGAAAAAGACTCACAAAATTCTTCGTGTGGAGTATTGTACTTATGGGACACAAACATAGACATTACGCAAAGGGAATGAAAAACGAGTGGAAGCGGGTAGCGGTACAAATGTGGGTATGAAGAAGAATGAAGAGAATTAGCTAGGTTGAGAAGAAAACGAATGAGAGGGTGTTAGAAATGGTGGGGGAGAAAAGAACTATTTTAGATATTATTAAGAAGAGAAAGAGAAACTGGTTGGAAGTGTTATAAGGAACGTGCTAGAGGATATGGTGGCAGGAAAGAGAGGGAGGGGGCGAAGGAAACTACAATTAATAAACGATATCAAAACAGATCATACGTGAAGACGAAGAGATTAGCGGAAGACCGTGGAGCATGGAAGCTTCTCAGTTGAGCCAGTGACCTGTTGATAATTGCAGAATACCTTTGATGATGATTCCATGCTATATTCGTAATAATATTGATCGAGAAACTGCACATTATGTTTTGTGTGTGTTTTCAAGGAAGATAACATAAACATTTCATTGAATAGCTCTGCTGTTATTTTAGATTCCACACTATGCTATGCATAAGTATTGAAAATCTTATACAACGCCTATGTCCTCTTCTGTCGGTTTCAAGGTAACGGTGAAAAATATCGAAAAACGTTTTTTTGAAATCGATTTACCATCCCAAGAATAGATTCAATCTCGTCCATTAACCCTCTATTCTAGCTTAAAGTGAAAGAAATCAATAATTTCCAATCCAGTTTGATTTCTAGTTTCTGATCGCCGTAGAACAAATACGGAAACAGATAGTGAGAAGTGGTTTTACGAAATCAGTTCTGCGTTTCAAGGGTAGTTATCCATTTCCACACTTATTCTTCTACTAAAACCGTCCATGCTAGAAATTCACTCTTCCGATTTTAATATCTATCTCAATAGAGGAAAAGAGCTACCTTGTGGCTAACCGGTTAGTGTACTCACCTTTGGCGTGAGCGACTCGGGTTTCTTTCTCGGCAGGGGTTCATGTAGTTTGGATGCTACGTTAAGGTATAAGTTCACGTTTCATATAGCGTTACTGCTGAAAGGAAAACTAAACTCAAAATCAAATCAATAAATCAAAAACGGTAAGAGAGAATGACAAGGATTTATTGGAATTGATTCGGCGTCTCAGGAATAGATATAATCTACTCCGTTAATCCTCTAATCAAACCAGAAGGGGCAGAAATTAACCATTTCTGATGTCAACGTTTAGAGCAAAAGCGGTAAAAGTAACGAGAAGTAGTCTTGTGAACTCTATTTAGCGTTCCAAGAATAGGTATCATTTTCTTCGTTAATTCTCTATCCAAACTGGAAGTGGTAGAAATTAACCAAATCCGATTTCAATGTTCATCGCCATATATAAAAATAAATAAATAAATAAATAAAATAAAATAAAAAAAATAATAAAAATATAGAGCATAAAGATTAAGGGATAGCAGGTATTAGGTTTTTGATATGGATTCTGCAACAGATTCTATCTTTGATCCTATTCCTCTAATGCAGCGTTTCCCAACCGGTGTGCCGTGACTGGGCCGCTGGTGTGCCGCGAGGAAATCGAAACAAATTATTAATTCTATAGCAATCAAATTGCAGGACAAAGGAAAAATGTATATTTGTATTTCACATTATTATGAACCTCTACTATGAATCTACAACTTTAAGTTTCATACCGTGTTACTTTTCTGTACATTTTTAATGTTGAAAAAATATTTGTTATCATTGTTACGACTATTATTGTTTCTTTATTGCTGCAGACTATTTCGTAACTTGAAATTTTAAAATATCATTCAATCCTTTCGACAAAGCAAACATGCATACAAATTACCTACATTTGTGTTTTAAAACTAAAAGAGATTTGTTTGTTCGTTCGTTGTTTAGTGATCTTTCTTCTTAGTGAAAGGTTGGATACAGTTTTCGAAAAAAGAAAGCTTAGTTTTAAAAACCTGAGTCCAATATTTCATTATAATTGTTTTCTATTTTTAAACTAGAATGAAAAATAAGCGTAATTATTTACCACGGGGAAGAACCAGCGATTGAGCTTTCTTCTCTGTGAGAAGATCAGTAATCACAGAAAAAAATGCCACGGTATTATATATATTTACAATGACACGGTATTATATATATTTATATATATTATATATATTTACATAACTATGAATGTGCCGCGAGAATTCAAGTTACACCCATAGTGTGCCGCAAGTTGAAAGAGGTTGGGAAACGCTGCTCTAATGCAACCAGAAATTATGGATTTAATACTTCTAGTTTGAGGATTGAATTCCCTTAGTTTAGAAGTCTATCGTAGTTTTATAGTATGAAACAAAACTCACTTCTTTTGTTTTGTTTGCTTTTTTTGTTTCTTTCTTCGCAGAATTTTAGCAAAGAGAAGGAGAATTGGCAGAAGCAAATTAAAGAAAACAATGAATTACATGACAAAATTATCGCTCAATTGAGGAAAGATACGGACGAAGAAGGTGAGTTTACATATTTCTTAAAGAAAAAGCAATGTGTTAACAAAAGGAAGACCAGAACAACTTAAGTTCAGGCTTGGAAAAATTTTGTTTTAAGATTATTTTTGATATTTTCATTTTTTAATTAGATGACAGAATCAGTTCAAAGTTTATGTCATTTGTTTTTAGGTAGAGAGCTGAAATATATGAGGAATATTTTGAAGTAAAGCATCTTGAACTCACAAAGTCGTTTACTTAAAAAAATAATATTTAATTTTCATGAATAACTAGCTAAATGTCCGTTCTTCTCAAGAAAAGAGTAAATTTAATGAAAAATATTTGATATTTATGATTGAGCCATCTTTCCACTCTTAAGATATGTGTTCCCTCCCTCCCCCTCCTGATGTGGGTTTTTCAATCAAAATAAACTGACGAAAACTCAGCTCGAGCCAAGTGCTATGTTCAGAAATTGATTTCAAACGTTTTCCTCTGACAAGGTAATATACAATGTTTAAAGTACTATAGAAATTTCCATTCTTTCCGCTTTATAAACAAAGTTTTCCAAAACTTTGAAATAGATCCATTTGTAGTGACGACTTTATATACTGAATTTCATTTCCCTAGCTTGAGGGAATCTTAGAATGATCTATTTTAGTCCTAAGAATGATACAGATACTACTATAAATTTATTATAAATTATATCTCTAAAAATTAGCCGATTCTTAATATCAGTGGGCTTGACATGTGCTACAAAGACCTGCTTTTGAATAGTGCCAGAAAGAAATAAAAAGTTTCACCGTAAAAATAACTTCTATAATTTTATAGACAAATTGTTTCCTTATTGTATTTATTGTTGTGTATTACCTTCAGGACCCATATCAAGAGAAGAAGCACTGAAAAGTATAGCAGATTACAACCACCACAAACACGAAGATATAAATTTATGGCTTTCGAGGTTGGAGAAAGAAGGATTCAATATCAATATTGGTAAAATACATTATTTCAATTAAATAGATATTAACGTAGCTGAAAGCATTATTAAAGTACAGAAGAAAGTGATCCTATTAAATGCTAAAATATCTATGGATTTCTTTTTGAATTCACTTGAACGGAGTAAAGATCAACAACTACAGCTCAAAGGAAGAGAGCGAGGTTACAAAATAAAGCAAGTAACATATTGTACTATGAAAGAGAGTACAAAAATTGGAATATGTTGTTGAGGAGAATGATTGGAACGTCATAAAATGGACTAAGAAAGATATTCAATCGGATTTAAACTGTATTAGAAAATAAAAATTGTATGTTTATTCCGAATGAATGATCTCTAAAAAAATCATAAAATAGAAGTAAGAATTAAAATACACCAAGAGAAATATATGATGAAAAATTTCATAGAAAATATTTAGCACATTTAAGTATTGTTCGCAATGTTTGTAATATAAGAATAAGAAAATTATCACAGTATGAATTCATTCTAGGATCAACATTAATAGACCAAAATCATATTGACGAAGAAATTAAATATCAACTGAGAACCGAGAACTCCTGTTGTCATTTAGTACAAACTGTCTTGTTTTCATGGATATGTCGAAGAATTTGAAGCTTAAAATATATAAAACGATAATCATGCCTGTTATGCTGTATGGTTGAGAAACATGGTCGCTTACTCTGAGGGAAGAAAGCAGACTGAAGAAGTATTTGGAAATAAAATCTTGAAGCGATTATTCGGACCCAAGAGGAATAGGAATAGGGAATAACTGATACTTCATAACGAGGAACTAGATAATTTATATGGTTTATCAAACATTGTTAGGGTCATTAAACCTAGGAGACTCGGGTGGGCAGGTCATGTAACCAGAATGAAAGGAAGTATGAAGTATTTTATAAAATTTAACTGGAAACTCAATGGAAAACGACCATTAGGATGACCCAGGCGCACATGGGAGGACAATATTAAGAAGATCTCGCAGAAATAGAAATATAAGATATAAAATGGATCCAATTGGCTAAGGGTAGAAGTCAACGAAGAGCTTTTATGAATGCGGCATTGAACTCCCAGGTTCGGTACGCTATAAAGTTGGTATGAATTCACTGTAACAACAACAACTAAAAATACATAATTTATCTTATGGGATATTAGTTGAAAAGGAATTGTATCATGAGGGATGTAATAAAATGTACAATGTAAGGTAAAAGAGGAAAGGGCTAAACACTACAGTTTATAGACAGTATTAAAACCGAAAATTTCTTCGTGAGGACAAAGAGGTTTCCTGAGGACCGTGGCGCATTGTAGCTTCTCAGTTTGCAATAAGTGACTGGCTAATAATGCAGTGGCGGATCCAGGGGAGGGGCGATCGGGGTGATCGTCCCTCCCCCCAGGAGAGCAAACTTTTCTTTTATTTATATAAATAAAATCAATCCCAGAGTTTGGAGCTTTTAAAAGAAGCTCTAAGTAGCAATATTACAACCCACTGCCCCCGCCAGAAGTCCGTCCTGGATCCGCCCCTTTAATAATGGTATAATACCTATGATGATGATAATGATGTTCTTTGAATCTGTCAAAATTATGATGTGATGTATTTCAATATGGCACCCATGCACACGCTTCATAGTTACTTTCCTACACATAAGTATACTAAGTCTTATAGAATGGCTATGTTCATGATCTATATGTCGACAGGCATCAGAGCAAAACCGGTAAAGAGACATCAAGAAAACGGTTTTCTGGAATCAATTCAGCGTCCCATTAATAGGTTCCATTTCCTCCTTTAATTCTCTATTCAAACCAAAAATGATACAAGGCAACCATTTTCGATTTCAAGCTGAACACCATAGAGCAGAAACGGTAATTGGTAGCAAGAAGCAGTTTCGGTTCAACGTTCCTAGAATTGATTCAATTTTCACCCATTTCCTCGTTCTAGATTCAGAAGCTATAGAAATATATTATCATTCCTGGCTTTAGTACTGATTCACAGTATCTATAGAATGAAAGTAGGAAGTAACAGCGGAAAATAGCTCATCATTTTAAGAATACGTGGTGTGTTCAAAAAGTATCGAACCCTATTTTTTCCCGAGTAAAGCAATGAACCGCGGGAAACTTTCTTAAGTGTAGATATACAGGGGGACACTCATGCCCAGTCGTAATTTTTTTTCCCGCCCGCAGAGAGCATCAGTCGCTGGTAGTCGGCCAAAGAGTGAAGACGTGTAGTGAACGGTCGTCGGATTTCAGTATTTTTTGTAAAATGACAGAAAAACTTGAGCAGCGATATTGCATCAAATTTTGCCAAAAGCTTAGCCATACCTAAGCTGAAACCATTCAACCGGATCGGTACATTCAATTTGAAAGAAGAATTTGGGCACAAGGAGGAGTGTCCGCGAAATATGGTCCAGGCTTTCATTGCCAAACACAACATTCCTGTGTGTCGTCATTCTTCTCACTCACCCGATATGGCTCCGTGTGACTTTTGGTTATTTCCTAAGCTGAAAATGGCACTAAAAGAGACCCGATTTGAGGGAAGAGAAGACATGCGGAATGCAACGACACGGTTGCTCACCATTCCAAAAAACTGGTTCCAGAAGTGTTTCCAACAATGGCGGGAGTGCTGGGAGAAGTGTGTGGGAAACTACTTTGAAGGAGATTCGTGTTTCGTATTTCCAAATTAATAAATGTATTTTTGGCAACCAAAGGTTCATTTTAACACACCTTGTAATATTCTTCTGAGCCTTTATCTCGTTATTCAAACTAGAAGTGGTGGAAATCTATGATTTTCAGTTTCAACACTAATCCCCAAAGTGAAAAGAGTATAATTGACAGCGGTTCTTTCGTATGGATGCAGTAGTGCAAGAACACGTTTCACCTCCGACAGTATTCCTCTCTGTAATCGAAAATAATAAAAAGCTACTGTGTCTATCTGGTTTCAGCATTGATCTTCATGGAGCAAAAACAACAATAGAAAACGTCAAAATGCCTTTCTGATGTGGATTCATGTTCTAAGAATAAGGTTCATCCTAGCTCTTATTCTTCTACTAATACAGGAAGTAGTTAAAACTAGCGCCACTTCCGGTTTTAATATTTATCCGTATATAATAATAATAATAATAATTGTAACGGATAACAAAAAAAATGATTTTGATACATATTCAGCAGCCAAAAAAGGGCCGTGGTGGATCAGTGGTAGAGTGTTCACCTCTGGTGCATGAGGTCCTTGGTTCCATCCCAGCTAGCGTTAAGTGAGCTTTGTGGTGGACAAACACCGTGTGAGTGCATTTTCTCGGGATTCTTCCGTTTCCTTCCACTTTCTTCCTTCCAACATTCCATTCATTTCTCATCATCGCTGTCCCCTTTACCCTAAGCGGCATAACCGTGGGATGTAAAACTTACAGATCCTTTAACACAACTGGAAGTTATACACCTCCTATTTCCTGCTTCAGTATTGAATTTGCGTACAATGGTGGATTTATTTCGGGGCCAGGGGACATATCTCCTCAACCAGTATTTTGAGTGACAAAAATAGTCTGCTACTAATATAGGTTCACAGAACACTTCTAGAATAACATTAATAGTAATGAGTTGTATATTTATATTCAACATTCATTTTCCCTGAGAATTTCTAACTTGAAATGTTAATTACAATTTATTTTGCCATATAAGACTCAATGTCTTTTGTCTAATCTGATTAGTGACCGTACTTGTAAATTCTTACAATTTATTAATTGATAATTCTAGTTCATGTCTAATTGCAACTGGTGAAAGGAATTATTCAGTTTTTTTTATTCCTAGTTCCTGCTAACAAAGTGCTTAAACGGATTTCAAATTAAAATGATTTGCGTAAATTTATGATATAGCTATCAAGGTTTGAGTTCTGGCTCGGTCCCCCAGTTTTTACCTTCTAAATCCACCACTGATGGCGTAGTTTGAAAGTCTTACGTAGTTCCACACAGTGAAACAAAACTCACTTATTGACTATTTAAATTTTATTCCTATCTGTTTTTTCGCTCCTGCTCAACTGATGAAGTATTCAACGAAAACGCTTATAAATTAGAATGCGTTGTGCACTGTCTTGTAATAATGTTTTTAATTATTTCGTGTTTCGTTATCTATGTCCGCTTTAGACCCTTGTTTCTGTTACACATACATTGAGGATACAAGTTCAACTCATTATTTACTCTTGATATAATTTTTATGTGGTCGAGTGTTAATTAATGATTATAAATTTCTAAAATAGGTTGACGTCTATGTATTTCACTATAGAGGGTGATCCAATAAAACTCCCCATATTTCAAAGTTCTTTACAACAAAGAGTACTAGAGATAGACACGTGTTTATTCAAAAATATAAAATGGTATTGAAAACACTTTGTAATTATTCTGTTCTATTGTATGTTGAAATTACACACCAATGACAATACAATTATTGTAAATAATACACAATAAAACCACCCACTTTTTGATCGGCTGGAGGGATAAGAGTACTGGGGTTATCGCTTCTGCTCTGTTACCGTTTTCAGTCGTCGTTATGATTTGTCCAGAAGCTCATTGCGTGTATACTGTCAAAATGTTTCTTCAAAAGCAGCTATCATTACAGTGCAGACAGTTTTCGCTTAAATTTTACTATTCCACTTAGTGAAAATGTTGCTGATCGGAAGACTATCTTGCACTTGGTCGAGAACTTCCGAACAACAGGTTCATCGTTTTAATATCGAGGCTGTGAGAGAGTCTATTTTGCAGTCCCCAGAACGTTCTGCAAGCAAGCATTCTGCAGCTGTTGAACTTCCTAGGAAGAATGTAAGAACAGAACATGTTTTTTTTTTTTTTTTAGTAAACAACTTTCCATCTGCAATATTTTTTCTTTTATAAGCCTTTAAACTGTGGGAGGATGTATTGGGTTACCCTGTATCATATTAAAGTTCCGATTTGTAATGTCTAAAATGTATTATTTCGTTTATCCTGATAGTATCAAAGTCCAAAACACAACTTGCAAGTGTGAAAGCTGAAGCTGATCACAAACTCAGTGAAATTAACCAGAAGCTGGAATTACTGGAACAAGAAAAGAAGGATAGCATTGATAATTTAATCACTACGGTAAGCGTTCCATTGTATCTCCTAAACTCCTTTCTGATCTAACTAGTGTGCTCTGAAGCTGTATACCCAAGTATATAACTTACAACAAAATTAAATATAGACATGATTACAAAGAAAGGCAAAATTAACAAAAAAAAAAAAAAAAAAAATGAAATTATACTCCGAGGGGCAGTCAAAAAGTTCCCAAGATGTAGTTTTGGCGTAAAAAGTTCCCAAGATGTAGTTTTGGCGTAAAAAGTTCCCAAGATGTAGTTTTAACGTAAAAAGTTCCCAAGATGTAGTTTTGGCGTAAAAAGTTCCCAAGATGTAGTTTTGGCTTAAAAAGTTCCCAATATGTAGTTTTGGCGTAAAAAGTTCCCAATATGTAGTTTTGGCGTAAAAAGTTCCCAAGATGTAGTTTTGGCTTAAAAAGTTCCCAATGTGTAGTTTTGGCGTAAAAAGTTTCCAATATGTAGTTTTGGCGTAAAAAGTTCCCAAGATGTAGTTTTGGCTTAAAAAGTTCCCAATGTGTAGTTTTGGCGTAAAAAGTTCCCAATGTGTAGTTTTGGCGTAAAAAGTTCCCAAGATGTAGTTTTGGCGTAAAAAGTTCCCAAGATGTAGTTTTGGCGTTTATGATGCAGTCACAATGAATCTTGTACAGTCCAGTCCTTAAGTTGCCTAATTATGAATTTGATAGGTGTGAACAGGTCATAACAGGCAGTGCAATGTAGCTGAACGGAAGAATGTGTGGTGATAAGTTGGCGCAATGTCGCAGTTCGAGCAACACACAAACATCAAATTGGGGAAAATCTGTTTCAGAGACTATGATAACCTTAAAAACAGTTTAGTACCGTCGGATATTTGCCTCTTTCTAAAGCTAAAAATGGACCTAAAGGGTCCCCTTTTCGGCATCGTAGAAGAGATCAAATCCAATGCAATGGCTGAACTTCGTAAGCTACCGAAAAAGAGGACTTTCATCGGTGTTTCCAGCGGTGGAACAAGTGTGTGTGTGTGTGTGTTGCAAAAGTGTCTACTTTCAAAACGATTAAGTAAATGTGTATTTATATTGTGGTAATAACAAGCTATAACAAAATTCCGAGAACTTTTTGACTTCATCTCTTGTATACGTAACAAGTGTTATAAACAACAAATGTACAGGATATCCCGGAAGGAAATCGAGTTTTCTTCGGTCAAACAAGTTCGTATTCTCAGAGTTTGAGAACTACAGGTTGTTAACTGTTTTCGACCTTCTGTTGAACGAAAGTGATTTGCTGATCTTGTAGTTCAATTCCACAGAGGTGAGACATAGCGCATTTGAATACTGATAAAATGTTCTTTCTCCCAGTATGCAGCATGTCGCAGTTGTGCATTTGAAGGGAAGTTGGATGACATTTCTCAAACATTTTCCTTTTCAAGATTATTTAAGGAAATTGGATGACAACAATGTCACCGAAAATTTTTCTCATTAACTTTCTTTCCAAAGACTCCAGTACAAGGCCGATTTAAAAACTTCACAGTCCCGAAGCACTTAAAAGATGTTGGTGCCCCCATATATATGTAATACAGAACATAAACAATATTAAACCATACAATATAATTGTATTTTTGAAAATTGAACAAAACTTACAAATTATAACTTAAAACTCCCACTTTATTTATATTTCACAAGATTTGTCCTATTTTTGTTTCAAAGTGCAAAGTCTTGTATCATTACTATTATCAACCATTATCTCTCTCATTGTTATTGTTACTTTTACTTCCACCAGGGAGGTTATGTTTTTTGACGAAGTATATATATATATATATATATATATATATATATATATATATATATATATATGTGTGTGTGTGTGTGTGTGTTTTCCACTGACGTTGCGTGGCCCCGTCTGGTGTAGTCGCTAACGCTCTCAGCTTTGGTGCAAGCAGTCCCGGGTTCGTTTCCCGGTGGGGACACTCGGTATAACAGCCTTTTCAGGCCAGCCATCTTGAGTGAGTTTTTTCCTAGGTTTCCCTCATTCACACCAGGCAAATGCCGGGATGGTACGTAACATAATAGTCTCAGGCTGCTTCCTTCCTCCCCTTTAATCGGATAGTGTGATCACCGAGGGACGCCATCCCTCATATACGTGATGGGCTAAACAGCCATAGATGACGAGAGCCCAGAAATCTTAATTCCCAATTCTAATCCTAATCCATTCACGTTGAAGAGAAAGTATACAAATTTCACAGACCGTATACAAAGTTTTCCCTGCTTTTATTTAGGCTGTATCGGTTCGTTCTTTCCTTCAAGTTCATGACCCTTGGCGGAGTCTGCACTTTAAGACAGCTCTTGGTATCTCTCTCTAGAAAAGAAGTTCTAAGTGACTGACTAACTGACTAATCAACGTCCAGACCAAACCACTTAACCTAGGAACTTAAAATTTGGACTCAGTATAGGATTTATGACATAATGTACCACAAAGGATTTTTCTTTTTTAAATTCGACGGGGAAGGAAGTAATAGGAATAACATTTATTTTATTGAAATGTTTATATTTCTAAATTCCTGAAAGTTAGAGACATGAAATTTGATACATGGGCTTCTTATTTAAAATAACAGGACACATGTTTAAACGACTTTTGATATTTAATCTAGAAGGGAAGAAAATGGATGGGAAGAGAAAAGGGGTGAGGATTATAATTATTAGTATGTCTATATTTGGGAATCTCTTAAGATTAGAGACATGAAATTCGACATTGGTACTTTTTAATTAAAGAAACATATTTCAGCAGCGGTTTTCTTTAAATATTTGATCTAGAAAAAAAAGAAGAAAATGGGAGTGGACAGGAAAAAGGAGTGGGGGCTACGATTATTGTAATAACAAGACCATATCTCAGAATTTTTTAACATTAGAGACTTGAAATTTGATATTTAGCCTTTGTATTTAAAATAATTACATGTGTGTTTAGCGTTTTTTTATATTTGTCCTAGAGGGGAAAGAAAGATGCAAAAAGAAAGAGGGGTAGCGGTTGAATATATATATAATCTCCAGATACAATTTTCTACAGCTATTACTTAATGTGTTAAGTTTAGCAAAATAATTATAAAATCAGTAAATCGACTGGAAGTATACAAAACCTAAGTGTATGCAACTAAATTACAATAACATTGTACAAATACAAATTATGTACAATAAATACTATATTTGACCAAAGAAAGGTCTGTGTAAATTAAATCCGTTAAATCTCGAGTTAGTTTGAACAGTATTTAAAATGAAACATTATACTTCAAATTGTGCTGTTTAATGTACCGTATTAGTAACAGAAAACTCCTTACAACTGCATATTAGAAGGAATTGCTTCAGTTGCTTTTCTGCCATGTTATTTCTGAATAACCAAAGATCTAAACTGTCTGAAATGTTCCTTATAAGTCAGCACTTCCAGATCAAATTCTGTCTGTTAAATCTGAAGCCTATTGATAAGAAGTCCATTAAATTGATGGTTTAATGTGTAAGAGTTTTAAAATTGTATCTTAGGATCAGCAAAACATCTTTAAGAGTTAAAACAAATATTACCTGATTGATATTCCAACTTAAAATATTAATATGTATTACTCTAGATAACGTTGGAAGTAATGCTTCTCTCTATTTGTTCTCAGTATGAGGCAAAACTAAAGAAATGCCAAGATGAGTTAGCATCTACCAGGATTGAAAACCAGCACATCAGAAAGAGAGCAGATGCAAATATGACAATTTATAGAAAGGTAACTCTCTAAAATTAGATCCATTTCTACAAAACTCGTAGTCTGTATTTCTGAGCAAAATTTAAATGTGTGTTTAGTGAAATGTAGATAAATTATATATTTTTAATTATTTTATTTTATTTTTATTTATTTATTTTTTACGCTGTACATTCTACAAACTTCGTAAAACATTATGTGTTGTACAGAAGCTAAATAATTTTACAGCATAAAGTTGAAGGGTATAGGTAAATTAGCAGCAGAGTCCATTTTAGAAAGTTTCTGCAATTCCGATTTAAATTTCACATATTTACAATATTAAAGTGAATTATGACTTCAGGTGCATAGCAGTTTTCGGAAATTCCTTGGCATCATATTAGTCAATTCTAATAGCTGTCAGTAGCTTAATTAACAAGTGGCAATACTATTAATTAAAGACAAAATTACTAATTAAACTTCGTTTGCTGTTTTTTTTTTTTTTTTCATGAGCAATATTTTTCTTTTTATGAAAGTTTTCATGAATCTCAAATGTTCTTAATAATATGCGAAGTACGCAAATGCAGCTGTTTCTCTTAATTATAGTTTCAGTTAATTACGGTTGCGTATTATCAACATTGATCTCTGTTGTTTTCTTGTACTACAATTGGACCTTGTTGGTTCATGCCCTGTATCTGGTTTCTCTTTCACTTCATGACTGGAACAATATTGATGTCATATGTTAAAATAACTGAATGGGAGGCATCCCGCGAAATTGACATTAACTCGGAAAAAGAATAAATAAAACACACGAAAAGATAATTATATTAGTTTTAATATATGATTATATGCCTGTGCGTGCAAGGTATATGAAAATGATAACATATTGTCCTAATCACTTATTTAAATATACAGGGTGATTCAAAGAAACGGGAAAATTTGAAAATTAAATAATTTCATAAAAATAATATTTAAAAAAAAACTCATTTAATAGCAAAAATAATGCCATTTTAAAATATATACAGTACAATTTATTTTTTAAAGATGATATCTAGCAGATGAGCTTCTTCTCTACACAAACATTTCTGTAGTCTCTTCGTTACATTGTTCGGTTCGCTCACGCCTGGAGACGTTTCTTTTTCATTGCCGAACCAGTTTGCTTGAAATTGCGTATCCATGTTTTAATTGTATATGCTGATGGAATACGATCGTGGCATCCTAAATTAAAATGACGGCCGAATTCTTTACGTGTCCCCCTCCACAGTGTCATTGTTCTTGTAAAACGCTTTGATCACGAAAGCACGTTGTGCACCACACCAAGCACTCATGATAACTAAATGGCAGGATGTCGTTGACAGACTGGCGTACTTATTCAGTGTTACCAAACATCCATTGTTGCCAAAACAACTTTTAAAATTTCCCGTTTGTTTCAACCACCATGCATAATTTGACTCATACTTACAAAATTTGTAAAAAAATAAATAAATGAATAAAAAGCTTCCTTTATCCAAATCCACTTTAATTACATTAAAGTGTTACATCTCTAGAATTTCATCTGTGTACCTAGTTAAGTTGCGAATAAAATTCTGTAATAATAATAATAATAATAATAATAATAATAATAATAATAATAATAATAATAATAATAATAATAATAATAATAATAATAATAATAATAATAATAAAATGAGTTTCCGGGAGAGTTACGGACGAAGGGAACAGAGATTGCTGAAACAGTTTAATGCAATTAAAGTGCATTTGAATAAAACAAGTTGTTACATCTTTTTTACATATAAAAAAGTCCTAATCAGCTTCTTTTCTTCTTAAAAAAAGTTATTTCTACTATTGATCTCTCCTCTCCTTTTATTAACTCTTCTTTATTTTTTTAATTGTCGTCCACCCTTTCTCTCATTTTTGGTTCCTACATTTTGAATGCTTAAAATGGATTACCATCCTTCTGTCATAATATCTTAAGTTTCTGCCACGTACAGCACAATACTCCACACAAGCCTTCACTGTAAGTCCTTGCTTAATGACTGCGCAAAATACACTTTTCCCATTAACAAAGAATTCTTTTGCTGTTTGTATTCTTGCTTTTATTCCATGCGTACATTTCAAATCTTTACTAATAATACTTCTTAGGTACCTGAAAAATAGTCACCTGTTCTTTTTGCTTCCTACCTTTACACATGACATAGTTTTCTTCGTTTCAAACGTCATTGATTTCGTCTTTTAACGAGCTTTCCCATGGCTAAGCGGTTAGGATACGCATGCGTTTGCCCTACGAACTGTTAACGCTAGATACGCCACTGGTATAGAAATTTTTCCAATTTATCATCAGAATGCGTGTTCACTTAGACTACTTCGTGCAGTACAAAGAATGTATGGTATGGTGAATGGTAATGTGAAATGCGTGGCCAGATCATGAGATCCCTCTCCCTGAATTATTTTCTATGGAGTCTCAGGTCTGTGAGAATAAGCCACAAAGAATTCTTGAACCCAAAGGGAACAGTGAACACACCATTTCGAATTTACTGCGTAATACTTGTGCAAAAAGGTACAAAATTAAATCCTCGGAATGCATTTCACCCACCAAAGCAGAGGAGAACATTTGAATGGCATTTTCTTCAATATATAATACCACTGATTGCTTTTCACAATAAAAATAAATAAATAAATAAAATTAAAAATATAAAATGTCTTGCTAATTTTTCACTTGTGTTTTCATTTTATCCTTTTAAATCATAAGAAACATATATAAACCAACAAGTAAGTGATAGAATACGGGAGGAAATGGCAGAGGGGAGTGCAATTAGAAAGGGAGTTCGAGGGATGTGGTCTCTCACCTACATTATTTGATATCTGTCTAGAAAAAATAGTGAAAAAGAGTCTACAAAATGAAGCGGGATTTCGATAGGAGATAGAATAATTATGTGTATACGGTTTGCAGATAATTTGGTGCTTGTTGCAGAATCTGAAGAGAAAATTAATAAGATGTTACAACGTTAGGAAGGGCTGTGAAGAATATGGGATGAAAATAAATGTTAGAAAGACAAAAGCCATGGTGATTGGAACAAAGCGGTCGGTGTCAAATATAGAAGTAGGAGGGGAGAAAATAGAACAAGTGAATAGTTTTCGATACCTCGGTAGTATTATTAGTAATGATATGAAATGTTAACATGAAATAAAAGCAAGGATAGGAATGGCGAAAGAAGCTTTTAGGACAAAGAGAATACTTTTGTGTGTGTGTGTGTGTGTGTGTGGGATCTTGAATAAAGAGTTGAGAAAAAGACTTATAAAATGCTTCGTGTGGAGTGTTGTGCTGTATGGGTGGGAGGCATGGACATAACTCAAAATTAAAGAAAAACGACTGGAAGCTTTCGAAATGTGGATGTGGAGAAGAATGGAAAAAATAGCTGCGTCGACCGGAAAACGAATGAGAGGGTGTTAGAAATGATGGGGGGAAAAGAACAATGTTAGATATTATTAAGAAGAGGAAGAGAAACTGGTTGGGACATTGACTAAGAAGAAACTGAAATCTGGGACGTGCTAGAGGGTATGGTGGAAGGAAAGAGAAGGAGGGGGCGAAGAAAACTACAACTAATAGACGATATCAAAACAGAGAAATCGTATGTGAAGGCGAAGAGGTTAGCGGAAGACCGTGGAGCATGGAAGCTTCTCAGTTGCAGCAAGTGACGTGCCAATAATGGCAGAATACATATACTGATGATGATGATCATTTTAAAGTTCTGACGACCTTATTGGTAAACATAGTTCTAAATTTGCTTTGAATTACTTTATTTATTTATTTTTTTTTTTGTATTAAATGTTACATTATATTTGTTTATATATAAAAACCGGGATAAAGTATTGAAGAACGTTCAACGATATTTTATTCTGTTCACGTGATTGGGTCGAGTCGGATACCCGGTCTGTACCCAAAAGCTTCGGATGAAAGTCCGAGTGGTAGTGTCGGACACTGTTCTAAGGCCTCAGTATTGAAAGGGAAAGTTAAATGCTAATCAATCAATTAATAAGCTATTCGACAATTTTAGTTTAATCAACTATCTTAGTACCAGAGAGAATATTTTTTTCATTTCCTTTGTTCTGGATGAAACTTAAGAAGAAAATGCGTCGGTAATATTAGTTTTGAATATGGTTGTTTATTTTGAATAGTGTATACGAATATCTTTGAAATATTTTGTGAATAAACTGCCCAATAACAGTACAGAAAATTCGATTACTTTCGATAATGACTTTCTGCACCAGCGACAATAATATACACTGCTTGACAAATGTTAAGGAACAGTGTCATTTTTCGGAGTAATTCAGAGTAGATATTGCGGGAAGAAATGAAACGCAGTACATATGCAGTACAGATAGTATGCAATTATTCTAATGAAAAATGGTACAGATTGCACCACATGGAAAAAGAAGAAAACGAAAAAAGTAAAAGATACTCTTTGAAGTATGTCCAAACAGCCACAAAAAATGGGTCTTCCTCCCAGAAGGACACAGATATGAGGACCTCAGGAAAATGTGCAACTTCCTCGGCCACTAATGCACATTCTACATCTGTTATTCATGTTGTCTACTAACTACCTTGGGAGATATTGTTCCACTCCTCTCGCAAGGTGTTTGTCAGTTCTTGCAGGCGTTTGTAGGTTCGGGGAGGGGAGTTTGTTGAGAAACACGTCTACCGTGGATATCCCAGGCTGCTCAATAGGATTAAGGTCCGGACAGTAAGAAAACCATTGCATACGTCTAATATCTTGACGTTCAAGTGTATCCGATTCTTCAGCGTACGCGCATTGTCGTACTTAAACAGACAGTCTGGACCTACCGCATCCCGAAAACGACGAACATGATTCAGAAGAATCTCTCTGCAATACCGCTGCGATGTCACGCTACCTCGCTCAATGATGTGAAGTGGGATTCTGCCATTGTACATAATGCCTACCCACACCATCATGTCTTAGCCATAGCGATCATGTTTATGAACATTCTGTTGTGCATAACGTGTTCTCCGCTTTCTCCACAGTAACTGGTGGCCAGGATAACTTGTGGGGCCGCGGTGGCTCAGTGGTAGAGCGTTCACCTCTGGTGCTTGGGGTCCCTGATTCGATCCCAGGCCCTGCCAAGTGAACTTTGTGGTGGACAAACACCGTGTGCGTGGGTTTTCTCGGGTTCTCCCGTTTCCTCCCACTTTCTTCATTTCACCATTTCATTCATTCCTCATCATCACCGTCTCCTTTAGCCTAAGCGGCATAACCGTGGGACGTAAAACTTATAGATTTCATTTCATTTTATTTCAGGATAACTTGTCGCAGTGAAATGGGATTCGTCAGAGATCCCAGTCAACATGTTCCTGACAATTGTAAACGTTCGTGCCGATGGCGTGGTTGAAGTGGGATGCATGTAACAGGCTCCCGTGCAAACAAACTAACCTGGTTTATGCTCCACGAAATGGTTCTGGCAGATGCATGTATACTAATAGCGGTTGCAAGGTTTGCACCTATCTGCCGCGGAGTGCGCAGTCTGTTCCTTTTCGCCACTAGGGATACATATCGATCGTCTTGAGGTGTGGTCTTCCTTCGACGACCACTGGCATGCTTTAGCATCGTATTCCCACGTTTTGTGGCTTTTTTCAATCGCGAGATGACATTTTTTGACACTCCTATTGCTGTCGTCACAGTAGTGACATTTTGACCAGCTTCCAGCCGTCCAATTGCACGTCCACGATCGCACGCACTTAAGTGATTTCTTGAAGCCATTTTGCACTGAATTATTGTCCCTTCATACTGAATTTCACACAACTGAGTTCCATCATCTACGGCGTTATTTTCGTCAAACACCTCACTGCATGCACTTTCGGCTGAATTCAGAGCTTTCGTGCAGTGCCTTTAATATAGAGAACAACTCCTGCTCAACTATGCCCTTTGCATTGCAATTGACTAATTGGTCGGCTGTTGGGAATGCTACATGGCATAAATCAGTTGTTCCTTAGCAATTGTCAAGCAGTATAAATTGAAAAAAAAAATTCTTCTGTACCTAAATTTATTTGTAATTAAGTATATATGTTTCTGTTTAAAAATTTAAAAGAAAATTCGTGTTAAGAAACGCGTAAATGCAACAAAGATGTGTGTAACGACTCCAGAAATATCACATGTCATATCTCTATATACATGTAGAAAAATAAAATCAATATGAGTTTTTAATATCCTGAGAGCGTTTCAACTCATCAGTGGAATTCACTTACAACCTTATCAAGAAGTAAAAATACTTTCCACTGACTAATTTCTGACTGTACAATGAGCATTAGAAACATATTCACATCCACTCAATTAATATACAAGGTGATTTTTTTTAAGAACGGGTGGGTTTCATTCGGTCGTAACATCTGTAAAAATTGTCCAATTTAATACGGATTGTAGCAAATGAAGGAGGAAGAATGAAAATTTTATGTGGAAAGGATGGTAATCACTTATTTTTAAAGCAGATGTTGAAAAAGACCTGCATCTTCCCGTAGGTCCAGTTAAATCTGTCGCTCCATGTTCGTTGCAGGAACCCGCATTATATCCTGGGTGATGTTGGCAATTTCTCTCGTCATGTTGACTCGCAAGTGTTCTGGTGTTCGTGGGTTATCACGGTACACACGAACCTTCACAGAACTCGATAGTCCACCTACTTTCATATTTGACACAGACCGCTTCGTTCCTATCACCATGGCTTTTGTCTTTCGTCCCATATTCTTCAAAGCTCTTCCTTAAAGTATCTTACATCCTATTGATTTTCTTTTTAGATTCTGCAACAAGCGCCATATCGTCTGCAAATCTTGTACATCTTGTACTTGTATTTGTATTTGTATTTATTTAATGTATAATGTAAAGCAAAGCAATACAGAAATTACAGAAACGATTCATTTTGCACATCCTGCAATATCTATATTGCAAGAATTCTTTTAATTTTGTAGTTCCTAGGCGTGTTCCATTATAGATGAATAGCAATGCAATACAGAAATTACAGAAACGATTCATTTTGCACATCCTGCAATATCTATATTGCAAGAATTCTTTTAATTTTGTAGTTCCTAGGTGTGTTCCATTATAGATGAATAGCAATGCAATACAGAAATTACAGAAACGATTCATTTTGCACATCCTGCAATATCTATATTGCAAGAATTCTTTTAATTTTGTAGTTCCTAGGCGTGTTCCATTATAGATGAATAGCAATGCAATACAGAAATTACAGAAACGATTCATTTTACATATCCTGCAATATCTATATTGCAAGAATTCTTTTAATTTTGTAGTTCCTAGGCGTGTTCAATTATAGATGAATGTCAAACTGATTTGTTTTCTGCTTTATTTTCACAGAAGCTTCTTGATATTGAGAAACAATACACAGCAGAGTTGGAGAAGTTGAAGACGAGCATGTTCCCTGTTAACAGAGCGTCATACACGTTGCTCCATCAAACACCATCTGTACACAGCAGACTGTCTTCTTATGATCTCGAATCGAATTTTGGCTCGTACAAAACTGCCAGTGAAACCAACACGAGTACAACCACGTCAACAGGAAACCTGCAAGTCTCAGAACAAGCAAGTAACCCCAGTTTGCAAGCAGATGAAGCCGGGGACAAGGCTTCGGTGACCTCTGAGAGTGGACCACTCAAAAGTACTTCTGGCTTGTTGTCTCCGCCTTCATTTCTTGAGGAGCCGGACAGAAACAGTACTGTACGATCCATCTATCAAAACAAAGTTATGTTTCCTGTCATCAAGAAAAGGAAACTGTTTACATCCAGCAGCAGTCTGCTCTGAACTTCTCAAAACATTAACAAGATTCCATTCATGTATTCGTGGTAGTTCCTAATTGATCTTGTGCGTTATTATATCTATTTTAATGGAAATCACGTTTCGTTAGTTTCCAAATTTTACCATTACCCAAGTGTCTTAAGGTTACTACTGTATTTATATATTCTAAATCTCTTAATGTTAATTTTCAATATTTGACACTTGTTGGAACCAATATTTTCTCATAAATTTATCGTAACAAAGGTTAATCTAATACTGAGTAAACTGTAATGTGTTGTGTTGTATATTTATTTCGCCTGTAATCCTGTGTCTGTAATGTTTCTTTTTCAAACTTTGATTATTACAATATAAATGTTTAAGGTTTTACCTTTGTTTTAGTGTTTTGAATATTTATTTAATTCCAAATACAAAAAATAAAATGTAATGCTTCATAATACGGTAGTTATTAAAGGCACTAATCAAACAGTACGTTTAGGATTGAACTCAGATAATTCTCTCTTTTTTTTTTTTATTCTCAGAAATAGCTGAAGTGTTTAAATATAATCCTGAACTTTAACCAGTGTTAATACTTACTAGTGTTAATTAATTATTATACATTATGTAAATTATTACAAATCTATTTGCGTTACGATGTAAAGTAATGTACAGGGAACAAAGAATAGAAACGCAATTTTTGTAAATAAAGAGAATATTACATTTTTCTTCGCACATAGTTTACAATAATACTGTTAGTTAGGTTTATGTATTTTCGTATTTCGTGGGAACTCATCTCTTCTAAATATAAGTCGTTCTTACTTTTTTATGAAATCAACTTTTAATCTTTACACAGGGCAAGCATAAATGATTCATTCATTTTGAAAAGGCTCTATTTTCAAAAGTATTACACATACACACGTGAAAGAGATATGAAGAGAACTTTACTTACCAAGTTGGTACACCCTCTACAAATGTTCAATATGTGCCCCTTTGGTGACAAGACACACGTCAGACGATACTCGAGCTCATTTCATACATTTTTCAGCATAGTCCTGTCAATTGTCTACACTGCAGCACTGATGCGTTCTTTGAGCTCGACTAAGGATTGCGGTAGTAGGGGTACGTAAACAAGGTACCTCCACAGGAAGAAGTCTCAGGGCGTTAAATCTGGAGATCTGAGAGGCCAGGCGCTTTTCCCTTTATACAAGCAACTAGTGTCCTTGAATTGCCGATACCAGCGCAAAATGCTTTGTTTACATGGCGGTTCTTTTTCCATATTCTCTTCTGAGAGCGTGTTGAACAGTTATAACAGAAGAACATCTGGCATATTCAAGCATACACAAACTTTTTTCTTCCTTTCCCCCTATTTCCGACAGGCACTAATCTCGTACTGTCACACTACCACACCCGATCACAAAGATAATGGACTAATGCTGCCACACAGTACAAATTTGGTGAGTTTGTCGTTCTTTTGTTTGTTTGTTTGTTTGTTTTATGTGTGTACGTATAATACTTTTAAAAATATAGCCTTTTCAAAATGAAGGAACTGTGTATTTGTATTCACGGTTAACGCCGGCAGGTATAAGGAAATTGAGAAAATTCTTAAAATATATATGTTTATTTCTAAACAAAATTATGATACTTATATTTCCATAGATTTGGTTTTGAGTTTACGTAGATCTGCATTCAGTTTTAGGAGTTTAATTCTAAACTTCAAGAATACTCTTTCCTATTTGTATAAAACTTAGATCAATTCTGTGTTGTATTTGTCTTCAAGCATATATTTAGATAAATCTAAGAAAAGTGTGTAAATATTTGTACTGTTGTTATGTTTGTTCATCTGGTTTTGATGTTACGTTCTGCCAATTAATAAATAATTAAAAGATCTTATTATATTAGGCTAAAATTTATTCAACTATTTGCAACATTCTTCCATAAAATATATTAATAAGTCAACTATGACAGTAGTTTTCGGAAACAGTTTTTAATATCACAACATAAACAGGTAATTATAGTATTCGTAATGGGAAAGATAATCTGAAAACATTTTCTTTGCATTTAACTTTAATATTATTTTAAATTATTTGCAGTGAAACTCGAGAAGAAAAAAATACTATATACAGGGTTGTTATAAAGTCCTTGCTATAAAACAAATGCTTTTAACTTTCTTTTTAAATAATGACATTGCAGTGAAATAAATGTTAAGGTTTCTATTGAGACAACGTTTTGTATCATCATCCATAGATACACTGCTGCCATCATCGTCACACCTCCAGCTGGACTCCGTTGACATCCGTACATTTTTGCAACCTCCGACGAAATCTGTGAATGCTATTTCGTCTGGTGTCATCAGAAATGTCATGGATCACTTCACTAATCTTAGTTTTCAGGTCCTGCAAGTCCTTTGGTTTTTCCTCACCTGTGTTTTAGAGAAACCTCATAACCAAAAATTACAGGGTGAAATCTATTTTTTTCTTGGACTTCTGTCCAGTTTCTGGGCAACCTTCGCACCGTGTTTGGGCTCACTGGCCGCTGACCATTTCTTTGCATATCACAAACATTTCCGGTAGCCAGAAACTTGGTGTATCAATTCTTTATAATCCTGACATCAGGAAGTACTATTTTGTACACTTGTCTGAAGTTTCACTGCACCAACACACCTGATTTCAGTTCGCATACCAACACATACACTGTGCTTTTTTTTTGTACCACAGCCATTTTCATTTTCTTTGTTGTCACCAGTGTTGCCAATCTCATTATCGTGATAGTGTTGCCAACCAAAAATTTACAGATCATCGAACAATTTAAAATGTATTTCTCAGTAATATAATTATTAAAAAAAACAGTTATAAGCATTTGTTTTATAGCAAGGACTTTATAACTATATATATGCTTACACGCTTCATATAAATATCAAATAAAATTATTGTAATGGAAGAGTTGAATTGATAGATTTGTGCAAAGGTACAAAGATAAGTAGAGTTTCAATGGAAATGAAAACAATTATGCTTACACAAATAGATTTTAGCTTCAAACGTGCTTAAAGAAGTACTAACATTATAATAGACATGTTTTCCCTCACATTTCTCTATTTATCCTGTATTCCATAAACGTATCTTTTTTCTTTAGTGTTAATTTGAAATATTTAATGCTAATAGTATTGATACTAATGATAAGTATTTTTAAATGGTAATTAATTTCTCTCATTAGTTGTAGAGCACTATAATAAGAGTTTTTGTTTGTTGTGAGAAACTGTTACTTAGTTACAGAAACGTATGATGACATTCTTAATTATAACTAAGCAAGGAGTATTTATAGTAGAGATATAGTTTCTTGAATGTTTTTAAATTCAAACATTCAAAGTAAATGGCGAATCTTACGTAATGGTGAAGTAATTTGAAGCAAAATATGTGAAGAGAATTCTTCTGTTTTACCAGAACAGAAATCTAGATTGTAACCAGTATACTGTATATCTCAAAGCATGTGTATTTGCTTAAAATATTAAATTTAAATAGAATCAGAAATTCTCTATCAGTTGTTTTCATTAGGATTAATATTCAAATTTGATACTTTACTTGTAGTAATGCAAATTTTGTGAGAAACGAATTAATCACATTTTTAAAAATATATCTATGTTTGCTTTTCTTTCTTGCGTAACTTTCTTTTTAATTTACTAAAAGAATTCAACGTGACTTGTTAAATTAACAGGTTAGAAAACTATAATAATGTACACTTATTCTATGGAAGGCATTCTATGTATTTCTTACTATAATAAATTTATTCTTACTTGAATGTCATCATATATTGAAGTTTTTCGATTTAAGTTTTCTTATAATGATACAAATAAATATTTTGTGCTTTTTAAGTTCCTTACTAAATAGCAGTTGTTTTAAGTTCAGAGTATTTATCTATTCCCATATTTTCATCTTCGATACAACTCTAAGTTACCAGTTACAAAGGTCACATTCAGATATTTACATTTACATATACTATAGTAAGATGAAAATAAGAAGAAATACTCAAAATAAACTTTATATATATATATATATATATATATATATATATATATATATATATATATATATATATCTATATATTATCGAAGATTTCTTCTAATAAGCTATTACAATAAGTCACAATAAAACTTACAATTATCAGATTATTAACCGAAATGACATAATTATACTGCATTCATATAAATTACAATTTAAATATATAATAATAAGGTCAAAGAAAAACTATTGTCCAAGGATTAATATATATAAAACAATTCTTCTCAGAGTATAAACACCTCATCCAGTTCCTTTCCAGAAGGCTAAGTGCCAAGTACCGACGAGAAGTTACCACGTTGGATAGAAACAGATATGCGTTGTATTAGATAAGATGTGGAGCAAACTTCGCCGGAAACACAAGAAACGCGTCTTCCTACCTCCCTAATGAATTCAAGATTTCTTGCACCCCAAGCACCACTGGTTTCAATAGCAATTCGAGTGAAAACAAAAGTTTCGAGTATTTTCTTTGCTTTTCAGCTTCTCTGCGATTATCAACAGCTCCAGCGTTCATTACTGACAGAGGGAGACTTGAATGAGCGTATGTATCAAAGCATATGAAGTCCCACAATAAACATTTACCTCTCATCCATGGAACCAGTGTCATCCCATCCGGTCGCTTTTCATCCGAACGACAGCAACCAGAAGTTTCCCGTATTAAAGGAAATTTTAGCTGTGTTAAGGGCTCGTAGTATTACATCATTAAATTGATGGGTAAACCTATGCATCAGAACAAACCATATATATATGTACTAAAATGCTGCAGAGTACGTACTTTCCGATTTATGAGTCGCCGAAATATCAGAAAAATGAACTTTGAGACACCGTAACGCAAACACCAGAAGAAGCCGTGCGGTGAATTGTACATATGATACTATTAGTTTTCAAAAATGCCAAAAACCAAGATGAATGGACACGTGCGCAAGGGATTCCTTAAAAGAAGGGAGGGATTTTCTGATATCATGAAAGAAAAATAGGTGGAAACGAGAGTAGATGTCCTGTAAAACTCACCACACCATTCCACTTTCTTTGGGTCGATGGTATTTGCGTTGCGATCTTCCAAAGTTCATTTTTCCGATATTTTGGTACCTCATAACTTGGAAAGTACGCACTTTACAGCATTTCTTGTTCACAGATTTCTGGCTTGTTTTCGTGTATATTTTCATTCCTCAAGTGTTGTAAACGGTATTTTGCAACAACTTGTACATAACACGAAACAAGTACAAAAGTATAAAATTAGCACACTAGAAACTTTCACTACAGCTTCCGACAAGAAGTGAACTACAAAGCATATGGATAGCCCAAATGCAGAGGAAACAGACGCAAAAAACGTGTTGAGCGTTCGAATTCTAAAGCAACGTTTGTATTCCTGGAGAAAATTTCGTGGTTTTGTGTGTGTGCGTATGTATGTGTGTGTATGTATGTGTGTGTGTGTGTGTGTGTGTGTATGTGTGTGTTCCTGTTTCAAGATGTTTGAGTTTTCGGGCGTTCAGATCTCGGATGTAATTCTGTATTAGTAATTTATCCCCTATTTATTGTGATCGGGTGTAGCATAATTCAACCTGGTCGCTCGAATTTTAGTAGATTGAGCTCCACCTTGATAAGGAATTAAATGAAACGCTAAAGACATTAGGTCATAAATCCGTTTGCATAGTACATTTATTCCGTTTAATTTCTGTTAATGTGACTTGATAAATTACTCTTTTACTAGGGTTGCCATATTTCAGAAATGAAAATCCGGATTCAGATAATCTTTGAAATGATTAAATGAAAAGAAGCGTTATATACTAATTTACTTTCTTCCATTACATAGAGTTGTTCAAATATTACGTAATCATATTTTTATTTATTTATTTATTTGCCTGTTTTGCATACAAATGAGAGTATTCTCGAGTACGCATACAGTTGTCAAAATTACAAAATAATATATATATATATATATATATATATGCTATAAAAAACTTACAAATAGAGAAATACATACATAATCATGACTTTTATAAGTTTACACATTCATAACATAATTAACAAAACACATTTATACATTATCTTTAAAAAACTCTTTTACCGAGTAGTAACACTTATCTACTAAGAACTTGTGAAGAGTAGATTTAAACCTAGAATATAATTTATTTTGCTTTAGAAAGTCAGGTAACTTGTTGAAAATTTTTGTACAGTTAATATATACGCTTTTTGGAAAAAAAAAAAAAAAAAAGATTTTGGGAGATAACATGCAAATTATTAACGAATCGAGTATTGTATTTATGGACGTTACTGTTTCCAATAAATAAGTGTTTATTACTTACGGTGAACAAGATAATTTTATATAGGTACAGACAAGGTAATGGTAATATTTTTTGATCTCGAAAGATGGGCTTGCAAAAAGTTTTTGGTGACAATCCAAACACAACCCTTAGTGCTGTCTTTTGTAAGTGAAACGTGCTAATACATTCAGTAGAATAACCCCAAAAAATAATACCATAAGTTATTAAAGAATGGAATTTTGCATAGTACACTGAAACTAAAGCCTGTGTTGTGACATTAGCTCTTAGTCTACGGAGGACGAAACAAATACTACTTAATTTTTTGTTGAGTTGAGAAATATGCTCATTCCAAGTTAGTTTCGAACTAATGGTGACACCAAGAAATTTAGTTAAAATAGAAAAGTCGACTTTTTTGTTATTTGTCATTACATAAGGAATAAATTTATTTTGAAGAGGATAAAAATTTAGCAAGGATATTTTATCATTATTTAAAACTAATTTATTGCTACCTAACCAGTTACTTAATCGTGAAAATGCAGTGTTTAGATTACATTCAATGTCATGTCATGTGAGTTACCTGTAATAATAACATTGGTGAGACCTTCTCCTCCCTAGTTCAGCAAACGTAAGTAGGTGATTTACCCCTTCCCTCCTGGCAAGCAATTTTTTTTTCTTAATTTCTCAGGATCTGTTATGTTTCGTGCCTTTCAGAGTCTGTTTTTTAGCTCATTCAAAATATGATTTTTTTTTTTTTAAAGAATGGTTAATTCATTGGTAATATGTTTTGGCGGCGTTTGTTATCTTCCGGGATTGTTGATTAAAATATTTCAGAAGTAAGATGCAGACTGAAAAAGATTATCTACTAAAGATAGCAATAAGGTTGAGCAGTAAAACCTTTTGTCCTTGGCCCAATGAAACAAATACTTCGTTCAGTGTCAAAGTAGTTAAATCGTGAACTTAATTAAATCCATGTTTTATGTATTCAAGTTTGTTCTTCAAGTTTTGAATTGTCATACTCAGAAGTTGAAGAGAATTATTATATACCTAATTCTGTGAAAGAAGTAAACTATATTCCGTTCCTTTCTTCTTCGCTGAAATCCGTGACATTTAAGCGTCCCGAGAAATATTTTTGGGACACCGGGACGCAGATCTCGATTCCGTGATAGTCCCGAATTTTCCGGGACGAATGGCAACCCTATCTTTCACGTATGTTTTGTATGACTGATCTCTTTAAGCTTTGTTATTGGAGGCCTTAGGTAACATTACACAAACTATTGATAGGAATGTATGAGATATATTTTATTTAATTATTTACTACACGAACTGCATTATACTTTAGAAATCTACAAACAAGCAAATAACACGTTGTTCTTGAGTTATTCATACTCTGTTGATTCTAAGATCCAGCTTTCAGAATATCATACAAGCTGTACTTGATGTCACTTGCTGTTTGGAGGAATTCTTTATTGTGTTTCCTTTCTTGCCATCAGCTTCAACAATATCTTCTCTTTCATCAGTTGCTGTCACTGGTCTTGATCTTGAGGCTAGTTTGTTCAGTATATCTTGTCCTCGTGTGCTTTCTTCAGGAATGAGGAAATAAGTATCCATGATTCCTTTACCTTTAATTTCAGTTTCTCCACGTTTGACCATTTTGTAGCCTTTCCCATCCAAAGCTCTGTCGGAGTAGAAACAAAATCAGAGGAGAATACTCGATACAATTACTTACTAAGTATATACCAAGACAGTTCCCGGAATTTTGCTGCATGCTCTTTATTACTACAATATAAGTATACATTTACCTAATTGCCTGCAAAGTAGGATTCTTCGGAATACATACACTTGCTCAACTACTCCTGCCATTGCAGGAAACACACACGAAAGTCCTCTTACGGTATTTTCCGCAGGTCGGCCAGCACGTTGGTTTCAATCGTCTCCTACGGTGGTGAAACGAGCACCTTTGAGGCCATTTTTTCCCCTTAAAGCATTGTCACTGTAAATTGTTTAAAGACTATCAAAATCTCTGAAGCAAATTTCCCCAATTTGCACATGAACTTGATATCTGCGCGTTGTTTGCTGCATTGCCCAACTGATCACCGCACTCCTCCATTCAGCTACACTATTCGTACACAACCTGTTATGACATGTTCAGGCTTGTCAAATTCATACTTATTCAACCTGAGGACTGCACTGTACAAGATTCATTATGATTGCATCACAAATGTTAGAAGTACAACATTTCTGGAACTTTTTGACTGCCCTGGTAATATTTATATACAGAAGATTATTCGGTTTATATCCTGCTGATTTCCCAACGCTGCTTTCATTTGTATAATTACGCCAGAACCATGAAACCGCTGTCGTTATCAGTGCAGTGTCTCAGCTTGCGGAATCTATGTCGTTTTGATGCTAGTGAAATACCACCAGAAATGAACCATTATTAGAAACGATACAGGATGTCTCTTTTCGATTCAAATTTTTCGTACTACCAGGTAGTAAAACAAAATCAGGAAAATGTATAATCATTGGAATGGTCACAGCTAAAGAAATCGTGGCCAGACAACGGAAATAGGGTCCATGTAGAAACGTTCGGCAACGAAAACGGTCCGTTTGAGGTAATCAGCGAAACTATAACCTGAAGTCTTCATGGAATTTGTCAACTGGTAGGCCAGGAAAATTCACCACACCAACGTGACATGGTATAGAGATTAAATTTGATACAGTTTATTATCAGCCATAACCTTTGGGATCATGACCTTCTTCTGTGCAATATTACTAGGCCTAACGTAAGACAAACTGCCGGAAACTATATAAAATTGAAAAAAATAATAATAAAAGATTGCCCAAATAGAAGATAGTTGTCACATCAAATGAAGGCTACCTTTATCTCACGCATAATAACATTCGGGACCATGAAACCAATGCCAAGAAATGTACTGAGTTTTACCATAGGAATATTTCTCGCAGAGAATTGTGATCGTCGTCGGATGCGTTACGAGGGGAAATTGGTGATACGTAAGGTGAACAAACACGTGAGAATGAATGCTGCGTACTATCAAGAATTTATCATGACTCCAATCTATTGGAAATATGTCCATCGTTTGCATGAAACCAGTAAGAAGCGGGTGCGGATAAACATAGAGGAAACATCCACCTACATCCTGATATCTTATCATGACATAAAGCAGCAAATGGAAATCAGTGTTATTTCCTTTCATGACACTGTTATCAAATTTCCTGATACTAGCCCAATGGGTTTCTGCCCATTTGGGCTGTTAAAACGACATCTACAACGTCAGTTCATTGGCCCATGGGAAACCTGCAGGGGAAGAATTACTATGCCTGTGCTCCAACGTAGTGTGCTGCGGTATCAAACGATAGTTCATAGTCTGGTGGTCTGATAGATTACAACGATTGGAGCGGTACTGTTTTTCACAAGTTTAGTACACCTTGAAAATCTGTCGGATATAAATCTAACAACCTTCTGTATACTATATCTTTAACATCATGATTTGGTCTTGAAACTATGTTCGGCCAGGATTGTAGCCAAACATTTCATTTGAGGGAGGAGATTTGACTTCTGCCTTTTAAAAAGATAATGTGAAAAGTCCTATTTAATTTTGTACAGTTGACACCGCACTTTTTTTTCTTATTCTACGAGAGGAACAATATTAATATTTTCAAAGCACTGTATGTGAAATAATAGCAGATTGTGTCCTTTAAAAAAAAAAATCCATATCTTCTAAACAACAGTTCTCTAACTTTTAGTTTACTGAAAATTGTACGTTGAAAGCTTGAATTTTTTATTATTATTATTATTATTATTATTATTATTATTATTATTATTATTATTATTATTATTATTATTATTATTATTATTATTATTATTATTATTATTATTAAGGCCAGTATAGAACACTTAAATGATAACAAAAGGTTTCAATTTTTTTTTCGTTTTCTCCTTAATTTTCGAGGAGGTCTGGACCCCAAGGATCGTCTTTCCTTCTTGGCTACGTTAGTGTATTACTAGTACAGTAAAACCTGTCTTCAACGGACCCTTTATTAAACGGAAATGTGTGTTAAACGGAAATATTTCATGTTGCTTGCAAAAATAGTGTTAAATTCCCTTCACTAAATGGAAACTGAATTAACAGAAATCGAAATAAGCATCTTAACGGAATATTTCAAGTTTCGAAGTGCAGCATTCAGAAAGTTTTCAAACATCCTATGGGAGGTTAGATATATTTTTAGGAAAATAGACAGTGATGTACAAACCGAAGCAGATGCGACGAATATACATGCTTTAATTGAGAATTATAAGGAGAGTCTGAAAGGAGAAGAGGAGGTGGAGGAAGAAGAGAAATAAGGCAATGTGTTGGAAAAAGAATGTGTACTAAAGATTTATCAAGATTCTGTCAAAAGTTTAAAGGAACTGCAACATTTGGCTTACGTAGAAATGACTTTGATTTGCTTAGTGTGCTTTTGCAGGCTAAAGTCTGTGGAAAATTGAGCAGACAAGCATCGGTGCACACACACACACACACACAAACTGGACTATTGGAAAAATTAAGTTAACGTGAGTACAATAGCTTTTCTGTTCATTTAAAGTTTTGCGTGCATTTAATTCGTAGTAGAAATAGTCTGCAAATTGACTAAGGTACGTACAGCATCCTATTTTATCTCAGTATGTCCATTATATGCATGCACTTTTTTTCGCACCTTCCTTAACCGGAAACCTATCTTTAACGGAAATTTTTGCTAGTTTCGTTTGATTCTGCTAAAGACAGATTTTATCGTACTAATAATTATAATCTGAAGGTACTAGTAATTATTATAAAAGAAAGAGAAGCATTAATAACAGTTCCAAAACAGGATTCAGCGCCTGAAGTATCAAGAAATAATTTTGTGATAAAGAAAGTTTATCAGATGGATGATTGTTGCAGCAAAAGCTATGCAAAGCATGTTTAACCTGTAAGAAGTCTTTATATCAACTGCAAATATCTCCTTTCATGAACTTACTTGTGAGTTGTGGCACTTATATGAATTTTCCCAGGCACTCCATGAGACTCCATCCGTGAAGCTGTGTTTACTGTATCACCAAAAAGACAATACCGAGGCATCTTTAAACCAACACAACCTGCAACTACAGGTCCTGAGTGGACTCCAACACGAATCTTTAAAATACAAATGATCAACTTAATAGATATATACACAAATACAGTTATATACGCACAATACATAATGACAGTCATTATTTGAAAGTTATTACACGTATTAAATGAGAGAAGGTGACAACCCACACTATCAATATCAATATATATATATATATATATATATATATATATATATATATATATATATATATATGTATGTACAGGGTGTATCAAAAAGAACTTTACAACTTTGAAAACTCATATTGATTGATTCATTTATCTTGCAGACATGGTTTTGGTGTCATTTTGTAGCAAAATACATCAAGTTTTGACTCGCGTAGTACACTAGTTCAGGAACAAGCCACCGCAAGCGCTAGCGGCAGTTGCATGAAAGATGGCTGTCTTTACTGGTCCCGACCGTGCTAGCTGTCAGTTCCGGTTTGAAGAATCCAAGTCTGCGACACCTGTGCAACGTAACTTTTGTACGAAATATGGTAAAGATCCTCCCAGTACACCTACTATTTATCAATGACATAAGTGTTTTATTGAAACTGGATGTTCGGTAAGACACAAAAAGTCTTCATGTCGTCTCCATACGTCTGAAGACGTTGTCGAGTAAGTCAGACTTCAGGTGGGATGTGTACTGCATCACCAATGGAAGCTACGTTGGACCTCTTTAGGAATAAGATTAAAAAAAAAAAAAAAACTTGATGTATTTTGCTGCAAAATGAGACCAAAACCAAGAGCCATTTAACTAAAAACGTTTGTTTTTAAGAAAAGAGAAAAATACATTCTCATATAAATCAATGAGGTAAAAAAACAAAAATGGCGTACACATTGATCGCCTTTAAGAGCATCTTAAAATTAATAGAACCTCCCTCCTGGTTTACAGTATTGGATAAAAAAGAATGAAAGGTAAACAAATAGTTTCGTTTCGCATAATAGCAGATGGAAATAAAACTTAACACCATGTTTACACATGACATGCCCAAAAGAGTGATACAATTTAAAATCTCTTAATTTTACTGAAAATAAAAAAAAAATACTTGATTCTGATACTTTTCATGTGAAATATGTATTTCACCAATTTCATAGTTTGCAAACTTTTTATTAAGTGAAAGTTGAAAATGATTTATAGTTGGTTTAAATTCCGACAAAAATTTCAGATACTTGGGATTATTAAAGTTCTAAGAAATATAAGAAGAAATATTTTATTGAGAAACAATGTGCTATGGATAAATGCTGAATTGGAAACTACTACCGGAAATAATCTTAAACACACGATGGTTGGGAGTACTGTGTAAAACTCAAGACATACAAAATTAAATCAGTCATTTGTTGTTTAAACAGGTTACTTTTCCTTATTACGTGTACAGCCACTGCAGCACTATGATCTTATATTCTACTTGTTGGCATCTACTGTGTTATCCATTGAGCAATCTAGTAGTGCATTCAAGAGTTATTCTTTTGACACTTTTTACTTTTGGCAGATACATAAGATGCCTCTATTTATGACATAATCTAGGAAATAATTATTGAGCTTTACCACTTTTCTCGTGGCTAATCAATATGTGTGTTAACCTGTTTTTCACTGAAGGCTATATTTCATATTATTTTAAGCATTATAAGTTTTGTTAAACAAAAGCTGTAAAGTAAAAATAGTGATTTTTTACGTATAAACTCATGAAACATGAATGTATGTGTTATGTCACATCTATGTAATTTAAATCATTGTTTGATAACACAAAGGTAACACAAAAGTTTATTGTTCACTTGCAGTTAAGTCACACAGTAAGTTGCGTTCTCCTATTTTTCAATTAAAATGTACGAAATATATTTTACTTTATTTTATTTTATTTTCATCCATAAGTCATACATGAAGCTCGAAGAAAGACGAGCGTATGAATGTGACACGTCAATAAAAGAGACACAAAGAAATAGTTGTTACATACTAAAACACAATAACGCTATGGTGCTATATGAGACAAAATTACTCTATACAATCTACAAGCTGCATTTAGCAGACAGTTATTCATCTACTGAATAAAAACAATTGTTCAATAGATACTTCTTTGTAACTGATTTAAATACATTCATTGACTCAATGTTACGAATATCTTTAAGGAGGTTATTATATAATGATGGACCTAAGTATATGGGACCGCTCTGAAACAATGCTGAATGATGATTTTGAATGTGAAGATTTTCCCTATATCTAGTATTATGACAGTGAAGGTTTCCTTTATTGGCAAAGAATGCATTAAGGTTCTGGCGCGTGAAAATTAATAACTGTAATACATAAAGACATGGCAGTGGTAATATTTGTAACCTTATAAAAAGTTTTTTTACATGGTTCGTTTACTCTCGCATTGGCTAATATCCTGATAACTTTTTTTTTTTTTTTAATACGGAAGATTAATTTACTTCTTGAATCATTTCCCCAGAGATAATGCCGTACATTAACAAAGATTGAAAGATACCCAAAATAAATGCTTCTACAGGTATTTATATCCAAAATATTTTTAATAACTTTCAAGGCGTAGAAAACTTTATTAAGTTTTTGTGCTAACGACATTATGTAGGTATTACAAGTAAGGGTGAAGACCTAAAAAAAAAAAAAAAAAAAAAAAAAAGTTGAAGTTACATACTTTAAGTCAAACTTTATGATTGATACATTTATGTCATGAGTATGTTTGTTTCATAAATGGTGACAGTTCAAAGCCACCGAATTTTCTATATTTATTTTTAAACCGTGTAAAGTAAACCATTTTTGTAATTCATTGTTTATGTTTTTTATTTCCTGTTGCAGTGTGTCGTAATTTTCACCTGTAATGAGAACCTGTATATCTACATATAAGGTTGATTCTACTGAATGAATGTAGTTAGGAAGATCATTGACGTATAGCAGAAGAAGGACAGGTCCCAAAACCGAGACCTTGTGGAACACTGCTTAAAACTGGGTTGGAATGCGACAAGAAATGACTACGAGATGACGTTTCTTTATCCGTATATACTATTTCAACCGATTGAGTCCGGTTTTCCAAATATGACTTTAACCAGTCATTTACTACTCCGTGTAAGCCATAGGCTTTTATTTTCTCAATTAGCATATGTATTATGGAGTACTAAATCAAAAGCCTTTGACAAGTCTAAAAAAAATACCTAAATATTTTCCCCTATATTACAAAGAATTATTGAACATTTGCTATGACATGGTTGTACAGATATTAGTAATGTTGATTTATATAAAGAGCACAATTTCAAACACCAAGGTAGTTTTGATGTCTATATTATACTACAAGCTAATCATAATCCATTTACTGTAATCAGGGTATTCATATTTTGTTTTTGAAAGAAGTGAGAAATGAAAATATGAAATATTTGGTGGAAATCAATGCTATTGCATACGACAAAATCTTTAATTTGATAAGCACATAATTTAGAATTTAATTTCATATTGCGATATTCTGTTTAAAAATAGAACCGAAACTTATATTTAAAAACATCTAAACATATTTTAAAATATCTTGTTTTATTAGTTTTAAATATTATATTTTTTAACCTTTCTAAGGGAAAACGCCTGTACAGCGAAAATAAAACATACAACCTCATGATTAAGCAAAATTCATGATTCAGTCTCTTGGCTGAGCTGAGAATTATGAACTAAAGGTGTTATTCTTGGAATTAAAATGTTACAAAAGTACCATAAAACTTTGTGATAACTAATTTTTATATACTCCAACATTTGATAGCCCTCTTAGAATATTGATTCCAACAGCGAATGTTTTCCGTTCAGTGAATACTTCTATGTTATTTATATTTGAAATGATCATTATCAAAATGTCAAGCAAGAAATTACCAGAAAATGTTTCATATTCTTTCTAGCCAAGATATAGTAAAAAAACTCTACTGGCCATCGTAAAGGAACAGTTATGTAAATAGGACATAAAAGGTTCTTTCTTGGATCTCCCAGTATCCTGGTGGCAGACCAAAATTGTTAGTTTTGTCATTATGTTCAAGGGTCTTATCAAATGCAAAGAATAAATTACCTGCAAAGGCTTCCCTGTTACTGGGCTATTTACTTCTTTAGAAACTGTGACCATCCCTATAGCTTGCTGGGCAACTCTTTCAGCATGGTCAGGAGTCGACGTAGGAACGCCCCCTACTACCATATAAGCATCTCCAATGGTCTCCACCTATCACAAAAGCATACGATTTTGAAGAATATAAATACAAGACAAAAAAGTAGACAATATGTATAAAATCGTTAAAAAAAAGTTCACCTCTTGGCACACTCATTTAAGTTAAAATTACATACACAAAATCATAGCTTTTACTTTCATTTTTTAGATTTGTGTTGGTCGTAACTATTAAAGCAATTAGCAGCAACTATTAAAGTTTATAGAGTCATACCTATGCTCTTCCAATATAAATGAAGAAACTTAGAATTATGTAAGTTAAGCACTCATGGTAAAAAGATAGTAATAACCTTTAAAAAAAATGCTTTTTGAAATACACTGAATAGGCGAATTGTTTTAGTGGGGTAAAATAACGAAACCAAGATTAAAAGTATTTAGTGCTTTTCCTAAGATTGAAGGCTGGAGTCAAGTGCTTTAAGTTTTAGTTTGTTCATTTAACCTCACAGGTGACCATTTACCTTGCTACGCCCTTGTAACTTTCAAATTAATAGATACAAACACTGTTTCCAGATTGAAAGGTAGTAAGATTGTGCTTTAAGAGTAGCAGATTTAAACTATTTGTACCCCAAACATAAAAATGAATCATTTTGCAGCTATACACTTTTAATAATTATCCTATATTCTTATCGATTTAATGGAAGCATCTGGAGTTGGAAATACGTCAGATATCTGAGTTGGCAATGGTCAGGCGGCAACCGGAATTTCGAACTGTTGCCATTGGTGTGTTATGGCAAATTCCATACTACGTGAGGAGCAGTAGAACTACAAGGTGTAATGAATTGGGGCAGATGGTAATAGTGTAATCTTGGCGATCTTTGTGATTTCCAAGGAGACGTGTTTGCTTAAGTCAGCTTTGTGGGCTCTTAAATACACTTTAGAAAGTTTCATTATGATTTTTCATTGTTATTCCTCATTTCTTGAACTCATTTGCTAAACTTTATCTGGGAGCTATGAATTTTAGAAGTTTTTATTGTAGTTTCACTTACTCATTATGTTTAGATGGATAATAGAGTAACATTTAAATTTATGATGTTCACGTTTACAAAGGTTCATACAAATATTAGACTTGGACATTAACTACGAAAGTGAGATGTTCAATGATAAGATAACAGCTGAAACTTAACTATCAAGAGCGTACTGTTGTCAGATCTGGAGATTGAAAATACTAAAGCTAGAATGAAACTAGTATCGAATATGTTAGTTTTAGTAAAACTATTCATTGTGAATAGAATACTCAACAAACAAAACTTTTATTATACTATACAAAACTAATAGTTTGTGATTTCATATATGAAAATAAGAAATTAGCTCATTCTTAAGACTTATAGCTTTCAGATAATTAAAAGTAGCCTCAAAAATAGCATGTAACCCAATTTGAAATTTTGGTAGCGAAGGCACTTTAAAAATTTGCCAAATCCGCTACTTGCAGCCGAATCTGGCCACACTGCAAATACAAAATGCTAAAATTTCAGGCCATGCACATATTGGCAGAGGACATTGTTTGACATACTTTGTAATACAACCAGATTAACATCGTTGTCAACCCCACATAAAGTTATATTTTTCTTTATAACAATGTGTCAGATTATTACATATTCCAAATCTACATGCCAAACGAAGACTTGCAATGTAATACTTGTTATTCAGTGTTGTAAACCAGGAATACTACAGTATTATGAACATCGAAAAACAACCAAATTTTGGAGTGTTCTACAACAGTAATAACACAAGTAAGACGAACACAGCAAACAGGGGCGTTCCGAAGGTTTATAAGGTGTGCCAGGGCATGTAATGGGTAAATGTGCCGAATAGATAAGTAGGATGTACCGAATAACGAGATACAATATCAGATAACTTGTCTTGTAATAGAAAGATCTGCTGGATCTATGTGTCTATGAAGTCTTCTGTACGTGACAATACACTTGCATATGCATAATAAAATGAATATACACACTAGGCTGAAGGAATATATTTGCGATGCCAAATATCGAGCCTTTTAAAAAGATTAAAGATGAAAAGTGCAACATCAATAAAATGGAAGCGATAAAAAAAAAAAGAAAAAAAATCCATAGAAAGACAGGCATATGAGATCTTTTTCATTCGAACGAAGGAATCAAATTTAAACTCCGATATTGGCATTCTATACAGAAATTGAAACAATAAAATTGATACATTCATCGTCATCAACAGCAGAATAAGAAGCACAAAGGTTTAAGATGTGTATGCTATGCAGTAACAAGAAGTTTTTGATCACCAGTCTAAACATTTACAACTTATTTATTTTTTATGTAACTGATTTCCATATATGCCGTCCAGGAGTGCCCATTCCTTCAAGAGATTGGGCACAACCCCTCAAATTTACCATTATTTCCCCAAATTCACCATTCTTTCGTCTCACATTTCCGTTCTTCCCTTAATTACCTTTCACTCCAAATTCACCATTCTTCCGCCCCAAATTTACCATTCTTATTCGAAATTTACATTTGTTCCCCCAAATTCACAATTCTTCCACCTCAAATTTACCTTTCTTCCCTCAAATTTATCTTTTTTCTTTGAAATACACAATTTTTCCACACCAAATTTACCTTTCTTGCTTCTCAAATTTACCATTTTTCCACCCCAAATTTACTTTTCTTCCCTCAAATTTACCTTTCTTCCCTCAAATACACAATTTTTCCACACCAAATTTATCTTTCTTGCCTCAAATTTACCATTCTTCCACGCCAAATTTACTTTTCTTCCCTCAGATTTACCTTTTTTCCCTCAAATACACAATTTTTCCACACAAATTCACAATTCTTACATCCCAAATTCACCATTCTTCCACCTCAAATGTACTTTTCTTCCCTCAAATACACAAATTTACCTTTCTTGTCTCAAATTTACCATTCTTCCACGCCAAATTTACTTTTCTTCCCTCAGATTTACCTTTCTTTCCTCAAATACACAATTTTTCCACACAAATTCACAATTCTTCCACCCTAAATTCACCATTCTTCCATCTCAAATTTACCTTTCTTCCCTCAAATACACAATTTCCCCACACTTAAATTACCTTTCTTCCCTCAAATTCACCATTCTTCCACCCCAAATTTACTTTTCTTTCCTCAAATTTACATTTCTTCTCTCAAATACAATTTTTCCACACCAAATTTACCTTTATTGCCTCAAATTCACCATTCTTCCACCTCAAATTTACCTTTCTTCCATTAAATTTACCTTTTTTCTCTCAAATATACAATTTTTCCACACCAAATTTACCTTTCTTGCCTCAAATTTACTATTCTTCTACCCCATATTTATTTTTCTTCTCTCAAATTTACCTTTCTCTCCTCAAATACACAATTTTTCCACACCAAATTTACCTTTATTGCCTCAAATTCACCATTCTTCCACCTCAAGTTTACCTTTCTTCCCTCTAATACAAAATTTTTTCACAAGAATTTTCCTTCCTTCCCTTAAATTCACCATTCTTCCACAAAAAAATTATAATTCTTCCTCCAAATTTACCTTTCTCACCCCAAATGTACCTGTCTCCCAACAAAATTACCTTTCTACCTGCAAACATAACATTTTGTTTTCGAAATGAAAGTTTCATCTTCAAATTTACCATTCCTCAGTGTGATTGTACCATTCTCAATAAAAAAATATTCCATCTACCCATATTAGCACATGGGTGCAACCTGCATCCTAAAACTTACCTGTGGGCATCCATTCTATCCCCACTAAAACCTCCCTTTATCTATGTCTTGGAAATATTGAGTTTTGTGCGAAATTTCGATGTTTCACACGTTACCATGGGCTTATCTACAGAATACGGAAGAACAAGTTGAGCACCTTTTGAGCCTATTGATAAGATTGTTTCTCAAATGGATTAGTTATAACAAAAAATTTACCTTATAAACGCCACTAACTTCTGTAATTGCATCGAACTTTGTGTACAGGGTATTTAACATATCCACAATCTGTATAGGTGTACTCTGTGACGCAATCACGGTGAAAGTAACTATATCACTGAAAAGAACTGATTGGAAACAGAGTTTTAGTCATTAAGGAAACGTAAGTTTATAAACTTTGAATCATAAGATTATAAACTAATGAAACATAACATTTTATAAGGTATGGACTGCTTGTTACTTGAAATGTTGTATTCTTGTGAATTTGAGAGGATTTATTCCATTTGACGAAATCAATCTACAAAATTCAGTAATATAATTTTGTAATCTTAGAATTCAAGCTAAATAATATTAGCATTTAATATTAAATATAAATTTTTTCATTATTATAATTATCTTCAAAAATATAAAAATATATTATTAAATACATTGATACCGTACACACATATATATAAAGTGTAGCATCCAACTTCCCCAACTTTTAAGTTATAAGCGGGTATATCTTTTTAAAAACAGAAAATATAAAGTAGCATACAGTCACATGCAAAATATTGAAATTCTCCTTTAAATTTGGAAGATCTATATTTGTTAAGAACTGAGCGTTCTTCTCAATAAAAACTAACGCCAGTAAGTAATTGGTTAGGTAACAACATAAAAACTTAATCATTTCTCTTCAGCAGGACGAATGTGTGTGTGTAAAACAGGACACCAAGAAGGCAGCAGTAGCTACGTGTGTTGTGTTAATATTGCATTAATCCACATACACTCATATTTATCTAGCGATTTTTTTATTTATTTGTTTAATTCATATAATCTTGTGTGTTATGAAATGCAAATATATTTAACAGTCTCAAGGTAACGTTGAAGAATTATTAAGTTCCCAGCGCCCACATAAGGATTACATCGACCAATATTTATAGTGATAGGAGACACTGTGGCTCTTCTCTGGTGCGAGGGGTCCCTGGACAATTCCAGGCCATAACAGTGGTGGACAATATCGGGCCTATGGATTTTGTCAGAGTTCTCTAATTTCCTCCCACATTCTCAGTCCACATTAATTATTTCACAATCACTCACTTTCATCAACAATCGTTTGTTTCTTTTAACCTACAGGGAGTAATCTTGGGACGTAAAACTGAAAAATATTGTTTCACTTATAATCTAATATAAATCAAATAAAGAGTTTGTTTATGTGTTTGTCTGTTTGTATGTCTGTGCGACCTGGGTACCAGACGAGTGGATCGAAAGTTACCAAATTTTGGTCAGGGGTACCTTGGCCCAGGCCCCAGATGAAAACGAAGCGTTTTTTTTTAATTTTGAACCAGGGAGTCTCAGGGGGGGCGTTTACCGGAACCGGCTTGGGAACCAGACAAATTGACCGAGAGTTACCAAATTTTAGTCACGAATACCTTGGTCCAGGCTCCAGACCAAAGTTAAACGTTTTTGTCAAAATTCGAACCGGGGGGCGTTTACCGAGACATGTAAAAGTAGTAGAAAATGACCGATAAGTCATAGTAATGACCGATATTAGTGTTGAATTGATAGTTTTCACGGTCGCTGAAATCAATGATGAAACTCCGATCGCATTAACTTCCAAATTCACGCAATTCCGCTCCGGGCCGGGGATACCGAGACATATAAAAGTAATCCAAAAGGACCGATATTAGTGTCAAATCTATAGTTTTTGCTGTCGCTGAAATCAATGGTGACACTTCCATTAGCGATGACTTACAAATTCAGTTACAATTGCATGCGGGCCGGGAGTCAGCGGGGGAAGAAGTGGGGTGGTGGATACCAAAACATGTAAAAAAAAAAAAAGCTCAAAATGACCGATATTAGTATTAAATCCATAGTTTTCGCAGTCGCTGAGATCAATGGTGATACTCCCACAGGCGTTGACTTCCAAATATAGCCCCCGTGCGAAGCATGAGTATATTCAACTAGTCATATATAAATTTAAAGAAAATAAACCTTGTGTAAACTTGTTTGTCTCTCTCAAACACGTACTGTTGTTCTTTTTAAAAATCTATATTTTATGTTTAGATTAGAATAAGATAAACATTGTATTACTGTTTTTAAATTTATTTCTGTGCTATGCAATAATATATAACTAGAAAGTTTATTATATCACTGTGTTATTAAAAATTATCTATCTTCTATATATTTTTTTCACTTCTTCCCTTTATTTTACTCCATTTGTAATGTCCTGCTATTGTGCAACAGCACCACATTACATTATACAAATCTTCGTAAGTGACGATGTGAATATTGGTCCGCATCCTATGATTTGAATTTTATAAAAATGTTAAAAATGTTTTCGAATCGAAATATATAAACAAGATATATTAATAAAAGTTTGTCACGGATCTAAGATTAATAGATTTAAAAGTTGTTTGAAGAATTATATATAAATTGAATATTTTATTGGAAGAGCAGTTGGATTGAGTATAGCCCGCTCCCCCCAGTGATTTTTAACGAATCATAGTGATTATAACGATTCATATTAGTTCATAATGAATCGGAATCGCATGTTATAAAGATTTAAGATGTAAATCTTGTGGTAAGGAAACTTTAGTATAAGTAGTAGTAGTAGTAGCGATAGTAGTAGTAGTAGTACTAGTAGTAGGAACGGGTTAGTAGCCCCGCAGGGGTTGGTTGGGTTCTGTTCTCGATATAAGTAGTAGTAGTAGTAGTAGTAGTAGTAGCAGCAGCAGCAGCAGCAGTAGTAGTAGTAGTAGTAGTAGTAGTAGTAGTAGTAGTAGTAGTAGTAAAGTAGTAGTAGTAGTAGTAGTAGTAGTAAAGTAGTAGTAGTAGTGACTCTTCCAGTTCCGGTGACAAAGAACTGGGGGGAGCGGGCTATACACAAGCCGAGCAGTTTAAAAGGAAACTTAGTTACGAGGTAAAATAGAAATAAAGAAATAGCTAAAATGCAACACTAATTTCAAGTTTAGGTCGGGAGAGACTTTTCTCTCCTTCTTCTTATAATGTACTGTCACCAGGCACGTAGCCAAAGGGGGAGTCCGAGCTCCCCATTAAATATTTAAGGAAGGATGAAACAAAACGAAACGAGAACAAGAAGGATCAGCGTTAAAAATAAAAATGTATAGCAAGTTTTTGGTTATTCTTTCTTATGAGAAGATTTGTATTACTTGCAATACATGGTGGCGAATGAGCGGGATACCCTGGAAAAGTCAGGGAATTTAAAATGTCTAGACAAGTTACGGAATTCTCAGAATTTCTGCTACTAGTCAGGGAAATTTCAAGTTTTCGAAAGCATAGTACTGTTCTGTAACAGTGTGGACATTTTTAATCATAATTTTTTATCATCGCTTCTCTGCAGTATCAAACATGTTGTTTCAGAAACAGTTTTCTACTGCTCCTTTAACGCAGATATTGTAAAAATATTTTACAAGACATTATTGAATATATACTTTTGATATTAGTGGATATGTACTTTTTATAATAGTTGAGGTCATAATGAAAGGAAAATTGTTATATTTGAATGAACAAAGGAAAGAGCGTAAATACTGTAAAACCTTTTTCAGTACTTTATTTTATTCTTTTACTCGAGATTTCTTCATAGTTCGTTATTAAAACACTTGCTAACATATCCTCGTTTAATTTTCCTAACAAAACCAATATATATGTTGCCAGTAAAATGGTTTAGATGGATCGAGCTCCTGGTGTAATAACCACAGTACTTCATGTCACGCCTCCACCCCCCCCTTCCCCGCTATTACCAAATCCTGGTTAAACGAACCAATATATAGAATGATCGAGAAGCTGGTGTGATGACTATAGTATGTCATATCACGGACCCCCGCTTTACGAAATCCTAGCTACGTGCCTGACTGCCACTAATATGAAATGATTTAATTAACATACAAAATTTTAAAGTTAAGTTTGCTTCAAAACTCCATGTCTATATTCAGCTTGATAAGCTCTAGTAAGCACATATTTACACATTTTGTAAATTTGAATTTGGTGGATGATTTAAGATTTATTTTCTGTGGAAGAGATGGACGCAATTTTAGACCAAGTATTGATGCTGGGATGATCATGATAATGTTTCCGATATTTGAAAATATGATTTTAATACAGAAAAATACTATCCTTACAGTATATGTTTTTCTAATCAGAAATTATTATTATAAATCGCGTTGGAACTAGCTAGTCTGCTGAAAATGAAGAATGTTACTTTAATTAATATAATGAAAAGTAGAAAGGGATAAAAAAAAATAGATGATAGAAGATTATGATGTATCAAAATAAGTAAATGGCGTATAGCAGTAGAAATATATATAATATGAAGAGTATTCTAAAGAAAACAAGTAAAGTATATAACGACTCTATAGAAAAGCGTCGTCAACCTGGTCCGTCTGGTAAAATATAAGTTACGAAGCGATAATAACTTTTCTTTATGCAAGAATCAACTCAGATATTCAAAGATCATTAGCCTCACCTTTATTGCTTGATATGTCTTAAATATTCCTTTTTAAAAACGTGAAATACATAAATTCACTTGACTAGGTCAACACATAACATGTACATAGTCACAACTATCCCATAATAATCTCTTACATATATTAAAAACATTCTTCTTTTTTTGTTAATTTAAAATGAACATTCTACTAAGTATATTACATATTTATGAGCACTTTTTGCCCACGGTACAGGTAAATATTATACAAACTAAAGTATTTCGTTATAGAAAATGTCGCCCGACAAAGGGACTGAATATAAAAGTCATGAGTAGGCTTGGCTTTTATATTCAAGAACCACTGGTCTGATTAGATTAATGTTCGTACATTACATATGTTCTTTATATTTTGATCACACCTCGTATATATCTTCATTATTTTTTGGTTAACCCTCATATATATATAAAATATTAGTTATTATCATTCACATAAATACATTTACAATAAATCTTTGATTTCATTAATATTTCTCTTTTATTACATTATTATTTATTCTTTATCATTAAAAACATCGTCGCTTAGAAATATAATTAACGAGGGTGAAACACAAATTATCAAGATTACTAGTTTCGATCATTATTACAAACGATGATGTGACAAATAATATTTATTCTTTTCGGGCGCATTGTATAACAAATAAGTTAGATGTTGCAATTGTAATGTATACATAGTAGCACTAAGATGTCATAAATAATGAAGAATTTCATTCAAGGTAGTTATTGAATAATTGATTTTATAGAATGGATCTTATTCTTAACATAATCTTTGACAATTAAACACAAATCAATCTGATATAAAGTAATTTTTTTTTTACCTTTAACTAATTATAAATTGAATTATGATTCTTCACATTAATAAGAAAGAATAAAAATTAAACATAACCTACGTTTGAATAGTCAAATGGAAGTAAATAAATTTATTTTACAGAAACAAAAGACACCTTTTTGTTATTAAATAAACACATTTTTCATTATTATTGTTATTTTTCATTCTTATTTATTTGATCAAGAATGTTGGGTGCTACTAACTCTTTAACTAGATGCATTTCAAATATTTATAACCATCGTTTTCATTATTAATATTAACACAAACTTTAAAACGAAAATTCACAAGAATCTATAACCAACATGGGTTTAACCTAATTTCGTTAACGGTAATCATGTTACATTCGCACTGGCATATGAATCTAATAAAGTACATTGTACTGCACAATCGTGGTTAGGTTCTACATTAGGTTGTACATGTCTTTCATCGTGATTTGAATTTGGATACGAAGTACCATCTCGTGAACAATGATTATGTCTATACATAGGATTGATAGCATCTCTAGGATTTCGACATGTATTTCTATTATTTTTGTGTCTACTTCGGTTGATTAGGTTAGGCGGATTCCTTACATAACCTTGTCTATTTTGTTCATTTTGATTGCTAGAGTATACTCGTCTTAGGTTCGGTTCATTATTATTCACACTTCGGATATTCAAATTCCGAACAGGGACCAAATGATCAGAATTATTCTTATTTTTACCCATTCCTGATTGTGTTAGATTCATAGCATGGTATTGAGTTTCGTAGCATTGTACAAGCATTAATAAATGACTGAAACTCATACACTGTGTGGAAAATAAGATCTGCTGTAATTTAAATGGAAGCAAATTGCGAATCGATGCAATTATTCTTGATTCCGATTGCAAGGGATTAACAACCTTTAATTCATTATAGACATTTATAACAAACTCTACAATAGATTTGTGCAATCGAGGATTGAAATGTTGATTTCTAAGAGTGGCATCTCTGTTTGCCAGCAAAAAGTCATTTTCGTAATTCGCGATCAATGCCGCTTTAAATTCCTCATATGTACTAATGTGATCACGTATTGCCTTAAACCATAAGGAACAAGGTGGGAGTAATACATGGGGTATTAATTTCATGTATTGTGATCGGTCGATAGACATTATATTACATTCGTCTTGGAATTTCTCTAAGAAAGAACTAGCATTTTCATTGCACTTACCACTAAATTTACTCATGGCTTTGATTTCGCTCATCTTGACACTTAGCTTTACCTTTCTTTTCTCACTCCTTGTTCTTGTGGTGTGATTGTTCCGGTCCGTAGCGTGCTGTGTCATGATACCATTTATATTTCGTTCATCAGTGATCTTCGGACAATTTTCCTCTAATATAATATCCTCCTCAGATTCCGGCGAAGGCGTATTTATATCCGGTGATTGGGGAAACTCGAAGCGATCACTGCCCAGATTATTGCGATAAATGGTGTCTCTAGCCTGTAACGTTTTAATTTCTTCCTGCATAGTAGCCAACTGGATCTTTTGATGTTTAACGGAAGATTCTATTAACGTTAAATCCTTTTTTACAGCACAGATTTCATGATTTTGATGATCGTGCTTTTCTTGACACTCATCGGCTAACCTTTTTAACTTCTCTTCAAACTGCGAGGATATGTCGTTCATCACCTGGACGATTGTTTGTTTCGTATCGTCTGATTTCAGTTCTATCCGTTCTATTCGTTTACTTAATTCTTCATACTGCTTGTTAGCTTCATTAAATTTCAGTTCTATCTTCTTTTCCATGGTCTGGTTAGCTTCATAGAACTTCTGTTCCATGGTCTTGTTAGCTTCGTTGAATTTCAATTCTATCTTCTGTTCCATGGTCTGGTTAGCTTCATAGAACTTCTGTTCCATGTTTGTGTTAGATTCATTGAGCTTCTGTTCCATGGTTTGTTTTATCTCAGTCGTCATTTGCATAATTTGTCGCTGCACAGCTAACAAAAGTCGATCCTCAGATGACAAACTTGGTGTTGCACTAATTTCACCTGGATTACTGGTATTAGATTCCTGTTGCACTATTTCACTATCCATTTTTCTTTTGATGACCTTACCGCTTCGTAATACGGTTAAGTTCGTATTCATAAATGGTAATATCCAAGTAAATTCAGCCCTACTTTCCTTCTTCGGGAACTGAATTTTCAAAAGTCCCGGGTTTGGTAAACCAAATTTTTATAACGACTCTATAGAAAAGCGTCGTCAACCTGGTCCGTCTGGTAAAATATAAGTTACGAAGCGATAATAACTTTTCTTTATGCAAGAATCAACTCAGATATTCAAAGATCATTAGCCTCACCTTTATTGCTTGATATGTCTTAAATATTCCTTTTTAAAAACGTGAAATACATAAATTCACTTGACTAGGTCAACACATAACATGTACATAGTCACAACTATCCCATAATAATCTCTTACATATATTAAAAACATTCTTCTTTTTTTGTTAATTTAAAATGAACATTCTACTAAGTATATTACATATTTATGAGCACTTTTTGCCCACGGTACAGGTAAATATTATACAAACTAAAGTATTTCGTTATAAGTATTATGTCTGAAGCAGGTATAGATTAATAATAGTTACCCTATTTATAATAATAATATTCTCGAGACATGGAATGCATAGTTATTGATAACAAACTGAAGGCATCAAGGAAACATTAAACTAAATAGTTACACCCGATGAATGAAAGTGTAATAGTCTGATGAACTGGAATATGGAATATTCAGCATGGAATTAAAATACGCTAATCATCCAAACGTTACTTTGAAACTATAGAAATGTGGAATGTTTCTTTTTAACATTGTATCATAAATGTTGAAATCTTGAAATCTTGAAATAACATTTAAGGCTATGTCTGTGTGAATATTTTATCTTATGTTTATCTCATGTCCTGAAGATTAAAGTTTAGCTTATGTCCTCAATTACAGTTTTAAATGTTGAGATTTGGTCAAAAATTAGAATTTGGAAATCTGATGCTATTTTCCCTCACCATAAAGATGTGGCAACTCTGTTGATACTGGGCCAATAGACAGTCTATCGTCCAGTCTTTGGAGATTACTTCTACTGATAAAACATCTAATACTATTCAAGACCGGATCATAGTCGTCTGTTTCAAAAATTTGCAAAAGTTTTATTTTAAAGTTAAGCATCTAAGCCAGGACTTTCACCATATTAAACATTGTTATAATACTGCAACTTCCATATAGGAGTGAAGATAGGGAGGTTGGTTATACATTTCCAACAAATATTAATATGATTTTATTTTAAAATAAATCAATTGTTTTCTGATTTTTTGTATAATGTAATTAGTTATCAATGGTACTAGATATTACATTGGTACTTGGGTGGCTCAGTGGTAGGGCGCTCGGCTTTGGTGCGTGAAGTCCCTGGTTCAATCCCAGTTTCCGCCAAGTGAGCTTTCGGGTGGACGAACATCATGTGTGTGGGTTTTTTCGGGATTTTCCCTTTTCCTTCCACTTTCGTCATACTACCATTATTATCCGTATCGTCATAATCATCTCCCTTAGCGTCTGTGTATAAACATGGGACGTTAAGACTAAAAAGAAGAAATAACCTTAGATGTTAAATTTTAATAGTTTAGCTTATGCTCTGTCTTTGGGGCACCGTGGAAAAAATCTTTCTAGGGAAGGGCGCTATTAACCATTGAATTAATTGGAAGCCGCTGAATTAATGTAAATTAGGTGTTCAGCGTACAACAGAAATTAATTGGTATACCTATCCCTGAATGAATAAATTATTATGTAAGATGTTTCGCTTACAAAGAGAAACTGATCCAGTCCTTGATATGGAATACACAATCTTTACCAATTCATAGCGACTTTCACAGTGAAATAAGGAAAAAAAATAGTTTAGACTTTGACGGTTAGTTCTATATATTCACTCGAAGTTGTAAGCCATATTTACTGTAAATTATTATTACAGAAATGTTTGCATAACGAACTTAATTGGTTCGAAAGAAAGTCTGCACTATCCAGAACTGAGTTGTTCGATGTCTATTTACAGTGAGTTAAAATTGAATTTGTTCATAATAAAATTTTAGGATCATAAACAAAATTATAACTGAAACAAAAAGACCTGAATAATTCAGACAATCCTTTATTTAAAACATTTGAAAGTTATAAATAAAAATATGTACACATTTCTTCAATTGCAAATGAAGGTAAAAGCTTCCAGTTTTAGATCGCATGTTTAAGCTATGTAGGATAAAGAAAACAGATGATTAACATAACTCAGGGGTTGTGAAAGGAATAGAAGGGATGAAAATGTGGGAGGACACAGGAGAACCCCGAACAAATCCACAGATACGATGTTGATCATTACGGCCAAGCTGACATAGCTTTAGATTGAACGACTGAACCATCACAGTAGAGCTGTACACTCTGTCACTGAGCTACAATGCCTCCGTTTTTCAATTATAGTTAATGTCATCAATGCTCGACTTGTCTTATGTACTATTTCCAACTGTACATTCATAAGGGCTATTGGCTGCTTTTATTTGGTTACTTTAAAAATAATATAATTGGCAAACCTATTTCCAATTTGTAAATACATGTATTAATAAACAACAGCTTTAGATAAAACCTCAGGTTGTCCGAAATCCCGTTATACAAGTTATTTTTTATATGATTTGATATGACAAGATGATTTTTGTAGTGCAAGCAATAGATTACTACTAACTATACCCTGGGAATTCTAAAAGGATTTTTACATTCCTAATACAATTTCGGCCACCAATTCTCTTGCCTTCAACGCGTTAGTCGATGCGACGGTTGCCTTCGACGCGATGGTTAGTCAGCAATGAAGAGCTTTGTCTTCACAAACATTATATATATATAGTTGAACTGAGTCCTTTTTCCACACAAAACACTCAGCAATAAGTTATTAAAATTTTAGTGACCACTATACATACTAACTACAGCTAGGAGCTCCAATATGAACACAATCTGCAATGTATCCTTATCACGTGTTTCTATGAAACGTTTCATATTCTATAAAACTCATCTGAAGGATAGATTGCAGACAGGGCCGTCCCTAGGAAATTATCCGCCCCTTGCAATGACATCATTTTCCCCTTCCCTTTCTTCAGAAAGAACAAAATCTTAAAAGCCACGATTTTAAGATGCTACCTCATCATGAACAACGAAGAGGAGGAAAAGTGCACTCGCACTCACAAAGACCTAAACATACAAATACAATCTCGTTGTGTCTGTTTCTTTCTTTAAATAATGCTGTATTATGTTAGTGAAAGATAAAGCAAACACATCTGCAAAGGAACGATCGTAATCCTTTTTATATAATTCAATATCAAAGTTCAATCTCAATATATCAGTTTACAGTTCCAGTGGAACTAGCTCTTTTATTTTAATTTCTTAATTTCCCTCCTACATCTGCTATTTTCTTTAAAAAACCTTGTTTCCACCTTCAATGATAAGGAACTTGTTTGTGACAAGGCTAGTTTTCACATCAAAACTGTGATAATTAACTAAATGGAACACGTGTTTGCTACTGTTCAAGAATTGAGTTCTTGTATTTGGCAGCAATCAAGCAATTTATGCTGGGATTTGTTTGACTATTTGCTTTAGCACTGTCTGTGTGACCTTAAACTAATGCGACCTGAACATGATTTATGAACGTAGTATTCAAATAAAAGGTCAGCTTAGTAAATTTAATTGTCATCATCATGAAGTCTGTTTCCAACAAGAAATATTTAATTTAAATAATATAGTTATGACAGATTATTGCCACCCCTCGAAACTTGTTGCCCCTGTGCAAATGCATGTGTTGCGCATACGGTAGAGCCAGCCCTGATTGCAGATTGCGTTGATATTGGTACTTCTAGTTGCGAGTTAATGTGTGTAGTGATCACTAAAATTTTTAATAATTTGTTGCTAATTTTAGTGTTTTGTGTGGAAAAAGAATTAAGTTGAACAAAATATTTAAAAAAGAATGTAAATAGGATTGGTTAAATTGTACTAGGAATATAATAATTCCTTTAGGATTCGTAGGGCACATTATAGGAGACTGTTAGTTATTTTAAAATTGTACAGATGATATCTGTTAAAGTATAAATAGGTCAATATCTTACTTGTGCATTCTGAGAAAGTCTGTTGGACTTTTTCTCCTCTTTTCAACATGGTTGCGACTTCTATGGGCATCATTGAATGCAACAGTTCATCCGTTTTCTCCTTTTCCTTCTCCAAAGCATCTGATGTTATCTTCAATTCCATTGTGGTCTCCTCTAACTTTTGCCTTAAGGATAAAACAATCAGAAAATTTCAACTAAGATGTTAACATTTGTCTAAATGTGCTCTGTGTAGAGCGCAAAACGAATGAGAGAGTGTTAGAAATGGTGGGTGAGAAAAGAACACTTTTAGACATTATTAGGAAGAGGAAGAGAAACTGGTTGGGACATTGCCTAAGAAGAGATTGTATCATGAGGGACGTTCTAGAGGGTATGGTGGCGGGAAAGAGAGGGAGGGGTCGAAGGAGACTACAATTAATGGATGATATTAAAACAGAAAGATCATACGCGAAGACGAAAGGGTTAGCGGAGGACCGTGGAGCATGGAAGCTTCTCAGCTGCGGCAAGTGACCTGCCAATAAAGGCAGAATACCTATGATGATGATGAAATGTGCTCTGTAACTTAAGTTTGACAAAATGTGCTAGATTGTACCTGTTTTAAAGACAATTTTAATTTATAATCATCAGTAATGAATGAGATGTTATGATCGCTAATTACATTAATAATACGAGGAGCTTTCGGAAAGTAACCTCCGATTGGGTAAAAAAGAAGCACCAAAGTCAAAACGAAGAATTTATTATTTATATCTGAGAACTACTTCTCTGCTTTATTTTTTAAACATATTTTTTATAAACATTCAAGTACTTATCATATCTCTGAACTAGCTTAGAAATTCCATCGCTGAGATTCATGAAGAGATTGTGAAACGTCGATTTTCACGAGCATTTCCATCAATTTTCTGAACTAGTTCATCAATAACCACTGATAGCCTTCCATTCCTCCCTTCGTCATGAGTGTTTGTTTGTCCACTTTTAAATGAACGAACCCATTCACGAACAACTCCTTTACTTATCGCACTTGGTCCATACACGCCAAGAAGTTTCCGATGAATAGCTGGTGTCAAATATTATTTTGCCGTAAGAAAAGTTATAACATCTCGCACCTCGAAGTTGGCATGGTTTTCTATTGCAGCACATATTTTAAGACGTTACACACGACAACCTTCACTCTACCATGGCTGGATGCAGACTGATCTATCGTGAATGTCTGTGCAAAGATGGTAGCGCTAACCCCACTACTTCGGAGACCCAATCAGAGGTTTCTTTCTGAACGCGTCTCGTAAAAAACGTTATAAATTATATCTTCCATTTTATTATTAACTAAAATACATAAAAAATATTTTACAAGAAAAATATTTAATGCACTACATAGAAAAATTCCTAACTATGGAAAAAAAATTCACTTACGAATTGACAACAATGATTTGCTACGAAGTAAACACAGAAAGCAATATGGCAGAATATAAATACATTTAATGACTTTATAATAAATTTACAAATGGCCCAGTTTAAGTATAACTACAAGAAAATATTTATATCCACTATAAAATTAGATGAATGAATGAATATGAATGACAAAAACAATTGAGTGGGTCAGTTCAAAGTGACGAGGAGTTTATTATTGAAGAGTTGAACATTCTCTTGTAGTTCAATCAAAAAAACATTTCCTGGACAATCATAACTGAATGACAATAGATCTGAAATCCGGTGAGATTAAACTAGTTTTCTCCTTTTTCCCCACTTTTAATGATTGTACATGTTGTATCCTATTGCAAAATATTTATAATTATACAGAGTGCTTCAAAACAACATTGACAACTTTAGGCAGGTGATTCCTGACACCAAGATAAGACAAAAAGTATAGACCAGTGGTGTCCAATTATAATAAGCCGGAGGGCCATAACCATCTTTACTAGTAAGGTGGAGGGCCGCAGCTAATAATAATAATAATAATAATAATAATAATAATAATAATAATAATAATAATAATAATAATAATAATAATAATAATAATAATAATAATAATAATAATAATTTTTTATTATTATTATTATTATTATTATTATTATTATTATTATTATTATTATTATTATTATTACAAAAGAAAAATATAAAAATGTATTTGAAATATTACATTTATATTACATCAAATGAGGGTGATTAGCAATATCTACAAGGGCTGGAATATGTACACTTATGTCCAAAATAATTGTCGCATATCTATAATTGTTTTCTTGTAAGAATATAATTTGATAATGATTTTGCAGGGTACCGTTAATACTGATACTATGTGTATAATCGGGAAATGTATATTTGTGGTAAATTTCGTAGGAAAAGAATTATAAATACGAAAATTAGAATGAGTAAAACAAAATGTTGCTAAATGGACAACCAAGTTTTATTTTCATTTTATTGTTCTTATTTACTGCTCTTTTGACATGAAATTTGCCATATACACGTCTTTGTCTATTATACACATATTAACATTATAAGGAATACCGTGCGAATTCGTTATCAAATTATATTCCTGCAACAACATATTTTTAGACATATGCGACAATAATTTTGGACATGAGTGTACAACCATTTCTGTTGTTGCGAGCCGCAGAAGATATAAAAGAGGAGAATCTCCAAGGTAGCTTCTGAAGCGATTCTTCGCAATTTTCATGGTGAAAAATGCTCCTTCATACAAATGAGCACTACCAAATATTGACAGTATTTTCCGATAAAACTCACAAAAGTTAGGAAAACGTTCGTTAGAAAGTAGCCTGAAAAATCTACTACTTTCTCTGTCCTTGTCTGAAAGATAGGATCAGCTTGAAAGTCATAAAGTTCGAGCTGCTAGTTTGGGTGGAAATAGATTTGTAAATAATGCAATGTCATTTTTTAGTTTGTCAAAATCTGAGAATCTTGTAGTAAATTCATTCATAATACTCTCGATGTTTGTACAGAACTCAGAAAAATCAAATACTTCCATTTCAAAATCTAATGTCAGACGACTGAAACATGGAAAGTGTGCTAAATTTTTATCTTCTAGGCAGAGTTCGTTGAAGAAAAGGTCTGCTTTACAAAGCAAGATCAGATGTATTGGTTTGGTTTAGTTGCATTGAAGTAATCTGCCTCTCCACAACAATGCCTTGCCTGTAATTACTTTACCGACCTTAGAGTTGCTGTGGATGCCCGCGCCTTTTTGTTGTTCAGAAGCGCTAAATGGATGCCTTATTTCGAAAGAGAGTGGGAACATTAAAAGAATAAATAAATATAAATGAAAACATTATCAGTAATAAAAATCGTAAATCGGGAGAACTTTGTGGGCCGCAGAAAATGGTTTGGCGGGCCGCATGCGGCCTGCGGGCCACCATTTGGACAGCTCTGGTATAGACCAAGCTGGGTGCAGAAATTTGTCATTTCGGAGTTATAGGTTCCCGAAAACACGAAAAAATAAACTTTAAAAGTCCATAGCTCCAATACTATAGGACCTACCGTAGTCGGGTCAAGACTTCACTTGGGAATTAATATGTGCGCCATCCAAAAATACATGTTTCAGAATCCTGCGATACTCACGCAACAATTTTTATAGAGGAAGTTTGGCTACGGGCATATAATTTGAAGTACTCACCAACTATCTCTATAAAAATTGTTGCGAAAGTACCGTAGGATTCTGAAACTTGGATATTTGGATAGGGCACATACTAGTTCGTAAGAAGTCTTGAGCCGACTACGGTAGGTCCCACAGTTTTGGAGCTATGGACCTTTTAACTTCATATTTTCATGTTTTCGGCAGACTATAACTCCGAAATAACGGATTTCTGCACCCAGGTTGGTTTATATTTTTTTTGTCTTATCTTGGTGTCAGGAATCATCTCCGTAACGTTGTTGGTGTTGTTTTGAAACACCCTGTATATTCCGTTTTATTATTAACTACAATACATAGAAATGTTGCACATATATTGTATTGTACATGTTTTATTTTTAGGTTTAAGTGGTGTTTTTCTTTAAAATGTAGTTCATTTATTAAGTTTATTATATTTTAGGCATGATATTAAAATAAACTCAACTCTCCAGATGTAGAGATAAATAGATCAAAATGGAGGAAACTAATTCCTCTGTAAAAGAGAATTCTATTCAATCCATAACGAATCATTCTACAAATGAAATAAGTGTAAACAAGGAACAAATAACAATACGAAATACTACTGTGATCTAATAAATTAAGTTAAACTCAGGGAACAGACTGAATATTAAAATTGAAATAACCAATAGAAACAATATCAACACTGAAGTTACCTTAGTTAATGCCACAACAAGTTTCTTGAAAATTGAGAAAAATGAGAACAAAGATAATCATTCCGCCCTGTTTTTTGTCTTTCTAACATCTCATAAGGAAAATATAGGTGAAAAAAAAAAAAAAAAAACACGTAATGAACATTAGCTGAAAACTACTTTTGACAGAGAGCCCAGGGATAGAAGCAGTCAATCCTATACGAAAAAATCTCCTTAAAATTCATTATCACTCTGGAAAAGAAAGAAGTTAATAATATAATCGGTGATTGCAGAAAGGGCCTACCGTATTTGCGCGAATATACGCCGCACTTTTTTCCTATATTTTAGCTTGAAAAATCATGGTGAGACCTATAATCGAGATTTTTTGCTCTCAAATTATAAATTGTTAGTTTCAAAATGACATTCACACGTATTATTTTGCAGTCTTCAATTTGAACAATTTCAGTTTTAACGGCATATCCACATTTCCTGTTTTAAACTACAAAACCCTGGATATTTGCACTTTTGACCTCGAAATGAACATCGACTTTTCAAGAGTTTCTCTTCGCTTGCACATCACCGACGAACTTTTTTTTTTTTTCATCAATATCAAATCTGCGTCCAGTTTCCCGTTTTCCATGTTCCTTTGCATAGCTGATAACTTGAAGTTTAAATTTCACTGTGTAACTAGTACGCTTCTTTCTCATCGTCACTCAGAAACCAAATGATCAACTTTTCTCGAATAAATCAACTTGAACTTTCTTACACTGTCGCTTAAATTAGTCACTTCACCAGATCTGCCAAAACCCGTTCTGTTGGTGATGGGTCACCATTAGTTATGCGAGAGTTGAAGAAGGGGAAGAAAAGAGATGCAACTCAAAGTACTGTCTAATTGAACTTTCTCGTAAATTTAGTACCGCGGCCTATATTCGACATTTACTTTTTTCTTTAATCTTGTGTCAAAAGTTTAGGTTCGGCCTATGTTCGCAGGTTTCCTATATTTGCACAAATACGGTAAGTGCGTAACTTTGAGATATTACAGAAAAACTGTTTAAATCCAGGACTGCAGACTTCTCTTGCGCTCTACCTATAGTTCAATGTTGTGTTTACACTGTTGTTAACCTTCTACACTTGCCTTTCCTATATACAAAGTTGTGTATACCCTTAGAGAAATGGAAAAGTTCGTAAACCAATTTAAGAAAAATGTAACTTACATGTTTTCTGCAATAACCGAATCAATTTAGGACCATTGTTGTTTCTACTATTTGTCAATGATCTACCGCGAAGTATACAAAACTCTCACATGCTGATATTTGCAGATGATGTTAAAATATACATAGCAATAGAAACATTAAATGACTGTAAAATGCTTAAAAATGACTTGAATGAACTGATGGAATGGTCCAAAGAGAACATCATAAACGTGAACACTAACAAATGCAATGTGATGTCCTTTACAAACCGCAAAACCCTTCAGAAAGTTTCGTATAAGCTGAATGGCATCACTTTACCAACCTCGGATACTGTCAGGGACTTAGGAGTGGTATATGACAGGAATTTAACATTTAATAATCACATAAATCACATGATTGACCAGGCGTACAGAAACCTTGGATTCATCATCAAGATCAGTAAAGAGTTTACTAGTATTACCGCTATCCGAAAGCTATATGAACACTACGTACGTACAGAACTCGAATACGCAGCCACTATATGGAACCCTCACACAAAAACAAATTTTAATAATATAGAAAAAGTTCAGAATGAATATCTAAGGTACTTGACAAATAGGGAGACACAAGTATATCCGAAAACATATAATAGCCAATTTTTAAATTTAAACTTTAATACATTAAGAATAGAACAGCGACGAATAATGCAAGATATGTTGTTTCTATATAAGTTATTTAATAATAAAGTCGACTGCGCCAATTTACTGCAAGCGTTTAAAATACGCACTCCTACAAATGTAACTCGTGTTGAAGATTTCAATTTCTTTTATTGCGACAGATTACACACCAACACAAACAAGAGGTCACCAGTATGGAGATTGAGTACAACCTACAATAGGTTAACAAAATACACAATTGATTTGGATATTAATAGTAACAGCGTAAGTCAATTCAAGGGAGTTCTTTGTAATGTAATAAGAAATAATTGTAGATGAAAGAACAATGATATTGCAATTACATTATAACTATAAGTGTATTATAATATGAATGTATGAATGTGTTATAGTCGCTTAATACATGTAACGGACACTGTAATTGGATTACGTAGCCTGTTGTGTCTAGAAATAAATAAATAAATAAATAAATAAATAAATAAATAAATTTTATTAAGCATAAAGCCCAAGAGAAAAGCAATGGGTAGCCATTATTCCAAATCATACTTTTCATTCAACAGAAGGTAGTAAAAGAGGTGGACACAGATAGCAAAATGAATGATTTGACACATTATGTTAAATGTTACTACCAAACAGTGTTTGTAGGTTTCTCTTAAGAAAATTTCCCTCAAATTATTCAAAATTTTCCCTCTTCTTATCAAATTTACCCCAGTTTGTTAACTGTCCAGTTCCTATAACAGAAGTTATATGATAAGATTAATTTAGCTATTTTAAATGAAGTGCCAACCACATTTGTTTTATTCATTTGTATTTTGCTTCTATCTTCTTTTTACTTTTCTCTACAAAAATACACAAATACATTTATCCAGCAGTGGGTGCAAATTATGCTACTTTGAACACACACAAATAAACACACAAACTGTTGCTAATATACAGGGTGGACCAAAAGTAGGTATACATCTCTGCATTGATCAAGTATAACATTCTAGTTTATGATTTTATTTGCTTCGGTTCTTGCGAGCTTAAGATGTAAGTAAAAACACATTAAGAACAAAAATAATAAAGAAACTAAGTCTACCTGTTGGATAACAATAAGAACTCATATAAAATGCAATGAGCTGATCAGTACGGTACTGTATAGCTACTTGTGGGCCACCCAGTATTGGTTTATTTCTGAAAAACAAAGAAAAATTTAAACATTTAATGTGGATTTTCATGTAAGTGTCCGTTGCGTTTTTTGCTTGCAATGTGACTCAAAAGCCAACGGAGAAAGTTGTTTAATACGGTTCTACGTGTAACACGATTTTCTGTTGGCTACACATAGAAATCACAAGCAACGAACCAATGGACGCTTGCATGAAAATCTGCCTTTATATTGGACAATCAGTTAACGCGAAAATTTCCCTAGCTTTTCAACGTTTTATTAAAAAAAATCCCTTTTCCCCGTTTACCTACGAAATATCCTTAGATTAGGGAAATTTTCCTTAAACTATGAACACGTCTACCAAGTCACGTCTGCTCGGAGAATTTATCGACATAATTACAATGCAGAAAATAAATCAAAAAGAGCAAGAAAGAAAAGAAAGGATAAAGTTAAAATTAAATAATAAGTAATTAATAGAAACACAAGAGAAGGATTAAAATTTATTACTTACAACACAACAGCTGCTAATTGTGTATCGATAGACATAATGCACATGTTAAAAATTTGAACACCGTTTCTTAATAAAACACACACAGGAAGTAGCTATTATTTCTCAAATTCATATACATTTTATCAGTTCTTTTTATGTAATGTAAAGAAATTGTGATGTACGTAGTTTTACTTTTATTATTATTATTATTATTAATTGTTTAAACTGGTTTATTTTCTGACATGAGAATGGGTATCGACTTTTTCCTGAAATGAATCAAAGACCAATAAGAAACATGAAATAAATAGCTACCGGCCTATATCAATTTTACCTACTTTCGCGAAGATATTTGAACAAATCTTATCGACGGATAATCGACCACATACAACCCGTAATCTCACCATATCAACATGTCTTTATTCCACACAGATCAACAACAGCCTTGCAATCATCACAGACTTTAAAGCAAAGTCGTTAGATGTAGCATCTCAGGTTGATGTAATATATATAGAGTTTGCAAAAGGCAAAAGAGTCAATCACAAAGTATTATTGCATAAGCTACGTGAATATAATTTCTCTTCTCCCTTGATCAAATTCTTCTCATCATATTGAAGCAATCGTAAGCAAATTGTTTTCTACAAATTGTACAAATCAACTGATTATATTGCATATTCTGAAATGTCACAGGGCTCTAACCTAGGTCCGTTATTGTTCCTTTTATTCATTAACGATCTCCCTGATCATATATCATTAAGTGACAAATTGATTTTTGTAGATGACCTCTCAATATACAGTAGGATAAAGACCATCCACGACTGTCTCAATTACAACATGACATGGAAAATATTGCTAACTGGTGTTTCTCTTAATAAACTTAGTGTATACATAAAAAAATGTAACATTTTATCGTTTACTTAAAACAAAAATCAAATACAGCTTGATTATTTAATGAATTAGATCTTACTAAATAGATTAAATTCAAAGATTATGGAGTTATATTTGATACGAAACTGTAATAGCATAAACATTTAATAACCAGATATAGAACATAGTTAATGAATCTTTCAAGATGTTAGGGTTCATAATTAGAACCGGAAAGGAGTTTAACAATATTACCACACTAACAAAAATATATTATTCCTATGTCCGATCAAAACTGGAATCTGCTGCTGTGATCTGGAACCTATCACAACAGCAATACCGACACCAACTGGAAAAAATCCAATCTAAATTTATCAAATATTTGGCATACATGAGAACTGGAATCTATTCATATTATGAAAATTATCTAACATTAATAGACGACTTGTGTATCCCTACACTTGAACAAAGGCGAAACGTAATGGATCTGATTTTTCTCCATAAAATAGTACAAAACGAGTTTAATTGTACTGATCTGATATCGACACTAAATTTTCATGTCCCGACACTTAAAACTCGTGCTGATAACTCTGGCCTGTTCTATTAAAAAAAAAAAAAAAAAGCAAGCAAAGACCAACGTATCGATGAAGTCACCAATCTGGAGAATATGCTCTTTTTATAACAAAAAATGTATCGAACACAAAGAAATTGACATCTGTAGTATGAACTGTACGTTTAAGGAAACTATTGTAAATTTATTTTGTAATACACCAACACTACAATTGGGCTTATACCTGTTTGTTGATAACACATAAATAAATAAATAAATAAATAAATAAATAAATAAATAAATAAATAAATTGATCAGTAATATTCCATTCTGATATTTGAAAGTTACTGAACTGAGGCATCACCTTGTATTTGTTTGAACACTTATGCAATTATTATACATACAAGATGTATAATTTGTTCGTAATTAAAACTTACATGAGATCAAATTCTGTGCTTCGTTGATGTTTGAGAAGAATTAGCTCTCTCGTAGCATCGTACACAGGGATATCAGACAAGCGAAGGGACTTGTCGGTGAGTTCCTTCAACCCTCTCATCAGTGGAGATCCAATCAAAACAAATAGATTAATTTCTGGTACAAATGTGATTTCACCTTTAAAGGAGAAGTAACGAATGCAAGTATATGAAAATAATACTCAGACAAACCAAGAAACTGATAGACTCACATTTACTCAAATCAATTCAGTGTTGATTGACATACTCTTTGAATAGGCATATATGAAGAACAATATTACATTCATAATATGATCAATGGTATGCGTATATATACATACATACAAGTACATACAAATACTGTACATATTATCCTAGAGAAAATACGAGGGGTAGTCAAGAGTTCCCAGGATGTCGTATTTCTGGCATTTGTGAAGCAATCACAATGAATCTTGTACAGTACAGTTCTTAGGTTGCCTAATTATGAATTTATACTACGCCGTAAAATTATGAATTTATACTACGCCGTAAAATTATGAATTTATACTACGCCGTAAAATTATTAAATTATACTACGAGACAGTCAAAAAGTTCCTAACATGTTGTATTTCTGGCATTTGTGAATCAATCACAATAAATCTTGCACAGTACAGTTTTTAGGTTGCCTAATTATGCAATTGACAAGTGTGAACAGGTCATAACAGACAGTATACGACAGGGGCGGATCCAGGAAGGGGGGCGATCGCCCCCCCAGAAGAGGAGGCTTTCTTATTTTATATATATAAATAAAACCCATCCCAAAGTTTGGAGCCCTTAACAGTAGCAGTGTGACAATCCACCGCCCCCCTAGAAGTCGGTCCTGGATCCGCCCCTGGTATACGAGTGGTGCAACTGAAGGGAGAAGTGTGTGTGGTGATCAGCTGGTGCAGTTCCACAGATCGAGCACCGCGCAAATATCAAGTTCATGTGCAAATTTGGGAAAATCTGATTTCAGAGACTTTGATAATCTTAAAAACAGTTTAGCACCTTGGATGTTAACGGATATTTGACTCTTTTGAAAGTTAAACTGGGCCTCTTCCGTTTCGCCAAGGTAGAAGAGATCACAACTAACGACACGGCTGAACTCAAGAAGATATCAAAAGAGGCCTCTCGTCGGTGTTTCCACCAATCGCAGAACCGGTGGAACAAGTATGTCTGTGTTCCGAAGGTATCAACTTTGAAAGTAAATGTGTACTTATCACGTTATTGTAGTAGTATATAGCTACAACAGAATTTCGGGAACTTTTAGACTGCTCATCGTAGAGTGAGATAATATATATCTTTGAAAACATCCTTGGTTGAAAATATTGAAATCAGCTACGAGATAGCATAAACAAAGTAATGAAAGTTCTATTTAGATATTGATGTTTCAGAATTGTAGACTACATTTTAAAACTATTAATTTTATTAGACATATATAAATAAAACCCATCCCAAAGTTTGGAGCCCTTAACAGTAGCAGTGTGACAATCCACTGCCCCCCTAGAAGTCGGTCCTGGATCCGCCCCTGGTATACGAGTGGTGCAACTGAAGGGAGAAGTGTGTGTGGTGATCAGCTGGTGCAGTTCCACAGATCGATCACTTTGAAAGTAACATATTGGAAGGACATTGAGCAGCACCTCGGTTTATTTTTCAAAAGAATTGTTACACCAGGATCCTTTGATGTCTATTTTCTTACTGTTGACAGCTTATAAAATAGCTTCAAAAGCACATGTTTCTGGAGTATTTTTACCAATTTTGCTTGGCTGTGTTTTGATGAGATTTATCATTAGTTACATTAGTTTTACTAGTACCTGAATTTTTTTAAAAATAAAGAATCTTTATATATACACATTAGTAAATCCACTAAAACAAAACAAAAAGAAAAAAAACTTCTAAGTTAAAGTGAACTATACAGGATATCCAACTCTTTATTTTACATTTAGTTAAAGAAATTATGGATATAGGGATATTTAAACTGGGCTTATCTTAATGTATGGGAAAAAGAAAAGCAAGCAGAGTTGTACTGTAGGGCAGGGTATGATCAGTCACAATTGACAATGCTAAAGTATATAACAAGATGGATTGGCATGAATTTTTAAACCAACCCTCGTATTTCCCCAGCGTCAATTCTTAGAAATGATACGCAGTGAGCTAGCAGTTGGAGGAGAACAATGCTTAAGAATTTGTCACCCAAAGGGTGCCTCACTTTTCCAGACAGCCTTGCTTTTTCCCGTCAGCCTATATTAAGAAGAAAAATTTAGCTACTCTCGTGCTGTCCGCCTACGCACCAAGCCCTCATGACGATGACAGATTTTTACGTGACAATGTGAAAATTATCAATAATCGTCAGTTCCATAACTTATTGGAACAATCAATGTTTTTAATGTGATTTCTATTAACTTATGAACCATTTATTATATATTATTAACAATATAATAACGCAAAAACTCAATGTTCTCTACGAACTACATTTTAGTTTGTCAGTGTATTCTTGCGCCGCTAACTGGCAACTATGCGACGCAGGAAGAGGACTGAGAGAGGACATTCATTCTCTTTCAAGATGTAAAAGTGCTAGTGTTTGTACTTCGAGAACGGACAAGATTGTTCTCAAGATACTCTCAAAAGAGAGAGTATAAGTCTTTCAAAATGTAAAAGTCAGAATATTTCATAATGTCAAGCTAGTGCAACGTATTGTATTTACATTTTCAAATATTAATCTGCATCAAGTATAAGTGTAACCCACAGGAAGAATGTAATGAACTCATACTACGTAAATCCCGATAGTCTACTGTTCATCTAATAGTTTTCACGCCTCCCAATGAAAACAAATATGTTTTGTGAACTCTATACAGCAATCGAAGTGAAGAGTTTGTAGTGGACTGCATAGCCACTAACCAATTCATCATCTTCGTTCGGTCGAAATTTCGCGTATTATTTCGCTTACGTATCGGTTCGTATATCGCAGTGATTGGGCCATCCTTTCGTCTAAGTGAAATATTGTGTCTTGTGTTGTCATACGCTTGTAAATGTTTTATATTCATTGAAGTTAAAAGTTAAATATAAGTGTTTCGCAAATATTTTCTTTTTTAATATGCAGTGAAAATAATATTTAGTAATTTCAAAGTGTGATCCATATTGTCTCTTTCTCAGCAAATGGAGAATATTACCTTCTAATAGTGTACATGACTTAGAGTAGAACCAAACAGGTAAGATACTTCCAAGCAGTGGAGAGCAAACATTACTTTCGTCTCCCGCTATCCATCTGGCGTCGATCATGCATTGCTGTCCCACCTTGTATTCTCTTACAGGCAGCGAGCAGCATATCTTGGAGCTGACGCAACAGCGACGGTGGGTATACGGCTTATGCCTCTGATATATATAACGCCCGAATCCCAGGACCGTGGGAGTAAGACTATTTGTTTACTTGCCAGTTCCTTATTGGATCTATTAGTCTTTTACAAATGAATGATGTTTTAAGGGAGACTCTAAAAGAAATCCAAGGTTCGAATCCCAATATTATTATATCTGGTTTTCGTCACGGGAACCAACTCCTCTTATATTGTAGGAACAAACGGTAGTCGAACCCTACTCCTATCATAAAATGGCGCTCCGACCAAAGACAGATGTTTTAGTGGGGAAGAAAGCAAATTTTTGAACTCCACTGTTTCGTATTCAATGCCAGTGTAATAATTTGCATGTTGTATTTCCAAGCATAATATTTTACAATGTCGACGCTTAGTGAAATGGAAACACTGCTTGAAGCAGTAAAAAAGCTGTCCGCAGATTTGGCTGCAACTAACCAAATACTAAAATCAAATCATAATGAGTTGACCAAACAATTTGATAATCTAAAAATAGAAGTAGTTGAATTACGCGAAAAGGTTGAAAGTAATTCTCAGGAGCTGTTAAATCAGCCAAATACTGTTGTACAAACACAGGTAGGTTCTGGTTTATGCATACCAGAATGCGAAACAATCACTGAAAAGGCAAATTGTGAATCTAGCAATTAATGTTCTGCGAAAGAAATATACCCTTGCATTCTTTCACATGTAGTGTTACTTACATTTTTATATTTTTGTGTTCATTTTAGAATATATAATTCATAAATCCACGTACAAAATGCTAGCGCTGAATTTAATGAAGGTAAGAGCACAGATAGAGTTAGAGTACGCTAACGTAATAAATGAATATAAATATAGTACTGTTCCATTTTGCTTAGAAGAGTTTCAGAATGTTTTAGGCCTCAATGTAGAAACTCATAAATTCAGTAGAGCAGCGAAAATTGCAATTTGTGAATTTGTATTTAATTTTAATTGTGAATATAGGAGAGATATCGAAAAAGAGATCGATCTCCGTGTATGTGGTATTAGGAAATCAATTCAGTACGAGAAACTGAAAGAGAGGTGTGCTCGCGGCAAAAATGTAGATTTTAATTATGTAGCTAGAAAGTTGAAACTTCAATGTGATGACGTTAATGTCAAGAATAAAATTATTGAAATAATAGTTTAACGGCTACAGAAAAAGTATTCTGACGTTAGTTCTTTTAGTGATCATGATAATACGTTCAATGAAAAGGAGAATTATTTTCAAGTAATGTTGAAAATTCTCCTGAAATTGTTGTTGGTGGTATCAAATCTATCCTCAAAAAACGTAGCAAGGATGTCAATTTACATACTATGTCAGGTACTTTGGGTCAGACCAAAAAGGAAAACAGAATTCCTAAAAAGGTTAAATTTACAGATGAATTTAATGTTGACCCGTTAGCACATGTTCGTCATAGTTGTCCTTCTGAGGTTAGAACTAAAAGCTGTAAAAGGAAATTGGAAAATGTTGCCGATGATGTTGATTCATATCCAAACCCTGTTAAAAAAGGTAGGTTATCTGAAGTCCAAGAGTCGCATTTTGTTCAAATTAATGAAAGTGAAAATGTTAGGTGGAATGAATTGTTTCAGTTATTGGATAATAATACTGTACAATTACAAAGCATCAAAAGCCAATTGGAAAAAAATGTCTGTTCTACAGAGTAATGATGTCTTTATTCAGGGAAATGTCAGTGTAAATGTAAACACCGTGCAGGTTGACTTCAGGGAGGCTACCTCCAACAGTAGTACGAGTGTGGTTAGCGTAACCACCACTAGGGAAATAAAAAGTGATACTGTTGTAGTATTTTTAGACGAAAAGAAGTGGGGTGGATCAGCTGTTTCCCCCCTCCGGCTCAATGCTACTTGTTCATGAAAAATGTTTGTCTATAAGTCCTGTAATTTTTATGGTGTATACACAGCATGTTACAAGTTTTCCCAGAGTAAGATTCATTAGGCAACCAATTCAGATTGGTGAGTTGCATTATTTTTCGATCGGTAATATATCTTTAGTGTTGCTAGAAGGTACAGTATGTACATTCGTAATTGTATGTTTTAATAGAAATGAAACCATTCCATGTTCGCTTGGCATACATCGTGCAACTTGTAAATTTATGAAATTTAGATTCAGAAAAGGTAAGAAAAAGTGTATTGAATTAAGTCAAAACGTTCAGATTGACTATCCACCAACCAACACTATGTACTTAACTCGAAATGGTATTGAGAAATTTAAAAACATAAATTTTTGTCTGGAAAGCAAAAAACGTAAGCAAAGATTTTTCCACCGTGCGAAAATGAAAAATAACCTGAAAAGCTGCAAAAAGTGCGTAAATTAAGTAAGGTATTACGCCTACGTAGAAAGTGTAAATTCTTCGCTGCCAACATTTGCAATGACACTCAAATAGTAAATGTCCCGACTGTACAAACAATTCATAAGGTAACTGCTAGTTCTCACGTTAAGGTAGTACATTAATCTACTGCTTACAGAATGTTGCGTTTTTGCACAAACAAAATCCAATGGATGCCTACTGTGGAAGTTAAACTCAAAATTCTTGAATGCATGATAATTTTACTTTACGATGTTGTAATAAATCCAATACGAAAAGGAATTGGGTAAACGACATTAATACATAGCCGGATTGCCCGTTTTCCATATTCTGACCTTGCAATGAAAAATGAATATATATCCATTGCAAAAGTTCTTTTATACAAAATTCTTAGGTGTTAGTAACTATTTTTTATACTATAAATATTTTTCAACACTGTTAGTGTTTTACAAAATTTTGCATGTTTAAATACAAGGAATAATATTTTATTGTGTGTTTCACGTTAATGGCTATAGCCGATAGATTCAGGAAAAATTTTGAATATTAATTTTTTCGTTTCATATATTGTTGCACCTCATTAGATACTGAAAATGTTGGATGAGAGATAAAAAAAATTGATGTTTCAAGCATACGTGATACGAAATCATTTGTAATAGTATACTTTTTCATTAATGCATTCGCAAAGAAATTTAAGTTTTTCAAATGATAGAAAATATAGTGTTTCTTTTCGAAGTGCAAGAGTGAATTTGCGCAGTGAAAATCTTCAAATATAGTGAAAGGAAATAAATTTAAATTGTGAAGATGTGGAAAATCTATACAGAATATTCCAGTACAACGTTTCAATTTTACAAAATTAAAAAATATTTTAAATCACAAATTTAAATATTCTGGTGAGAAACCGTTCGGTAATAAACCTGAATGATCATATTTTAAATCAACAAATTAAATTTCTCAATTTCTAAATAACAACCATGCGTCAATTAATAGTAATCTATACTTACGATGTGTTTTGTCAAGTTATTTGTTTAACCAATCAGTATGCCTCTGGGATTACTAATCAGCTGAGGATACTTGAATTTTGGTGTGGTAAGTTATGGTAGTCACCTGTACCCACCTTCTTGGCGCGTTGTTTAGTTGAGAAGAAAATACAACGAAATATCTTACTATAAATGAGTACCAAGTAAGTTGTGTACCTACTAATTGTTAGCAACCATTGTTGCATTCATTTTGTATTAATCTTTTCGTTGAATACGAAAACATTTCAAGTAGTACTTGAAGACATTGAAGCAAAGGTCCCTCCAATATTATGGGTTATTCATATTATGTAATGCCCGGAGTAGGCAATTTTCTTATTAGTCCCCTCTATATTATTTTTGAATTTTAACCAAACGTTCTATTTCTTCACTTTGCTTCGGGGATGGAAAGATATTAATAAGTAATTGGGGTAGGGTCTTGCAAACTTAATGCAGGCAGTATATTTTTATATACTTTGAGCGTGACGAGCTCACATATGCCCAGTTTATTTCATTTTGAGTAAATGAAATATTTCCAGTGTTATATTTACACATATGCTTTTAATATGTAATCTTAATAAAATATAAATCAATTGTGTGTACTTTATCATGTTTTAGTTGTGTTGAATTATTTTGAATATTCTTGATAAATATTTGGTGTTGATATGTCAAAGAACATATACTTTTGAATTTTATGAGTAATATTGATGTTTCAAATATAATAAATTTTTATGCATTTAGCAGTAAGGAATATTTTATTTTCATGAAAAATAATATCATGATAAGTTGAATTATTTAGTGATATATGCTATTTTGAATGATATTGTGTGTTTTATTTTAGAAATTAAGAAGTATTGCAAAATCTTAAGTTAATTTTACCATTTTAAATTTATTTGTATACAGTTCATACTCTATTATTTATATTTTGTTGTGCATTTTTAAATATGGCATTGGATACAATACCTTATTGAATACGATACCTTACCAAACCTAACATGTTATTAAATATGATGTTTATTCATTAAATACATTATTGTATTGAATATATTAATATGTTTGTATAACGGTGTGAATTCTGAAAAATATTATGAACCACAATGCTGAATAGCAATTTGAATTACTAGCAATTATTGATTTATATTCAACTATTGAAATTATATTTGTGTTTACATTTTAAGGAATGATTAAAATAAATGGAAAATATAAACAAATAATGAAAATAAAAGGACTTGAAAGACATTTACGAAATGGCCCTCGCGTTATCGTAAATGGCCCTCGCGTTCGTTATTCTTCGAATTTCGCGATTATGAGCGTCCGAGTGAGCCTACAAACTGTTATTCTTCAGTGTGAACGAACTTAAAATGACATTAACCCTCTATGGACTAATGGAGTGTTGTGATTGCTGTTGTGTTGCAGTGTGATTATGAAGACTTGGATTCCAGGGTTCTTGCCCACTTCTGTAATACCTTCAGTGGACAGTCCGTTGGCCGCCATCTATAACAAGATGGATTGGCATGAATTTTTAAACCAACCCTCGTATTTCCCCAGCGTCAATTCTTAGAAATGATACGCAGTGAGCTAGCAGTTGGAGGAGAACAATGCTTAAGAATTTGTCACCCAAAGAGTGCCTCACTTTTCCAGACAGCCTTGCTTTTTCCCGTCAGCCTATATTAAGAAGAAAAATTTATCTACTCTCGTGCTGTCCGCCTACGCACCAAGCCCTCATGAAGATGACAGATTTTTACGTGACAATGTGAAAATTATCAATAATCGTCAGTTCCATAACTTATTGGAACAATCAATGTTTTTAATGTGATTTCTATTAACTTATGAACCATTTATTATATATTATTAACAATATAATAACGCAAAAACTCAATGTTCTCTACGAACTACATTTTAGTTTGTCAGTGTATTCTTGCGCCGCTAACTGGCAACTATGCGACGCAGGAAGAGGACTGAGAGAGGACATTCATTCTCTTTCAAGATGTAAAAGTGCTAGTGTTTGTACTTCGAGAACGGACAAGATTGTTCTCAAGATACTCTCAAAAGAGAGAGTATAAGTCTTTCAAAATGTAAAAGTCAGAATATTTCATAATGTCAAGCTAGTGCAACGTATTGTATTTACATTTTCAAATATTAATCTGCATCAAGTATAAGTGTAACCCACAGGAAGAATGTAATGAACTCATACTACGTAAATCCTGATAGTCTACTGTTCATCTAATAGTTTTCACACCTCCTAATGAAAACAAATATGTTTTGTGAACTCTATACAGCAATCGAAGTGAAGAGTTTGTAGTGGACTGCATAGCCACTAACCAATTCATCATCTTCGTTCGGTCGAAATTTCGCGTATTATTTCGCTTACGTATCGGTTCGTATATCGCAGTGATTGGGCCATCCTTTCGTCTAAGTGAAATATTGTGTCTTGTGTTGTCATACGCTTGTAAATGTTTTATATTCATTGAAGTTAAAAGTTAAATATAAGTAAGAAATCCAAGGTTCGAATCCCAATATTATTATATCTGGCTTTCGTCACGGGAACCAACTCCTCTTATATTGTAGGAACAAACGGTAGTCGAACCCAACTCCTATCATTAGTATCACGACTTATCGCATTCCTGAAGAGTGAGTCAGGACTATCTACACAATTGGTTACATGAACATCTTTCACATTCTTGGTAATCAATTGGACAATGAGGATTTGCCCATTGAAAACTTCCAACAAGATGCAGCTACATGCCATACTTCTAATCTTGGTGTGATTATTACTAAGATGAGACCGTTTATCGCTAATAATCGTTTTGAAAGAGACTTTTCAGAGTTCAGAGTTTTAGTTATGTCTTATTTTAATGATATATTTGAAAAATGTATACAGTGTGGCCAAAAAGTCCCGTTACCCCTTGATAAATGATAATGTAAGTTTTCCTGTTACCTTTTTATAAATGCTAATGTAAGGTCTTCCATTGTTTCAGATTGTCTGAACGATGGCTGATACTTCCAGTTACAGTATTGAAGAACGTATTATTGCAAGTTGTTGGGTGCATGAGAGAAACCACACAGGTAGGACACTGGCGGAAGTGCGTGCAAACTTTCGGACAAGGTTTCAACGAGATTCTGCCCCGAAAGTAACACTTTTATGAAGGGAACAGAAACAATTAGCCACAGGAAGTGAGAAGGATAAGGAAAGAATTGGCAGACCGTCCACACAAGCAGAAACGGAAGTCTTTCCTGGGCGTTGGATTGATCGTGGTAGTGAGGATCAGCCCGCACCACTTGCCTGGTCACCACAAAGCCCAGACCTCACCATCTGTGGTATAGCGCTATGAGGGTTCATAAAGGGAGTCGTTGCACAAAACCGTTACGATACAACTGCCGAATAGACAGAAGCTGTGAAATAAGCTTTCACTCAAGTTACACCTGCAATGCTCTGCAAAATGTCGCACAGAACCTGTGGCGTATTGTCCTTTGTCATGAGAATGACAGTCGACAGACCGATCCTTTGGACACTTAATGTTTTCTATCTCAATAAAACTTCTCGAAAGCATTGTTGTTTATGTCATTCAGTTTTTTTTTGTGTAATTTTTTACGTACGTTTAGTGGTTTATGTTACTTATTTTCAGAGCTAACGGGACTTTGTGGCCACTCTGTATCTACAACCAAATAAAACATCATCTGAGAAGCTCAGAAAATTTCTGGGGAGATACTGTCCAGAACCCTACGCAATATGAAGCATGGTGTTCAGGTTTGGTGGTTATTTCCTACACATTCTGCATCCTCTATCTTTTCATACACTACTATAATTTACATTCGAATTTCGTTCGACATTTTCATTAATATCTAAGCTTTTGACAAAATTTCATATAAAATATTCCTGTATTAGATAAGTAGACATGCACTTACCTTTAATAGTCAGCCCAATTGATTCATCAAATCCTTCCTTCACACGAATTTGAAATACAAGGTTTCGGAATCGGACAATGTTTGTATAAGTTAATGGAATATCAGGCCACACAAGGTCAAACACTGACGATAAAACCATACCTGGGTTCTGTAACACGGGACAAAAGTGACCCAAATATGGTCCTACTTGGTGGATTACCAGATCTCTGAACAGAAAGAAATAGAATAATTGAAGAGTTAAATAAATAAATAAATAAATAAATAAACAGCAAGAACTCACATTCAGAAATTATTTTAGTTATATTTTTTTAATTCTGTGTATCAAGGTCAGATAGTAATCAATTTCTACATAAGAAAGTTGAGTCCTGTTGAAATTATCATTTGAATTATTTGTAAGATACGAGGGTTAGTCTATCTGTTAAGAGAAAACCCTAAACACAATAGAAATCCGATTAAGTAAACAATTTATATGCAGGTTAGTAGCCAGGAATACCGTTTCTTTTGGAAAACTCTTTAGCATAATTTTATCTTCTCATAAAACTATTTTGTGATAAACTTTTGGCCAAATTTATCAATTAACTGTTGCTTGTCTTAAATTGGCCTATCTTCTTTTCGCATATATTAGTTGACTACCTTACATTTTTAATAGTACATTCTTTCCAAATATCTCAGAAATAAAAAGAAAATTTTATAAATATTAGAAAATTTACAAAATGTAATACGAGGCAAGTTCAGACAATAAGAGTACGAGATTTTTGTAGGTCTCAAAAATTCATTTAAATGAAAACTCTTACATGGTTACATCAGTAAATATGTGAACTATTTTTGCACGTAGTCGTCATCCCTCTCGATGCTGTTAGTGAAACGAGGGATCAATTTTTTTTATGCCTTTGGTCAAAGAAGTCTGCCGCCACCTCTTTTGCTCAATTCTTCATCTCCACCTTCACTTCCTCGTCAGTTGAAAATGTTTTCCTACCAATGTGCATCTTCAGGGAGGTAAACAGATGATAGTCTGAAGGTGCTAGGTCAGGGGAATGCGAGAGGTGTTTCAAAACATCCTATCCGAATGACTCCAAAAGTTGCTTTGTTGCGTTGGCCGTATGCGGTCTGGCATTGTCGTGCAGAAAGCAGACTCCCTTCGTCAGCAGTCCCTTCTTCTTAATCTGAATTGCCCTTCTCAATTTTTTGATCTTGTTTAAAACTCCAGAAAAAGATTTTTCCTTCACAACGAGAGAACAGATAACGCTGCGAATTATCGCACTTGGCGGCAAAATTTATCGACATCTTTCACGGAAGACGTTACTGTGGACACAGTTTTAGTCGTACTAACGTGTGATTGGGCTCGCTGGAAAGGGGAGGAGCTAAGTTACACGGCAGCATAACCAACATAGCAATAACAAATTCTCTTTGCCCGCGAGTACACTTATTTTGTGGACGTGCCTCGTAAATCCAGTAGCTTTAAACTTAATGTTTAAGTAGTAAAACATTCACTGTTTTCATTACATTTCTAATTATCTTAAAAAAAACGAGTATATTTTCAAATCAAATATAACATTATATTACATGTAAACTTTGGTCCAAAATACTATCTGAGAAATCGTTTGGTTTTCCTTAAATCCCTTGCGATATGCATAAGTGATAATTTAGACATCAACGCTCCTTTTAGGCACAGGGGCTATATTAAATGTGGACATACAACTTAATATTAGATCCAAACCACATGAGTTCATACCTTGGATCAAACCTGCGTCTCTAGATCTAAAAGAGCATATTGTCACGAAGGAGCGCTCTGCAATGTATATAAGTTAGGAAAGAATCCAGAATATATTAAACATAAGAAAGCAAGTTTTTATTTATTTATTTATCTAGTTTCAGTAATGACTCAACGAGCAAGGCTATATAAGAGGCAATACATAGTATAATTTACATAATAATAATTGATAATGATTTATTGACACAACAGCATACAGCCACTAGTGCGTCTAAAGAAAAATGAACATGCAATACTGATTACATCATAGTATTATACATAGGATAAAATAATACATTGTAAAATAAAGATACAAATGAAGTACAAGTATTAAAAGCAGACTAAATAAGAACACAATTACTGAGTATAAAGTTTAAAAGAAATGAAAATTTAAAAAAAGAAACTAGAATGATTGTTCCATAACACTCAAAAAACAAAACTCACATAGTAAAACTTTAGAAAAGATGATTTTCGGAAATACTAAAATAAAAAACAAACATGTGTGTCTGTTCAGAATTAAAAGAAATAGGGTTCATACAATTGATGAAAAAAGTATAATATATATATATATATATAATCCATACTATAATTAATAAAAATACAAAACAAAATTAAGACAATCAAAACGTAAAAGTACTAAGAAATTTAATACATTATTTAAAATATTAAAAAATAATTCACGCACCTTCTTAAAACTCTTATGAAACACATCAAGAAGAGGGTAAAAGTTATTAGCTGTTTCTATATTTCTACATATTGAAGACCTGATTAAATATTTACTCATAAACGGAACACAATAATAATAATAATAATAATAATAATAATAATAATAATAATAATAATAATAATAATAATAATAATAATAAATCAACACTTATAGATAAATTTGAGTTTGTAGATTTATTAGTGTAAAAATACATAAGTGAGTTCATAGCTAAAGGAAATAGAGAAAAAAGAAACACGAAATATAACGAAATTAACAGTTTAAAAAATGTGAAAATAACAAAAGAAAAGAATTAAACAACAAAATGAATATTTATATGTATTTCTACCTAAATACAACATTAATGTTTCTATTTGTATTTCTACAGGAATAACCTGTTAATATAAGTAGACCTATTATAGAACTTCCATATTACACTTATCATAGACTTACACAAAAATTAAATACTTAAAACATATTTGAAGACTGCAAGCAGGAAAATATCACACTATTATGGAAGGAAAGATAACCTTGATCTATCTTTGAAGTCTATCTTACAAAAACTATTATTCTTTTAATACAAAACTGATTAAACCTGAAATTATCCTAACTATATATAAAACTACATGAGCTGACAGACATAAAATAACGGGTACTTCTGGTTGACGTGGAAAGTTGAAATTTGGTATGATTGTAGCTTTTTTGGGACTAACCCACAGAAAAATTACCAAAAGGGAATATTTTTAGCTTTTAAGGGATTTAAAGATGGGGGAGGGGATGAAGAAATTCCCTATGTTATTTAAATGAGTCTTTTTTGACCTATAATCTCATATTTTAGGTACTTACAATTGCATTAAAAAATTGAAATTCGGTATGTTTGTATGTTTTCGTTACCGTTACGTAACTAAATCACCAAAAATGGAAAGAATCCAACTTTAGAGTGATTTTATAAGAGAAATAAAATCTCTTTCACAAGTTATTTATATGGGACATCATCTACACGCCAAATGTTTAGGCACTTCCGGCAGGATTAGAATGATGAAATTTGCCATGATTGTAGCCTTCCGGAACAAACCCACAGAAAAATCGCCAAATGAAAATATTTTTAGTTTTTACGGGGTCTAAAGGGAAATGAAGAAATTCTCATGTTATTTGAATGGGCGTGTTCTTGGGATACAAAATCTTATCTTTTAGATAGTTAAAATAGGAAAAGAAACTTGGAATTCCGTAGAATTGTGGGTTTAAGAGGTACAAAGCCGTAGGATGAGCAAACGCGAGGGTTTGTGGCTAGTTTACAGTATATAAAATTACAACCATATACGACAAAATTAAACGTAACAGCGTTAGTATTTCTCAGTTATTAAACAGAAAATCGAAATGTAACTGTTCCTAGTATATGTAAACAGTCTTACCAAGTAAATAAATCAACACTATTCAGTATATGAAAATAAACTACACTGAAAAGAACATTGATTAAACTCGCTAGAAGAAAACACATGCTTTTAATTATTGAACTTTAAGTGACTGAAATAATGAGAAATAATTAAAGACATAGTTTCATTCAAAGAAATACTGTAAAATTAAATACAGCAACAGTACATTACAGTAGAATCCTTAAAACTCGGCACTCGATAACCCACAGTCCGAATAACTCGACTACCCGCCGGCAGAGCGAAAGAAGAAAAAAAAAACCGCTCGCAGACTCGTTCAAGGTCATTGCCCGCGTGCGTGTGTCCTTTCTTCCCGCATTCGTTTTTCTCATGTCACACTTCCAGTTCTTTACCAAGTGTCTGGCACCGGCGTGCGCTCAGCCGTCCAGTCTACCTGCAATCTTTGCCAGGGCTAGACGATTTCTTAAGGGTATTTGGGCAGTTTATTCTCTGTTGTATTCTCAAGCAACCCACACATACAAGTACAGTACCGTATTTTCTGAGGAAACAATCGTACTTATTCTTTTTCAACCCTATTCCCGATAACCCAACATTTTCATAAACTCGGCCACCCTACGGTCCACATTAGGCCGAGTTTTCGAGACTCTACTGTATCTGTAAAATTATATATATATATATATATATATAAATTTGAAATGAAATCTACGTTTTCTTTCCTTTCTTTATCTTTTGTCATATTGAATTCCGTACTTACTTGTCAAAAATAATATGATATGGATGCATTTCACAGAAGATGTACGCAGGAAGCAAACACAGGTCCTTCTGTAGCATTAGTCGTCTTTTGAAAAGCTCAGCGGACTCCACTTTATCTCCAGGAATCAATGCAAGATCTTTTGTAGCATTCTCTAACACATTATCAGCGCTAGGTACAGGTGGAGGTACGTTCAACGAACACATGTGTACTCTATATGAAAATATATTGATTAGCAGAATTATTTGATAATGGTAAAGAAACTGAAGAAATAGATCTAATATACGAGGATGATTCACAAAAGTAATGTCTCCAAGCCCACTCCTTGGTCAATAGTACCGCAAACATTCTGAACTGTTTATCACTGATGCACTAATGTTTCAGCTATAGAATGTCACTTGTTTCACCTTCCTATCTCTTCTCGTTTCAGAGTAATAGAGAATCTATGATATCTAGCGGTCATGTCCTGTTGAAACAGCGGGCTGTCATTGAATTTCTGACTGCGGAAGGTTGTGCGCCCAAGAGCATTCATCGCCGCCGACGAGCCGTGGGTACACCATTACGGCTCGGAACCGAAGCGTCAGTTGGTGGAGTAGTGCCAATCGTCCTCTTCTCCGTCAAAAATTCAAGGTTGTCCCATCTGCTGGCAAAATGTTCACCTTCAGCCTCACTCTGCCTATAGTCCGGATCTTGCGCCCTGCGACTTCTAGCTCTTCCCCAAACTTAAGGATCACCTTAATTGCCAACGTCACAGTTCTGACACGGAGGTGGAAGCACCAGTTCGGCAACTGTGTCGCCAGCACCCACCACAATTCTTCGCTGACGACACGAAAAATCTTGTTTCGCGTTGGATCAAGTGTATTGCCCGTAATGGGGACTATGTTAAAAACTGATGCCACCATTTGTAGCTGACATTAGAAGCTTTTCACTGGTACCTGTATCGGTGCTACCTGTCAAACCAGGGGCGGACCCAGGACAGACTTCTGGGGATGGGGGGCGATGGGTTGTAATACTCATACTTAGAGCTACTTTTAAGAGCTCCAAACTCTGGGATGGGTTATATATATATATATATATATATATATAATAAGAAAGTTTCCTCTTCTTGGGGGGGGGGGAGAGCGATCGGCCCCTGGATCCGCCACTGTGTCAAACAGAAATAAAGGTATCACGTTGGAGGTATTACTTTTTGAGTCACCCTCGTATATAGATAACTACTGTTGATTCTATTCTAAAATATTCAACTGTAATCCATCTAAGGCCAGATAATTTCTATTTTAAATTTTTATTTCGAGAAACGGTAGAAGTGAAGAAAGTGTTGTAATCGCAAATAATAATAACAATGAAAGAAGCAAAGAAAATAATTGGAAACATATATACATTTTAAACAATGGATTGTTCCTGTCAACCAGAAACGTATATACTTTTATATAAACTGTTGGCAAGAATAAAATTAAAATATGCATCGGTCATTTGGAACAGCCTAGCACAGATACAAGTAAACAGAATTGAAATGGTACAAAATGTTTTATTTGAATGCTATTATTTAAGTTAGGACTCGATTACTACTATATATATATATAAGAGAAATAGAGGGAGGGAGTTGTCAAAGTGACACTGCTCTGGCAGGGTTTTTCACAAACGAACTTCAGTGTGTGGTTCGACCACTGAAGTTTGAGAACGAAGGGATAAATATAAAAAGAAACATCTGACTCTCATGTCTCGCTGATAACAACGTTCTCTGAAATCAATATCAAAGATATGCACGATTTCTGATAATTTGAAGAGCAAGAAAGTCGGATTAAAAATTAAAATGGAAAAGACGAAAGTGATGTTCTTGAAAAAACTTCTCAAGTGAATTATAAATTGAAGTTGAAAACATAGAATTAGAAGTGAAAACCGATCTGAGACAGGAGTTGTTCATGTGGGGTAATATGAAAGAAGAAATTAACGTACTTAGGCTGGAACATCTTCATATTGAAAATCAAATACCAGTGGGTTTAAACCGTTATATCCTCAATGGATGAATTCTATCTCTCTCGACAGATGGGTTATAGGGTGTGGACATTAATAAAGTTAAATATTCACTGTCTACGGACTACAAAATGAAGAACTGGAAAGATGTATGCTAGGAATCGCCCACAGAAATACGAAAAAATATAATGTGGATCAGAATGATACGAGTAACGGATATTGTCATGAAAATAAAGGCATTGAGGTAGCAATGGGCAGAACACGTTCGAAGGAGAAATTAAGATCGATTGAGAAAAGCAGTTCTTGAACTGTATCCAGGAAAACAAGAGAAAAGGAGAACTAGAAAATGTCTTTGTAAGGTGGTGTGATGAAATCAAGAAACTCGGCAAAATAACATGGAAAAGAACTGCCCGAGATAGTAGGTTGTGAAAAACAAGGTATATTTTTATTTTTATCTAGCAGTGGATTGACAATGGTCGCCTATGAATATACATACAACTATTATCAATCCACTGCTGGTTGAGGATCTTCCATTATTTTCACAACACTCTATCTCGGGCAATTCTTTTCCATGTTATGACACATATAAAAACCAATTTAATACACAGGTGTACATATTTTGCCTTTAAATTGTCTAGTACTAGACTTGTATTTCTAGTCACCTTGGCGACTTGGTAATCTGCTTTTTGATCCCTATATATATATATATATATACACAACGGCGGATCCAGACTATGATCAAGGCAGGGGCTAAACCGTAGTTTGCCACTGTATCCAGTGTAAAGAAAGTAGGATTGAAGCCCATTTTATCCAGAGTATACCTGAGCGTCAAGGAGGGTGGCTATAGCCCTCCTTTTGGATCCGCGCTTGTATATATATTATTTAGCTTCAAATACAAAATTTGTTTTCTGCATCTCTCAAGCTTGTTCATCTTCCTGGTGATCCCTCTCCCCTCCAATAAAAATCCTTCTGGAGCTTCTAGAAGCTCCAGCACGGAAGAACTCTCGAGTTGGCACCCCTTTAAGCCTCAGGATTTTTCTTATATTAAGAGGCAACTCTCTACTGTACTTGTCTGATGAAGAAAAGAAGCTGGTTAGTTGGCGATATTGTTACACAATTATTTTTAATTAAAAAACTTGCTTTGTTAAGAGATTTTAAATTTTATTTCTTTCATGAGTTTCTCTCATGAAGCAAAGTAAAAAGTAAAGCTAACATGAATCAGATAGTAATTGGAAGACGGCGGGTTCCGAAAAGAGAATTCTTAATTCTGTCTTTCTTCTTAATTACTCGGTGAGATTTCCTTCCGCCAAACTCTTTCATGTCTTCCAAAAAGAGATGGGAACACACATATAGCATAATCAACCGCAAATCGCTCCCTGATATTGACTGGCTGTACTACCTTGCCAGACTGTACTCAATCCATTTTCGGCCAAGTGAGCTGTGTGATGAAGAAACAGCGTGTGCGTGGGTTTTCTCGGGATTCTCCCGTTTCCTCCTACTTTCTTCATTCTACCATTTCATTCATTTCTCATCATCAATGACTCCTTTAGCCTAGGAGCATAATCGTGGGACGTAAACTTATAAATTTCATTTCATTTTTTTGAATCCATTTTTTTACACATTTATGCCAATTCTTTTTAATATTATGTATTCTGTATTACTTCTCATGATTGTGGCTACTATTTTGTTTTAACATTTCAGTATTTTTCTTTATCAATTCAAAATTTTCAATTTCTGTATATGTTAATTTCTTTTCAATTTTTATATGGTTCTCCGTATTAAATTTCTGTATTTATTATAAGTTTTCTCTCCCAGTCAAGTGCTCATCCTGACCCGTCTTACTCGAATTCTCTTTCAACCTCGCAACACCTTTATGTGACTGTATTCCAATATGACACTCATTTAAACATTTTACAACACTATCCTGATCTTTAATTTTTGTGTCGTTCCTGTTGTTTCTGCTTCTGCTTGTCTGATGAGTAATTTAGCGAAAGGGCTTAAACCGTAGTTTTCTTCTAGTTTTGTGTGATGTTTTCGACGTTTTCGAGAAATTCCTGACAAATATTAATAAAACAGAAAACAACTAGCAATGTGACAATGTACACCACGTCAACGAGTTTGACTTGCTATCTGGTTGTAAACCAAACTTCCTAAAATGAAAAAAAAAAATCCAAGCCGAGAATGTTTGAAAATATTAAATATTTAAGTCTGTAGATTTCTCGAGTAGAAAGTCGTTTTGTTTCATTTAAACGTTATATTCCACTCACAGATTAGTATCGGAAATCCAGAAAATTACATTAACCCACTCATCTCAACGGTACTGCGGATAATTTATCAAGCACGGATGATGTTAAATAATTACTTGGATTGGAAAGCATAGAGAATCAAATATTTGATTGTCCATATTTTGGGATAAACTGAATAGATCACCTCCAACAACAATTTTTGATCTTTAACTTCCTGGTCAAAATTCATGATTTCTTGAGATTTTCTGTCTCCCAATCATTGACAGACTGAGTAGATATATAAAGGAGTTTTTGTTAAATCAAACTTATAACAAAAGAGAAAGCTGTACACTTAAGTATACCATAATTCTGTTATTTAAGTGGGAGAATACCAGTATAAAATGATGTTATTTTACGTAAGTAATCTGCATTAACATTATACTTAAATATTTCTGCAATTCCTGAAATTTTACATTTCCAAGCTTTCGACTCTATCCTGGAGTCTCGGTCACGGAAACCTTCCAACAAGGAACAGGAAAGGCGCGAAAATTGACTCTGCCATGTTTCAGTTCGCTTTACCTCATTAGGAGATCGCTGACGCACTAGACAACGACTTTTGTTTGTTGAGCACAGCTCTTCCCTTGGTAAGTCCGTTCCTTTTTATTCCTTGATTTTTCTATTTTTTTTTCTTCCTGTTTTAACCTCCGTGACCAAGAATTCAGGAGAGAGTCGAAAGCTTGGAAATATAAAAATTTTGGAATTACAGAAATTTGTAAGTAGAATGATTTGTAATCTGTATTCTGTATTCTGTATTCTGTAATCTGAATTATTTATAATATATAAATGTTTAAAATAATTAATATTTATATTAGGCACAATGCAATTTATAGAGGTAGAAAGAGAGAAGAAGAAGAAGAAATATGTTTCCTCGATAGATAACAGAAACATGTCCAGGATTTTTGTTTCCAGGGTGTACGACAAAGTAAATTTCAGTTTACATTTAAATTAATTGACTAGAAATTGAAGTAAACCGCATTAATAATTTGTCAGAATAACTTTCATGAAAACATTTCAAATAAAATGAAGGGATATATTTAGTTTAACGTTCCATGATTATGCCACCTAAGCTAAATGGGACGGTGATAAGAAGTGAATGAAGTGGTGGAATAAATAATGTGGGAGGAAACGGAAGAACCCCGAGAAAATCTACACACACGGTGTTTGTTCACCACAAAGTTCACTTGGCGCAAGTTAGGATCGAACCAGGGGCCACACCCACCAGAGGTAAACGTTCTACCACTGAGTCAGCGCGGCCCCATATAAAAACATTTAATGTAAACTGTAAATATCATTTGTAATTAATATATATATGAAAATACTAATATTCTCGAGAATTTTTATTGCTAAGACAAAGAAATTTAGTATATAATACGAAAAATGTTACCAAAATTACCTTCATCTTGGTACATAAAAATAGCCTTCTGCGGCTATAAGAGCAAATAAATCCCTCTTAGGATTCCAACTTTGCAAGTTCAGCCTTCTATAGACTACGAAAAAGAATTATAGAGCATACCCAAGTAACATTTTCGTTGTCAAACGGTGTGCCAACCGTTGTCTATTTGTAGGCATCGTTGGCAAAGTCACTATCAAAATGCCAACGGCAAATTCGACAATCCTTCAACCATCGATACCAACAAGCGAAAACAAAACAGTGGTTCAACGTAGGTGCATCGTTGTTTCGGCAACGCATCGAAAGACGATGTTCTATTTTGTTGTCACAATGTTGGCATTCCGTAGGATAACGATCGTTGGCCAACTTTTTTTCGTGTCGGTGCTTTGTTGGCATTCCATTGGTCCAACCACACCATGGTTGATAGATAGTAGGATAACGATCGTTGGCCAACTGTGATTTTCTTGTTGGCATTTTGTTGGAATTTTGTTGGCCCAACTCCTCGATGGTTGGCACATTGTCGTCCATTGGTTGGTTGGCCAACTATATACAATCTTCTGTTGGCCCAACGTTCCAAATAATTGTTGGCATAACGATTTGAAGTACCACCAAAATCAGCGTTGGCCAACCATTTGCCAACCCAAAATGCTGCTTGGATAAGAATTCCTCGTAATAAATTATGCAAATGAAATAAAGTGAAACTTTCATCTTAATATCACACATAATTAAGTGAAAAAAAATATTACAAAATTTTGTGAAATTAAAAAATATTGTTATGTTGTAACGAAGTGCAAACATTTTCGTTACAACTTTTCTAAAAATTGTATGGAATAATATTAAGTTATAAGACTAGAGTATTTTATTAGTACATCACAAATAATGATTTAATGCACTCATTAAAATTACCGAAATTGTCGATGATGAAGCAATAAGACATCTGTCATTCTTTCTTCACTAGAATGAATTAATTCAAATCGAACATCTAGGTTGAAAAGCTGTTTTCCAGCTGCTCGTAACAGACCTGAAAATTACACAAAAAATATATGTACAATATCGAAAACATGAAGTCATATACATTCAATTTACACTCAAATGATTGAAGGTTAGAAATCTGTAAGAACTTAGAGTTTCTCCCTTTTCTAAATATCTACCTTCCAAAATATTGAGTATTAAGGTATAATCATATATTATGGGGTTTGGATATAAAGTTCTGGTAAAAGCACTGAAAAAAATGCATTAACTACGAGCTACATTTATTTCCAATACAAATGTTAATTTGAGGTTCATTTCACTAGACTTGAAAGTCTCATGATACTCATGTTATAAAATATTGTGACACAGGAACACTTGAATAATTAAAACAAAATTCTAAATGGTACTCCTGTTTACTTTTAATATGATGTAATTTCAAGGCACATAAAATAACTAACTAATAAATAAATAAATAAACAAAAAGAAAGGGAGAGATAAAGAAAGAAAGAAAGAAAGCAACAAAGAAAAATTAACTAGTTGAGAATGCTCGAAGAGCAGCGCCGGAACGAACATAAAAAGAATTAATTTTTCCGAAATGTATATGAATTGTACGTTAAATTTCTTTGATTAAATTCAGTAGATAATACGTTACATATTTGGAACCTGCGTATTAAGGAATCTATTGAATTAGCTATATTGAGGTGTTATTTTTTATCACCGTATATACGCTGAAAATGCAGAAATATCCAGTGGCCACTGGTTACTACTTGGTATCAAAATGTTCACTATTCTCTTGGGTATTGATCAACATCAACATCATCTCTCTATGTCTTACAGTTCCCGAGATATGGCTCCTTAAATTTCCCGAAATAGGGACTTTTTTGACCAACATCTGGAGAATGGTGGTCAGTTGTCCAGTGGGCAAAAGTTACTATTTGATGCCAAAATGTTCACCATCCTCTTAGGTATTGATCAACCCAGTATCATCTCTCTATGATCTACTGTTCCCGAGATATGGCTTCTTCAATCTCCCGAAATCGGGACTTTTTGGCCAATATCTTGGGAACAGTAAGAGTGACGTGAAAAATCCTATAACTTCTTTCAGATAGTTTCTGATACTCTATCGAATGGAAGGCTCAAAATTGAGAAATTCGCAAGTAACAGACACACATACACACACAGAGGCAGACATAGAGAAATCAGTAGCTAACTTCTTAAGTTCCTTGAAAATCATCAAAGTTCTCCTGTGGTTTTACAAGGCTCTGGTATCTGTTTCATTAATTACAAGTCTATTTCACCATTTCATCTACTTCACAAGTTACAAATTATAAGGCTAAATTTGTACTAACCTTTGAAGTTTTTAAATCTAGTAAAATTTTTAGAAGAATTTGTCTAGTAGTCCACTTTCGCAAAAAAAAAAAAAAAAAAAAAAAAGTAATATCATAGTTTGTGCCTACATTTATCGTTGGATTATGATTAGGAATTAGATTTCTGGGCTTTCGACACCTATGGTCACGTTAGCCTGTCTCGTATGAGGAATCACGTCCCTCAGGGTTCACACTATTCGAGGAAAGGGAAGAACAAAAGGATTGGGGAAGGAAGGAAGCGGCCTGGGACTTCTATGTTAGGTATCATCCTGGCATTTGAATGAAGAAAACCCAGGAAATCTCTCTCAGGATGGCTGCGCTGAAAAAGCTTTTTACACTTTTTCGACCAAGTATTCTCACCGGGAATCGAACCCAGAACCACTCACACCAAAGATTAGGAAATTTATCGTTAGAATATATGATGTAGAAAAGAATCTAAATAATTGTGTTAATAATAAGCTACAGAAATGCTATTTCGATAATTTTGCAAGAGTAGTTTAAAGTAATGGTATAGTATACTTATCTCTCGTTATTTGGGAAGCTCAACTGTAGTTACACTAATGTAAATTTTATTATGCTAATAAGGTGATTGGAGTTGATTTAACTTGTTATTATAGTAAAGCCAAAAACTTTCCCTGAAAGGGATGTCAATCACTTCTCTTGAAAGGGACTTTACTATAATTTGAAATGACTTAGTTTTACAGTAGTCTCGAAAACTCGGCCTAATGTCGACCGTAGAGTGACCGAGTTCGTGAAAATGCTGGGTTATCAGGAATGGGGTTAAAAAAGAATAAGTATGAGTGTTTCCACAGAAAATACAGTACTGTACTTGTATCTATTGGTTGTTTGAGGTTACAACAGAGAATAAACTGCCCAATTACTCCTAAACAAGGGAAAGGTACGTACTTTATGAAGGCATAGAGCCTTTATTTGATTTATTTATTTATTTATTTATTTATGAGTTCTTTTACGTGGCGAAGTTAAGGCTCTGCAGCCTTCTTCGAGCACTTAACCACGTGCATACATTCTTTTTTTTTTTTTTTTTAAAAAAAGCACTAATACATAGAAAATATTAACAATTACAAAAGAAAAGTATTGAACCACATAAAAAAGAGTATACTACTTAAGTAAAAAAAAAAATAGTTAAACACTTCAAAAACAAAATTTGAAAATAATATACAATAGAGGAAAGAAAATAACATGGAGAAACCTAAATTGCATATTGCATATAGCGGTACTAGAAGTGTGAGTATATAAGCTGTACAAATTAACATAGGTTACCTATTGGTTGTGTGTTCATATATGGGTTATTAATAATTTAGTAAAACGAAGATGCCTCATGTGCTACCAGTACCCTTATCTTTACTTAAGAGAAGGGAATTTACAGATTTTTTTAAATTTGTCAACTGTGAAAACGTTGTGTATTAATTGAGGTAAACTGTTCCAGAGGCGTGTAGTACTTACTGTGAAGGATTTTGAGTATGAATCAGAATTGTGACTGGGTGTGGAGAGCAAGAAATTATCTTGTGATCTTGTGCTTCTACTATGGAAGTCTGATAAATATAAAAATCTACGGGCTAGGTACGATGGTTCTGACGTAGTAACTATTTTGTACAATAGGGTAAGATTATGTAAATTTCTTCTTTCAACTAATGTCAGCCATGGCAGTTCTTTTTATAAAAAGATGTCAGATGTTCCCTGTAACTTATATTGAAAATAAATCTAATGCAGGCATTTTGCACTCTTTGCAAGCGCTTTGATTGATTTTCTGTTAGATCAGAATAGACTGAGTCGCAATAGTCAAGATGTGGAAACACAAGTACCTTGACAAGTTTGATCTTCAGAGATATTGGTAAGAAATTTCTTAGTCGATTTAACGTATGCAGGGCACCAAATGCTCTCTTACAAACTCCATTTATTTGATCTGACCAGGAGAGATTTTGATTTAGTATGACTCCCAAATTTTTGACAGTTGTAGAGAATGGAATAACAGTATTGGACAATTTTATATTTGGGATTTGATAGATATTAACTGAAGAGAAAATTCTTGGGGAGCCAATTAAGATGCACTGCGATTTTGTTGCATTTAATTTTAACCCATGAGCCGTAGACCAGTCGCTGATTTTGTTATACATGAAAATGAAAATTGATGAATGCACACTGGATCTGATAAGACAGATCTCAGAAAAATAATTTTATACTTTATGAAAATACTATAATGAAAGTGCTAAAACTCGCTACTTTTTTTTTTTTTAAGAAATGTGCCAGAGTGTTGCCGAGATTTCGGGACTCCACTGTATTAAAATTAAAATTGTATGTTATTGGTTTGATTGAAGTTTAACGTCCCTTTCAGTACCGAGGCTATATAAGACGTGAACCAATAGCTTAACGTGGGATCCGAACCACCTACCGAGAATCGAATCTAAGTCTTCCGAATCGAGAGCACTTGCCCTAATCATAAAGTCACGAGAGAGATTCACTTTTATGCTGTCACTCTTTATAATCGTAGCAGTGGCGTAGCAGCTGCCCCCGCAACTTCCGCAGTGCGGGGGGCCCCGAGGTATAGGGAGCCCCGAAGTCTTGCGATGAATAAAGATTTAAAGAAGTAGAACCTCAACCTTTCTTCTATCGGCCTTACAACTAGGGCCCCTTCTCTATACTTTGCGGAGGGGGGGGAGGCGCAAAAGTGTGCTACGCCACTGAATCGTAGAGTGGATGATAATTGAATTATAAAAGTTTCCATAAGATCATGAAATCTAATTCCTCTCGTGATTTTCTAGATAGAGGAGGGGATTTGAAATCGATTCAAGGATGATATCAAATTACTGCGGAAATTAAGTAAAATTAATCTATTATATAAAATTAAAAGTGATTATGTTTGTCACTTCCTATCTCTTGAACCGCCCTGACCGATCGATCAAATTTTCAACATAAATGAGGTTTAGATCAGGGATGGCTTTTATCATATCACTTTGACGGTCCAACTTAGGGGAGGGGATGAGGGATATTTAAAAAATGATCAAAAATGACTGGTATTAGTGTCGAATCTATAGTTTTCGGGGTCGCTGAGATGAACAATAACAGTTCTAATGTCGGTTAAATCCAAATTCAGCCCCCAATTGCTCTTTATGTTTAAAATAAAACTATTCTCCTCGTGCGAAGAACGAGCAATCTGCTAGTTGAAAATATTAGAGAAACGAAATTCCTATCGAGAGAACTGCTACAAAATTTTCTAGCAGTGGCATCTTAATGAAAACTATTAAATCATTATATAGCTTACTATTTCGCATTACTTATTTGATTGGAAATTAATGCAGTGTTTGTGTGAACGAATAACATGTACGTTTGTGGAACTTCAAATATATCATGATGAATGCATCCACACAACAAGAACACAGCTTGAAATGCACTGAAAATACTGTCTTTTACGCTAATATGTCGATGGCCAGCCCCCATTTCAAACAGTAAGTTCATTCACTTATGTTGTGAGTTCAGATAAATGGCAACGTTGCGGGCGCATAGAGAGGGTACAATTCAAAGGGCTCGTCTGATTTAAAAAAATCCTTTAGATTGAAAACATCATATTTGGAAATGGTTTTTCTGCTTACATTTTGTTGTTAACTCAGATAATAACACAGTTGTCCTATGTCAGCGGACTTTTAAACAAATATGATGACGTCACTTGAAACTCTTATATGGAAATTATTGACAATACTATGGGTAAATTTACCTGTAGCTACTGGATCTAAACCTGGCCTGTGTGAATGGTAATTCAGAATCGGCTCCTTCTTCTCGTCTGAAGTACATGAAAAGAATGGAGTAATAACTCCCGGATAAGCTGTTGAAGTCAAGTACCTGCAAAATATAGTATACGAAATATAGTCTTAAACACTAGAAAGAATGTTGTTTCTTTTTGTAACTCACAAAAGATGAAACTAATAATTAAATTTTCTAGCAATTGATTTATACATTGTTTCCTCAACAGATTCTTATATTTATTGCAAAGATATCTTGGAACCATTTCTGGTCGTCCCTTTCCAGGACGAACGGCTCATCCCTTGAGCCAGCAATTCAAACCTCTCTAGCTCAGCTCCTAATTAACCTAGAGATATGATTTTGGTATGTATCTCTTCAGAAAGTATGGAACTTTCTAATCCTCTGTATATCATTCATGTAATGGGTCCCGCCGTAAAGGGGGAGGGGGGCAAATTTGGGTGTTTATAGCTTTCCCTCTCTCCCTTCAGAATTTGGGGGGAGGTACCCCCCTGATGGAGCTACAAAGATAAAAAATGGCATCCATAGAGACAAATGAACATACTTACTAGCCATACCCAGTCCATGACTTTTGGGCTTGAGAGGGGTGAATAGGAGGGGTATTGAATCTACCCTTTTTCTTATTGTATATTTTCTTATAAAGACAAAAAAAAAAAAATTCAAATTTGAGGAACTCTGGCAACATTGTCATTCATCGTACGCAAGAAAAAAAATCTCACATTTACGACAGATATTTGGGACGATGATACACAAAAGTCAAACCCGTCGGTTCAATACGATTGGAGAATGAAATTCGGAACCCCACACCTACGTGACACATCCTGTATATTATTCAATATCCACTGTAATGTACTCTAACGTTGACAGCCCTAGCGACATTCCTAATTATCACAGACTCAAACCATACCTCGTTGGAAACCTTATAGACCAGCCATTCCAACAATGTAACTTTTGTGTGTCTCGGACCAAACCAGTAAAAGAAGAAGAAGACGAAATTCAAAATTTTTGCGAAAAAATCTATTTTTTCCAAATTTGTCCGACTATGGCAACACTGGTATTTGTCGTACGCAAGGAAAAAAATTCTCACATTTACACTAGACATTGAGAACAACTAGGCAGAAAAATGAAGGGTTTAGATGGAATAGGAGTGAAAAAAAATTCGGAACGCCGACCCTACGTGAATCATCCTGTATGTTTTCGAGAGATTGTGGTAAAAGCTAACATTGGCAGACTTGGACACGCTATTAATTGTCAAAAACATATCAGCTATACCTCGTTGGAAAGCTTATAGAACATAAGGTAACTTATTGAACAAACACACACACACACACACACACACACACACACACACACACACACACACACACACACACACACACACACACACACACACACACACACACACACACACACACACAGAGAGAGAGAGAGAGAGAGCGAGAGCGAAAGGAAAACAGTTATCACCTCAGAACGCACCGTTCTATTTTTAGCCTGGTCAAGGTCAGCTATAGTTATCAGTTGAACCTAAGGGTCGTAAATATGCAATACATTTCTTTCAACTCCAAAATCTTCCTGCCGAAGCAAAAGGAAAGAAAAGCAATGATCTTTGGACGAACAATGTTAGGTGAACCAATGCGAGTTTATTCTCTGCCGTTAGTAGATTCTATGCCATTAGTTAGCATTCCTACTGCACTTACACGCTTTATTTTTTGCGCAATTGTTCACAGTAACGTGGATAAATGTGAGAATTATTTTTCTTGCATACGACAAACAACAGGTTGCCATAGTCCGACAAATTTCGAAAAACTTGATTTTCCCCCAAAATTTTCATTTTCGTCTTCTTTTTCTTTTACTAGTTTGGCCCGACAGACAAGAAAGTTACCTTATTGGAATGTTTGTTCCATAAGCTTTCCAACGAGGTATAGCTGATATGTTTGTGACAATTAGGAGCGTGGCCAAGCCTGCCAATGTTAGCGTATACCACAATCTCTCGAGCAAAATACAGGATGATTCACGTAGGTTGGATGCTCCGAATTTTTTCTCCATTCCTATTGTACCTAAACCCGTCATTTTTTATATCATTGTTCCCAATGTCTGGCGTAAATGTGAGAATTTTTTTCCTTGCGTACGACAAATATCAGTGTTGTCATAGTCGGACAAATTTGAAAAAATAGATTTTTTCACAAAAATTTTGATTTTCGTCTTCTTCTTCTTTTACTAGTTTGGCCCGAGAGACACGAAAGTTACCCTGTTGAAATGGGCGTCTTATAAGGTTTCCAACGAGGTATAGCGGATATGTTTGTGACAATTAGGGGCATCACCAGACTTGCCAATGTTAGCGCATACCACAATCTATCGAAAAAATACAGGATGATTCACGTAGGTTCGGTGTTCAGAATTTTTCCCTCCATTCCTATTGAATCTAAACCTTTCATTTTTTGATATCATTGTCCCCAGTGTATGGCGTAAATCTGAGATTTTTTTTGCTTGCGTACGGTATATAACAGCGTTGCCAGTCTGACAAAATCTGAAGAAATGTATTAAAAAAAAAAGATTTTCGTCTTCTTCTTCTTTTACTAGTTTGGTCCGAGAGACACGAAAGTTACTTTGCTGAAATGTCTGTTCTATAAGGTTTCCAACGATGTATGGTTTGTTTATGTGTGACATTTAGGGGCGTCGCCAAGCCTGCCAACGTAAGGGTAGACGAAAATTTCTCGGGAAAATAGGAACAGGATGATTCACCTAGATTCTATCTTCCGATTTTTTTACCTAGCTATTGTACCTTTGCCCTTCATTTTTTGGTATAATTATTATCAATGTCTGGCCTACAGGTCAGAATATTTTTTCTAGCGTACGACAAGAAACAGTGTTGCCAGACTCTCACAAATTTCGGAAAAAATAAATTTTTCACTTTTTCTCTTTCTTTCTTCTTCTTCTTCTTCTTCTTCTTCTTCTACGGGTTGGGTATGATAGCCTCAAAAGTTATCTTACTAGAATCTTTGTTTCATAAGCTTTCCAACAAGGTATAATTCATACCCATGGAAGAATTAGGAGGGGTGCTAGGACCGCCAAAGTAAAGGTCTACGATTTTCTTGAAATCCCTGCCCGCCCTGAAAAGGTAACTGCATCAACATAAACTAAATGAAGTTGTAAATAAATAAAATCATTGTTGTGAACAAATCCAAATTTTCACGAAAATAAATGTATTTGAATCATAATTTCCCACAAGGTGCGTCTGAAAAGCTCGGTGAATAGTCCCATATGTTGAAAATCTCGCTGGTTAGGATGTGGCACCTGCGCATACGCATTGAAAGACATGTCAACTAGCGCCTCCTATCGTGCAAATCACCGAAGTGAAGCAGTGGTGTACCTGCGACCAAGCTAACAAGAGTCAGTGTAAGAACTCGTGTCATTGCAAAATGGAGCAACGTGTTAACATGAAGTTTTGCTTCAAATTAGAGAAAACAGGGACAGAGACTCATGGAATGTTAGTGAAAATGTATGGTGCTAAAGCAGTGAGTAAAATATGTGTGTTTGATTGGTTTAAAATAAACGCTTCAGAGAAGGAAAGGAAAATGTCGAGGACGAGCCGCGTTCCTATCTACTGTCAACGCAGAATTCCAGACAACATGGAACGAGTGAGACGGATGGTAGGGGATGATAGGTAGACTACCTGTCTTTAAGAATGATAACCGAAAAAGTTGAAGATAAGCAAAGACAATGTAAGCACTATTGTTCATGAACATTTGAAAAAGCGGAAGATTTGTGCCCGGTTTGTACCGCTGACGCTGACAGACAAGCAGGAGCAAACTCGGGTGGAAACGTCTGAAGGTTTCATCGATATGTCTGACTGGAATCCGCAATTTTTGGAAACCATCACTAGAGGAGATGAACCGGGCTACCAATATAATCCGGAGACCAAGCGATATTCACTGGCATAGTGTTCATCGTCTTCCCAGCCTCCCCAAAAATGCCAGCTAACAAAATCCAAAAGTAAAACAACATTGATCGCCTTTTTTTGACAACAAAGGCTTGATCCATCATGAATTTCTATCAGAGGGTCAAACTGTGAAAGCAGAAGTTTACAAGCGAGTTTTGAAATGGCTGCTGCAACGCATCCGGCGGATGTACGGAGTGAACAGTAAAATTTCGTCAACGGCAATGCCCGCCCGCATACTGCGGTCCGAGTGCTCTGCTTAAGGTGACTACTCTTCAACACCCTCCTTATCTTCTAAATTTGGCGCCGACAGACTATTTTGTTTCCGTGCCTTAAGTTAGCCCTGAAAGGCTTATGCTTCTCTGACGTTGCAGATACCAACAATCAGGGGGTAAAAGTGAATCTGTAAAGGTAGGGGGACGCATGACGTCACGCCGTACCCCGTGCCTATCTTTGCCCATTGTATATTTTTTTTTAGAAAATGGGGAGACGCCACGGATATTTTTTATAAGCAGGGGACGGCGTCCCCCCACGTTCCTCCTTACTTTTACCACTGCCAACAACACATGACCACAGTACTTCGAGAAATTCCACAAGAAGCGTTTGCTGACTGTTTCCAACAGCTTTACAAACAATGTCAAAAGTGTGTTGTAGCTAATGGCGATTACTTTGAAGGATAGTAGAGGTACTTTGTTTACAACTCTTATTTCCTTTATCTTCTGAGACCATTGGCCGAACTTCTTAGACGAACCTTGTATAATATTACTTTTAGTAATGACAATATTGAGAATTTGTCGTTTCAATGCAATTTACATTTTTTTTTTATATATATAAGAGGTATCTACGTACCCTATAACACAGAGCTTTGATTTGAACTGGTGTTATATTGCTTTGACCTTCATACTTGATTTTCAGATTAATCCAGATTTATTTCATAAAATCTACTAAGTTTAAGCATTTACTGCTAGAAATAAAGCCATTCTTTTAGACACTATTGAAGTAATATTGTTTATTAATATATTAACTTCAGTAGTCAGTACATAATAATTAAAGTACGGGACAAAAATAAACGACCAAAAATGCCATTAAAACTAATGGCGTTTAAGGTCGTTTATTCTTGTCCCGTACTTTACATAAAATAATTACATTTTAGATTCAGATGTATTGTTTATAAGTGACAAAAAATTAGTTTCTTTTCTACTTAACGTATTTATTTCAGGAATGTCGTTTGATACAGTGTTGTACAATAAGAACACACTTCTAATATATTACTTCTTCGCACTCAGAAATAAAAAAAATCTCATGTTGTAGAGTTGTTTCTTGACGAAACGTTAAGCTCTATTTTCGAAATAAGTTTTTGAAAGATTAACGTTTATCATCATTATCATAGGTGTTCTGCCTTTATTGGCAGGTCACTTGCCGCAACTCAGGAGCTCCCATGCTCCACGGTCTCCTGCTAACCTCTTCGTCTTTACGTACAAATGTTCTATTTTGATATCGTCCATTAATTGTAGTCTCCTTCTTCCCCTCACTCTCTTTCCTGCCACCATACCCTCTAAAACGTCCCTCATGATATAGTTCCTTCTTAGCCAATGTCCCAACCAGTTTGTCGTTTTCTTCGCCACCCGTTTTCCGCTTGACCCAATGAATTCTCTTCATTCTTCTCCACACCCACATTTTGAAAGCGCTTTCAGGCGTTTTTCTCACTTTCTGCGTAATATCCATGTTTCTGACCCATACAGTACAACTCCACACGATGCATTTTATGAAATTTTCTCAACTCTCTGTTCAAGGTCCCCTCTACCGCCTAAAGGCTTGTTTTGCCATTCCTATTATTGCTTTTATTTCACGGTCACTTCATATTATCAGTAACAATAGTACCCAAGTATCGAAAACTAATCACTTGTTCTATTTTCTCCACTTCTGCTTCTATATTTGATATTAACACTTTCGTCTCAATCGCCACGGATAATGTCTTTCTAACACTTATTTACATCATATTCTTCACAGTCCTTCTTCAAGTTTTCTAACATTTTATTGATTTTCTTTTCAGATTCGGCACCAAGAGACAGGTCATCTGCAAATTGTATACATCTAATCATTCTACCTCCTACCTCTGCGTCTTCATTATGTAGGCTCTTTTCTCATTATCTCTCGTAAATACGCTGCTTGGGGTCTCTGGTTCAATCCCAGCTCGCGCCGTGTGGACCTTGTGGTGGACAAACACCGTGCTCGTGGGTTTTCTCGGGGTTGTTCTGTTTCCTCCCACTTTCTTCATTCCACCATTTCATTCATTTCTCATCATCACCATTTCCTTTTGCCTAACCGGCATAATCGTGGGACGTAAAACTCAAAGATTTCATTTCATTTTTCTCTCCTAAATAGATATTAAATATTGTTGATGAGAGATAGCATCTCTGTCAAACTCCTTTTCCAATTGCACTCTTTTCTGGCATTTTCTCCCCTGTTCTAATACTTACTTGTTGGTTCATATACAGGGTGTTTCAAAACAACACTGACAACATTTGGTAGGTGATTCCTGACAGCAAGATAAGACAAAAAGTATAGATCAACCTAAGTGCACAAATGCTTCTTTTCGGAGTTATAGGCTGCCGGAAACGTGAAAATATGAACTTTACAGGTCCATAGCTCCAAAACTATGGGACTTACCGCAGTCGGGTCAAGACTTCACTTAGGAACTAATATGTCCGCTATCAAAAAATACATGTTTCAACATCCTGTGAACTTCCACAACAATTTTTATAGAGGTAGTTGGTGAGTACTTCAAATTATATGCAAGTGGCCAAACTTTCTCTATAAAAAGTGTTGTGTAAGTACCTTAGGGTTCTGAAGTATGCATTTGTGGATAATTCTTAAGTAAAGTCTTGACCCGACTACGATAGGCCCTATAGTTTTAAAGCTATGGACCTTTAAAATTTATTACTTTATGTTTTCTGCTAACTCCAAAAGAAATCATTTGTGCACCAAGGTTGGTTTATACTTTTTGTCTTATCTTGGTGTCAGGAATCACCTTCTAAATTTTGACGGCGTTGTCCTGAAACACCCTGTATAAGTTTCTTATGAGTATGAATTAACGTTAGGTATGCAAATTTGAAATTCATGATAACCAAAGCGAAACACCTGTTTTTACTGGAAAGTGTTCTATATTCAAACTGAACTTAATTTTAAAAACATTTTCTATTTTGATAGAACGAGCATCTTCTAGTGTTCTTTATTGAATTTTAAGTGGAATACTTTATTTGAAAATAGACATCAACAATTGATTTTCTACAAACAGAAAATACGTACCAATGAAGATAATCAATATTTTGAATGAAGCTCAAGTATGAAGCTCCCAATCCTGCAAGCATTTCACTGTAGCCATGATTCATCGTATAAGTGAGAAAATATTCACCAAACAAGTCCAAAGCAGCCTCTAATGGAACACCTAATAATTAAAAAAATGGCAATGAGAAAATATCTTACTTAAAGACATCATCAGAGAAAATCACCAGTTATTTTATGTGTACGAATGACCATGAATTAGTTAATTATTATTAATTATATAATTAATAAATATAGCGTGAAATATTATAATTATACATTGCTGTAGTCAGTGCCATTGACCTTGAGATGTTTACATCAAAACATATGAAAAACCACTTGGTTGGTACAAACGTTTAAGAAAAAATTAATCACATTATATACGAGGGGGTGTCATAAAGTTTTAATTATGACCAGGAAGTTATTAAAATGTGATGATGAAATTTTGTCAATGTTATATTTCGTTGTTATGTGCATGATGTTAAGGAAATTAGCTTCTAATGATTGTTAATTTTTACAGGGTGTACCGAAAAGTGACCAAAGTGTAAAATGAATAAGTTCGAGGCTCCAATGTGATAAAGTTTCTGTGTGTTTGAAGGGTGATACCAGACAAATTCATAGCGAGATGTAGGTTCTGTATGGCGATGATTGTCCACCTAGTGACGCCATTGTAAAGTGGAAAAGGAAATTCCGAACTGGTCATGTGTTCTTCGCAGACGATCTAAGACCTGGAATAACATCCCTGATGGACGATGCGGCCACTGTGAAGAAAGTGGAGTGTTTAATCCTCCGTGTAACCATCCAAACAATTATGAATGAAACTGGCCTCAGTTATGGTAGTGTGTGGAAAATTTTCCATCACGAACTTTACATGTCTAAAGTATTATATCTGCGCACTGGGTTCCTCGTTTGCTAACACCTTTTCAGAAGCACCAACTCATTCATCTCAAGTTGCTGTTGACAAAGCAAGGACGTGTGGCTTCCAGGTATTGCAGCATCCGCCTTATTCTCCCGACCTCTAACCCAGTAACTTTTTTTTGTTCCTCAAGTGAAGAATCCGTTGCGTGGTCGCCATTTTGACAACACAGATGACGTCATTCATGAGGTAGATTAGTAGTTTATAACAAAATGTGCAGACTTGTACAGCGGGGAACACTTCTAAATGGTACACCTTAGCCGTAAATCTCCATATGGCTGTACCATTTAGAAGTGACCCCGCTGTACAATCTACAATGACGATATATTTAAAGTGAAGGAACACTGTGAGAAATGTGTAGATGTGTGTGATGACTACATAGAGAGGGATTAACAACTACAAATCACAACAATCAGTGTATTCTGATTTTTTTAACTGTCATCATTAAAATTTTACGATTCCTCTCGTAAAAGATATCTCTGCAATATATTTGAAGCTGAATTCTCCATTAAAAGAAAAAAAAAAGACAGATACGGAATTCCCTCCTGGTTACTATATGGTTAACGTACACGCTTTCGAAGCGGGAGTCCAGGGTTTAATTTCCGATGAGAGATCATGTGGTAGGGATCTTATGTTAAACTCTACGTAAGTTCAGATCAAATTACATCTAATGTAGTGTTATGTTATCCGTTAAGTCAGTGTTAAGCATTAAGATGTTAAGGGAATGACTCCATGAACAATCTCGCTCGAGAAAATCCTTTTTAGCATCTATTAAAAAAAAACACACATTCAATTTCGTTCAAGAGTTACCGTATAGACAACAAAGTATTAACCAGTGGCGTAACTAAAGGCTTAGGGGCCCTCCCGCACACAGCGTGGAGTGGGCCCCTTCCCTACTTCCCACTTCACAATTTGGGGGCCCCAGATGGCTTGAGGCTCCCCGCAATGCGGGGTCTACTGGGCCCTTATTTACGCCCCTGGTACTAACATTAAATAAGTATTATAAGTCCCACTTGTGTGATTCTAAGAATTTGACCTTTAAGGTTTAATTTAAATATTTATTTTAATTAACATAAAAAAGTTCATACAAATAATAAAGTTAAAGATACATAGAACAACTGCAAGAATAGTGCACAAGAGGAAACGAAACAAATATTTACCTAATACGTTAGCTGCAGTAGTTATGAGGTGATAGGACAACTCATCGCTATATATTTTGAAATTCAGAAGCGCCTTGGCGTCGCATCCTGCCGTAGTCCTGTAAGAGAATAATAGTTTCTATATATAATAAACTTTGGTAAAGACAGTAGAGAGGATCACGCGAAATATATCCATGTATGGGAAATGGATAGCCACCGTTAGTCACCGTTATCCGCCATGTTAACGGATTCACTCCATTAACAAACTGTCTCCACTAACGGGTCGATTCCAAGATAATCGTTCTGCATATCTATTGTGAAAAACATAATACAATACTCGCTTATATGTATGGGATATAGATATATATAGTCACCGTTATCCGTTAAGATGTTAACGGATTGTCTCCATTAACGAACTCAGTCGAGATAATAACACTAGTTATGTATTGCAAAAAAAAAACAAAAAAAACGTAATATAATATTTGCTTACATATTGTATATGGGATTTAAGCTAGAGATTAGCCTCCGTTATAGTTGCCGTTATCCGCTAACGGATATTAACGGATCGACTCCGTTAACAAATTTGACCAAGATATTCACTCTAGCTATCTATTGCAAGAAACAGAATTAAACATTCATGTGGTTCGGATTCCACGTTAATCAGTAGGTCCACGTCTCATATAGCCTCGCTGCTCAATGGGACGTTAAACTCAAAATCAACTCAACTTAACAGAATTAAACATTCGATTGCACGTACTGTACATGAGCTGTAAATAGCTCCATTAATATGTTAAGAGGTCCCATCAGGGCGAAATTAAAACACCACTAATTTTACAGTAATTATGTGATATCTTTAAATAGATAAAATATAATCGAAAAGTAGAACAACAGCTCGCTGGACAATATTATTTTACATGTGATACCGTTATCACAACTCACTTATCTACTTTCGATTTCCAGTATTTTAGAAAATCGGCATTTATTTTCGCGTTTCTAAATGGCTTGGCTGCAAACGGAAAGCTACTAGGTGACTCACGATAACGATACGTCATGCAAAATAATATTGTCTAGCGCGCTCTTGTTCCACATTTCGATTATGTTTTATCTATTTGAAGATATCACATAATTACTGCAAAATTAGTTGTATTTTAATTTCATAGTGATTAGGCCTTTTAAACTGATTGACGCCACTTGTGACAGAGATAATCGTTCTAGCTATCTGTTGCAAAAAAAAAAAAAAAAAAAAAAAAAAAATAATCAATTCGCTCACATGTATGGGATATAGGCTATAGAAGGTTTCATTAAATTCAAATTATCCGTTGATATGTTAAGGGATTGACTTCATTAACAAAGTTGCCCGAGATAATCACGCTACCTATCTAGTGTATAGAAATTTTTAAAAATCTCATCCGTTCAAGAGTTATTGTACGGAGTAACAGATGGAGCGACATAGTAACAACATAACCTTACAAGTCTCACTACGTTATAAGTCATACATGGGACATATTTGTAGACTAAAAGAAAATCGGGATACCTTATGGAACACCCTCTATATCACAATCCAATACTAGACTTCTACAGTAGGGAGCACGGTGGCTCAGGGGTAGAGCGCTTACCTCTGGTGCGTGGGGTCTCTGGTTCGATCCTTGCCCAGATAAGTTTGTGGTGAACAACACCGTGTCCGTCTTCCACTTTCCCATTCCACTGATTCTCCCATCATTCATTTGCCTTACTCATCGTCTCTCTTAGTCTAAAGGGCATAATCGTCGGACATTAAACTGAAATATTTCATTTTCGACTTCTACAATATTTCTCTATATACATGCATGCGTCTATGTACTGTGTACGCCTCTTATTTGATTATTTAAAAAAATAAATTGGCAAAGCTATTCCCAATTTGTAAATATGTAGGCCTACAATAATAATAAAAATCGCGTTAGAGCAAAACCAGAGGTGACGTGATAGTTGATTTATTGATTTGCTTTTGTCTTTGCAAAATTTGTAACATTAATAGATTAAACATTAGTATTACAACATTTAATGTAAAGGCATTAAACCAAGCTGCAATGTAAGGTAGCAAACTTCACTGTGTACTTGATCGAAACGATATCAATTTATGTTTGGGTTAGGAGGGTAGTTTTGATTTTACCTAGGACAGAGAGTGACGAGAAATTTCTTGTTTGCGGTATCAAAATACTTAGAGGAAAGACAAGGGCGTCGAAAAATTTCTTGTCTGGGATGTCAAAATACTTTGAGCTGCAAAATATTACTACGTTTGACTAACTGGTTCATACAGAACAAAGCAATGCTTATTTAAAAATAATAATAACTCTATCACAGTTTCGCTAACTAACTGAACATATTGACTTCATCAATGGAAGACTCGGGTTTGATTCCCGGCTGGAACGCATGTGGTTCGGATTACACGTTAATCAGTAGGTTCACGTCTCATATAGACACACTATTGAAAGGGACATTAAACTCAAAATCAAGCCAACTCATTGCCTTCATCAGACACTGTCTAATGACCAGTGTTTCATAAAGCAAATATGCTCAGTTAGTTGGCGAAACTGTTACACAGTTATCATTATTTTAAAATAAAGTTGCTTGTTTAGTGATTTGTATTTCTAGTTTAAGTTATACTACATTTATAACCAAGGGCGCCGATCCTCGGGGGGGGGGGGGGGCGTGAGGCCCGGGCCCCCAAAAGCTCATGTGGGCCCCCACATTTTTAAAAATGAATATACAATATTTGGCATAATTTGAATTCAATTTGTCTTAAAATTCTTATATATACCTTCTGCATCTGAATGCCCCCCCAAATTTATAGAGAAATCGGTGCCCTTGTTTGTAACCATATTTTTTTCACAACTGTAAACCAACAAATAAACAATTTGTAACCCCCGAAATAGGAGTATCGTAGCCCAAAATAGATTGTAATTTGTTTTTAATTTTTAAACTGTAATAACTGTAATTTATATAAAGATTTTCTCTACAATAACTAACAATATACATTAAAATAACATTACAATGTCCGAAAACAGAAATGATAATCAAGTTTCTTCAGATATAACTATTTTTCTAGGCTTACCTGTGAAATTGACACTTTACAATTATGACAGCCTTACACTGGAGGCGCGAATTATGTGTTCAATTTACCCTAACATGACTATCAAACTTTAACATGTTTATTTATAAATGTTAAATACCTCTTTTCATAACTAATTGAATAGAACTCCTGTTTTCTTGCTTAAAAGTTATTATTATTATCATTATTATTATTATTATTATTATTATTATTATTATTATTATTATTAATGTAATGGAGCTCAAAATTAATGATTATATACTTACATTATTTCATTCCATTTCTCTTCTCCAAATTTAGTGATAACCAACTCTTGAAGACATGTATGAATCAGACCGTACTGGAAAACAAGGAAAATACCTATAATACATCACGTGATATACAACTAGAACATAAGTACTGTTTTTAGACTGAATGTGTCAACATAAATACATCTGCACCATTCAGATAAGTTTTAAGTGATATTGGGTAAAGTTATCTGAAGGATCACGAACACAGGTCCGCAGAAATAAAACAATGCTAAGCTGTTCCGGTTTAGTTAACTGATTCGTATGTGTTGGGGTGCGCTGATTTCAGGAATGACAACCGTTTTGTCCTGGGACGCCTGCGTTTCGAACAAACGGGTGGTCATTGTTGAACAAAAATATGAACACAATTATGCAATTTACAGAAACACCATTAACAATGTAACACAAATTAATGTACAGAAACACGCACACACGTGAAGACAAAAAGGTAATACCACCCTCAGTCAGATTGCTTGTGAAATCGTTTTTTTAAAGTTCAAACTCTGTTTGAAGCTTGTTCTTTTGTAAGTGGCTGCCGGAAGATCCCTAAATAACATCCAGCAGTAGTCTGCCATCATCGTAACACTCCAGTTCCCCTGATACCGTCGTTCCATTTCTTTGATATCTTGATGGAAACGCTCCTCCTGCTGTTCGCTCACTGCTCCCACATTGTCAGGAAAGTAGTCAAGGTGGGACTTGAGAAAATGGACTGTTAAGCTCATGGAGCAACCAAGCTTTCGGAACGCGTGCAACATTTTCTCCACCATTTCCTTGTATTGTGAGTCTTTTCAGTTTCCCAAAAACGTTTGAATGACCACAGTAAAGGGAACCCAAGCCTGTTTTTGAGTTGGAGTCATTGAACTGATGAAGTCTTTGTCGGATATGCATTTTCTAATATCAAGGCCAACAAAAGCCCGCGTACTCGTAGTATTTAAGCAACAAACAGTGTAGCCAGAACTACTTACCACCGTTTTACAAATCTAAGGTATAATCTTAGGGCTTTCGTTTTATGAGCAGAATTATTATTTTTGGTTTTTCTTTGTAATCTTGTACTCTCATTCATGACTCATTACGATATGTGTCAGTGATCCCCATCCGGACCAATATACATGTATTTTCATATCTCGAGGAGCACAAATACATTTCATCTTCCATGCTCATTTTTATTTTCGTGTGATGCATTTGCAATTTAGCGATTTCCAGCTTTCTGTTTGATCACGTTACATTTCGATTGTACAAAAAACTTGATGTCCCAGGAAGAAACGGGGATCATTTTCGACTTCGGTGCACCCAGAAGCGTAAAAATAAGCTAAACCTATGCAAACAGCTTTTTGATTGCAGACCTGTGTAATTAGGAGTGCAACTTTTGTTATTCATAACAGATCTATACACGCACACACACAATAATGAAAGTTCTGCGGACCAGATCCCAGGGCATGGATTCGATATATTTTGTTAGACAGAATCCAAATTTCGAAACCCCAGGACGATTGATGGTGTCAGAATTTTTATGAGCAAAAAACTTGTGCAACTGTGGATAGGTAGGACACATATTTTCCGCCCATAAAATAAAAATTTACACGATCAATCATTCTAGGCTTTCGAAATTTGGTGTCTGCGTAACAAAATATACTGAATCCATACCCTGAGATACGCATCACAGAACATTTTTTCTTTTTTTTGTGCTCGTGTCAGGTGTATCCTCTATCCAAAACCGCTCTAGTTTCTCATCCATATAAAAAGAAAAATTAGACCATGAATTACCCTGGGGTTTCGAAATTTGGATTCTGTGTAATTAAATACATTGAATCCATACCCTGAGACCTGCTCCACAGAACTTTCATTTTCTTGTATATGTGACTGTGTACTTAAAGACCAACTGATGTGGCAAGATGAATCTACGATAATGGTATGCAAAATTGCACAATAAATTTTAGAACTGCCATTAATAAATCGTAGTTTCTATTACAAATATGAATATATGCCTTGTATTTTTACACCGTTAATTTGCCAAAAGTTGGTCACTATAAGCGTTAATAACATTAAAGATTTACAAGTAGCACTAATTGATAATAAAGTATCAATAACACTGTTCAACAACGAAAATGTAAATTGAACAAAATCAGCTAATTCTTATTGATTTTGTGGTGCTGATCACGAATTTGAAAGTTATTTTCGAATATTAGCTCTACTTTTTGTTTTACAGGCATGTCTAATAATAACGCTTTAAAAATAAATATATTCGCTTCGTTTGGGGTAAAATGTTACATTGATCCAGCAACACTGGAGAAACTATATGAACGCTTGGTTTCATTGTGTTTCTTATCTCAGTAGTGTTCTGCTATTGTTAGAAAAGACAGGTTTAGTGCAGTTATCAGCGTTTTGGGTGTGACGTTTGTGTAGTGCAGGACATAAAAATACAACTACAAGTACGCAAAAATACTGGTATTTCGAATGTATATTTTTAAATAGTTGTCGGAACTATTTCAAGTGACATTTTGAGGATTTCAATAAACAAAAATGCCGCGAAATTGTGTAAACAGTGCGGATAGCTTCTGCTACGTGTGTGGGGAAGTGACATTTTCCTCACAAAAGCAGACTATAACACCACTAATAAGAAAAGCCTATCAATATTACTTTGGTTGTAAAATTGGATAACAAGATAAATCTTGGGCACCCCACATTGTGTGTAACACTTGTGTCAGCAATTTAAGAAATTGGATTAATGGGAAGGGGCGCTCAATGCCTTTTGCAGTGCCCATGATTTGGAGGGAGCCAAGCGACCACATCAGAGACTGTTATTTTTGTATGGTTCCTTCCGCCAAGAAGGGAATTTCCACGAACAAGAAGCGGGCCTTGATCTATCCTAACATTCCTTCTGCAATGCGCTCTGTTCCACATGGCGAAGGACTACCTGTTCCTGACCCACCTAAAGAATACGATCTTTTTTCTGATGATGATCAAGAAGTTGAAGCTCCTGAATCAAGTACTTCGAAGGACCCTACTAGAAGAACCTCCATGTGAACCACATAGACTTACTCAAGAGGAACTAAGTTATCTAATCAGAGACTTGGACCTCTCGAAAACCAAAGCCGAAATTTTAGCGTCACGCTTAAAGCAATGGAATTTATTGCAGGAAAAAGTAAATATTTCAGTGTATCGGAATAGGGAGAAGATGTTCACTTCATTTTTTACTATGGAAGACACACTTGTGGCATGTACAGATGTAAATGGTCTCATGAGGGTACTTAAAATTAATTACGAACCTACGGAGTGGAGGCTCTTTATAGATTCGTCCAAGGTGAGTTTAAAGGCAGTGCTTTTACATATTGGAAATGGACTTCCTTCAATTCCTGTAGGTTACGCAGTTCATATGAAGGAATCTTATGAAGGAATCTTATGAAAACTTGAAACGTGAGCCGATTTTCAGTGGCTCATTTGTGGTGACCTTAAAGTAATAGCACTGTTGCTACGTATGCAGTTAGGGTATACAAAGTATTGTTGCTTTATATGTGAATGGGACAGTAGAGATCGTGGATCTCATTACCGCAAAAGTGATTGGAGTACCAGAGAAACTCTTCAGCCGGGAGTGAAAAATGTGCAGCATGAACCACTGGTAGATCGTAACCGAATTTTGCTTCCCCCTCTACATATTAAATTAGGTCTTATGAAAAGTTTTGTTAAGAGCATGAACCAAGAGGATGAGGCCTTAAGTACCTAACAGGACAATTCCCTCGATTAAGTGATGCCAAAGTTAAAGAGGGTGTTTTCATAGGGCCACAGATTAGGCAACTATTCAAAGATCACAAGTTCGACGAAATTATCTAAGGTGAGGAGAAAGTTGCGTGGGAAAGCTTGAAGAGTGTTTGTTCACAGTTCTTGGGAAGACACCGAGCAACAAATTACAAACAACTGGTAGCAAAGTTGTTATTGTGCTACGAAAATCTTGGTTGCAATATGTCTCTGAAACTCCACTTTCTTCATTCCCATCTAGACTTCTTTTCCGAAGATTGTGGAGCAGTAAGTGACGAACATGGTGAGCGTTTCCATCAAGATATTGCAACCATGGAGAAGAGATATGAGGATAAGTGGAGTTCTAACATATAACATAACTACTGTTGGACTATTGCAAGGGATGCTCCAGATGTAACCTACAAAAGGCAAGCCAAGCGAAGACGCTCAAAATAAAATAAACATAATCCTGTACAAGGGATCACTTGAAACTTTTGTCTACATTGCAGTGTAGTTCTTGCACAAAAAGATATTTGTACATATTTTTCATGTTTTGATGTTAATACTGATTTTTATTACTGAATTGTTAATGTTTAACTTGATCACGGTTACTTTATTTTCTGTAACACTGTGAAACTGGTATTTGCGCAATTTTGAAAAAGGAAGTACAAGGGTATAGAAAGCTATAGGTTAGGGTACTTCTTAACTCCCCAGCTTATCACATCACAGTGAAATAGATAAAAAAAGTGAAATGTAGATTTTTACAATGATTTTGCTTAAATGTTCTATAAATATTAATGCATTTGTATATATACAGCTACTGTTATACAAGGGCGTTTTTTTTACAACCTGAGCTAAGAAAATTCTTCTATTATCATTTTCTTTCATTTTATGCTTAAATGAATGTAAAAATCGCAATTTCAAAGAATTTACATACTTTCGATCAAAATTTGTTGAACAGTGTAACCAGAACACATCAAAATGAAGAAAGACAGAGAAAAAAATCAAATTATAGGAATATTAGTATCATAAAAAAGATCTCCAGGGAAATTACGCTAATGAATACCGTAACCGAAAACTAGTTGAAACAAAGTTTATATTAGGTAAACCCTACTTGGGCTCATGCAAGACAGGAATACATATTTTACACAGAGAAAAATCCGTTCTCCGGAGAGCGGTATATCGTACAAATATACGGTATCCTCTTGCTTACTATAGGAATCAGTGTGGAGCATACGTTATCTGTATGCTACATAGGCACTGTCCTTAGATGTTACATCATGCCGTTGCAGGATGTCTGACATCTAACAGTTTTCCGTATATCACATGCATATACTTATGTTACCTTCGTCAGCTATATGTTATATACATCCATTTGTATGTGAGATTCTAACCGCCTATATTGTTTCAGACGGAAAGCACGTATAGATGGAACACTTATACAGAAAGTATTATAAAACATGCGTTTTCGGTTATACGTCTGCTGTACGTTAAGTCCAAAAACTACAGGAATTAAGCATGTACCCTATCTTTTTAAGTACGCCACCTACAATTTTTTTTTCTCAGTGTACTTTTGATTCCACGACATCATAATCATTTTGTTTCAGTTGTATACACAAAATTATGTCGTCTGTCAGTTTTAAATGCATTTGAAGCTTCAAAATAATCATTCAATATCTACCGATGTGACAGTATCATATTCGAATATTGAGTAAAGTTTTAGAATGCTTTCTCTGAAGGAGCAAATAATTGGGAGTGCAACTTTTGTTATTCATAACACAGCCACATACGCACAGCAGAACTTTGGAATTCATAGCAGTATCAACAATACTTTCGGTGTGCTATCAGAGAAGACCTCAATGTAAGTCATTCTGTAGGCGGGCTGGAACGTGGTGGCTCAGTGGTAGAGCTTTCACCTCTGGCGCGTAGGATCCCTGAGTCAATCACAGATCGCACCAAGTGTGCTTTGTGGTGGACAAATACTGTGTGCGTGGGTTTTCTCGGAGTTTTCCTTCCTATCATTTTTTTTCATTCCATTATTAGGGTCTACATTCACTCTCTCCCCCGATTTCTCTGTAAATTTGGGGAGTGGGCATTCAGATGCAGAAGGTATATATATGAAGATTTTAATACAAATTGCATTCAAATTATGCCAAATATTGTATATTCATAAATACAATAGGGGGCCAACATGAGCTTTGCGGGGACCCGGGCCCCCCGCCCCCCCAGAATCGGAGCCCTTGCTCTCACCGTCTCCTTTAGGTTAATAAGGTGAACAGTGACTCATCCGATTATATATAACACATTTCCCAGTCATCAGGATTCCATGTTGAATGTTTGCGGCACCATTGGTGTCATGTTAACGCATTTTACTCCCTTATCACCAATTTCGGCCGTGCAACCTGACTCCGATGTTCATATCATATAAGTCGCGGCCAGGTGCGAACCCAGAATTTTTTGTTGGGGATGTCCAAGCTTTGTAGGATCCAATACTACCTACAAGCCACTACGTTTAAGTAGTATTGGATCCTACAAAGCTTGGACATCCCCAACAAAAAATTGTAAAATACTTAAACCTATATCAGAAAAAGTGATAGAACTATGTTTTTATAAGAGAAAGAAGAAAAGATGAAATGAAATCTTTAAGTTTTACGTCTCATGGTTATGCCGGTTAGGCTAAAGGGGACTGTGATGATGAGAAATGAATGAAATGGTGGAATGAAGAAAGTGGGAGAATCCCGAGAAAACCCATTACCACAGGTGTTTGTTCACCACAAAGTCCACACGGCGCGAGTTGGGATCGAACCAGGGACCCCAAGCACCGGAGGTGAATGCTCTACCACTGAGCCTCCGCGCCCCTCTATAAGAGAGAGAGTACAAATGAAGTGTAAGATCAAATTTTCATTCTACGTCAATCATTTCTTTCTTAAACAATTATAGTTTTATTGAGAAAGTGTACAAATGTATGTTGAGTTAGGAAGTTTAGGGTGGGATGATTCGGTGGACCCCCGTGGTTGCACTCTTCTCGCGGTGGACTGCGAATCTTCACACAAGCTTGGGAACTGCGGCTTGAGTTCCTCCATCACTTGCACTACAGTCGCACGACACCTCTGAGTGACAATGGTCTTGAATGGTCAACAAGATCTGTCATTGCGAGTTCTCTTCCGACCATTGTTCCTCTTCGTCCGTGGTTTTATCGTGAATTTTGCAGTTCGTCATCTTGCTGGACACTCTCCCTACTTACACTTCCAATACAGTTCTCACTTTTCTCACTATTTAACGATATAATCGAGCACTCAAATTTGACTTTTTTTTTTTTTTTAGAAATCAGAGAGGTTTCCTATTTTATTAAATTTACTGCACACTACCGTTCTACAGGGTGTCCCAGAAGTAGTGACTCACTTCTTGTATCCTTGATGCTTCGGTGACTGGGGGGACGTACTTGAACTTACTGGAGGAGTCTGTGATAACTCTGTTGCAGGAGAGGGATGCTTTTTACACATTATGGAGGCAGCAAGACGGTACTCCATTACACTTTGCCAGGATCGTCCACTACGTTTTGAACAACACCTTCCCCGGGCGATAGACTGGTCGTCAGAAAACAGTCGAGTGGCCGCCACGGTCATCAGACCTCACCCATCATGACTTCTTCCTATGGGGACATTTGAAAGACAAGGTATATGCAAAACCCATAAACAGTGTTGCAAAATTGACAGCGCGAATCAACGAGGAATTCAACAATATTCCCGTTCAGATATGCCGAAATGTATGTAGAAATGCGCATCTCCGGCTGAAGGGATGCATCGATGTTAATGGCGGCCAAATGGAAAATAGCGATTAGATATTGTAAAGCACTTGATTTTTACATCATTCCTCTATACCTACAATTTTGTTTTAAGCCACTATTGTTTATAATAAAAAATGTACTTATCACTCAAAATGAAAGTCACTACTTGTGGTACACCCTGTACTGCTACAAATGTAGTATAGAATTCGTCATAATAGCGTCACCACGAACAACTCATCGCTGCGGTCCTTCCGACCGTTGTCAAACGCTGACATTTGGAATGTTTCCAACTCTATGGTTTTGTTAAACCGAGAATCATCTCTATTTTAAGTAAATTATTTTGTGAATAAAATTTGGAAATATTTTTTTTATCGAAGGAAGTAAACTGAAATGAAATCTTTCAGTTTAACGTCCCGCGATTATGGCCTTTAGGCTAAGGGAGACGATGATTAACCCTCCTGATACCGCCGCCAACACCCAGTATGCTTCGCGATTCCGCGGGCCATTTAAATGATTTTTAATAGTCTATAGTGTATGAAACAAAAGCGTATACCATCACTTCTATTGTGCATACAGACACGAAGTAAAAAATATTTTGTTGTCTAGGGTCTCTAGTTTAATTTTTTGTGGCATTCATGATATTTGTTTCAAATTCAGGAGGGGCAAGGGGGCAAAAGCCGAAAATTCTAGAAAAAAGGATAAGTTTTTGGGGGAACCACCCCCAAAACACCCTCGTTTTCAATTTGGTTTGTAAATAATTTTATTTCAAATGTAGCTACAACCTTCTCAATGCGAAATCTGTTTGGTTTAGGTGTTAGGACGAAATAGTATTATATTTTTATAATTATTGGTATTAGTATTATTACTAATACTAATAGTAATAATACTAATGCTATTAGTATTAGTAGTATACATTTTTATTACTATGTGTGAAGAGATGTTCGACACCCAAACCAGGGGCGTCATTTCAGAGTTCGCTTGGGGGGGGGGCAAGAGCACCACCGACATAAAACTTTCATGTTTTGTACTAGTATATTAGTGTACAATTGATTAAAGTATATGTGTTCCTCAAACTCTTGGGGGGGGGGCAATTGCCCTCTCCTGCCACCCCTAAATGACGCCCCTGACCCAAACGAACAAAAACTCCGTTTCCCAAGTGGTCAGTCGCATGTCACATCGGGCCTTCTACATACGCCAATATAATGGCTTACGGTATCAAAGGACTTAACTATTTTGTCAATGTAGTTGCTTGCGGTATCAGGATGGTGGAAGGGACTGATGATGAAATAAGTAGTAGAATGAGAATGTGGGAGGAAACCCACCAAAACAATGTTGTCTACCACAAACTTACTTGGCCTGGGATCGAACAAGAGACACCACGCATTAGACGTAAGTACTCTACCACTGACCCACCATGACCCCCTTTTCGAAGGAAGTATTATAGTAATTTATGCAGAGAGGTAACTACTAAAGTATCTTTCTCCTTCTTTATCACATTTGTAAAACCGCTTTTTGTGATCGATGTCTGATTGTTTATTTGTAATAATTATTTTCCAAGCGTACATTTGAAATTCCTTCATCCATTATTTTAACTCTTGCACTACCAACGGAGGGGATGGGCGTACTTTGTGTCCCCCCACAGTATGTTTTTTGTAATTACTCTTTTAATTGTTTCTTTAAAATTGTAAATAGATATGTTATTGCTCAATATGTTTACCTAAAGCATATACATGACGGGGTTGTAAATTAAACACTAGTGTGTCTCAGAAATTTTCTTTTTAAAATTAATGGACACAAAGTACCCCCCGTTGATAGGAGATGTGACAAACAGTTAGAAGTGTCAGTCCTAGATGGCAGTGTAATAATTACCAGTATCCCGCCTTTTTAAAATTCGTCGCTTAGTCTTATTCTCTGTATTGTTTATTTTGAGAGTTTCACGTCAGTGTTTCCCATAAATTTGCTATTTTAAATTGGTGGCCACAAAGTTGGTAGATGTGACTCAGATTCAAAAGTGTCACTCCTAAATAGTAGTATAATAAATAGCTGTTAGTCTGTTCACTTCAGTCCCTGTAGATTTTTGTGAGTTTTGAAATTTGTTTCTTTTGCGAGATATATTATAGTACGTTAGGTATAACGTCGTTGGCTTCACGCGACAAGTTGTAGTGACGTTTATGGGGAGTGGCCAGCTTGGTTACTCGTGGCTCGCTGAGCGCAGTAGACGGTTGGTGGTGATTGGCTACTCTCTTACCATACCCCCAGTGAGGAGCAGGTCCAAGCGCGGGAAGCCAACGATGTTATACGTTCTGGACAATATATCCTAACAAGTGGGTACTAATGACCTCCCCCCCTTGGTAGACCGCGTTACAAAAAATACATAGGCAGTGCGAGGGTTAAAGTAATTATCAGCATATACTTATCAATTCAATGGGAATATACATGCCTTCAACATTCTACACTGAATAAATTGACGAAGTTTTGCCCGGGGCTAGATGTAGCCCTTCGAAGTTCTACCCAGGCAACATTATGGTTCGCAAGGTTTATAGCTGTAAATTTTCTGCTGTTACTTGTACTAAAACCGATGAGTCCTTTCCTTGATTCCTAATTTTCTGATCTACAAAATATGTTTCCTTCGCTTTTCGGAAATATTTTCTTTATTTTTATTATTTTAAAAATCTCATTTAGAACCTTAGAACTTCAATAATGACACTAGTAGCAGTCGCGTTTACGAAAGAAATACCATATTTTAAAATTTACTAGTTGAACCTGTGGTCTCTACGCAGCGCATCATTCACATATAAGTATGAATTTCCTTATCATTCCTCACAACATCTGTACATATTCCTTTACAGACACAAGTGAAACATGTCTTGATAAAAATCGGGAAGGGGTATCATAAAGGGGAGATTTTTCGGATTATTTTTCGATATCGCACCGTTTGCAAGATTTAAGCCTACTTCCGGTTGGAGTTTCTAATTCATGTATGATCAACGTTTCTTTCTTCCTGCATGCAGTATGTAATTAGCAAATACATTACACACACAATTAATTATAATATCAGTGATATATAGTGTTTATTGGGCAAAACACTCCAAACAATACAGATTCATCTTAGACTGAAGAAATGATTATCCTTCGTTTTTCATTATCATTTGGCCATGAAACAAACGCTTGAGAGATATATAACCCCTGTATACAAATTTGTAGTATTGGAATGTATAACTCGTGGGTTATGATGCATTACTCTTCAAAATTTCAATACTTCCAGTGTACTCCTAAAAAATGTAATTGAGAAATAACAGCCATGTTTTATTTAAAAAATATTCAATTAGAACTGAACAATTTACACAAAATTTGCAATCGTTCTTTGTAAGCGACATCTTCCTAGAGTCTATGGTTCCCGAAAACTCACTCTCGAAAGGATTGACCACAAATATATAAACGTCCAGAAACTTATAAACTTTACTTAAACACACAGATATAAACCTAGAATTTTAATACATAGATAGTAAGGAGTAAAGTACTAACTTACCATGTTATATATAATGCGACGTTTATACAAGCAACTAATTCGACACTTTGACCGTAGATCAAAGTCTACACTCTAGATTTAATTATCGCAATTGTATTGGGCAATGATTTCACAAGAACACCACACCACACACAAACACACGGATAAAGTAATTTCTTTGATCGTTTGTCCAGAGGGAGCAACAGAGGAAAGGGAAGGAGGGGAAGAAGACAATCGTTAAAGTTTTCTCCAGAGTAAAGATTTTAAACTGTTTGGTTTGCACGCACAGGGAAATTACCTTTTGTAAAGTAAGTGCAAACAAAATTAAATTTTGCTTGGCTTCTTCCACCATTTGCCTATATTAACGGCACGTTTACATAAACGTTATGTTGTTTCATAAATCTTTTGCAAAATATCACATTCTAAGTTTAATGGACATTTTATTACTAAATAAGTTTCTAAGTTCTTGAAGAAGAAGAAGATAATTTAAAATGCAATGTGATTAGAAACACGAAACATTATGATCGTCACATGGAGTTTTAAAAATGTTGACCAGTTATATATATTTAATGTAAAAAACTTTCTGAATAAAGTAATGCAATTATTTATTAAAACCAAAATAATATGTAACGGTTCCAACTACTTAAGAGGCCTAATTACTATGAAATTAAAATTCCGCTAATTTTACAGTAATTATGTGATATCTTGAAATAGATAAAAGATAATCAAAATGTGGAACAAGAGCGCACTAGACAATATTGTTTTGTATGAAATACCGTTGTCACTACTCACGTAATAGCTTTACGTTTGCAGCCATTTATAAACGCAAAAATAAATGACGATTTTGTAAATGGCTAGAAAATTAGCGAAATTTTAATTTCGCCGTAATGGGGCCTCTTAAGGTTGTCATCCTCAGACAATTTTAATCCTTTTGAGATTGAGTGTCTGAGGAACACAATGTTAAGTTACTGAAACTGTTACATTAATTTAGTTTTAATTAATAAATATATTACTCTGGTAGGAAAATTTTTATTTATATCATAAGTTCCAGAGTTATAAGAGTTACAGTTGAGAAACACACAAATGGGTGTTTTATCGGATCCGGACCACTCCAAAACTTTCTAACTCATCATACATTTGCACACTTTCTCAATAAAACTATAATTGTTTAATAGAAAAATGATGGATGTAGGATGAAAATTTGATCTTACACTTCATCTGTACTCTTTCTCTTATAAAAGCAATCTAGTTCTATCATTATTTCCTAAAAATATAGATGGAAGTATAACCTATACTATAACACTATAATAAAACTATACTTGTTTAACAGGGAAATGATTGATGTAGCATGAAACTTTGATCTTACACTTCATCTGTACTCTTTCTCTTATAAAAACAGTCTAGTTCTATCATTTTATTCTGAAAATATAGGTGGAAGCATTTTTCAATTACTTATCGTCTTTTCGGATGTAACATAACACCCGTTCAATACTACATATAGATTATCTGGACTTAAGAGTGGACTGTTGGTCTTATGGGAACAGCGATGCCAAGTTGAGCATTAAAAACAAATGCAGAACGAATCGCGCTCGGCCGGTAATGATCTGCACCTTAACCCTTTCGGCCCTGATTTTTTTCCTAAAGTGGGGGAAAAAATATGGTATATTTTTACTATGGTTTTCATGTTTGATTAATAATATGGTATGATTTTGGTGCTACCCTATATATTTATTGAAATATGAGACGGACACTTTTGTGTACATCAGGTTACAAAGGTACTTTATAAACCAGTTAAAATAGTTAATGTTGTTACATGGTATCTTAACAAACAGGTCATAGCATATAATACTTTGGTTAAAAATAAGCGTTTGTAGCCACGGGCTCAACAGGAACATACATATTGAAAACAATTTACATCTCACACTTCTAAAACAAATTTTCAGATCTCACATGAAATTACTTCACATCAATTTTTTTAAAGCAATTGCTTGCATTGGTATTGCATAAGTGCAAATTACATTTTTCACATCTCACTCTAGAACGCCTACGGCAGTTCTCCAATTTGCATCTTTGTGGTTTCTCATCCATTACTGGCCAATGATCTAGTCTGTCATATCTCACATCAGAACAAGGCCGAATTTCCGGATTTAGCTTCTTCTTGTACTCTGGAGGAGTTGAACTGGTACTGCTAGGCCTTCCTCGTTTCCTTGCAGTTTTTCGAGGAGTGACGAGAACTTCTGCAATTTGAAACGTGAAGTGAAGGAAATCTAACCTTTCTTTCTTTGGGATACGTTGTCTTGAAGCATGACGCTTATATTCTAGCCAGCTGTTGGTAATGGCCATATTTACAAAGTGGAAAAGTACTCGGAGTGTCCACTTTTTTGATCGAATAAAAATTCTGTACAACTCAATCAAAAAGTCTGTTTTGTCAACACCTCCCATGCTTTTATTGTACAACTTAATAACTTCTGGTCTTTCAATTTCCACGTATTTCTTCTGAGCTTTAGACCATCTTTTAACCTTATCTACCTGACCTTTCCTCACAAAGTTAGATGCCATACTAACAACATTATTATCAATCCACTGAGTAATAACAACAAATTCGTCACCATTGACAACTTCGAAAATGGTTCCACGTTCTTGGTTCCTTTTTGCTTGTAATGGACACCTTTTTGTACGATTTTTGCGAATAGTGCCTGCATAAAGTATGTTTTTAGCCTCTAATTGCTTTATCAAGTCTATAGAAGTGAAGAAGTTATCTGCATACAGTTTGTATTTTCTCGCAACAGGAATGCGCTTACATAATTCTAATACTATTGACCCCGATACCCCACATTTCTCAGTGTTTTCCCTATCAATAGAAGTTGTCTTACCCTGATAAATGAGAAAAGTGTATACGAGTCCACTTTCTCCACACAAAAGGAATACTTTGATCCCCCAAGGACATGGCTTACCTTTCACATATTGTTTTATGTTCAGATTACCTTTGAATGAAATTATTTGTTCATCAACACATAATTTTTCTTCTAAGTAGAGAGCTTCACACCGCTGGAGAACACTATCAACGAGAGGTCTTACTTTCCATAAACGATCATCAATATCAGGTTTCTCTGTAGCAAGATGGAGATTGTTACGTACTTTTTCAAATCTATTTCTTGACATGTGATCTGCAACTCCTGCAATCCTTGTTAAATTATTCCAGTATAGACGAAGACGTGGAAAATTCAGGACACCCATGATGATATGCATTGCAAAACGTTGACGTATTTCATCACTGTTTGTATCGATAATCTGACCACTAGTTTGAAGGGAATACAAATTTGTTTGATTAGCCGCTAGTTCATATATATCGTCTGGAAAGTATCTTGCAAAATACGTGTATGGACTCAGCACTTGAGACTCATTAGATTCTGGCAAACCAGCCCCACTGAATATCTTTTGGAGGCTCAAATGCTTTTACTTTCCACCGTTCTGATTCCTTTCTTCTCTTTTCAGAATTTAATTCACTTCTCGTGTCAACTTCACAGTCACTAACTACTTTCACTACTGTCAGGAATTTGAACTGCCTCAATATTATACTCAGTATCATCTTTAGCAAGTTTTCCAAACAATGAATCCTCGTCCTCACTAGTAGATATGTCAATGTCTAAGTCAGAAATATTTCCACTTTCTAATGAATTCAATATATCTTCAACGTTGACAGGGGATAAGATTTTCCTTTTCATAACCCTTTCTCGAGAAGGGCCTGAAAGAAAAATTAAATCAATATTGTTTCAAACATCTAGAAATGTATCTGAGAAAGTATGTATGATTATTTTCATTCTGTGTGAAAATTCTTTACAAAGCTGTATTTCCACTTGTCCTATTTTTACTTAAATAATTTCAATAAAAGTAATATTTCACATCTCTAAGTTTGACTTAGTGTCGCACCTCCTTTGACTTCGTTTGTTAAGCCAGCCTTTTCTTTTTTTAAAAAAAATGTAAAACAACTTCTACTATATGAAGAAAAACGAAAGAATCACAAGCTGTAGAATAAAATTTCAACTAGACCATTCAGATTGCCTCAGATCCTTCGCTGCGTTCGTCTTCGGTGGCTACGTCACTGTTTCCAAGAAAGAATGTTAATTATTACTGTAATAAAACTATTATTGTAAGAGAAGAAGCCACTTATGGAATCAAAAGACGTACACATAAGTGATAAAATATATTTTCAATTTTGTGTAAATTAATATACGTTAGGGCAGAGTTACAAGCAATGACTTACTGTACGTTTCATCAGTCATGCAAAACGTACATCTGATCGTACGTTTTGCGCACTGTTTAGTATAAGAATATTCCGTTTCAATAAAACGTCCCGGAACGTTTTGCATTTTACACGCTCTGCCTTACTTTATAGGATTTGTCGATTCCGACAAGACGTCCGATAAATCGTTGCGTGTAAACTAGGGTGACCAACCGTCCCGTAAAAACGGGATTGTCCCGTTTTTTCACTACCATTCCCGGTGTCCCGAAGAATTTCCCCGGGACGCCAAAATGTCCCGTATTTACGTACATTACGTACAAAAACCCTTTCGAATCGATAAAATTTCCTAATTTATATTATTATTTTTTAAGCTAAGAGATTATATTGCAATATGTCTAATGACTGAGCAATGTTATTACGACGTTTGCGATATTGGATGTGGTGGCTGCCCTGTTTTCCCTCCTAGGCCTCCCCACTCCGCAGACGACAGTGCAAGGGGTTGGAAATCTTATGAAGAACAAACGTAACCTGTTTTTGCTCTCTGTTTCGGGCGGTAGAAGATTGAGGCGCTGTCATCAGTACAGTAGTGTTTCTGTGATTTGACTAAGATGTAACACCACGGTAGGGGAACAAAGGTACAGAACTATAAACGTGAAAGTAAAAAGAAAACTAGTTGTAAGTGAAATAGTGTTTAAAAGTAAGAAAATGCAAATAAAAGGAGTTGGAATCTGATGCTGAGAGTGATGATAAACCCTGTTGGTGACAGATTTGAGCGCTCATATTTTTAGTAATGTTTCCAAATATTTCATTTTTTAAAATTCCACAAACTTTACAATAGATTTTAAAACGAAATAGTGTAAATTTGCCCTTTTTTGTGTGAGTTACAAAGAGAGAGAGAGAGAGAACGGAAAGGCTAAAAGTATATATTTAGGGGAGCAACCTGTCCAGGTCCCGTTTTTTCTAGTTGACGATTTGGTCACCCTAGTGTAAACCTCCCTTAGATTTTCCATAGATTATAGAAGTTGTCTGTGATACAACGATGAAATATTATTTATATATTTACAAAGTAAATATAATCTCATGAAAAAAACTAGTAAGAATCATACGTACTTGAACCATGGTGTACATCGACATCGACAAAAACAACAAATAACCTCTATTTTTCACTTGCGACCTGATGTACACAAAAGTGTACATCAGTGTTTATAAAATTCTGGGAATAAACACAGATATCAGATTCAGCAGCAAATTCGTTTATAGAAGTCTCGGTACCTTTACCTTGAACAAACCAGTATTAATTTCACAATAGAAGATCAATTATTTCGAAAATAAAAAATTAAATTCCATATCCTTACCAGCCACCGTGTCTTCCATTATAGCAAGCGTATTGTAAGAGGCACTTCAACTAGATGTCTGTTCGCACCGGACTCAGTTCTAACACAGAAAAGCTCGCCAAGGTTTCACGAAATTATTGAGAAAGCAAATCAGTATTGCAACATTACTGCAAAAGTACCAGATATAGTTAAATGTGATGTACACAAACGTTACCGTCAGGGCCGAAAGGGTTAAACAATAGAGGAAAGTACACGTTACAGTATCTACACTTGCGCTCCTTCTAAGCTTACCATAATATATAAAGTTTACTCTGTTTTATGGTAGAGCTAAAAGATGGAACACGGGGGTTTGGCCTTGCTCATCACCTTTTATTATAAAAATTTCCTTCTTATTACAATATATTACACATAAGTACGAAGTGTATCTGGAAAGTAAGTACCGTTTCGTATTCCCGCCGCTACTGCGCTGTGATTGGCATGCACACTAGTCGACCTTGTTCGTCTGCTCTCACCTTACACCCTTTTGGTTGCTCTGCGTAGTCTTGTCTGTTTACAGTGCAAGTTTAAAATGTCTAAGACAATTGACGATCCCGCCGACTGTGAGATTCGTTCGATAATTCGATTTTTAAAGGCAAAGAACGTGAAACCGGCAGAAATTCATCGTCAAATTAAAGATGTTTATGGTGAAAACGCAATGACTGATGGACTGGTGAGAAAGTGGGTAAGGATGTTTAATGACGGTCGTACTAATGTTCACGATGAGCTCCGGAGTGGTCGGCCTTCTGTTGTCAACGATGACTTTGTGAGGGAAATCGATGAAAAAATCCGTGCGAACAGGCGTTTCACTATGACAACACTTTCAGGCGAATTCCCAACGAAGTGAAACTCGCTGTGCAGCAATGGGTCTCATCATTGGCGGCATGTAGTGTCAAACTCACTGGCGGCATCGTTCTATGAGGAAGGACTAGATAAGTTGATGTACCGCTACGACAAGTGCCTCAACAACGGTGGAAAGTATGTGAAAAAGTAGTGTAGATATGTTCGTCCTTGTGACAATAAAAGTTTTTTTTTTTTAAATATGTTTACTATATTTCTCGAAAACGGTACTTATTTTCCGCATACGCCTAGTGTAAGTCTCTTTAATTGTTTGGGGATTTGTTGGTGAAGGTAAAGAAGCTCAATGACCGTACGTCTTAGGGCGTCTTGGTTAAGTGCGTCCCAATGACCTGGCGTCTTAGAAAGGTAGTAAAAGAGACCAATGACCGGGCGTCTTACAGAGGTAGTAAAAGGAGCTCAATGACCATGTGTCTTAGAGAGGTAGTAAAAGGAACTCAATGACCATGCGTCTTAGGGAGGTGGTTAAGCTGCTCTCAATGACCATGTGTCTTAGAAAGGTAGTGAAAGGAGCTAAATGACCATGAGTCTTAGAAAGGTAGTAAAAGGAGCTCAATGACCATGAGTCTTAGAAAGGTAGTAAAAAGAGCTCAATGAACATACGTCTTATAGAGGTAGTAAAAGGAGCTTAATGACCATGCGTCTTAGTGAGGGAGTTAAGCTGTTCTCAATGACCATGCGTCTTATAGAGGTAGTAAAAGGAGCTCAATAACCATGCGTCTTATAGAGGTAGTAAAGGAAGCTCAATGACAATGCGTCTTAGAAAGGTAGTAAAAGAAGCTCAATAACCATGCGTCTTAAGGAGGTAGTAAAAGGAGCTCAATGACCATGCGTCTTAGAGAGGTAGTAAAAGGAGCTCAATGACCATGCGTCTTACAGAGGTAGTAAAAGGAGCTCAATGACCATGCGTCTTAGAGAGGTAGTAAATGAGCTTAATGACCATGCGTCTTAGTGAGGAAGTTAAGGTGTTCTCAATGACCATGTGTCTTATAGAGGTAGTAAAAGGAGCTCAATAACCATGCGTCTTATAGAGGTAGTAAAAGAAGCTCAATGACAATGCGTCTTAGAGAGTTAGTAAAAGAATCTCAATAACCATCCGTCTTAAAGAGGTAGTAAAAGGAACTCAATGACCATGCGTCTTAGGGAGGGGTTAAGCTGCTCTCAATGACCATGTGTCTTACAAAGGTAGTGAAAGGAGCTCAATGACCATGTGTCTTAGAAAGGTAGTAAAAGAAGCTCAATGACCATGCGTCTTATAGAGGTAGTAAAAGGAGCTCAATAACCATGCGTCTTATAGAGGTAGTAAAAGAAGCTCAATGACAATGCGTCTTAAAGAGGTAGTAAAAGGAGCTCAATGACCATGCGTCTTAGAGAGGTAGTAAAAGGAGCTCAATGACCATGCGTCTAACAGAGGTAGTAAAAGGAGCTCAATGACCATGCGTCTTAGAGAGGTAGTAAAAGGAACTTAATGACCATGCGTCTTAGTGAGGGACTTAAGGTGTTCTCAATGACCATGCGTCTTATAGAGGTAGTAAAAGGAGCTCAATAACCATCCGTCTCATAGAGGTAGTAAAAGAAGCTCAATGACAATGCGTCTTAGAGAGTTAGTAAAAGAAGCTCAATAACCATGCGTCTTAAAGAGGTAGTAAAAGGAACTCAATGACCATGAGTCTTAGGGAGGGGGTTAAGCTGCTCTCAATGATCATGTTCTTAGAAAGGTAGTAAAAGGAGCTCAATGACCATGTGTCTCAGAAAGGTAGTAAAAGGAGCTCAATGACCATGCGTCTTAGAAAGGTAGTAAAAGGACCTCAATGACCATGCGTCTTAAAAAGGTAGTAAAAGGAGCTCAATGACCATGCGTCTTAGTGAGGGAGTTAAGGTGTTCTCAATGACCATGCGTCTTATAGAGGTAGTAAAAGAAGCTCAATGACCATGCGTCTTAGAAAGGTAGTAAAAGGAGCTCAATGACCATGTGTCTTATAGAGGTAGTAAAAGGAGCTCAATGACCATGCGTCCTAGAAAGGTATTAAAAGGAGCTCAATGACCATTTGTCTTAGAAAGGTAGTAAAAGGAGCTCAATAACCATGTGTCTTAGAAAGGTAGTAAAATGAGTTCAATGGCCATGCGTCTTATAGAGGTAGTAAAAGGAGCTCAATGACCATGCGTCTTATAGAGGTAGTAAAAGGAGCTCAAGAACCATGCACCTTAGAAAGGTAGTAAAAGGAGCTCAATGACCATGCGTCTTAGAGAGGTAGGAAAAGGAGCTCAATGACCATGCGTCTTATAGAGGTAGTAAAAGGAGCTCAATGACCAGGCGTCTTATAGAGGTAGTAAAAGGAACTCAATGACCATGCGTCTTATAGAGGTAGTAAAAGGAGCTCAATGACCATGCGTCTTAGAGAGGTAGTAAAAGGAACTCAATGATCATGCGTCTTAGAAAGGTAGTGGAAGGAGCTCAATGGCCATGTGTCCATACGTCTTAAAGAGGTAGTAAAAGGAGCTGAATGACCATGCGAATTAGAAAGGTAGTAAAAGGAGCTCAACGTCCATGCGTCTTAGAGAGGTAGTAAAAGAAGCTCAATGATCATGCGACTTAGAAAGGTAGTAAAAGGACCTCAATGACCATGCGTCTTAAAAAGGTAGTAAAAGGAGCTCAATGACCATGCGTCTTAGTGAGGGAGTTAAGGTGTTCTCAATGACCATGCGTCTTATAGAGGTAGTAAAAGAAGCTCAATGACCATGCGTCTTAGAAAGGTAGTAAAAGGAGCTCAATGACCATGCGTCTTAGAGAGGTAGGAAAAGGAGCTCAATGACCATGCGTCCTAGAAAGGTATTAAAAGGAGCTCAATGACCAGGCGTCTTATAGAGGTAGTAAAAGGAACTCAATGACCATGCGTCTTATAGGGGTAGTAAAAGGAACTCAATGACCATGCGTCTTAGAGAGGTAGTAAAAGGAGCTCAATGACCATGCGTCTTATAGAGGTAGTAAAAGGAACTCAATGACCATGCGTCTTATAGAGGTAGTAAAAGGAGCTCAATGACCAGACATCTTAGAGAGTTGGTGGTTTGATCAACCAGGCGAGATTGATGTGTCCTGTAGTGTCCAGTCTTCTTTTATGCTTAAAAGTTGTTGACAGCTTGCCTCTGGATCACTTGCCGAACGTTGCCGATGGTGGACGACGTATTCTTCAAAGTTGTCGTCCGATGTGGTTACTTCAAGCACGTGGTGTAGAAACTCATGATTGCATCTAGCACGTGGTGTAGAAACATATGGTTACATCTAGCACGTGGTGTAGAAACACATGGAAGCTTACAATAAACTTACCAGAAGATTTGGAACTGACCTTAGTATGGTAAATTTTAACCAAGAATCACATATGAGGCCTCTAGAATAGCACTGATGTGTGTACCAATTATTAATTTAAGTTAGGAGAACTTGAACAGTATATGAGTCTCAATATCTGTTGCATCCAAACTGAACGTTAACTCATATCCATAATGATGTGTAAACACGTCACTCTAAGTGATTTACAGAGAATTGCTGATACAGGAAAGTAGAAACGAAAATGAAAATGAAGTGAGATCTTACATCCCACAGTTATAGAGACGATAGTGATGAGAAGTGAATAAAATAGTGGAATGAAGAAAGTAGGAGGAAACGGGAGAACCTTGAGAAAACCCACACACACGGTGTTTAAAAGTAAGAATGGATCGTTGCTATTCTATAGGCTTCTCATATGAGGAAAAGTTAAGAGAGATTTTAAGCCTAAAAAAAGGAAGAACTAGTACCTGAAGTTGGAAAGAGAACAGAAATGTATATAGGACGATAGAAAAAATGCGGCTAGTAATTATTAATTTTCTTCGTTAGAAGAATAGAAAGAGGATGCTTGAATTTTCGTAAAAGTTACATATGTGTCTACTGGATAGCCACCATCTTGTAAGCAAATAATATTTAATCAAGATGAAAAATTTCATACAAGAAGGGATCATCAGCTGTTTCAAATTATACTAGAAGTTTACATAAATAATCCATTGATATTACCAGCTTTAAAATTAATATGTATTACACTACTTAAATAGTGATATTAACCTGAATTCGGTTATGGAAAGCGTTGAAATGAAAGCCAATACAAACGGTAGTTTTGTTTAAAACACTTCATTAATTAATAAAGGCAATTATATTTTTAAATATTGATTCAAGGTGTTGATGGTGGCTATGGCTATACTAGTTAGCGTAAGTCTCTTTTCTAAATTGTGCTTAATTTTTCCCCCTTACTGTTAGATTTATTGGAAGTCAATATTCCAATATATGTCACAAATAAAAATGAAGGAGGGGAACGTAGCAGGAACCAGGATAAAAAAAGGAAAAGAATCAATATAGATATAATATCTCTTTGTAATGTTACAACTCAATGGGAAAACATTATAAGATAAACATGTTATTATACAACAATAGAGCTTATATTGTTTTTGAGAGCGTGACTCGTTTGTCGCCAGCAAGATAAGTCAAACTATTATTATGTTTTCCGGCTCACGTGATTATTCATGACATTTGGAAATAATAGATAAACAATTTATAAGCTTGATACGTATACTAGTTTCAATTGGGGTTAAGTTCATTACAATTTTGTAACTGTAAAAGGTGAAGTATTATTTCAAGATGAGAAGGTTGTATTGGAGCTATCCTTAGTAGAATACATGGAATTTTATTTTGCATTGAACACTAGGGTGGACTGAAAAATACAAAATGTTTTTTTTTTCAAGCTGTAATACCGCGGAAAACTTGTTAACTGGGGAGAGTATAAAGGAGAAAAAAACAGTTTATATTTTTTGGGGCTCGTATGTGCTCTAAAGTTTGTTGAAATATGCAAAAAATGGATATTTTAACGATAAATTTTTAAAATTTTTAATTAGTTTCTTCCCGAATGTAATAGCTCAAATTCTTATGTATTAAAAACTGCAAAAACTAATTTCTAAATGTATTTATTTCTATCCGAACTTTGAAGTAATTCTTCTGGTGAACTCAAGGGCGGATATTTTAGAAAACAGTTTCATTGGATTTCTCGTTCTCAAATTAGCATTCAGTGCACAATTAGAAATCTATCTTAGCGATGATTTTGAGTTTAACGTCCCGTTCAGCAGCAAGACTATATGAGACATGAATCTACTGATTAATGTGGAATCCGAACCACATGAGATCCCGTCGGGAATTGAACCCAGGTCTCCCACGTAAAAGACGAGTACGGTAACCGCTTTGCCACGAAGGAGCTCGGAATTTATCTTAGTGTAGGTGTTTGTATCGTTGGCGTGAGCCTTAGTTCTTTATAATATTACTAATACTACTAATATTTGGATGAAAGGCTTAAAGTAAGCTTCTGAGAGATTACTGTTCACAAAGTGTTTATTAAATGAGGTTTTCAGACGTGCTTTAAACAAAAAGCAAGCATAAATCGTGGAAGTAGCTTCTAAATTCAGTTTATCCGTTGATACAGTATGATTCACGTGCCACTGAGTATTGCCTTCATGGGATAGTGAAACTAGTCATTTGGTGTCTCTAACGTCTAGCGATGCGCACGAGACAAGATTTGTGGCTGTCTCGTCTCGAAAATGTGCTGTAAAACTAGTGTCTCGACTCGAAAAATGTATATTTCGAATTTTGTCAGCAAAATTCTGTCTCGACTCGTCTCGTGCGCATCCGTACTAGCCTCTCCAAGTATTAACGTATGCCAATTTATTGGATCGAAATCCGGACGTCGACATACACAATTTTTATATCCACACATAGCTCATGTAATAATAACCATGTTAGCATGGGGGCAATTTAGGATGCATACTCATAACAAAACTTAACCATTTAATTTAGGTAGAGCTATAAATTTGTTAAGTTGAATAGTTTTGACTGCGTAAATAAAACTAGATATATCAGATCAACCAAAACTGGTGCTGTGGCCTTACGACGAAATCAATAATAACTGTCATATGAAATTAGAAGTTAGATTTTGATGTGAAATGAAATTGGAGATAAAGTCGAATAATGGAAGTGTGTTATCAATTTGTAACCAGGATGTACTCACCAAGATTTTGATCGGTGAAGATTTGAGACGTCGAACCTTCTTCTGTGATGGTCATTTCAAAACTCTCTCGAGTTCACTACTCTCTTTTCTTCACCTATCTTTTCTTCCTAGTTTTTGGTAGCATTATTTCTTCCGCTTACAATTACATTTTCAAGAATTTCCTCATGACTCGAAGTAGGAAGTGTTTGTTATTTCGTTGATACATTGCTGCATAACATAAGCTATATTTCCTATTAAAAAGAATGTTTTATCCAGACATAGTTTTGAGTTGTTACGAGACTTCCTTAATTGCTCTACACATGTGAACGACCTAACAGCACCAGATTAGGAATTGAGTTTTTATTTCCATTTAAAATATGAAGGTTTACAAAATATTATTTGCCCTTTACCAATTCATTACAATATTATTCTGATAATTTTTTTTTAACATTGAAGCAAAGTACAGTATAGTTATTTAGATTGACCTCTTTCCACTTTTACGAATCGAACTTACGTAAGCAATGAAACACAATTGCCTTACTTTAAAAGGAAGTTTGAATATCAAGTCTCATATCTCTAATTTCATGTAGTTCTTCGCAAAAGAAAATTTAACTCCTTTATTCGTTTAGGATACGTACATAAGAAAAAGCCTTCCTTGTCCCTTCCTTCGTGAGTAAACGGCTTTTTAAGATGAAATCTCAATTTTCTAGCCAGACTTTCTTCCACAAAAAAATGTCCGGGAAGAGAAGGAACAAGAGTCAAACTGTTAGGGCAATGTATTGGGACACTATTTAATAAAGGATGTGTTCTTCTTCCAAGAGTGGCATGTAATAGCATACCAATTTATCTTAGCTCTGAGGGAGGGAGAGGCCTTTGGAAGTATGCTTGAAACACTGTTTTTGGCAACAGTAGTGGCTGGGCATTCATGAATTAGTCTTATACTTTTACTGTATTATATTACAGAAGTAAACATACAGGGATTAAACAGAACAATGTAATTAGTACCTCACATGTTTATTTATTTCGAAAACAACAGAACAGGCTTAATGCCTAATGATAGTGTCGTATAATACATACATAGACGTATATACATTTACCCATACAATTAATCAATTCACTTCGAGTGTCAGGTACTCGTTAATAATCCTGTTTCTAAATACATATTCTGACATACTGAATATATCTAATACATCAGTTTTGTGACTTAATTCATTGTAAGAGTCACACATTCTCGACAGCGGAGATTTACTGAGAATATTTGTTCGTGCCCTTTCACAGAAAAATGTACCAGTATTCCCTGGTCTTGTTCTGCCTGTTGGAACGCTCAGATATATTTTCGTGAGTAGCTCTGGACAGTCAATTTTATTATTTAATACTTTATATAAAAATAATAAATCAAACATCTTTCGTGGATTCGTCAATGTTAGGAAATTCAAATTCCTTACTAATTCCACGTAGGGAATCTGTGTTGGATAGAAAGCTGTTGTCTTGTACGTAAGCATTTTTAAATATTTAAATTGTATGTTTTCTATTGCTTTATTTACGTTCGGTGTGTAAATAACGCACGCATATTCTAATCGGGACTTTACGTACAAATTATAAAGTTTAATGAATGTTGACTCGTTTCTAAACTCTTTACCCATTCTGTAGATAAAACCGAGGTTTCTGAATGCAGCGTTAGAGATTGCATCAATGTGATGAGAGAAGGTCAATTTTGAATCAAAAATTACTCCTAAATCTTTAACTGAATTTGGTTTACACAGAGATATGCCATTAATTATATACGGATAATTGATGGGAGTTTCTTTCCTTGAGAACGATAAAGACTTGCATTTAGAGATATTCAATGAAAGTTTGTTTTTGTCACACCATTGCCCAACACCCTGTAAATCCTGCATGTAAGTTTCTAGTGTTACAGTACAGTTAACAATAAACGGATCGTCCCCTGACTGCTATATCTGCATTAGGTTGGGTCAGGTACTTTGCTGGTATTACAAACACCTGGACGATGCAAAACAACCAACACTAATATTTAAACCAGGAAACGACAGTTGGTAGATCTGTAGAGCAGCGCCGTAACTTAGATTTTTTCTGCGGGGGGGGGGGGCAAGCATTAATACGCGTATTCGAGCCCCCTACAAAAAATTGTTTTTATAACTCTTGGGCCTCCTCTTTCCGTTTTTCTCTTACTATTTATGGGTCTCCGGAGCCTGTGGGCCCTCCCGCACGGCAAGGTTTGGCGGGTCGTTAGTTACTCCTCTTGGCCCGTTCCAACATGACAAATTTCAAAGCCATACAAATAAAATAAACAATGAAACATAGAAAGTAATAAAATAAAATTTCTAGGGCCTCTAGTAGTAGACATTGTTTACTAAAATGGGCCCACGACTCATTTTTGTTTTATTTACCTTTTGTGTGCTGGTTTGTTTATGTAATGTAGTGAACCTGTTTGATGCTTCATTTATAATTTCATGTTCGTATCGTATATGAAGTAAGAAAATTTTGACTTAAAATGGGTCCCCCTTGACCGGCAAGGAGCTTCCCTGGGGGCAGTTGCTCCCTGCCCCTCTACAAGTTATGGCCCTGCTGTAGAACACTAAATCAAGCTTTCGTTGTGCAGTAGACGCGCGGAAAATTTCTTTATTTTATGCTTGAACCGCGTTGTCCAATGAGTGTCGTATAAACATATCATTTAACTTTATAATGCATTATGTGTACTCTGTTTTATTTCATTACGTGATGAATGTGAGGAGAAAGAGAAAAGAAACGATCATACATGAGTTCAGGGCAGGATTAAGGGGGGCTTAGGGGGGCTTACAATTTTCAGTTTGTATAGTTGGAATAGGTTGGAAATTATGGAATGGAAAAAATAATTTTTCATTGCCACCGATAACTTTGGATGAGGCCTCTGTAAGGGGTTACTAGGGAAAACGTGGTTTTCATAAATTAACATTCTGAATTGGCAAACACTGCTGATGTTTGAGTGCATCAAACGGTGTGTGAAGGATCTGTCTACATTATGCAATTCCTGAAAACAATGAAAAACAAACTTTGAAATTATCGTTAAACGGGAATATATATATATATATATATATATATATATATATATATATATATATATATATATATATATATATATATATATATATATATATATATATATATAAGAGAGAGACTTTGAAAGAAAGTATGGTTGCCATTTTATATCAAAATCACCACCAAATTTGTTTTAGTATTAACGTAAATAGCTAACCTCGAATCGAAATCCTCTTTACTACAGAAAAACTTTTTAGTTCCTGTAATAACATTTTTGCCAACTAAAAAGAAGCTAAATGTATCAACAACTTAACATAGCACGCCTATGGACGCAGGAGGCTCATTATCGCGTTTACAAAAGCTTTCCATTGATTTCTGTTCTTAGAAAACTGAACCCAGTATCTATTTTATATTTCAATCTCTGCGAGAACCATTTTAATATTGTTCTCCCATCTGCGCCTCGGTCTTCCTAACGGCCATTTTCCTATTTGGATTTCCAGTTACAACTTCGAAAGCGTTTCTAATTTCTTCCATTGTGGCTACATAACCTGACCATTTGAGCCTCCTAGACTTTATGACCCTAACATTGTTCGGTAAACGGTATAAAATTATGCAGTTCCTCGTTATGAAGTTTCCGCCTTTCCCCATTCCCGTTCCTTTTGGAATTCGAATATTGGTTTAAGAATCTTGTTTTCAAATACTTTCAGTCTGCAATTTTTCCCTCAAAGTCAGTGACCATGTTTCGCAACCATACAGCACAACAGACATGATTATCATTTTATATTTTGAGCTACAAATTCCTCAACAGAATTAGCGACAACAAAAGATTTTTAAGTGAATAATAGCACGAAATCCCTGCTTTCAGTCGACATCAAATTTTTTAGTGATTATGGTTTTGGTCTGTCAATAATGATCCTAGATATTTGGAAGTATCCACTTTGTCGAAAGAAAATATTACTTGGTATTTTAATGCATCCATAAAATGCAGTATTACGATCCCGACAAACTTCCATTTATTTAGTTTTCTCTGCATTTACTTTTAAGCCTATATCCCTGCAAGCGTTAATTAAGATTTCTGCATTCCTTTCTATTGTTCTATCATTCCCTATTAAATTTATATCATCAGCATACGCCATAACCTGGCAAATACAATTCAGCTCTAGCACCTGATTGCTGTCTTTGATTTTCCTTATAGTGTTCTCCAGAACAAAGTTAAATAATAATGACCACAACGCATCTCATTGTTTCAGGTCATTCTCAACGTGAAAGCTCGTGAACAAGAATTTCTCTACTCGAACCTTACTTTGGGATTCATTTAAACATATCTTAATTAATCTACCTTTTTCGGTATTGCAAATTCTGTAAGCATGTTGTACAATGTTTCCTTCCAACCAGAGTTTAAAGTCAATAATTGATATGTCAGGATGTTGTATTCTCTCATTTCTTTTCAAGTATTAGTCGAATGGTAAATATCTGGTCGATAGTTGATCGATTTTACCTAAACCCGTTCTGATAATCTCCAATAATTTCATCTGCGTATAGAGTCAATCTTGCTAATACAATGTTTAAGAGGATTTATTGGATGTTGACAGAAGAGAAATGCCTCGATAATTATTATATCTGTTTTGTTGCTTTTCTTCTGAACTGGAACAATGATTGATTCTCTTCACTCTTGTGGTAATTCCTCCTTGTTCCAGATAATGAGAATGAGTTTGTATATCTTGCTCTACAATTTTTCCCCTCCAGCTAAAATTAAGTCAACCAGAATTTCGTCTACACCCGGAGATGTGTGTTTATTTTTTTTAAATAGCGATTTCTATTTCTGTCTGGTTAGGTTCTGGAATATACGGTTATGCTGCATGCATTTCACTTTCCCCACGCGCATTAGTTTTTGGCTGTGTTAAGCAAATCGTCAAAGAAATCTTTCCATCTATTTAAGATGATATCTGTATCAGTGAGAACTGCTCCTTTAGGTTTCTTTAATATATAAGTACGAAGTTGATAGTCCTTCGTAAGTTCGTTGATGCATTTATACATGTCCCGAATGTTTTTGTTTTCACTATTATCTTCAAGTGAATTAATTTTAACTTTCAAAAGTCGCGTTTCTTTGTTCTAAAAGTTTTAGAAGTTTTCTGCCAGATGACAATGAAATTTTATGTAGTTATTTCGTTCGGATTTTGTAGCCAACGCAGTTTCTTCTGTTTTCTCTTCTCTGCTACTTTAGTACATTCCTAGTTGAACCATGGTTTGTTCCTACGTATTTCTGCGTGCTCCAATATTTCTTTTGCTGAAATTTTAATGTTATCTCTAATTTCAAACAAGTATCTTGAACACTAGTGCACTCCGAACCTTCTAAAACCGAGAATCTATTCGACACTTCAATCTGGTTCCCCTCTCACCTGACTCTCCTCTATTTAAAAAAAAAATACCGCTCCGTTTTCAGATATTGAATATTTCCTGTATTCAACGATAGTCTCTCTCTTACTATCACAATTAACTCCTCTGAATGACCTAACATAAGTTGTGCTAGATTGTTCTTTTCTGTCTACTAAAACATGATCAGTTTGAATATGTGTTTTTCCATCTGATGAAGTCCAAGTATATTTATGAATGTGGCGGTGTTGGAATTTTGTAATCTTCACGATAAGGTTTCTGGATATTACACAGTTCACGAGTCTAACGCCATCGTCACAACCTTCCTTATGCAAACATTTATTCCGTGTAATCGGTTTGAAAATACCCTCTGGTCCTACCTTCGCATTGAAACCGCCTAACAGAATTTTCATATGGTATCACAGGAGATGATCAAATACCCGTTCTATTCTTTCGTAAAAACTGTATTTTAAAATCGCCACCCTTATTTTCTGTTGGGGCATGTGCATTTAAAATAATAATATTACACCACCTACCCTTAAGAGAAGTAAAAGAAAATCTATCATTAACAAATTTAACCTATGTAATTGCTGATATTACGTATTCGTTTGTGAACGGAAAGCCCTGTTTCTAGTTAATAATTTTTAATTTGTTCCCCGTAAAAGAAAGTAAAATTTTCCGACTTGACTCCTCCATTTCCTTCTCATCTAACTTCCTGATATCCCATAGGTCCAACCTCCATTTCTAAACTCATTTTTTTTTTACCAATTTTAACGCGCCTGTCCTATAGAGACTTCTTATATTTTATGTTCCAAATCTCATGTCGATTTTACTTTGCGGAGTTGTGCCAAGTTATCAGTTCTGATCCGAGGATTCTGCGAACTTCTCTGAATTTTTTTTAATGGATGAGGTTGTTAGTCTCACAACAAATTCTCAAACTGGATTATCACCCCTTGTCTGTCCGCGACTGCTTACACAGTATATTCACAGCTAACGTCTATATCCCAGAGCCTTCTCCTCGATCCACAACCTGAGGACGCGCCGTGCCGTGGTGACAGGAAGACCACAGTTTACGGAAATTAATACAGCTTTATTTCAGAAATACAACAGGTACTGATTATCCAAACACTGCTTTAAAATACACAGCAACAGTCATATGCTCGGATATATGGATGCATATTAAGATTGTGAAAGCTTCGATGCCGTAAAAATCGTAAATTAGAGACTAGTGTCAGTGTAGTAGTACATAAATGCATCGTAAGTTTGACTATCCGAACTATTCTGATGCATCACGTTGTTTCGTTTTATAGCTATATAACTTTCTGAAAGTATTTGAGAACAAGATCCTGAGACGAATATTCGGACCCAAGAGGAACGGGAATGGGGAATGGTGGAAACTTCATAACGAGGAATTACATAATTTATACGGTTTACCAAACATTGTTAGGGTCGTCAAGTCTAGGAGGCTTAGATGGGCACGACATGTAAATAAAATGGAAGAAAGTAGAAACGCTTTCAAAGTCTTGACTGGAAGACCAATCGGAAAACGACCATTAGGAAGTCGTAGGCGCAGATGGGAGGACAATATTAAGATGGATCTCGCAGAGATTGGAATACAAAGTAAAAACTGGATGCAGTTAGCTAAGGATAGAAGTCATGGAGAGCTTTTGTGAACGCGGCATTGAACCTCCGGGTTCCATAGACCATAGAGTTAGTTAGTTAGATTATACTCTTTACCTGTTCTCTGCCAATAGCAACTGTATGAATTTATAATACAAAACTGAAATACACAAGAATAAAATTAAAAAAATAATGTGATATTTCGCAGGGCATCTTATGTAAAGAGCGCCTTGTATTCTTCACAGGTTCTGTACTACCAGTCAGTATTTGAATTTATTAAACAAAGCTGATATACAGGATAACTAAAACCACTTATCTATAATGTGATGTTTCGTAGGGCGCCTTATGTAAAGGGCACACTGTACCTTTTACGGGTTCTTCGCCAACAGTAACTGTGTGTATTTATTGTACAGAACTGCTATACAGAAGAGTAAATAACATCGTTCATCTTTGATGTGGTCTCGGAAGGGCGCCTAATGTAAAGGGCGCACTGCACCTTTCACGGGTTCTTTCCCAATAAAACTAAGAATTTATTACTAAGAACTTGAATTTTTATTTATACTGTGATATTTCGGAGGGCGCATCGGGACACGTCCCGGTGTCCCAGTGGGCCAGCACGGGCCTGATTGTATGTTGAACACCCTGTATTACTGATTACTATTATTATTCTTACTGACGATCATTTAAATCGCGAACATTTCTCGGATTCAAATGGTTTCACATTAACTATTATTTCGTAAAATCTAATATGACTTTTGCATAAACTACAGTATGCTTATATATTGCGAGAGCTGTGACTCAATTATTCGCAGCAAACTCAGTCGAGTTTGTAAACAAAACCTAGCGTGAAAAAAAAATACAGAAAAATCAAAACAGTAGCAGAGCCACAAGGGACGTATTTGATGGAAGCCCGAGCCGTAGTAAAAGGAAATGTTAATATTTTCATTAGGCTGATACTTTCTGAGATTATAGGAAACTTTTAAATAAATACTTTCATAGTAGACAAAAGGATTCAAATATATTATGATTTTTATTAATATAGAAATAAAAGCATTATTGAAACTATATATATTTCTGTGGACATACCCTTTACTATAGTCTTGTAATTTATAACCTGTAAAATAAGCATCTCCTAGATCACAAGAAATTACATGAGTAAGAATATTGAAAGTAATTTTGCAACGTTTAGTTTAATTCTGGAATCTAGTGATATGTCGATTCAGAAGCAACTAGATGTAATCAATTACATTTTGACGTTTAAAATGCAATGAAAACTACTTCCTTGTCACCTCAGGGAAATGGGAGATTCAGATCAAAGAAGAGTCAAACATCTGTGTGCATAGGGTAGAAATAATGCCAGCAAAAAGGACGAAAGTAGTATCCCCATCAGGATTCTGTCGCCTACAGTCGGACAATTTGTCGATGCCGAACAGATGCCGCGGTGCGATTGCCGAGGCCGGCGTCTTTCGCCACGATTTTCGACCGTGACGAATAGTTGCCTTGCCGAGCAGTCGGCAAACAGCCAGAAATGAGCATTAAATGCGCCGGTGCCGCCGTCGGAAAGTTGTCTTGCCGAGCAGTCTGCAAACAGCCGTAAAGAAGCAGTAAATGCGCCGACACCGCCGTCGAAAAGAGGCCGGCACAAGGATTTGGCATAGGGTCGGAAAGAGGCGTTTCCAACTGTTTTGCCGACTCTGACGGTCAGCAACAGTCGACAAAGAGTCGGTAAAGGGCATTTTATTTTACGATTTTCGACCGCTTGCCGCCTCGGCAAAAGGTCGGCCACTTTGAACAAGTAGATCGTCGTGTCGCCGCGGAAGGGTGCCGGTTGCCTCCAGCGGCCCACCATCGTCGATGGCAGCAATCCCTCTTTCCGACCGCGACCTCCTGATGGTGATACATCAAATTTAATTTTTATTGAATTAGAGTTACAAAAGAATTGCTTTTTCTATATACACTTGAAGGCTGCGAGTATAACTGAAAGACGTTTGCATATATCATTCTCACATGTTCAGGTTCTCAATTATATTACAGATTCATCAAAGGGGATCGCGCTTATTAATATCAACGAGAGTCATGCTACCTCAGATTCATTATCTTCAAACGAGCTCACCCTCACTATAAATGAGTGTCGCGCTTCCACAGATTAATTGTCATCAAAGGGGATCGCGCTTATTAATATCAACGAGAATCATGCTACCTCAGATTCATTATCTTCAAACGAGCTCACCCTCACTACAAATGAGTCTCGCGCTTCCACAGATTCATTGTCATCAAAGGGGATCGCGCTTATTAATATCAATGAGAATCATGCTACCTCAGATTCATTATCTTCAAACGAGCTCACCCTCACTACAAATGAGTCTCGCGCTTCCACAGATTCATTGTCATCAAAGGGGATCGCGCTTATTAATATCAACAAGAATCATGCTACCTCTGATTCATTATCTTCAAATGAGCTCACCCTCACTACAAATGAGTCTCGCGATTCCACAGATTGATTGTCATCAAAGGGGATCGCGCTTATTAATATCAACGAGAATCTTGCTACCTCAGATTCATTATCTTCAAACGAGCTCACCCGCACTATAAATGAGTCTCGCGCTTCCACAGATTCATTGTCATCAAAGGGGATCGCGCTTAGTAATATCAATGAGAATCATGCTACCTCAGATTCAGTATCTTCAAACGAGCTCACCCTCACTACAAATGAGTCTCGCGCTTCCACAGATTCATTGTCATCAAAGGGAATCGCGCTTATTAATATCAACGAGAATCATGCTACCACAGATTTATTATCTTCAAACGAGCTCGCCGTCACTATAAATGAGTCTCGCGCTTCCACAGATTCCTTGTCATCAAAGGAGCTCCTGCTTATTAATAACAATGAAGTTCACTCTACCTCTAATTCATTATCTTTAAAGGGCCTAGGGCTCACCAGTATGACTGATACTCACACTATCTCAGACTCGCTTTCACCAAGCCTGGGCTCAATAATGAGAATCGTTAATGAGAATCTCGCTACTTTAATCTTACACTCATCGACGTTTTCCGCTTCATGTTCTTTCACACTCTTGATCGGGATTGCACTGCTTTTTGGGGACTCTATTTCACACGAACTCACACTTATTTATTAAGTCAGGGGCTGAGTAAACCAAACTCGCGATCTTAGAGATCTCAAGCTAAACTTGCTAATATGGTACGAGCATTGAGTATTGCATTTATTTTCAATGACTGGATTCAATTTATATTCAATTTCATTCTACACAGATGTTAGAATGTTTATAGTTCTAATACTGTAGCAGTAAGAACACATTTTGTTTCATGAAACCATTAATATTTACAAAATTGATAAATAATTTTCAATAGATTAACGTCACGTTCACCCTGTTCTTTTATATTCTGCAAAGAGAAGTTCTTGGTATTTATATCAGTATTTTACATTGTTGGGTTCACACAAGTGTTCCTTTTACAGGGTATGGTGACAGTCATACAAACTAAAAATGGTATCGCCACACTTACATATTCTAACATTGGTACTTAGTGTTTTGCCTGTGTGCGGAAGTTCCACTGTTCTTCAGGAGAAACTTACACCAATAATTGCAGCTGAATCATCACCATTTCCAAAGTATGTGGCAGCCAAATACACAAAAGTCTTCTCAAACAATTGGTACGTTACCATCGTTTTAGCACCGAAAGTAACTGTAAGTATAACATTGTTTCAAGAAGTGTGTAAAGGCAATCAAGTTGTCGTACATAACATTGGTCATACAGATGCAGATAGAATGGAAAATGAATTCCTCAATTCACGCATTCTAGCAGACAGCAAAATGGTTATCCTCATCATTGAAACTCCTGACAACTTAAAAGAGGTTATTGACAAAAGCCGTAATTCATTCTACTGGGATACTCGAGAAAACTTTATGATCATTGTGACTTCCTATATTGTTCAAAATGAACACGAAGTCCAAACCATGTTTGACATAACTTGGAACTCAAATTTACTTCATGTTATTATAGTGTTTCAAAAAAGTTGCCTCCAGGAAATCTCAAAGAAAAATACAACAGAGTGTAAACATTACGCAACTGCAACATGTAATCCGTTCTTAAGTAAATTGACTATATCACATTTTAATATATCTTCTCCAAACAATGACTATTCATATGCAAATTTGAAATTGTCATACTTGAAAAATATGTATGGTTATCCCTTAAGATTAACTGCAGGAAAAGACATGATGCCTCTTCTAAGAATTGTTCGACAAGATAACGGTGATAAATATAATCATTTCGGACAGTTTGGACATTTCCTACATTATATGATGGAAAGTATGAATTTTACTATTGCTCATGTGAGGCCTAAATTTGATTTTCCCAATGCAGGCCTTAAACAACTCAACGGTAGTTGGTCAAATCTTTTAGGTGACTTAGAAGCGAAACGAGCAGACCTTGCACTGCGTCCTGTGTTGTTCAGGTATGACAGGTACCAAGATTTCAAGTACAATTACCCTTTCTTCATCTGCAATTTGAAAATTCTTCTTCGGAAATCAAAACCACTTCCAAAATGGATGGCAATCTTTCTACCGTTTTTACCAGAAACATGGGTTTTCCTACTAGTAACGCTCTTTGTTATGGAAGTATCTGTGATAGTTTTGCAAAGAATAAATCATGTCTCTGTGAGTGCAATGAAGACATTTCTGCATCTATTGTCCGTTCTATTAGGGATTTCCTTTGAACAACCACGTCTATTTCGCGAAAGGTATATTCTCTGCTTATGGATATATTTTTCCTTGATTTTAAGCTCAACATACCAAGGGTCTATTCTTTCTTTCTTAACAGTCCCACGATTTTATCCACAAATTAGTACATTTGAAGACTTCTTGAATGCAAAAATAACACTCTTTACCAAAGCTCCCGTGCTACCTCTGTTGAAAGAAAGTATGAACGATCATTTGAAACGTATTGCAAATCGTACATTTCCAGAATCCAATCTAGCAAAACTAATACCAGAGATTCAGTACAACAAATCACTCGCCATTATGTATTTCGAGAAGTATTTGCAGTATAATATGAAGAATTTAGCCTCATGTGACAAATGTGTAAATGACTATTACATAATGAAAGAAGGTGTCGGATTAAGTATGTTCAGCACTTGTGTTCCAAAGGAATCTCCCTTTCTAAATAGAATTGATCATTTAATGATGATTGCTGAAGAAGTCGGTTTGGAAAGTCGTTGGCTCGAAGAATCCACGAGTACAACGGAAAACCACGGATGCCAACAAGAGCATTGTACCTTTGAACATAAATCCACTTTGACTTTCGAGCAGGTATACTGTTGTTTCGTTTTATTGTTCTGTGGAATAGCTGTTGGAAGCTTGTCGTTACTATATGAAGTCTTGTTGAAAGGGAAACTAAATAAAGAAAGACGAAAGCGATGAACTACAATCGTAACCAGAAAGGAAATCTTAAGTAAAATGAGGCAAATAAAGAATAATGTGTACATTTGTAGACGTTTGATGCATAACAGGGGAACTCATTCCAATTCTGTTATATCCTAATTCTGCTGATGTTTATCACAATAGTCGCATCTATAAAGCCATGCTGACTTTATCATTAAACTGTTTTAACGTGGAAATTGATTTAAAAGTTACCGTATGAGCTGTACCAAAATGTCCTGTCAACAAGGACAAATAGCCAGTTCGAAGTAAAATTGTTAACCCTAAGAATTGTAAGAAATAACGGGGGCAGTGGCGAAAGACATAAATAATTGTTGGAAGTATCTTATACATCGTATCAAACTATTACAAGTGTGTAATAGTAAAATTGTTTGTAAGCTAAAAGTTTTAAAAAGTGAGAGATCAACACTCACAGTTATCTGTCCGTCAGCCATTTTGATCCCCTGGACCTCATTTCGTAATAATTTTCGCAAACTTTGAGGATCACGACGCAAGTAATGAAATAAATAGTTATAACTGCAATGGTCACTGTCGCAAACCAAAATGGAAATTTTATTTTGCGTCGACGCAATTCAGTACTGTATCAAGTTCCTGAACTGTTTTCTTACGTCTCAGGGACATAGTAATGCGTCATAGGAATTTATGCATTATATATAGCTACATACTTTGAAGGATGAATAGATAGTAATTGAAACGAGTTTCAACTGTTATGACGAACGAATGTGTGTTCAGAGTGAAGATTAATGAACAAACTGGATATTAATATTCTCTTGTTAGTTATCTGTAGGTGCTAACGTAATTAATCAGTGATAGATACAGAGATATTTTGAAGGAGGATTTGAAGAATATGACAAGTGGTAGTGAATTGTGGTGAATTAGAAAGCTAGAATGGTTCAAGTGTATTCCGTATCATTTACATTACTATTCTATGGTGTCAATATAAACTGCATTCAATACCCTTCTTTTCTGTTACCTATGTTCAATAAGAAATTTATTAGACACAACATAAAAATCTATTTGTGTCGGGTGCTCAGTGATTATTGTGGTGTTCCAGAAGGTTCTACATCCCTCCAGGAATTGGGTAAGACCCATCCTTAGTTATTTTGTTGTTATTCAGTTGTGTTATTATACGTTATGATATTTTAGTTGTTTGTTTATTTATTTACGGGAGGTCAATTATGATCTTCTATATTATTATGTGGAGATAATTTAACATAAACGGAGACAAATTATAATATTTCTAACGAACCTCTCAAAAGTTCAAATAACTGCAAGATGGGTACAGAATAATTTTGTGAAATCATTCCATATCAGAACTTTCCCTTAGTAAAGATAAGGCATCTTCTTCCTTATCAAGATGTTATCTTTGAAGTAAAATCAAAATATTCTTACATAAATAAGAACATTAACGCCTTTCTATTAGAAAACTAAATATCGATCACATCACCTTGCGCCTTATTACACATTTCGCAAGTAAAATAATGAAGATTTAGAACATAAACACATTATACATATCAGTCGCAAATTATCTTTTGCTGATATTTCAGGAATTGAAAACATCAATAACGGATAGAAATGTATTAAAAATTCAATTCAGATCTGATGAAGAACGAACTGCTTTTATGAACATAATATGATACAACAAAATCGATGGGAAGCTTATATTCCCCATCACCTCATTTATTCCACGGGAGTTATAAAAGGCGTAGAAACAGACATAAGTATGAACGATCTTCTTAATGACGTTCAATGAGAGGTACAAACAGCTTGTGTACGATGAATCTTCCATAAGGAAAACAACAATGAACTAAAACTCATAACTAGAATCAGTGGCGTATTTACGATTTTGTTTCGGGGGGAGCCTTTGCTAACTTTCGCGGGGGGGAGCTTTGCCTGAAAATGTGAAAATTCTGCAAGATATTTTATATACTTTACTATAGTAAGTAAGATTTCGGGGCGGAAAGGGCTTAAGCCCGAAAGGCCCCCTAAATACGCCACTGACTAGAATAACGTTAAAATTCGATTCTTAGTCGCTGCCTTTTGAAGTGAAGCTTTGTTTTATCAAAAGAAATGTTTATACGTAAATTCCTTCTATTAGACAATGTCTATTTGGCTGTTACAAACTTCGTTATCTTAAAGGAAATTGTAGACTTAACAAAGTATTATGTGTAAAAATGAAATCTTTGAGTTTTACGTCCCACGTTTATGCCGGCTAGGCTAAAGGATACGTGAAAATGAGAAATGAATGAAATGATGGAATGAAGAAAGTGGAAGGAAACGGGAGAACCCCGAGAAAACCCACGCACATGGTGTTTGTCCACTACAAAGTTCACTTGGCGGGAGCAGGGTTTGAACCCGGGACCCCAAGCACCAGAGGTGAACGCTCTACCACTGAGCCACCGCGGCCCAAAGTATTATGTGTGCAATGTGGAGATAATCATCAGCACGAATCTTGCACCAATCCAATCAAATGCCTTAATTGTGGGAATGATCATACTGCAAAGATTTTTACAATGTACAGAGCGGCTAAGATAGCGCAGAATAATGGAAATCATGGCTCGTGAAAAATGTCTCTTTTAATGAAGCTAATTGTCTTATTAGCGAATCTAGAACAACTACCAATATATATCAGTTTGATGGAACATCTTCAGCAATATATTCAGATCCAAAGTTCCCTAATAATTCCATTTCGAAATATAAGACTTACGCCTCAGTTACTTCCTATGATGATGCGCTTTCTTTAGTTACTCCAAATAAAGATTTACCACTGGAAAAACTAGGAGTGAAGCTGATGGGAAATCTTTTCGAACTATTATTGGATCAAATGACAGGAATTTTGATAAAGTTGGTATTCATACGGGCCATTCATCCCAACCTTCCTTTCTTCTTGAATTTCAAAATAAAAGTTGTAATTATCATTCAAGAGATTTGAAGGTTCATCTCCGGTTTACCTCAATCAATGAGGATTATTCTTCTCATTATAAAATAATGTTATCGTCAGATAATTCAGATCAACATAGGAATTCTTTCGTAAATATACAAAATCAAACTGAAACAATGGGTAAGGTACCTACTTCTTAAACTCGCCCTACATCTTCAAGACTTTATCGTACCAGTACTAACTTCAGTGATAATACTAAACCTCAATGCTTTTCAGAATATTCAGTCACAAAATAAATTAACTTATAGATGCCATTAAGAAATGTCTTATACCATTCTTTGTGATCACTCTGGAAATCAAATATCAACAGCATCTTGATACTATACTCACTAATATGTATTCAGCCTTGGATTTACAATAAGGATTCATCACAACATGGACAGTCAAACTCCTAGGAGGTTTACATTGCTTCAGTGGAACTGCCAGAGTGTCTATGGTAAATTACATTATTTAAAATTATTAATTAACGTATTTTCTCCTGATATAATATTCTTACAAAAAACGTGGTGTACTTCTAAAAATCCTTCAAAACTCAACAACTGTAATTGCTCAATAAGTTAAGATATGATTCATACAGCGGTATTGCGATGTACATAAAAATAATTTGATATTTCAAACAGTCAATAAAAATTTCAATAGTTATCATTAACATATTCAATCAGAAGAGTTACAAAATATCAAAATGGTAAATATTTATTTACCACCCAAAATTCATTTAGATCAATATTTATGGATTCATCCGTTATTAAACAATAAGGACAGATTATATTGGAGGTTACTTCAATATACACACTAACGGTACTGATTTTAACCATGCTGATGCTGTAGGTAAATGAAGCGCTTAGAAGATAAAGGTGTTATGTAACATTTGCATATTTCGATAAAATTGACTTTCACAACATTTTCTGTTAACATACACCTTTCATAGTTTCCAAATGTCTTCACTGGTACTTGGACTCACTAAATGGTGCGTTATGTAACATGAGTAACGTATAACCCGTGCACGAACCACCAGAATTCAACGTTTCGAAAAACGTAACATAACACCTTTATCTTCTAAAAGCCTCAAATGTTTTTTAAAAGTGTTATTTAAATCGTTAGATGCTTATCTCAATGATGGATCACCCACCAGAATTCAACCATATATATGTAGCCATCAGATCTCTCTTTAGCTTGAACTTAAACACTGTATATCGACTGAGTGAAATACTTATTTTCATACATGGAGCAGCGATCATTATCCAATTATTATTAAAATTCAATTTTTACAAAATATTTCAAGTTCTTCGCAAATATAAAAGTTAAAATTTAGTTGTAAATTACATGAGAGTTCTAAAATTAACTGGAAAGAATATGAGTGTTTCATGGAGGAAAAAATATCAATTTCAAACAAAAGTTTTGAAATCGTTCAGATGATTAAAGTTACATCATCGTTATTACACACAGTTAATAAAAATTGGAAACATGGCTCTCTTTATAGATATAACAAAAATCAATGTAGCAAAAATACAGGGTGTTTCAAAATGAATTTCGGATTTTTAAGGCTTTGTAGTATTTATTACAATGAATTTACAATTATAAATAATACTTCAAATGAAAGAGCAAAGCAAATAGTTTTGTACACACGCATGTGCATGAAGTGTTTCCTCTGTCTGTCGTTAGAAGGCACTAGTATCAAAGATGGCGAATAGTGAACAGAAAGCTTTTTGTGTTTTACATTTTGCAAAGACTGAATCTGTAGTTACGGTGCAACCGTCTGCATAATGAATGTTAAGGAGACGCTTACAACTACGTCCTTATCGTTTGAAGTTGCTACAAGCTCTAAAGCCTACAGACTACGGTTTCTCCGATCGATTCAAGTTTAATTATTATGTGATACTGTTCCACATCCAAGTACAATGTTAAAGGCATTCATCGAGATCAGTGTTTCAGAAGATTTCATTCCGGGGGCTGGTCGGGTATCTATGTAAATGCTCTGTTCATGTACTTTCTTGTTCGGAGCAAAGGTAGAAGCGTGTCAGCCTTTTCCGGTACTGAGTTTTGAAATGATGCTGGTTTGACAATAAAATTTAGTTTTTTTCTGGTTTATGATGCTATTCGAACCCAAGCCATTTTTGAAATAGGAAAGTCATATAGGCCTCCTTATTTGTTGGAGTGGCGCTAGGGATTCGGAAAAAAAGATTTCTGACTAAGTGGGGAAGGCTTACCTTTCGACTGTACCGACGGAATTGACAAATATTCCTGTCGTAGTAATTCATTTGCTGGTTCAGTAGAAACTAAGTTGTCGTTGTTGGAATATTGTAGTCGTGTTGTGTGTTGTGCTCTGTTACTTCTTCCGAAGAAGAAAACACGAGTCGACCATCAAGAAAACTTATCAATTGTTATAAACGAAAATAAAATAAGGTAACCTTTACCAGGCACGTAGCCAAGGGTGGGGTTCCAGGGCGGCCTGACTGCTTTTCGAGACCAGAAATGAAAAAAATAAGGAAAGATAAAAAATGAAATGGGAAAAAGAAGGATCAGCGTTAAAAATAAACTACAGGAAGCTTTTGGTTACTCTTTCTTATGAGGAGATTTGTATTACAATACATGGTGGCGAGGTGAGCGATATATCCTGGAAAAATCAGGGAATTTGAAATTTCTAGAAAAGTTACGGACTTCTCAGAAGTTTTGCTACTAGTCAGGGAAATTTCAAGCTTTCGAAATCATAGTGCCGTTCTGTAATAGTGTAGATATTTTTTTAAATCACAATTTTTCGTCAGCGCTTCTCCGTAGTATCGAACATGTTATTTCACAAACAGTTTTCCACTGCTCCTATAACTTGTCATTTGGAATACAGTAGTTGACGCAATAATAAATACAAAAATACATATGGAAAGAAAGTTCTGTTAACATTTTGATTCAACAGAGAAAGGAATGCAGATATTGTAAAATATTTTACAAGAGATCATTGAGTATGTACTTTTTATAATAGTTGAGGTCATAATGAAAGGAAATTTGTTATATTTGAATAAACAGAGGAAGGACGTAAATATTGAATAATCTTTTTCAATACGTTTCTTTTATTGTTTTACTCCAGATTTCTTCATAGTTTGTTATTAAAATACCAACATATCCTCATTTTATTGTCCTAACAAATCAATATATGCTGATAGTAAAGTAGTTTAGATCAGTGCTGAGGGTACTCAATCCTAAAATAAGCATATATCCAATATTTATTGAATTATCGTAGTTGGAGAATAAAAATGAAGCACAAAAATTGCTTGAATCCAGAATCAACTCTTAGTCTCGCACCATAGAAGATTAGACCAAAAATCAACAAGTTGCCATCCCGGAAACAAGCTCAGTCATCTCCTTAACACTTTAGTTCCAAAGTTACTTTTAGTTTCTGAAGTATTTATCATTGTCCTCAGTGTGTGAATTATCAGGGAGGATGATGGGAATATCGCCCTCAGTAAAACTGGATGTCTCCCATATGTTTTGAAATTTCCCATGTTAATTTTTTCGGATGTGCACTTTATCCCCATTTAAATAGTCTTTTGATTGGCACCTTGGTTATTCTTTTGTTGGATCTATGTTTGCCCCCCTTTTTAATCAACAGAACATGTGTATTAAGGTTAATAGTCAATTTTGATTTACAGAAGTAATTTCTTTTAAACAGCTTCAGGGTACACAATTGGATGGCGAACTGAGTCTAGGGGTACGCGAGAAAAAAGATTGAATAGCACTGGTTTAGATTGGTAGAGCTCTTGGACCTTCAGAATTTCATGTCACCCCCCAGTTACGAAATCCTGCCTAACAAACCAATATATGTTTCAGTAAAATAGTTTAGAATGATCGAGCCCCTGGTGTGATGACAATAATATTTCATGTCACGGACCCCCACCCCCTTCACGAAATCCTGGCTATGTGCCTGCCCATACTGAACCTTCCATTTTAATTCTTTTTCTAAAACTTCAGAGAGCCTATTATGCGGTAAAAAATAAAATTCCAATCAAATACTTCCTATTAATCGATAAAATTATTTTGTTCCACGCCATTTTTTTAAAAAATTGCAACCAATCTAAACATGCTAAAATGGAAGGTAGTTTTTTTTTGGATTGGAATGGGTTAACACTGTGAAACCTAAAGGCTTGAATATATGGAATCAAAGTGTGTGTATGTATATAGTCATTATAGAGCAAGTGGGCTGATAGTATAAAGTAATGTCGTGGATGGTGACACCTAGCTGCGGCCAATGTAGTCACATCGAAATTTGCTTGTTGTGTACATATTATTTGACATTAGTGTCTTCGTCTTCGACACACCTATGGGCAATTTATATTAGTGTATTCAAGCTGGTAAAACAAATTTCAATGTTTCAGAGTGTTAAAAAATAGTTCAGGGTTGAGATGCCTTAGACAAGTAACAGCAGATAAATATTTCTTGTAAACTATTTGTCCTTGCCTTGTGAACTTATTTGAATTTATTTTTAAGACCTTTAGGCAACTTTGGATCACGCCGAATGGATAATGTTGGGGTAATTAGTGGAATGAAGAAAGTGGTAGGATACGAGACAACTCCGAGAAAACACACACACTCGATTTTGTCTACCACAAAGCTCACACGGCACTAACCGAGATCAAACCGACTACCACAAGCACATGAGTTGAATGCTTCACTGCAAAACTAGAGTAACAATTCTTGTCATGAGTATTCTTGGTAATAACTTTGTTGTATCTTAATCAGCATGGTGCTGTCTGCTATAATTTTCTTTCGTTCGCATGATATGCGTAGGTGTGGGCACGAGTCGAGTCAAAGATAGTTTTCTCGAGTCGAGTTCCGAGCTGAGTCATTGTTTTTGAGGTTGGGTTTCGAGTTAAGTTAAGTTTGAAAACTGGCTCGGTTGTTCAGCTGGTTTTAACTCGTTTCGAAAGCAATGAGAAATGTAAGCAGTAATGTGGAATATTTTTAATGTTGTTCCCACTAGGGGACACTGCTCGCATCTCGTCTGGTCTCGGTAACGAGCAGCAATATGTGTATATATTGTAGTTCTCAGAATCAAGGCTGAGACCTGCACAGTCGAATTTTTGAGCGCAAGCAGAAACCCAACCCGGGTAGTGATGTCGACCGGTTCGGCTCGGTTCAACTGAGTGAACAGCTCGAGCAGTCACCGTTGGGATGAATCATAGACTCGGCTCAATTGAGCCGATGGCTCAAGCCGGTTTGGTCGAGGTGAGCCATCTGCTCGGTTCGGCTCGGTTCAAGTAAGCCACCCGCTGGAGCCAGTTCGGTTGGGATGATCCATCAGCTTAGTTTGGCTCACCCGGGCCGAGCAGTTTTAAACATGTTTGGCCTGCGCCCTACAACTTTTAACAATTTTTGACTGAGCCCGAATACTTACTCCTTCGGAACTCAATCTCAGAATCTCGTGAACGATGTCCTTGCCTCCTGGACTTCAGACTACCTAGGTCGGCAATGAACTAGTTTCTAGTATTCAGATACAAACCGGATATCTTTCATGTTTATTTACGGTATTGTTATAATAATAATAATAACAAGCTGAAGTTTTATCATTGATAATAATTATATTGTCTATGTAGGATACTTGAAGAGAGTACTTGAACTACGCATAGGATTTTCTCGACTTGACTCGAAACTCGACCCGAATTCGAGTCGAGTTGTAAGAAATTTTTTAAACCGAGTTTCCGAGTGGAGCTCAGAGATATCTGAGTTGAGTCGAATGGAGTTTCAAAGAAAACTCAATCAAACTCACTCGTCCCATGTGTAGATATACTGGAATGTTTTACGAGACAAGACGAGACAAACGAGAAGAGACGAGACACGAGACGAGACAAGCACGTGTTTTCGAGACGAGACAGCCTGAAGTCTCGTCTCGCCTCGTGACACACTAATAACAAAACCTATCTATGTTTTCCTTATCTTCAGAACTGTTTGAAACATCAAATTGCTGTAAGAGGCATACTTATCTAAGACGGGATACTTATCTAAGCACTTATTTTGAAACAAACTCTTTCGAAAAAGTCAAATTTCGAATCCCTTGTAACTTTGTTTTTATTTGTTTGAAATAGGGGCTATTTGAAACATCAAATTGTTGTAAAACGGTATTATGATCTTAAGGTCTACTTGGTTAGATGTGACACTTATCTAAGCACTTTTTCCAAATAAACCCTTTCGAGAAAAAGTCAAATTTTCCATTCGTTGCTACTTTGATCCTTTTTATTCGAAATAACTTGTATCATCATTTTAGTTTTCAACTTTTAGGTACTTTGGATCTGAATAGTCTCGGCCAACTGAATTACATTATTATTATTATTATTATTATTATTATTATTATTATTATTATTATTATTATTATTATTATTATTATTATTATTATTATTATTATTCCAGATGGCTCCAAAATTTTTAAGTTTTCAATATAGTAGAGTCCTTAGTTTGCAACATTGCGCAGTGAGTGCGGTATTATGGGTTTCTGATTACTATATATATATTTGAAATTTGTAATAACTTCATAGTACCCCTTAAAAATAACACACAGTTAGGTTAGGATGGTAACATTAGTATTCTGATGGTATAGCAAAGTATGTCAAACACTATCCCGCTGCTGGTATTTACACGATCCAAAATTTGAGCATGTTTCTCCTATTAGATTAAAAGTTACAAAGGTATTTCAAAGTAAAAGGTCTACCTTGTATATATATAGACAGTATATTAAAAAAAAAAAAGAATTTGTGCGACATTTTTATAATGTTCGTGTCTTTCCTATCCTCCTATAATATTATAGCAACACTTTTTGATAGCTGTAATTACAAGTTCTTGCAATTACACATTATAAGCAATCTATCTGGGCTATTATTTTATCCGAAACCTTTAATTCTATCAACATTAACACTAATTATTTGTTCCTTTTCTTTTTTCTTTTTACGTAATATCTACTCATTCCCAGTAAAAAAAAACTAATAGAAAAATACAATTTCCATCAGAATTTTACTTGAACCTTATATCGTAGAAGTCTTCGTTTAATGCTATGTATTAAAATGGTGTAAAATTACAACTTTCAATTCACTTTATTAATCTACACGTATGTAATATATCGAAGTTAAGAATATTATACTGACGGAGAAAGCAGTTCTGTTTCAGTGTTTTGTGAATACAAGTCCATTAACATCAGAAGCAAAGTTAATGCCAGTATGAAGTGCACGAATCTTACATTCTTTTTTCTTTGCAGTATCACGTGTGCATTGGAGCATAGCTAGGATTTCAGCAAAATTTTGGTAAGGAGTGCTAAATTACATATTATTTCAAATTATGATTTTTATGACTTCTACAGAAGGGTCATCAGGATATATCAGATTGATTTTCAAATTTTTTCATAACTGATGAAAAATTTTGCCGAGACCGCAATGATGTCAAAAATTTCTTTCTCCTGTTTAATACGATAATTGTTTCACTTGAATTACAGATGAAATAACATATTTATTTGATGTTATTTCCTCTGTTAATTTACACTTAATATTATCAATTATAAAATATCTCACACTTTAAAATCATTTAGTATAATACACATGATGCATTCTTCATGAAAATACCCAGAGTTCTACTTCTATTAACCTCAAAGACTTATTTTATAGTTTTCGTCTTTCTCTGTTATAGAGTTTGCCTTCTGGTTCTATTGCGAGCTCTGATGGTCGCTGTGTGAATATCAAAGAATCTGTATCGAAATATAGTACTTTTTTTTGCAGCAGTTCTAAATATTTGTAGAGTTCCAGACGAGCTTGACACGTCGTAAATGCTCCAAAGACAACATTAGCATTGTGATTTTGTACTGGAACATCATCTTCATACTACCAATAAAGGTATAAGAACAAATCATTGACAGGTAAAATTTGGTTGACTTGTATACCTGGAGTAGTTAATTTTTGATACAGTTCTTTGGGGTCGTTAATGATGGTCGTTTGGCTGAAATTGTCTCTTATAGCGAGTCATCCCCAGAAGGCATTCAAAGAAGAGTTTTGCAAGACTATGACGTGCTGAATTTGTCATTATATTTGCTGCATCTAAAGTTATGCCTCCCGACGGGAGCTCATGTGGTTCGGATTCCACGTTAATCAGTAGGTCCACGTCTCATATAGCCTCGCTGCTGAAAGGGACGCTAAACTAAAATCAACTCAAATCAACTAAAGTTATACCTTCACGTTATTGTACCATTTGAATATACTGCTGCTTTCCTTCTTCGGTGACGCAATTGGCCGGCCATCCAGAAGCTTCTAGCTTAGATTTCAAAAACGTGTTAATGTATTCGCTGAATAATCCGCCAGTCTTGGTTTCTGGATCATATACGGTGATGCCGTAATCCCAAATTTCGTAAATTTCAATGACTTGATACACAAGTTCAATGACTTTTTGAATTTCATAGGACACCCACGTTCATGTTAGACTTCGTTCACTGTCGGAATGTGTACATTCAGAATCTTGATTTAATGCTCTGGCACAAGAAGTGGAAAAGCGGACGGTAATGATGTGATGATGTCATAATGAGAATTGATGCACATTAAATTGATTGGAATTTTGTCTTCGCCACCAGGCCCTTCATACAGAATATCTTCTCCGGAAAAGCTGGTGTATACGGTAAGTTTATAATCGGTCAAGTAGCGTTGTAATTATCGCAATTCTTCCACGGATCCCTCATGTTCTAAATTCACTGAGGATCTGGACAAAAGTTTAAGTACGTCTGGAATAACTTCACACTTGAGCTGTTTGCGATATCGATTGTACAGTTTCTGGTTTGTATCTTCATACTTTTTCAATCCAATAGCAACCACAATTGCATAAGCCAAACATTCCTTGTTGGTCTTTTTCACTCGTAGGATGCCATTTTTGCGTTTTAGTAAGTCCTCGTTTGATAAAAGACCTTGACGTACCAATCCAAATCCACGGGGCACAACCACATGATGAAAATGTACAATGAACGGTTCGTTCATGAGAAAACTATCGTTACTTTGAAGGATGCGATCAAGGGAAGCCCATAAAATCTCCAATGTTAAGTTATTTGCACGCCTAAAAGATAAACAAAACGGCTTGTTCTTCTCATCATGAGATAAAATAGATAATCCAACCATTTATGTTTCGTCGACATGTTCCAATAAGTAATCCAACATATGTTGAAACGAGTTCTGAACCCACTCAACAATACCGATGTCACTGGTTGGAGTATTGATTTGAATTTCCAGCATTCGTCCTTCGAGATTAAAACGCCGATAAATCTATTGATGTCTCGCAAGACAGTAAACCCAGAAGTAGCCATATTCAAACAGGAAAAGATAAGGTAAAACAAAAAAGGAATAGGCAAAGAAAACAAATATCTAAAACGAGAGAAAAAAGCTCGAATTAAAATTGAATTACCAAATCAGAGTTTACTTACTCGTTTAACGGTATCAAAATGACTACACGATTAATCCTGAAAGCATTATCATATCTCAAATAGTCCTACTGCTGAAACGTTTTATTGTTATCATACTGGAAATCAAACCTGGGACCAAAATCAACATGTAACTACCCTAAAATTCTGTGATAAAAAGAATGAATGAAATTGTTTTCTAACTGTGCTGAGAGAATCATTGTAGTAAGCATTTTCCTCCTCATACTGAACTTTGAAACGTATGTGGAACATAAAACGGAAACAAAATCTCATGCGTCTGCTTTGTATGCACTCTATTTCGACCTAACAAGTAGACCTCACCACTTCGCCGTTGCGTTAGCAAAAGGAAACAAATACTGCCCTAATATAGGATTGAATATAAGACACTGACAAAAATTTTAGCTGCTAATGAGCACTAGAAACATGGAAAGACGAAATAGAAACATGAATTTGGGAAAGCCAAATACAATATAATTGGATAGTTGCAAGACCGATATTTTTTTAAAAATAGATGGGGGAACAATATTTATGACTTCAACTATGTAAATCGAATTAGGAGGGATGTTTTTATGGCATTCCAGATCATGGCCGCCATCTTGAAATCCGCCATATTGGATCGACGTCAACTTTTTCAAATGGAAAGAGGGCCATGTGAGGTATCAAACAACAGTGATTGTTTCCACCCAATCTCATACACTAATTAGTTTGTCCATATCTAGAACGGTTTACAGCTTACAGCTCTTTGAATGTTGAAAAATTCGTTGTTTGTAGTAGATAACAGATAACTACAGTGACAATGGACATAGCTCCAGAGATAGCATTCTTACTGGACAAAATTAGGGCAATGCAAGAAATGCAAGTCCTCATCATTCATAAAATGGTCAAAACAGAATTTAGGAGCACCATGAGCACCTAATAAAAATTGAAGCGTCACAAATATCACAAAAGTTAATGCCAGGAATATTGAAAGCGTGCTTCTTCGGCATCTCGAACCATTCGATCGGCTCATCAATATATACTGATTTACAAAATGATTATTAAATCATTCTCGTGAAGCTAGGAGACTGAAATTGATTGTACACAAGGGAATGCAGAGTGACAATAGTATCTCTGTCATGCAGTTTTGAATGGAAATGTTAGTCCTTTATTGCATAATCACATATGGTACGCCTATGTTTTGTATTGTCTTAAAAAAAAAATACAATCAAAGGTTGAAATATGCCGGTGGTACCTTATGGAATTTGTCGCACATTCACTGATTTCCCAGCTGGAGCTATTGTACTTCGCACCTCTTTATTATTAAATAATTCTCAGGTATCCAGCATAAGTGAATTCCTGCTCCCTGTATTCGGCCAATAGCAATTCACATACCATTCTCGCAATTCATGTAATCCCATTTTAGCAGATGTTGATGCCAGATGTATTGCCAAGTCTCTGCAATAACTATTAAATCCAGTCTGCAATGTTACAGGCACTATTCCGTTCTTTTCCTGGAGAACAATGAACAGTTTACCAACTAAATTTCCCTTTAAATTAATTAAAGGCATGATTGTGTAGAAATGTGTCATAGGCTTTACACTTATTGTAAGAGCCTCAATTTTCCTTTTGCCTTTAAGAGTCTTCATCCCGGACAAATTAAAATACCGCAAATTTTACAGTAATTATGTGATATCTTCAAATAGATAAAAGATAATTGAAATGTGGAGCAAGAGCGCCCTAGACAATATTATTTTGCGTGAGGTACCGTTATCACAAATCACCTAGTGGCTTTCCGTTTTCAGCTGTTTAGAAACGCGAAAATAAATGCCGATTTTCATAATGGCTCGAAATCGAAAGCAGATAAGTGAGTCGTGATAACGGTTTCTCATGTAAAATAATATTGTCTAGGGCGCTCTTGTTCCACATTTTGATTATCTTTTATCTATTTGAAGATATCACATAATTACTGTAAAATTAGCGGTATTTTAATTTCGCCGGGATGAAGCCTCTTAATATCCAAAGTTCTCGGGCGGTGCATTTCAAATTGAAAATCACTTTGGTCAGCATTACAGACATACTTAAACTCAAAATTACGCAACGTCTGTTTGATACTGTGAACGTACTCTTTAGCAGTCTGCATTAAGTGTGACTGGCGCTCATGTTGAAGTCTTGTTTTAAAGGTTGTCACTTTCCGTATCCCGATATTATAATGTCGTTTGAAGTTCAGTAGTCAGACCTCCGAGGCTTTAAACTGTTCATACTCAATATCACGCGCAACGTGGCATGCCATTCGCTGAAGATTACTGTCTGATTGCTGTTTGGAAAAGCAAGATTACTGGAAAAGATTGCTGTTTGGAAAACTACTTCACGTGCGTGGGTAAACTGCACGTACAATGCCTCCTGTAAAAGGTTACATATTGTCTTTTTACCGTGGTTTGGGTATTGTCATGTAATTAATAATTTGTTTCGTCTTCTCAACCGAGAGTGAATCGCGTTTCGATGGAAGTGATGCGTCTGACACTTGGTGTTCTGTCAGCATCTTCGGAATCTGTTGTGTGATTACACCCTTCCGCTTCCACACTAGCTTCTTGATTGTTTATCTCATGATGTGCCTCCTCTAGAATATCTACAGTGTATTCCATTTCGAATTCCAGTTCTTCATCCGCTATGAATCCAATTATGTCATCTGCGATTACTCTTTCATGTTCTGATATATTTGTTGCTTTGTGCTTGAACCGTAATGTCTGCAACTGCTGCAAGAGGTACATGGTAATGTTTGCCTTATTTAACGCCATGGTGTGTCGTTTTTTTAGTCTATATTTGTTGCCTGCACACACTTTCCCTAACACACGCACACACGTACGAACCTCACAGAATTACAGACACAATACAATAAACAAAATAACTATTTCTCAAACACTTCCAAGTTCACGAATAGAACTGACAGTGGGAATAATATATATATATATATATATATATATATATATATATATATATATATATATATATATATATATATATATATATATATATATATTTGCACCTATAGAGTTTGTCGCCGTAGAATGGTACACGATGCAGGTAAGCTCCTACCTTATACCATAGCTATACGACCAGGAATGCCATTAGCAACCAATATTACTATTCTCTTCATCGTGCTGCCCCAAATGCTTATACTTACAGTTTGAATTTACAAACGCACACACGCAGTGGCGAGGTCAGAACCACTTTATGAATGCTGAGGACTTTCATTTTTTGCATTGCCGAAATTTTGTTCTGTAAGAATGCTGTCTCTGGAGCTATGTTCATTGCCACTGTACTTATCCGTTATCTGCTACAAACAACGAATTTTTCCACATTGAAAGAACTGTAAGTTGTAAACCGTTCCAGATATGGACAAACTAATTAGTGTATGAGATTGGGTGGAAAAAATCATTGTTGTTTGATACCTCACATGGCCCTCTTTCCATTTGAAAAAGTTGACGTCGATCCAATATGGCGGATTTCAAGATGGCGGCCATGATCTGGAATGCCATAAAAACATCCCTCCTAATTCGATTTACATAGTTGAAGTCATAAATATTGTTCCCCCATCTATTTTTAAAAAATATCGGTCTTGCAACTATCCAATTATATTGTATTTGGCTTTCCCAAATTCATGTTTCTATTTCGTTTTTCCCATATTTCTAGTGCTCATTAGCAGCTAAAATTTTTGTCAGTGTCTTATATTCAACCCTACATTAGGACAGTATTTGTTTCCTTTTGCTAACGCAACGGCGAAGTGGTGAGGTCTACTTGTAAGCTCTTAACGTACGTGCCTGTGACAAGAAATACTCGATTTCGATTCTCGACAGGAGATCAGATCCCACATTAAACTGAAGGTCCATGTCTCACTGTTAAAAGGCAGGGGAACAAATTCGTGCGTATTTTTTTGAAAAACTAAAATTTTATAATTTTAAAATTACGTTAACGGTAACTTTCAGACACTGAGCTTCCTCATAGCTAAGTGGTTAGCGTTACGCACCTCTGGCCCGAGTTCAACACCCAGTATGCGCTCAGATTCAATATTAAGCTGTATTCCTTGCCCTACTACTGAAGGGACGCTAAACCAAAATCAACAAATCATATCATTTCTTGTGCTTTCTTTTAATGTGTGGGATTCCTAATTCGAAACCCGGTCACGTAAGTGAAGGTACTCCCACTAATTTTTCCATTTGCTCTCCCATAGACTAAAGATTTCATGCTAAAATAAAACAGTGCGTTAGTGATAACACGTAACACATTTCAAAAGCACTCCATTGATATTAAGTAAAGCGGTTGATAAACTTGTCTGAGGATTAAATCTTATTGTACTTACCTCAAATTCAACGAAGGAAGTAAAGTCACGCTGACACAATAGGTACACCTGCTCAATTTCAAGATCTTCGTGGAAGTAGGACTTGAAAAAATGAAAAATTGATTTTTTATTTAGGTCAGAAACGTGTTTAACTATAAAGTGACATCACTATTAGCCAATCAAAAACAAGGAAATTAATAAATAACATCACGGAGAACCAATGAAAACACAGCTTTCATCATGTATCATGAGCCGAAACGTGATGTAACAAACAATCTGATTGGTCGATCATTATTGTGACATTATTCACGTTTTTCTCCTTACACATCAATAGTTACGACATATTAGCCAATATATTTTAATTATCATCTAGTATCGCGATTCTGGTCATGACATCATACCGTTGACAAAAAATATGCTTTCGTTAGCTTATTACGACATTTAAATTAACACATCTAAAATGTGATTCATTTTTCTTAAACTCGATTGAAAAATGTAACACTCATCGATATGTTACGAAACTTTCTTTGACATAACTGTAAAGTTGAGCTCTAAAGGTCCGTCGTTGCACTAACAGCTGAGAAAAAAATGCTGATGTAGTACTCTTCGTAAAAGCAGATTCTGCAATTTCATAATAAACTTCTATGCGTAACAACGAGCAGAAATGTGTAATGCAATATAATCTGTTTAAATCTTCTCGTCTTCTTTTCATACGCAAAACTGCTCGCACAGAAAATTAAAACTTCTCAATGGGGCACGGTAGCTCAGCGCTTGTTTCTGATGTGTGAGGTCCCTGCTTCAATTCTCAGTCAAGTAAGTGTATCATGTTTTCTCATTTCACCATTTCTCATCATCGTGTCGCTTAGCCTTGAGAGGGACATTAAACTCAGCATTTCCTGAAACTAGCACCAAGGATCGAACTCGGACGATTGCAATGTCTATAACATAATAATCAACATATGTAAGGTATCCATGTTCATCCCTGAGGTGGAACAAAATGGATCACGAAGTACATATCGAATTTAAGGAAATAATCTTAAGTACACCTCCAAACAATCATATAACGTAATAAGGCTCCAAAATCAATCATTGATACTCATCAAAGGAAACGGACTATACATACACCTTATAAGGTAAGAAATGAAGATAACAATCTCGAAAATTTTATACCCATAAAAGAGAATAAAATCGACCCCTTCGGTAGGTCTACCCCATAAAGGCAGAGCATGGCCTAACACCACGTGACCCCATGACGTGATCCTAAAGGCGATGCTAATGTGGATGCAGGGGCGTCTAAAAGGGAACAAAAATAAAATAGGCTATATATATATACACCCTATAAGGTAAGAAAGGGAATAACACTTTTCAAATTTATACCCATAAAAGGGAACAAAATAAACCCATAGGTGGGACTACGGTACCTCATAAAGGCGGAGCGTAAAACTATCTAAACTAGAGGGGCCGGAGGCGCAAACTTTCGGTGGGCGTCACACTCCAGGGGGCGCAAAAGTTAAAATCAGGTAACACAAAATAAGCTATACATACACCTGTAGTCCATCGTAAGGTAACAATCCCTAAATATTATGCCATAAAAGGGAACAAAATACACCCTAGGTGGGACAACCCCATAAAGGCGGACGGGGTGTGGCCTAGGAGCGCCGAAAGCGTAAAAAGTTCAAAATTAGATACCGTAAGGTAAACTATACATACACCTGTATTCCATCAAAAGGTAACAATCTCCAAAATTTTATGCCGTAAACGGGAACAAAATCAACCCCTTGGTAAAACTACTTCATAAAGGCGTGGCCTAACACCACGTAACCCAAAAAAGCGGAGCTTAACATCACGTGAACCTATGACGTCATACCACGTGACCCCAACAAATGGGCGCAAAATTTTGGCGGGGAGCGCCACGCTCCAGGGGCGGAAAAAATTGCCTTAGGTCAGGCCCTTACTACGAAAGGCAATCCTGAAACTTACACTGGAACTCATATAGGCTATATAGTTTTCAAATATATCTAAGTCAGAATTTTGGAACAATTCACCATGTGATTATCCGAACGAAGTAAAGGATTTCACGTAGGTCAAAATGAAGATGCATGACATATTGGTTACAATGAAAATGCGTGCTTTGTGTAAATCATATATCTCTATCTATCTATCTATCTATCTATCTATCTATAGCTGCTCGAGGTCTATTTCGGTCCCAATAATAGATATTGCTTTTCTTTTCAGATATTCGACATTTAGCTGTAATTTTGAGTCTATCATAAGATTCTACTTATGATTAAAAGTAAAAATTAATAAAACAATATAATACTTTTCATATACGCTCTTTGCTAAAACATTTTGCTTCATGAAATATTTACAGAGTTTACGTATTTTCTGTAAAATGGCTCTTATTTCAAAGGGAGTGAGATTTGATTCCACCATTTTACATTAAAATAGTTATAAAAAGGTTTATCTACTATATTATCGATTCACAAATAAAGAATTTTGCGTTTTTTGAGCAATAAAGTCTCTTTGAATCAGTAAAACCCACCAAAGCTTCTTTCTGTGAAGTCAAAAAATCGAAGAACAAAAAAAGTTTTTGTTTTGGGTCAATTCCGGTTCAGAATAATAATATATTACAAGATGTATTATCATAGAGAATTTTGTTAATTTATTATTTAAAAAGGTTATATCTATACCATATCTATCGTTTTGGAAGGTTTATTACGGTCCTCATTTCCAGATAATTTTCGAAAAATATTTAATAATTTATGTGTTTTTGATCGAATTTAAGTGAAATTTTATCAATTTACGCTAACCTTTCATAGAAATGTTATTACAAAGTAACATAGTAAATAAATGAAAAATAAAGAATTAATACGCAATTAATTTTTTTGGTCATGAGGTCTAGTGTGAACTTTTTCTAGTTATTTCATAGTATTACAACTCATTAAATTTCATACTTAAGAACTTAACCAAAGCAAATCGTACCACTACCATATGAAGGTTGTCTCCGCTTAAACATTTCTTAAATATTGTAGTTGGAACATTGAAGTTTGTCATGGCTACCAACATTATGGATAACATTTCTACATAAAGAGACAATAGACAAACCACACGCTTCTTGTTGTAATCTTTTCGCCGGAGGAGCAGAGGAGAGGGGAGTATTTGTTGCCGTACGGAGAAGAGGGGGAGTATTAGTTTCTTTACGAACTGGTCAAACTACCGCGTACCATTCATATCTCGGTTGAATGGTTGATTGACAGTTCAATACACAATGACAGAGAAAATGGTTTAGTGTTGTGATGATGTGCGTGTATTAGTAAACAAAAGAACTGAGACTAGAGTTTAAAACATCACCTCGTGGGCGGTACAACGAGTTAACCTTATAAACATATATTTTCTTGTATATACATTCTTTTTGTCGTAACTTCCATAGTACCCAACCGAATTTCTTCAAATTTTCACCAAAGAAAGCTTACACTTTTTTTTCTTTTTATTTGTTAGTACAAGTAAAATCAGGAACATACATTAACATTATTTTTTAACCGAAAATATAATTTCACTTCTGGCACTTCGAGCAATTAAAATAAAAAAGAAAGGTAGAAAGAAATCTCTCGGGGAAAGTGTATCTGGTAAGAATTTTAGGAATCGCTACAGCGGTTAAGGTCTATATTAGCGTTTGTATATCTATTATACTCAAACTATATAAATACATTAAGCAAAATCCTTTTAAGATATTTAATAATCTCGTGAAAATCATATTGCTGTTATACCTACAGAGTAATCATTTCCTACTCGTCTATATATAATAGGAGTAAGCTTTTACGATCAGAGCCAGGAGAGAGAGAGAATGAGAGCAAGTTTAAAAAAATGAAATGAAATCTTTCAGTTTAACGTCTCATGATTATGCTCGTTAGGCTAAGGGAGACAATGACTAAGGCAAGTGAATGATGATGGAAGAATTGGTGAAATGGGATTTCGAAGAAAACGGGAGTATCCCGAGAAAACCCACAGACATGATGTTGTTCATCAAAATCTTACTTGGCCGGGGATCGAACCAAGGACCCCTCGCACCAGAAGGAAGCGCTCTATTACTGGGCCACCATGTCCCCCTTAGAATAGGTTGAGAAGAGAAACGGAGGGAATGATGTGAATGAAATTGAATAGAAAAAAAGCTGGCAGTATTCGATTAATCACGAATACATGAACAGTGCATCTGCAAAACCATCGACTTTGTCTTGTTTGACTGTATTTTATCAACAGTATGTTTGCTGCTTTCTTGCTTTCTACCTGTAATTTGCTGGGAACACGAGCAACAAACTGTGACGTCGCAGAGCATCCAGTTGAAAGTGATTGCTATAGAAGGATAAATTCTATCACAATCCGAAACTGTCTGCATGAAAAATTCTTAATTTATATTTGATTGACACGAAATGCTCCACTCGGGACCATAGGCGTCAATACGTGGATGTTCCAGGACTCAGCGCCCATTTGAGATTCTTAAGGGTACTTAGCACAAATTGGATTTCTTTGTTGAAATTAATATCGAATGTTACATTTTTATACCAATAAAATAATTAGGTAATATAAAATGAGCTTCAGCAGTGAGTATAATTAATCTAATTACACGTTACAATTTTAAAAGTTAAGACAATGACCAATGCTGCTTACACATTTAATATGGGAAAATAAAATTTTAATGTTCAGTCCAAGTTCAATAAAAAAAATAATAAAAAAAATAGGTAATGGTGGTGTGAAAAAAAAATTGACGACTTTGCAGTTTGAAACTAATTTCACAGTTCATTTGATTTCAGAGGCCAGTGTCCCTCCGTTGATAGTCTTTCATGCATCTCAAAGGGGAACCTTAGATTGATAATCACTAATCTATTGAATCTGTTGAAAAAATTAGAATGAAAAACGTTGTAACTTTTCTTCAAAAACCGCAGATGAGCAACCACTGAAAACAATAATAAGTGAGTTTCGTTTCATAATGAGAAAGTACGATAGACTTCCAAACTCTAGGAATTCAGTACTCAAACTTGAAGTAGTACATCTCTAACTATGATCCTAATAGATTAATTAATACGATCACAGATAGAATATATACCTTGGACAATGAATCCATATCAAAAAGTCATTACTCGTTGTGCTTGGGGAATGGTTGAAACTGGAAATCGTTGATTTGAACCACTTTCGGATTGAGCAGCCGGTTATTGGAGAAGATAGAACATACTCTTAGGGAGCTGAATCTGTTGCAGAACTCTGCATCTAGATATATATCTCTTATCGTTTTTCCTCTACGGAAATCAGTATTGAAACAGGGAGTAGTAGTAAATTCCGGCTTTGGTAGAGTGTTGTGGGCTATGAAGATATGTTCTCTTGACGCCCTGAATCGTTTGCAGAAAACAGTTTGCCGCTACATAGACCTAGTACCACTTTTATTCTATGGCGATCAATGTTGAAACTAGAAGTGGTTAATTTGAATCACTTCCGGTTTGAATACATGGTTAATGAAGGAGATAGGACCTATTCCTGGGATGCTGATTCAATTGCAACAAAGAACATCTTCAGATCTCTTACAGTTTTTGTCCTATGAAAATATGTACTCAAACCAGAAATAATAGTAAATTTGAACCACTTCCGGTTTTGGTAGTGTTGCGTGTTGCGAATATATGCTTTCCTGAGACACTGAATCTATTGCAGAGCACAATATACCGTTATCTATTACCACTTTTGTTGTATGACTAAATTTTAAAACCGGAAATGATTATTTGAACCACTTCCGATTTGAGTAGAGTTTTAATGAAGAAGGTGAGACCTATTCTTTGTACAATAAATCGATTCAGAAAACCGCATCTCGATATCTCCTAACATTTTTTCTCTGTGGAAATCAGTATTGAAATCGGAAGCAATAGTAACTTGGAACAACTTCTGGTTTGGGATAGTTATTGTATATTGCCCGTTTTCGTTCTAAATAAACGTTGAAACATGGAATGATTAATTTGAACCAGTTGAATGGATAGTTAATGGAGGAGATAGTAGCTATTCTTGAGACACTGATTCGATTTCGAGAAAGCGCACCTCGATATCTCTTACATGACCTGATTCCTGTCGACAGACGGTCACGGAGAAAGCCGTTCTATAAGTCTTCTGACACTTACGCTTAGCATAGTTTGGAAGTATAATAAAAATCGACGCTTACACTCAAGAAACAAATGTGATGACGAAAATCTTCATGTTAAATAAAGAAGTGTCAGTATCTCGAAATGTGTGGAAATGAATTTTGAAATTACATACTAGAAACACTTTTAACTTCCGAGGTTGGGTTAAAGTTTAGCGTCTAATTTTAGCAACAAACGTGGATCCATAGCTTATTGTGGTATCCATACCACATGAGCTCTCACCATAAATCGAACCAGGACGTTCCGTGCCGAAAGCGTGTACGCTACCCATATGGCTAAAAAGGAAGAGCTCATGTGAAAGTAGTGTATTATTATTATTATTATTATTATTATTATTATTATTATTATTATTATTATTATTATTATTACCAGAACGTTATATTTGAGCTAGAGAAAGATACAGAAAGCTATAGAGATTAACACTTGAGCCTTCCACATTTTTTTTTTTCTAGATCGATCCGGTTGTTGCTACATGGTACTGCCCGCGAGAAGCGATTTGGGAGAGTCTTGAGTCGAAGTGGTGTCCTTAAAATGTTTTTGTCTCGAAAAATGTACCTTTGTCTATTGGAAGACCTTTTTCTCGCCTAATATGTCATCAAGAACATCGTGTATCTCTCGTCTCGTGGACAACACTACTCCTATATGTTACATGATTGTGCAACCACTTATTTTTAACCACAAACAGTGGCGGCGTAAGGGCGGGGCGAGCGGTGCCCTCGCCCCGGGCCCCACTTCGTGGAGGGCCCCGGACGGTAGTTAAAAACTAATTGCTAAAGAACTTTGTTAGTATGAGCCGTACAAAGGCCGTCAAAGTTTATAATCCTTCCCTAAAAGTAAACGCAATTAATTGTCGATCGAAATTACACCAAATAACTGATGAAACAACAGAAATATCTGTCTAATAAAACTAATCAGTGCCGAATTATGTGTAAGCTAAACAAGCTATAGCTTAGGTTCTCACTCTCTTGGGGACCTGGAAAGAAATTTAAAGAAAAAACTGAATGTAGATTAAAAATAAATAAAATAAACGTTCCACGCTCTTTGGGGGGGGGGGTAAGAAATTTAAAGGAAGAGGTTGCATGTAGGTGAAAAGCCAACTTTTTTTTTTTTTTTTTTTTTTTTTTTTTTTTTTTACTTTGCCAACTTTGTGCAGCAGCTAGATGATGAGAGCGAGGAAAGACTAAAAGCATGTTACTCTGGTTTGGCTTTGTTCTACCCGAATGACCTGGACGGCGTAGAATTATTTCAGGATTGTAAGCATATAATCCATTCTCTAAGGTGTGCTCAGATAGCTAAAGAACAACTTGACTTTTCTCCACAAGGCATACTGAAATATGTATCTTCAATGAGGATTGAAGCTACAAAAGTTTTGCAACCGCTCTTCAGAGTTTGATAACACTGCTCGTATCTGTCGCATCATGTGAACGGTCTTTCACCAAATTAAGCTGATAAAATCATACTTGCACTCCACAATTGGTCAAGAAAGACTCACGAATCTGGCCATTCTTTCTATTGAAAATGAAATAAAATCTAATATAGTTGAGATTTCCGCAGCAACCAAATCAAGAAAGGTAACATTCTGAATGCTGGTGGAACACAGGCTACTAAGGTAGTGGAAACATCATTGAAAGTAGTTTCATGTTTCAACTTAAGACAATAAAAATATAAAAGTACCAAAAGAATAATAAAAAGCCGTCAAGATCTGTCAATTGACTGGTGATGGGTGGTACAACCCATAGTAGAATTCTGTGTTCACATATTTAATCTATGATATATATATCCCAATTATTCAATATATTCAGGATTTTTTGTTATAATATATTCTAATACTAAGGATGTTAGTAAATGGTAATAGAAAGTCATAAGTGACAGAATATAAATATGAGTGAATTATTAAACACAAAATGATGCAATCATAATGCAAGTGTGAAATATGGAAACAATAGTAAAAAAGACAAGCAGGAGAGAAACATACAGTGCTTAATTATTCACTGATATTTCAGCAAAAGCAGTGGGACTAAATAGATCGTATATTATCACTGAAGAGAAACCTAGTAAAAGATAAATGATGACAGGCAGGAGAGAAATCTATTCTAGCCATTATTTACTGATACTTCGGTAAAAAATAAAAAATAAATAAATAAATAAAAATAAAAAAATAAAAAAGTTTAAGTATCGTGTGTGATCACTGGAGAGAAACCGAATGTTAAAGTGAATGGGGCTAATTGCAGGAATAAAATCTAATTAAATAAAACCCATGTAGTGTAAACTCAGACAGGTAAAAAACCATGAATAAACTTAGCCATATAAGAAATTGTACAGGAGGAACACCAAAGGCGAGAACCGAACAAGAAAATTCTAGAAAACTTGCTTACATTTAAAAATCGCGCCGGTTATATTATTATTTGCGATTTTTTCAATATCAGCTCATTGTTACATTTTGCACATAAATTTGTCTCTAAATATATTATTAGGAGCATTACTCCTACTATTCTATCTAATTACAGTACACGTTTAAACTAGGATAACTTAGATGTAGGATAAATTTTGGATTCTTTGTAGCTTCCGTTAAACTTGTATCTCTAACCCTTTTTCTATCGTGTCCCTTGTTTAAAAATGAATAAAAAATATATGTAACGATAGCTCTGGACCGGTTTTATTTTTAGATACCAGCCTGAAGGCGGTTCTTAGCGTTAATAAAATAGACAGGGATGCTGAATGTCACCCAAATTAAGTGGTTTAAACACACACACCAATGGGAAAGGGGGGAGTAGTAAACAGAAAGAATGATTATGTAAATGAATGTCAAAAATAGAAGTTTATAAATCACGATTACTCGAAAAGGGGCCCCGATCTACTTCACTGGCCCCGGGCCCCAGTTTGCCTTACGCCGCCACTGACCACAGACATGCTTTTAACGTGTTTGTGTAAATGATAAATATATGCTCTCGAGCGCAAATTTGTTTCAAATATTAATATAAATAAAACTGAACAAGAAAGTACAGTTTACGTTTTTGGAGAAGATGAGAGCAGCAATTGCATGCTGTAATATTGAGTATACGGCAGAGAGTTTCAATTTCTTAACATGGATAAGCCCATTTATTTTTGTGGCTCTTCTACTCCTCCCATTGTTTTCAAGTTGTTGATGTCCACTTCACAATTACAAGCAGTATACTTCCATAATACTGTAGTTACAAACAGTGACGACGCATACTTGCTCTTTATTTACATATTTCTTTTTTCTAGGGGGGAGGGGTCAGTAAAACAAAGAAGTTTGAGGGTGTTAGTTACTTGTCTAAATACAAAAGAGGATATTGTATACTTCTAGACCTACATTACAATACATATCTGGGAAACCAGCCGTGGGACAGCTACGAGGGGCGTGGTGCACTCGCCCTTTTTAACCCTTTTGGTGTTGTTAATGCTTACAAATATCTCCATTTAGAAGTGTTTGACTCAAATATTTTTATCTCTCGTGAGTGACGGAAGAGTGAGAAGAAAGGGGAGAGTTAGAAGCTGACAGAAACGTTTTACAAAAATACACAAGTATGAGCATGATGGTAGTGTATACAATAGTATTCGAGTTATTTGCACGAGGTCAGGGAGGATGCTGTATAATATATTCGGAATTTGTTTCAATCAATACCATAAATTTATATCTTATTTTATTACTAGTATGCCAAGAGATTGTTGGAGTGGTTTCCAGTCCTTAAATACGATGAAGCACACGTAACAATACATTTTATGCCTTGCAGTATATGATATATCTCATTCAACTAGTGTACAATAAGGTCAAAGTAAAGCTTTTGTTTAAAAGAAACTTATGTTGAACAGTAATACTTCAATATAATGCGTTCAGTGCACGAGGAAATCAAGTCTATTTCTAGTCATTTTGGATATATTTCGTGTATGAGATATCTACTTGAAGCTCCTTTCAGAGCTTAAAGGAATCTTTTCCAAATGTTATATATAGCTATAATAATAATAATAATAATAATAATAATAATAATAATAATAATAATAATAATAATAATAATAATAATAATAATAATAATAATAATAATATAAAGTATTGACTTTTTCATGTACTTACATATAGGGCTGTAGGCGGTATACGCTATACACCTTCTATTTAATCTTAGTCGTTAAAATATACTTTTTGCATCAAGGCGTAGCTTGCTTGCATATAAGCTTGTTTGTGATTGTACAAAATTGAAAAATGTAAACAAATCCTTATCTCTGATTGGTGGAATGTCTATTCACGACATTAAAATGAAACTTGTAGACATATTTGTATTTTTTGTTTTCTTTGATGTAATTTTATTTTCTTAACAGTTTTCCAATAACTAATGAAGTTAGTTAGAGTTGAAATATAACATTCTTTTTTCTTCGTGTTCGATCCCAGCCCCACCAAGTGAACTTTGTGGTGGACAAACACCGTGTGCGTGGGTTTCCTCGGGGTTTTCCCGTTTCCTCCCACTTTCTTCATTCCACCATTTCTTTCATATCTCATCACAGTCTCCTTTAGCCTACCCGGCATAATCGTGGGACGTAAAACTCATTTCATTTCATTTTTCTTCGTTAGTAACATATTGGGTCATGTCCCCCTATAGAACAACTTGCTATCTACATCCCTGAATGAATGTGTGTTGGTCTCTGCATACTTCGTGTGTTGCTTTACATTGAATTAGTCCCAGAAGCGACAGTCCTATTAGCGACAGGAACTGTTATCTGTCCTATGAGCGACCGATTCATTTACATTGATATGATGGAAGATGACATGATTCCATCTCGTAAAACATGTTTGCCTCTGGTGTTATTAGCACCCGAACAACCTTGGTATGAAATATGTACGTGCCAGTGATACTATTCGTCAAATATATAACTAGACGAACTGTAAAATGCTGCGAGAGATTTGTAACTTGTGTAATAATTTCTTCGAATACACCGTGTTTTTAGATTTCTTTGATATTCTCAAATGGTGAACACTTTTTCCATGGGCACCCGATAGGAAGGCAGGGGTCGCCCCCCTGGCTCACAAAAATGTATACGTAATATGGCAAACCACGCATATTAAATACCAGATATACCAGACGTGATACAGCAAACATGGAGATGCCCCTCCCTAGAAAATTTCTTCGGACGCCCATACCTCTTTCTGATTTCCTTCTTATACCATAAACATATTCAAGTTAAACTTATGCTCCGTATCATTTTAACATGAAAATTTTAATTATATTAGAATCATAAACAAAGACGGAGCTACTCTAAATATTTAGTTAGTTTTCCTTTTGATAGAGTCAATGTATTCATATAAATAAATTCAAAAATATAATATTAGGAAAAACGTATAAAAGATTGTTAATATAATGAGAGCATTCTCACGTATTAAATTCAGGTAGAGCGAAATTTTTCATAGTATATTTTGTTAGGTTTTAATCACACTAGCATAAAACAAGTTAAAGAAGAGAGAATCTTATCTTCTTCCATTATCTTAGTATGAACGAATCGGTGACTCATAGGGCAGTTAATACATCGAATCGGTCGCTCATAGGACAGTTAACAGTTCCTGTCTCTAATAGGACTGTCGCAAGTGGGAAGACACCCTTTACATTAGTAGTCTAGCAATGTATGTTGAATTTCTTCTTTTTTTCTTTTCTTATGCATATTGATTCTATTACAATATACTCCAAATGGAATCTAGAACGTTTTCGTGTGAGATTGTTTGGTTGTAAGGGATGTTTCGTTATAAAAGATATTTGAGAGCATTAATTATATACTCGTAATGAGAAAAAGGGAGAATTAGTTCACATAGAAAATATAAAATAAAAGTTGATTAAAAAAAAAAAAGGATTTTGAATTTTGTGATTTTATACTTGAAGACACCGAAACTTTACACCAAACCAGCTTCACACCAGCTTCACGTCCTTATATCGAAATGTCTTACCCGAAACGCCCTACACTGAAACAGCCGTATCTCACTCCAAATTATTGAGTATGATTGACATGATTACGTAATGGATGACATACTTTCTTCAGAGTGTATTCCAGTATTAGAAATATATTCAATGTTTATCTTGATAATCAGCCTTAGTGTACGGTTGAGTGTGATTTGCGCCCATGGAGAAAAAAAAAAACCTGTTCAAGGGCTTCAGATGCGGCTATTGATAGTTGTGTCCAAAAGTTCTTTAGATAGACACGTTATTTGCGGCCGTGTGGAACTGTTAGGCTCGATTCGATTCCATTCGATTAATCCTGAATTACACAAGTTGAATGTACTTTGTTGTAATAAGGATGGTATTTTTGTGGAAGGTTATTTTTCAAGGAGTATTAAAATATCGAACTTGAAGAAATGCGTTTGTTTCGAAGAAAACCACTCGCTAAACTATTAGTTGTAACGTTAGATTCCAAGTAAAATCAATCCTAAGGAGTCGTACACTATGATGCAATACCTATAATGGGCTATACATATTTCCCTTACGTTACTAACACCAAGGACAGTAAATTATGTTTGAAATTCAGAGTAAATGGTGTACCTGTCATAGTGGAAAGCCATTAGAGTTCTACGTAATTTATAGATGAGTTCTAATTTAAAATGTGGAGGAATATCTGGCATGCAAGAAATCGTTGACTTTCAGTTTACTCGCCGAAGTAGCTCTAAACAGCAACCTTCTGATTGGCCGAAACTAGATATCAACTAATTCTTGAAAGTAATTGGCTAATCATTTTTCCATATTGTTTATTTCAAATAAGAGGCATTATAGACCTTAGTTTCAGTTGTACTAGCTGCCAAACGCTACAAAAATTGAATTATTTATATTATATTATTAAATCGAAGCTATTTTATAAATAATAGGCCATTACTTTTTAAATAGCTTTCCATAATAAAGTACATGCAAATTTAGTTGCATATCAAATAGAATTTACCTTTTTGTTGATAGTCTTATATAAGAAAAATCTTTGTTATGCTATAGTTTTCTACTTAATGGTCATAAAATGAATAAAATGAGAGACATAAGCCATGAGAAAAATCTTACTGAATATGAGTTGGTATACGATAATATAGTAGAATTTGAAATAAAGCAAAGTCTAGATTTATTATCTTACACTCATAGCACACTATAGGTACTGCACCATACTATACGACTCATTAAAATTCTTTTTACTGCAAAATTTATGTTCAATAAACAGTATTGAGGGTGTTCTTCCACGGGAGGTTTATGTTAAAGATAGAGCTTATGGGAAGTAAAGTTTTTGAACATGACTCCATGACTTGTTTTTTCGTAATGAATTACAGTATGTATATTCCTATTTCAGAAAATTTAATTTAAATTGTTCTGGAATGGCATTTGAAACTCCTTTAGGAGATCGAGCTAAATGTTAACTATGTTTACCATAATTACTTAAAATTAGTATGGGTTCTTTCCGATCTTGTTTTCCCTTAAAAAGAAAAGGTATTTGTTAATTTATATTTCTCTGACTACTTCTAAATATTGACATAAAGAAGCAACTTACTTAGTGCAGAGTGAATTTTATATAAATTAGTTTTCAAAAATAAGTAAATTAAAATTTGTAACAATATTATAAAAGACAACTAAGTGACTTCAGATCTATGCACACAGATCCTACAAACCAGAAATACATACCTACAAGAGGGTTATGATGCAGGTGAGTCATAAAAATGAAATGAAATCTTTCCGTTTAACGTAACACAATTATGTCCTTTAGGCTAAGGGAGGCGACGATTAAGGCAAGTGAAAGACGATGGAAGAACTGGTAGAATGAAATTGTGAAAGGAAACGGGAGTACCTGCAGAATACTACGGACACGATATTGTCCACAGTGAATCTCGCTCACGAGAGGTAAGCGTTCTACCACTGAGCCACCGTGCCCTCCCCCTCCCCATGTGGCTCATTGGAATTTTATGCTAGAGGGAGGAGGAGAAAAATCATTGATAAAAACTTAAAAAAAAAACAATATTAACCAACTTCAACAAAGCGCTAAAAAGAGATAATAATAATAATAATAATAATAATAATAATAATAATAATAATAATAATAATAATAATAATAATAATAACACTAGTTAACAAAGGTTTTGTTACATAAAAGAAAATACCTGTTCTTAAAGGAACTTTTTGCGCTGAATTCGAATATGCACTCGGTTTTTCTCCATCACGTACGATTTTCCCGTGACAGAGGGATTTTCGGGAAAATCCCTCAAAAATTTCCCTTTTCGTTTATTTTACACCCCAAGATCTTGTCCCCTTGCATATACTAACATAGAAATTATACCTAAGTATACTTTGATTCATATTTAACAAACCCTCCAAGTTTCGTAATAATCGCTTTATTCTTTCTAGAGAAATAAATATGTTTGTATGTATACTGTGTGTACTGTTTATTGCACCTTATAGTAATGCTTTCAGATCTCTTAAGTTGAGGTAAAACGTTTTGCTTTATTACCACAAACACATATATAAAATATCATACAATATAATTTACAAGTGTGACAATTTACAATAAACAATAATACAAATGTACCAAAAGGTCATGAAAAGACAATCAAAACTATCACAATATATGAAACTTCCATTGGGTTACAAAAACGTACACTACTTCCTTCTTTTGTAAGAAATGTTGCATTCTCTAACAAGACCCCAACAATAGTCCCCCATCATTGAAGGATCCCATCGTCCCTGGTACCTTTTCTCCATTGCCATTATATTTTGGTGGAATCTTTCCCTCTATTCGTCGCTGAGAGCACCTAGGTTAGCAGGAAAGAAGCTGAGGTGGGAGTGCAAAAAGTGGATTTTTAAAGACATCCTACAACCCAACTCTTTGTATTTCTGTATCATGTCCTGTACGATTTCTGTGTAACTCTCAGCTTTGTTATTGCCCAGAAAGTTGCGCACAACACACTTAAATGCTGTCCAGGCAGCTAGCTCAGCACTGTTTAACTTGCTGTCGAAGCTATCATCAAGCATTAATTTCCTAATTTGGGGACCAATAAACACTCCCGCTGAAATCTTAGCATCACTCAGGTTAGGGAACTTATCTCGCAAATACTTGAAACCTTCACCAGATGTGTCCATGGCTTTGACAAAGTTTTTCATAAGTCCTAACTTGATATGAAATGGCGGTAGTAATATCTTATTAGGATCTAACAAAGGAGCGTATTTGACGTTGCATTCTCCAGGTACGTAATTCACTCTAGGTTCCCATTCCTTCACTTCATAATGTTTGTCATCAGCTCGGCTATCCCATAAACATAAAAAACATTGGTACTTCGTGTAACCGCACTGCAGTCCTAATAAAATACCAACTACCTTGAGATCACAACATATTTGCCAACAATGGTCCTTGTAATTTATAAGATTTAGCAAAGTTGACATGGTGTCATAGGATTCCTTAATCTTCACTGAGTGCGCAAGTGGTATAGAAGGTTTTTTATTTCCATTATGTAAAAGGACAGCTTTAAGGCTGACCTTTGACGCGTCGATAAATAACCTCCATTCTTCTGGAACGTAAGGAATTCCTAGCTCCGCCATCAACCCATTTATATCCGTACATACGCACACATTATCTTGCATTGAGAAATAGCTTGAAAATTGAACATGCCTTTTCCTGTACACTGATATGTTCGTTTCTGCATCCAATAAGTTCCACTGCTGGAGCCTTGATCCCAGAAGTTCCGCCTCTTGTTTTGTCAGGTGCAAATCACGGACTAGGTCAGGACAAAACGAAAACACTTGGAGAATTGTATATATATGTATTAAGATATACATATACTGTACGTTTAAAAAAATATACGTTGGAAGTACATTCTATTTTTATACACGTTTCTAATTTACAGAGAGCAATACAAGTGTGTTGTTGACTATTGTAAATATTCATTTTTATGTCTGTGTTTGTAGTAATAAAGCAAATCGTTTTTACCCCAACTCAGGAGATCTGAAAGCATTACTATCAGGTGCAATAAACAGTGCACACAGTATACATACAAATATATTTATTTCTCTAGAAAGAACAAAGCGATTTTTACGAAACTTTTAGGGTTTATTAAATATAAATCAAGGTATACTTAGGTATAATTTCTATGTTACTATATGTAAGGGGACAGGAGCTAGGGGAATAAAATATCTGAAAAAGGGAAATTTTTGAGGGAATTTCCCGAAAATCCCTCTGCTACGGGAAAACTGTACGTGATGGAGAGAAACCGAGTGCATATTCGAATTCAGATCAAAAAGTTCCTTTAAGATCAGGTGACTTTTCTCATGTAACAAACAAAAAGTTTAAATTTGTTAACTAGTGTAATAGAGCACTTCACAGCAGAAAACAATTATTTATCTTTATGTATTAAAAAATTAAGTCTGTGCTGTCCCCCCAAAAAATAATACCTAATGAAAAATTTCCTATAATAAAAATGCAAGAAAGATTAAAAAGAAAGATAAACGAAGAAGACAAAAAGAAAAGAGAAACTTACGAAAGAAATTTTCAGGGAAAAAAGAAAACTCTTACAGATATTAATTCATTAGATCAGCTACTTCTAAGATGCTTAGAGCGAAAATACTATATCTAACAAAAAATGCCCCTGCCACATAAATTATTCCATAGTAGCTCGTTTCGGTCCGAAATCGGACTTCGAACTGACACGTTTGAGAAGAGAGATAGTTATCTTGAAGTGCCATCTGAAGTTCGAAAATTCGGTTGGTACTTACACTAATTTTCCGAAAGCATAAGTTCGCACCAGGAATCGAAACTGGGTCTCCTATGCCAAACTCGCATACTCAACTCTCAAAAGTAACCTATTGTTGTGGTAGGTATACTTTGGATACAGTATAATAAACTATAGCTTGCTTTTAGTTTCCTTTGATTTTCTTTACCAGCAGCACAGAGTAGTCATCGTATTAAGGTATAACTGTTGGAATTAATATGCATAGGCCTATACTCGTCCCGGTTTCAGATTAAAAAGGCAGAAGTAGGATAAAAATAGAAGACTGTCCCGACAAAATCGGGTCATTTGGTAGCCCTGAGGTTGGATTCTAGTTTAAACTGCGTTATGTGAACGTCTTATATGGCTTCAGTAGCGAAAATAGACGTTAGGCCTGAATATTGAAAAGTTCGGCAACTATGAGCAATCTCAAACCAAGAGATGTGACCGTATTATCAACCGGGCAGTCGGATTAACCAAGGATTATATCGCATTACAAGTGCAAAACTTTAACGAAGTAAGCGAAAGATTATCTATTATTATTATTATTATTATTATTATTATTATTATTATTATTATTATTATTATTATTATTATTATTATTATTATTATTATTATTATTATTATTATTCACTTATAATCAGTTTGTGAGCTGACGGAGGGATCTTAGGGACTTCCCCCTTCACAAGAAATTGCATCCCCCTGGAGAACTAAATTTTAATCCTTGACAGGAATAACTTCTCCCCTTTCTAGATTTTTTTTTTTTTTTTTTTTGAAATCAGTTTGTGAAACATCTCATTTCTCAACATTCTTGTAATCATTAGAATCATGCATTTTTGTTTCTTTAAATATTTATCTCCTTATGAAGAAAATGCATTATTTTTACCATGAGCAGGCTAGAAATCCTCGAAGAAGGTGGAAAGAAAAAAATAAATTGGAATATTTAAGTTTTACGTCCCACGATTATGATGAGTAACGAATGAAATGGTGGAATACCACAAAACTCACTTGACGCTAGCTGGAATCGAACCAAGGACCGCTTGCACCACAGGTGAACGCTCTACCACTGAGCCACCGCATTCGTGGGAGCTTGAAAGGTCACCAATTGTTTAATTTAAACATTTTTCCTTTTTTGATAATTTATTTTCATGTTGTCAGCCATTATAAGCAGTGTATGAGGTAATAATTCTCTCCAGAAAGAATGAATTTAACCTATATACACACCTAGCCATCACACACACAAACAATAGCTATAGTGTCTACATATTATTATTATTATTTTGCATATTTAAGGAATATGGGAATCATTCTTATAGTCAACTGTAAGAAAAGATTTGTAATTTTTAACCATAATAGACTTACGGATAATTAAAAAGTAATAATAACATTCGCAACGAAGTGGCTCATATAATGCTCTCTAGCCAAGTGGTTAGTGTGCGTGCGCATGGTTCTGGATTCGATTCTTGATTATATCCTCAGGTTTTTTGGTTCAACCCTAGCATCGTGAAACAATTGGATATGTATATACAGGGTGTTTCAAAACAACACCGACAACGTTTGGGAGGTGATTCCTGATCCCAAGATAAGCCAAAAAATATAGACCAACCTGGGTGCACAAATGCTTCCTTTCGGAGTTATAGCTGTCGAAAAAATGAAAAATTCAACTTTAAAGGTCCATAGCTCCAATACTATGGGACCTACCGTAGTCGACTAAAGACTTCACTTAGGAACTAATATGTACCCTATCCAAATATCCATACTTCAGAATCCTGCGGAAGTTCCCCAACAATTTTTATAGAGGTAGTTGGTGAGTACTTCAACTCGTACGCCCGTGAGTACCTAGGATTCTGAAACACGTATTTTTGGATAGTGTACATATTAGTTCCTAAGTGAAGTCTGGACCCGACTACGGTAGGTCAAATAGCTTTTGAGCTATGAACCTTTAAAGTTCAATTTTTCATGTTTTCGGCAGCTTATAACTCCGACAGGAAGCATTTGTGCACCCAGTTTTGTCTATACTTTATGTCTTATCTTGGTGTCAGGAATCATCTCCCAAACGTTGTCGGTGTTGTTTTGAAATACCCTGTATATTGCTTCCACACATCTATGCCAATATGGATGTATATTTAATTTTCAACTGTTCATTGCTTTAGTAAATCATAGGTCGCGAAATTTCAAGGCATTAATTGCTCCAATATTTTCATTCAAAAATACATTATTATTCACATTTCATTTTAGTTCAATTTTTCTTGTTTTACTTATTATTTACAATCTTTCTTCAGGATCTGTTACGTATACTAAAAATATTAATTGGGTGTATAGCAGAATACCTGCACAACGAAGCCTTAGGTACTGATTAACAGCATACGTGGTATCGCGTATTATAATTCTTAATCTATCCCTTTGGCTCCGTGCTTATTCCCTCTTTGTGATTTTTTTTTTTTTTTAAGAAGATTGTCGTTTTGGCATTCGACTGAAGAGAAAAGGTTTTTCTCATTGATACAAAATCAACTATGAGTGAATGAAAATAGATATACTAGCATGACATATCAGTCATTATTACACTACTGTTCCATATCTAAAGTACTGTAAATACAAGTCCCTACTTAGGCACTCCACAATTGTTTCAATAAAGAAGGATGAACAATAATATAGTGAAACCTGTCTATGTTGACCACCATCGGTTCCATCGAAAAACGGCCAACTTAGACAGGTGGCCAACTTACAGAAAATAAGTGTGACTTGTGTATTTTAGAATAGGATTTCTAGTATTACTTGATAGTAAAATTTTAATAAGCAGTGGCACGACAGCTACTTATAAATAATGCATATAGAGTAATCATAAAAATATACAGTATTAGAAAATATTACTATAGTATGCAAGAGCGCCGATTTCTCTGTAAATTTTTGGGGGGGGGTATTCAGATGCAGAAGGTATATATATGAAGATTTTAAGACAAATTGCACTCAAATTATACCAAATATTGTATACTCATAAATAAAATAGGGGCCACATGAGTTTTGAGGTCCCGGGCCCCCTCGGTCCCCCAGGATCGGCGCTCTTGATAGTATGTTTAATATATATGCATACCTTTCTCTTCCTGAAAACTAGTCTGGTACATTGGATTATTCGGATTGAAAACACAATAACACAAACAACCATGAAATAGAAGTGTATGTACGCAGTTTATTGAAATTGGTTATAGCACACTGAGTTATTCAGATTGAAAACAAGAAAAACTAAGTTATAAATTGAGAAATCCATATGCAATTTATATGACTTCTTTTCAGTTGTTACTGAATGGTGGTTCATTCTAGACATATTTTCTTTATTCTTTTTGGCAGATATGCACATTCTAATATTATAGTTAACTACCTCTTGTTAATGAGCTAGAAGTGTTTCCCTCGGAGCAAAAGATGTTTTGAGAAAATCTTGAGGGAATTCATATCTCAAAACCTCCGCTACCTTTTGACATGCAGTCAGGTGCCAATAAATGACAATTAACCTTGAGAATTTTCCGGAATTACTAAAGCTTCCCACTGATGAAAGGAGCCGATATAGCTAATAGTTTTACCAAAACAGACAGGATAAACAAATACGTACAACCATTTCCTGAATTCCTGTACGTGCTTTTTCTTATTCACATCTTCCTTCACCACCCTTTATGAGGGTAGTGTTCTGGCCATTGACCTCCAACAGCAAATCGTGCGAATCTATGCTTCTTTGTGTCCAGTCACAAATACAGCACATCTGCCTATCATATGGGAATTCGAAAGAGTTAAGAAAAATAACAAAACTGTATTTTTCGTGGCCAAGATACGCAGGTAAATTTATCATTATCATCATAGGGTAAACATTGCTTCAGTGTGGCCAACTTCCAAGATAGACAGGTGGCCAACTTATAGAGTAGTAAGTAATGAATGTCTTATGGGAAAATGCAGGTTCAAGACGAACCAGGCCAAGATAAGCAGGTGGCCAACTTAGAGAGGTGGCCAAGTTGACAGGTTTCACTGTATACAAAAATATCAATTTTACCTCCTCGCTCGCCTAATGGTTATCGCACTCGACTTTGATGAGCTTGATTGTGGGTTCGATTTCCTGTGCCTGAACGTTGAACGCATTACGGTGATTTGAATTTGACGGTAGAGCCACCTTAAACTTTAGGTTCACATCATACGGTATCTGCACTGAAGAGGGACGCTTCTTTTTTCAATACTAAACTAAACTTTCTCTTAGTCTTTACTAAGGCTTTAGGCAGTAAAATTGCGCTCTCATTTCGTAACCTGGCAGAAGATAGTTTCATTTCATCCCCTGAATCTGTTTGAACACCTATAGTATTTCATGCATTTTCTTACCACTATCCGTCGCAGGCTATTAAATTCAATTTTAACCATGGCCACGCGTCACTGATCACGTATTTATAATTAAATTGTAAATAGTTTTCTGTAGCTATATTTGATTTACTGTGGGCCTATAAGTCTACATGCATTGTTTGTGTGCTTATCACGATACGCTTTGATAAGTATTTTTTTTTTTTTTTTTTTAGAAAAAAGAAAATTGATTTATATGTGCATATGTGCATAAATGATTCATATAAATCTACATCTATGAATTACCAGCTAATAGAAAGATGCAATTTACAATTAAATAATATAGGCCATAGCTATTGGGACTGAATTCTAGGTTTCTGCCTCGATGGTAACTCCTAACTGTGACTACAACAAAATTTTGAACATTGCAACAAACCCAATTATTTAATTAAAACTAGGTTTTATCGTATAAAATAAATAAAAGATAAATAAATACGTATGTACTTCTCCACACTATATGTTATACACTTAATATTAAGCTAAATTAAAATGCAATCTTATTCCATATCCTTTGCTTCTTTTTGTCATTTTTATATAATAATTGATACTTCATCTTTGAAAGAAAGGAAAAACAAACTTTATACTATTTTTATTATGTGAATAAAGATAGAGTTTAGCTTAAAATATTGCTAGAAGCTGGATGAAAGTGCAAAGCTGAGTTAACTAATTCAGGGTTAACATCCTCCTTAATTCTGAAGCTGTATGCAACACGAAAGCATAACTTAACATATGATGCTAGCTATATACTATGTGCTTCGGATGAGAATGGAGTTAAGAAAAATCACTAAGAATCACTTTTTAGTTTAACGTTTCACGTTTTATGCACCGAAGGCAAAGGAGACGGTGATCATAAGATCAATAATGATGATTGAAATAGGAGGAAACAGGATACCTCGAGAAAACCCACTCGCATGGTATTTGTTCACTACAAGGCCCACTTGGCTGAGTGTGAGCTCGGATCAAACCAGAGATCGCTCTACCAGTGAACCACCAGGGTCCTGAGAACCATTTCTATTGGGGGTTCTCCTGAGTATAAGAAGAACCATAGTCTGATCTCATTCTCATATATGAACTCCCTCGTGGCTACAGGGTTAACATACGCGTCTTCGGTGCTTGAGACCTGGGTTAGATTCCCAGAGGGAGTTATGTAGTTCGGATCCCACGTTAAGCTGTAGGATAGAGTTGCCATATGTATGTGAAGTTGCCCCCCCCCCAACTGTCAAATTTCGATTCGAAACCGAAGCCAATCGTTTGTTTTTTGTTTGTTATTGATTCTTATGAAGAAAAATTCGTTTGTTCCGAAAAACGTACGGACATATTCACTTCATTAGTGTAGGAACTACAAGTAAAAAGCCTTTGGACCTAGCGTGAACTTACCCCCCTCCACTTTGAGCACTAACGAAAAGATTAGTGGCATTTGTTAGTGTATCGTTAGTGCTTCTAGAAAATACTAATAGTTTCGTTAGTGCTTCACTATTAGTGTAGATATAGCCAATTATAAGTCACGAAACTCCCAAAAGAACTGGATGGGGAATTTTTCATAGCCTTAAATTACCGCCAAATTCAAAAGCACTAATGATCTCTTTTAGTGCAATCGTTAGTGCATCGCCAGTGCTTCTTAGTGCACCAACCTAACGTTAGTGCTTCATTAGTGTAGGAACTATAAGTAAAAACCCGTTTGGGCCTAGCGTGAATTTGGCCCCCACTTTGAGCACTAACGAAGAGATTAGTGCCATTCGTTAGTGCTTCTAGAAAATACTAATAGCTTCGTTAGTGCTTCACTATTAGTGTAGATATAGCCAATTATAAGTCACGACACTCCCATAAGAAATGCATGAGTATTTTTCATTGCGTTAAATTCCCGTACGTAATAGTAGCCATTACACATATGATTAGCCATATGATTAATAGTAACCATAGTAGCCATATGATAGTAATAGTAGCCATATGATTATTAGTGTTTTTAAATTTGGGGGAAGGATTTTACAAAATGGAAAATGCTACGTGTCTAAATTTAGCCCCGCACGCATCTCAAATATTAAAAAAGAAAAAAAATCACATGGTTAGTGCTTCGTTAGTGGCCATTAGTGAATATCTTTTGCCAAACTAAATTGATTTTTTTTTTTAATTTTACAATTATTGTCCTACAAAGGTGAGATAGATGTCAAAAGTTAGTGCATCGTTATTGCTTCCCGAAGCACGAAGCATCAGCGTTAATTTCTATTATAGTTTAAGAGTTATAAGTGAATAACTTACTCTGTGCTAAATTTAATTTTAGCAAATTTTACAATAATTGTCCCACAAAAGTTGAATAAACGTCAAAAATTAGTGCATCGTTAGTGCTCCGAAAGACACTAAGCATTAACGTTACTGCTATCGTAGGTTAGGAGTTAAAATGAATAACTCGGCTGGGAGCTACTTTAGATCTTTACATTTTATACAATTTTACGCTAATTGTCTGACGGAAATTAGACAAAACCAGCGTTTAGTCGTCCGCTGACTAAGCACTAATGTTAGTGTTTTTTAAATTTAAGTGTTATTAACGAATAACACGCACGAGGCTAAATTTAAATTTATCGACTTTTACAATAATTGTTCATCAAAAGGTAGGATAATCGCTAAAAGTTCGTGGTTTTTTAGTGCTTCAAAAATACTAAGCACTGATGATAGTGCTATCATAGTTTAAGAGTTATCAGTGAATAACTCGGGCGGAACTCAATTAAAATTTATCAAATTTTACACTAATTGTGTAAAAATTGAAAAACCTGAAGTTAGCCCCGCTCGAGTTATTTGTTAAAACTCCTAAACTGTGACGGCACTGAAGTTAAGAAATTAGTGTTTATGGAGCACTAACAGCGAACTAATCTTTGGTATTTATCTTACCTTTGTGGGACAATTAGTGTGAAGTTCGATAAATTTAAATTCAATCCTATCCGGATTATTCATGAAATCACTAATGACAATGCTTAGTGTTTTATAGAGCTCTAGGAATTCATTAAACACTTGCGTTTGTCCCACTTTTGTTGGACAATTAGTGTAAAATTGTTTAAGTTGAAAAATCTAAAGTTAGACAGGGTTGAGTTATTCATTAATGAGTACTAAAATATGATAGCACTAACGTTAGTACTTATTATTTTTTGAAGATTTAAGGATGCACTAACCTTTAGCGTTTGTCCTTTTGTGAGAAAATTAGTGTTAATTCGATAATTTTAAATTCAGTCTCGTCCGAGTTATTCATTAATAATTCCCAAACTACGATTTCACTAACGTTAGAGCTAAGATAACATTAACGTTAGAGCTAAGGTAGTATTAACATTAGAGCCTTTTGGAGTATTAACGTTGTACTAACCTTTGACGTTTATTAAGCCTTTGTGAGACAATTATTTTAAACTTCGATAAGTTTAAATTTAGCCCGAGTGTGTTATTCACTTATAACTCCTAAACTATGACAGCACTCAGTGTTTTATAGAGCTCTATTAATGCACTAACCACTGGTGTTAGTCCCACTTTTCTGGCACAATTACTAAAAAATTGTGTAAAAGTAGAAAAATCTAGTTAGCCCCGCCCAAGTTATTCATTAATAACTTCTAAAGTATGATAGTACTAACGTTAGAGTTTAGTGCACTAATGTGCAATAACGAAGCACTAAATATGTAAATAGTTTTCATAGCACTTGAGAAGCGTGCGGGGCTAAATTTAGACACACGACATTTTTCATTTTGTAAAATTCCCTATATTTAAAAGCACTAATAACCATATATAGTGTAATAGTTATAGTATTAAAGTGTAGTGTTAGTAGCTCTTATTGCAGAACTTCTAACATTAATGCCTCAACAGTACGGACGGTAGAAAATAAAACTTAGGGGAAGCTAATTATACGCTAGCCCATAAAAGCATTCACGATGGGAAGCATTAATATTCGGTCTTGGCGCACTAGCAAGCAATAACGAAACACTAACGATGCTACTAGAAGAGACTACTACTGCTTTTGAATTTCGTGAGAATTTGACCTAATGAAAAATTGTCCATATTTTTCTTATGGGAGATTCGTGACTTATAATTGGCTATATCAACACTAATAGTGAATCACTAACAGAACTATTAGTATTTTCTAGAAGCACTAACGCTTCAATAACGAATGGCACTAATCATTTCGTTAGTGCTCAAATTCTGGGGGGGGGGCAAGTTCATGCTAGGCACAAAGTTTTTTTACTTGTAGTTCCTAAACTAATGAAGCACTAACGATAGGGTTGGTGCGCTAAGAGGCACTAAAGATACACTAACGATTGCACTAGAAGAAGTCATTAGTGCTTTCGAATTTGGTGGGAATTTAACGCAAAGAAAACTTCCTCATGCGTATCTAATGGGAGTTTCGTGACTTATAATTGGCTATATCTACACTAATAGGGAAACACTAGAGAAACTGTTAGTATTTTCTAGAAGCACTAACGATACACAAAAGAATGACATTAATCACTTTGTTAGTGTTTAAGTGGGGGACCAACTTCATGCTAGGCCCAAAGAGTTTTCACTCGTAGTTCCTATACTAACGAAGCACTAACGTTAGGGTTGGTGCAATAAGAAGAACTAACGATGCACTAACGATTGCACTAAAAGATATCGTTAGTGCTTTTGAATTTGGTGGTAATTTGACGCAATGAAAAATTCCCCATGCATTTCTTATGGGAGTTTCGTGACTTATAAATGGTTATATCTACACTAATAGTGAAACAGTAAGGAAACTGTTACTATTTCCTAGAAGCAATAACGATACACTAACGAATGGCATTAATCTTTTCGTTAGTACTCAAAGTGGGGGGCCAACTTCACGCTAGGCCCAAACGTTTTCTTACTTGTAGTTCCTACACTAATGAAGCACTAACATCAGGGTTGGTGCTCTAAGAAGCACTAACGATGCACTAACGATTGCATTAAAAGATATCATTAGTATTTTTGAATTTGGCGGTAATTCGACGCAATGAAAAATTCCCTATGCATTTCTTATGGGAGTTTCGTCACATTTAATTAGCCATAACCACACTAATATTAAAGCACTAACGAAACTATAAGTGTTTTCTAGAAGCACTATCAATGCACAAACGAATGGTACTAATTTTATCGTTAGTGCTTGAAGTGGGGGGCAGCGTGAACTTGGCCCCCAAATGTTTTTTACTTATAGTACCTATACTAATGAAGCACTCACGTTCGCGGTTCGTGCAATAGGAAGCACTGGCGATGCACTAACGATTGCAGTAGAAGAGGTCATTAGTGCTTTTGAATTTGGCGGTAATTTGACGCAATGAAAAATTCACCATGCATTTCTTAAGGGAGTTTCGTGACTTATAATTGGCTATATCTACACTAATAATGAAGCACTAACGAAACTATTAGTATTTTCTAGAAGCACTAACGATACACTAACGAATGCCACTAATCTTTTCGTTAGTGCTCAAATGGGGAGGGCAAGTTCACGCTAGGCGCAAAGGGTTTTTTACTTGAAATTCCTACACTAATGAAGCACTAATGTTAGTGTTGGTGCACTGAGAAGCACTAGCGATTCAAGAGATCATTAGTGCTTTTGAATTGGGCGGGAATTTAACGCAATGAAAAATTCCCATGCATTTCTTATGGGAGTTTCGTGACTTAAAATTGGCTATATCAACACTAATTGTGAAGCACTAACGGAACTATTAGTATTTTCTAGAGGCACTAACGATGCACTAACGCATGGCACTAATCTTTTCGTTAGTGATCAAAGTGTGGGCCAAGTTCACGCTAGGCCCAAAGGGTTTTTTACTTGTAGTTCCTACACTAATGAAGCAGTAATGTTAGTGTTGGTGCACTAAGAAGCACTAGCGATGCACTAACGATTGCACTAATAGAGATCATTAGTGCTTTTGAATTTGGCGGTAATTTGCGGTAGTGAAAAATTTCCCATACATTTCTTATGGGAGTTTCGTGACTTATAATTGGCTATATTTGCTCTAATAGTGAAGCACTAATGAAACTATTAGTATTTTCTTGAAGCACTAACGAACGGCACTATTTTTTCCTTATTGCTTGAAGTGGGGGAGACAGCGTGTACCATTGTTTTGGCTGTAGAGTCTAAACTAATGAAACACTAACGTCAGGGGTTAGTGCACTATGAAGCACTAACGATGCACTAACGAATGGCACTAGGTATTTCGTTAGTGCTTGAAGTGGTGGGGGCATCGTGAACTTGACCCCCAAAAGTTTTTACTTGGAGCTTCTAGACTAATGAAGCACTGACGTTAGGGGTTGGTGCACTAAGAAGCACTAACGATGCACTAACGATTGACAATAATTTTATCGTTAGTGCGTCAAGTGTGTGTGTGGGGGGGGGGCAAGTTCACGCACCTAAATAACACACTAATTAGAATTTTATTGTGGTTAACTAAGAAGAAATCTTGTCTTCTGTGATAACTCATAAGATTCATATTTCACGTCAATATGTAGAACTCCGTATTATATATTTTCCTACGGGGTGTTAGGCTAGACCCTGGATGCAACTTTCCATTGCATAACGATTGATAGCAAGACGGATACCAAAAGTTTATATTATAGCGCTGTGTTGTGTAAATACTGTTTTAATCTGAATAATTGAATTTGACAATTGTGATTTTACACAATCTGAAAAATGGAAACTATGAGAAAACCGTTTGTTAGATTTCTCTGATAAATTTAAATCTCTTTCGTACGTTTATTAACCATAGTATTCAACAGTCTCGCAAATGTGTGCCTAATTCTGAAGTTTCGGATGGGGATTAGGATGCACTGGCTCCCGTTTTTAGTGCTCGCCTCTGTTACGGAAGCTCAAATATAGTCAGTCTTTCTTCAAAATTTTAAAATATTATAATTAAAAACAAAAGTTTCCGAAGGTAAAGTATCAATCGAAAAATCTAATGGAACTGGGCAAAATAGTATGCCTGAGGTAAAAAGCTCATATATATATATATATATATATATATATATATATATATATATATATATATATATATATATATATATATATATATATATATATATATATATATATTGGTAAAGAAACTTTGTAAACTTAAAAATTACTATAGGAGAAACATGATACTTATTGAGATGAATGTGATACTGAAATATACATTTATTAAACTCTTCATTACGACATTAGCAAGATGACAGTACATAGTATGATTAATGAGATTTATATCCCAAAATTATTGTTAACATGAACTTTAACATATGTTTCTTTGTAATATTGTGCATTTCATATAAAATATACGAGTCAATAGACTATATCGACCTAAATATAATCACATGTCAATGGTAAGTTCTCATTCGTAGTTTTCAAGGTAAACGAAAAGAGGATTTACGACTCTAGAAATTGTGTCGTTTATTTCCAATAACAACTCATTTTTATTTTCTGATATAAATTGTTATTGAATTACGTATTACATGCGTAGTAAAATTAACTCTTAACTAGGAAATTATAGATCTATTTATTAATGTTTGTCTTTTACAAACAGTGACACAGACACTCCTTTACACATATATTACTTACAACTCGACCTTACAATTCAACTGTGTTACATGTTCTTATTTTTTATTATAATTGTTCATTCTTAGTATCCAGTTCCTGACAAGAATATTGTCTTTCCATAGTTTCTGATATTCTTCCGCGTTTGTTGATTTAAGCCAATCTGAGCCAATGCCAGCCATTTTTTTTTTATTTCTGAGAAGGCCAAAGAACTTTCTCCTAATGCCAAGAGATAGCTGAATAACATCCTCAGTCAATAGGCGCGGTTGATCCGAGTTTGATTCCTGATGGTAATTCATGTAGTTCGGATCTCACGTTAAGCGGTAGGTCCACGTCGCCTTGCTGCTAAAAGGGTAGCTTAACTCAAATGAAATCAATAATTTACAAGGTTATGTAAATAAGGTTCGAATAATCAGTATATTGAGAAGATTTACTACCCAAATAGGGGCATTCGCAACGAGTGGTTCCTGGAGTTCGATTCCTCCGAAATCCCCACTTTTCGAAAATTTAGTCTAAATTTAGAAGTGACTTGATACCTTTTAATGTAATTTGTAGCCATATTGAATTTGGACCCTTTCTGAAATAAGTTTATGCGTACATCCCTGTATTCAGTGGTTTAAAATAAGTTCCCATTTATTTACTATATATAAAACTAGCAGCGTTCACCCCGCTTCGCTGCGGTCACCCCGGAACGCAATAAACTTTGTTACTTAGATAATTTTTACTTTTTCGCTTTCAAATTGCAGTAAATGTTAAAATTATAGCGCCTGTCATTTATGTTAACCCGCCGAGTCACATGGTCATGCGGGTTGCATATAAATACGTTTATTTTTACCTATTATGAACTAATAACAAAGGATTTGTACGTATGGACACTTGAATGGTCAATTATCTCAAGACACTGGTAATTAAAAATTAAAGTGATATGATAAAAACCATCTAGGGTCCAAATCCTAATAACCCCCCAAAAATGAAAGAAATTGGTTCAGCCGTATTAGCGTGATGAGTTCACAAAGGATTTGTGCGTTCTCTTTTATATATATAGATTATAATATTCAAATATGCACTGTACATTTCGTAACCCTACATGTTATTAGAAACTGTGTATTTATAACTGTGGATTTGGAAACCCTAGAAAGCGTACTGTAAAGATAATTTCGGGATTTAGTAGACCATGACCAAGCGTAACCACTTTACGATGAATCATACAGTAAATATGTTAAACGTAAGGTAGGAGATGCAACGATTAGAAGTCGAAATTTGACGGGAAACGAAATGTAAAGATTCATTGTAAATGAATTTGAAGACGACACTGATAATACATTCGGTTGGAAATCACACAGCTGATATATAATTCGTTCAAAATGGATGATCGTGCTAAAAATCCAGACGTCTAGCAATCCTATAGAGAAGGGAATACACTTTTGTAAGCTAATTTTCAATTTTCTTCGACGTTAATTCTCTGTCATTATCAACATAAAGTAGAAATTCCTTATACGTAATAAATGAAAAGTCTATGTCCACTTGCGCCACACTTTTACGTATTTGTACAATATGTTGGAAAGATGCGTAGAACGTTTCTCTCTCTCTTGTATCTCTGAATTATCTCGTAAGACAGGTAGCTAAGGAGATTTGATGATCATAAGTTTTATTTGGAGATCTATCTCTCATTTAATTTCTTTAGAAGACTGTTTACTTTGTAACGATACTACATACAAAGGGAGATTTTTCTTTTAAGAAAGAAAATAGACAACTATAGAAGAGTATTTCTCGAGTTAAATAAAAAGCAATGAATCCAGCATTTCATACATATGAAGCTTGAAACAAACTGCATAAGTTCTAACTTTTTTCACAGCTACCTACACCAAAATAAAATTTTAAAAAAGAACTTAATTTTGTCTCACGTAATATGTAGTTTTAATTCTCTACTACCTATCAGTCACTGAAAACTGAATATGTAGAACTTGCCTATAACTTCTTTTATAAATAAAGCCATTTACTAATGAAAGCATATTTTGAAACCACTTTTATAATATGCATGTAATCTATATTGAAGTTTACATTATTAAAACACTTACTTACTTGATCCATAGCAAATAATAATAATGAAAAAAATTTGCTACTAATAATAGAATTGCGTCTTAAATTTTTTACAATCCGAATCCATGGAAAACTTTTTTATTTAATGTTTAGTGTAAGATATTTTGCAGATTGCATAAGTATCAAAATCAAATTATATTGTATTTTCAAATACTAAGTAAACAGTATTTCGAAAATCCATAATTCTACGAGGTCACTTCAATTATTATTCAAGCTCTTGCTCCTTATTTTATTTATTTATTTTATTTATGTATTTATTTATTTATTTATTTATTTATTCGTACGAGGCTCTTGAACCTCTTAACCCATTTTTCTTCGTTTACTCAAAGACAAGTTTTCACCAGATTTAATGAAAATCGATAGTACTATTTTCTAGATCAAATTTAAAAAATAACGCCAATCAATAATTGCTTGCTTTAGAGTATAGTACTGGGGATCCCAAGCTACGTATGTGTCACATCTTTCTCCGAGTAATCGTGTTTTAAAAAAAGCAAAGAAAAGAACTTCTCATATATGGTAAACCCCATTATGTAAAATTTGAATATTTGTTACATTTTTAGGAATACTTGAAAGGACTCCATGTGAGAATCGAACTACATTTATCACCGATATATCTAACCAATCTTTTTTTTAAAGTATTATCCAGTTCTGTGTTATTTGTTCCTTTCTTTTAATTTTATATTTATAGAAATCAGGAACTGGTAGTATTTTCTTTTTAAAATGAACCATTAAATCAAATACGTCATTTGTTTTACTTTGCATACGACTGCGTCGCATGGAGAAAGTAAGATGCGAAGGACAACTCTGTATTCCGCATATCTGAATTTTCTCACATACAGTTATTAAAAATTGTATTATCTTTCATATTCAATATCTTACCTTACAGGCCTGTGTACAGTACATAAAAACAAGTAGCACTGTCACGTGTACACCACGTGAAGGAATTTGGATTTTATAGCATGATTTTTTCAATTAATATTGAAACCCGAAGTGGTAGTAGGTATGTACCACTTTCGGCTGAAACAGAGAAATTAAGAGTGGAAATGAAATATATTATTAGGACGCTTAATTAAGGAAACTACTGGGAACTGCTTCTCGCTCTCTTTTACGTTTTTACTCCATAGCGATCAGCGTTAAAACCGGACGTGGTTGACTTCTGCCACTTCTTGTTAGAAAAGAGAGTTAAGAGAGAAAACAGTACCTATTCTTAGAACACTAAATCTATTTCAGAAACCACTTCTCGCTATATCTTATCCGTTGCTCAATGTTTATCAATATTGAAAAGGACATTGTCATATATGTATTTATATCACTTTTGGTTTTAGTAGAGACTTAAGGAGGGAGATAAAATGAATTCTTGAGACGCTTTATCGGTTGTAGGGAACTGTTTCTAGCCATCTATTCCCCCCCTTTTTTTAGCCCTATAGTGATCAATGTTAAAATCGAAACTGACTAATCTCTATCATTTTCGGTTTAAACATCACCTCAACGAACTCGATTGCTAATTTTCGAACCTTTACATCCCGGCCAAAGTTCGTCGTGATCCATCAAGTAGCTAATGAGTTTTTATTTTTTATTCTTATTTTTATTCATTCTTTTCGTCTTCCGTACGGATGAACGCACAAACGAACAGGGTAATATAAGTATGAAGGAGTTTTGGAAAACCAAATTTCTTAATAGAACAGTCTGTTCTAATTTTATAGACTCTTTTTATTAGAAAATATTGTGTTCACCAATTGCTCGGTAGTATGTATTCAACTTTGAATAAATCATTTCTGTTTCTTTCCTTGGTTGGTTTTCATTTGAATGAGAATACAGCCTATTAAATATAACATAGACTATCTACGATATTGGAAAGTAAATACTATGAAGAACGTCTTTAATGAAGAGACAGTGTAACCGTCTCCAAAAGTTGAAGGGAAAATAAATGAAGAATCATCCAAAAAGCAGCTTTCATATGACGATTCATCAATTACGCAGAAGCAACAATGAAAAATAATAAATGTATGCGCATAAATAACATGGTAACTGGCGAGTAGTGCCAGGTCTATAGTACTAATACCTGTATAATTATATCTAGCATTCTCAATCTCAATATTGCAAAAGAAGGCCATAATAGCTATGTACTACCGAAATAAAGGGTTAGTTTGTGGAATCAAATATACTGCTATTTGAGTTGAGTTGAGTTGACTTTGAGTTAAACGTTCCTTGCAGCAGCGAAGCTATATGAGACGGGACCTACTGATTAACGTGGAATCCGAACGACATGGGCTACCGCAGCGAATCGAACCCGGGTCTTCCACACCAAGGGCGCGTACGCTAACCGCTTAACCGCTAACTGCTGTTTGAGTCACTAATAATAATTCATTCTTGTATGTATGTACACAATCTACACACACGTAATATACATAGTAATTTACATCTGATAATTAGTAAAGATCTTCATAATTATAATACGAGAAAAAAGAAACTGAAATAAACAATGTTACTTCAACAACCTATTGTATAGATGAAGTTAAGTATAATATCACTCAAACTTATAATATACTGCCTTCAAAGTTGAAGGTCACAAAGTTGATTTTTAGGATATTTCTTGAAAATTGGGAAAAGTTATTTTTGCCTCCTTAGCACTCGAACATCTATCAAAACTGTTCGTTATGTTTTTGTTTTTTTTTTAAATTTCCTTTTTGAAATGAAACACAAATTTTATTTCGTTTTTCAGATGTTCGTAGATCCTGTCAATATCAGGACCTACTCAGAAAGATCCAAAGGTCCATGTCCCTTCCTCAAAATATTATATAATTTAAAATTGTTTTATTCAATGTCCAAGAACACTCAGAGCTCCTCCGTGGCTAAGCGGTTAGCGTACGCGCCTTTGGCGTGGGAGACCCGGGTTCGATTCCCGGCGGGAGCTCATGTGGTTCGGATTCCACGTTAACCAGTAGGTCCACGTCTCATATAGCCTCGCTGCTGAAAGGGACGCTAAACTAAAATCAACTCAACTCAACCAAGAACACTCACTAACATAAATTAAAAACAAGTTTTAATTAACATAAATTAAGAGCAAGAAGTATGCCCTCGGCGTTGATGAGTAAGTGATAATCATTTCAGAGACAAACTCTCAGATGCGAGGGCACCATGATCATTTTTGATGTACATGGAGGTTTGCAGATGTTAGATAGGCTTTACATTTGTCGTATTGCGGCCGCAGTGGCTTATTGGTAGAGCGCTCACCTTTGGTGCTTCTAGTCCGTGGTTTGATCCTAGCTCTTCCAAGTGGACTTTGTGATATACAAACACCTCGTGCGTGGTTCTTTAGGGTTTTCGTGTTTTTATTCACTTTCGTCATTCTATTATTATTTATTTATTTATACATATTCTCCACATCACTGGTATCTAAAGCCTTAAACCCATCACATGTGAGGATAACGTCCCTCAGCGAGTACATTATCCGATGAAATAAGGAAGATAGAAAGGAAGCGGCCTGGGACTCGTAAGTTAGGTACTATTCCGGTTTGGTGTGAATGAGGAAACACGAGGAAATACTTCACCCAGGACTGGTCTGAAAAAGCTCTTACACCTTTTCGATGGAGTGCACCCGCAAGGCATCGAACTCGGGACCGCTGGCGACAAAGCCGATAGCATTAGCAACTACGCTACGCGGGACAACTCCATCATTATTATCTATCTCATCATCACCGTCTCCCTTAGATTCGGTGCATAAAATTGTGACATTGAAAAAGAAAAGTTGTATCCACATTTGCTCTAAAAACTTTATATCTTCTAATGACAAAAATATATTCTAAAATTTGCTAACAACAGTATATTAATACGCTGGAGTAATTTCTATTTTCCATAAAAGATTGAAAAGTCAGAAACAAAATGTCTATCCCGCTTTTGCTATATTCGCTCCTACTTACATTAGGTAAATAGATTGGAGCCTGCATTTGGGTTTTGGGTAGAACTTTCACGAAATGCGACATGTAGAATCTTAATAACTGTTGATAATCAAGCTCACTGTTAACAATTTGTACATTAATAGTAATAATATATGATAGATTCTAATAATAATATCTTATTTGTTATTATTTCGCTATATTTATCGGAATAGTTTATTTCATAAAATAACAATAGTAATAAACTTCAGTTTGCATTTCTGCGATCATCTGTAAAAAACTTCGGACGATGATATTAATTATATTGGGATAGATATAAATTGTTTAGGTGAGTTTCGTTTCCCCCTTTCGTGACCTTGTTAGAAAAATATTGTCTACGAAAAAAAAAAAAAAAATAATTGCAAATCATCATTAATGGAGAATATCATTTGACAAATCTTTATCATATGACAAATTCACAAGTTGAAAAAAAAAGAAAAAAAGAAAACAAGAAAAAATTCCACGAAATGAAGAAAGAATCGAAGTCTTCCTTCCAGATAAAAAAGTGGAGGCACAAAAAGAGGTACCGCTGATGAGTAAAGCTCTGAAAACTATTAGAATTGGATGCGTGTAAGCGGGTACACGTATTTCATCAGAAGCAACCTATCGGTTATAAGAAAATCGATGGTCTTGTAGGTACCGCCAAAGGTGCATCAAAAGCTCAAACTTAAGAAGGAGGAGGAGAGAACGTGGTAGCTCAGTGGTAAAACGCTCACATCTGGTCCGAGAGGCCCTTCGATCACAAATCGTATGAATTTCTGGTGGGCAACATCGTTTTCTCATGAGTTTTCTCAGGGCTTTCCCCTTCTCCTTCCAGCTTTCATAAAAATTCACTTTCAAATTATCTAATTTTAAATTGGAAATTTCATTTTATTCTATTTTTAAATATCTGTATTGTATCTATCTGTATAAAATTGATTGTTTTTAAAGTTTTGATTATTTTTATTACTATTGTGTACATAAAAATCTGAAAACTATGTAAAGCTAAACAAATTGAATTAGTGTACATACTGTAATTTTTGTAGTTACAGCACACTTATGTAAAATTAAGCCCAACTTACTTATTAGTGAGAAGCTAAAATAGGAATAATTATAATTAAATTGTAATATTTTCTTGCCATGTTGAACCTGTATCTGCAAGATCTAGGATTCAAAACGCTTATAGCAGGGGCGCCTGTCTCTGGTAGGCCCATCCTGCTCCCCTGAATTCTCGCGTCATCCTACAAGAAAGAGAAAAACAGCTCTAGCAATGACCTTCAATACCGATAAGATAGGAGGGAAACGAAGAGAATTTAGGGCTGTATCAAGAACCTAAATGGGAGGTGAACGTGTCTACTCCAAATTATATTGAATACTGCAGTAAGTCGCACGAATACATGTTCTACAAGCAAGAAAATATTACATCTCCTCTTCTTTCTAGGTAAGGCATAGATTGAAACATTTGACTTTTGTTTAATTTATGCATTTTTTAAAATGTAAACTTCATCTATTCGTTTGTTTGTTTTTTAATCATCTATGTTTCAGTACTACCTCTTAACCTTTCACTGCGTCTAATCAAATTTCGACTGCTTATCGGCATTCAACCTCCGGGTTCCATAGGCTATAGAGTTAGTTAGTAGTTTTTATTTTTTATTTATTATTTTTTTTATCATTGCGTCTCGTACCCTACGCACAACATATAGATGATTCATTTTAAAGTGGTTAAGCTTGCTCATGCTCCAGTAACTACAGAATTTCTCATCATAGTACCCTTTCTTAGAGTTGCCAATTATTCAAATTAACACAATCATATTTTAAAAAAGTACTTCGTAATAACATGTAAGTTTACGAAATGTATAGTGGTGCATATTTGAATATTATAATTTTATACATAGTACATAAAGGGAAATCTAGGTTATTGAGTAATAAATCTTTAAAGATATGTTGATTGTTCTTAACTTATTTACAAGTATAAACTGTTGAAACCAAACTTCCGAAAACAAAGTGCTCCTACATGGTAACGTCTTTTCGGCTTTATTAAGAAAGTCACATAAGGATCCTTTTTCTTCCTGTTACTGTGTTTCTATAAAAATAAGAACCAACCAGGAAATAAGCCCTGGCGTAACTTGTCAGATTGCTAGTAATATATGCCATTCTCCAAGAGTGCGGCACACAGCAAAGATAATATCGGTGGAAGCGCCGATAATATCGGCGGTGAAATCGACTTCAACGTACTCAAATCGTAGCCTGCACACGCCACCGACATTATCGGCCGATCCTCCGACACCCAGATGCTATCGGCCAAGCCCCTGATATTGTCGGCGGTATCGCCGATACCGATTTTGTCGGGGGCAATGTTTTTTTATGATTGGATGCACATGCGGCCGATAATGTCGGCCGGCCAGTGGGTTAGATGAAGAGAGTGAGTGACAACGTGCTGTGTATTTTTGTTTCGTTTCTTATCTTTGGAATTTTGATGTTTCCATTTTTTTCTATTACAATTGTATAATAATAATAATATTATCTTGTCCTATAAACAACTTCGGAACAGCTTTTTTTTTTTTTTTTTTTTTTACAGTCTCTATTTTGGGGTAGCTAATTCCTTTTATTAAATAAGTCTAAAATGTGGGAAGTCTGAAGAGCACTGGTTTCCCTCTAAATAGCTATTACCAAATAGAATATAGGAAATTTAGATAACTAATTTCTTGATTATTTTCCACTCTTTCTCTCTCTCTCTCTCTCTCTCTCTCTCTCTCACACACACACACATACACACTTTGATGGTATATTTTTAAATCTATTAATGCATTTAAATTTTAATACATTTTGGAAATTAATTTAAGCGTAATTTTCAAAGTTTGATACACTGTGAACAAGGCAGGTAGCCAGGGGGAAGCTCCGAGGGGTCCGGACCCCCCCCCTTCGAGACCAGAAATGAAAAAAAATAAGGAAGGATGAAACAAAATGAAATGAGAAAAAGAAGGATCAGCGTTAAAAAAAAAAAAAAAAACATGCAGGAACCTTTTGGTTACTCTTTCTTATGAGGAGATTTGTATTTCTTGCAATACATGGTGGCGAGGTAAGCGAGGTATTCTGGAAGAGTCAGGGAATTTGAAATTTCTAGAAAAGTTACGGAATTCTCAGATTCTGCTACTAGTCAGGGAGATTTTAAGCTTCCAAAAGCATAGTGCCGTTGTGTGACAGTGTGGCCATTTTTTTTTAAATCATAGTTTTTCGTCATCGCATCCTTGCAGTATCAAACATGTTATTTCAAGAACAATTTTCTACTGTTCCTTTAATAACCTGTCATTTGGAACCGACAGTAGCTGACGGAATAATAAAAACAAAATATTATGTGGAAAGAAATTTCTGTTAGAATTTAATTCAACAGAGAAAGGAATGCAGATATTGTAAAATAGTTTATAAGACATTGTTGAGTATGTACATTTTATAATACAGGGTGGCGCGTATTGTATCTACCAGTTGCAGTTGGCAACCCTGATCAAATGCGCGTACGAATGCTGCGCATGCTTACGGCACTGAATAGCAGGGCCTCTGGCAATTAGTTTACCATGGAGCGGTGGTCTGTGCAGACGCGAATTGCGGCGGTGGAAGCCTTTATCCGAACCGGTTCTGTCAGTGAGGCTCAGCGGGCACTGCGACGAAACAGTGATGATCGCCATGTTGCTATACCCGAGAGACACAGTATTCTGAGATGGGTGAGACAGTGGCGGGCCACAGGTAGTGTTGTGAACCGGAAATCACCAGGTCGTGGACGAAGTGTTCGAACAAATGTAAACTTGGAACGAGTGCGCGTAGCGATGGAACGCAGTCCCAAACGTTCAGCACGGCAACATGCACGAACATTACATTTGACACGACGTTCATTGGGTCGTTTGCTGGGTGATTTGAAGTTCCATCCGTATAAACTGCAGGTGGTACAAGAGTTGAGAGCCATTGATAAGGAAAACAGACTCAATAACTGCCAGAACATTCTTGAGTTGATTAACCGAGATCCACTGTTCCTCCAACAACTTTTGATGTCCGATGAAGCAATCTTCCACCTGACTGGGTATGTTAATAAGCAAAACTTCCGGTATTGGTCTCAGGAGAATCCTCGTTCATTACATGAAAAGCCTCAAGGTAGCCCAAAAGTTGTGGTATGGTGTGCAGTTGGAATGTGTGGCATTATTGGTCCCTATTTTTTTGAGGATGACGCCGGACATGCAACAACTGTAAATTCCGACCGCTACTGCCATATGTTACAGACGTTTCTCATTCCGGAATTGCAGGAAAGGGGTGTGATCAATAACGTTTATTTCCAGCAAGACGGTGCTACGGCACACACGGCACGCCAAAGTATGTCTATACTCAGAGAAACATTTCCAAACCGCGTGATATCCCGATTTGGCGATGTCTCATGGCCATCCCGTTCCCCAGATTTAACAGCTCCTGATTACTTCCTCTGGGGATATGTTAAGGAAAGGGTCTTTGCCAATCGCGTGAAGACAATTGACGAACTGAAGACTGCCATTCGTCATGTGATAAGTTCCATTCCACAGGATACGTTAATGCGTGTGATGAATGCCTTCCCACGTCGCCTGCAGCAGTGCATCCAGGAAAAAGGCGGACATTTACAGGACGTTATTTTTAAAGTTTAGTGAGCTCCTTCGACAAGTGTTGTACAGTGTACAAATTGCCAGTCCATATACTTATATTCCATAACAGTTTTGCATTAAAACTTGCATAACACACCTTTGTATTTTCATTTGAAGTTGGTAGATACAATACGCGCCACCCTGTAGTTGAGGTCATAATGAAAGGAAAATTGTTATATTTGAATAAACAGAGGAAGGACGTACATATTGTAAAATCTTTTTCAATACTTTTTTTATTATTATTTTACTCGAGATTTCTTCATAGTTTATTAAAATACTTACCAACATATCCTCATTTTATTGTCCTAACAAACCAATACATGTTGATAATAAAGTAGTTTAGATTGATCGATCTCCTGGGCCTTCAGAATTTCATATCCTCCCCTACCCCCTGTTACGAAATCCTGGCTAAAAGAACCAATATATGTTCCAGAAAATAGTTTAGAATAATCAAGCCCCTGGTGTGATGACCACAGTAAATATCGCGGACACCCCCCCCCCTTCACGAAATCCTAGCTACGTGCCTGTGTGAACATAAGCATATGGAAAAAATCCTGATTATTATTACTTCCTTTTATTTTCATCAGAATTGTGTGCAAGATCACTTTTCCCGGTCCCACTCAATAAGCAATGATTGAATAGAATATTTGTTGACAAGTCAAAGTAGAATTATTATTATTTTGTAACGAAACCAGCACAATCAAACACTCTTAGCAAAGCTTCAAGGACAAGTGACTCATTGGGCATTTTCTTGATTGCGATCTCAACAATAGGAATGTAACTTCATGCTTCACTTGTTGCAGATTTTTTCCTCACTCCCAAAACTATCCCAAATTCTCCATTTTTTAAAAGAATTTGTGGAAAGGCAATTGAAAACAAAGACCAAAACTATGTATCCACTCCCCTTTGCACCGGGATCAACCCCCTCATAGAGTTCTGCAGTTTAGCTACAGTGACTGGATTAAAAGGTTGTGTATTATTGCATTCTTACCTTTCTAGATTTGCTTAGACTTTTAGAGATGGCAAGAATTTTTCCATTCCATATTTTAACCCACAGTAAACTTGTGTAATGTAGACCTTGCATATGGGATAAGATAACAGACTCTTTCAAGGACAGAATTGAAAAACAAAAAGCATGGCGAGAAGTTTATGCAAGCCTTACCCAGGATTTTGAGTTCATGGACAAAAAGAAACGAGAAACGACAGGTATGTATGCAACAGCGCAAATCTGTCTTCAACATTGGGGAGGGGGACGGGTAAGATCAGTCGAGAAACAATGCCATGGAGGATCAGGGGAGCAGAGTTGTCTTCAACATTGGGAGGCGGGCACTTTTGAGGCTTATTCTGAGTGGACATTAATTTCATCTCACTTTCCTTTCTGGCGACCGGACACAAATAATCAAATTTCTCCCTCAAAAAGAAAAAAAAAACATTTCTAATCGGATTATTGGGGGGGGGGGGCAATTTCCCCAGTTCCAAGATTGGAGGGGACACGTTTCCTTCATCTCCCCGGGATTTGCGCCACTATGTATGGAGCAATGTAAAACAAAATCACTAATTCGAATCTTATAATTTAATCTACTATGACATTAGTGTTAATTGCATGGAAAACAAAATAATATACATACATACAATATGTAACAGTGTTTCAACAAAAATTAAAAACTAATATAGTTTGCAATGTACCGCAGCATCAATTCTCATCGAAACAAAAATAGTATGTTTACGACATATATTTAAAACGGCACTGTTAAATCTAAACATGTTTAGGCATAGGCCTATTTTTTCTGTTTTGTACCGTTCTCCACACCTCTTCAGAACAGTTTCTGTAATCCTTGTTTTAAAAAATATTTTTCCCGATTATTATTACTTTTATTTGTTTTCATATCTGGAGAAGATTTTTAGAAGCAGTGCAGAATATATTGTGTGTGTCGCTTACTTCACTCATCACCGGCAACGATATTGTCGGGGCTTCCACCGATATTGTCGGCGACGTGTGCAAAGTACGCCGACACCGACACCGATATTATCGGGGCTTCCTCCGATTTTGTCGGTATCGTGTGCAAACACGCTAAGTCATACTCTGGCCCAGTAGTTGCAGAACTCAAAATGGTTGATTTACTCATAATACATGTAGAAAGATACTATATTTATATTTGTATAAATAGATAAAACCCGAATTTATCTTTTGGGTATATAAAAGCCTCGATATTTGTATAAATTGATAAAAACCGGAATGCGTCCTTTGGTTACCTAAAAATAGGTTCGATCTTATTTTAGAGGAAACGCGATACTGCTATTATTGATTTGGTTTGTGTTTAGCGTCTCTTTGAGTATTGAGGCTACATAAAACGTGAACTTATTGTGGGATCCAAGCCGCATGAACCTCCACCGGGGATCGAAAAAAAAATGAAATATTTGAGTTTTACGTCCCACACTTATGCCGGTTAGGCAAAAGGAGACGGTGATTGTGAGAAATGAATGAAATGGTGGAATAAAGAAAGTAGGAGGAAACGGAAGAACCCCGATAAAACCCGTGCACACGGTGTTTGTCCACCACAAAGTTCACTTAGCGGGAGCAGAATTTGAACCCGTGACCCCATGCACCAGAGGTGAACGCTCTACTACTGAGCCATCGCAGCCCCCCACAGAAGATCGAACTCGAATCTCCCACGCCTATTGATTGGTTGGAGATGCCATTAATTTATTTTCTCTGTTTGGGAGACAACTGTTTCGTCTTGTCTGGAATTTAAAAGATGCATGTCCTTGATTCAGATTGGCAAAAACAAAACACTTTAGAAAGAATATCAGAAACTAGTATCCCAGTATCGTTTTCGAGAACTGGATTGTGACCTAAAGAATGAGCAAGTATAATAGAAAATAAAAGCATATGGCATAGTTGAATTGTAAGGTTAAGTTATAAGTAGTAATCCTATGTGTGTTAAAGAGTGTGTGTGTCCCTTCGAAAAATACGAAGATCTACAATTTGCTAGTTAACAGTGCATTAAACTACTCATACATTACGCAAGCCAAGAACTATCTCTTTCAGTAAAATTAAACACTGTCATTTTGGTTAAAGAACCGCATAGTTTTCATCACTACAAAAGCATTTTTCTCGATTTTCTAGATACTACGCATAAGAATTTACCTTCAAACATGTGGTTTTGTTCAGCTCAATGCATTATATTGATGCATACATATAACTAGTTAGGTATATCTCATTTTTGTGCAATGGTACACTAAAACATATTTTTAAACATTAATAATCATTTTGGTATATATTTTGGAGAGAGAGTAGAAGGGGGTAATTGGGCGGAAAACTTTTTAATAATTTATATAAATATTTTGCATTTCAGTATATTTCTATGGAATTTAATGACACAAATTTTGGGTAGGTAGATGTTGATTAGAAAAAAAAAGCTTAGGTGAATTTTGAGAGGGTGTAATAATGACAAAAAACCAAAAACTGATTTGTTGAGAAATGACATATTTGGAACCGAGTTTCAAGTGTGTATGTGTTTTGGTTTGAGTTACAATAAATAGCTCATCTATTAATGTTTTGAGCCAGAATTTTTCCTGCTGCTTAAAAACTTCCTAAGGATGGTGTCGTGAAGAGCAGGAATCTTGAATCCTCACTGTGAGGCAGTTAAAATTTTGTTAAAATTTGTTCCTTCCAAATACCTCCACGGGTTTAATTGGGCGCATGGTGCGGGGGTAAATGGGAGGAATGCCTTAAGTGAACATTTTTTGCTTAGAATTCATTTAAATGCTGTGCTATCTTTGTCTTTTATAGTGTACACTTTTGTTTCATAGTGCATTGTGTTTATTAAGCTATTTTGTTCAACTTAAGTCTCTAGTGGCCGTTGCGTATGCCAATAGTGCTGATGCTGTAAATAGGATCTGTTTATCTATCCAGAGTTCCAACACTTGTTCTATTGCAATAGTTTATAGTTATTTAGTGTTAGTCTTATTACCTTCTAATATGTTTGTTTGAATATCAGGGCCTGATCTCTTGGCTTTTCTATTTATTTTATTTTATTTTATTCTTTTTTACATTTTCGGCTAAAGTTTTGACCACTTATAGTTTTTTCGTATGTGATACATTTTGGATTAAATTCACAGGACAATCTGCTATGCTATAAACAATAACGGGAAGGCTTGAAAAGGCATTCAAATATCATTGAGATTTAGAAATAAGTTGCTTCTTATTTTGCGTAAATAAAGGTATATTTTTTTCTAAGCCACATAAAACTGTTAGTTTTTAAGTGGAATACAAGTTATTTACAGCAAAGGAACGCTTTAGTTTTCTTTATTTACATCCAATCACCCCCATGGTATATATTTACTGCTTACGGACCACCGCACTGAACTTTTTCGCTCTGATTTCTTAAACAAAAATATGCTACCGGTATTATTGAAACATTTGTCAAAAATTCTTTCTTTCTTTCCTGACATTTCTTTCTTTCCTTTTCTTTCTTTCTTTTCTTTATCAAAACTTTGTTCGAAGAAAACAGCCTCAAATCAGACTACCGTATGTAGACTTTGTAATTACAAATGATTAGCAAGTAGTAGAGTTATTTATGGAATTTGTTAATGTAATGTCAGTAAAATCGCATGAGTCATATTTGACGATATAGTAAATATTAACAATAAATAGGAACCCTGTTAAACATTTCCTAACGAGTGATCAGTACAACATTGTAGAGTTATAAATGCCATATAAACAAAATCTTAGTTGTTTTACGATCACCATACTTTCTTTTCTCCTATCGACACTTGTAAGTAAAAATGGAGAAAAATCGAAGAAAAGGATAAGATCACTCTCGTATAGTTATGCGATAGTAAACTGTCTGCATCACTTAAAAAGAAGGTGGGTGTTAATTTTTCTTTAAAAATAATATTATTATTTAGATCTAGTTTAACTTCATTGTTAGTGAATTAAGAGGTGGCGAACTGTGATCTAGAAAGCCACAAATAATGGCGCCTGGGAACCGATACACTGTCACTCCTCACCCAGTTGAATGTGAGCCATGTGGCTAGTCATAGTCTTTCATGGCTGTAGCGTCAGGAAGTTTAATTTATTATTTACCAAAGTTCATCAGTATTTCAATACTGTGTAACTACAGAAAACTGGAAACAATTTAACTTCTTTCTTATCTGTCTCACCTGCAATTCGCCTCACCTCTATATGATGAAATACAATACTAAAATTCGTGTCACAAAAGCCCATGAAGCACTCTGGCTGACCATATGTCCCACATTTCAACCGATAACGTCACATAATGTTTGCTATATGTGTACGTGTACGTGTGTGTGTGTGTGTGTAAGCGTTTTTTTTCGTTATGCAATAATTAGTACTTTCTTTGGTATAGTATATTTATGGCTATGCCACTGATCAGTATTGTACTAATTATTGAATTTGGGAAATTCATAATTGTTATGAGTTGACGTTGTTTAGATGTTTTTCCTTCAGATCAATATTATTAAATACGATAGTATAAGTAATTCACTCATTAACATAAAGGAATACTTATAGGTAGAAACAAAATTTGGACACGTGACTCCGTCACGAAAACAAATCATAAGAAGGCATTTTTTAAAATATGTATATAAGGGGTTCAAATTTTTTTCAAAGAATGTAGTATCTGACATTAGGAAAAACAAAACCTGGCATTTGAGCTCTCCATTAAAATTAACTGAAGTTGAATTTCCGTGCTTTCAGAAAATTCCGCTCTGAAATAGCGAAAGTAGGGTAAATTCTATTTTACGAACTTCGACTCTTTATTGTGAAACTGCTAAATGTGAGATAGAGGAGAGGGATTAGATATTTAAACTTTTAATCAAAAATAGGAGAATACATGTTTCGAGTGTTCAGGTTACATTGGGGAAAGGTAATAATTTCTATAATATTCAAATTTCCAATTTTTTATTAATAAAGCTTTATGTGAGTATTTGTTAAGTTAGAGGTAAGAAGTCTGGTACATAAGCTTTTAATTGAAATTAATCAAAAACGTATTTCAGCCCTTCCAAAACTTCGGCAGTTTCTATAGTGGGGCAGTGTCTATAACATTCAAATTTCCACTTTTATGTTCGTTTAAACCTTATTCTTCCCATGTGAAGAATTGGCACTTCTATTTGTTCTATTATATGCATTATTTTGCTTTAATAAACATGTTGAAGTAAAGATCTAACAGTCGAACTTCATTTGGGAAACAGGAAGTCATGTGGGAGGTCGAGCCCCAATTTGTCCCCGTGGGTGTATCCCTGCCCTCAACTAAAGGTTTATGGGTAACGAAAAATGTCAAATTTTAAGTCTGGTTCGTAAATAGATGTAGATAAATACCCACATGAGGTCTAGACGGGACGTTATAGGCCCGTTTCGACCTCTTTTCCAAGGCATTCAAATACCATGAGGTCTATAGAGAACTGGAGGTATTTTTTGCATTTATTTTTTAAAAAATAGCATAATTGGACTCAGCATCATGAAATTAGTTTTCAAAAACATAATTAGAAATTTTTCCAAACGTGGGTATTTTACACTATTGACATGATCGTTATTTCTTTAATGCCCACTTTCTGGGGTGAACCATATATGTCAATTTTTAATTGAACGCTTTCGGTCCACATGATAAATGGATTGTTTTCCTACGTGTTTGAGAATGTACCTGCAGATATTATATTACTCTATTCGTAATATCAAGAGTTCTACATATTTTTTGACTTCTTGGGCCTGAAAGCGTTAGTTTGATACCAGACTGCGCAATTACGTATATGGTTGCATTATATGTGCGTAAACTTCCTTAAAAAACTAACGTTTATTTACACTTTATAAATCACTTTTCTTTTCACTATCTTGTACAGCTTATAATTACTCGCATAACATAAGGAGGTAAAAGTTTTTCTCTCGCTTCATGTATATATATACACACACACACACACACACACACACATATATATATATATATATATATATATATATATATATATATATATATATATATATATATATATATATATACATATACACTCGTGCTCATAAATTAAGGATAATGCGGATACATGGTGAAACAACACTCTGGTGGGCGGTTTTCGGTTGGATATCAAATCGGGGTACGACCATGCCGTGCATTTGACCATTCGGTGTGGTGCATGCGGTGCGGTCGTCGCACGGTGGCGCTGGCAGCAGTCCAAATACGCAGAGGTGTGTTGGTGCACTTCAGAGTACGGTGCAGCGTGTAAGTTTGCAGATGTTGTCAGACGTGCTAATGGTGAATGTGTGTTGAAAATGGCTCAAAGAACACATATTAATGACGTTATGAGGGGTAGAGTAATAGGGCGACTGGAAGCTGGTCATACACAGCAGGTCGTAGCACCGGCCCTCCGTGTACCACAAAGTGTGATCTCAAGATTATGGCAACGATGCCAGCAGACAGGAAACGTGTCCAGACGCTACAATATGGGACGCCCACAGTGTACAACACAACAAGAAAACCGATATGTCACCATCAGTGCCCGCAGACGGCCACGGAGTACATCAGATAGCCTTGTTCGGATCCTTGCCACAGCCACTGAAACAGTTGTCTCCCGTCACATAGTCTACAGACGACTGAACAGAAATGGTTTATTCGCCCGGAAACCTGCAAGGTGCATTCCACTGGCCCCTGTTCACAGGAGAGCCCGTAAAGCCTGGTGTCAAGAACACAGAACATGGTCAATGGAACAGTGGTCCCAGGTTATGTTCACGGACGAGTCCAGGTATAGTCTGAGCAGTGATTCTCGCCGTGTTATCATCTGGCGTGAACCACGAACCAGATACCAACCCCATAATGTCGTTGAAAGGGACCTGTATGAAGGTAATGGTTTGATGGTGTGGGGTGGGATTATGATTGGTTCACGTACACACCTGCATGTCTTTGAGAGAGAAACTGTAGGCTAAGAGGTCAGGTGTATCGGGACGTCATTTTGCATCAGCATGTTCGCCTTTTCAGGAGTGCAGTGGGTCCCACCTTCCTCCTGATGGATGATAACGCACGGCCAGAGTGCGAATTACTGGAGAACGAGAGAGATATTCCCCCTCAAGCCCATTTGAATGATCTCCAAAGAAAATAACTGAAACATCCCTTGTGGGAATGTTTGCTTTCTTCTCGCCTCAAACCGTGTTTAGTGGTTTCAAGTTCTGTGGATTTGTTTTTTTTTAATATATAATTTTAATCTGATAGTTGTATTTCAGAGCGGAATATGTAAACTTTTGACTTCTAATTTTAACTCAAAACTAACTACAATTTATTATATATATATATACTTATCGTTGCCCACTTGAAGTATTGTATAGTCTATATAGTTGTAACTGTGTTCTTAAATCCTTCAGTTTGTCATCGTAAGTGAATTTGTATGACGATGTTATATTAACTCTTTTAAGGAAGTCATTTATGGATTTGAAGATGTCTGACATTGTACATATCTTGTTAGACACATTCAATACTTTACTCGAATGTTCGGAAAGATTACTTGTAGGTATCCCACAAAATACGTCATTAATTTAGTTGTTGTCAAAATTATTAATTTAAAAGTTTTATTTTCACGACTGTTACCAGAGCGGGAGAGGTTAAGAAAACGATGTATCATTTTGAATAATTGCATCTTTAGAAGTCTGTGTCATGTTGAGCGTTATTTTACTTACCCACAATGTCGATAAACGAATTCAAACATTGTATATAACAACGAACGAGCTCCCTTGTGGTACATAGTTAGTATACGCGTCTTTGGGACGGAAAAGCCCCGGCGAAAGCTCTTGAGGTTCAGAGTCTACGTTAAACGGTAGGTCTCCGTCTCAAACAGGCTCGCTGTTGAATAGGGTGCTCAACTTCAATCGTTGAGCAAAAATAGTGATGTCTCCTAAGTATTATTATGATATATGTCTTGAATGCCGCAGCATCTTTGAAGTTCTTTTCCTTCTTTCTGGCTTGAACGTCCCAGACAAGTCTAAAGGAGACAGTAGTGACGAGACCGAACAAACTTGTGAAATGAAGAAATTAGCAGAAAACGGAAGAATACCGAGAAAACTCATACACAAAACTTTCCCTCCACAATTCCCACTTGGGTAGGAGCTAGGATCGAACTTGGAATCTCATACACCGGAAGTGAGCGCTCTACCACCTACCATTAAGGGCCTCGTTACTAACTTTGGTTGAATATACAAAAATTTAGGTTTGTGCTGGAACACTCAGTTACGTATGTGTTAACACCTTTTAACTTGTATCTTCATGCAAATAGGGTTTCTCACGAGACGGGACGATACAGAGTATTCGTGACGTGATACGAGACGAGACAGCACTTTTCCAAATGGAAATAGTACATTTTCCGAAACAAGACATCCTTTCCACAACACCTTCTAGAGACGAGACAGCTTTAACTCTTATCACGCAGTCAACTCTAAAATAAAAACAAGTTACAAGGAAGGGTAAAAGAAAGATACATTAATTTAAAAAAATGCACGACTTTACAAGAATAGATAATATATTCTCTAAGTGTTGATTTCATCTGTCTCTTCCTACATTTCATTTTGTTCTTGAAGCCTATGCTACATGAAAATACAAGAAAGTTTTTGCAGTTTGTATTAAATGTGTTTGTGACTTGTAACTTTTTTTCTAACATCGATGTTTTGGAAGAACTGGATCGAATGCTGGTTTCAACCAATAATTGAAGTGTTTATTTTGTTTACGACGTAGAAAATGAAGTTGATGGAAAATTACGAATTGCGGTATCGTTTCATTAATGCGCTAAAACTATTCAATGAAGGGAATTCATGTTCAAAGTACAGTATTGTACGATATTATATCAAACATGTTTTATTTCTTATAGCCGCTTTGGAAAATACTACGTTCAACCATATATTCTTTTTAATGGATATAAAGATCATAATGTAGTATAGAGCAATTTGATATCTGACATTGTTCCGGAGATGTGATAAACAATGGAGATAAGCTTGCAAAAATGCTAAAAATTATGTAATTCCGAAAATTTTCTGTAGTTCCTTTTCATAAATTCGTGTTAATAATAATAATAATAATAATAATAATAATAATAATAATAATAATAATAATAATAATAATAATAATAATAATAATAATAATAATAGTCGAAGCCTCATAGCCAAGTACACTCTATCACTAAGATTGTTATGATGTAATTGCTTATAATATAAGAGCAACATAAACTGTTAACAAAATTGCCTGGACATGGATCCGAATAGCTTGGTCTTAAGTTTAAAATAAGAAATTGTGGTAAATAAACTTTGCCGATGACGCCAGATAAATTGAATTGTTTCTAAATAACATAAAGATCATACCAAAGTAAAAAGAATCTAAAATTGAAATAGTTAGCAGAAACTATAAAACTATGAGTTTTTTAAGCTCGTGTACTAATCTGGCGACCATCATCTTCTTGCTCAATTTGTTATAAATACAATTTTCAAAAACAATCGATATAATGTCATGGAAGCAAAGGAAACCAACAATGTTTTAAAAGGTTCCTACAGATACGCCATTTTATGCAATACAACAATCTTTAACAACGTTCTTTCATATGTAAGTACGGATTGATTTATCAAATTGTTGTAAACGGAATTATAATCTTTGTGTCTATTGAAAACTATTATGCGCTTGGTTGTTATAGTTAGTACCTTTTTCAAAATAAAGAATTTGACGTATCATTGTTTCCATTTCTTCGTATTGTCATCGCAGTATTCGACACTAAGGTACTTCCAATATGCATTTTCCCTTGCAATTCACTTGCCATATTATTGTAGTAGAGACCTTTGAAATTTGAATGTTTTCGATACTGCAACGCCTTCGGTTTGCAGCATTAAACAATAAAGGCAGTAAGTTTTCGTTTAACATGCAAATTTGAAATATAGAAAAACATTGCTTAGTGTTATTTGAAAAATCTTGTGATTGGGATGGCAACACTGTTAATTTTGTTGCACTGAATAATACATCAAACAATATCTCCCTGTTAATATTTCCATGGTACGAAATTTCAGCGATTTTTGTTTGTGTAAAATGCAAAATAATTTAATATGTTGCATTTTACACAATATCTTTATTTTGATTCTTGAAGTTGTTTTAAAGTATGTTGGCAGCCCTGAAGTCATATTTAGACCTCAAAGGACCTACTTAGACCTTGCGAGGACCGCGTTAGACCTCACGAGGACCGAAATAGACCAGTGAAGTTCGGCATAGACCTCATAGGTATTTGAGTGCTTGGAAAAACCGGTTTTAGCAGGACCTTTTTGGCATGAATAAACCTCATGCATCTATCTATCTATCTATCTATCTATCTATCTATCTATCTATCTATCTATCTATGGGGTGTTCATTTACTATGTAGCGAAAATTCACTGGTGAAATCCTCACACCTAAACAATAAAAATGTCCATATGACCAAGTAACGTTAAATTGTGATTCCTTTAGTTACATATATTGCCCACAGTTCGAGTGAGTCAATACGATTCAGCACTTTAATTTTTATACTTAATTGCAAAAACTAACAATTGCATACCTTGAAATTAGGCTCGTCACATGTATAGAACAGCTAATTTTTATTCTCAAAACTCCATGAATAATAATCTTTCTGTTGTCATAGCAACCCCTAACAAACAACCATCTCTAGTTATAACAACTACCATTACATGAATATTAATCTATCTCAACATATTTTTTTCTTCTTCATATTATATTATGCACTTTTAAGCACCGTTGCCCAAAATAGCTACAATTAAAAATGGAAGTAATTTATAGATCAGATATACAATATCGTTGTATATATGGCTCCCGATGAGAACTTCTTAAATTGATTACAATTGAAGAAAGAATCCTGGACCGTTTCATATCTTACATATGTGGTTACTTTACTGTCCGAATATCCCTCACAAATATAAATTATAATATATATATAATTTTGTTTGAATAACAATCATACATTCATTTAATAATCAATTCCATTTTTATTGTATAAATCGACGATGTATAAATGTATAAATGTATAAATTGTATAAATGTATCGATGAAGAGGACTTATTCAAAATAAAATCCTTTTGCTTATTATTTAGGTTCTAAAATAAATTCTTTAATTCAATATCGTCGGAGCTTGTAGAGAAATTAAATTAAAGTATATTGAAATATTACATAACGTATTTCTTCCATTTGGGCATAATTAAGATAATTATAAAATATTTTGAAAGCTCAATATTGATAAGTGAAGCGAATTACAAAGAAATCACAACAATACTCAAAATGAAACAACACAAGACTTGATTAATATCATTAACCAAGAATGATACAAATAAAAAATATTATATTAAGAACTAGCAAAGTTTATGTGGGTTAGAATACAATATAACATATTTTATTTATTAAGGCGTAGTTAGCATAAAATCTTTGAGTTTTACGTCCCACGGTTATGCCGGTTAGGCTAAAGGAGACAGTGATTATGAGAAATGAATGAAAATGGTGGAATGAAGAAAGTGGGAGGAAACGGGAGAACCCCGAGAAAACCCACGCACACGGTGTTTGTCCACCACAAAGTTCACTTGGCGGGAGCAGGGTTTGAACCCGGGACCCCATGCACCAGAGGTGAACGCTCTACCACTGAGCCACCGCGGCCCCCGTAGTTAGCATAAATTTGATAGGCAATATACGTATTCATACTACAACGATTTTTCTCAGAAACTATGATTCGTGTTGATACAGATTAGTTAATTTCTGTGTAGAGCTCAAAAAAAGTACAAATAACAAATGAAATCATTACGATATTTAAAGCGAAATAAAACAAAACTCAATTGAATATGTTTTCTTGGACGCCACAACATTAGCTTAAGTTACATTGCCAAAAGATTCAATTAGGTTACATTGAATGGCGTTATCTTGAGTACCGTTCTGTATTGTATGAATTTCTTCAGTTCTTTGATTTCTATTTCAAGAATTTCTGCCACCTATGAAATTGTTACGAAATCCATTTCGAGAAAAATTAGATGTACTGTTTAATTGGTTTCTAAATGTTGTACAATTACTATTTCTGTTTCTTCTGAAATTGGGTTCGGCTCTATTAGCTGTATAATTGAATCTATCATTACTTCTTACATTAGGACTACATTCTCCGCGCACATTGATATGTCGGATTGGAATATGATTGGCTTGGCTTCGGTTGTTATTAGTTTGGTTCGAGATTAATGTTACTTTGCACCATTGATTGATTTTCAGAAGTTCGTACTATCATAATTAGATGATTGAAATTAATGCATTGTGCAGAAATCAATATTTACTGCAAAATATAAGGTAACAATATCCGGATCGATGCTATGATTCGTGATTACTGTTGGAATGGATTAATTAATTTCAACTCATTATGTACTGAAATCACAAAATCAGTAAGAGTCTTATAAATTTTGGGATCATACCATCTGTTTCGAACCAAAGTGTCTCGGTTTCCCAGTATAAAATTATTCTCAAAATTGGAAAGCAGTTTCCATTTTCAGAGTTGGGTTGTACCGGCACATATGATTTTAGAGAGAGGGAAGGAAGGGATCTGTACCGCAGCTCCCTTTATAAAATCCGTTGCGACAATACGTCTCAACTCTGAAACATGGTTATTTAGATAGACAGCATACTAATTCCTCTAATATGTTGTTTAACTGCCTTTGATATGTTTCATAGTTGAAGAGCTAGGCAGCCACAAAGTTACAATTTTCTCGATTTCGGCATCCTGTTTTTCGCCCTATGTTCATATTGACTTTTTTATTATTTAAGTGTGAGGATTTCACTAGTGGATTTTGGCGTAATAAATGAACACCCTATATATATCGTCTGTGAGTTGATATTTACAGAAAATAATGATTTGTTATTCACGTTCATATTAATATTTAATGCTGATTGATTGACTCTTTTGTTCTTTGTCAGCAATGAGACTATGTACGAGGATTACCTTTTAACCTCCACGAGAGGTATACAATGTAAGATGATGAAATGGGAATAAGACAACGATCGTCATCATTGGACGTCGCACCTTCTCCACTCGACAAACAGATTTTTTGATCAATCATTGTGGAGTAGCGAGCTTGAAAATTTACCTAGGTATAGGATGCAACAGGTACATAGGGCTCTAAAATGAACTACATACATGATATAATACAATCGCAATTCATCGTCGAATTAGTAAGCGTTACGGCGGAAACTATGTGATGGCTGTAGGAATGATATTAGCAGAGGATTTAAACGCTCCAGGCAGAAGGGTACAATACAATCGCAATTCATTGTCAAATGAGTAAGTGCTACGGCGGGACTGTATGAGAAATGGCTGTGTGAGTGACTTCAGGAGAAAATTTAAAGGCTTCAAATAGAAGGGTACAATACTATCGCAATTCACCGTTGAGTGAGTAAGCGTTACGGCGGAAACTTTATAACTGATGGCTGTAGAAATGACTGTAGCAGACGATTTAAAGGCTCCAGGCAGAAGGGTACAATACAATCTCAATTCACCGTTGAATGAGTAAGCGTTACGGCGGAAAGTATAAGTGATGGCTGTAAGAATGACATTAGCAGAGGATTTAAATGCTCCAGGCGGAAGAGTACAATACAATCGCAATAAATCGTCAAATGAGTAAATGCTACGGCGGAACTGTATGAGAGATGGCTGTGTGAGTGACTTCAGGAGAAAATTTAAAGGCTCCAGGTAGAAGGGTACAATACTATCGCAATTCACCGTTGAGTGAGTAAGCGTTACGGCGGGAACTTTATGAGTGATGGCTGTGTCGATAATTGCAGCAGATTTTTTTAAAAGAAGAATCTATCGATCGATATACACGACGGTGGCGGACAAGGATGGAAACTACGGCGCCAGACGACCTTGTTTAACCCATATATTATATGGTTCGGGAAAGACGCAAATTAGAATTTCTAAACTGCCTGCTGTGTTTCCTGAAATTTCCGTTAGCGGAAACAAGCCCTCATACTGTGTACGAGGCACGACACTTAAAATGAAGTTTCAATCACTGTAGTGTGCTTCATTCTCTTCTACATGAAACAGAGCTCGGATATCATGCTAAAAAGAAACGCGCCCTAGGCACTAGATCAGGAATTAGTTTTTCATGCTAATGTCTTGTGCCCGGAAAATGTTCAAGAAATACTAGGTTCTTTAGACTGATACACATTGCTGTCTGTCATACATTGGAGGATCAACTTGGCCTACTCTGTCCTTCAACTTTTCAAAGCGTCACACAGCCTTACACAGAGTAAGAAGGGGAGAGGGAGAACAACAGAAAGCAGGAAAACAAGCAAACAAATAGAAATAATCAATGTAGTATTCCTTTGTCATGAGATCTGTGAATTATTAATGTTTGATTGTAAAGGAGAACTCCATAAAAATAGAGTGTAAGATAAATATGTTACTACACAATACTAACTATTATATGTTTCTTTATAGCGTGACTCGAAAACAAAGTGAACCAGAGTGTTATTATCTGTTTCCATCTTACGTAATTATCCAGAACATTTGCAACGAATAGGCCTATCATTTACAAGCTTATTACAAACACTAGCTTCCATCTGAAGGCAGTTCATTATAATTTGTCGCTGTGAGGAGTTAAGTATTAATCCAAGGTGAGAATGATCTACTGGAGCTGGCTTCTAGTAAAATACATAGCAAGTGGAAATATAGGAAATTTTATTTGTACTTGAACACTTCTCCAAATTTTATGGAATAAACTGGTTACAAAGAGCTCATTTACGAGCTTAAAAGTTGGTGAGGTTACTGCAGTAATAAGATTCAAGTTTAAAAAATTCAGAAGTACGTATTTCAGTGTTGCATTCTGATAAATGAGAAAGGTATGTGAATATATGGTGTCGGCAGTTTTAATTTTTCGTAGGAGCGCTTAAATTTGTACTTTTACTTTGAGGTCGTGCTTTGTTGAAATGTTAGAACTGCAATAAAAACAGCGCCCACACTGATGGTAAAAGAAAACACGCTGGAATAAATTTTTAATTGTGATTTTTATGGTAACTTGGGAAAGCGTAATCCAATGAAACTACTTTATCATAGGACCACAAGAAAAAAGACTTCAAAATTGATATACGAGGAAGTATAAAAAAGTTTGTGCAATCACCTAGAAGAAAACCACTCTGGAGAACTCTGACCCCATTAAGATATTAGTCCTCTTCTACATGCCTAGCGACACATTTTTATAACCAGTTCTTCACTTTCCGTAAGGTCAGTTTGTGAATGTCTGCACTTTAGCTTTGAAACCACAATTCAACCTCAGAAATGACGTCATCTATGCTTCTAAAAGGCGTCTTCTGAGTGGACGCTTCATTTCTATGAGAGAAAGAAGTCACTTGGTACTAGGTTCGCTGAGTGAAGAGGGTGTGGCAATATTTCATATTATAATTCTACTGCCTTCATCATGAATACATAGGCGGAATGAGCTGGTGTATTATTTGTCAACATCTGTCTTCCTTTTTGAGAACAATCCACAACGTTTCTTCTTCAGTTTCTCTCGTAACTTAGTCAGAAGATGGAAATAATACGTACTAGTGATAGTCTGCTCCTGTGGTAGGTAATCTGTCATAATAATCCCTCCACACTCCCAGAAAACGTAACTTCGCGGTAGTCTTCTGCAGTCGTACGTTTTTAGGGATGAGGGAGGACGGGAGTTTCCTTTGTTTCTGAGTCATAAAGATAAATCCAACATTCATTCATTGTTACTAGTCTGCCGAAAAGGTCTTCTTCATCTACGTCAGAACGATGCAACATGTCTCTTGCAGCGTCCTCGCGATTTCTCTTCTGGAAAAGATGTGAACAGTTGTGGCACCCACCGTGATGACATTTTCTGAAATTGCAGCTAGTTGTGAATGTTATTCCAGGTAGATCCACAACCCATACCTGTTGAACATATAACACTTTCAATAATTGCCCTGCTGTCTTCCATTATGATCTTATCAACTTTCTAAGTCAAGGCAGCATCCTCAGTGAAAGATTGTCCTCCACGCCTAGAGATGTCCGCGATGGTCATGTGTCCAGTTTGAAGTTGCCGTGTCGACCTGGATATCATCTCACAGGATGGGCATTCATCTCCATAGACTTCTTTCATCTTTCCATGCATCTACTTTGCTGATTTCCACTAAAGATGGAGAAACTTAATAACATTCTGTGCCTCAAGCTTGTGAATCATCGCATCTTTAATGATTTACCTGCGAAAAAAGAAAAAGTTGTTCTAACGAATTCAGAATTTGCATGGTTAACATAAAAGGCCTAACTATAAAATGTATGTCCAAGGAGACTCGTAGTTTATCACCATGAAGGTGATTGCACGAACCTTTTAATTTATTTATATTCAAACTTGAGGTAATTCTTCGGGTGGCTTCATGGACGGAAAACAAATAGATTCATTGGTTCCCAGGTCCACAAATTAAAATTAGTATAAATTACATAATTAAAAATTCATCCTGGCGTAGGCACTTTTATCGTTATAGTGAGTTTTAGTTCTTTATAAATCATTTACTTTAGGGTTAGAGTAAGCTAATAGGAGATTACAATTCACAATATCTTTATAATATAAATTTTATCAAATGAGGCTTTTAACTGTCATTCAAAGAAGAAGCAATCAAAAATCGTGAAAAGGGAAATAATTAAATTTATCTGTAGATGTGAAAAAGATACATTATGATTCTCGAGCCACTTTGTATTTTCCAATGATAGTGAAACTAATTATGTGGTGTTTGTAATCTTTTTAAATATTTTTTGGTCGTTTTCCACACATAGCTTCAAAAGAATAAAATGTCGTCTTTTCCCTTTTAGGAGCGGAATTTTTGAAAAAGCTGAAACACAATTGTGTTATTTTAAAAGGAGAGTTTAAATATAAAATTTCATCTAACTAATTTCAAGAATTTGTAAAATACTCAGTTATTCGCAAAGAAAATTTAACCCTTTTACCATTTTAGGATACACCAGCAGATAGCCAAGGGGGGTTTGGGGGTGTCTGGACCCCCTCGACACCAGAAATGAAAAACAATTAAGGAAGGATGAAACAAAATGAAATGAGAATAAAAAGGATCAGCGTTAAAGATAAACTACAGGAAGCTTTTGGTTACTCTTTCTTACGAGGAGATTTGTATTACTTGCAATACATGATGGCGAGGTGAGCGAGATATCCTCGAAGAGTCAGGGAATTAGAAATTTCTAGAAAAGTTACGGAACTCTCAGAATTTCTGCTACTAGTCAGGGAGATTTCAAGCTTCCGAAAACATAGTGCCGTTGAGTAACAGGGTGGATATTTCCTATCATAATTTTTCGTCAACGCATCCTTGCAGAATCAAACATGTTATCTCAAAAACAATTTTCTACTGCTCCTTTAACCTGTAATTTGGAACTGACAGTAGTTGACGGAATAATAAAAACAAAAATTTATATGGAAAAGGAGTTCTATTAGCATTTGATGATAATAAAGCAGTTCAGATTGATCGAGATCCTGGGCCTTCAGCATTTCATATTAACGCCCAACCCCCCGTTACGAGATTGTGTCTTCTTTTCAATAACACACAATATGTCTAACATGTGTCATGTAATTCTTCCCTAAATAAAGAAGGTTGCATGCTTTTAAGATAGTCCTTGTAAGATACCTACCAGCGCCTCCACCATCTAAAGTTCTCGCTGTGTACAGGTAGGTAGAACTCTTTTAGGGTAAATTATAATCCGGAATCGTCTACTATTATTAGTTTTTTAAAATAAAAATCCTCTATAAACAGTATTTTACAGAAATATTACAATGATGTAATTTCTCTAATGTGAAGTAGAGAAAGGTGACCCAAATCCCAAGCAGCCTAGGGTGGATCTTCACAGAGCTCCGAGCATACTAAGTGGAGTGGATTAGGAATCCCCAATGCTCCGAAGCAAGCAGAGAGAAGGTTAAGAGTCACATAGCTCCGAGCTAACCCCCAATCCCCCGTTACGATTTAGAGTGATCGAGCCCCTGCTGTGTTGCCCACAGTATTTCATGTCACGGATCCCCCCTTCACGAATTCCTGGCTACGTGCCTGGATACACATATAACAAAAAGCTTTTGTTGTCCCTATATTTCCCCTGAAAAAGATAATTTCAATTAATTTTGTTAATATAGTCTGTTTACATTGGTTAAAAGATATATCTAAATTTAAGTTGATGGTTGTGGCCCTGAGTAACGTAGTCGCTAACGTTCTCGTCTTCCGTCCCGAGTTTGATTCCCGGTGGGGGCACTCACTCGGAAAAGTGTAAAACGCCTACTCAGGCCAGCAACCATGAAAGAGGTTTTCCTATATTTTCCTCATTCACACCAGGCAAATGGTACATAACGTATAGCTCTCAGGCTGCTTCCTTCCTTCCCCAATCACTTTGTTCCTTCGCTTTCCCCGGATAGTGTGTTCACCGAGAGAAGTTATCCCTCAAACGTGACGGGCTCAATGGCCTTAGATACCGAAAACCCAAAAATCTAACAACCTAAATACTAAATCAAGTTGATGGTATCGAACCATTTTATCGTCAGTCTAACTTTATTATTACCCGGATTCATCTTAAGAGTATAATGCTTCAACTTTATAGTGTGCAAAGTCCTCCAGAATAATTGGACGATAATAATAATTATTAGTAAATTATGACGCTGTAAGGCTTAAACCATTATACAGTATTGCGCTAAATTCGTTGTACAAAAACAGAGGGGTGATACCTGAGAACAACACAAACACAAAAAGTTCCAATAAACATAGAGCGAAAACCGCATCTATCACTGAGCCACCGCGTCCCCTCAACCCATTGTAGTATAACGTTGACCTTGTGTTAAGGAGTATTGTCCTGCTAAAAGTGCCGTTCCCAGCTGAAAATATGGTCAACATGAATGGGTGTGCATTGTTAGCAATAATTTACCGATAACTACGAACCATCATGGTGCCCACTAGATGCATTACCAAGCCCAGAGATGACCACATAAAGGGTTCCCAAATCATAATAAAACCACCACAGGCCTATCGGCATCCTAGTGTGCACGTCTGGAGCAACGGTTCCCCTGGAGAACGACATATTTTGATCTGGACATCAGACTAATGAAGCTAGTCTCGTGATTCATTGGGCCATGCATTTTCTGTAATTACTCGGTAGTGCAGTCTGCATTACAGTCGTTCTCGATTAAGATTAATAAACCTTTGAGCCATCACATGCTGAGGCCCATATATATAACAACGTACGGTAAATGATGTGAACAGAGACATCGGTTTTGTCCATTATTAAAGTTTGTTGAAGTATGCTCTTTATTGTGTGACGGTTTGCAATTTATATCCTACATATTAAATGATATGTGCTATCCTATGTATTGTGGTTTGGTGCTGATTTTTCCACCGGTTTTTGAGGCTCATTAATTGCGTTAATTTAATTGAGATAAGCAGTTCATGTTAACTTCGAACTTGTTGAATAATCCTCGTAGAAAACTCTCCCACAATCATATACATATATGTTTGTCTGTGTGTGGCTTCGATCAAATCGCCCAGGACTCCCTTACTTCGTAAAAAAGAAAGAAAATCGCTCAGTGTTCGTTCCACAGGAAAGAATCATCGATATTTTTAGCCATGATTCTGGTCCCAATGTTACGAGTGAAAATCGGGAATTTCCCGGTTAGCCTTATACATATATAAAAAAGGTGTAGGAACATTCATTCATTCGCTCGCTTGTTTGGACGCAGGATCCTTGTCCTCGTGTCGAGGTACCCTTAGGCATAGTTCGGGTGTGCTGTTCTAAGTTGTCTCGTATCATCGTATGAAGTGAGCTCCCCTGCCTGGGTTGACCATTGAAAGTTAAGGCATTATTTAAAAATTAAATAATTATATTCAGGTGTAAAAGGAACTTAGTGTGTGTGTGTGAACGAATTTCTCAGATTATCGGCAGTGTTGTGATTAGTCAAGCATCACGGACAGTGGATTGTTCGTTACTCGGAGATACCTTGGTATTCATATTTTGAGTGAGTACTTTTATATTTTGAGTGATAGCGTGCAATAGGTGATACCCACAAACCAGATCCAGAGCCAGATCACGGAATGTTAGAGTGTAAACACATCGGAATGGATGAATGCGGATCATCGCTTACGGAACACGGCTGTGAACGTTCGGGATTATTCAAGCTTCGATGCTGGGACCATAACGACCTGAAGGCAGATTGACAGGTCGAAGATCATAATGTGTACTTTAAACATATTTCAACTTATAGCCTATTTCAGCCACCTAATTCACAGGTCAAATTTCCTAAACGGCCATATAAATAAAATAACAGAAATTTCTCATTTGTATAATTGTCATTTTCCTTGTAATTATTATTATAGTGTTATATATTATGTAGTAGGATTTCATTTACTTGCAAGGTTAGGTTTTAGCTCACTATCCACATCCAATTAATCTGCATACTTATTTATACATTTTTTGACGGTGTTTATATTTTTTCGTTGTGACATAGCTGGGAAACCGAGAGAGATAAAAATAAACATATAGAGAGACAATAGAAAAGTAAATGGAATATTTGTGTTTACAGAAAATTACGTCCACAACGAAAAAAAAACACGATTTCAATTTCATCGTTCTTTTCCCATCTTTGAAAGATACTAATCATAACAGCTTGTGAATACTTTTCAATTCGCGAGCTCCTCCGTGGCTAAGCGGTTAGCGCACGCGCCTTTGGCATGGGAGGCTCTGGTTCGATTCCCGGCGGGAGCTCATGTGGTTCGGATTCCACGTTAATCAGTAGGTGCACGTCTCATATTGCCCCGCTGCTAACGGGACGTTAAACTCAAAATCAACTCAACTGAACTTTACAAATAGCGTTATTTTGGGAGCCTTCGTTCCCAGCATTTTAGTTATAACAATATGGCCCCTATCAAACTCTGATTATCACCAGTATTCCCCATTCTTCGCTCAAACACTGGACTGATGGATCGCTTGAGATCACTGTCACTGTCTGAAGATTGATTCTGCAGTACCTAGCACCTCTTTGAACGAAGTTGCCAACCCATCGATTTTGTTGAAAAAATAGCGAATGGTCAGGTTACTTAGTGTATTAATATAATAACTTGTATGCAGAGTTCAGCAATAGGACAAAAAAGGCAACCTTCTTCCCGAAACTGTGTAATTGAATCGTGCACTCTTTGTAAAAAGCCATTACATGAAACTAAAAGAAAAAAATAACAAGGTTTGATGTATAAAATTAATTATATATAATCATCAACAAATACATTTTACACGTAATTGTTTATTTTCAGATGTGTAATAAATTTATGGTTCTTCTACCATTGGTACTAGTTGTCCAGTACCATGCTGTTGGCAGTGAGCGCATCTTCAACACAAAGAAGCCCTTCAGTATTCCCGATGACTATAATCAACATGAAATACCCAGTAAATTCTATGGTTTGTATGTCACAATCATTGAATAACTGTAGCAAGTGCGTATGCTATTTGTGTATAGTATTATATACTATAATAAACATCTAGTTTTACGAGAATATTTTTTTTTCACAGCCACTAAAAGAGAAAGTAAATTGTCTGTAATATGTAATTCGTCGCCAATTAAACAAACCGAGAATAATCGAAGTAAAGTTACTCTATATTTGATGCGGAGCGGGATTACTCAACCTGGGAATCGCGAAGATAAACGAAAGAGATAAGTATAATTAGAATCTGATACTTAGAAAATATTTTTATGTATTATTTTGCATTTTGCTTCCATAGGCATATTTTTATTTTTATACATACTGTTAGGGCTACCAAAAATAGGTCTAATGAACATTCTCAATAAGTGCAGAGTTGTTTATAAACCAATTTAAATGAAAGAAGTACGATATGAAACTAATGAGAACTGCATATTGAAATAAAAGAAAAATACAATGCAACAGAGCCTGTATATTGAAATATGATTAAAATTCAAAGCGAATGATGAGATACCTGTGAATCGTGTGATCCTTTGTTGTTCTTTGTAGAGTTGTACACGTGTGTGTGTGGGCGAATAGTATTTTTTCCAGCAAGCTGGCCACATTGAAGGTATATTTTTGGTGTCGGTTTTTTTATTTCCTAAATTTTAAATGTAAACAAAGTTGCTTTTAATAGTTTCTGGTGGTACTGAACTCATACACAACAGTACCAAATTCACAACAATAGTAATTCATAGTGGTGGTATCTCGAAAATTAAAATACTCAATAACTTTTTTAACAACTGACTAAGTTTTTTAACCACAATTAGAAATAACTTTATTTTTTATCATATGATTCAAATTTAAGGGAGTTATGAAGTTTTAAAATTTTCAAACGGTCTCCATTTTGAAATAGTATGACGAATCAGATTCCATATTTGTAATACGAACGAAGTGACCGAATCTGGTTTTAATCCATTCGCTTTTAGGGAAGTTACTGTATCCACTATATAAAGAAGTGGATTCTACTATTAGAAAAATAGATGGATATCGTGAGATCTCCTTAATAGTATATTAAAAATCCCCACAAGCTTATTACAAACCAGAAATTATAAGGGGGTCGCTGGCAAGAGGATGTGACAAAATGGGGGACGTGATAGATATTAGGTTGTGAACCACTGCTGTAGGGAATCGAAAAGAAGTGAGAAAGCAATCTTCCTTACTGACTTTCTTGAAATTAAAACAAAGAAAAGGTAAGTGTTTCTTACGGCTCCATTACATAATTCCTATTACAAATAAACGATCTGGAAATGCTGTCAGGTGCTTAATATGGGGTTATGACACATTGCGCGTAATCAAAGTAAAGGTAGTCGGTTGTAACTTAAGATAGACTTAAATAATTGTATAAAAGTGTTTAACTAAGAATGGCATGTTTAATAAGGCCTATCTAGGGATAAAACAGCCATGTTAAAATTGAAAAAGTTTAAAACTGTACTAAAATAAAAATTGTATTAAAAATGAAACACACATTGAGTTCTGTATAACAGCTGAATTTTTAGTTTGCCACTGAACGACGGTAGGCGAAAAACCCTGGGTAATTTGTTATGAGAAATATAGATATGCTAATGTCCTAGGTGCTTGTGTTTACAAATACCCAACATGCTCCTATTTACAAACAAAAACTACTGAACCTTATTACGGAGTACTACAATTGCATACGACGGAGACAGCAGAGACACACGAGTCACATGACAACGAGGGTACAGCAGCGACCTCGTCTCACCTGAAGGCCTTACATAACCAAGAGAACTCCATGGACAGTTTTCAGTATCGACTGGTCAACCTCTCCTCTAGCTTGCTCTGGAGCTCTAGGAGATACCGAACCCAAAGCCTCTAGTTTGATTCAGAACTGTAGGCTTCCTTTTCTCCCGCTCAGCTTTCTCGGAGCTCTGTCGGGATTCCCAACCTGAGCTACTTAGTTTGCTCGGAGCTATGTGACTCTTAACCTTCTCTCTGCTTGCTTCCGAGCATTGGGGATTCCTAATCCACTCCACTTAGTATGCTTCGGAGCTCTGTGAAGATCCACCCTAGGCTGCTTGGGATTTGGGTCACCTTTCTCTACTTCACATTAGAGAAATTACATCATTGTAATATTGCTGTAAAATACTGTTTGTAGAGGATTTTTATAATAAAAACTGACAATAGTAGACGATTCCGGATCATAATTTACCCTAAAAGAGCTCTACCTACTTGTACACAGCGAGAACTTTAGATGGTGGAGGCGCCGGTAGGTATCTTACAAGGACTATCTTAAAAGCATGCAACCTTCTTTATTTAGGTAAGAATTACATGACACAGGTTAGACATATTGTGTGTTAGAGGCTAGGTTTGAGGTGAAGTTTTTTTCACTTGCATCTATAGTTGTGGATGAATTATTTTATTGGGTACTGTTGTGTATGTTTCTACACGGGTCTACGGGTATGTGAAAGTGACTGTACAGAGATTACCAAAAAAACATGGTTCGAATCTGATTTCCAAGACCCTAACATGTTCACCAGGTGCGTAGATAAATCAAAGTAATGTTGATTATGTTCCTCGATTGCAAAGGCATTGTGAATCATAAGTACGTAGAGGAAAGACACAATTACAAGGCACTAGGGTGTTCAAAAGAATGAAAAACCAATATATCAGTTAATGGTATATCGAAACAAACAAACAAACACTCACACACACACACACACACACACACACACACACACACACACACACACACACACACACACATATATATATATATATATATATATATATATATATATATTCTTGTATAAAAATCTCTGCAAATATCCCAAGAATAATAATATCAGTTTTTTTTTATTTTCTAATATGTTGTGAATATTTCTTCTTTGTCTCCGGCTAGTTCACAAATATTACATGGCTTTTAATCAACCATATCAGTTATCTTTGTATGTTTATTCTAAAAATACACTCGTGCTCATAAATTAAGGATAGTGCGAATACAAGGTGAAACAACGCTTTGGTGGGCGGTTTTCGGTTGGAAATCACCTCGGGGTAGGACCATGCGGTGCATTTGACCATTCGGTGCGGCGCATGCGGTGCAGTCGTCGCACGGTGGCGTGGCAGCAGTCCAAATACGCAGAGGTGTGTTGGTGCATGTCAGAGTACGGTGCAGAGTATAAGTACAGATGTTGTCAGACGTGCTAATGGTGACTGTGTGTTGAAAATGGCTCAAAGAACATATATTGATGACGTTATGAGGGGTAGAATAATAGGGCGACTGGAGGCTGGTCAAACACAGCAGGTCGTAGCATGGGCCCTCCTTGTACCACAAAGTGTGATCTCAAGAGTATGGCAACGATTCCAGCAGACAGGAAACGTGTCCAGGCGCTACAGTGCGGGACGTCCACAGTGTACAACATCACAAGAAGACCGATGTCTCACCATCAGTGCCCGCAGACGGCCACGGAGTACAACAGGTAGCCTTGCTCGGGACCTTGCCACAGCCACTGGAACAGTTGTCTCCCGACACATAGTCTACAGACGACTGAACAGACATGGCTTATTCGCCCGGAGACCTGCAAGGTGCATTCCACTGACCCCTGTTCACAGGAGAGCCCGTAAAGCCTGGTGTCAAAAACACAGTACATGGTCAATGGAACAGTGGTCCCAGGTTATGTTCACGGACGAGTCCAGGTATAGTCTGAACAGTGATTCTCGCCGGGTTATCATCTGGCGTGAACCAGGAACCAGATACCAACCCCATAATGTCCTTGAATGGGACCTGTATGGAGGTAGTGGTTTGATGTGGGGTGGGATTATGATTGGTTCACGTACACTCTTGCATGTCTTTTACAGAGGCACTATAACAGGTCAGGTGTATCGGGACGTCATTTTGCATCAATATGTTCGCCTTTTCAGGGGTGCAGTGGGTCCCACCTTTCTCCTGATGGATGGTAACGCACGGCCCCACCGAGCTGTCATCGCGGAGGAGTACCGTGAAACAGAAGATAGCAGGCGAATGGAGTGGCCTGCCTGTTCTCCAGACCTAAACCCCATCGAACATGTCTAGGATGCTCTCGGTCGACGTATTGCTGCACGTCTTCAAACCCCTAGGATCCCTAGGAACTCCGACAGGCACTGGTGCAAGAATGGGAGGCTATACCCCAGCAGCTGCTCGACCACCTGATCCAGAGTATGTCAACCCGTTGTGCGGCCTGTGTACGCGTGCATGGTGATCATATCCCATATTGATGTTGGGGTACATGCGCAGGAAACAGTGGCGTTGTGTAGCACATGTGTTTCTCAACTTGATCAATACCGTGGATACCGTGGATATCACCAATACCGTGGTACCGACATGCTTCGTTTGTTCGTATGTTGTGTTCACTATGTGCCTATGCTATTAGCGCCAGTTTTGTGTAGTGCCACGTTGTGTAGTACCACAATCTGCAATTATCCTTAATTTTTGAGCATGAGTGTAGATTGACACTACCTACCACTAAGAAATGACGGTCGTTAAGTTTACCATAAATATTACTACCTTTTCAATTTAACTGTTTTTGTTTCAGAAGCGGATAAAGAATGGACTATAGAACTTGAGCTCATACAAATAGAAATCCTCAATATTGACAATATTGAGGGGGTAAGTAAATAAAGTAAATCAACATTTTATTTTCGATTTATGAAAATGTGATTAGAATTGATTAGTGTTTTTGTTACTTCGTACATCGAAGTTTACGGCAATATTATGAACATATGATAACTTTATTTCCAATGGAATTGTCAATCTTAAAGTTTAAAAGGGATATAATATGAACTCCCTAACAAGAAACATTTGTAACTCAGATTTAGAAAAGAGAGGATGATTTTTAATTCAACGCATTCCTTTTGTTTATGATCTCCTTCATAGATATAACTAGTCTTTAGCTAGCTGGGGGACTCCCAGACCCCCGAGTTTGCTCGGCCTGCGGCATCGCACTTCTTGAACCGTACAATTCTACCGAATTTCAAGTTTCTTTTCCTATTTCAACTATCTAAAAGATAAGATTTGGTATCCCAAGAAAACACCCGTTTAAATAGCATAGGAATTTTTTCATCTTCTTTTTGATCTCTTAAAAATTAAAAGTATTCACTTTTGGAATTTTTTCTGTCGGTTAGCCCCAGATGGCTACAATAATCTCAATTTCATCATTCTAATCCCGCCGGAAGTGCCTAAACATTTTGGGGTTTGGAAGATGTCCCATAAAAATAATACGCGACAGATTTTTCAGTTCCCCATAAAACCACTCTAAAATTGGAAATTTTTTTTTAGTTATTTACCTGGGTAACACGAACGAAAATGTAAAAGGATACCGAATTTCAAGTTTTTTTTCCAATTCCAAATACCTAACATATGAGATTATAGGTACAAAAAAGTTTCATTTAAATAACATGGAGAATATTTCCCCACCTCCACTTTAGACCTCCTAAAAATTAAAAATATTCTCTTTTGGTAATTTTTCTGTGGGTTAGTTCCGTAAATCTATAATCATGCTAAATTTACTCATTGAAGCCCTACAGGAAGTGCCCAAATAATTTTGGGGTGTAGAAGATGTCCCATATAAATAACATGGTGATTTTTCAATTGCTCAAATAGAAATTTTTCTGTTTCGTGATCTTGTTAGGTAACGCTAACGAAAACATACAAGTATACCGAATTTCAAGTTTTTATTCCAATTCCAAGTGCCTAAACATGAGATTATAGGTCCACAAAGGTCCATTTAAATATTACGGGGAGTATTTTTATCCGCCTTTAGATCCCCTAGAAATGAAAGATATTCACTTTTGTCAATTTACCTGTGGGTTAGCTCTGAAAAGTTACAATCATGCCATGCCAAATTTCAACGTTTCGCGTCAACCAGAAGTAAAAGTTATTCTATGTTAGTTCCTTTAGTTTTATTGATTGATTGATTGATAAAAGGATAATTCTAACATTATTTATTTTGTCTTATAACAGTCTACTTTCAAACATTTCCAACTATTGTTTCTCACTGCATACTTTAAATATAAAGGAATTAGATACTGTGATCTTGCCAACAGAAGTATCTATAAACTTGATTTAATGCTAATACACTTTTGCTCTACTATTGTCCTTTTTAAATCAAGTAAACAGATTAGTAAATTTCTTAGCCGATTCTTATACGTTTTTTCTCAGAATCTTCAAGTTCAGATTTTTCGATTTATGTAATACCATTATTGAGGTTGTCGTTATAGTAGACGGATTATCACTCACACTGTCTTTCATGTATTCTGTAGCAATGTATAAATGTATTTGTTTCCTGATATGTAATTCTACTTATTTATTTCACTCTTGTAGTCAATTATTTAACTTGTAAAATGGAGTTTTATAACTCAGTTACCTGCATTATAATCAAATCCTTATCATATGCTTATAACACAGCAAACTGGAGTTTTATAATTCAGTTACCTGCTTTTTAATCAAATAATTATCATACAATTATAATACGACAAAAAGGAGTTTTATAACTCAGTTACCTGCTTTCTAATCAAATACTTAACATACACTTATAAGACAGCAAAATGGAGTTTTATAACTCAGTTACCTGCTTTCTAATCAAATAATTATCATACACTTATAACACAGCAAAAAGTAGTTTTATAACTCAGTTATCTGCATTATAATCAAATCCTTATCATACACCTATAACACAGCAAAATGGAGTTTTATAACCCAGTTACCTGCTTTCTAATCAAATAATTATCATATACTTACAACACAGCAAAAAGGAGTTTTATAACTCAGTTACCTCCTTTCTAATCAAATCATTATCATACAGTTTTAAAACATAGCTAAAAGGAGTTTTATAACTCAGTTATATGTATTATAATCAAATCATTATCATACACCTATAACACAGTAAAATGGAGTTTTATAACTCAGTTACCTACCTTCTAATCAAATCCTTATCATACACCTATAACACAGGAAAATTCAGTTTTTTAACCCAGTTACCTTCATTGTAATTAAATCCTTATCATACACTTATAACACAGCAAAATGGAGTTTTATAACTCAATAATCTGCTTCCTAATCAAATACTCATCATACACTTATAACTCAACCCAACTTATTTGCAGGACAGTAGAAGGAAGGAAAAGCACTTTCAACTGACATTTTCTTACGTATCCTTTTTTCTGCTCTATTCTCCATATTATCTTTTATCTAATTGCTTTAAAAGTATATTTGAAGTAACTCATCCGTAGTTGTCCGTAGAAGAAGCTTAATCAAAATTGTTTTAAACTTAAGGAATCGTATCATAATGTTAAGCTTTTAACGTTCTTTTTGTAAAGTTGGGTTAATAAAATCTCAAGCCCAGAGTAATTACAGAAGTTTATAAATTAAAATGGAACTTTAGTTTCCTGATAAAATGTTTACGTCAGATCTCGAACACATTAAGATCTTGAAGATGATGTCTTCGCTGACTCTAATAAGAATCCTAAATTGTGTGAGGATTTCGGTGTTTTTGCATTAAAATATGGAAATTCTCTAAGATATTTTGAACTTTCGGTCCTACCTAATAATGTTTCACTTAATTTAGTAGTTGCTTGTCAAATTGATAATCTCGGAGTGATGTATTCATAGAAAACAGTACTCATATGCCTATTACATAATTGTAAAAAATAAAACACAATTGAAACTCTTTTAGTACAAATGTTGAGAAGAAAATTGATGAAATTGTGTTTATAACGTGTGCTCGGTGTGACCAAAAGCGTTACTTCTCTAAAAATAGTATCTAGTAGAACATATTTAAAACACTTCTTGTCAGCAAACAGATCGAAAACAAAGTGATGAAATACACTATGCACATTTTGTATATACATCTGTGATATACTTGGACAACACAGTATCTACAAGGGGTGAATATTTGTCATCTAGGGGTGTTCAAAGAGTGTCGATAATGTTTGCAGTGTCTTACTGTGTCTGAAAGTAGTTTATGTTTTTTTTTTCAATGATAAAGAATTAATTCAACCTTTCTTAAGTAATAAAATTAGGTTTGGGGGAATTTTAATTTTCTTATTACGCTATCATATTTTTAAGGGTAGGTGACTTATATGTGGTTACTTTTGTCTCAAAAAAATTAATTTAAATTGTAAAACTATATTGAAATGTTTATTCTCCTGTTTACCACGCTTTTCACTTAAAACTGAAATCTGGGTTTCACTTCTTGTCGGTTCTCATATTGTCGTTATCGCCTGTGGACACACTTGTCGTTGCGTGAGAGATCAAAGCACGTTCGTCTCAGAAATATAAAATCTCTCTTTTGTATATTGCTTCTAGAACACCAGATGTTTCACATTTTATGCACATATTTTTCGAAAATTCTTATCATAACTCCAAGTTGCTCTCCTATTCGCCCAGTCTCGTGTTCGATTCCAGGTGAGGACACTCGGTCTAAAACGTGAACGTGTTTTTAGACCACCTGGGTTTATAATTTGTCCTTTGTTTACCTTTTTTACCTCTTATATATAAATGACAATACGCCGTTCAGTAGTCAGATAGATGTCTTACCGACCGCATTACTACGACTCTGTAAGATATTAGAATTTAAAACAATATTATAATTATTACTATCTGGGGAATATCTCTTAAAACTACTAGTCGTGTTATACTACTTTATGAGCAAAAACACCAGAGGTGCAAAAAGTGCAGCCAAGTTCATCAGCCTCAAAAAATGTTGAGATGAGGATGGATGAGCCAAGTTCCTTGGCCACTGCATCTGAAAGGAACACTGGAACTTGGCGCGAGGTGTCTATTCGAATACATTAAGATGTCTGTTCCTAGTTTAACGGCCGGGACATTTCAGCCCTAAGGCTAGTAGTGACCCCCAAATCCACCATGCTCACAAACACCATCCCTAAGGCTCGTTAACATCATTTAATTTGACACTTCGTGGACGAATATAAGTTTTCCCTGTCTGGGTTTCGAACCACCAATCTTACTTTAGTGTGCATTAGCGCTTTAGCAAAGTTGATATTCCTACAGTTTTTGGTGTTCCCAAACCCACCACGCCCACCACCTCGCCTCCCAAAGAGGTCCGACAATGTACTTTGGTACTTTGATGTTTGTATATGTATTTATATATTTTTGTTTGAAATTTTTCTATATGTACCCATAACAGCACTTGCCCCCCCCATACACTCACCCTGGCTACGCTACTGATGACGCGCATGTTGCGCAGTTTCATACTGCCTCGGGTTTTCCTTCCAATGATATATACCTTTCAAATAGCTTGTAAACTTAATAATATTTACCACCAACATACCCCAACTGTAAATAAAACTACATGTGCTGATATAACTTAAAGGGGATGCTTCCGGTTGACGTGGAAAGTTGAAATGATGAAAAGGGATGAAGAATTTTCAAAGGTTATTTAAGTGGGTCTCTCTCTCTCTCTCTCTCTTTTTTTTTTACATATAATCTCATGTTTTACAAACTTGGAATTGGAGTAAAAAAATTGAAATTCGGTATGCTTCTATGTTTTCGTTAGTATTACCTAAGTAAATCAGTAAAAATAAACAATTCCAACTTCAAAGTGGTTTTATGGGGAACTGAAAAATCTTTCCCATGGTACGTATTTATATGGGACACCTTTTACATCCCAAAATTATAGGGGACTTCCTGTAAGACTACAATGATTAAATTTGACATTATTGTAGTTTTTCGGAAGTATCATACAGAAAAATTGCCGAAAGTGAATATTTTTAATTTTTAGGAAGTGAATTTTTAGGATTTCTTCATCCCCCCTAGATTCTAAACGGTCTTCCACCGGGAATCGAACCCAGGACCCCATACACCAAAGGCGCACGTGGTAGCTAATAGACCAGCGAGGAGGGTACCAACTCGACCACTCGGACGATTGACAACATTATCACTATGAATATGATGTGTTCAATAATGGAATCGTTCCCGATTTCTGATTGTAAGGACAGTTTTTTTTGCCAATGAAACATTTTCCATAGCAAATTCTTCAAATTTCATTTTCAAGCCGTTATAGGGTAGCTTTATGGAGAGTTTCGCATCTTTATCTTATTAAGAACTACCTAATGGCTATGGACAGTTTTTCGCTCACAAAAATTCCCATAGTACATTCCTTAAACTTGGAACCTTTACTTACACAAGTCATTACATAAGGTAGGTACCATTATGCAGAGTGTCAATTCTCAATCTCATTTGGAAGCACCTAATCAATGATGAGTAGGGTGGAGTGAAAAATTGAAGTTTGCACATCGGTATTCTAATAGTGCGGGATTATTGCTCCTTAGTAAGTATTTTAAAAATCAATATTTATTTTCGTTGAAATCTTTTATCTTTGGGTGCCACCAGCATGATTAACCCTTTCCTTCCGCAAAATTTTCGAATTTTAGGTTGGCGAGCAAGGAGACTAGAGGAATGGTTGATATCCTGCCAAATAATTGTCTTAGAAACTTGAACTAAAAAGAATTAAAATGGAGAGTATGTGTTTTCATTCTGCCAAAGCATTTTACAATACGTAGAGTGAAAATATTTCAAATTTTCGTGCTACAAATACAAGAACTGCTATAAATACTGGCAGAAAGGGTGGAATAATACGACCTTTAGAAGAGTCTGTTCAGAGACTTTTGCTGTGGTTGGTTTGTCTGCTGCACGTAAATGAGCTCCCTTTAAGACATTTGCTAGAATCAATTGATGGTAAGACAACAGGTCCTCATGCATTTTCTGGACAGATTGGAAGATCATTATTAAATTGTGAAAACCAACCAGTTGTGGAATAAGATGTAATTGAGAGCCATCTTTCAGCTTTCGAGCATTATAATGATCTCAGTGCGGATCAGAAATATTGTATGAGATTTGCAGGGCTGTTTCAAATGGATATTTTCCTGATTCTTTGGCAAAACGCTATCCAGGAAACATTTCGCACGACAGGTGGGTTCCTACAGCAAACAGAATTATTCGATTGTATGTAACTACACCAAACCCTTCAGAAGAATTAAAAGTGCTCTCTCAGTATGTTGTAAAAGTGTATGTGCCAGTTTGGTTCAGCATAAAACAGAAACGTCTTGGCACAGATGGATCAAGACATTTCTTCTAAATAATTCAGTTATGAATTATTCCTTCCTTCCTGAAAAGTACAAGGCTGTCATTGATCCTGTACTTCAAAGAAATGGATACTTTGCACATCCTGAAAACATTCTCCTCTCTATGATGACAGATGGGAAGAAACATATCAGAGAACTGGGGTTTCGACGAGTCCTTAAGGCAAAACCTCGCAAATACCTGGAATCAGAAATTACGACATTCCATTACTCAATTTTGAAGCTGAAGACTACACAGAACTCATAAACTGGACAGATTTGGCTATAACTCCCCCCCCAACACACACACTTGTTATGAATCTCACTGCTGCGAATATGCATGACTCCTTCAATGTGATACCACAAATATTGAAATTCCGAATATTCCATGCCTTAACCAAGCTGTAGAACGATGTGTAAAATTGGTGACAGAAGCACCGTCTTGTGTTTGTGGTGTAAGTGCACGAGATGGATACATAAGAGCAAGACTCGAGTCCCGAAGACGTATGCCTGTCTTCAACACAAAGTCAAAGTTTTCTACAGTGTAATGTATGTTGACATGTACTGTATCTTCACATATTATTTTGATATGAAGTTTTCTAGCTCATTTTCAAGAATAGAAAGTTATGTATTTTGTCATGTTTTCACATATTATTTGTATTAAGATTTCCTAGGTTATTTTCAAACTGAGATCAGAAATGTTCATGTCATTACATGACTTTTCTTATATTTGCAATTAATCTAAAAATTGTGTGAAGATGTCTCCTGTAACATACACTACACACAAAAACCTAAATCTTATGTTTGTACTGAGTGGTGTATTTTTGTCATATTTTTTTCACATATCATATTATAAAGCTTTCTTAGCTTATATTCAAAAAGAGACAAAAATGAAAAATCGCCTCACTAACTTCTCTAATATTATTAATATACAGTATTTATCAATGATGGCTGTAGTCGAGTATATACGTAGGGTAATACAGGCTACACATAACCTAGTCCAATTTTACGTACAAGGTAGTGTTCTTTTTTGTGTTTGTTCACATATGTTTATAAAGATTTTCCAACTGATTTTCAAACTAAGATAAGAAACAAAAAAGTTGATGTTATGAAACTTGTGTAATATTTGTAATAATTATAAATATGTTGTATTCGAATATAGCATATATGTAATATACTTAGTTTCATTTTTCCATTCAAGTATAATATATATATATATATATATATATATATATATATATATATATATATATATATATATATATATATATATATATATATATAATACGTTACAACTAACTTTTCGAGCCCTCTATATCTATAACACTAAAAGGAACTGACTCAGAGGAGTGAGGTTTCTGTGATACAATATTGTTGTATAACAACTTTTCCGAACAGAAAAAAATTGCCTCATTTCACAATACTGTTAAAAATACATATTTCAGTCAAATTTCAAGTCCGTATAGCACCCAAAGGAAATGACTCAGGAGACTAATATTTCGGTGGCACAGTACTCTAATGGTAAGGCAACTTTTTCTCTCTATTAGAAAAAATAATACAGAAAAGAATAATTTTGTCCCTTTTACCAAGACGGATAAAAATATTGGATTTCAGCCAAATTTCAAGTCCCGTGTGGCACCCAAAGGAATTAATTAACGAGACTAATATTTTTGTGATACAGTACTCTAATGGTAAGGCAACTTTTCCGCCCTATTAGAAAAATTAATTCCCCCAAAAAAATTTTTGACCGCTATTTCACTCCACCCTAATGATGCGTGAGTAAATGAACCGATCTGTGTTTGAGTAAGGACAGTTTTTCGCCCATAGAAAATTCCATAGCACATTCCTTAAAATTTGGATATTTTTCATATTCAAGCCATTATAAGCTATCTTCGTGTAGATATTCACATCTTCATCTCATTGGGAAGTACCTAATGGCTACGGGAATCTTCCGCCTATAAAAAATTCCCATCGCACATTCGTCACATTTCGGACTTTTTCCATACTCAGGTCATTATAAGATACCTTAATGCAGAGTTTCACGTCTTATCTCATTGGGAAGTACGAAATCAATGTGCTGAGCGAGTGAGTGAACCGATTTCTGCTTGACTAAGGACAGTTTTCACCCATAAATTTTTTCCATAACACTTCCTTAAATTTCGGACATTTTCCATACTCAGATCATTATAAGGTACCTTTATGCAGAAATTCATCCTTCTATCTCTTTGGGAAGTACCTAATTAACGCTATGAGTGAGTGAGTCAGTGAGTGAACCGATTTCTGCTTGGCTAAGGACATTTTTCACCCATAAAAATTCCTTTAGTACATTACTTAAATTTCAGACCTTTTCCATACTCAAGTCATTATAAGGTTCCAATATACAGGCTTTTACGTCAATATTTCATAAACAGGCACTTAATCTATGTGACAAGTGAATGAATGAACCGATATCTGCTTGGCTAAAAACAGTTTTCCACCCATAAAAAATCCCATTCCACATTCTTCACATTTCAGACTTTTTTCACACACAAGTCATTATAAGGTATCTTTATGCAGAGTTTCGCGTCTCTATCTCATTGGAAACTAGCAAATCAATGTGATGAGTGAATGAATGAACCGATTTATACTTTGCTAAGGACGGTTTACATCCATGAAAAATTTCCCATAGCACTTTCCTCACATTACGGTCCTTTTTCACAATCAAGTCATTATAAGGTACCTTTATGCACAGGTTCACGTCATTATCTCATTGGGAACTAGCAAGTCAATGTGATGAGTGAGTGAATGAACCGCTTTCAGCTTTGCTATCTGCTTGGCAATGAACCAATATCTGCTTGGCTAAAAACAGTTTTTCACCCATAAAAAATCCCATTCCACATTCCTCACATTTCAGACTTTTTTCACACACAAGTCATTATAAGGTATCTTTATGCAGAGTTTCGCGTCTCTATCTCATTGGAAACTAGCAAATCAATGTGATGAGTGAATGAATGAACCGATTTATACTTTGCTAAGGACAGTTTACATCCATGAAAAATTTCCCATAGCACTTTCCTCACATTACGGTCCTTTTTCACAATCAAGTCATTATAAGGTACCTTTATGCACAGGTTCACGTCATTATCTCATTGGGAACTAGCAAGTCAATGTGATGAGTGAGTGAATGAACCGTTTTCAGCTTTGCTAAGGGCAATTTTTTGCCCATAAAAATTACCATAACACATTCCTCAGATTTCGGACCGTTTCCATACTTAAGTCGTTATAGGGTATCTTTATGCAAAGTTTCACGTCTCTATCTCATTGGGAAGTACCTAATCAATTTGAGGAGTGAGTCAGTGAGTCAGTGAGCCTGAAAACCGCATATTTTAGGGGCCCAGTAATCGAATATGGTTGAAGGTAGGAATGTGAGATTTGGCGTATGAGTACATCTCTTAAATATCTCCTTAAATTCTAAATTTCATGTTTCTACCCTTAACAGAATCGTTTTAACAAAGCCTCGAAATCGGCGATTTTACCCAAAACTGTTGTTCTTGTATAATATGCTTACGGCAGTGCAGGCCAGTTTTAATTTTCTTCGCGGAACGTGGCTGCCATGCACTGGCGCGCATGTTGAAATTTCAAATTGAGATGTTTTGCAACTGTGAATGCCAAAATATATTAACAGATCAGAAGTATAACCTTAACTAACTAATTAACACTATGGCCTATGAAACCCAGAGGTTCAATGCCGCGTTCACAAAAGCTTTCCACTGACTTCTATCCTTAGCAAACTGGATCCAGTTTCTACTTCATATTCCTATTTCTGCGAGATCCATCTTAATATTGTCCTCCCATCTGCACCTAGACCTTCCTAATGGTCGTTTTCCCATTTGGTCTACCAGTTAAGACTTTGGAAGCGTTTCTACTTTCTTCCATCCTGGCTACATGACCTGTCCACCTGAGCCTCCTAGATTTGAAGACCCAAACAATGTTTCGTAAACCGTACAAAATAATGTATTATCTAGTTATGAAATTTCCGCCATTTCCCATTCCCGTTTTTCTTGGTTCCGAATATTCGTCTCAGGATCTTGTTCTCAAATACTTTCAATCTACGTTCTTTCCTCATAGTAAGCAACTATGTTATCGCTATATATATATATATATATATATATATATATATATATATATATATATATATATATATAAAGCTTGAAATTTTCAGCTGAATAATAACACGAATTGCCTGCCTTTAGTCGACTTTCAATTTCTTCATGAATATGGTTTTCTTCTGGAAGTATCATCATCAGTATTTGCAAATGACTTCTACCATTATATTATGACTTCTTCTTCACGATATTTTACGACATGTAAAAGTATATATTAAAAGACTATTAGTTTTGAGAAATAAGTCCCTGAAAAGCTGTAATTTAACTATGTTGTAAACAACAGTTTTATCTGTTAGAATACAACTGTAATAATAATAACCTTTTTCTTGCAGACCCTAAAAGCAGATTTATCCCTGGTATTTTCGTGGGTGGACCATCGAATTAACATGTCTTCTATTACCGATCATTCGTTCAGTTATGTCTTTCCATCTGCCGAGAGACAATACTTTTGGATACCAGAAATTTTAATATCAAAAATGTACAGGCTGGTTAGCGATAGAGGACTTACAGATACAAGAGTATACTATTTAACATATGGACAGAGGTTTAAATACTTTGTCAAGTAAGTATTTTAAAGTGATTTAAGTTTCTAACAACAACAACAACAAAAATCATTAATACAAATATGTCACATTCAGTACACAAAGAATAATTTTGTACGCATTTCATCTTTTAAGATCTCTATCTGAAGCTTTTTGCAGAGATTATAACACTTATGTTAAGATATTGTAAATAACTCTTATAAATTACGTAAAAGAACTTTTCCATGTACTTACGCATACCGTAGGAACTTTATGTGTCTTTTCGTCACCACCTTAGAATTTCATTTTCTAGTAAACTGAACTTCTGTTTTTCTCGTTTGTTTAAGCATATGTCTTTGTTTTATATTTTCGTTTGAGAATCATGTACAAAATAGAAATATAATAATTAAATATGGTTAATTTCCTTCAATCTACAATTAAGAGAGTAAATAATGTCCCTGGCATTTAAGTGATATCTCGTAATAGCGGTTGCCGACGTGTAAAACCAGTCACTGTCCAATGTCTTGTTGCGTAGCTCGTAAACATTCGTAAATAACATAACTCCATACAACAACAACTAGATTTATACATCTCTTTTATGGGGGCGCGGTGGCTTAAAGGGTACAACGTTCACCTCTGGTGCATGAAGTCCTTGGTTCGATTCGAGCTCGCGCCAAGTGTGCTTTGTGGCGGACAAACACCGTGTGCGTGGATTTTCTCACTGTTCGCCCGTTTTCTCCCACTTTCTTCATTCCACTATTTCATTTATTTATCATCATCCCTTTTAGCCTAGGCACCATAATCGAGAAACGTAAAACTTAAAAATTTCATTTCAGACTTCTTTTATTTTTAAAAGTCACAAAGATGTATGTTTTATATTATTTTGTACTAAGCATGTACTATTTAGTAGTAATACCTTTTTTCCTAATAATGGACATTTTGTTATTAGTCATCTTGGTGGTTTAAACTGTTTCTTTTATTTTCTTGCGAGTCCATATAAGATCTGAGTATACTGTGTAACGTGGGATCGGAACCACGTAAGCTTTCACTAACAATCAAACGAAGTCTCCCACGCTGAACGCGAGCACATTTATCTTATATCCACGAGAAAGTTCAAGAAGAATAGTTGTAATTAGGGTGTTTTAATTAAAAACTTTGAAAGAAGAAATATGGGTTTTAACTGTAAAGAATTTAACTTGGAATACAGCAAGCAATACCTAGGTAGAAGCTTAAAATTGCAACGTAATTCAAGACATTAGGTAAGGCACATAAAAGTACGAATCCTTTCTAATGCAAATTTATTTTGTCTTCAAATCCATTTCATGTCTCATCATTCTAGTTCCTTGGTTCTGAATTCCCTCCAACTCAACTCGAACCTCGACTCGAATTCCTGGTCGAGTTTCGAGTCGAGTCAAGCCAATTTGAGCTAAATTCTGTGTATCTTCAAGTATCCAACATGGACAATATAATTATCAATGATACTACTACTACAACAAGAACTTCTTCTTCTTATAATAACGTGTATAGCCATGAAAGATAAGCTGTTTTTATCTGAAAAGCTGTTTCTATCTGAATACTAAAAACTAGTTGACTAGTGATTTCGGTCATCGAGAAGTCTTCAGGAGGCAAGGACATTGTTCACGAGGTTCTGGGTTTGAGTTTCAGATTAGCAAGTATTCAGGCTCGAGCCAAAAGTTCTTAAAAACTATAGAGCGCCGACCAAACATGTTCAAAACTACTCGGACCGGGTTTAGAGTTGTCAACGGCTCAAGCGTTTTGGCTCATAACTCATTCAATATCGAGCCCAACCGAGAAGTGAGCCGAGCCAACAGCTCACCCAACCGAGCCGGCTCGAGCCGAACCAAACTGAGCTGAACGCTCATCATAACCTAGTCGGTTCGAGCCATGGGCTCAGTTGAGCTGTGTCGAACCGAGCCGATGGACTCGTTTCAACGGAGCTAACTTGAACCAATGGCTTATAACCGTCACCAAGTTATAGAAGTATTTTTATGGACGCTCTGTATATTTTGGAAAGACTGTAATTATTTTTTCGATTTATACTTTATTCTGATCTGCAAATAAGTTCTTTCTTCGGTGGGAATTGTTTCTTCCTCACGCAATTGAACAAAGAAGTCTTTATCGTCTATTCATATATATATATATATATATTTAAAATTGCTTTGTGGTGAGAACATTTCACAACGAAGCTTCTCAGTGTTTCTCCCAGACATATTAATATGCAGAAACAAAGTTCTATGGTCATTTGGAACTGAACAAAGTGTATTCTCCAATCATTCATGGAAACACTGCGACTAGGAGCACACACCAGGTGTCTGAGTACCAAGGAGATCCAGCCACACCGCTTTAGCAGTTCGTTATCTGAATGTTCCCACAGTCAAGTTATCGCAATGTCTTGTGCTCGTGGACTAAAATTAACATCAACTCTTATTCTATTCTATTTACATGTACACTCATGTTCAAAATTATTGTCGCATATCTATAGATATGTTGTTGTAGGAATATAATTTGATAACGAATTCACCCGGTATTTCTTATAGTGTTAGTATGTTTATAATAGGAAAAGACACTTATGTGACAAATTTCGTGTCAAAAGAGCAGTAAATAAGAACAACAAAACTAAAATAAAACTTTCTTATCCATTCACCAACATTTTGTTTTACTCATTCTAATTTTCGTATTTATAACTATTTCCGTATGACATTTACAACAAGTATACATTTTCCGATTACACACATAGTATCAGTATTAAAAGTACCCTGCAAAATCATTACCAAATTATATTCTTACAAGAAGATAGTTATAGATATGCGACATACATTTTGGACATGAGTGAACATACAGGTAATTTGACCTGAATGCTTTTGAGAATAAGCTGCCAACATTGATTCTTCGATCAATGCAGCTCGTATCGCGAACATCTAAGTTCGAAGAGTGTTACTCCACGTTTCGAGACAGCAACCATGCACGTCGCGTCGAGCATCAATTATAATGTTGTGCTAAGGGGTATACATTATTAGCTAGCCAAAATCAGTGAAACCCAGGTTCACACACCTTGTACGTATAAGTTATAAACGCGCCCTCCAACATTATCATTCCACTTTGGAGACTACCTATTTTTTACCGAGGATTAACGTCGACATTTGAGGATTGTTTGGAGTAGCAATTATATTACTTCGTGGGATTATTCCGGCGACTTTTCCCCAGTGCTAATCCCCCAAGTGCATTAGTGATGTGAGAAAAGTGTATCAAATTTAACCATTATCTTAGTCTTTAATCCCAATATATAAAGTGACAAAGGGCTAAAGTATAGTGAGAAAGTAAAGTGTGATTTTAATAAAGGAAATAATTTTACATATGCAGTGTTGAGTGTCGTGATTATTTTTGTAATCCGTTATATTTTTCTTTAAATAGTATTTTAATAAATAAGCATAATGTCGTTTAATTCAGTGTGTTTTTGTTGTGTGTATGAATGATGTTTGTGTGGGTGACAGTGTAATCGTCCGTGAGGTTTTCGAGACGATACATCCGAACTTCTCGGTGCCTAATAACCATCTCATTATTGAGACCAGCAGACAATTTAGAGATAATTTTGTACCATTTAGTATGTATCCTTCAACGTCTTACCCAGGTAAGTCCAGGTATCAGGAACATACTCATTACGATTTATTGGAAAACAGTTATGGTGTAAATACCTGGTAGCGGGACAGCGACCCGATACCAGGCGATTACAGGCTCACATGAGCCGGCTTGAGACTTCGGTTCAATTGAGCCGAGTCGATGGCTCACTCCAACCGGCTATAGCTTTTCGCTCAGTTGAAGCAATTCGAGCCGGTTGACATCAATATTTGGGTTGGCATCACTATAAAAATCTATTGTTGCCTCGTTATCAATACAACACGAGATTCGTGTAGTGTCCCCTGTCTTGAGCAACACTGAAAGTATTCCACATTACTGCTTACATTTCTCATCGCTTTCGCTTTCTAGTCTAATGAGGCCATGATTTGAAAACGAGCTAAAATGAGCTGAATGACCGAGTCATTTATCAAACTCAACTCGAGACGAAACTCGAACTGAAAAACAGTGAATCGACTCGAGACAATTACCTTTGTTTCAAGTTCAAACTCGAGTCGAATTCCAGCCAAGTCAAGGTTTAGCTCTACTCGTGCCCATCCCTAATGTGTATGAATTAAGTATAACATACACAGTATATCGGAAAAGTAACTTTTTTCTTTACAAATAACCACTAGGGTCAACTAACAAAGCAACATATCATCTTAAAGCAGGATATCTGCTCCACAAAATGAGACCACAATCATGAGAACCTATTAACGGAGTGTCAAGTGAGACGTGAGTGTTTCTGGTGTTACCTCGTCACAAAAACAAAATGCAGTAAAGAGAAAATTTTGTTTATAGTTAGTTGAAAGATTTACACAAACATCGGAAATGATGAAACAAGTATGATGATGAGTGCTTATTTCGTATACGTGTGTTCAAGTGGTATACGTAATTCCGGGACGGTCAGGAGTCATTGGAAGACGATCCAAAAACCAGACAGACCGAAAAACATAAGTCGCGATGAGTTAGTGGATAAGTGCGTGCAATGATCGCCTCTGTGCGAATTTGACTGTGAGATGGATGGCTGAAAAATTAAATACGGCTAAAGATCTGATTCACAAAATTTTGACAAAGGATTTAAAGAAACGGAATGTACCATGTCACAGAACTATCGCAGTTAGTGATAAAGCAGATCTGTGCGCGTCCACATCCTCCGTATTAGCCTAATTTTATCGCTGTGTGATTGTTTACTATTCCCAGAATTAAAATTTGCCATGAAAGAAAAATTTTAAAACAATGTTACATAGGCGCAGTCTGCCGTGACGAAGGTCATTGAGGCGATTTCGAGAAAGGACATTCAAAACTCTATGCTAGCATTGGTTGAACGAGCCTAGTGGTATATTGACGCGGAAGGGATGTATTTTGAATAGAAAGAACTACACTTGGTAAAACACTTAATTCTTTTTATTTAAAATATTCCTTTACGTTTGCGACATACTGTGTAGATGATATACTATTTCTAGCAATGTGTGAAAACAGTATATGTATTACATGCATGAATTAATAAAACATGCGCTGACCAAATGATTTTAATGTACACCAATCTAGTGCTTAGATCAGTTAGTGTTTAACTAATATACGTGTGGAATATACCCAATGCTATAATAACAAAATGTATATGAAATATGATATATACTATTTTCATATTTCTAGCGCTATACTGGTCATGAAATGTGACTTTGACTTTCATTTATACCCAATCGACATCCAGCTATGCAGTATACGCTTGACGGTAGGTAAGTACATATTTAATACTTTATGCATTCAAATCAATTTCTACGTCTAAAAAAAGTAAGTAAAGAAAGCATTCAACATTTAGAATTGATACTAAGTTGTGGTTTATATACTCTAACAACCAAAATTTAAAACGTAATCTAACAAACTTAGAAACAAATGTTATTTTGTTTGCATATAGTCACTAGCATTTAGTTGGTAATTAATATTTCAAAAATTTAAATATTTGTTCCTTTTTCAGTTTAACAGAAACTTACACAGGTATTAGGTATGTTAGTGCTATGACTATAGGTGTCACTTTTATTGGTATGTACATGCCCGTATTTAAGTAAGTGCTATTCTTTGCTGGAGCACTGGGCTTAAATCGCAGAATTTAGGAGGCTCCAAAATTTTGGATTTCTTTTACGATTCACAAAAATATAATATTTAAAACTAGTAATCCTCAGAGTCCCGCGCAAGCGCGAGAAAATATGTTAATGTGTTTAATTCGCTCTAATTACAGTAGTTACTAATGAACTAGCTTCTCTGGTTATTTTTAAAGTGTCATTCTCTCCCACCTCCTGTCCAAGGGGTTAGGATATACTTGAATATCATGAAAACTGATGAAGACGAATGTCACTCATGGGCATGGAGAAAAGTTAAGATCCTTCTCTTAGTTGTCGCTAACTGACTTGCCATGCAATGGTATTCTAATTTGGTAAGTTAGTCAATAAATTAAAATGAATGAATTTTTAAATTTTATGATTGTTATATGCATATTTCATTATTGGTCAATTAACATCGGACCTCCGATGAGAAACATCAAAATAATCTAATGACCGTGTCTATAGCGACAACTTCCAGTCACGACCCTTCTTCAGTTTTATTAGAAAGAGGAAAAGAAAGAGTGAGAAGAGAGAAGAAGGTAGGAGAAAAGAAGGAAAAGAGGAAAGGGGAAAGAAGAAAGAAAGAATGAACTATAGATGAAGGATTACTGGATAATGATGAAAATATGGTAAGCAACGTTGAATAATTATTGAAAGGTGATTCATACCGAATGTTATTACCTGAAGATCAATTCTGAAATGGTCCTGAAAACACATGTTCCCTCATATTACCCAGACCTGGATCCAGGCAATTGCACAAGTGGGAGTTGCCTCGACCCAACTCAGGTGATGAGAAGTTTTAATTTGATCGTTTGTCTGTTATTTACGAATGTTAAATAACCTTTATCCAGTATCTGAATATCCATAATGGAGATCAAACACACATTTGAATTAGCCAAGAAAAAAAAAAACAAAGGGATTTACACAATTTCTACAAATATAAGTTTCCGAAATTCTTGAAAAGACTGTCGTTATGCAAGCTCATCCTGTTATTTTGGCTTTCCTCCCAGAGTCGATTTAGAATAATTTAGGGCTAGTTATATTTCATAACTTTAGTCATGCACCAATATGTACTATTACACAAATATTATAAATACTTTCCCAGTAAATCAATATTAAATGTTATCAATTAAACTAAATTTGTCATTCATTCACTTACACATACATACAGGACAATGTATTGGTATAGGTAAAGCAGTTTAAAGAAATCATTATCTAACTACAGTTGGTGAATATTTATTATATCTCTTGAGAAATTTAAACACAAAAGGTTATGAACAAGCAAATAAGTATACCCATAAATGTATCAACCCATGTACAATATCGGACTACATCAATATAAATATACATATATATTTAATATTAGTAGACAGATGAAAAGAAAGTATTAATTTAATTTTTTTTGAAAATAGAACGTATTTTAAAAAATATCTAGTTACCTTTTATAATATTTCATATGAAAGAAAAAAAACTTAAAATAATAATTAGAAACAGTCTGTATCTCATAAGAAATTTCAAAAGGAAGAATAATTAAACGAGTCCTTTCACGTACTTTCCAACTATTTGTTATGTCACACGTATTAGCAAAGCACCCTTTTGTTGTCCATGTACTTAACTTCACTTTATTTACATGTACACACATGAGATCATATTTATAAATTGTAAACAACACATATTCAGTCTGTTCACGTATTTATCTATACATATTTTTAATTTCGTAGATTAAGAGAGCATAGTTTTGTCACTAATATCACGGTGACTGCGTCACTTATCGGGTCAATTTAGTTATTATTTCGTTCATTGACTAGCTTTAAATCACTATCGTCTTGTATCACAGGGTATACACATTTATAGTTATATTCGTACAACGTATGGAAAAAAAAAATAAGAATTTTCTAGATCCAAAGGGTCTAGAAAAACGAGAATTTTCTAGGTCCTTTTGTATGAAGACCACGATTACTGAGGTGGAACACTGTTCAGCTTTGAGGATTCGTATATAATGGATAAAATTGAAATGTAATGGTACAGAAGAATTTTAAGTTTATGAACTTCAGGGTAGATTTGCTGATAAATTAGGGTTACGAAGACCTGCCTAAGTTTCATGCCTCATGCAGTTGGTATAATTAAACATGATATTAGCAGTTACATAAGTTACTTAATAATATTACAAAGATTAAAGAGAATATCTACCATGCGGAAGTATTTTAAAATTTACAATTTATATTTGTCGCATATTTCAAAACTATGGCAACAAACGACCGCGCGGGGCAGGTACCGAGACCCTTTACACATATTTATCTACTCAATTAAACATTATACATTTCACTTTAGCATCAAATTTATAGGTAATTCGTATTTATATTTCAACATAAATATACTCAATAATCATTTAATCCTTCAAATTAATATCCCCGACAAATAAATGTTTCAGGATGCAACACTTCACATAAGGAACAATCCGACTATATCAGAAATTCAACTCATTAACCGCACATAATGATAAAATCCATATTCTCAAAAATTCTGTTTAAAAGAAAGTGGACATTTAATGTGCAAGGCAGGTACGTAAACACCGAAAATATAGATATAAGCGAATCAAAAATGTAAGCAATACTTTTGGGCCCAAACATCTACCACAATATTCACCTCTATGGTAACCAATGGAAACAAAACTAGAAAAATGACGGACAACACAACGGAAAATTTGAGATGGGTAATCATGAATGAAACAAAAGCGGAAAGTTAATTGTATACTGAACTATCACACGCTATTGCGGTGGGTCAAATTGTGATGGGAAACGGTTCCTTGATATTTGACATCAACAAATACCTCCACGAATCGTGTCTCGCAACATCTCAGCTGGAAATTCAGTTTCGAATGATATATGTTAAATAGTTGATATTTCTTAAGTTCAAACTCAGAGGGGGGAAGGTTGAATTTTTTTAAAAAATCCTGAAGAGTATAGGGAGATAGCTAAAGAAGAAAGAAAAGCGGCGCGCCAAAGGAAGATACATTAGTACACTAAATACTACAAAGATAAGTGGTCGAATTTAGACATATGGCAATCCACAGGCAAATATACTTTTATATATGCCGAAAACAGGTGGCCCACTAAATATGTTGCCTAAGATATATATATATCTCCAAGCCCACGAGCTAGTCTGTGTCCTGAGCGAGATTTACTCAGACAGTGGCTTTACGGAAATCTAACTTCGCGCCGTGTCCGGCAGAGACCTTGGAGACTCCGGCACTACCGGAAGGTTAGTGTGGTCTCTAATTTAGAATTTCTAAATAAAAGTTCCGACCCCTCAGAAACTGAGAAGAGTTACGACTAAGCTATGGAAAACTAGAATAAAATCAATAAAATAGAAGAAATCCTACATGAATTTGCCAAAGTTTAAAAAATATAAAATAAAATAAATTTTGCACTAGTAAGTTGTCTGCTAAATCTTACTGGTCGCTACCAGTCCGTAAGGGAGCTAACCTTGAGGCGTCAACTGATTTTAAGCACTATATACTAGAAATAAAAGAGGTGAAAATTCATGAACATTGGGGATTTGCACGCTCTGGTGCGGAAATACTTGATTCTACAGTAATAAATTTACTAGGTTATTCGATCCTATCCACTTCGTCACCTCTACGAACAATAATAGACTTGGCTTAATCAGGTGACATCGGAGAAAATAATTCAGAGTTGCAAAGTAGTACCTCAAAATGTAAGCTGAACGCATAGATTTAAACTGTACTAATTCTTCGAACAGCTATTTTGTTATGTGATTACTTGAAACTATCCTGAATCATTTGCTACATGACCGCCATTCGCATCGTCAGATCAGATGAGCAGTTAGTGTGTACGGTTGCTATTATACGTTGAGCCACGAACTGAAAATAGAATCCATCATTTTCACACTATCTTCACACAAAATCTTGGTATAATATATATAAAATCATTACCTTGTGCAAAATTCACAACTGGGCACATATATGCACTGGTGTCCTAATATTTATTCACATTCACTACAACATACATTATAACTTTCTTTATTCATTTATATTTATTTTCACTTATAACATAAACTTCCTTATAGACACCCTATTCCGTCGTTCTGCCCTAGACAGTTTAATGCAGTCTCATATATATATACATGTATCTATCTATCTATCTATCTATCTATCTATCTATCTATCTATCTATCTATCTATATATATATATACTTAGGTCACTTATTCCCAATTTAAACAGCAAATGGTGTGTTTATGGTATTCTGGCGCTTCGGCCTACTGTCCCTTCCCACCGCCTATCTTTTCTAACAAGTATTTTCTTTCATCCAAAAATTCATACACGTCATGTTTAAACACAACAAGAACATAATATTTGAGAACTTTTAATGGAAATACATTTTAATTATTAGTTATAGCATATTTGTTCCAAAATAAACATCGGACAGCTTGACAACAATATCTTTCGGGTCTTTAACGATTTTGAGCAACAAAATAAAATCTGTAGATAATGTTGCTACCACTCCCAAATTTACCGGTATTAGCCATGACTTCCAAGAATTTATATTTATCCAAACTGGATTCAAAACATTCTTCATGAACATAGTCAAAGTGGTTGTCAGCCTCCTAGGATGTCTCTACTTCATTCTTATTTTGTGTTACAGAAGAAAAATCTCGTCCAGTTCTTTACCAGGAGGTAATGTGCCTAAGATCGATGACACATTCCCGCGCTGGATGGCGATACTGATACGTTGGAAAAGGAATGCAGTAGCTCGGGGGTCACCAGTTTTGATTGCTATTCGATGACCAACTTCATTAATGAAATTAGATCCTTCGTGACCCCAAGACCCACTGGTTTCTATTGCTACTGTTACAAACCAATATTTGTCCAATAGGTTTGAGTATTTTAGCCTTTTGTCTGATTCTCTGTGAGCGGCGACGAGACCTGCCTGAATTGAAGAATGGGATAAGTTGGAAGGAGCAAACGTATCGGAACATGTGAAATCCCAGACTAGTGCCTTTCCATTTTTCCACGGTACCAAGGTCATGCCATCAGGCCTTTTACCATCAGAGCGGCAACAACCATTTGGTTCTTTTATTGAAGGAACTCCCGCTGAAACGAGGGCTCTACAAATAATGTCGTTTACAATATGATGTCGAGATTGTCTTCCCGCACTTTTTTTACATGAAAGACCATGTAATCCTTTTTTATCAACATATGCGTTGCAAGCAGGACAAAAGTGAGGCTCACAAATATTAGCACCTAAGCGCAGAGCTGTAGCAATACGAAAACTCTCATTAGAAAGGTGTAGGCCGAGTGTGTGAGAAGGTAGGGCTTGAAGCCATGCTCCGTTTTTGGAGGAGGAGACAGCTAACAGCCTGGCTTTGTCATCTGGGTTATTGGTTGATGATAGGAGTGAAGACAAATGAAGTTTGACTATAGGTTCATCCCAAACAGACTGAACATGTCTTTTGTCGTTAGGTGGGGGATCCATTCCAACCAGACTAGTCCATTTATCGATGCATTCTTGTACATCTCGAATCAAGTCTAAGTCAACCTCCTGTTGAAGAAGAGATCCAATTAGTTCTCGTGAGCCATAGAATGATGCGAGGAAAGAAGGTATGGCGATATCCATGGCTCGTCGAATCCCAAGGCCCCCATTCTCCACTGGTAAGGAAGCTTGTAACCATGAACTGTCTTTCAAAGAACAGTTTAGAATGGATTCCAGTCCTGTTCTAAGAGTGTGGTCGAATTTGTCAAGTAATTTATCATCCTGCCAAGAAGGGGAGCAACGAAGGAAATACAGTAATCTTGGAAGTGAGAGTGAAGCTCGTAGTAAATAATAAGCGGAGTGTGCAGAAAGCTTTGATAATTGAGAAAAGAAGAATTCTAATTTTGATATCTTGTCCAATAAAATTTTGCTCCTTGATTCGGTAGAGATGGCAGCCCCTAAAAGTTCCGCATTGGTAGGTGATAAGAGTTTGATACCAGGTGCTACTTTATTAAACCTTTCATAAAGGTCATGGATTTCATCAACTCTGGCGCTCAGAAAACTCACTTCACATTTGGCAGAGTTAAGAAACAATCCAATAGATGAAGCTTCTAGACGAATTTTATTAAAAGCGCATAGTACTTCGTCGATATTTCCAGCTATGGTACCGTCGTCTAAGTACCAGATATTTAAATCTGTGTTAATATCCTTAACAATGTGATGGATGGTTAGGGCGAACAGTGCTGGTCCAAGTGGGTCGCCTTGCTGTACTCCACGTTGTGAGTGAATTATGTTATCACTTATAAAAAGATTGCTTGGTTCGGAGTAGCATTGGTAGATGTATGGATAGTAAGTTGGAAAGTTAGTTTTAACAGATTGTAACATTGAGTCGCGGTTGAGTTCATTGAAGGCGTTGCGGAAGTCAATTTTCAAAAATGCTTTCACTTCAGTATGGGAAGATGAGTAGTACATTCTGGCAGCATGTACGGCTGATTCTGCTCCGAATGGTATACAGACCCCTAGTTGGTGTGGTGATAGTATCTTAATTAAAGAATCTCGTATCCGGAAGCAGATAATTTTTGCTGATAAGCGTCTCCAAACATTGCCAACAGCTATTGGGCGAATTCCACCGCTTTTCTTCTTCAGTGCTATAAGTGAAGCACCAAAAAAAATTGGTCGTAAAATGGTCGGCACTTTCCCAGATATAATTAAGTGCATAAATTCACAAATGGATGTGATTAAGCGTTCCCTTGAATCAAAGTCTTGATTTATAAGTAGATCTTTTAAGATTGAGGGACGGAGATTATCCATTCCGCCTGCCGAACCAGAGGGGAAGGATTTTATCGCCTTTAATAATTCTATGGAAGAGACTTTAGTTATTGTAGTCGAGTCCTCAGGTGGTTCGGGATTGATGAATGAGTGAGCGTGGGCTGGATGCTTTTCTCTGAGAGCATGTAGTACTGACGTATCTGGCGTAACCACAGTGTCATCGGATATCAGTAGTCTGATAGCGCCGCGTATATCACCATCTGCTAATTTTTGTTCGATGCTCTTGGTATTGATTGAACCGGATTTTTGTGGTTTGCGAGGTTCGTTGGTCCCTCGATGCTGCCTCATTAATACTTCACGATGATGTTCCCTCCAGTTTCTGACTCTTAGCTTCATCCAAGTTGTCAGATTAGTTACTCTCTCAGAACGCGGCGGGATGCAAAGCACTGCGTAAGGGAAAACTAGAAGGTCGATCCAAGAATCAACATTATTTGTGTTGTTGATATTACGAATAATATCACATATTATTATAATATATTGATATTACGAATAATATATATATTAAAATCAACAAGTCACTACAGTACACTGATCAAAAAACGATAATTTGTATGTACTGATACTAAATTCTTTCAGTACAAACTACAGTATATTTCACTTCACGGCTTCATATTATTTTCTATATACAATGAGGATTCAATATCATTAGTTCAATATCAATATCATATTCAATATCATTCAATCTTCTTAACTAAATGAATTATATTTTGAAAGTGACAACAATGCGATCTTTCACAGAAAGCAACGAAGAGATAGAATTTGAAACTGCAGCCTGACACCAGAATGATGCCATATAGACAAACTTCAGTTTAGGGACAAAAGCGAAGTTTAATTTTATTAATAATTCGATTACCAGATTATATAAAGTAATGTGTTGAAATTGGAATACAAATTTGAAACTCGGTATGCTTGTACGTTTTTGTTAGCGTTACCTAAGTAAATTAATTCAAACTAAAAAAAATAACTTTAGAGTGATTTTATGGGGAACTAAAAGATCTTTCCCATGCTATTTATACGGGACACCTTTTACACTCCAAAATGTTTATGCACTTCAGGCAGGATTAGAATGATGAAATTTGGCACGATTGTAGATTTCCGAGACTAACTGACAAGAAAGTTGCCAATAGTCAACATTTTTAATTCTTAAGGGGCCCAAAGGGGAATGTAGGAATTCCCACGTTTTCTTGATATACAAAATCTTATCTTTTAGATACTTGAAATAGGAAAAGAAACTTGAAATTCGGAAGAATTGTGGTTTTAAGAGATGCGAGGCCGTAGGCCGAGCAAAGGCTGGGATCTGGGGGTGAAACCCCTCTCTGGGCAAATACAGGAAATATGAAGAGTAAATACACGAAATTCACTGTTGTTGCAAAGGCTGATACGCAACAGACGCGAGGCCGTAGGCCGAGCAACAGGCTACCCAAAGGCTAGTATATATATTAAAGCGGAAATGTGATAGAGAAATATCTACAGAATTACAATGACAGATATTGAAGCTTTTATATAATATTACAATTAGAAAACTGCGGATTATAATTTTACGTCTTAGGATTTGTAGACTCTGAAACATTATTATTCATAAGATAAATATTAGACACTGTAGAACTATTGTAAGAAACCTGGACTTCCGATTTATAATTGAAATATATAAATTGATAGGAATCTGGATTTGAATGATTTTCTTGAAGTAATTTTGATCACGTTCTATTTTCCTTTGCAACTTATTAAATATTGCTTTAAACTGTTTGTCATTTATAGCATCCGTGATTGTACACTAGCGGAGAGTGAATATTGATTTAGCTATGTACACTTACATTTGTTTTACATTTCAGAGGGATCAGGCGCAGATAATCTACTAGAATATACGTTCAGCCAGCAACTACATTTCTTAATGGTTCAAAATGTTTCAGATATAGACATTCCCAAGCAGATAAGAAATCTTCTCTGATCTATTCCACGTGACTATAAATCTCAAAAATTGCATCATGTATAAATGAAAACAGTATTTGGAGACCCGAAAACATTACAATTGAGAACTAAGTCGTTTTACCATGTTACGATTGAAACTAACGAATGCTAACTTTTTTAGAGGGTTTGGTTTAACAAAAACTCCTCCCATTTACTGAGTTTGTGTGTCTATCCGTCTGGGAGACAAGAAATCTTAAGAATTAATTGACGAATTACTATCAATTTTGGCCAGGATATTTAGGATCAAAATCTAGAAATCAAATTCGCTCAGAGGTGAATATTCAAGCCAAGAGTGATTGAAATCAATCATTTCCGGTTTTCAGGTGAATCAACATAAAGCAATAACCATAATGGATAGCGAGGACCGATTTTCTGCAATCAATGAAATGTCTCAGGCATTCATTTCATAATTACCCTTAACTCTTTACTGAAACCAGGAATGATAGAAATTCAACACAATTTCCTGTTTTAATATTAATCCACATAGAGCGGAAGCGGTCCATGTAACGTGGGTTCCTGTCACCACGGCATGGCGCGTCCTCAGGTTGTGCATCGAGGAGAAGGCCTCTACATATACAGGTTAGCTACGAATGTACTGAATAAGCAGTCGGGAACAGACGACTAGGAGTGGTCCTCCAGCTTGGGGGTTTGGATAAGCCTAACAACCTAATTCTGTAAAATCCGCACTTGCTCAGGAACATTCACAAAAGCCTAGGTTAGAAACTGATAACTTGGCACGACTGAAGAACATGAACATGAGATTTGGAACATGGAATATTAAAGGTCTTTATAGGCCAGACGCGTTAAAATCCCGAACGAGTGAGTTAGAGAAATACAGGATGGACCTAGTAGGAGTTCAGGAAGTTAGGTGGAAGGAAATGGATCTGTGAATTCCGGAAGTTTTACGTCTTTTACGGGGAAGGAAATAAAACTCACCAGTTAGGAACAGGGTTTTTCGTTCACAAACGAATATTACCAGCAATTAAACGTTTTGAATTTGTTACTGACAGACTTTCTTTTATTACTCTTAAGGAACAGTGGTGTGATATTATTTTTTTTTAAATGTACATGCCCCAACAGAAGATAAGGATGATGATATAAAAGACAGTTTTTACGAAGAAGTGGAACGGATATTTGACCAACTCCCGAGATACCATATGAAAATTCAACTATGGGATTTCAATGCGAAGGTAGGACGAGAAGATATTTTCTAACCAATTATAGGGAGCGAAAGTCTGCATAAGGAAAGTAATGGCAACGGTGTTAGACTCGTGAACTTAACAACATCCAAAAACCTAATCGTGAAGAGTACAAAATTCCCAAATCGCCACGGTCCTAGGTACATTTGGACATTACCAAACGGAAAAAATCATAATCAAATTGATCACGTTTTAGCAGATAGAAGACGGCAATCTAGCATAATTGATGTAGGGTCGTTTAGAGGAGCTGATTGTGACACTGATCACTACCTACTAGCAGCGATAATACGAGAGAGATTATCGTTAAATAAAGGTAATATTCATTGTCCGAAAACGGAAAGATTCAATTTAAACAAATTAGAAAAGAGCCAGGTAAGAGAGTAATACTAGATTGAAGTTTCGAATAGATTCTCAGTTTTAGAAGATTCGGAGTGCACCAGTGTTGAGGATACTTGGATTGAAGTTAAAGATAGTATTAAAATTTCAGTAAACGAACACTTGTGAAACGCGAAAATACGTAGGAACAAACAATGGTTCGACCAGAAATGCATTAAACTAGCACATAAGAGAAAACAGGCAAAATTACTTTATTGCATGTGCCATATGTAATGCTATTTATTCTAAAGTAATTGCATGTGCCATAATTATAACTATAGAAGAAACTTAATGTCCATTGACAGAAAGTTCCCTTTTAAAGTTTCAGTTGGCGTAAAGAAGAATGAAAATGCCAGTATAGCATGGGCTGCAACTAGTCCTGTTAAGAAGATGGAGATTCTACTGCCACTTTATTATGTTAGAATTTGTGCAAAGCCAGATCCTAACTTGATACCGATTCCAGATGGTAAGAGTTATGCATTAGCAGTGTTGGACATTAATCGACTAAAATCAATTGCAATTAATCAATCAATTGATAGTAATTGCACTGGAAATGAATTGCAATTCATTTCCATTGCAACTTATTTCAATTTGTCCTGTGGAATTAACATTACTTGCAATGAAATTCAACCCGAAAATTTGCAATTAAAATTAAGTGAATTGTTAATTGTTTATTGGTCGTAAGGGAATTTTTAATTGTTAATTGTTGATCTCAAAGAAGGATTGAAATATTTAATTTTTAATTACAATGAAACAATTGAAACTTGCAATTGTTAATTGTCAATGTTAATTCTAATTGAAGTCACCAATTAAAAGTGCAGATAAGCAGATGTGTCTGTATGCTGAGTTATCTACTTGCCATTACTCAATTCACAGATTTTAGATAAGGTATTGATATGGAGTAGTAGATAAGATCATTGTCCCATTTCCTCTGAGAAGAAAAGCAGAAAAGGGTGACTGTTGCATACTATTATATTATGGTTATGGTTCCAGCCACTTGGAAGACATCTATCTTCCTGTCATGCACATAGTTTACGGACTAAACATCCAATTCTAGAATATTTCCCCATACTTTTTTCCTGTACAGGTATAGTGCTCTTGTATACTGTTATATGAAACCCCTTTACGAACTCATATATATAGAATTACAGTGTTGGCCATTAATCATTGAAAATAAATTGCAATTAAGCAATGAATTGAAAGTAATGACTGCGAAAATTAACTGCAATTAATTAGTTACAAATTACACTCAATTGCAATTAAATGAATGAATTTAGTTGCAATTGCTTTCCTCAACAGTACTTTCAATTGATTGATTCATTGCAATTGTCTCTTATTGATTAGTGGCAAGCTGGAAACAGACACAAAAACAACCTACCATATTTATAATTTTTTTTGTGACTACATAAGTGGCATACTTGACAACTATTTAGTTTTATTTTTTTGGTGCAGAATAAAACCGATTGACACTACATACTGGTAGTGTCTTGTAGTATTGCAACCCTTCCCAAAAGTTTGAACCCCTTCCAACGAAAGTCTGTTTGCGTGCCTAGTCTGTAATCGATTTAACATTCCAAAAATACATTTCAGCTCCGTCCTTAACGCTTTACTAAAACCGAAAGTGATACTTCAACTTCCTGTTTCAATATTGATTTACATAGAACAAAAACGATGTGATAATGAGGAGTGTTTCCTTTGAATCGATTTAATGTTCTAACAATAGGTACATTTTCTCTTAACCCTATTCAAACTATACAAATTTCTTATTACTTCAGGTTTGAATATTGTAATATGCTACAGGAAGTCAATATTTGTAAATGCCAACATATTCTGTTTATTTGTAAATAAAACTACGTGCTCCCTTGCTACAACTACTACAAGCAAGCAGACGACAGCCATTCTCGTTCTAGTCAGGGCATGTGACTGAAAAGGAATACTAGTGCCATCGCTGTCCAGAAGAGGGGATAAGATTCGATATAAGGTCTCCATCGACAACAGTTTCGGCTGGTCAAATCACCTCTCTTAGCTTTCCTGGATCCCTGAGAGATCGAATCTAACTCAAGTCTCTTAGCTTGTCTAGAGCTCTAACGTCTTCTGCCCACATAGCTTGCCTGGAGCTCTGAGAGATCTAACCTAACTCAAGCTTCTTAGCTTGTCTGGAACTCTAAGGTATCCTGCCCACATAGCTTGCCTGGAACTCTGAGAGATCTAATCTAACTCAAGCCTCTTAGCTTGTCTGGAGCTCTAAGGTCTCCTGCTCACATAGCTTGCCTGGATCCCTGAGAGATCAAACCTAACTCAAGCCTCTTAGCTTGTCTGGAGCTCTAAAGTCTCCTGCCCACATAGCTTGCCTGGAGCTTTGAGATATCTAACGTAACTCAAGCCTCTTAGCTTGTCTGGAGCTCTAAGGTCTCCTGCCAACATAGCTTGCCTGGAGCTCTGAGACATCTAACCTAACTTAAGCCTCTTAGCTTGTCTGGAGCTCTAAGGTGTCTGCCCATATAGCTTGCCTGGAGCTCTGAGAGATCTAATCTAACTCAAGCCTCTTAGCTTGTCTGGAGCTCTAAGGTCTCCTGCCCATATAGCTTGCCTGGAGCTCTGAGAGATCTAACCTAACTCAAGCCTCTTAGCATGTCTGGAGCTATAAGATCTCCTGCCCACATAGGTAGTCTGGAGCTCTGAGAGATCTTACCTAACTCAAGCCTCTTAGCTTGTCTGGAGCTATAAATTCTCCTACCCATATAGCTTGCCTGGAGCTCTGAGAGATCTAACCTAACTCAAGCCTCTTAGCATGTCTGGAGCTCTAAGGTCTCCTGCCCACATAGGTTGTCTGGAGCTCTGAGAGATCTAACCTAACTCAAACCTCTTAGCTTGTCTGGAGCTCTAAGGTCTCCTGCCCACATAGCTTGCCTGGAACCCTGAGAGATCTAACCTAACTCAAGCCTCTTAGCTTGTCTGGAGCCCTAAGGTCTCCTGCCCATATAGCTTACCTGGAGCTCTGAGTGATCTAAGCTAACCCAAGCCTCTTAGCTTGCCTAGAACTCTGAGGTGTTTTTTCCACTTAGTGTACATGGAGCGCTGTGGGAACTCAATCCTTCTCTTAATTGCCTGGAGCTATGTGGTTTCCTTTCCCGCTTAGCTTGCCTGGAGCTCTGCATGACTTCAACCTCTCTTTGCTTGAATGGAACACTGAGAATTCCTAAACCACTGCCAGTTAGCTTTCCTGGAGCTTTGTGGAAATCCTTACCTTGGCTGACTGGGCCTTTGGACACCTATTTTACACAAACATCTTTGAGAATTCTGTATTGGTCTTTCGACCACACTTATAGTGGCTTTGTTATATTTGTATCTTTGTAACAGGAATTTTATAATGAAAAAATTGTGGATGAAACTAATCTCGTGTGATAAACTGGTCTAACTACTTATTAAGGTAATTTTATCTAGGTAATTTAACAATATTAATTGCAAAGAAATGGCTCCATCAAAACTAAACTACTTCACATGGGTGTACTCCTAACACTGATATTTGTGTAGTATAGTGATTGTGTCATTTTACTCAAGTTCTTCATAATCAATATATCCACGAAGGCGTTTGTACACTAACCGATAATATTTAATAATTACATTTTCCTCTTTTAGGCATCGTTTTACAAGAGCTTGTGGTTTACATCCTTTTGCAGCGTCAAATTAAAAGTCATGTCATCCAACTGTACCTTCCAAGTACTATATTTGTGCTCTTATCTTGGGGAAGCTTTGTTATACCTCCAGATATGGTCCCAGGTAGAATGTCTTTACTTGTCACGAATATGCTGTCACTGATTACCATGCTTATTGCAAACAGGTAGGTTGTAAAAATTTATTATAATTCCATACCTATTATCAAATATTAAACTTTACCCTTACCAATTTTGTTTTGAAATGTACCCTAATTCTGAAGTTTGTTTTTGGACACAGAAATCATCCATTGTAGTTGTAATTATATGTAGTAAAATAAGGTGGCGAAAATGTGAACACCTAGAGTTGGGGCATTTAGAAAAAATCGATGTAGCTAATTGATTTCATGAAAGTGCTGCATAAATTATCCTCCTTTCGTCCTCTTCATATAACAATCTGTTTGCAAATATAGAAAAAACATTCTGATTTATTTATTAAGGGGACAGGCTAAATATTTTTCAAAAGCTAACAAGTAAGTGAAAAGAGATAATGAAATGTAACTTACCTCAGTAATAGATAATGTTATCCTACACCCGAGAATACGAATCGGAAGAATTTTCAGTGTTGCCATAGTAATTATAGTATTGCCAGAATTTGAATTACCCAAAAATCTAGAAAAAATGAACTCTATGGCAATTGATGTCGTATCATGCTGTCTGTGATCGTTGTTAACTACGTTCTAAATAACATTTGCATTTTAATTCTACTGATAATTAAAAAATATTTATTTTGTACTCATTGTTACAAAATAAATACAAATATTATTTAAAAAGTATTTAACAAGGAACACAGACAGTATGGTAAGTCATTAATTGCCGTTGAGTTCATTTTCTAGTCGCTGCCATAACTTAGATTTTTGGGTACTCAAGGACTCCAAAGACTCCTAGAGCCCAGAAAGTAGATTGTGTACGAAAATGTAAGAGCGAATCTGCATAACTTACTTGATTGATTAACTCTATGTCCATTTTAATATTAATGTGTGAAATGCTTTTCTATTTCTTATTTCCAGGGCTTCTTCTCCGCCATCTTTGGGAGTGACCTGCGCAGAGTCTTGGCTAGTTATCTGTGTGATGTACCTTTGCGCGGCCGTTTTGGAGTACATTTACGTATTAATATTACTCAGAATGTCAACAGGAAAACCGATGACCAATAACCATGCTACAAATAACTTAGTTTTGTTCAACTCACGGAATATGTGGCAATCCCGGAAGGTAAAATGCGTACCCATAATCAGTACCAAAAAAAAAAAAAAGAAAGTTTTGACACTGAAAATAGATAAATTACAGTAAAACTAGAATTGAGCTAACATTTCGAATCTTTTAAAACTTCAACCCTATACTCGTGGTGTCTATTTCCTTCTATAGTCTTTATCTTCTCGTATCGTTGATGTAAGCAATGATTAATGAGGAAAAGCTAGAAGAAAGATAAGTTAAATGAATTAAATGCGAAATACCTCCATTTCTATGTAAAATGATAGCAATTAGTAGTGTACTTAAGTGTTCAATAATATACTTTTTTAGTGTTAATATTTAACCCTTGCAGGACCAGGTTTCTCCGCGTTTCATCGTAGACCAAGGGAAAAGGGAAGGGAGTTACAGTGGCCACATATTGCTATGAAAATTTAGTTTAAGAAATATAGCTCTTTCACATAACATTGTTGTATGTACACATGTAATATACATGCACACACACACACACACAGACATATATATATATATATATATATATATATATATATATATATATATATATATATATATATATATATATATATAGATAGATAGATAGATAGATAAATACGTAGGTAAGTAGGTAGGTAGATTGGTAGATAGATATACGGAACCCGGAGGCTGAATGCCATATTCACAAAAACTTTCCATTGACTTCTCTGTTTAGCCAATTGGGTCCAGTTTCTACTTTGTATTCCTATTTCTGTGAGATCCATCTTAATATTGTCCTCCCATCTGCTCCTACGTCTTCCTAATGGAGGTTTTACGATTGGGCTCCAGTTGAAACTTTGAAACCGTTTCTACTTTCTTCCATTCTAGCCACATGACCTGCCCACCTAAGCCTCCTAGACTTGATGACCCTAACAATGTTGGGTAAACCGTATAAACTATGTAGTTCCCCGTTATGAAGCTTCCGCCATTCCCCATTCCCGTTCCTCTTGGGTCCAAATATTCGTCTCAAGATTTTACTCTATTTATGCTAATTTGTATATAAATACTGAACGCATAAACATGACTATGGTTCACACTTTTGAAATTTTTGGTTTTTATGTTGAATAATGACCACTAAATTCACGAGGGGCATAGTCCGTCGCTCGTCCAGAAACTGTTAAGAAAGTGATAAATTTGCAATTTGAATCATATAATAGAACATAATAACTCGAAACTAAGTTTTTTATTATAAATTATGTACGAAGTTTCAGCTTATAAAGAACTTACAATTCGTTTGTTCTATCTTTTCTTAAAGGTAACGAAAGAAGAAAAAGGACGTTTTCGGAAACTGACGAGTTGCTTGAAAACTTGTCTGACAGTGGCTGATGCACAATCATGGAGCATACAAGATAGAGTGTCTGCCGTATTGTTTCCGCTTACTTTCAGTGTTTGTGTACTTGTATACGCTATAAGCATTATGAAGCAGTATCACTTGCATGCAGAAAGCAAAGGCGAAGAATTTGAACGTTGTTGGGAAGAACAAAGCAAATAGTTTGTTTCCAATTAAGGTTAATTCACACATAGCGTGTCATAAACCTGCCATGCTCTGTCCGTGACATAACGGCGGTTATTCACACATACCATGCCATACCGTGCCGTGCCGTGCAGCTACCGCTTTCTACATTTCTCTTGGTTCTGGTCAACTTCGTGTTGCTTCGTGGCCTCCGAAGAAAGCCGAAGGATCGCGACCACGACGGGTTGGTTTCTCTTCACGGCAGCCTGTCAAGGCACAGGCATGGCACGTCGTGTGTGAATTTACCTTTACAGTTTTGTTATGAAAGGGATGGTGCCTTTCTGAGTTATAGGCTCCCGAAAACATGAAAAATGAACTTTAAGGTGGATCACTACCCGGAAGTCAGTATAAGCATTAGTTTATTGCCTTAACCAACGCGTAAAGAAATGGCACATATTATAAGTATTACACTATAAAATAGAGTTATGCGTCAGCTACAACTTGAGATACTATTTTTTGTGCTTATGTATTCTGTTAGCTAAAAAAGTAAAATATAAGAGGAAAACATGATCAGTTTTAAGATGAGTACGCAAGATGGCGCTTGCTGTTAGATTTTGCTACTTCTGTGCTCAGTTTTACGAAATTTTTACTTACAAGCATAAATTATTTTACAAGTAGTTGTCTCATTACGGAACATGAATATTATATTACCGTTTTTCGTGTTATGTTTTACGTTTTATCCAAATATTATTTTGTGTTTACGGAAATAGTTTTAGCGGCTGAATCTCATGTTTACGCAGGACGCCATAATGCTTCGTTGCCAAACTTATATGTGTACTGTTGCAGTCACAGTAGTAGGGCAATTCCTTGTTAGCGTTTGAAGTCCAGAGGCGGAACCTGTGAACTGTGACAAAACTATTACAAATAATAAAAGTGGAAAATGGGGAAACGGAAGGAATCATGCACAAAAAAGAAGAATCCAACTCAAAGTAAAAGATCGAAGAGCCAAGGGAAGTGAAGAGAAAGGCAGAATAATTCGAAGAAACAGCTAAGCGCTTTTCAATTTTTAACTGTTTGTTTCCACGTAAATATTATACACACGTGTAATACGAAGATAGTTTATTTTGACGATCAATTTGAACGTTAAATATGTGATATGTGTTCTTTCATTTTCTTCTTTTCTTTTCTTTCTTTCTTTCTTTCTTTTTTCTGAAAGTCATTTTGCTTAGGTAAAATATCTTCTTGAAAATAATTTATATATGTTTTTGAGCTTTTGTACATACCCGTTAGTGTCTGAACTCGTTAGTGGAAAATAGTAATTAATTCCACTTATTAGGGAAGTCGTGGGGTGTTACTCTGACCATTTTGATACTATGCTCAGTCGACTCCTTTTACATATGAAACAATTAGGCAACCGGAGAAATCCTCGATCGCAAGCTTGTTCGAATTATGGACCTTAAAATTTCAAAATTGAACAGATTTTGAAAAAAGTTTGAAGAAACCATTTTTTGAGATACACGCTTCATTTTTGGTACTGAAGTGTTTTCTTGGATACTGAACGGAATGGTGAAGTCAAAACGTACGCATTTTGGAAGATAAGGGAACTTATTGAGGAAGGGATGAAGGGTAATGGCGTCTTACAACTTGCAAATTGCATCCTATTTGGCACACCGGATAAATAGGCTAATAAAATTTATTTGAAACCAACTGTATTGTCATTCAAATGTCACTTTCTGTGTGGCCATCTAAACATTAAACAATGACATGTGTCTCCGAAACGCTTTGTAGCGGGACTAACTTCAACGCGACACTCAACCAGCCGGCCTTTGTGCATTGTGGAAAAAATAAAATATTTCAGTTGAACATCCGATGATTATACCCTTTAGGCTAAGGAAGACGATAATTAAGGTAAGTGAATGATGATGGAAGAATTGATGGAATGAGAAGAAGGGAGGAAACAGGAGTATCCCGAGAAAACCCATGGACATGATGGTATCCATTGTGGAAGACGGTGTTTCAATATTTCATCGCTAGCCATTTTTTTAAAAAAAATTTTCAACGGATTTCAATGGCGATTGTTTGAAAATAGTGGCCCAACTTCAGACAATATTTTACGTATTTCGCGAGAAATGTGACCAAAAAACAAACAATCGGCTAGAGGTGATGTATTGAAACAGCGGTTTTCTCGAGAATAAAAGTCACCTAGTTCACAACTTTGAGCGCACATTCCCGTTAACCATTTTTTTCTTCTTTAAATTTTTTGGTCTATTTTCTCATTGAATATCTTAAAATATTTCCTGGAGTTTGACCAATATTTCCCAATAATACTGACATTCTAATTGCTGAAAACTAAGCCCATGGCTAGCGATGATGTCTTAGAACACCGTATTCTGCGATGCATAAGCATAGGCCGACAGGATTCGGAGTACCGCGGCAGGACGAGCCTGTTTGGCGCTGCTCGAGCTGTTTGAACCTAGTTACATAAGGGAAAGAACCAGGCCAGTAGTCAGTCTAAAAATGCGGGGGAGCGGTAGAAGTTAGGGGGCAGATCCATTCATAGATCCAGGTTCATCATCATATTATTGTTCATTTGCAAGCTTATCGTGAAAATTTTAGGGGAGCAGTAAAAATTTAGGGGGAGCCCGGCCCCGTAGATCCCCAGGAATACGGGCCTGGGAAGAACCACAATATAGATAATCACAAGTTTAATTATGAATATCTTCATTGAATTTTGCACGCCTGGCAAACCGTTCCCAAGACAAATGTGATTTTCAATTTGAAGGTGGCCACACAGGATAGTGATATTTGAATAACAATATAGTCGAATAGGAGTATCAAATACATTTTATTAGCATATTGGCCCCAGGGGTAAAAGTGAAGGAGAATGCGCGGACGCCGTACCCCACCTCGAAAAAAAGTTAAGGCGCTTTCAGTTCTGAAACAAACTATAATGGGTATAGATAGGCAGGGGAACGGCGTGGCGTCATGCCGCTACCTACCGTCCTCCCATCCTTTCAGATCCACTTTTACCACTGGTTGGCCCAGTATGTCAAATGGGAGGCAATTTGCATGGTGTAAGACGCCATTACCCTTCACACCATTCCAAATAATTGCCCTTATCTTGCAAAATGCATACGTTTTGAACTTACTACTGTGTTGGGTATCCAGGAGAACTCCCTGATATCAAAACTGAAGCGTCTATCTCAAGAAATGGTTGTTCAAACTTTCTACAAAATCTGTTCAATTTTGAACTTTTAACGCTCATAATTCGAATACGCTTGCGATCGAGGATATCTCCGGTTGCCTAACTGTTTCATATGTAAAAAAGCGTCGACTGAGCATAATATCGAAACGAAGTCAGAGAAATATCCCGCGACCTTCTCTAGTTAGTACTTAAAAATTCATAAAACCGTAAAGCTTGATTTTTTTCTATAATGAAAAGAAAGTATTCAGACCCTATAGCTTCACTTGAGAAACGCAACCACTCATGTAGAAATCCTTTTTCTACTCCGGAGCTGCAGTGACCCCGTGGTATAGCATTGACATCTTGTATGTGAGGTCACTGGTTCGATCCCAGCTTAGCCAGGTGAGCTTTTTGGTGGACACACACCATGTGTGTGTGTGGATTTTCCCAGAGTTTCTCTTTGTGCTCCTACTTTCTCATTCTACCATTTAATTCATTCTTATCATCACCGTCTCGTTTAACCTATATGGCATAACCGAGAGACATGAATGTTTTTTTTTCTGTAACGTCCTATCATTGTGCTTCGAAGGAAAGATAGAAGGTGATGATGACAACGAATGAAATGGTTGAATGAAAGAAAGGGAGGGACCCGGAAGAAACTCCACTCATGGTTTCTTCACCACAAAGTTCACTTGGCGCGAGCTGGGATCCAGCCAAAAACCTGACCCACCAGAAGTGAGTGATCTATGTCTAGCTCTTATTGATCCAATATTCTGACGAATATTGTCCGTGAATTCCGATTTGTAAGTGATACATTTACCGCTTGCGGTTTCAACATAAGAATAAGGAGCGGAGATGGAACCCATGCTTGGGACGCTGAATCTATATCAACAAATAATGTCTTGTTATCGCTTACCGTTTTGCTCTATGTAAATTGAAAGTGTGATAAGGGGCAATGCAGAATGACTGGATGAAGTAGCTACAATCATTGGCATAAGTCACTGCTCAATCTGTAATATTATCCACGCTGTACTCAGATTTCGGAATGTGTGTGCCAGGATGGTATCACGCCAGTTGATAGACAAACTGAAGCAGCGATGTATTGATGTGTCACGAGATTTTGCTACGCCGTAAACGAGAAGGTAGTGACTTTCAGAAGAGATTCGTTACTGGGTATGAAACATGGGTGCACTACTACGTTCCGGAAGTAAGAAAGCGAGCATGCAATGGCAGTATCCATTATCGGACACAACCATCTACAGGGAAGTTAGTACTTTCTTCTGGGACCAAAAGGGTGACATTTTGGAGCGTTACAGCATAGGGAACCCATAGTCAATAATATATTGTATTCCGATCGCCAAAAAGGTCCTAAACTTACTATACGACGTAATACGGACTTCTGAAAACAAATTTCCTCTATAACATAACAATACTCGGCCTCATACTACTTCCTGTGCAATGGCTGCGATCATTGAAAATCTTCATTTCATCCTCCTTTCGTACCGAATCTCGCCTCAGTGGTGAAAGGCACTAAAGATAAAGAAGTTGCAATCTGATGAAGAGGTGCAACGAATGGTGTATGACTGATTGCATATCCAATCAAAAAAAAAAAAATCTTTAGAGGCATTGGGACACTTTGGAAGTAATGGGAAACTTATATTGAGCGTAGAGTGGATTATGTAGAAAAATGAAATTCATTTGTTCCATGCTCTCTCAATATTTTCCTTTTTTAAGTTTTAAAGGTTTTTTGACACCTCGTAACACTAGAAAATTGTTGTTTCCGTAAGTACCGGATATGGAAGTGGAGATACGATTTTAACAATCGGTTCCAAGAACCTGAGAAATTTTAATAACCGGTTCGGATGAACTAGGTGAATGACACCTTTGAGTAAAACAATAGACCCGTATGCTCTGTCAACGATCAGACTATGAGCGTACGCAGTGGAGACAAGGGGACAATCGCTTTACCCTGCATTTTCGAAAGGTGTTTGGTTGTTTCAAAACGCTTTTACCCAGAAACACACATGAAGGAACATTATATTTGGTTACACATACTAGAATATTTAACATAGACCTATTTAATGTAGTCCACAAAGATATACAATATGCCTGAATAATAACTGTTTTGCATCATGTGTTATGCGCATCAATGTATGTCGGACTTTTGCCCCTTCCACGGCCTTGGGAAAATCCTGCGGGTGTTTCTGGATAAAAGTGTTCTTATTCGGAACTGTTATTATCTTCAGGTGTGCATAGTATCAAGTATGAACCAGTACTAAAATATAGCGTGAAATTGTTTTGAATATATGCCATTATAAACAAGAATCACAGAATTCATACTTGAGCTTATTATTGTTGAAGATCGTGTTATATATGAAGTACATCAATCAAGGTTCAAAAGCAAATACTTGCAAAACACATGGAGAAATGAAGTAGGTTAAATATACTAGTAGATTTTAATAAAATTAGCTGTAAATAGCTTGGTAGGTAGAACACCTCTGGCGCACAAGATCGCTGGTTCGATCCCACTTTTCGCCAGGAAGACTTTCTGTAGGACCCATAGTGTGCCTGGATTTTCTCGGATTTTTCCCCACTTCAGTCCACCATTTCGATAATCATCATCACTGCTTCTTTTAGATTCAGACTATAATCGTCGAATATTAAACTAGAAAATTTCAAATAGCGCCTTCGGCACCCTAACACCCGTGCTAATCGCGTAGTTTTACTCGCTGCAAGAATTTATGCAGAGTCATTCTGAAGCGTGATTACTAAAGAGTTTGACCAATATATGTTTCCTGCAGTAGTCAGGCCTTTAGTATGACGCTAATCATACGTCAAAACGACTCTGCATAAAGCCCTATCTCAGTTTCCTTATTCCACCTGGATTGTGAAACAAATCTGTATGTAAGTAAGAAACCTAGTAAAAGTTGGTGATAGTTTTCATTTAACGTAGCCATGTTTGGTCCAGAAAACGCTGGAATTTTAGCCATAATGAATATCATCCCGGTAGCCACTCCAAAATTGTAGGGGGGCTCGGCTGAAGTTAGAGGGGGCTCGATCCAACAATATTATAGTTCATTTGCAAACCTACAGTGAAAATTTTAGGGGGCCCGGCCCGCCTAGACCTCCCTGGATACGGGCCTGATGATTATGCCATCTAAAGTAAAGTTACACTAAGACATTCAACTTACAAAATATATGCACTGGGGAACACAACTTACAAAATACCTGCACGGGAATACAACTGACAAAATACCACGCTTGAAAGAACTGAGTCTGTTTTGTTGAAATGATCGGATTTGTTTAATGGTTTTGTATTTGGATACTTATTCTTAATTTGCACCTTTGAGACATCCAGTTATAGATAAACATATATCTTTGTAATTTGCAAAGAAAATTTTACCATGCAAGTAGTTTTCGTTACCCCTAAATGCAGTTTGGGTCGAATTTTGCCCAAAAAACGCTGGAATGTTAGCCATGATATTTAAGCCCCTAAAGTAAAGCTGCTCCAAGGATTGCAACTTCGACTATAAAATAACATTTTTGAACCTACTAAGAATATGTTTTGTCCTATCTACCTAGGTAATGATTTTGTATTTGTACACGTATCCTTAATCTGCACCGTAGAGGCATCTAATTCTAAATAAATGTATAGGGCCATATGCAGAGTCGTTCTGAAGCGTTATTAGTGCCATACTAAAGAGTTCGACTAACATATGATTCCTGCAGTACTCAGGCATTTAGCATGATGCTAATCATACGTCAAAACGACTCTGCATAAGCCGGATAATGTTTAACTGCCGTTTTCTAAGAAACTATTACCATACAAATGATATTTCCCCCTAAATACAAATTGAGTTGCTCTTTGACCAAAAAACAAGGGGATTTTAGCCATGATATATTAAATCTCTAAAGTAGAGATAAGTTTTACACCAAGGATTACAATTACGCGTATAAAACACCATTTTTGAGCGTACTGAGAGTCTGTTTTGTCCAAAAGCTGAAATTTATGTAATGATTTTGTATTAGTATAGGCATTCTTAATCTGCACTGTAAAGACATCTAGTTTGAGAGATCCACATAACGTTTCATAAGTTAAAAATCACTTTTGATCAAAGAATATAATTAATTCATATTTTAAAGCAGGCAGTATTGAGTAAAATGGAAATAAAAGCTCTCATTTCTCTTTGTTGTAAATCATGTATAAAATGCGGCCGTGTCTAAACACTTTTCTATCCGTAACTCATGTGGCAACATCGCATGTACCGCAATGAGCTCTGCCATCTAGTGAGAAAGTTTTACCCTAAAGGTGACTAGCGATCCAGCTTAAAAGTCCATAGCTCCAAAGCTATGGGACTTACCGTGGTCGAGCCAAGACTTGACTTAGGAACTAATATGTGCGCTATTCAAAAATCGATGTTTCAGAATCCTAAGGTACTCATGCAACAATTTTTTAGAGGGAGTTTGGCTACGGGCACATAACTTAAAGTACTCGCCAACTACCTCTATAAAAATTATTGCGGAAGTACCGCAGTATTCTGAAATATGGATATTTGGATATTGCTCATACTAGTTCCTAAATAAAGTCTCGACTCGACTACAGTAGATCCATAGTTTTGGCGCTATGGACTTTTAAAGTTTATTTTTCATGTTTTCGGTATCCTATAACTCCAAAGGGAGCATTTGTGAACCCAGGTTGGTGTATAGTTTTTGCCTTATCTTGGTATCAGGAATCAGCTCTCAAATGTTGTCCTTATTGTTTTGAAACACCCTATATATACACAGTGGCTACTCTTGAGAGAAGGCTAAATAGTAAATATTTAAGTTTTATCGCTTTAGATTAAGAAAAGAAGTACTAATTATTGTTTTCAATAATTAGTGTATAAGTAGTATTAGCGTCACTTGTAGGAAAAACCAAAGGACAATAATGCTAAAGCCTGTGACAAACATGTGGCATTTCAGCTAAACGAATAAAACGCAAGCTCTGACGCGACGTTGCCAAGTGGTAAAGGGGTGTGGCTATGGCTAAGTAGACAAACTACAGCGCGATCAGGTGAGAGGGTAGACATGGATGTATGCAAAATAAACGCGGCAATACCGGTGCCCTGTCATTTGCTAGCAGCATTTAAAGGGAACTTGGAGCGCCGCCTTCAAATGCCAAGATATTTCTCACGACGTTTAGTTAATATTGTATATTTTTCTATAATAAATAAACAATACTCTATTCTAGTAGAATAAAAGATGTCAAGTGCATAAGATTACGAAAAGACGACTTATTTACAAGCGCCACAAAAATTTATAATTTTTAAAACTGATTTCAAGTAAAAGGAAGGTTCTCAGTTTGATCTCTGTGTGTGTATGTATGTATGTAAGTACATACGTAAACAATTACCTCGAGAATCTTTAGTCATATTTAGAAGTAGTTTCCACTAATCGAATAAGCAATAATATATTTAAAAAATAATTGTTTTCAAGTTTCAAATAGTTCCAGCAAAGCCTAATGAAAACAAAATACCCTAAAAATGCTGCAACCAGAGATTCAAGAAAGTAAGGCGGTTTACACTGAACTAAGTGGTAAGAACCATTTTTAAGAACTTTTCTCTAAATGATTTGACACTGGTCATGAATGTTTAGACCATCGTTTAGTTAGATAGATTATGAATTTTCCGTCCCGTTCAGCAGCGAGGTCAAATAACACGTGTACCCACAGTTTAAAGTGGAATCCAAACCATATGAACTCCCGTTGGGAATCCAAACCGGGTCTTCTACGCCAAAAGCATGTACGGTGTCTATTAGCCACGAGGTAGCTTTTTAGGCCATTGGCGATATCATGTTACCAGAATATCATTCACTCCTTCTGTGATTGGTATCCCACTGCAAGGTACACTCATGTCCAAAATTATTGTCACATGTCTATAAATACGTTGTTATAAGAATATAATTTGATAACGATTTCGCCCGGTATTTCTTATAATGTTAGTATGTGTATAATCAGCAAAGACATGTATGTGGCAAATTTTATGTGAAAAGAGCAGTAAATAAGAACAATAAAACGAAAATGAAACTTTCTTGTCCATTTAGCAACATTTTGTTCTATTCATTCTAATTTACGTATTTACAATTTTTTCCCTATGAAATTTACCACAAATATACATTTTCCAATTACACACATAGTATCAGTATTAAGAACACCCTTAAAAATTATTCTCAAATTATATTCTTACATGAAGACAGGTATAGATATGCGACAATTTTGGACTTGCCTGTACATCTTGGGGATAGAAATTTCCAGAACAAACGTAACACTTTTACTGATATTTTGGGATCTATACTTTCGTTTGAAGTGCTTATATATCCACAGCCTATTAACAATGAACGTATAGGAAGTCACAATGGCACATTGGTAGAGCGCTTATATATGGTTACAAGAGTGAGAGATTTCATTCGAGGGTATGTGAGTTCGTGACGGACAGCGTTGAGACAGAAGACAGGAGGCAAAGAGATTCAAATATGGACACAGAGAGGGATGCACAGGCTCGTATCCAGGAGGAGTCTAGGTGGGGCCGGGCCCCCCTAACTTCTACCCCTCTACATTTTTGGGCTGGCTACCGGCCTGGGGAATCATGCAAGTTTTGAACTGGAGAAACAAATGATCGGACAGCATTCATAAACTGAGGAAAACTGTAATTTTGTGATGCATGAGAATCAGTTTCCCCGTCCAACCTCCGAGCATCACACCCAGTTTTCCAACTAAAGTGGCGAGCTCTTTCTGGAACATCAAATGATTGTTCAGATAGTGTAAGACCGGAGAATGAAGAATTAAAAAGAACCCAGCTTTCGGAGGAGGGTTTGGAACCAAGAAGTTCTCAGTTATGATGCCAGGACAGTTACTACTCATCCACAGAGAATACCACTTCACAACTGAAGTTCTTCTCGTTTATCTCAAGAATGTAAACACTTTCGAGGTATGAAATTTGGAAATATACTCGTTTTTATTAGGAATAATTTTTATTAGGTATGATTTTGAGTATGAATAGGTAAATATTAGTTGCACCGTGTCGAGAAAAATGTTTAAGATACGCGGTAGGCGAGAAAGTTCATCGTCTGAAATACTGCAAGGTCTCATAACTAAACGTTCTCACCCAACAATCTAGCATGTGGCCATATTGTGAAGTCCTAAACGAAATTACTGAAAATAGAAATCTGATCAAAGAGTAAAGGAGTTAGAATGGTCTAAAGCAGGGATGGAAATAAGCAGCAAGATTCTAGTAGCCCAAGAAAAAATCTGCTAGTCCATATGCCACAACAAAAATCATTTATTTACTTTCGGTAATTTAATGTGATATTAAAAACTGGTCAACACCGATGAACTACTTGCCCCGGGCGAGTGAGGGAGTGGTCATTTTCATCCCTGGTTTAAAGCTATCATTGCGATCTACAGAAAATCTTATTTGCACGTTAGTTTCAACTTTGAAGAAGATCTCGGTATTGTCTAGTGCCTAGAGTGAGTGTCTTTTGTACAGGTGGTCACGGGTTTGAATGTCGGTGAGAGAGTATAAAAATTTCATTTTACTATTATTTACTTTGTTAAACATCCGGTATATGCTTCATCTAGCATATGAGGCGTCTAATATCAAAATCCCCGCATCCATTTCGCTTAGTTTTGAGTAATCTCGCAACATGTGCAGTTTAGCTCCATATACACCCGTACGAAGTCCCATATTGGAACTAGCTTTTTTAGTATGAAATATTAAGCTTTTAAACAAAATTCTGTTTCCATGCAATTCCTTTAAGATCAAACATATAACAAGCGATTTATAAATCAATTTAGGTAAAAAAAAAAAATGGATTTGGCGGCCTTTGATACTAGGCAAGGGCGCCCATGTTGTGGTTTCCAAGGGGGGGCAAGTTTAAGCGATATTTCAAATGTGGTCTAAAGTTTTGCGGTAACTATTCTAAAAAATGTATTGGGTTTTCGATCTTCCGAAGTACAATTTCCTCTAGAGGGGGCGAGCGGCTCACCTTGCTCCCCCTAATGGGCGCCCTTGATACTAGGCGCTTCATATAAGGAATAGTGGTGAGAAGAAATCATCTTTGTAACTTCTACTTTATGTTCGAATGAAAAAGTTAGAATCTTTTGATTCACAAAATCACAATTTTCTTCAAAATATGGACGCTGGCAGATCGTTTCTTTCTCCAATACTCTATCAGTTTCTTTCTCAATGTCCTCTACCATGTGACCTTGGATCAACTCTCCGAAACTTGGTGTACCAGATATAAACATTCTACAAATAGACAATAGCGACGATATAGATTTGTTAATAATAGGCTGTGCATATTTAGGCATTTCGAACTGGAAACGTAGACCTAAAAGTTAGTGAAACAGGAACTAAAAGTAGTCTTGTAAAATAGCCTAAATAGGCACAACATACGTATATAAAAAGTATTGAGAACTATACAGATATTTGTATATATTTACTGAGAAAGAAAGTAAATTAATCGTTGGAAAACACTCATTTTTTTAAGTAATTTGTAAGTAAATGAGCCAAGACTAATTTCTCTCCGAATGGAAGGAGTAAATTACGTCACAACAACAATGAATTGACGGAGACTGGTTTGGACAATTTTCACCTTCTTCGAAATAAACTTGTAAAATGTAGCGCAGTTTTATGAAAAGTTCACACAACTTCACAATGTAATACCTTACATCTGATTCTAAGAAGTCCAACATGTTTTGCACACCTATCTTTTTTGGATCTTCCCGAAAACCCGACTTTTCTCTAAATTTAGTCTAACTGAAGAGTCGATCTTACAAATTTTAACGTAAAAATTTTGTATCTCTCTCGAAATAAATTCCTGTGTACGTACTTAACTCAATTAAAAAGCTCTTCCCTTCGAAGGGACAATTAGAGCTAGGTAGAGTAAATCATAGTCCGGAATTGACTTCCAATACCGGTTTATTATAAAAATTTTCTAATAAAATGCAACAGTATCTACAGGAATATTATAATATAACCTTCTTTAATGCGAGGTAGAGGAAAGGTAGCAGAAGACCTTGCATCCTTGAGGCAGGATCTGTACAGAACTCCGGGAAGCTAAGTAAGGTGGTGTAGGAAACCGAAATGCTCCAAAGCAAGCACTGAGGGGGTTAAAAGTCACAGGGCCCAGAAACAAGCTAAGCAACTGAGGTTGGGATCCCGAGCAAGCTAAGCCGGGTGGAAGGGAGGACTAGAATTTCGCAACAAACTAGAGGATTTTAGGTTGGGTTTATCCTAAAGCTCCAAGCAAGCCAGAGGCGGGGTGGCCAATCACAGACTAGTGACAGTCCGTTGAATCCTATTCGTTATATAGACGCTCTGGAAGGCGGTGGCGCTGCTGTTCCCTTGTCGTCATGTGACTTGTAGGGGTGCTGGTAATTTGTCGCCTGTTTCTTGTAGTAAGCCAACGTGATGTGTAGTACACCATCGAAAATACATGTGATTGTTATTTACAAACAGAAGCACGTGTGGTGTTTATAAACACAAGCACGTGGTAGATTACACTATTTACTACTGCTAAACTGTAACGTTCTAGCATAATTGACCAAAGATAATTAGGCAAATGACTACTGCTAAAGCAGGGTTGTGACTTTTTACACACCTGATTTCACCCCCTTCAAATGGTTTTAGACAAAAATGTTAAGAAATCAAAGTTTTAGCTCTGTACGAGTTGGAAACGTCTAGCAATTTTCAATTTGGTAGGACAAATGCATGCTGAGTTATTCAAAATAACGTAAAGGTCTAAAATAAAAAAAAAAAAACGAAAAATGGCGGCAGACGCTGCATCGCCATGGAATGATATAAAAATAATTTAAGTGTGGTTTTGAAGTACCCTGATATAGGATAAACATTCATGAAAAACTTAAATTTTTTTTAAAAGGTCGAGCGGCGATTTTTCCTTTTTGCTCGATCACTTTGAATGGATTGACCCATAACTGTTATTCTATGGTGTCAATACAAATTACATTCAATATCCTTGTCTTTCGTTGTTTGTAATAAAGATTTTATTTCCTTGTTTTCTTGTTATGCAAGTGCAATAAGAAATTTATTAGACACAATATAAAATTTATTTGTGTGTGGTGCTCAGTGATCATTGTGGTGTTTCAGAAAGTTTTACGTCTTTCCATCAATTAAGTGAGATCCATCCTTGGTTGTTTTATGGTTATTTAGTTGTGTTATTATACGTTCTGATATTTTAGTTGTGTGTTTTTTTAACAACTGGTGGTCACCTATTAGTCCAAAAATAAATGTTTTGGAAGTTAGTTTTATTCATAAGTATATATTATGAATACAAACAATAGTGGAGCTTATCAAAACGTCTCTTGTCCACCCAACAAAAATTTTGGGAAATCGAAAAAAACTAATAATTATTTTAGAAGGTTATTAAATATTGTAAGATTTGGTGTAGAAATTCTTTAAACCGTTATTGCCTTATTCTATAAACAAATTCCATTATTCAAGACACAAGTAATGAATAATAAAGGTATTTAATTTGGACAAGAGACATTTTGAAACTAAAAAATGGACAAGGGATGTATTGAAAGCAAATATATCGGACAAGAGGCAATTTGGTGCAAAATAATGAAAACCTGGAATTATTTTCTTCGTCTTGATTACCACTCATATCTATGAAAATGAACTGTGATACTCCACACACGTCTGACCAATAACTTTTCTAAGTGCTTTCAAACTTCAAGCACCTATTTTACTAAGACATAAGTGGAACAATATGGCTGATATGGCATCAAAAATGTAATCACCATAAAATATAAAGTTATCGCACGAATCTTTTGTCAATTATCTCGGTTGAGCCAAAGGTACCAACCAACTAGTTTGTGGGCTTAAATATCCATTAAGTGTTCTAGAAAGCAATAATTAATGCATTTTTGTGTTAAGTAGTTGCTGAGGAAAATCCTTGGAGAAGAGACAGTTTGAAATAAATCAGCAAAAATCGTGTTCAAATGGAAATTGTCATAAGACGTTTTGCTTCGAATCTTTATTGCTCTAAGGTGTCCGCCATTTTGCAGTAGTCAAGAGCCGTTATGAATAAAAGTGTATATTTCAAATCCACTCTTCTCTGCGTTCTGGGACGTTTTGTCCAGAAATAAAAGTGCAAAGATGTAAATAATTACTCGATGATTCCGTGCATATTGATATCTCGATTCTCAAAAAAAGTGGACAAGAGACGTTCTAATAATAAGCTCCACAAAACAAAACTTACACCAAAGAATGTGCCTGCAATTCAGAACAGAACATTTCTTTGTAAAAATATTTTGTACTTCGTTTTATAAGTTGGTACAGTGGCAGATGTAGCCATCTTGCAAATTTCACTTTCTAAAATTTGAAACAATTACTATGCTATGTAACACAGTTGTCAAATAAATTATTTAATGGAAACTTAACAAAATAAAACTATTTAAGAACTGGTGGTATTGATTTTGATTTTTTAGTAAACTACATACTTTGAAAATAGTGATAAACACGATGGGCGACAGAGTGTTGTTAATGACTTAGTGTTTTTTCAGTTCGAAGAGCGTCAGGCTGAAGGATCAACCTCAAAGGACCTTTACCACTAGAGCGATCAACGTCCCCATATTTCTCACATGAGCTCACGAAAACTAAACAAGGGATTGTTGGATGCTCATCTACGTCTCCACGGCCATCTTGGGCAATTGCACATTTAACCTATTTAACGTCTTCTGTGGTATCAATAGATACAGTGCTGGCGAGGCTAATGTAGGGTTACGGTGTTTACCGATGACAGTCGTTCAGTGTCTGGTAACAGCGACTCCCGTGCCTGGTCGTAAATACGTAGGTGAAAGGGGGAAATCCCTGAGTGTTTGAACTTGCTACACAGGGATAACATCTAACATTGGAGTTGAGTTAAGGCGAGTTTGAGTTTAACGTCCCTCTCACTAGCGAGATTATTTCAGACGTATCTGACATTGGGGTATGAGGCATAATTACCTAAATTATCCATTTCTAGTCTGGTTTTGCTTCAGAGGAGTGTGAATATGTATCATACTTTCATGTTGTCATGTATCCTTCCCTTTGATAATATATGGACCACTTCATCTTCTAATTGAATAAGTTGAGTTGAGTTGAATTTGAATTTAGCATCACTTTCAGCAGGGAGGCTATATGAGACGTAGACCTACTGATTAATGTGGAATCCGAACCACTTGAGCTCCCACCGAGAATCGAACCCGGGTCTCGCATGCCAAAGGCGCGTATGCTAACAGCGAAACCACGAAGGAAGTCTCCTATTGAACAATATACACCCCTACATCGTTAGGGAAAGTCCAGCTGGTTTACACTTTAAGAGGCCTCATCACTGCGAAATTAAAATACCGCTAATTTTACACTAATTATGTAATATCTTCGAATAGATAAAGATAATCAAAAAGTGGAACAAGATCTCCCTAGACAGTATTATTTAGAAAATCGGCATTTATTTTCGCGTTTCTAAATAACTGCAACCGGAAAACTACTAGGTGACTCGTGATAACGGTACCTCTTGCAAAATAACATCGTCTAGGGAGGCCTTGATCCACTCTTCGATTATCATTTGTTTATTTGAAGATATCACATAATTATTGTAAAATTAGCGGAATTTTAATTTCGCCGTGATACGGACTCTTAAATGTATTCTATTTTAGAAGACGGTAGCTCAGTAGTAAAGAGCTTATCTCTCGTATATGGGGACCTGCTTCGATCTCCAGCCGAGTACGTTTGTGGTGGAGAACACCGTGTTCGTTGGTTTTCTCGGAGTACTTCCGTTTCTTCTCATATTCTCATTCCACCAAATCTACCACTATTGTTTACTTACCTTAAATATCCATCTTCCTTAGCCTAAAGGGTGCCACGACGTTAAACTCAAAGACTTAATTTCATTTTTTCTACATTAGAGTGCTATGTTACCAGATCTAAAGCTTGTCGAGTATACTAAATACTAGCTTCGCCTCTGTAAAACTATCACGTAAGTATGACAAAATCTGCATTAACCCGTAACAACACATGCCAGAATTTTTGACATAACACAGGCCCGTCTGCGAGACTCTCTCTGGAATTTGCAGTCATTATTAACCGATGTTTGTACTGAACAATAAAAATTGTGCATTTTTATTCTGTGTCAATGTTTACTTAACAGCAAATAGCCGTTACAAAGTTCGTTACATGATAACTATTACAAATACAAAATATATTGACGAAAACTTTTGCCTAGTTTGATAGTACTATATTACTATTGATAAAAAAAACACTTCTACTATAGTCCACAGAAACAACATGATCCACCTGAAAAATTCAAAGGATCCTTTTTGTGAAAAATACACAAACTTATAAAAAAAGGCAAACATTTTAAGAAAAAATACAGGTTGTCTATAGTCATGCTTTTAAATGGAAAATTAAACTCTGCTATGAATTTCAATATTTGAGTTATTATAAACCGTACCAAAGACCAATATCTTTTCCATTTCCATTGTGATCAAGATTAATTAATGTTCTTAAAACAAAAACACCAAGTCGTTTTGCTTGTTTTTACTTTTTACTTTGTATATACAGTGGCGGCAAATCTTAATAGAACACTCATGGTCCGATTCATGGTCCGATCATAGTATATGCATCATGGTCCAATTCTAAATTAAAGTTTTCATCAACTGTCAAATCTTCATCACTTTCTTTTTCTTCCTCCAACCACTGGGTAACAACATTCCGAAAAGATGGACCATTTAAGCTCACAGCAAGCGAAGGACCAGGGACAACATCCATTACGTTACATCACACGCCCGTCTCTGAGACGGCAAGCCAGAATGAACAATTAATCATGTGACCCATATCAGAGCTACAAACACATTACAGTGAGGTTGCAACGGCAGCAGTACGATTAGGTGGTAGCAGTAGCGTAGCCAGGATGTGTGTTTGGGGGGGGGTAGCAAGTACTGTTATAGGTACATATAGAAAAATTACAAAGAAGAAAATATATAAACATAAAAATATATAAAAAATTACAAACATCAAAGTACCAAAGTACATTGTCGGACCTCTTTGGGGGGGGCGGCACCTCCGGGCCCCCCTTCCCTACGCCACTGGGTGGTAGCGAAATCTAATTTTACACAAGGAAAAAAAAGAAAGATGCTAGTGAGTGGTACCTTGAACAGTCTCAGAGTCGGGCGTGTGTTGTTACGGGTTAAAGGTGAAATACCATACATCACACAGATAAAGTACATCTGTTTGCTCGCCAACTCGTCAAACAGTTAATTGTGCTGTTGCTCGGAATGGTTAAGTAGGCTATTAAGACGAGTACTTTAAATTTTACATCCCACGGTTATGCCGGCTAGGGTAAAGGAGACGGTGAGGACGAGAAATGAATGACATGGTGGAATGACTGAAGTCTGAGAAAACGGGAGAACCCCGAGAAAACCTACGCAAACAGTGTTTATCTACCATAAAGCTCACCTGATGCACGCTGGGATCGAACCAAGAATTCCATACACCGGAAGTAAACTCTCTATCACTGAGCCACCGCTGTCCTAAGATGAGTACTGTAAAGTTTCTGAGAATTTATATAACATATCCGGAACATCACACTGGATTTTTTAACACCCCTTTTCATCATCCAGATTATATGAGACGTGGACAATTGCGCTGACACCGGGAACTGAACCTGGGACAACGCACACTAAAGGAGAACGTTGCTAGACCAGTGAGAACGGCATATCTTACCAGAGTGACGTTAAGATCACGACCATATAATATCATATCCCGGACCAATGTTTGGTCATATACGAATATTCCTGCTGGATGCTCTAATATGTGTTTCCATTAGTATACATTCGTTATGGAAAAAGGGAAGCCAATAGAGTGGTTACTTAACACTTTCTGAACGTTTACAGATTGTTAGTTAATATGCTTGGTCACAATAAGATATTTTTGAGATATGTACAATTTATTCTCGTCTATCTTCTTAACTATTGAGCCTACGAAAAATCAATATAATGGGCTATTTTTGTAGAAAATTTAACGTAGTTCAATTTTTTACTTGACGTTATTTTTGCTACGACTTATATTTTTTCTGATATTTACGAAAATCTTGAAACAGACTAATTTTAATTCTCAACAACGCCCGCTAACCCCGTACCCTCGGAAACTTATTAACCATATGAAAATATTAAGTAGACCTATTTTTTGTTGTTCTTAACAGTATGCATAAAAGTAAAAATATGAATATTAGAACAAAATCCAAAATAAATTTTAAATATTTTGTGGTATTAGATTCTAATTATATTTATTTCTTCCCCTTATTTTCGCGACCCCCATGAGACCCTCTCGCGAGCTTGCACTTGCTAAGGGCTTTGGGTCGCTACCCACACTGGCATATGGTCGTGCCTACACAATCTAATTGGCTCGGATTTAGGCCTTGAGTTGCTATATATTTATGAAGTTCGTACTCACACTCCATTATTTAGCCCAAGCTTGTTTCAGCTCGAGAGCCGGGCACGTGACTTTGAACTTATTTTGTCAGGAGTAAAGAAATACAATTTTCACTTTAGATATTAAAGGTTGCCCAATACAACCTCCCATATTTTGATCAGCTGTAGTGCTGATAGTGGAAGGTAGAGAAGGTTGGGGAACATCGCTTCCGCTCACTAGTCTCTTGCAATTTTCAGTTCATATTATCCTTTGGTCAGAAGCTCATCGCGCGTACCCAGTCGAAATGTTTCTTTTTTAACAGCAGCAGTTCAATGACTACAATGCAAAGAGTTTTTAATTAAAGGTTGCTATTCTACGTAATGAAAATGTCACTGACTTTAAGACCATGGTGCAGTGCATCGAGAATTTCCGATCAATGAGTTTAGCGTTTAAAACAATGACATGACTGACCTAAAAGTATTCGTATTCCTGAGAACGTTGAGGCTGTGAGACAGTGTGTTTTGCAATCTCCAAAATGTTCAGCACGGAGGCATTTTGCAGCTACTGTGCTTCCTAGGGAGAGTGTAAGAGGAGTTGAGTTGATTTTAGTTTAGCGTCCCTTTCAGCAGCGAGGCTATATGAGACGTGGGCCTACTGATTAACGTGGAATCCGAACCACATGAGCTCCCGCCGGGAAGAGTGTAAGAGGAATTTGAAAGTGAAATTAAATTAAATATTCCACTTTAACGATTATGCTCTTTAGGCTAAGGAAGACGATGATTAAGGCTAGTAACTGATGAGGGAAGAATTGATGGAATGAAAATGAGGGAGGAAACGGGAGAATCCCGAGAAAACCCATAAACATGGTGTTGTCTACCATAAAACATACTTGGGCACGGATCGAACCAGCGACCCCAAGTACTCGAGGTAAGTGTTCTACCACGGATCCACCGTGCTGTAAGAGGAATTTGTCCAAGAACTCAAATTAGTAGATTTGTGAAAACGTGAACAGTCATGTGTGAATATAATGCAAAATGTCTCCGAAAATGATGTTCTTTTAGGTAGTGATAAAACACATTTCCACTAAAGTACTTGTATAAACAAACAAACTTTCCGATGTTGACCTGCTCATTACGCAATTACAAGTTGTTTTCAATGCCATTTTTTATTTTTGGATACACAACTACGTATATATAATACTTTTGTTTTATTAGCTTTTAAAATGTGGGAGGTTACTTGATCAATCTTTATTTAGTAGTGTTCTAAATGTATTTAATCGTTTCCACACCCTTGGAAATCCTGTAAATATTAAGGAATATGCAACCAGTGATACAAACCGCTGTTTCAATTAATGTATGCATATGCTTCAGTAAGAGACAAAAAACTGCATAACATTTCGTGATTTCATCAAAACGTTTACCTGCATAATGAATCTTATGCACACAAGTGCGTCAATTAACACAGTTTTCATTATGCATTTAGTTCCATGCTTAAAAATTATGCATCTAAAGGTTTTGCTGAAATCACAAAAGTTATGCATTTTTTTGTGTCAACTAACGCGTCTGTGGTTCTGTGTGTAGATATATGTTCAAATATTTCTAACCATTGCAGGATATAAGGGGCTAAAAGCTTGTGATAGTGGCTTCTACACCGGCCAAAATTTAACAGTTAATATACCCGTTAACTTCACCATGAAAATTGTTGATCAACAGATGCCGTACAAGAATTATTTTCTTGTTTCCAGACGTATGAAAAAAACGTTGAGATAATAGTATTTCAATTCCCAACTTAAATGAATTTATAAATCGTAGCAAAATATAATTCAGTAACTGAAAGCGAAGATAAGTTCGTGCAACTTAACCTGAAACCTTGAACCTAGAAACAAATCAATTGTTTCACGATTAAAGTAATTAGTTGATTGGGGCTGTTAATTGATGTTAGCTTCGTATACGCTGTTTATGAGCTACAGGGCTATAAAAGTTCATAATTTATTCAGATCAGTTAGGAATAAACGTTATTACGTGTATGTGTTTCCCAACATGCAGGCTCGTTTGTACACGGAATGAGACAAACAACTCAAACACATATCACATATTGAGTGTTTTAGTCTTTGGTATCCTATTGATATGTTACGACTGTTTTAATAACAGATGCAAACATTCAAATTTCAGACCAGGTTTCACGAGGTAAGTATCCTCATCCGCAATAAATTGTTCGCATATACTGTAACTTCCACATTTTCATTAATAACTCGCTTTTCTGACCATATTATCGCTTCTTTGTGCTTTCCTTAACAAAGCAGTATAATAATGCATAATTATTTATTATTTTAGAGAAAAAATAAAGCAAAATAAGAAAATTATAAGCAAAAAACCTTTAATCTTATGAAACCTTAGTGTGTCAAATAATTACACGAAGAATATCCCGTGGAAAAAAAGAGGGAAAATGACACAGGTATTACGAAACACTCACTAACATGTGAAGCTATTGAACAGAAACATGAACTGAAGACTCAACTACGTATTTCTGCGTTTAATATGCAATTCACACTTCATGCACAGTTCCAATATGCAAAATTAGTCAATATCTTCAGTTAAAATTACTGATATAGGGAGAAAATGACTATTTAATACTTCAGGTGTGAACGTGGGCTTGGAGCGATATATGAACATTATTACAATATATTCTTTCATGAATTGTCTTGGTGGTCAAGCGTGTTTAGTAGTGTTCTTGAAATTCTAGCATCGGAGGGCGGCAGTTCGAATCTGCCTCCCGGCAGTTTTGATTTTTTTCAACATATGGAAACATTTCTTTAAATATAAAGTTCTGCTTTGAAGTGCTTGAAAAAAAAATCAGATGAACTATCACGTTTCAAAGCCTGTTACATTTGTTCACCCTGTCATCATTTATATACGAAGACGCTAAAATTAGGAACGTTAACATTGTTATAATGGGAACAACTTTCTGATTTGAATACCAACCTTAAATCACACGTCCAAAATGAAAATTATTCATGTTCTGATACCTACTGTAATATACAGGTGTGTATATATAGAGAAAGAAAGAGAGAGAGAGAAAGTATGTGAGAGAGATAGAAAACAATATATGCTGTTATTTTAATTACAACGTAAAAAGTTATTGCAATTCATAATCTGGATTTTTACAAAGCGATTTGAACGCTTGAAGCGACTTAATATTCATAAAGCATCTTTTTCTTGAAGTGTCGCAAATAGTCCGATGCTTTGTAATATGTGCCAAAGAAATAAATGCATGTTTTTAACAGGGTAGTATCGTCTACCTTTTGCTTCAATTGATGGTATGAAATAATGTTGAGTTGATTTTAACATCCCTTTCAGCATCGAGGCTATATGAGACGTTTACCTACTTATTAGCGTGAAATCCGAACCACATGAGGTCACACCGGGAATCGAACCGGGTCTCTTACGTCAAAGGTGCGTATGCTAACCGCTTAGCTACGAAGGAACTCGGTATGAAACTAGAATAGCACACATTACCCCATATTATTTCACCGAAAGATTTCTGTTTTATGATCAGTTAAAATAGTATTTCTGGACACCGTAGCCAAAAATGTATTTGCTTTTTCAAGTAGTGTACGAAAAATACAAAGAATAAACACAGTAGTAACGAAACCAAGAAATGAATTCAAAGTAAAGTGCTTTGCCTCTCTCGAATAAATCACTCAATGTATTACAAGTGCATATCTCGTGCATTTCCAGTAGAATTATTAAAACGCGCTGGCTTTATAACTTGGCTGTGTGGTCTAGTGGCTAGCATGTGTGTCTGTGGTGTACAGGGTACCGGGTTTGATTCCCGGTGGGAGAACTTTTGGAATTTTAAATGTTCTCGACGTGTCTGTGTTTGTGTCCCTATCATTCAAGGTTACTGTAAAACGTGTATAACCGAGTAGGAAATAGACAGAAATTACTGATAAGGGTAAAGTAGACTTTGGTAAGTGAACTTCGGGGCCGCCTTTCGCGACGTAAATTAAGAAGAAAATAAGTGGGTTTAGCGAGGCGCTTGAAATTACAGTAATGATTGACGGTTCGGTTCCCAGTCCGGTTTTCTTTCAATATAAAGATATTTTATTTTTTCTAAATACAACGTTACATTTTTAACATTTGAATTGGTTATAAAAACAAAATCAGATAAACTGTCAGCTTTCAAACCTCTGTCACTTTTATTCACCATCTGTTTGTATACGAAGATGACGCTATGGAAATGGTAGCACTACCAAAGTTCAAATAGATTTCTAAGTTAATATCAAATTGAAAACACACGCCCAAAATGAGAATATATGTTTCTGCTTTATATGTATAGTTCAATTATACCAAACAAAATCCGCTATCCCCATTCCCTTTGGCGGTAGGGGTAACTTTAAAATTTTAAAGTGGGACCCCTATTTCTTATTGGACATTTCGATTCTCCAGAAAAAAGTGACTGATTTCACCCAGAATTGAAAACAATTCCTTCACGGATGGTACTGTAATCGATACGGGAAAAGGAGGGGTAGCAAAACGTTATGAATATTTTTTTGTCAGATCCGTGCTCTGTGGTCATACAGTTAGCATACTGGACTGCACAGTCAGAATCCTGATTTCAATTCCTAGTAACCCTAGGGGAACACCAAATGAGTACATAACAAGTAGTGACTATTTTCATGAATATATGCATCATATAAAAATCGCTTAAAGTTTGATACTAAAATATTACCATTATTATTATTATTATTATTATTATTATTATTATTATTATTATTATTATTATTATTATTATTATTATTATTATTATGTTACATATTACTTGAGCTTATAATTAGGAAGACCTAGGCGCAGATGGGAGGACAATATTAAGATGTATCTCGCTGAAATAGGAATACAAAGTAGAAACTGGATCCAGTTAGCTAAGGATAGAAGTCAGTGGAGAGCTTTTGTGAATGCGGCATTGAACCTCCGGGTTCCATAGGCCATAGAATTAGTTAGTTAGTTAGGAGGGTAAGTGTGCCTAAAGTCAGCCGTCTCCAGTAGTCAGCCATTTTTCAGTAAAAAGCATATTAAATAAACATACAGTAGCTTGTTATCAAACAAATAATCAACTACAACTAATCAGAGCTTCAGTATTCAACCTCATTTGTTCTGGCCTGGTGTGACTCCTCGTGGCAGAAAAGAAAAATTATCATTTGAGGTCTGCTGATGCAAGTGAGCAAAGTGCGCATTTTGTTAATAAAAAAAAATAAGGAAGAAGCTTTACTTAAAAGTTAAGTTAAAATTATATTATTGTAAAATAGTACGAGTTATTGCTTTCTTCTATGCATGAATGTATCGTAGCTTATTAAAAATTCGTGGTTTATGATACAAAACAAGGTATTGCGTAGAAATAAGGGGGGCTGACTACAAGTTGCATTTTTGATAACGTTTTCCGGTAGTCAGTCATTAGGGGCTGACTACTGGAAATGACTCTTCACTTCAATTTCCAATGGTCAGCCCCCCATTTCTTTCAACGGACGACTACTGGATACATATACTCCAGTAGTCATCCATTTATCATTCATTCAATTTAAATGACACATGACATACAACTAAGACACTTAACTAATACGTAGAAGATTTTTCTAACGATTTAATGAAAAAGTAACTGTTATGATGTCACTAATTGCATCATACAAGTATAATACAGTTATAAAGTACGGGACAAAATTAAACGATCGAAAATGCCATTAAAACTTATGATGATGTTGGTCGTTTATTTTTGTCCCGTACTTTAATATCAGTCTGGTATTGTAACCATTTCAATTCTTGTATTTTTCTAGAACTGAGGGAAAAAATGTTAAGGATTTATGGCTGGTCTGAATTATTTCTCTAAAATTTAAAAAGGACAGGTAATGAGTATTTATTTTACCCTAATCGAGGGCGCCGATTTCCCTGTAAATTTGGGGGTCATTCGGATGCGGAAGGTTAGGATTTTAAGACAAATTGCATTCAAATTATGCCAAATATTGTATATTCATAAATACAATAGGGGGCCCACATAAGCTTTGGGGGCCCGGGCCCCCCGGCCCTAGCAGGATCGACGCCCTTGACCCTGATCATAGCTTAGTCTTTTAATCTAAGGTAGCTATGAGGAAGTAAGGGTTATCAATATCTAATTGATTTATTTTTTTAAATTACCCCGCAAAATGTCGCGTTTCTGCACGTTTTTAATTCCAAGGCTGCAATTACTCTTCAAGTATTATTGTTATTATTATTATTATTATTATTATTATTATTATTATTATTATTATTATTATTATTATTATTATTATTATTATCTGTTCTTATCTGCTCTGTTCCTAGAGTTGCCTGATTGCCGAAACAATACAGAATAATCATAAATATTTACATTCTAACTCACTGTGAGCGTGAGGAAAATATGTCTAACAGTTTAAGAACGCGTGATTTAGCGTTTCTTTCAACCAGTCCAAAGACATCTACTGGAATAGACTCAGTGTCAGATCTTTTTGCAATCAGGTGCGTTGAGGATACTCTATCCAAAGAGTCTTCTTATTCTACACTAATGAACACATATAAGGCTATTGTTCTGTCCGAAGAGGATCCATCTGCTATCAGTAGATACTTGCTAGTGAAATGTTCGATATCTTAGTCCTGGAACATACCAAATTTTAGCAATTGGCCGTCTAGAGCCTACAAATATATCTTTGATATCAGAAATAGACGTTACGTCTGACTCAAACCAGGAAAACAACATATCCGTTATGGCGTCTTGTACTGAAGCTACGCAAGGTGAAAGGTCTGCTTCTGTTTCTACAGTCAGTAGAGCCAGAAATAACTCCATATGATCTCAGAAGAAATTCAAAGAAAACCTTCGTAAAATACTTCCATATCATCTGGCTTTCATTAGCATCTTTTCTGGCTAGCTCCAATCAAAAACAAAACTACCAAACATGTGCCCAGAGAAAAAGTTCAAAGTGCAGTATCCTCCCAAGCATGGAGAAATTATCAGATGGTAAAGAATGAAAAGAAAAGAAAACTAGAAGAGGAACGTTAAAATGAAAAAGGGAGAGAATACAAAAGAAAGGAAAAATTTAAGTCAAACAGAAAGAAAAGGACTCTCAAGCCAAGTAGCACTAGTAGTTAAAAAGACGAGACGCAAGAAGTTGTTGAAATGCCGTCTAAGGCCTGAAGAAGAATTCATAAGTGATATTGAGAACTATACACTTAAATATATTGGGTGTCACTTTTGTGATCACTGGTATCACTTAAAATGCACGTGCCTCAGTGAATTATCGTACGAGGAACCTACTAAACAAGTGCTTATGTGTCCTGAATGTGCTTAATGAACTTAATATTAAAGGGTTAATGTCATAGCTAAATATAAATATCAATGTAAATATAAATGTAAATATAAATAGGCCTATATATTAGTTTTAAATAGGCTAGTCTAGGCCGAGGCACATTTTTCTTAGTTTATGGTAAATATCATACAAGAAGTCTTTTTTCCTGTATCGCAAAATATTTTCCACCAGGCCTGCTTCTAGCCACAGAGGTTTGGGGGGGGGGGCAAGTCATTAAAAATCTCTTACACATATCTAAATTATGTTTTTTGTGTTGAGGTCTGGAGGGGCCACGAAAAGTTTAGGAGGGCCAGGCCCCCTAGCTCCCTCTAGTTGCGGGCATGTTTTCCACGTAGTTTTTCTTTGTAGGAACTCTGAGTGCAATATATTTGTCCCTTAATTTGCTACTGAGGAATTGATCTCTAAAATTCCATTAAAAACGTCAATTCTATAGTGTGGCTGAGTACTGGTTAAAGTAATGGCTGACCTTTGGTTTTCATAGGTCGACTACTGTTTTTTTCAGGGTTTCTGGTATTTCTTTTTCCTGTGTAATTATTTATAAAAGATTTCCTATGCGAGCTACACAAACGTAAAATTTAAACACTGTTCTTTCTAATGACATATGCAGTAAAAGTTATTAGTAAAAAATGATTTTTTATACTTTAACAAAGTTGAAAACCTCCTTAAATGGTCGACTACTGGCACATTTACCCTATTACTTGAGATGCAAACTATAGTTGCAATTTTTGAAGGAATTTTGCCTAACTGGAAAGTAGAACTTTACATATTGTTTTGTCTGTGAAACATATGCTTGTTTAGCTTTATTTGAAAGTGTTAATTTTGCCAAAAATATTGAACGTTGGAAAACCGCAATAGCATTTCCTTATACGGGCCAAAAAAAAAAAAAAAAAAAAAGAGAGCTGATATTTCTAGAGGAGGCAATCGTAACAAAAACGGATAGGAGATAAACATAAATCGAAAATGTTATGTTGAAAACATTTTCATTGATTTTGTCTTCTGCCTCAGGCACTGACAAGGTCAGACAAATATTGTCTATTACGTTTAAAATTGCCTAAAGGAAAGTTGAACAGAATACCACAGATCTTATCACTCAGTAATCAGTTGTGAAGTGCTCCCTTGTAGTCAAACAACATATATCGAAATAACGTCTCTTAGCAAATAAGAACTACTATCTTACTAGCTCTTGGAGTAACCAACTGAGCATGTCGTTTAATAGCTTCAACTAAAAGGGGTGCTCATTTAACGTGCAACTCGTGAAAAGGGTAGAAGTCAGAAATGGCTGAGAATAGAAAAGAGCGTGTTCTTGTTTTAGTGCAAGAAGGGCTATTGCGCTTCACAAGCCGCTGAAAGGTGTGGAGTTTTACCAAGAACAGCACAGAAGTGGATAAAGCGTTATATACTATGCAAATATAGGTTAATAGTATTGTTCTGTCTTGTTATTTATTTATTTAAGTTATGTATTGGTATAAAATTGAGGTGTTATGTTTAATGTTTAACAATACCTAGCATTTACCATGTTATCAACCGTGAAGTAGCGAATTTTGTGTCTAATATTTATATTATATTCAATTTAATGTGTCACGCTAGTAGCAAATTAAGCATAAATGCGAAAACATTGTTCACTTTCAGTTCTCAAGATAATTTCTTTCCTGTCTTTCTATTATTTTGCCAATAGCTTACGAAACACTGGCATCAGACTTTTGCAATTATATTTTTAACGTTTTTCCCATAAACTCCCCTGAAAATTTAATCTGAATCGACCCTTACCGGGAATCGAACCCGAGACTACAAGAACCAAAAACACTCGCGCTAGCCACTAGACTTTTTTATTTTTATTCCACGTTAATTAGTAAGCCCACGTTTCATATAGCCTCGCTGTTGAAAGTGTTACTTGAATATAGACTAGACCAAAATTAATTATTGGTGTCCATTTCAGGATCACTCAGTATGTTTTTAAGTGTTAGAGTGTTACAAAATCCAACACTTTTCAGTGCCTTATTAAACAACTTATTTTTTTAAAAAAAAGTCTTGAATGTGTATTCACGGATACAATAAGAATAAAAATCACTATTAGAAAGAAACATTTGTAGTAAAAGGAAAAGCAGAAACTGTTTGTGTAATAAAAATGTATATCTTTGTCAAAATTGTGACTTGGTGTAATCTATATTCACGTAACATTCCTCCACTAAAAACATGCTACCGAGTGATCCTGAAATGGACACCAGTAAAACATTTTGGTCTAGTCTATATTCACATAACAAAAGGAACAAGAAACTAAAAATCAACTCAACACTACTTTTATACCACCAATAGCAGCAAGGGGCAGACGATACTATCCCGAAAAAATGCATTTATTCCTTTGACCCGCATTGCAAAGCATCGGACAATTTGCAACATCAATTACAAAAGCTTGAAGAGAAAGAATCTTTATGGACAATAAGTTTCTTACATACAATATTCAATTATAAAATGCCTATTACTTATCTTTCTTATTTAATTTATGGAGCGCGATGGTTCACTGGTAGAGCGCTTACCTTTGGTGCATGCGGTCTCTGGTTTTATTCCGTCCATGTAAGCTTGTGGTGGACAACATTATGTCAGTGAATTTTCTCAAAGCATTTCCTTTTCCTTCCACTTTCTCATTCCACCAATTCTTATATCATTTTTCTTACTTTAATTATCTTCTCTCTTAGCCTAAAATAGCAGGATTCTAGAACACTGGTCCGTATAGCAATTGAGTGGTGATGAAAAAAGCCATCAACCTGGTTAACCTCCCTTCACTCGCTATCGCTTGCTCGACATTACTATATGAATTGTGTATTGAGATTTGATAAAGAAAAGAACCAAACTGGTTACTAATCCAAATTCTCCTCTATGTGAGGACCAGCAATCTAGAACCTTCCCGCCTAAAGGGCGTAATAGTGGGATGTTAAATATTTCATTTCATTTTCTAATTTAATTTAGCTCTTCCACATAATATTTATCTAATATAATAATAAAATATTATCAAGTGCTCGCAAATCTGGGAGCGATCTCGGAATCTACCGTAATGTGCGGTAATCTTATTCAATATGTTTCATTACTAGATCAGTTGTTGAATGTTTCATAATGCTATACTAAATTCCATAAACATTCAAGCGAAATAAGTAAAATTGATGAGATTGACAATTTAAACCGCACAGTATTACAAAGCTGGCGGTGTAAATATTTACTCCATTACGCAAACTCTGTTTCAAATACAACCATTATTATACAGTTCATTTTCATAAACTTGTTCTTATAGCAACTATATCATTTCCTATTTAAATTCAATTTATAGATAATTTTGTGTTACATATCAGCTGATACTCATGCTATAAACTATACAATAAGTTAACATTCGATGTAAATAAATAAGAAATGTATAATGTTACAGATTCTGGAATTACAATTTAATTCAATTTTAAACTGTATACATTTTCTATATGATTGTTTAATTTACTTTATAAAAATCCAGATTATGATTTACACTAACTGTTTTAATTAAAAATACAAGCTTATACAGGGTGCGGGGAAAGTCCCGGAACGGTCCAATATCTCGCGAAATATACAGATCAGCAAAACAAAAATAACACGTGTTAAACAGTTTTGAAAAATCTATCCAATGATACCAAACGCAACCCTCCATTCCCACACGGGGGGTAACTTTAAAATTTTAAATGGAAATCCCCATATTTTGTTGCACATTCGGATTCTTCAGAATAAGTAACAGTGATTTGACCCAAAATTGAAAACAGTGCCTTCACGGATAGCACTTGAATCGACACATAAAAAATGGAGGCGGCAAATCTTTATGAAAATGTGGCCTCTCAGTGTCGAGCTCTGGGCCATGCGGTTAGCGTACGGGACTGCGGCATGAAAGGTCCTGAGTTCGATTCCCACGCAGAGTAGAATTTTTATGTGATTGTTTTACCCACATAACGAATTCATACATTTTAACTTCCATAAAATAATGCATTTGTCCATATTTATTAATTTGCAAGAAAATACAAATGGTGACAAAAATGGCTTATTTTTGTTGTAAATAACCCTACTACTAAGAACTACTTCATAAAGCTACTTTGCAAAACAATTATCGATATTGTATTCCATGTAACTTCATCTTCACACACACTGTTTTCAATTTTTGATCAAATCACTATCACTTTTTCTGGAGAATCCAAATATGAAATAAGAAATAGGGGTTCCCATTTAAAATTTTAAAGTTATCCCCCGTAGTCCAAAAGGAGGTAGGGATAGGTGATTGCGTTTTCTATCATTGGATAGCTTCTTTAAAACTATTTAACATGTGTTATTTTTGTTTTGGTGATATTTATAATTCGCGAGATATTGGACCGTTCCGGGAATTTTTCCGCACCCTGTATACAGTATTTTATCTCTCTCTTTCGCACTCTCACTCTCTATATTACAACTGAGTGTTGCAATAGGTATCAAGAACATGAATAATTTTCATTTTGGACGTATGGTTTAAGGTTGGTATTCAGATCACAAATCTGCTCTCATTATAACGGATGTGGTATTAACGTTAATAAGGATCGTTAACGTTCCACATTTTAGTGTCTTCGTATATAGCCTAATTGATGAACATAGTGAATAAATGTGACTGAGCTTTGAAAAGTGATTGTTCATCTGGTCTTGTGTTTTTAAGCACTTCAAACTAGACATTTATATTTTAAAAAATATTTCACTATATTGAAAAAAAAGCGTTCCGCACTCAGGCTCGAACTGCCACCCTCCGGTTCTACAATTTCAACAGCATTGCTAAACCCGCTTGGCCTCGCAGGCATGTTACGAAATAACGCGTTCTGATATTAGAAATAGAATCGCTCCAAGCGCAGGTTTACACTTGGAGTTTTAAATAGCCATTTTCTGTTTTTTTTTTCAGTAATTTCAACTGCAGATATTGATTGATTTCCCATATTGGAACTTCACGTGAAGTGTGAATTGTATGTTCATCTCAAAAATACATTATTTTCTGTTCCTTCAATTTTACGTATTTGTGAGTGCTCCTAATACCTGTGCACTGTATGGAGTGAATTTCCCTCGGGATATTCTTCGCGTAATTATTTGACACACTAAAGTTTCATAACAATCACAGTTTTTTTGCTTATAATTTTCTTATTTTGCTTTATTTTTTCACAAAAATCATAAATAATTATTCATTACTACACTGCTTTGTTAAGGAAAGCACAAAGAAGCGATAATATATTAAGAAAACTGAGTTATTAATGAAAATGTGGAAGTTACAGTATATGCGAACAATTTATTGCGGATGAGGATACTTTGTAATACAGAGTGAAGATTTTCTTTTACTAAAAACAAAACTATTTTTAAAAATGTATCATTTCTCATTTAGGAGATCAATTAAATACATTGAACTATTTGTAAATTGGACGGTGTTATGTATCAATTGACCAAGCGCCATTTTTCGATTTTCGAGATTTTTACATCAGTGAGTAGAAGACACTGTAAATAATGTAAAAGAAATGTTTGAAACGCTACTATTTGCTTAAATGTTCAGAAAAAGCTATTCAACCAAGCGCCAAGAATTGGATCGTAATGCCAACATGTCTGTGTTTCCTCCAATATCTCAGAACCATGTTTTGGCGCTTGGTCAATTGAAGCATAACACCGTCTAATTATTCATTGTAGCTCTGGAAAATTCAAAATTACTAATAAAACTCAACTGACCAAAGCATTATATATATATATTTTAAAATTATATATTTGTGTCTCAGGAAGGCTATGTTACATAGTCGAAACTGTAGCACACATATATAATTTTAAAATATATATACTGCTTTGGTCAGTTGGAGTTTTATTAGTAATATTGAACTATTTGAAGGCTTTTGCATAGGCTCCAAGAGGCTGTGGACTGAAAATCTTATAACGTGTTAGCTTTTATTCAAATAGGATTTACAGGAGCTCTTTTGTATGCTTTCTAAACCTTTACTGTAACAATTTCTGGGATATATAAATATGCAACACTAAAACTAGCTAACTAACTCTATGGCCTATGGAACTAGGAGGTTCAATGCCGCGTTCACAAAATCTCTCCACTGACTTCCATCCTCAGCCAACTGGATCCACTTTCTACTTCGTATTCCTATTTCTGCGAGATCCATCTTAACATTGTCTTCACATCTGAGCCAGGTCTTCGTAATGGTCGTTTTCCAATTGGTCTTCCAGTTAAGACTTTGAAAGCGTTTCTACTTTCTTCCATCCTAGCTACATGACCTGCTCACCTAAGCCTCCTAAACTTGATGACCCTAACAATGTTTGGTAAACCGTATAAATTATAAAGTTCCTTGTTATGAAGTTTCCGCCATCCCCCATTCCCGCTCCTCTCGGGTCCGAATATTCGTCTCAGGATCTTGTTCTCCTACGTTCTTCCTTCAGAGTAAGCGACCATGTTTCGCAACCATACAGAACAGCAGGCATGGTTATCGTTTTATATTGTAAAACTTTGTGTAATTTCGTCTCATATATGGAAGAGGTAGAGCATTTAATAAAAAGAGTGTCCGGAATCGACTCCCACTACCAGTTTTTATTATAAAAATCCACTATATAAGAGTATTTGTACAAAATACTATACAATTTGTTCTCTACTTTAAAAGGGTAAGTAAAAGGTAGTCTTTGACCGTAAGGTCGCAGACAGGATCTCCAACAGAGCCCCGAAGCAGGCAAAGTGGAGTGGAATTAGGTTCCCAAAGCTCCGAAGCAAGCAGTGGGTAGGTTTGATGGCCAACAGAGCCCCGAAGCAGGCAAAGTGGCTGAGGTTTGGATTCCCAGACAGAGCCCCGAAGCAGGCAAAGCCAGGAGAAAGGATAGGCGTAGTCCCGTAGCAGACTAGAGGCCCTGGGATAGGTTACTCCTAAAGTCCCGAAGCAGACAGTAGGAGGGTCACCAGAAAACTGGTACTGAGCTGGATTCTTCTGCCCAATTTATAGCGTCCCTTGGGTGGCGGTGGCGCTTCTGCTTCAATTTGGTCTTCTGCTCCGTAGGAGGGGCTAAACGTCGTCTGCAGGTGATAGCAGGTCCCTCTGGTGGAAGATCCTCTTGGCGAACCATGTGGTGTTGTTTGTAAACATTGAAGCGTGGAACTGCTTGTTTACGACATCACATAGGATATTACACCCCCCTGGCTTGTTTAAAAATAAGCCGAAGGGTTATTTTTGTTTATGTGATAGTTGGCAACACTGAGGAATCACACACACAAAAGAAATCACTGAGCACAAAACACTTGTGGCACTGAAATAAATGAAAATCACTTTTCGGAGCAGTAATGTGGTAGCGGAATATAGAGCACTAAACAGGTGGTCCCTATATACAGGCAGGATCCGTACATGGTACATGATACTTCATTTCCCTCGAGATAGGGCTGTTTTTGGCTTGGCGTCAATAAATATAAACTAATTCACTTATAGTAAGTGGGGTTGGAGTCTGTGTTAGCTGTTGCTCCTTAGTTGTATTATTGGTATTAAATGTTTCCAATGGAATAGTAGATGAAATTTCTATGCGGTTCGTTCTAGATTTGTTTGGTAATGAGCGAAGACGACGATATAATATGTATAAAATGAGAAGTATTAATAAAGCTGCTAATAACACTGAGATATAAAGATAATTTATATTGGAAAGTTCTGATTCGAACGGCGTGATTTCTTGGTCACCCTGTATAAGGTTTAAAAGTTTTTAAAATATATGCACTAAAAATATGTATTTCAATAAAATAATCCAATTTTAAATGTCAATGACAATAGTAATAATGGTCCTGAATTCCTGATCATCCTGTATAATGTAAAAGTAGTCATAACTTTTGAAACGTCCTGTACAATATTCAAGTTGCATAATGTCAGTGACAATATGTAGTTCACAGAGGAAAAGAAAAAAAAATCGATGAAAATGTAGAATTATGTTAGCTGTCCTTGTAAAAGATCAGTTGCCTTTTAAATGCGGAAATGCAGATCTCAGCACTTTTTTTTTTTTTTTTCATTCAGTTGCAGAATAATGATTCAGCTTTTTATAAAACAAAGAGGAAATGAATGTTTGTGTTGTTATGAAAAGTGTTTTTATCTGTTGAAGTCGTCTTTGTATTTCTTTCTTCCTAGTGTGAGTACTGCACTTTTTTTTTTTTTTTTTTTTTTTAGAGAATAAAAAGAACTTATTTATCCTGTTCTATGTCTTGTAATTCTTGATAAAATGGCTTGATTCGGTCTATTGAGATTTCTTGTATTTTCTTCCGAAAAGAATTTGGAAATTCTATCTTATAAAGGTTAGGATTCAGTCTATCCAGGATTTGAACGGGTCCCACATAGGAAGCTGAAAAACTTTCCGGCACTCCTATTTGCCGATTAGGAAAGTAGACTAGTACTTTTTGTCCCTTTTCAAATTGAGTTTGTCGGTGTCTGCTATCGAAATACTTTTTCTGCTTATTATAGCTAGCGATCAAGTTATTCTGTACACTCTCACGTATTTTATTCAAATGTTCTTTGTTGACACATAATGTTGGAGTTGACGCTAACGCAATATCAGAGATGGTCTTAGGTTCATAACCATACATGAGGAAAAAAGCAGAATATTTAGTTCCGGCTTGCACAAATGTATTAATAGCGAATGTAATATATGGTATCAGCTTCGGCCAAAGATTTTGGTTTTCTTGCACGAAAAATTTAAGTGCATTCTGTATTGTCTTGTGGAATGTTTCCACTACCCCTAGGTTTTTATGGTCGTATGCAGGGCAAAATTTAAATTCAAAGTTATAGCATTTTGCCAAATTTTGCAGCCTCTTAGCGTTATGTACTGGATGTCTATCCAGGTATAAATATGAAAAAGGTCCAAATTTGAGTATGATGTCATATATGAGAAATTGTTCAATTTCTTCCGCTGTTATGTTGTCCACAACCTTGGTCACACAATATCTTGTGCACATTTCTATGGCCACTAATATGTGTTTAAACTGTCCATTTCCCACTGTTATTTTTCCAATAGAATCATATTGCCAAGCTGTTGCGATCGGTTTAGGTGGGTGATGGAGTAATTGACCCGCTGGTTTAACTGGTAATTTCTTGAGTTTCTGACATAAAATGCATGTCTTAATTCTGTTGGCAATGTACGCTTTCATATTAGGAAAGTAGTATTTCCTAAGCGCCGAATGATATGTTTTGGTATATCCAAAGTGTGGTGCCATTGGGTTATTGTGTAAGGCATCAAACCACTTACTTAATAAAGATTTCGGCACACAAAGTAGATATAACAATCCTAATTGGGGATGCTTCTGTGTTCTGTATAATATCCCGTCCTTTAGAGAAAAATATTTTGCGGCCCGAAGAGTATACAACTTATTAGGTTCCTTATTTTCCAAAACAGTGATAATGTCAGAGAATGAAGGATCTTTCCTTTGTTCTTCTGCTAAATTTGGTAGGATTATAGGTTGTTCAATTTGGAGAGTAGTGTCTAAAGAATGGGATGCAAATACTTTAGCATCTTCCGTGTCCAAGAAATTGTCAATTTCTTGTTTTTCTCCCTGTTGAATCTCCTGTTTATCTTCTAAACGACTGAAGATGTCCGCTGGGTGTAATTGACTTTTAATGTGTTGTATTTCGAAATTATAGTCTGCTAAGAATATTCGGTAGCGACTAAATTTCCCAACTTTGTCCACTTGTGTTGTGAGAGATGTCAAGCATTTGGCGTCTATAAATAATTTAAATCTTCTATTTAGTAGGAAGTATCTAAATTTTCTCAAAACATATATTAAGGCGTACAGCTCTTTTTGCCAAGTGGATGCTTTCCTTTCACTTGGTGTAAAACGTCTACTAGCATAGGCAACAACACGTTCTTGTTTCGTTTTTTGGTTATAACATGCTAATAAGCCTCCTGCGGAGATAGAGGAAGCGTCGGTATACACACGTATTTCCAGTGAGGGATCGAAGTGAAACAAAGATGGCGCGTGTATGATGTCAGTCTTAAGTTTCTCAAATAATTCGTCATGCTGAGAGCTCCATTTAAATTTTGAATTCTTGTCTAAAAGGCACTGAAATGGTTCTATTTTTTCTGAGAAATTTTTGATATGTGCTCTTAAATAAGAACATAATCCTAAAAAGCTTTTCAGAGTTCTTTTAGTAGTTGGTTTCTTAAAATTTCGAATCTTGTTAGCGATTTTAGGTGAAATCTTGATTTCTTTCCCACTAACTGTGAAGCCTAAAACGTCCAATTCTGTGTATAGTAAGTGGGTCTTCTTTGGACTGGCACGAAAATCATGCTTTCTTAATCTTTTAAAAAGTAATTCTAAATCCGATAACTGTTGTTTCCAATTTTTACTTCCTATGACCAAATCATCAGCGAATGCAGTTATACGGGGTGGTAGGCCCTCTAAAAGCATGCGTATAGCTATACTGAGTCCGGCGGCAGAACTGGAGTGACCCATGGTACACCTCTGGAATTTATATGCCTTTCTAGTATGGTTGACCTCAAAAGTCATGTATTTTTGGCTTTTAGGATGCAAGAATAGCTGGAAATAGGAGGATTTTATGTCGATTGTGGATATGGAGTTTTTTCCTCTTAAAACGTGTAGAATATCCTCCGTATTTTGAAACGGTATACTTAGGTAATGTGAGAACCTATTACAAGCTTGGAGGTTGAGAACTAAGCGGAACTCTGAAGTATTTGGCTTCTTCACTATGAGAAGTGGCGATGAAAACGAACTATCGCTAGTTTCCTTGATAATATTTGCGTCTAAGAGTTGCTTGATTTGTAAGTCAATTTGAGGTCTTACTGCTAATGGAACCGGAGGAGATCTTTGATGGAAGGATGCTCCTTTGTCTATCCGTATTTTATGTATATAACCTCGGAAATATCCAATGTCTGTTGGTGTGTAGGAAAAAACATCTCTGTATTTAAAGAGTAAATCTTGTACGGCTTTCTTTTTTTCTTCTGATAAATCCGGGTTTATGTCAAACAAATTAATATCAAAAAATGATTTTGTTTCTTCTAATCGATCCTGAATTTCTTTTTCTGATCTGTAAAAAGTTTCGTCATCATGGCCACTATCTGGACAATTACCCTGTAAATCTATTTCTTGAAGGTTCTCTTCTACATATGCTACAGGTGTGTTCTTTGCTAGTGTTACCGGCCTGTTTGTTGGATTCGATATTAATAGAGTGAGGTTATTTTTAGGTACTTTGGTAGGCAATGTTTGCAGACCATGCCTGTCTAATAAATTCTCTAATGGAGAAATAAAAAAATGTTTGTGTTTCTTCTGCTGATTTTTAATACTAATAGGTAAAAAGAAATGTGTCCTGGCAGGTATAATGACTTTTCTGGTTGTGAAAACATCAGCCGCCTTGCATTGCCTAATTGTATTCATGGCACTAGCCGATAGTTTTTCCTGAGCATTAATCTCCCTTGGATACTGTGGAGGTCTAGGTTTTTTGTACACTGACAGTGTATGATTTTGCAAATCGATCTTTGCTTGCAATCGGTTTAAAATATCCTCGCCAAATAGAGGTAGAAAGTCTCCATGTTCTAAGATTCTGAAGTAATGTGAGAATGTCGTTGAGCCCAATCTAAATTTAATTAAAGCTATGTATCGTAGATTTATAATAGAATTCTCAATTCCTCTCAAATTAGTGTTAAAAGGGATTAATTTTGTATTAGGAGGTATGGCTAATCTAGGCCAGAGAGACAACGAACTTCCGGTATCAATAATTACTGGATATTTTTCTCTATTAACCGATACATTAACTAATAATTTATGGTCTTGATTTAACATGTTAACACTTTCTCTTCTTTCTGACAAAAGAGCCACTGCATATAGCGATGTATTCCCTGTTGTCTGATGTTCATTTTTATCTATGTTTTCGGCTCCCAGAACATTTTCTTGTAAGGGTCTGTCCTGGGGCCCGTCTATACGTTTCCCTGTTGTTGTGTGTTTTTAAAACATACGCTGGAAGTATGACCTCTCTTATAGCACGTCCCACATACAGTGACAGTCTCTGGTCTAGGCCTATCATTACTGTTATTATTATTGTTTTTAGAACCATTCTTTCTCCCATTTTTCTGACGGTTCTGATTATTACGACCACCTTTTCTAAATTGCGAGGCTTTCATAGCATTCTGGGCCACCAAAAGTGATAGTTCGGCCATCTGGTTTGCTAATTTAGAAAAGTCTAACGAATTAGTTGTATTCGAATTACTAGAAGTGCTAGGCGCCGGGGGGTCGGGCGGGGGATTCTGACTCGCGGTTTGGTGGGAGGAATTTGTAGGTATTTGACTTTGTGGTGCAGAAGGTGCAGGAAACATAGGAGGAGGTTGTTGATATTGACTCCAATTATGCGCTGGATTATATAACGGATGTGTGATTTGTTGTTGTTGCTGGTGAACAGGAAAGGAAGCGCCAGCGATCGGTCTCGTATGTAAATTGCTGACTGGTGTATTTTGTTCGCACAGCGAGTAAATGGCCTGCTGAAGCTCAACATAATCACGTTTCTTCATCAAGTCATTCGCTTTTTCTAAATTATGTAAGTGAGTCTGTAGAGCCTGAACTGTTGTAAAGGATTCCAATGCTATTTTTTGTAAAAAAATTTTCTGCAAACCTAATGATAAATAATTAATTTTCTGTTCCTCGGTGGCCTGAGGTAAAACTTGCCTAATTACTCTTAATTTCCTAAGAAAATAAGCATCTATAGGTTCATTTTCCCCTTGCTGAACCTGGAAAATTTCAAATTCCGCCTTATACGCTGGAAGTTTCGGTCTGCTCAAATCTATTAATTTGCCTTTCAATTGATCATAATTTAGTGTGTCCAATTGATTCTGAGCTTTTAATTGCAAAACTAAATCCAGAGCGACATCCTGTAAATACATAGGTAACAGTTCTTTTTTCTTCTGTTCGTTCCACGAATGTAATAATGCCAGATGGTCAAAGAGCATAAAGAACCTATCGGGATCCTCCGTCACATGACCCGAGTATTTAGTAAGATGCGGTACATTAAAGGAAAGACGCGAATTCTGCTCCATATTAAAATTGTTTTCTGGAAAAGTGTTTTTACCCGTTCTAGTTTGAGGCATAAACAAAATTCAGTTCACTAAAAGCACTAACACTTAAAATTCACATACCTTCCAAAGAAAAAATGTCCACTTCCGATTAATAAAAATACTGTCCGGTAGGGGAGTATTCAGAGCTTATTCTGAGTCGGTCAAGCCTCCACCATGTAAAACTTTGTGTAATTTCGTCTCATATATGGAAGAGGTAGAGCATTTAATAAAAAGAGTGTCCGGAATCGACTCCCACTACCAGTTTTTATTATAAAAATCCACTATATAAGAGTATTTGTACAAAATACTATACAATTTGTTCTCTACTTTAAAAGGGTAAGTAAAAGGTAGTCTTTGACCGTAAGGTCGCAGACAGGATCTCCAACAGAGCCCCGAAGCAGGCAAAGTGGAGTGGAATTAGGTTCCCAAAGCTCCGAAGCAAGCAGTGGGTAGGTTTGATGGCCAACAGAGCCCCGAAGCAGGCAAAGTGGCTGAGGTTTGGATTCCCAGACAGAGCCCCGAAGCAGGCAAAGCCAGGAGAAAGGATAGGCGTAGTCCCGTAGCAGACTAGAGGCCCTGGGATAGGTTACTCCTAAAGTCCCGAAGCAGACAGTAGGAGGGTCACCAGAAAACTGGTACTGAGCTGGATTCTTCTGCCCAATTTATAGCGTCCCTTGGGTGGCGGTGGCGCTTCTGCTTCAATTTGGTCTTCTGCTCCGTAGGAGGGGCTAAACGTCGTCTGCAGGTGATAGCAGGTCCCTCTGGTGGAAGATCCTCTTGGCGAACCATGTGGTGTTGTTTGTAAACATTGAAGCGTGGAACTGCTTGTTTACGACATCACATAGGATATTACAATATATATTAAGCTTCAAATTCCATGACAGAGTTCGCGACGACAAGAGATTTCGAACTGAATAATAACACGAACTCCCTGCTTTTAGTCGACATTTAATTTCTTCGTGAATATGATTTTCGTCTGTTAATATTGATCCTAGATATTTGAAAGTATCCACTTTATCAAAAGTATTAATTGATACCGGAATTTTAGGGCATCCATAATTTACCGTATTACGGTCCTGACGCACTTCCAGGTATTTAGTTTTCTCTGCATGTACTTCTAAACCCATGTCTCTGCAAGCGTTTAATAAGACCTGTACATTTCTTTCTATTGTTCTCCTATCATCCCCAAGATCTGTTTAATATGTTTATTATGCAGCACTGAAACATAAATTAATATAAAACATCCTTATCACAAAGAAGAAAAGTTACCTACAATTAATGAAACAGACTGAAGATATAAATAACAAAGTATGAGTCGTGGAAGCCCAATGATAGAGCGTTCGTTTCTTGTGCAAAGGTTTACTTGTGGTTTTCCCAGGCCATTTGAGTTGGAACTGGACAACATCTTGACCGTGGTTTCTTCGGGTTCTCTATGTTTGGTGACAGATTCTCATTTCACCCATCTTTTCATCAGATTCTCATTTCACCCATCTTTTCATAAGCATTCGCTATCATTAATCGCCACTTAGTACCATTTACCATTCCATTCACCGTCTTCATGACAAGCATTCAGTATCATTAATCGTCAGTTACTACCATTCATCGTCCCTTTGAGAAGCATTCGCTATAATTAATCATCGCCTACTACCACTCAGCGTTTCCTTGAGAAACATTCCCTATCATTAATCATCAGTCACTACCATTCACTGCCTCCTTGTGAAGCATTCATTATCATTAATCATCATTCACTAATATTCACCATCTTGTTGAGAAGCATTTCCTATCATTAATCATCACACACTGCCATTCACCAACTTGTTGAGAAGCATTCCCTATCATTAATCAGCACTCACTACCATTCACCGTCTCTTTGAGAGGCGTTCGCTATCATTAATCATCACTTACTAAGAGTCAGCGTCTCATTGAGAAACATTCCCTATCATTAATCAGCACTCACTACCATTCACTGCCTCTTTGAGAAGCATTCCCTATCATTAATCAGCACTCACTATCATTCGTCATTTTTTTGAGAAGCATTCCCTATCATTAATCAGCACTCACTACCATTCACCAATTTGTTGAGAAGCATTCCCTATCATTAATCATCACTCACTACCATTCAGCAATTTGTTGAGAAGCATTCCCTATCATTAATCATCACTCACTACCATTCAGCAATTTGTTGTGAAGCATTCCCTATCATTAATCATCACTCATTACCATTCACCAATTTGTTGAGAAGCATTCCCTATCATTAATCATCACACACTACCATTCAGCAATTTGTTGAGAAGCATTCCCTATCATTAATCATCACTCACTACCATTCAGCAATTTGTTGTGAAGCTCTCCCTATCATTAATCATCACTACCATTCACCGTCTCTTTGAGAAGCATTCACTATCATTAATCATGCATATTTTTAGCTGCCAGTATTATCTTTGAGCAGAAAAACGTTTTTTTTTTGCCACAAGACCAATGTTGTACTGGACTGAATCCAGGATCTTCAGTAGTGAATTTCAATTGCTGCAACGGCCTATAAACTGGCCTGATCTTAAATCTAATTGAACACCTTTGGAATGTCATTGAATGCCATATCTGAACTCATAAACCCTTCCACGGAATTTACAGATATTAAGTGACTTGTACGTACAGATGTGATGCACCATCCCCCCAGTCACCCACGAAGACCTCATTGCTTCAATCCAAACCGCGTTCATCCTATTGTGTGTTGTCAAAGGTGGACATGCCAAATATTGGGTTATAATGTATCGATTTTTCAGTATATTTTCATGTATGGGATATGAATATGCATCGTTATACTCACCATTACACGTTCAGATGTTAAGGAATTTACTGAATTAACCAAGTAAGTATACAAATAAAAAATATACGGCATGAGTACGAAAAGTAAAACAAAGAACTAAAAATCATGCTAATAAATGCGCCATGCGCCAACACTTGAGTAAATTTGTAATTGCGCTGATAGGGGACACGGTGATTCAGTGGTAGAACTCCTACCTCTGCTGCGGAGATTACTGCTTCGATCCCGGACAACTAACTTTGTGGTGGACACCATCGTTCTTGTAAGTCTTCTCCGGGTACTCCAGTTTCCTCCGACATTCTCATTCCATCATCATTCACTTGCCTTAATCATTGTTTCTCTTAGCCTAAAAGGCATTATCATGGGATGTTAAACTTAAAGATTTTCAAAGTTGGATCTAATGGTAGTATTTTCAAACATATTTATCCGTATAGTCACAGAAAAAGCCCTGAACGTTAGGTCATTTATAGTCATTTATATACAAACTTGATTAGTTTGATTTTGTGTTTAGTGGCCCTTTCAGCAGCCAGGCTATATCAAACACGAACCTACAGCTTAACGCTGGATCGGAACCAAAAAAGCTCCCGCCGGGAATCGAACCCAGGTCTCCGACACCCAAGACGAGTACGTTAATACGTTAGCCACGAGTAAGAGCATCCCAAATGTAGGATCATCTTTCTTGACACCCTTTTGGACGCGTACGTTTAAAAATAGTCCTGGGAGTTTAGCATCCAAAAACACAAAAAAGTTAAATTAGAAATATATCCAGGACTTTTCAATAGTGGCGTGATCGTTGGGTCTTTCGAAATGTAAACGTTACAATTAATACAAAATGTACTTACTTTTCCCTTTTTCCATTTCTTATGTTTTATATTCTCTTCCAGGATGATGTTTTGTAGTAATGTTTCCAAACATCATATTGCATCTGTGCTTTTGTCTCATCTTTGTGGAATGTCGTAAAGAACTTATTCTTACAGCTGATTACGATAAATTTGAAATGCCGTATAAATATTATGGTAAGTTATTAATTCTACAAAACGTGTTACGTACATAATACACTATAAGTAATTATAAAGTCTTCATCCAATTTCAGTGTTATATCTTGAAAACAGCAGATTGTATTTGAATGAAAAGCCAATTCGAAAGAGGGTCTCAAGTTTATAATTAAAACAAAAACAAATCCCAAGGGCTAAATCTGATGAGTAGGGAGGATGATCTAGCGTTGTGATCGAATTATGGGTCAGAAACTCGGTTATACGGGATGTCGACCGTCGTCCTGGCTTTGCATCATCCTTACACTTGTCACGGCTTAGCAGAAACGCTTTATCCACTGGAAAAGAGTTGTTCGCTGCAGTTACGTTATTTACATAAAATGACCTCAACATTTCATGAATTTCCGGAGAGCTTTTTACCTAGTTTCACCAAAAATTTGATGTTGATTCGTTTCTTAAATATATTCATTAATATCAATCATCGAGACGATCAAAAACAGGACACTACGAAACCAATACCATCTCTAGCTACAAGCTCGTCTCGACAGTCTGGCGGTTACTACCGCTCCAGTAGGTCCCGTGCCAACAGAGCAGCAAGTGCGCATGTCCTAACTTCAACTCAAGGTTATCCTACCATCTCAGTTCGTCTTTTTATTGGACAGACCATGTATACTCGTACACATGCTATCCAACTTCAAAGTGGACCATTGTGTTGTAAAGACGTATTGTTAATGCCAATGGTAAAGAGTATCGCCGCTTGAATACATATCTAATTGCGGCATTTATTCTTATTTAAGGACACGGAATCCATTGGTACTTTATAATTGGAATTTGGTTAATCAAAACTAGCTTATATACTTATCTGTTCTTCCGTCTGACTTTCCATCTTGGAGACAAAAATCACCCTCAATTTTCTCTAGAATGTAGAGGTTCAAAAGTTAGAGTTCGTTATTTGAGGTGATGTCCAAACCATAATTTGTAGAGTAAATCATTTTGGTTTTAAACGAAACACTATAAAGGATAAATTGAATTAAGGTTAATTTACACATACTGGCCATGCCCATGCCATTCTTCTACCATGCTTCGTCCGTTCCACAGCCGTGACTGTTTTTTTTTCTACATACGATGATGTGCTGTTACTGTTTTCTACATCATGAACGCGAATCAGATAATGATCCATATGGACAAGGCTTCTAGTAATTCCGCCAGAACTTCAATAAGATTTTATCAGGAAATGGCAGAAGGGTTAGGAATTCGTGTCATTCCGTTTAAAGACATTCCTGTGAAAAGCCCAGCTGCCAGTTTAACAGATTTTTGCGCATTTCGGCAGTTAAAACGACGTCTTCAAGACCACTGCCCGCGCACCCTGGATGGTCTCTGGAAAGCTTTCAGGGAGGATTGGAATAGAATTGGAGCTCTAGGCCTAATATCCTGCCCACTTTGTCTGGTCGTAGCTCTGTGGGATTCCTAACTTCAATCTCCCAGCTTACCTGGAGATTTGAGACGAACTCAATTCAAAGCCTTTACCTTGCTTGGAGCTCTAGGCCTTCTATCCTGCCCACTTTGTCTGGTCGTAACTCTGTGGGATTCCTAACTTCAGCCACCCATCTTGCTTGGAGCTTTCTAACTTTCTCACCCCTCTCTTCTTGAGCGGAACATTGAGGATTCTAAATCCACCTCACTTAGTATGCTCGAAACTATGTGGGATTCCTTCCTGAGGTTGCTCGGGCTTTAGGACATCTTTCTTTTACCCAGTTACGAGTTTTAAAGGATTTTCACATTGCGGTAATTTTGTATCATATTGTTTATAAAAAAGGAAGATTTTGTAATAAAAGTTGGTAGTGAGAAAAACAATTCCCAAGTATAATTTGCTCTATCTTTGTCCTGTATAAGCAGAACTTTACAATATAAAAAGAATAATTTAGAATATATGTATTTCTGGGCACTTTTTGATTGACAAGTATAGTAGTTCTTTATTATAAAATGCCAAATAATTGTAGTTACAAATTTCTACTCTCACCTACCCGGTACACAACAAGTCGATAGCCAAACTAAGCTTTCGAAATGTGGGTGTGGAGAAGAATGGAGAGAATTAGCTATGTAGGGTGGAAACGAATGAGAGGGTGTTAGAAATATTGGGGGAGAAAAAGTGATTTAAGATATTATTAAGAAGAGAAAGAGAATCTAGTTCGGACTGACCAAGAAGGTACTGTATCATGAGGGTATGGTGGCAGGAAAGAGAGGGAGAGGGCGAAGAAGATTACAATTAATGGACGATACCAAAACAGCAAAATACCAGCAAAATACCGATCTAGAACCGTACGTTATCTAGATATCACTCTAAATTGGAATAAATATCGGAAAGAGCTTTTTCTTTTGTTTTTTCAATGGATATAGCGTCTCAGAAAGAGATTCAAGATTCTTCATTACAATTTTATCCAAGCTCAAAGTGATAGAAATTAACTGGTTTCGGTTTCAGAGTTTCAAGATTTAACAAAAACTGAAATGTTGACACAGATTCTGTGTTGTAAGACCGAGGTTTTATCTCAAGATTTATGTACAAACATGTGTCATCAAGCCGGCAGTGGTGAAAATCTATAGTTTTTAGTTAAAATATGTAACGCGTAATGGATAAAACAGAAACAGACACTGACAAGCAGGTTTTAGATCTCGACTCAGTACAGCATAATTTTATTTTACCTCTGAGTTTATTCTTCTATTTCAACCAGAAGAAATAAACACCAATTAGTACTCCCGGTTTCAATATTCACTTCCATAAAGCAAAATATAACTTACAGCGGGTAATGGCTTTTCCATACGGATTCAGCGTCTAAGGAATAGTTCAATGTGCATGGGGTCCTTGGTTCGATTCCAGCTCCCGCCAAGTGAGCTTTTGGTGCACAAACAGCGTGTACGTGGGTTTTCTCGGAGTTCTCCCATTTCCTCTCATTTTCTTCATTCCATCATTTCATTCATTTCTCATCTTCACCGTCTGCTTTACCCTCGCTGACATGAAGGTGGGACTTAAAACTTAGAGATTTCATTTCATTTTATCTTTGAACATATTCCTCTATTATAACCAGTAGTTACTGGTGTACTACTTCAAGTTTCAGTATTCACATACTTTACGGTAGTTCCATACGATAAAACGAAATCACTTATATCTGTAATAAATGAATAAAATCTATTGTAGAGTTCTTCACAAACATTTACAAATCTAAGAAGTCTACTAAGTGGCCTCTTCTATCAAAGGGGTCAGAAAATACGTATGAATAAGAACGATTTTTGGCACACTTCGGCTCACAAAAAATTAGAAACCTTTTCGCAGGCTAAGTCCAAAAATATAAACATAGATGCATCACAATTCTAACAGATCTGTACAGACGGAATTTCATTTTCCCTCCGTTTTCTAGATACACACTAGGGCCTGCCTATCTCAGGTGTGCCCTCAGAAAATATGCGAAACATACTTCGGTCCCACCTCCACCACCTTCTAACGGAGGAAACTCTCCCGTTACTTAGCCGTATACGGCTTATTTTGTTGATTTTATACACGCTACTTTCATAACAAAGTTAGTGTCTTTAAGGTTGGTTTGAAAAAGTGTAGAAATGTTACTTCCTCCGGTAACTTGAATGTGTAGTTTGCTTTCTCTCTTGTGATTATACGAGAAGCATTCAGAATGTTCATGAAGCATTCGGAATTGTGTTGTAACTCTTTATTGCCACAATATAAGTCCCATTTACTCAATCACCTTAAAGGAAGCACCTTTGGAACAGACACACATTTGTTTCAGCGATTCTGCGATTGCTGGAAACACCTACGAAAGTCTTCTCTTGGCGTCTTTCGATGTTCAGCCATCACATTGGTTTTGCATTGTTGATCTCTTCTACAATATCGAAACGGGAAGCCCCATTTTTAATTTTGGAAAGAGCCAAACATCCGATCGTGCTGAACTTCTTTTTAAGGCTATCAAAGTCTCTAAGGCAGATTCTCTCAATTTGCACATGAACTTGATGTTTACGCGTTGCTCGACATGAGTAGCACACACACACACACTTCTCCCTTCAGTTGCACTACTCGTACACTGTCTGTTATGACGTATTCACATATATCAAATTCATAATTAGGCAACCTAATTACTGCATTGCACAAGATTCATTGTTGTTGCATCAGAAACGCCAAAACTGTAACAACATTCCCGGAACAATTTTAACTGTCCCTCGTGTGGTTAGCGTAAGCATCATTGACACGGGAAGCCCGTTTCCATCCAGAGTGGTGGTAGCTCATGTTGTTCGTTAAGCTGCGAACTCGCTGACAAGCTGCATTAAGGGACCCACGTTAAACTGCAGATATATATTTCATACAGCTTCTACGTTCTAAAGGAACCAATCTCTTTGTTTTCATTGCTATAGGACAAGTTTCAAATTTTTGCTTAACATGATTAGAAGAAATTGTGTTTATATGTAGTTGGTACACAATCACTAGGAGATAATGTAATAATTAAGGTATTGTTTCAAGTTTCAGACAAACCTTGGACTGTAGAACTGAGTCTGAGAGATATTGAAATTACAAGCATAGACAACATAGAATCCGTAAGTATTTGTTCAATTTCTTTAGAGATAAGTCACGAAACGTATTTTGGAAGCAACCTATCGTTTACTGATAATTTGAAAGTAGACTACGTTTTATCGCATTATGGTCACTCATTCAACTACTATTTCCGAAAATTTCCCTTAATCAATCCAGACACTTATGTGTCGAGGTTGGGGTGTAGGAGGATTGCTGGTATGACAATGAACTACGTGATCTTCTTATAAACGAAAAGCTTGCCAGGAATTTATAAGTCACATCCTGAGCGACTACATATACATCCATTTCGCAAAAGTTAGAAACCTTAAATAGGAAGGTACAGCGACGTAAGGTACTTTGAATACTTTGAGTACTTGGACGTAAAGTACTTTGAACAAGAAGGTACTTTGAATACATGGACTCAATTGGTAATTTTACTGTTAGCAATCCTAAACTCTTCTGGTCTGTAATTAAATCTAGATTGAAATCTCTCGGCATCCCAGAACAAATTAATGACGTGGATATTGAAGCTAATGATGATCAAAGACCCCAACTTCTTTAATAACTACATCTGCAAAACATTTACTTCCCTCCATCCTACAACCCATCTTCTACCTCTCCGCCCCATCTGTACTAATGTCTTACCAAACCTCTCTACCTCTCCGTATGAGGTTCTGGTATTCTTACAGTCGCTTTCTCTACATAGATCCTTTGATCCGACAACATTGGATCTCTCTTTGTTAACAAAACTACTTCAGCTATTTCGATACCTCTATCCATTTTATTCAATAGATGCTTAAGGGAAGGGTATTATCCCACTCGCTGGAAACTAGCTCACCTGACTCCAATATACTAGGTGAGTCAGGCTTAAAAGATCAGGTATCTTACTATAGATCGATATCTCTTCTCTCTGCAATTCCATTATCTGCGAAAAAAATAATAATCCAAGACAGGCTAATTAAATTCACGTCACCTTACCTTCACAGTTCTCAGCACAAATTTCTACCGAAAAACTCAAGTCTCACAAACTTAAGTATTATTGTTTCTTGTGCAGATAAGTTTATGAATAACAATATCAATTACATGTCATATATTTTGATCTCTCGAAGGTCTTTGATCCTATATTCATCTTCTGCACATGCTTTCCAATAGGTTTAATGTACATGGTAAATTTCTTTCCTTAAGCACTAGCTACTTGAAGGACCGTAAACAGAATGTTGTTCTTTCAGGGGCGACTTCTAACCCCCAATTTCTGATCAAGGGTGTGCCACAGGGGAGTGTACTTGGACCCCTGCTATTTGTTCTTTATATTGACGACCTCTATTCCTATTATCAGCAAATACTAGAGGCACTTTACTTTTTGCTGATGATTTTAAGTTATACAGAGAAATATCGTCTTTTTTTCCACGGCACGATAGCACTACAGGAAGACGGGATATATGACAATTGAAACTTAACAGTATGAAATGTGACAGTATTACCGTAATCTGAAAAAAGTCTCCTGTTCCTTCCAAATACTATATTAAGGATTCCCCTGTAACACATTCTGCTAGTCATAATGATCTTAGTGTCATCTTTGGCTCGAAAGTCAGGTTCTCTGACTAGATCTCCTCAATAGTTAAGAAATCAATGCGTAGTTTGGGGCACCTTTACCGATTTACTGAACTACGCATTGTGGCATCATTAGCAATGGACTATAAAACACTAATAGCGCCCAAGATCGAATACTGCTCTCCTATATGGGCCATAGCCGCACCTATACATCTCTACAGACTTGATTCTATTCTCAGTTTCCTTATTGCTATAGTACACTTTGGATTTTTCACACTTCGGATATTATCTAAGGAGGAGCTCTTGGACGATATCACAATATGGGAGTACGTAGAAATAACTCTGACCTGAAATTCCTTCATAATATAGTTAATGGTAATCTAAGATCGGAAACTCTACTTCAACAACTGTCCTTACATGTCCATTCGCGCAAAACACGGGAGTAGGCAACTATTTCATCCTTAAATAAAGTTAGATATTCCTTTTATATATTTTAAAAATCTATGGCTCCACAAAATAGAAAAGCACCATAAGATTGTGTTAGTAGATAAAAGTAATAGTCTCTAAAATCCCTTTGTTTAATGAAAAGGTGTCTAATGTATGTTGAGGAAAAGATCACTTTTATTTTAAATAATTTTACTAAAATACAATGGAATAAGGTACGTACTAATGTTTAGAGGTGTTATTGTGCTGCCAAAATGTCTTGAGCCATGGCAAAAATGCAAACTAATGCTCACACCCTCACACACCCACGCGTTGAGCCAATAATGGTTCAGCTGTTGCTAAGCGAGAGAAAGCGAATGGAATTGCTCCAGCCGATAGCAGCGCTTGCAACGGAAAGCTAGGGATCAAGTCAATGTAGCATGTCTATAGTACAACATCTTCAACAAAGTTAATTATTACACACGTTTCTGTGTTGCGATGTCTTGAAGGAAAGAATCTGAACGTCGTTTAAATCAGGCTACCGTTCCGTCCACTTTAAGACAATACCAAACATACGAATGTTTCATTCACAGTATGTTCCTTTACAGTAATTTGAAAAAACCTCTTGCTGAGATCGAACACTACGATTTGAATACAGAGTCCGCCAGAAAAAATGTACACACTTTTTGTCAGCCTGTGTCAGTATACTGGCACTGACAATTGTTTTGAAATTTAAGTATGTTGCAGTATGGTTTTTCGCACAACATATGTCGGCATTGTTAATTGTTTTCAGTTGGGACGCTTGAGAAATATGGCAAGAAGATTACCATGGCAGGTGCATCAGTCTCCATTGATACATTGACCGCTGTAGCTGCAGCTACCGTTCGTCATTCCATGCGCCTCAAACTTGTCAGCAATGCGTTTGAATGTTAGGCATGTTGGTGGTTTAGTACCAAACTTCCCTTTCCACTGACGTTGCACTTTGATAGTATTCCCAAACCTGATGAAACACTTCAAATCGTACTTAAACGCTGCTTGAACGTCAGCCTGCTCCTGCCATTGTCTTATCTCACTAACCGTGCTGACAGTACCGACATCTGTTGAGCGAAAAACCGTACTACAACATAATTTTAATTGAAAAGAATTGACAATGTCAACATGTGTTGGCCGAAAAACTATACTACAACATACTTAAATTTCAGAACAATTGTCAATATCAGTACCCTGATACAATATCACAAAGAGCGTATACATTTTTCTGGCGGACTCTGTGTGGGATCCTTGTACCGCACTGTAACAATTCTATCATGTCATCTCTGACATTAGAAATAGCCACTCATTTTCACAATGATAATCTCCATATCTTCAACTCATATTTTTTTTTTACCAATATATACACATAGTGTTGTAAATAAAAAAAAACGTTCGTATTTTTTCAGAAATGTACGTTTTTTTAAGAAAAAACATTGCCTCTCGTTTTTTTCTAAATTTCGTTTTTTTTTCAAATAGTCATCTGTAATGCATCTTATGTCTATTTAAGTATGATATATTTTTATGTAGATGTAATCACCGTAAAATGCAACATATATTAAACGCTGGATACTGAACACGCTACAAATATTTTACAATTTACATGAATACCATACCTACTAACAATTCGGATACCAACAGTTTTCAACAATATCAACTAAGAAATAAAAGTAGAAGTGAAATTTTGGTTTTTCGTGAAAACAGACCTTCAATAAGTATGAAAATGTCACGAACAGTATAGAAGCCAAATAACTTGTCTAAAGGTAGAAACTAATACTGATTTGCCTAATAGTATTTTTCTAAATATCATATATAAATAATTTGTCGACTAGATATATATGATATGCAGAGCCGGCTCTACCATATATACAACACGTGCATTTGCATGGAGCGGTAAGTTTGGAGGGTCCGGCAAAATCTGTCATAGTATATTATTTAAATTAAATATTTCTTGTTGGAAACATACTTCATGATGATGGTAGTTACACTTACTAAGCTGACCTATTTGAATACTACCTTCATAAATTATGTTTAGGTTGCATTAGTTTAAGTTCACATGGACAATGATAAAGCAAATGGTCGAATAAATCCGAGCACAAATTGCTTGATTGTTGTCAAATGCAAGAATTCAATTCTGGAATAGTAGCGAATATCTGTTCCCTTTAGTAATTTATCACAGTTTTGATATGACAACTAGTCTTGATTTTGTCAGAAACAAGTTCCTTATCATTGAAGAGAGAAATAAGTTTTTTTAAAAAAATAACAGATGTAGAAGAAAAATAAAAAATAAGATAAAAGAGCTAGTTGCACTGGAATTACAAACTGATACATTGATATTGAAGCTCGATATTGAATTCTATAAAAAGGATTACCATCTTTCCTCTGCAGGTGTGTTTGCTTTATCTTTCACTAACGTAATAGATTAATATTTAAAGAAAAAACAGACACAACGGGATTGCATTTTTAGTAAGTATTTAAGCCTTTCTGAGTGCAACTACACTTAGCCTCCTCTTGGTTGTTCATGCTGGTGTAGCATACCTAAAATCATGACTTTTAAGATTTGTTCTTTCTGGAGAAAGGGGGAAGCGGCAAATTATGCCATTGCACGGGCGACAAATTGCCTAGGGCCGGCCCTGATGATATTTATATACAACACATGAATATAGGATGACAATTTTAAGCAATGCAGGCTGTTTTAAAATTAATATTAGGGTTTTGAAACTGTAATATCTATTGTAGTTAACTTACAATTATAAATATTATATCAAATAAAAGTGCAAGTCAAACAGTTTTGTACTCACGCATGCACATGCATTGTTTCTTCTGTCTACCGTTAGAAAGAGCAAATAGCAAAGATAGAGACTAGAGAGCAGAAAGGTTTTGTGTTTTAATAAAGACTGAATCTGTACAGTGCAACCGTCTGTGTGAAGAATATGAAGGAGACACTTGCAACTACGACCTTATCGTTTGTAGTTGCTACAGGTCTAAAGCCTACAAACTACGGTTTACGTGATAATTTTGCAAGTGAAATATTGCTGTATAACAATGAAGATTTCCTAGATCGTATCGTCTTCAGTGATAAATCAACATTTTACCTAGGTGCTAATGTGAGCACTCATAATGTTTGCATCTGGCCGTATGCAAATCCTCAGGAGATGGTACAGTTGAAACGAGACTCCCCTAAATTGAATGTGTTTTATGCCATATGGCGGAAAGTTTATGGGCCTTTCTCGCCTATCGACTAGATGTATGCCAGAATGAATCTCGAATGAATCTCTCATGGAACACTTGTAGCAAAGACTGTTAAAGGTACACTTTTGCTTGATGTATTGCTTATAATTGTACGTAAAATGTAATAAGTACTACGAAGACTTAAAACCCCGACAGTCATTTTGAAACACCCTGCATTTCTCACCAACAGTGTTGGAATTAAGATGTAAAAAGGAGAGAAAATTTTCCTTATAAAGTTATTGTTTACAACAACGATTATTATTAGTCGAGACTATAACTACAACAACACGGGTTAGTAGTAAAAAAAAAAGTAATCAAATGTATACTCGGTGGCTCTGGTGGCCAAAGTGGCACACACGAGTGTGTCACTTTTTTAATCCGCTCCTGTGTGGATACTAATTAAGATATCAGGATATTATTCTTGCCAAAAATAGTTGGACCATAGTTTATCATATTAATCTCTTTTTCTTCTGGTATCGAATTTCCTTCTCAAATTTCACCCTAGTCAAAAATTCGAGAATTTTCTAATTTCGAATTTCTTTTACTTCTTTTTTCCCTGTAGCTTCCTTCGTTGTAGAAAGACCTAATTAAGACTTGCCAGGTAGATACCTCGGATAGATACCTAACTGTTGACATCAATTGGACGGGCCTGAGCGCAGTGTTGCAAATTAGGGAAATTAAAATTTCCCTAAATTTCGGCAAAAAATACGAAATTTTTGTTTATAAATGCGTACGTTAAAGTCTGAAAGCAAGTCAACTTACGCCAATCGAACATTTGTCCTTACGTAACAAACGCAAGTACAGATCGTTACAATGGGGTAATTAGGGGGCGCACGAAAAATTCGTATTTAGGTTCTAACCCTTGATTCTTGAAGCTTTTCCCTACTTTTCTGTTTACCGTAATATATTTTTAGTAATTGGAAGCTTTGTTCCTTAAATATCGCCACAATACTTGTAGGATACATTAAGGGTGTGCCAATGTTTTATTTAAGATAGTTTCCGCCTGTCTGGTACTAGTGTTGATAGCTATAGAAAATTTTCATTCCAGATTTTAGGGGGAAACTTTGGGAAAATCATCTGTTTTGTCTCTATTATTTCCCTCTTTGTTGGCTACATTGGAACAAATGTTCCAGTATCTGGAAGTATCGTCTTTGCTCTGCACAACGCACTATAGAATGTTTCAGTAGGACATTTAGAAGAAGTACAGTTGAAGTTTACAATAGACCTTGTTCTCTAATTTGAAAGATAACTGTGATTTTTTAAAGGTAGAATGAGATATTTTTTTATTGACATGTTTACTTTATTAGATACCGTCACAATACTTGTAGGTAGTGCTCTCAAACGGGTCGGGTTACGGGTCGGGTCGGGTCAGGTCAGCTCGGGTCGGGTTGTCGGGTCGGGTCAGTCGGGTCAGCTCGGGTCACTCGGGTCGGGTTGTCGGGTCGGGTCAGTCGGGTCAGCTCGGGTCGGGTCACTCGGGTCGGGTCAGTCGGGTCAGCTCGGGTCGGGTTATTCGGGTCGGGTTGTCGGGTCGGGTCAATCGTGTCAACTCGGGTCGGGTTGTCGGGTCGGGTTACTCGGGTCGCGTTATCGGGTCGGTTCAGTCGGGTCGGGTCAGTCGGGTCAGTTCACTTTGGTCAACTAAGTTTAGGTTGAGCTTAAACTCGGCTGGAGTCGAAAACTGCTGTTTTACACTACCTGCGTAATTAAAAATAGCAATTTTCAATTGATTTTAATAGAAGCCATAAATGTATTTTGAACAGTTGCAGCTAGTGTTTTTATGGCAAATGCTTATTTTTGTACTTGTGTGTACTTTAATTTTTAAATGTGGAAGATTGATTTTACCAAACTACTGTAATATTAATATCTACGCCAATATGGAGTCTGGATTTAGAACAAAACTAGAAGTTGTTTAAGCAAGGCCAAAAGAAAGATTGGATATGGACGACCAAGCCCAAGCAGGGCCGCGGTAGCTCAGTGGTAGAGAATTCATCTCTGGTGCATGGTGTCCATGGTTCGATCCCAGCTTGTGTTAAGTAGGCTTTGTGGTGGAGAAACGCCGTGTAGTGGGTTTTCTCGGGGTTCTCCTGTTTCCTCCCACTTTCTTCATTCCACCATTTCATTCATTTCTCATGGTCACCATATCCCTTAGCCTCGAAGCAGAATCGAGGGACCTTAAACTCAGGGGTGTAGCTAAGGGGGGGCCATCGGGTCCAGGCCCCCAAATGGTTTCCTGCCCCCCCCAAATGACCAGCTTTAAAAACATCATAGTAAAATTATCTCGCTTCCTTCATTTAAAAGTAACAAAGTTATTGACAATTAATAATATACGGTAAAATAGTATGGAGAAATATTGTTTTTCCATACCGATCGAAAAATAGGATACATTTTTGTGACAGCAGATTACACAATTTACTGCGATTTATATTTGACAGTTTAAAGACAAACATTTTAACAAGATATTATAAATACAGCCATAAAACAAAGGTACTAAACTGATTTGTAAGTACATTATATTTTTATATGCTTAACAAGTATTTTAAAAGACAGAGAATGGAAAATTTGGTGAGGAACAATGTTTTTATTCAGTTTGGATTTCATTCGCTCTCTTTTATTTCTACTCAGTGTAATAAAATAATTGTTTTTTTTTAGTCACGAATAATAAATAAATATTTTTGTCAGGAAACTATAAACAAATTAAGTGAAATTTAAAGAAAATCAATCTTGTGTACATAGGTTCTGTATACAAGGTCTTAAATTTAAATAAAAAGGTAACCAAGAAAAGTTTTGTTGTTTTTTCACCCACCACCTTCGAACATCGATACGTCACCTAACCTGGAAGATCAAAAATAGTCCCCATCAATATCGACGACCTTCTGAAAACGTTCCTGAAGGCCATGGAATTCATCGCGGTAGAAGTTGGTGGGCCGTGAAACGAAGAAGGTATCAGGTGCATTTTGGACTTTTACTAGGGATTTGAATTGGCGGCCTCTAAGGTGATTGTCCAAAGAATGGAACAGGTAATAATCGGACGGTGCAATACCCGGGGAATATAGTGGTTGCAATATTGTTTCCCATCCAAGGCGGAGAATGGCGTCCTGAGTCATCCTAGCCACGTGGGACTTAGCGTTGTTCCGTAAACGAGGACCCATTTGCAATTCAGAAGTGATGGCTCCAGAGTTTTGAGTTTTTGTTGAGCACAGCTCAACTGCTGACACTGCACAGTTGCATTGATACTCTGACCAGCTGGTAGCAGTTCCCGATGCACGATGCACCAAACACACAGAAGGACCTTCTTCTGGTACAGTGCTGGTTTCGGCTGTTTTGAAATCGGTTCATGGGATGCTAACCAATGATAATGGCGCCGTGGAGCTTCATATATGATCTACTTTTTATGACATGTCAACGCCCTGTCCAGAAATGGCTCCGAAACAGTAAATAAACCCATGCGACTGACGCGTTGCCTTCTGGCCCGGAGTCAAAACACGTGAGACCCAACTTGTAGTGCTTCGCAACTTGATGGATGTGCTGCCGAATGGTTTCTCCACACACTGAATTGTAGTCCCAGTTCCTCTTTGTACGTACATGTGTTGGTCTTCTGGCATGTGGTGTTTTCGGGTGTTTGGTCATCGTCCTTAAACTTGTTAAACCATCGCTGCACTGTCCGCGTCGTCACGACACCCTCAACAAAGGCCTGGCATATTTTCTGTTCCGCTACAGCTAGTGCTCTCAAACGGGTCGGGTTACGGGTCGGGTCGGGTCAGGTCAGCTCTAGTCGGGTTGTCGGGTCGGGTCAGTCGGGTCAGCTCGGGTCGGGTTATCGGGTCGGGTCACTCGGGTCGGGTTGTCGGGTCGGGTCAGTCGGGTCAGCTCGGGTCGGGTCAGGTCGGGTCGGGTTGTCGGGTCGGATCAATCGGGTCAACTCGGGTCGGGTTATCGGGTCGGGTCAGTCGGGTCGGGTTGGGTTGTCGGGTCGGGTCAGTCGGGTCAGTTCACTTTGGTCAACTAAGTTTAGGTTGAGCTTAAACTCGGCTGGAGTCGAAAACTGCTGTTTTACACTACCTGCGTAATTAAAAATAGCAATTTTCAATTGATTTTATAGAAGCCATAAATGTATTTTGAACACTTGCAGCTAGTGCAGACCCCATATATGCTTATTTTTGTACTTGTGTGTACTTTAATTTTTAAATGTGGAAGATTGATTTTACCAATCGACTGTAATATTAACATCTACGCCAATATGGGGTCTGGATTTAGAACAAAACTAGAAGTTGTTTAAGCAAGGCAAAAAGAAAGATTGGATATGGACGACCAAGCCCAAGCAGGGCAGCGGTAGCTCAGTGGTAGAGAATTCATCTCTGGTGCATGGTGTCCATGGTTCGATCCCAGCTTGTGTTAAGTAGGCTTTGTGGTGGAGAAACGCCGTGTAGTGGGTTTTCTCGGGTTCTCCTGTTTCCTCCCACTTTCCTCATTCCACCATTTCATTCATTTCTCATGGTCACCATATCCCTTAGCCTCGAAGCAGAATCGAGGGACCTTAAACTCAGGGGTGTAGCTAAGGGGGGGGCATCGGGTCCAGGCCCCCCAAATGGTTTCCTGCCCCCCCAAATGACCAGCTTTAAAAACATCATAGTAAAATTATCTCGCTTCCTTCATTTAAAAGTAACAAAATTATTGACAATAATATACGGTAAAATAGTATGGAGAAATATTGTTTTTCCATACCGATCGAAAAATAGGATACATTTTTGTGACAGCAGATTACACAATTTACTGCGATTTATATTTGACAGTTTAAAGACAAACATTTTAACAAGATATTATAAATACAGCCATAAAACAAAGGTACTAAACTGATTTGTAAGTACATTATATTTTTATATTCTTAACAAGTATTTTAAAAGACAAAGAATGGAAAATTTGGTGAGAAACAATGTTTTTATTCAGTTTGGATTTCATTCGCTCTCTTTTATTTCTACTCAGTGTAATAAAATAATTGTTTTTTTTAGTCACGAATAATAAATAAATATTTTTGTCAGGAAACTATAAAGAAATTAAGTGAAATTTAAAGAAAATCAATCTTGTGTACATAGGTTCTGTATACAAGGTCTTAAATTTAAATAAAAAGGTAATCAAGAAAAGTTTTGTTGCTTTTTCACCCACCACCTTCGAACATCGATACGTCACCTAACCTGGAAGATCAAAAATAGTCCCCATCAACATCGACGACCTTCTGAAAACGTTCCTGAAGGCCATGGAATTCATCGCGGTAGAAGTTGGTGGGCCGTGAAACGAAGAAGGTATCAGGTGCATTTTGGACTTTTACTAGGGATTTGAATTGGCGGCCTCTAAGGTGATTGTCCAAAGAATGGAACAGGTAATAATCGGACGGTGCAATACCCGGGGAATATAGTGGTTGCAATATTGTTTCCCATCCAAGGCGGAGAATGGTGTCCTGAGTCATCCTAGCCACGTGGGACTTAGCGTTGTCCCGTAAACGAGGACACATTTGCAATTCAGAAGTGATGGCTCCAGAGTTTTGAGTTTTTGTTGAGCACAGCTCAACTGCTGACACTACACAGTTGCATTGATACTCTGACCAGCTGATAGCAGTTCCCGATGCACGATGCACCAAACACACAGAAGGACCTTCTTCTGGTACAGTGCTGGTTTCGGCTGTTTTGAAATCGGTTCATGGGATGCTAACCAATGATGACGGCGCCGTGGAGCTTCGTATAGGACCTACTTTTTATCACATGTCAACGCTCTGTCCAGAAATGGCTCTGAAACAGTAAATAAACCCATGCAACTGCCGCGTTGCCTTCTGGCCCGGAGTCAAAACATGTGAGACCCAACTTGTAGTGCTTCCCAACTTAATGGATGTGCTGCCGAATGGTTTCTCCACACACTGAATTGTAGTCCCAGTTCCTCTTTGTACGTACATGTGTTGGTCTTCTGGCATGTGGTGTTTTCGGGTGTTTGGTCATCGTCCTTAAACTTGTTAAACCATCGCTGCACTGTCCGCGTCGTCACGACACCCTCAACAAAGGCTTGGCATATTTTCTGTCCCGCTACAGCGGCGTTTGACCTCCATTTGAACTCGTTCAGCATACATGCTCTTATGACGCTCTGTGGATGTCCCATGTTCCCTCTGTCTTTACGCAAGTTCACTGTGTATCTGAATTGCCACAACCAGGTAGTATGTTGGATATACCCACACCAACAACTGACGTTCGCCTTATCTCCACTCGCATTCAACTCACGGTGTGAGGTCCAATTGAACACAGACCTCCACGAAAAGGGACAGAACTTTCTGGTTATTTTTATAGTTATGCACAAAAGTATAGCGTTTGGTCCCGGGCAGTAGTTTTTGATTAAGCATAATAAAAACTATCTTGAATATAATTTATGGATAATAATAATAATAATAATAATAATAATAATAATAATAATAATAATAATAATAATAATAAATAAGATAAAATAGTGTTTTTAGTTTTCCAGAAGGAAACCAAAATTTTCCTTTCTTTTAGGCCTGAAAAACACTAGCAGCAACACATTATTTGCTTTGTACATTGTAGCTGCCCCCCCCACCCTCAAAAACGACGGGCCCTTCCTACACGAACCTGCTGGCTACACCCCTGCTTAAAGTGAATATTTCATTTTATTTCACCAAGCCCAAGGACATCGATACAAGAACAAGATAAAGATTGGATATGCAAGACGAATTGCATAGTAATCTTGCTCTTGGCCTTGTTTTGGTGATCACCAAGTAGCGATGAGCGTATTTTCTAGCTTTCCGTATAGTATGAAATACCATAATCAAAATCACACTTGGTCTTCATTTGTACCGATGAGGTGAGCATTCTTGGCTCTTGTATAGCATGAAAGATCACCAAGACTACGAAATGCAGAACCAAGACTTGACTGCAAGACAAAGAATAAGACGCACTATTGATGACCAAGACCTAGGGAGTGAATTGTTTGAATTTCACTTGTTGGGCTGAAAGTGATGAAATAAAATTATTACTTTATAATTAAATATCAACCTGTATTTTTAAATTCATATTATGTATCTTCTTACGTGCAACTATATATACTGTAAAATACTTTTTAATTACCGAGAAAGAAAAATCAAAGTGGTACGGGTCCCGGAATCATAAGAACCTATTTTGGAATGAAAATTGAAGGGTTGGAAAAAATCACAGGTGTTCTCCTGTTTCCTCAACCCTTATCATTGTAGTTAAACGATTTCCTTTCGTCTCCGCCAAGAGACTCTTGCTACTGCCTTCCGAGAAGACGTCCTGCCGTCCCAGCAGGTGAGAACACTGACCTTGAAGAAAATTTTGGAAAAATCCCTTTTTAGTTTCTATTATTTCCCTCTTGTTGGATATACTCAAACAAACTTATCAGTGTATAAAAGCCTCGTCTTTAGCCTACACTGCGCACCATAAAAAGTTTCACTAGAATAATTAGGGTAAGTACAGTTGAGGTTTATAATAAACCCTGTTCTGGAAATGGTGAATTTCTGAGGTAAAATGAGATATATATATATATATATATATATATATATATATATATTTTTTTTTAATTTCATGCTTACTTTGTTAGATATCGACATGATACTTGTAGGGTATATTTGTGGAGTACTAAGGTTTATTTTCAGATGGTTCTTGTTTGTCTGATGGCAGTTTTTCCAGCCAAAACAATTAATTCCTGATTTTAGGTTAAAAATTCGGAAATTTTCCTTTTCCCCTCTATTATTTCCCTCTTGTTGGCTACATTGAAACAAACGTACCACTACGTGAAAGCTTCCTCTTTGCCCTACAGAACGCACTATAAAGAGTTTCAATAGGATAATTTGAGAAGCTGTAGCCCTCTGATTGATCTGTTGATTTTTGCTTGTGAGGCGTAAAAAGTGTCAAAATTTCTTGTGAATGACGACAGAGAATTTTTCTCTCTCTCTTTGAATGGAAGCCAGCGACTTCAGGATTTCACTGTATCTTGTCAAGGCACCAAAGATATTTTAGGTGACCTGAACCCATATAGCAGCAGTGGTGCTAGATACAAAAAATTTTCAAATTCGGTTAGGGATCGTTTTGTAAATTTTCACCCCTGCATTTCCCTCAATAATTTCCCACCCATTGGCAACACTGCAATGCAACTTGCACCAAAAGATAGCCACATCTATTTTCTAAAACGCAAGGCCTAAACCATATTAATCGAATGAACAGTTTTTGAGCAATAAGGCACTAACTCAGAATGTAGGAAAACGCCAAAAATGACCTGGCTCCGAATGGAATAGTCACACAATTTTGCTCGTATAGGTACAAAAAAACAAACAACTTGTAATTTACGAGGGCTTCGACTCAAGTTCTGTTGATTATTTCAATAATCTTCAACATAAATCAATAAATAATAGCTGCCAGAAAAAAAACAGACATTTGAAAAAAAAGGAAAAAGAACGATGTTTTTTATTGAAAAAAACTTCACAAAAAAAAAAACCGTTTTTTACAACACTAGATACACACAGTAGCCAAGACTTTGTTTAAATGTAACTTTTTTACTTCTGATATTAAGATGGATGTTTGGTTAGCCAGATAATTGAAGTTTGGACCATTGCAGTTATACCGTGTTAATATAATACTATTTGTTTCTTCCTTACAGACTCTTAAATCAGATATAGATATCGAAGTACGATGGATAGAACCACGTATCAACTTGTCTGGTATTACAGATCCAAAATTTGTATATGTTCTGAGTCCACAGGAACGGGAGATTATATGGCTGCCTGAAATAGCAGTGTGGAAAATGAAAGAACTTAAAACTGACCGAGGAATTTTCAATTCTCGATTTCTAACCGTTTATGGACAGAAAATATCGTACATTATAAGGTAATACTTACAGACCAATACTAAATTGCTGGTTTATTACGTGAAGTTAACGCATAGAGGCAAAGGGGGTAATGACACGCATTTTTTTTTTAAAAAATTACGGAAATTTGAAACCTTATACTGCGTACAATTACCTTGCAGTTGAGGGTAATAGCACGTAACCGTTGAGTTCTTAGTTAAATTCTTTTTTAAACGTTCATATGATGATATTCTCCTAAAAGTATTTGCTTTCTTCGCTCTTTTTGTTTCAGAAGACCCTTATGACGCATTGCTGTTAGAATTTCTGAGCTTTGGTGGTTTCCCTTCTGCTTCACTGACGATGGTTTTTACCTAGGAATTGAAGAAATTGCTGTTAACGGGACTATTGCGGAGAATTTTTCGGAATTGATGACTTCTCTTGATGGTCCAGCGACTGACAGTTCAGAAACGTCATTAAATGTTTGTTTCGTCGAGTCCATTCCATCATGAAAAAAGGTCTGCTTCCATATTCTCCTCAGTCTGACTACAGCACCGATCACTTGCAGCAAAATGAGAAGCTATAAAACTTCTGGATTCATGGGGAACGTACCACATTTTCCAAAGCCTGATGAGGCATTTTTAATCACACGCACTGTTGTGTTCACTCGTGCTATTACCCCAAATCAGGCCATCTTGATGTTTTTGTTCTTGACTGGCATGAGTAAATATTATAACAAAATTCTAACCCTATATTTATTCTAAATTGACTATTCACACATATTGACTACAAAAATACCGTACTCCAGAAGTAAGTTTGAACTTAACCACTAAAGAAAAACTCAATATATGGTCACACTCCGCAGTACGTTCTCTGCAGCGCTCTCCCACTCAAGTGAGGTTCGTTGGGCACGTTGTTGGTAGGGTTGAGAACCATGCAGGCCTTCTCCTTTTTCTGTTTCTTTGTAAACAGGGATGTGTGCAATTATACCCAGCGTGCCATTACCCCGTTTTCCCCTATTATGTTTTACATACTTTATATAAGTATAAGTGATTAGACTTGTTATCACATAACCAGCCCGGTAGCCAGCCCAAAAATGTAGCGGGTGCTCGGTAGAAGTTAGGGGGTGCCCGATCCAAAAATATTATAGTTCATTACCATATTATAGTTCATTTGCAAGCCTACCGTGAAACTTTTAGGGGGGGGGGTAGACCCCATGGATAAGGGGACTGCACATAACACAAAATAAGATAATTACAGTTAATCTTTTTATAAAAAACACAAACATATCAGTACGTAACCTTGATTCCTAGTACTAACCTGAAACGCTAATTTGTGTCGCAGGCTGTCTCCATACCCGATTTCAATAGATGACAATATATTGCATGGAATTTGCGAATTTAAAACTATTGAGATGCTTTAATTGCAATCTAATACGAGGGCTCTCCAGAAAGGAACAGACGTTTTGAGGCTTAAAAAGGTAACAGAATGATCAAAGCAAATTGTGTTATATACATTTGAAAGGCACACTTTTAAGCTATTTTTGCAAACAATCGCCGTGCACTTGTCATACCATGGCACAAGTTTTCCAATAGCGTCGCGGGAGAAATCTACCGCCAACGATTTCAACCACTGGCTTACACCGGCATGCAGTTCGGCATCAGTATCAAAGCGTTGTGTAGCGTGCCTTTTCTTCATCGCTGGGAAGAGGTAATAATCGCTTGGCGCCGAATCCGGGCTGTATGGTGGGTGATCGAACACATCCTATCCGAAAGCATCTAAGGTGCGGTTGGCCGCGTGTAGACGTGCGTTGTCGTGAGAAACAACACCTTCGGGCTAAGTTTTCCCCGGCACTTGTTTTGAATCGCGCGCCTTTACTTTTCAGTCTTTCAAAATACCGGGGTTTTGAATTATAGCGCATATTGCAACAACTTACAGAAAGCACAGTAAGAGCGTGACAGTCCTCTAGCTACAACAGCTGCACGCGTACTGAGTGTAACACCAAGATGGCGATTCTAACCCCGCTCACTACAGTGATACGCCAAATCATCTGGTACTTTTTGGACAGCATTCGTATTTGCAATGTTTTAATTTAGTTATTTGAAAATCTCGCAGAAATAGGAGAAATTTTGATTCAGTTAGCTAAGGACAGAAGTCATTTAAAAGCTTTTGCAAATATAGGGTTGAAAGGCCATAGAGTTAGTTAGTTAATTATTTCGGAATGGGACATTAGCTGTTACACCATATTTTGATTTGAGGGTTAATATTTGTGCAACCGAAAGTTGATTGCTGGACAAATTAAGAAAAGACCTTAAAGACAAAGAGCTCTTAATTAAGCACGATTGTAACCTATAGTATAGAACAGGCCGAAGGCTCGGAGTCAACAACTAGATCAAATAATAAATTGTGTTGCTAAATCTTAAACAGAGACCAACTTACCAGATGTATTCTAAAAGTAATAACGGATAAAATATACAGGATGTATTAAAAAAGACTACAACTGGAAACTGGATCGCTGCATATTTTGGTCCCGAGTGTGCGTGCTCTCTGTGTGTTTTGGTTTGAAGAGTCTGCAACAACTATGCAACGTAATTTTCATATCAAGTGTGGTAAAGATCCTCCAGTAGGCCTACTATTTATCAGTGGCATAAATGTTTCATTGAAACTGGATGTTTGGTAAAACACAACAAATCTTCAGATCGTCCCCGTATGTCTGAAGACGTTGTAGAGCAAGTGAGGCAAAGCTTTATGAACAGTCCTACAAAATCAACCCGGCTTGCTCCTCGACAGCTGGGCGTTCCACATATGACAGTTTGGTGTGCGTTGAGAAAATGGTTGCAAGAGGCTAATGACACCACAGCAAATTTCGAAGAAGTAGTGAAAACATTCATCTTCTAAATTTAAAAAAAAAAAAACAAATTCTAATTATTATTATTATCTCTTTCTGACCCAACATAGCATAGAAATGTCTCTTGGATGTTCGTTGCAGCATATTAGGATGTCTACTGGAATGCCCATTTTTACCAGTGGATGCTCAATGAATATCTAATAAAACTCCTCGTTTTCGCTTACGTCCCGGAAATGGGGCTTCATATATAATATTTCCGGCCATTTCTTGAGGAGTAACTATTGCTGACACATGACGAGAAGAACCGTAAAACAGGGGAAGCGGGGAAAGGTCAACGACACGGTCAAGTCCATTTTCGGTTTTTGAGGTGTGGTTTATACTTAGATGTCGTCTGCTACTCCGGGTAAAGTTATATGTGAGCTATTCCGTGGTGTCATTTGAAACCCCGTGCGAAAAGTGCGCGAGCCCATACCTACGTCATACTACTTCTGCTAGGGCTCTTCTCGTCATCTGTCCACTGTACATGTTGGTCTTTTGACATTCAAATATTGTACCGTAACAGGCAAATCTCATTAAAAACCAGAGGAAATTTGCTAGGTATCTTAATTAATCTCAAAGTTTTTAATCCAAATCGGGCTGTCCTGGGGTAAGTAAGATATCTGTGGGGCGTTTAATAGACAACTTATGGGCATGTTACACCGTGTGGAGACATCATAACTTTGACTTGTTCACTGAAACTACATCTTTTGAGACTATACGACTCACTACAGAGCAAGTGTTACAAATATATAACCATAACAAATGTTATCTACTGAAAACTATATTCTCTACAACTACACAAGATAATGTATCGTCTTCGTTTATTCACCCATCAAGGGATTATGCAACATGATAACGCAAAGCCACATACTGTTGCGTTGACACGTGAAAAAATATCGGAGTTTGGTTAGGAGGGTTTATCCCACACGCCTACTCCCCTCAGTTTGCCCCATTATACTTCCTCCGTTTCGAGATTTGCGCACCTCCTTCACTGGAAAGATTTTTATTTATGTATTGGCTGTGGAATGGCTTACGTGAGTTCTTTAACTCCAAATTCCCGAAGCTTTGCTAACAATTCGTTGATCATGTTAGACAGTCCTATGTGAGTTACATTTTGTGTTGTTTGTACTTTCATATGCACATCAAACACGAGCAGAACTTTTGCAGATCAAACCTACTCCACCTAATAATTCAAGTTTCCGCAATTGGAGCTTACCACTATGTTCGCCCAACCACCTCATACTATATATATATATATATATATATATATATATATATATATATATATATATATATATATATATATATATATATATATATATATATATACACATATATATATATTAGAGTTATAGTAAGTATGCAATTGCTATTATAACATGTAAACTAAATTTAAATTGCTAATTATCAATTCAATAATGTCTCTCGTATCCTTGTTTGTGTGGTAATCATAATGTTGCATTTATCGAAAACATATACATGAAAAAATATATTTATAATAGCTGTGAAACTAAAATTTTCTCCACGTTCTAATTGCGAAAATTCTATTTTAGAGGAATCCTGATCGTGAAATGTGATTTCGATTTTCACTTGTATCCTATTGATGTACAGATTTGTACTTTGAATATTTTAATAGGTAAGTTGAATATTCTGTTTCTGTTCCGTTTTCGTTTCTTTCTTTCTGTTAATACTGTATTCGAAACTGCCTTGTATTACTACAGTAACTTGTACTTCTAGATACAGCTAAGTTTCTTTCTGGTGAACAAATACCGTGTGCGTGAGTTTTCTTGGAGTTTTCCAATTTTCTTCATTCCAGTATCACCACCCATTTCATCATCACGCATTCCCTTAGCGTCGATGCACAATCGTCGGACGTTGGACTCCAAAATAAAACATAGTCACAACATAGCATGGCATAGATCAAATCACTAATATTTCAGTTTAAATATTACGTCACAAGCCTAATACCTTTAGGCTAAGGGAGACGAATGATCACGGCAAGTGAATCATGATGGACGAATTTGTGGAATGAGAATGTGGATGGGGGAATGGGAGTACCCCCAAAACAGGCATGGACACGAGTCAAAAATATTAATAATACGTAGGTTGACCAATAAAGACTGATGATCAATGTTTATGAGGTGAATAAAACAAGACACATAAAATAAAACACATCTGTGTAGTGCGAGAGTTTGAAGGCCATGACGTCAGAAATGTGACCTTGTCAGCCGTTCAAGCATACGTAGTTTCATTTTCGCCTAAGGCAAAATGAGAGTGACACTCGAAAAACAGTACAGTGCATTGAAAATTCCGTTTTCGTTTGAAGAAAACATCAGCTAAAGAATATGGGATGTTAGAGGAGGCGTGTGGGGAGTCTATTCTAAAGCACAGCGCGAAGATGGTTCAAAATGTTTAGAGATGAAACACAATCAACTTCAAAGATAGGTGGACTCGGCGGCTTTCCAGTAATGGCTCTGACAGAAGTGAACATCAACACCGCTGCTGTGATAGTGAGAGAAGATCGTCGAACCACGGTAAGAGAACTAACCCAAAGAATGGACATTTCATTTGGTTCAGCTCATACGTTGCTCACAGATAAACTGCATTGTCACGTAATTTTAAATAAATAAATAAATAAATATTAATAGCCTATATGCACTTTTCTTGTTCCCTTTCTATCATATCCAACAATTTCTCCCATTGCTCGTGTATATTCATACCGCTTGTCCAATTCATTAAGTTCTCCTCTTGTTCTCTCTTTATTCTTCTAGCCTCTTTCCACTTTCTAATAATCTTCCTCTTCTCTCTCTCTAAACCTCTCTCTCCCAGTCTATTTTATGTCCCATTTCCTTCACTTGTTCGTATATAGCGTTATTATCTCTTTTCACTCTAACATCATCCTTATGTTGTTTTAATCTGTCCATAAGCTTTTTCCCCGTCTCCCCTATGTATTTCACGTCACTCTCACTACACTTCACTTCATATATCACTCCTTCTTCTTGCTGCTTTATATGATTTTCCTTCCTTTTCCTTTTCTTCCTTATGCACTTCAACAAAGTTTCTCCTCCTTTTCTATAAGTCTTCACACCACCTTTTCTTAATAACTTCTTCAGCACTTCGGTCTTTTCGCCTATGCTCTGAATTCCATACCACGTCTTATCTTCCTCTTCTTTTCTATCTATATTATCTTCTTTCCTCTTTCTCCTAAACTGCTCTATCCTATATCCATTATTGTTCAATTGTGTGTAGAATTTTTCCAAATCTTTTTTCTTTCCCTCTTCCTCGCTATTGATGTTGTCTATCTTTCTTTCCATGTTCCTAATGAAATTCTTCTTAGTTCCTTTGTCTACATCACTTCTCCAGTGGCAATAAATACCTGCCCAACACGGTTTCTGATACCAACTGGTAGTCACTTTCTCACCTTGTTTCTCTATCTTTATATCCGTGAAATTGATAGAGTTATTTTCTTCAACTTCTAATTCTAACCTTATGCCTTTCTCTTGGTCGTCTATACTTTCAACATATTTCTCCAGTAGATTTCTATTCCCAGTCCATATGCCTAAACAATCATCAACATACCTGCAAAAGAACAGTAACTTTCCTTGAATCCAATGTTTAAACCTTCTTTTATCTTCACTAGTCTTTCTCCAATTATGCAATAGCTATTTTCCCACAGAGTCTTAAGCGCTCTTATGACTTTCTCTTTTTTCCACTGACGTATAACTTTCCCTTCCATCTCCTCTTCTATTGCCTTTATGACATAATCCTTTCTTATACTGGTGAACATAGCTTTAACATCTACACTAAACATTAACACCTTCTCCTGATTCCACTTAATCTCATCTATCCTCTTCCTCAATTCTTCTGTGTTCTTCACTCTGCATGTCTTTTGTCCTTCTCCGATGTCGTTCATTATCTCTCTTAATTCCTCCTCTAGTGGTTCAAAATAGTTACCTCTGCAGTTCAGTACTTATCTTAGCTTCACGTCCTTCTTATGTATTTTAGGAAAACCTTTCATGACAGGAATCCTTCCTTTTTCGTTGATCAACTTTTTAATTCCGGCCTTCTTGTACTATCTTCTTCAACACTTCATCTTTCATGTCCTTGTTACCGAGTTCCTCATATGTCTGATCACATAACACCCCTAGCTTCTCCTGGTACCATCCTTTCTCCATTACTACCAATGCGCCTCCTTTGTCCGCCTGTTCCACTACGATATCCTTTCTTTTCCTTAATCTTTTTAGTCCTTCCTTCTCTTCTTTCCTTAAGTTACTCTCCTTCTTGTTCATATTCTGCCTAACAATCGACAATGCTTTTCTCCTTACTCTCTCTCTCTCGTTTTTATCCTTTATGTCTACAAGGGCTTGTTCTACTGTGTACACCAATTCCTTCTTGTCCACTTCTTCCTCTTTAACCTTAAATTTATGTCCTAGACATAAGGACTTCTCCTCTTCTTCCGATAAAACTATGTCGCCTATCACTACCACTCTGTTCCTATTATACTTTTCTTCTCTCCAACCTAACAATGTTCCTTTGTTGGCTAATCTGGTATTAACGTTTCTTCAAAACTCCTTTCCCATTCTCTTAAATCTCTTATCACTGCTTCTCTCATAAAAATACTGACACCGTCCTTTATACGTTCCATATGTTGGTTAGACACTTCCTCACTTGTTTTCACTTCCTTACTTCTATTCCTTATGACGTCCTAGATCACTCCTTTTTCAATTTTCTTAACTAGTTTCTTGAAACTCACTGATTCACACACTAATCCTTTCTTTCTCACCCGTAGACCTTTTGGAGTAATTCCCTCTTCCAGATACCTCCTCAAGAACTTGATCTGCTGCACATACGAGATTTCCTTCCTCCTTTTGTCTTTCCACGTGTTAATCCCCCTTTTCAGACTTGGAGGTAGATCATAATGAACAAACTCCATGGCTCTGGATAAGTAGAGTAACAAATAAAACACAGTTCTGACCAGAGCAGAATGAAATATATTAAAAACTATACTTACAATGTGTTACAGTTTCAAGGACCTAAAGTCCTCTTCATCAGACACAAACACTGAGAAAAGACAGGTAACGGCTTTCTCGTGTATATAATGTCCGCTGTCTTTTCCATTTTCATGTCAAATAGTATTATTTCGTGGTCGCTGAGAGTGAGTTTATCTTCATCTGCCAATTTTCAATTCTACTTGTTATTTCAAATGTTCCGCATGTCTTATCAATATGAGAGCTGCCTCTATTCCCTACAAAAGTTGGTCTGTTTCCTATGTTTGAGATTAAAGTCCGTTTTGCATTACAAAATCTTTAACTATTTCTCCTCTATCATCTGTTTCCGGGGCACCCCATAAGATTGATTTTGCATTTGTATCGGCAAGGATTAATATTTCCGTATTATTCCTCTGCCACATTATCTCTTGAATTTTGTCTATGAAGTGACGTGTTTCTAAGCTGTATTGGAAATACGCATTTATTAGCCAGAATTTCATGTTTCCACACTTAACTTCAGCTGTTGTTATCCAATTGTTACTATATTGGGTTAGTTTAAGTTCTTCTATTTCTCTATTCATGAAAACTATAACTGTTTTAGATTCCTGTCCTCCGTACATTATTTTTGAGCTTGCTGGAAAGGTTGTTAATTTCCCTTTTAGTAAATATTGTTCTTGTATTGTTACGATATCAATCGTTTGGATTTCTATTAGTCTTCCAAGTTCCATTGTGGCTATTTTACTTCCTTGTGCGTCATTCTGCATAATTTTTAAATACTTCTGATTTTAATCCATATTTCGTATATATGTAGGCATCCGTTCCTGATTTCGTTGGGTCGAAGTATACTCTACCATGCGCACGCATCAGTTGTTTGTAAAAATTTTCTAGCGTCCAGTATATCCCTCGTCTCTCAAAAACCTCATCCATTAGATCCAGTAACTCCCATCCGTTTGCTGGGAGATCATAAATTCGCAGTTCAATTCTATCGGCTTCCTCCAAGGTTGGAAATGTTATGGTTTTTCCATTTATATGAATATCTCTTACTTTCTGTCTTAGTGCTGTCATTACGATTTCTTTTTCTTCAAATTTTGCTAACCTATACATATGGTTTATATTTTCGCATAATTGTACATTATTTATTAAAATATTTTCATTTAATGGGTTTACTGGAGTATTTTCTGTACTTGAAACTTCCGGATCTTGGATTTGTTGTATATGTTCTTCTTGAATTGGGAAAAGATATTTTTCTTCACCGTGGACAAATGATTCATTAATTTTCGGGGTCTGTTGCATACATTTATAATTCTCTTCGTTAAATTTCTTTTTCCTATTCTTTTTTCTATTTTCTAGAAGTGTTCCTAGTTCTCCTTTTTCCTTTTTGTTTTTCGTTCTTTCCCCATTTCGTTTTCTTCAGTTTTTATTTTCGATTTTTCATTTTCTTTTGTATCATATGTTTGTGTTTCTTTATCTATCTTTTCTTTAAGTAGTTGTCTTACTTGGGCTTTTTCTCTTTGTATTTACTAATTCTTTCTTTTTACTCTCCATAGTTTATTTTAGAAATTATCCTTTCTCTGGCTACTTTGTATGAGACACGTTCTTCCGTTTGTGGGTTTTGACATACTTTGTGTCTTAGTTTACATGGTATACATATCTTTTTTCCTTTGTTTTCACATTCGTCGCTTTTATGTTGCAATGAGCCACAATATCTGCATCTCACTATTTCCTTATTGTCGCAATATTTCGTAACATGACCGAATTCTTGGCAGATGAAGCATTGTGGAACGACCAGGAAATCTTTTATTCTATGTGCCTCATAATCGATGTAGACTTTTTTCTTTTTCCACTAATAGTTTCCTTATCTTTGGTTCAACTTCTATCACCAAGTGGCAATGTTTTTCTTGTTTCTTTCCTGCTCGAAACCTTGCTTTACTCTTTTTGGCTTCTTCCATCTCGTTTTCATCGAAATTCTGTTCGATAAAAGCTTGGAGTAGTTCTTCATCCTTTAATTCAGACGGTACCCCATATATGATCATCAGCGGGTTTTTCTTCTTAGTTTCTTCGCACTTGAAGTTTTTCCTTATTTCTTCTTTAGCCATTATTTTCCTAATGTCTTCTTTCGTTGCGGTTTCAAGTACTACCATATCTCTGGTAGTTCTTAAACCAGTTATCTTTAATTTCTCCTTTCGTGGATCAATAACTCCCGTTAATTTTTCCGCTGTTTGCTTTGATGTCTCTCCTTGATTCGGTTTTATTATCAATGCCGGTTTTGTTTTTGCTTGTATTTCCTGTATCTTCAGTTCTTTTTCAGTAGGTTTTCTTTTTTTAATTACGTCTGTCCATAGTTGTTGTTTGTCGTCGGTTTCCGTTTTTTGCTCTTTCATGCCTTTCTTCAATCTTTTTGGTTAGCGTTTGTATTTCATGTATAACTATGTCTGTGTCGGTCTTCTGTTTGTCTGTTAATTCTACGATTTTATCCCTATATATGTTTCTTTGTTGTTCCCATGATATCTCTGCTCGTCCGAAAGCTTGTTGTGTATTTATTAGTTCTTCTTTTTTTCTTCAAGTTTTTTTGTTAGGTATTTATGTTCATCTTCTAATTTATTTAACTTCCTTGTCTTTTTCTTGTAGTTGATTTTTTAAGTTCATTTCTGTTTTCTGTGAGTTCTTTAATTTCTGTTTCCAGTCTTTTATACTGCCTGTCTCTGTCATTCTTAATTTCTGCTTTTTCCTGTTTTAGCTCCTCTATTTCCTTTTCTAATTTCACGTTTATTTGCCGTAACTCTTCCATTTGTTTTTTCTCTTCAATGCGGCTGCCTTTCTGGCCTGACATCATTTCCATTTCTGTTATTAGTTTTTCTTTCTGGAGGTTGTCATATTTCTCCTGAAGTTTACTATTAAGTTTCTCCATTTGGTCTAGTTGTCCTAAAAGCTGTGCCCTGTCCTTAACCCATACTATGGCCCTCTTTTTTAGTTTCTCAAGGTGGGATCTTCCTATCTTTTTTCAATCTAAGAGATTTTCTATGTAATTCATTTCTTGCTCCAATTGCCCCATTGTGTCGAATCCTGTATCTTTCAAGGTGTTTTTTCTTAATTGATTGTTCGGATGTCGTGGATTCTTCTCTCGCTATTTTTCTTTGTTCTGTTTTCTTTGTTCCGTCCTAGTTTGACGTACTGTAGGATTTATTGGTGACTGGTCTCTAGCTGGCGTCCCTGTAGGGGAACGATACATCGCCATTTTTTCCGTATTACGCGTTTATGTTTTAGTTTAAATCATTAAAATTATAAATACTATTACACTTAGAGTTAATTCCGATAGGTAAAAGTTTTTAGTTTATGGGCCAATTTGCACAAAACCTTGTAGGGACACTTTTGGACACCCTTCCCGATCGATGGGATACGAGAGGGGTAAGGTTCCTGGGGGGGGTCACCGATATTCTTCCGAAAATGGGGTCAAAAGTCAAGACCTATCCCATTTTCGGTCGAAAATAGTTCAGAAAGGCGAGGGGGAGAGGGAGGACATGGGAGGGAATGAGGGGTTGAGAACCCACTTCCATAGTTTCAGGTCCCTGTTCCTTTCGGCCCGGGTGCCATAGTGTCCCAAAATTAGCTTAGAAGCCCATATTATATCACTTCGTGCTCGAGAGAAAAGTTAAGTCCAGGGCAGTGAAAAGAAAAGTTTAAAGATAATATTATATCCCAAACAGGAAATACTGTACTTACAGTTTTCATTTTAATGTTACGTCTAATTTCAACCAAGTATCGTGAACACTAGTGCACTCCAAACCTTCTAAAACCGAGAATCTATTCGACAGTTTAATCTTGCTCCCCTCTCACCTGACTCTCCTCTATTTTTTAAAAAATAAACAGCTTCGTTTTCAGATATTGAATATTGCCTTTATTGAACGATAGTCTGTCTCTTACTATCACAATCAACTCCTCTGAACGACCGAACATCAGTTGTGCTAGACTGTTCTTTTCTGTCTACTAAAACGTGATCAGTTTGAATATGTGTTTTTCCATCTGATGAAGTCCAAGGATATTTACGACTGTCGTGATGTTGGAATTTTGTGATCTTCACGATAAGGTTTCTGGATATTCACGAGTCTAATGCCATTGTCACAACCTTGCTTATGCAAACATTTCCTATAATAGGTTTGAAAATACCCTCTGGTCCTACCTTCGCATTGAAATAACCTAACAGAATTTTCATATGGTATTACAGGAGATTATCAAATACCCGTTCTATTTTTTCGTAAAAACTATATTTTTTAAATCGCCATCCTTATTGTCTGTTGGGGCATGTGCATTTAAAATAATATTACACCACCGACCGACCCTTAAGAGAAGTAAAAGAAATTTATATCATTAACAAATTCAACCTATGTAATTGCTGATATTACGTATTCGTTTGTGAACGGAAAGCCATGTTTCTAGTTGGTAATTTTTAATTTGTTCCCCTTAAAAGAACGTAAAATTTCCCGACTTCACTCCTCCATTTCTTTCTCATCTAATTTCCTGACATCCCACTAGGTCCAACCTCTATTTCTAAATTCATGTTTTACAAATTTTAACGTGCCTGCCCTATAGAGACTTCTTACATTTCATGTTCCAAATCTTATGTCGATTTTACTTTGCGCAATTCGTGCCAAGTTATCAGTTCTGATCCGAGGATTCTGCGAACTTATCTGAACAATCCGTTTTTTACAGGATGAGGTTTTTAGCCTCACACAAAATTCTCAAGCTGGATTATCACCCCTTGTCTGTCCGCGACTGCTTACTCACAAGGAAGGTCACGCAGTGGCTCCGCTGCGATCCGAACGAGACAATTGTGTTTGCATTTGATATGTAATAACTAGATGAATCGCAAAGTTATATGTGCCACCGGGCGGAATGTCGTGAGTTACAACATATTTTGTAATATAAAAGCTACAAAGCTGGCAGAATAGTTTGAACCGAATCATTTGTTCGGAAACGGTTGGGCAAATGAAACACTCGGATAATAAGTATCCCGTCATTTTCAAGGACACACTTTTTCTGATAAAAAAGTTTGCCCAGGGTCCTCGCAGGGTCCCAGAAGGGGTCCAACTCAAAATTTTCAAATGGAAGGAGAGGTTAAGTAGCACATCGTTTGAAAGCTGTTGTAAAATGAAAGAAAATGCAGCAAGTCTCGACTCTCTACGACAGCTCTGTGCAAAATGGCGGAGGGTCAAAATGTAAACAAAAACTTAATTGAAAAGTCTATGGCCACCCCTATAAATCGGAAATGGTAAGACAAATGTGAAAGTAGGAAAAGAAGTATGGCATTATTTTCAAAGTACAACAATTTAAGTTAAATCGTCTTGTCCCAGGGTCCCCACATGGTCCCAGGTGGGGTCCAACTGAAAAGTTTCAAATGGCAAGACGGGTTAAGTAGCTCATCGTTTGCAATATCTTGTTAAATGAAATTAGATGGAGCACGTCTCTACTCTCTACGACAACCCTGCCCAAAATTGCGGCTGGTCAAAATGTAATTAAAAGCTTAATTGAAAAACTATGGACACCTCGAATCCAAGATGGCCGCTTAAAAGTTACGTCATTCATAATAGTACAAATCTAAATCTCTATTTTTCTCTATTATGTATTTAGAAAAAATAGGAAGATTAAAAAACAATTGAACTTCGATTCACTTCAACTATAATTTCGTTCGGTAACAACACATATATGTTTTGTTCTTCATGCACTTTCGTCGCGGTTCCCTCGACATCATTTACTTGAATATAATGAATATGCGATGAACACACAACTCCGACTTCCTCTAATTATGTCATACGTAGTTCATGCATAAAGGACTTGCTGCACCAGTAGGTTGGTGGCTCTATTGTAACGTATTCATGGCGGTTACATTTGTATGTCATTCGTTGGTTTGATCGCAATACTCCAAGCAATACCAAATATACAATAAATAAATAAATAAATAAAAATCATTTACAAAATTGGCGAGTAGTACCAAGCCACGTGTAAGTCATTTCAGTACTTCGAGCTGCGTCAAACTTTGTTGGTTTAGTCACAATATTCCAAGAAATAACATATTTATATACAAACTCATTTTTCACGCTGGCAGCCATATCGGATTACAGATTATACTCTTCGATATTTTGTGGATATCTATTATTAACCATAAACGTAAATACCATATTTTGCTTCTCCAACACCAGTGGTTTGAGCTGGACATGCGTTCGATACATACTACGGCATTTTGAACTCAAGACTTTTCGTTTTTGAACATTTCGCATCTTTTCGCCACCCACTGATCAACATTCATGTCAAATTTGGTTTTCCTAGCTTCAGCAGTTTGGTATGCCTATCCTTTCGATATAGATTTTAAGCGCTCATCTTGGATTCAAGGTGGCCATAGATTTTCAATTAAGCTTTTGTTTATATTTTGACTCGGCGCAATTTTGGACAGGGTTGTCGTAAAAAGTTGAGACGTGCTCCATCTTCTTTTACTTAACAACAACTTTCAAACGATGTGCTACCTCTCTTGCCATTTGGAACTTCTTAGTTGGACCCCACCTGGGATCATGTGGGGACCCTGGGACAAGACATTTTCATTTAAATCGTTGTACTTTGAAAGTAATGCCACACTTCTTTTCCTGTTTTCACATTTGTCCCACCATTTGCGATTTATAGGCGTGACCATGGACTTTTCAATTAAGTTTTTGTTTACACTTTGACCCGGAACATATCAAATGCAAACACAATTGTCTCGTTCCGATCTCAGCGGAGCCACTGCGTGACCATTCCTTGTCAGTATATTCGCAGCTAACCTTTATATCCCAGAGGCCTTCTCCTCGATCCACAACCTGAGGACGCGCCGTGCCGTGGTGACAGGAAGACTACATTTTACGGAAATTAATACACCTATATTTCAGAAATACAACAGGTAATTATTATCGGAACACTGCTTTAAAACACACAGGAACAATCAATATGCTCGCATATATGGATGCATATTAAGACTGTGAAAGCTTCGATGCCGTAAAAATCGTAAATTAGAGACTAGTGTCAGTATAGAATTACATAAATGCATCGTACGTTTGACTATCCGAACTATTCTTGATGTATCACATTGTTTCGTTTTATAGCTATATAACGTTATAATATTTTTCCAAGTGATTATACTCTATTTTCCTGTTCTCTGTCAATAGCAACTGTATGAATTTATAATACAAAACTGAAATACAGAAGATTAAAATAAGAAAATAATGTGATATTTCACAGGGCATCCTACATAAAGGGCGAATTGTATTGTTCACAGGTTCTGTACTACCAGTCAGTATTTGAATTTATTAAACAAAGCTGGTATACAGGATAACTAAAACCACTTATCTATAATGTGATGTTTCGTAGGGCGCGTTATATAAAGAGCGCACTGTACCTTTCACGGGTTCTTCGCCAACAGTAACTGTGTTTATTTATTGTACAAAACCATGCTATACCAAACAGTAAATAAAATCGTTCATCTTTTGATGTGGACTCGCAAGGGCGCCTAATGTAAAGGGCGGACTGCACCTTTCACGGGATCTTTACCAATAAAACTGTAAGAATTTATTACTAAAAACTTGTACCATTATTTATAGTGTGATATTTCGGAGGGCGGACCAGGACACGTCCCAGTGTCCCGGTGGGCCAGCACGGGCCCGAGTGGAACTGGATCGAACCTAGAATTCTATCACATTAGTTTTCCCGTGAGAATTCTCTAGAATTTAAAAACGCCTTATTATTCCAATGCGAAATATCAGTTAAAATATTTCATTACGAAGGGTTAGTTTTGATAATTTGAATTGCATAGCAGGTAGGTTTCTTTTCTTTTAAAACACATTTGTATTTTATTTCCACAATTTTAACATGACATTTAATTTCGCCTTAAAATATGCAACAATAAAATTATTAACTAAGAAAGTAATAACAGTTGCTAGTTCGAGCGGGAAGTGTTTTAAAAAATCTTATAAACTGGTTGTTGTTCGTCAATATAAATATGGCTTGTAAAAATATTTCAAAAAATTATATAATATCTAGGACTGACGTTGAAATGGCTGTCAGATGAGTGTTGAAATTTGAGACTAACTCTTTCTTTCAATTTTTATTATTTAAACAATTTCACTTTTAGACAATTTATTGTTTGTTTCGACCTTTAAGTAATATAGAGAAATTTAAATATATATTTGTCGTCATTAACAAGTAATATATATATAAAGGTAAGAAAGAAAGTTCGTTGGTTTATGTGGAGTGCTGTCTTCCATTGGCCCTCACACCGTGAGCCGAATGAGAATAGAGATAAGGCGAAGGTAGTTGTTGGTGTGGGTAAATCCAACATATTACCTGCTTGTGCAAGTTCAGTTACATTGTGAACTTGCGTAGCTTGCGTAGAACATGGGACCTCCACAGAGGGAGATAAGTGCGTGTATGCTGTACGAGTTCAAATTGGGGTTAAACGCCGTTGCCGCGGGCGAGATATATACCAAGCCTTTGGTGAGAATATCGTAACAACGCGGACAGTGCAGTGGTGGTTTAACAAGCTTAAGGACAGTGGCGAAACACTCGAAGACCACGTGCCGGAAGACCAACACATATACAAATGAAGATTTTCAGACAGAAGTCGAGGCGAACGGTGGCCAGATATGTGAGGACCTGGGACTACAATTTAGTATGAGTGGAGAAACCATTCGGCAGCACCTCCATCAACTTGGGAAGCATTAAAAATTGGATCGATGAATCCCACATCATTTGACCCCGGTCAGAAGGCAGCAGGAACAGACACCCGTGTTTCTTTGCTGTCTCGTCTGAGGAAGGAGCTATTTCTGGACAGGGTGTTGACATGTAACGAGAAGCGGGTCCTGTACAAAGCTCCACGTCGCCGTCATCATTGGTTAGCATCCCATGATCCGGTTCCTAAACAGTAGAGACCAGCACGGCACCAGAAGAACGTCTTAATTTGTGTTTGGTGGGCTGCTCGCGGCATCGTGCATCAAGAACTTCTACTAGCTGGTTAGAGCATCAATGCAACTTGTACTGTCAGCAGTTGAGCTGTGTTCAAGAAAAAACTTAAAACTCTGTAGCAGCACTTCTGAATCTCAAAGTGGTCCTCCTGTTACACGACAACGATAAGCCCCATGTGGCTAGGGTGACCAGGGAAACCATTCTACGCCTTGGATGTTAAACGCTATTCTATCCGCCATACTCTTCGGAGATTGCGCCGTCCGATTATCGCCTGTTCCGTTCCTTGGACAATCACCTTAGAGGACGCCAGTTCAAATCCATAGCAGAGGTAAAAATGCATATGATACCTTCTTCGCTTCACGGCGCACCAAGTTCTATTGTGATGGAATCCATGGCCTTCCAGAACGTTGGCAGAGCGTTGTCGATGCTGATGGGTGTTATTTTGATTTTCCAGGTACATCTTAGTTAACATATTGATGTTCGAAGTTGGGGGTTAAGAAAGCGACAGAACTTTCTTAGTTACCTTGTACTTTCGATAAAGTGGATACTTTCATCTATCTGGAATCAATATTAACAGACCGAAACTATGTACACAAAAATTAAATATCGAGCAAATGCAGGGAATTCGTGTTATTATTCAGGTCAAAATATTTTGTCGTCACGAATTCTATCGAGGAATTTGAGGCCTAAAAATATATATAAAACGATAGTTATGCCTGTTGTGCTGTATGGTTGCGAAACGTGGTGTCGGACAAAACGCGCTTACTCTGAGGGAGGAACGTAGACTGAAAGTATTTGAGAACAAAATTCTGAAAGGGATATTCAGACCCAAGAGGAACTTGAATGGAAAATGGCGGAAACTTCATAATGAGAAGCTACATAATTTATACGGTTTACCAAACATTGTTAGGGTCATCAAATGTAGGAATCTTATTTTGGCATTCCATGTAGTCCGAATGGAAGAAAATAGGAACGCTTTTAAAGTTTTAACTGGAAGTCAAATTGGAAAACGACCATTAGGAAGACCTGGGCGTAGATGGGAGGACAATATTAAGATCGATCATGTAGAAACAGGAATACAAAATAGAAACTGGATCCAGTTGGCTGAAGATAGAAATTAATGGAGAGCCGTTGTGAACGCGGCATTGGATCTCCGGGTAGGCCGTGGAGTTAAAATTTAGTGAAGGCGAGTTAAAATCAGTAACGAATGAGTTAGAGAAATACAGGATAGACCTAATAGGAGTTCAGGAAATTAGATGGGAAGGAAATTGAACTGTGAATTCCCGAAAGTTTACGTTCTTTTACGGGGAAGGAAACAATAATCACCAATTTGGTACAGGGTTTTTCGTTCATAAACGAATTATATCAGCAATTAAGCGAGTTGAATTTGTTACTGCCAAATTTCATTTATTACTCTTAAGGGTTGGTGATATGATACTATTATTTTAAATGTACATACCCCAACAGAAGATAAGGATGACGATAAAACAAGACAGTTTTTACGAAGAAGTGAAACAGATATTTGAACTAGTCCCGTGATACCATATGAAAATTCTATTAGAGGATTTCAATGCGAAGGTACGACGAGAGAATATTTTCAAACCGATTATAGGGAACGAAAGTCTGCATAAGGAAAGTAATGACAACGGTGTTAGACTTGTGAACTTTGCAACATCCAAAAACCTTATCATGAAGAGTACGAAATTCCCACATCGCGACGTTCATAAATAAACTTGGATCTCACCAGACGAAAAAAACACATAATCAAATTGATCACGTTTCAGTAGATAAAAGAAGACAATCTAGTATAACTGATGTCCGATTGTTTAGAGGGGCTGATTATGACACTGATCACTACCTAGTAGCAGCGATAATTAAACAGAGATTATCGTTGAATAAAGGAAATATTCAATGTTCGAAAACGGAGAGACTTAATTTAAAGAAATTAGGAGAGAGCCAGGCAAGAGAGGAATATCAAATTGAACTTTCGAATAGATTCTCGGCTTTAGAAGATTCGGAGTGCATTAGTGTTGAGGATACTTGGATTGAAATTAGAGGTAGCATTAAAATCTCAGCAAAAGAAAAACTAGAACACGTGGAAATACGTAGGTCAAACCATGGTTCGACCAGGAATGCATAAAACTAGCAAAGAAGAGAAAACAGGCAAATTTACGTTGGATACAAAATTCGAAGGAAATAACTACACAAAATTTCTGAGACATCAGGCGGGAAACTTCCAAAACTTTTAAAACAAAGAAACAAGATGTTTTGAAAGCAAAAATTAAGGAACTTGAATATAATAGTAAAACTAAAATCATTCGGGACATCTGTAAGGGGATCAACGAATTTAAGAAAGGATGTCAACCTCGTGCTTATATATTAATGAAAGCTAACGGAACAGTTCTCACTGATACAGATAGCATCTTAAATAGGTGGAAAGATTTCTTTGACGATTTGCTTAACACGCAGCCAAAAACTAATGTGCGTGGTTAAATGGAAGTACACACCACAGAACCGCATTCCAGAACTTAACGGAATAGAAATAGGAATAGCTATAAAGAAATTAAAGAAACACAAATCTCCGGATGTAGATGAAGTTCCGGTTGAGTTAATTTAGCTGGAGGCGAGAAATTGTGGAACAAAATACACAAACTCATTTCCCTTATCTGGAACAAGGAAGAATTTCGACAAGAGTGGAAAGAATTAATCATTGTTCCAATCCACAAGAAAGGCAACAAAGCTGACTGTAATAATTATCGAGGCATCTCTCTTCTCTCAACATCTTATAAAATCCTTTCAAACCATTCCATTAACAAGATTGACTCCATACGCAGATGAAATTATTGGAGATTATTAGCGCGGATTTAGATGAAATAGATCAACTATCGACCAAATGTTTACCATTCGCCAAATACTCGAAAAAAATTGGGAATACAATAACCCGGTACATCAACCGGGTACCATCTGAAAGTATTATTGCTTTTAGAAAGGTTTACAATTCGGTTAGGAGAAAAAACATTCTGCAATGTTCTTACAGAATTTGGAATACCGAAAACGCTAATTAGATTAATTAAGGTGTGTTTAAATGAATCCCAAAGTAAAGGCCGAGTAGGATATTTTTCCCCACGAGCTTTCACGTCGAGAATGGCCTGAAACAAGGAGATGCATTGTCGCCATTATTATTCAACTTTGTCCTGGAATACGATATAAGGAAAATCAAAGATCGCAACCAGGGCCTAGAATTGAACGGTGTTCACCAGGTTATGACATATGCTGATGATATAAATTTAATAGGAGATGACAGAACAATAGAAAGAATGCACAGGTGTTATTAAATGTTGCAGGGTCACGGGTTTAGAAGTAAATACTGAGAAAACTAAATACATGGAAAAGAGTTGGGATAGTAATACGACATATTATGGATGCGTTTAAAAATTAAATAATACTTTTGATAAAGTGGATACTTTCAAATATTTAGGATCAATATTAATAGACGAAAATCATATTCACGAAGAAATTAAGTGTGGACTGAAAGCAGGGAATTCGTGTTACTATTCGGTTCAAAATCTCTTGTCGTTGCGAATCCTGTCGAGAAATTTGAATCTTAAAGTACATAAAATAATAATCATGCCTGTTGTTTTGTATTGTTGCGAAACATGGTCACTTACTCTGAGGGAAGAACATAGACTGAAAGTATTTGAGAACAAGATCCTGAGACGAATATTCGGACCCAAGAGGAAGTGCAATGGGTAATGGCGGAAACTTCATAACGAGGAACTACATAATTTATACGGTTTATGAAACATTGTTAGGGTCATCAAGTCTAGGAGGCTTAGGTGGGCAGGTCATGCAGCTAGGTAGAAACGCTTTCAAAGTCTTAACTGGAAGACCAATCGGAAAACGACCATTAGGAAGATCTGGGCGTATATGGGAGGACAATATTAAGATGGATCTAGGAGAAATAGGAATACAAATTAAAAATTGAATCCAGTGGGCTAAGGATAGAAGTCAGTGGAGAGCTTTTGTGAACTGGGCATTGAACCTCCGGGCTCTATAAGCCATAGAGTTAGGTAGTTATTTAGTTTAACAGCTGATGAGAAGTAAGCACCTAAAATTTAACAAACTTAATTAATTTTTGTGTTACTGAAGGTCAATTAGCTTTTATGCACAATTAGTTACATTCTCTTTGCTCGATGTCTAACATATGTTGTCAAGAAGGACACATAAACTTGGTATCAAGTGAAATTAAAGAAGAGAACAACAACAAAATGAAATAATATAAAAATTAAGCAACACTAAAAAAAGTAATGACTTACAACAATTAATCCAATACTTTCTCATCCTTCCTTTAATGCGTGCGGGAAGAACAAGGAAGCAACTATCCACGAAATTTTAAGTGATCGACAATTTTCTTCTACCGAAAGCAAAGAACATGATTTGGTCTCGGCTTTATATTTAAAGAAATTACTACTCTCATTAAAATCGAGTAAAATCAGAGTATTTAACGACTATGTTAGGGCTTTTGCTAAACGAAAGTCGCACCCGTTTTCCCTGTCACTCATTGAAGAAAGCCCCCTCGGCTCCACAAGGCTCATTACTTGATAAACAATGCTTACAGGCATAAAGCATTATCAAGAACAAACTTATTTGAGTGGTACTAACTCTTTCATGAGAACAATAAGTCTATGAAGTAGAACGAGCGAATATGACGTCCAAGCACGTAAACATATATCAAAACTGAATTCGGAAAGAAGTTTCCTTTCTGACGAAAATAATCGGACTTTACTAGAAATTGCTAATGTCCTTGCCAACACGTGTTTCATGCGAACTTTGGGAGGAAAAGCAAGTTTTGAACCTGTTTTATATCGTACATTCAGAATTTTGAATATAACAGCATCGACCATCAAGGCGAAGTGGGTTCTTTGCAAAATAAACTATTGTCACTTAGTTACAATATCGTAAGGATTCCCACATCACAACATGAGCACATGTTTAGCAACGACACGTGCTAACGTTTACAAACAAGCAGACGATACACCGAACAGGAAGACAGGAAGAGAAGCGAAAGAAGACGAGCCAATCGAAGAGGTTCCATAAAAGAGGAACCACAGAGAAACGAGGCATCAGTTGATCACTGATGGCCAACCCACTACAGCTCTAGAGGTCGCTTCCATCCCTGGAGGCTGCTCTGAAGCGAAGGGGATTCCTCAACACAACCGTACCTCACGAGGCTGCTATGAACTCAGGTTCCCTAGGACCATAACCAAGAATCACCATAAGACACCCCGGTGGCTGTTATGAGCAAGGGGTTCCCGTAAGAAACGATATATCCTTTAACCTTGGTCATAAAAGAGGTTCTGTTATAAGAATTTTGTAAACACATTTTTTATTATAAATAGGTGAAGGGTTAGATTCCTGGTCCGTTATTGACTCTACCTACAAAGTATTTCAATATAATGTTTCAAGTAAATCTTCTTAACAAACGACAATCATTGGCTTGGGACAGTCTTGGGAAACCAGGACCAATCAAGGTTCATAAGCAGAAGTCATGAGGCAAGTCTTCATTGATTGCCTTCTTTAGTGTCAAGGCTCGCTCTTCACGAATTTGTTCTAGACGGCAGATTAACAATACAAGTTTCTATCTAGAGGCCATACAACAACTCCTCCAGGAGACGACCCATATTCGCTGCCACAACTAATCAGCTCCAGAAATTGTAGACTTCTCCAAGAAAATAACACCAGGCACATTTCGGCCAGAAAGTAGATGAACAACATTCCATTTTTGTCATATCTGTCTCTAGGGAAAGTTGGAGTCAGGGGAAACATATTTGTGGATGAGTAACTCATCATGCGTACCATGATAAGGAAATTGAAAGGTATCCAAGAAGTTTATTCTCCAAAAGCACACTGCAGACACTATACCAATGACCAAGGTAGTTGCATGAAGACTGTGACTACGTAGACACCCGAAGCAACATATACACAATTCTCTTACTGCACTAAACCAGTCCGAAAACTTTATAAGCACGGCATGATATATATCATATACCAAAGTAACACATGATGAAAAAAATAGCTTAATTGAACAATAAGTGGTGTCCCAAGCAACCTTAGGTTTCCAACGCGTTTACACTATGCAATATGAGTCAGAAAAAGGTGCCTTGTAAGCTTAGAATTTGTAGAGCGACTAACGTATCTTACGTGAGGGTAACGAAGGTAAAACCGTATCCATTAGTGTATGGTGTCATTATAGTGACCATCTTGAGTCCACCATCTTAGATTCAGATCCAAAATTTTGTAATAGGAAGTGGGCCTATGACATGTTTTAAAGTATTTTTCACCGAAAACACACATCTAACGTAATTCCCAACATAAGTATCTTTAGTAATTTAGTATTTCTACCTTCATAATATGTGTTTATGAACTTACCATTTTTTCCCAATACCGTATACTTCTGTTCACAAGAACCTATACTGCTTTCCAGAGGATATGTCCGAAAAATGATCCTAGCTTTTATGAATTCCCTTTAGGTTTATATACTTTTCCCTTCATTTTACCACAGTCAGAAATGTTAAAGGATACACATTAAAGACAATAGAGAAAGGAGATGATATTTTAAATATGTATGTTCTAATATACTGTATTAAATAGCTGTGTTATAAATTTCTTACATGAATACATGAATGTTTGTTGTCAATAAAATGAAATTCTTTATATAAAAAAGCGTACGTTTTATAGTCATTATTCGAACCCATAACATTATCCAGTATCCCAGTAGCGAATGACGTTGACTCTCATTTGTTAGTTTTTGTTACTGCTTTGTTGACAATTACTCTCCAAAGTCTTGAATTTGACATCATGCAGAAGGCCAGTTTTTGACTTCTAGCTCCTTTTTAAAAAGTCATACTTGTATATTTCGATTGTTTTCTACATGCCACTTGTATATTTACATGGGAGCAATATCAAGATAGTCAATTTCTATTAAAGAATTCGCTTGTTGCTTCGTAACAGAACGAAGAGAATATACAGAGTTTGACCGGAAAGTAGTAGGACTATTTTTTTTATCACAATTTTGACACATCGTCTTAATTTTTCAAAATATGCCCCTTCTGAATCAACACAGCGTTTTCAGCGACGCTGCTAATCACTGAAGGCTCCCTGGAACACAGAAACTGGAATGCTCTCCAGATCCCCCGTTACAACCTCTTGAATGGCCTGGACCGAGCCGTGGTGCCGTCCTTTTATGACCATTTCCAATCGGGGAGGAGGAAAAAGTCTGCAGGAGCGACATCTGGGTTGTAGGGTGGTGGGGAAGCTGTGTGATGGCATGTTTGGTCAGGAAGATCATGACAGCAAAGGTAATGTGACTCGGCACATTCTCGTGATGAAGCTTCCATGATCCAGCGATTGCTGGACAAACGCGCGCCACTTATTTTCTGAGTCTTTCAAGTACTTTCATGTAAAATGCAGCATTTACGTCTGACCAGGCGGTACAAGCTCTCTGTAAAACACTCCTTTGCAGTCAAAAAAATGATCAACATCAAATTCATTTTCGACTTGCTCAATTTGTGACAGTCAAAAACACTTGATCGACCCATGACATCACTACCATAAGCAGTCTTGATCATGTCATGGTCTCATTTGCAGTTTTATCCAGTTTGACGCAAAACTTCATCGCATAACGTTGCTTAAACAAACGATTCATTGTGGAGATGACAAGACACCTTGGAAGGGGTTCCCTTAAGCTCGGTCTACACTCTTTGAAGGCTTGGGGACGACTGATGGCTGGTGCACAGGTAGCTAAGACCACTCAATTAGTACAGTAAATCAGTCCTACTAATTTAATTACAAACCTTGTATATTTCGCTTGTAAGCAAACTGAAAGAACGTAAGGAACTAAGTTCAATTTTTAATCTTAGTGTCTGGAAGGCTGTCATTTTTTTTTTATCAACAGAGGTGTACATGCATTCAAAACGTGATCTCACTTGGGACACCATTTAATAATAATATCTAATGGATTTATTTTCACATAGATTTCTTTGGATTGATATAGAACATTTTAAGGATGAGAGTAGGAAAAGAAGTAATACGTTGAGAAATAAAGAAAATCCTAATATATGTATATATATATCATTTGTATATTTCTTTACACCAGTGAAAACGACACCATGCCTTACATTCCAAATTAATGACTATTTATTATTAATAATAACTGAAAAATAAAATTTAGATGTTTCACAATGAACATTTTTACTAATAAATGGAAAAAATAAAATGTTCCTTCCATAGTTGGAATATACGAGGAGAATAACATGAGATTTGTTTGGTCAAAGAAAAATCGAGTTCGAAGAGAAGAGGAAGCGCTACCCTTGTACTATGTTAAAATATGTGCAGAGCCAAACCCGATACGGAGTAAAAGATCATCTGGTAAGTCTTTAGCAACACCAAATTGAATCGCTTTCTGTTAAAAGGGCGTATGTGCAATACTTTTTTTTGTCGGGAACTGAAAAAAAAACTGTGTTCTTGCCAAACGGTTTGGTTTATGAAAAGAAGAAAAATGCCTTATGTTTATAACACGTTACAAGAAACACACGTCCTTTTAACACTGTTACATCTGTATCTAAAATATTCATTTCTTAAAAATGTTAAAATTGTGAAAAATGTTACATACGCCCTTGGTGGTGTTTGGTTATAAGTAAACTACAAGGTTAGCATACATGATTTATTCATTTTTTACTTTTTATTTTTTTTGCTAGCCGGAGCTAGCACCCACCCAAAGGGTTACGCCCTTTATTTGGGAAGCGGAGTAAATAGGAACTGCAGGTGTAGGTTGATTGTCGTGAGGCAAAAGAGATTTTATAAACTTTATTATATCCATGTTTCATTCAAAATGAAAGGACATTATGGCCGTTAACCATAATCATCAGGACAGGGAAACATATGTACACTGGCGAGCAATTCATCAGAAGAGCGTGAAAGCAGAGCAGTGGTGAGAAATGAGACTATGAGGTGCACTTGACATCACAACACAACACTGAGAGGAGTGTTAGAGAGACGAATGAATGTTATCTTCTGTCCAGTTGCTACTCTGGACGTAATGGAGACGAGTGGAGCCCTGTTAGTGCGGTGAAGTCACTGTGCAACATAAGATGGAATGATGTATGGTGGGGGAATTGCAATGAGGAAGTCTTCGAGAAGTTGAAAGTCGGGACTATTTGGTGGGAGAACGTAGTGGTACAGAGTAAACAGCAGAGAGAGTGGAGAATGTCGGAGAATAGTTGAAGGATTGCGGAGAGTGACTTCGTGGTGCATAGCATCAAAGAGCAATAGGTGGTGAGTCTGGAATCGCTTCGTAACGTACCGGAGTCTGAGGTCTTCGAGGTGATAGAGGATTTGTGGAAAAGGTGTTCTCTCATATAAGTCGCGTGTAGGGCTTGGTAATTTAATTCTAAAGGCAAGGCGTAGGGCATGGCGCTCAAGAATTTGTAGCCTGCGGTAATATGACTCTGGTGCTGATAGCCAGGCTGTAAAGCCATAAGTCAAAACAGGGTGTAAAAAAGCCTTGTAGGTGTTGAGAAGTATGTTAGGTTTCAGGCCCCAGGTAGTCCCAGTTAGGCGTCGCAGTAAGTTCAGACGGTTGGTCGCTTTAACAGCAAGACTCTTGAGATGAGCAGACCATTTCAGATGGGAGTCGAAGATAATGCCCAGATATGTGACTGTGGGACTAACAGAAAGTGGTGTACCTGCAATCTCAATACTGAGATTGGATGGATTGCGATGAACCCGACTGCGTTTACCTGGTGGTAGAAAGACAATGGCTTGGGTTTTATTGCCGTTAAGTTGGAGGCGCCATGTTTCACACCATTGAATGAAAGCATCAATGGCAGGCTGAAGGATGCGATTGATGTGTTGAATAGTATTTGCCGTCGCCAGAAAAGCCGTATCATCCGCATATTGAAATAGACTGACGTTGGTAGGAAGGGCAGGAAAGTCAGCAACATACAGTAGGTAAAGAAGTGGAGACAAAGCTGATCCTTGAGGAACACCAGAATGGATAAACACAGGGTGTGAGAGAGCAGTATTGATGGAAACATAGGTCAGGCGACCTGAGAGAAAATGATAGATGAACCGAATGTAACACACTGGAAGGCGGAAAGAAAATAGTTTGTATAGAAGACGTAGGTGCCAGACTTTATCGAACGCCTTTTCTAAATCGAAAAGGACAAGACAAGAAGGCTTAGATTGGTTAAACTGAGCAGTAATGTATGTGGTCAGCTGAGCAGTTGATCGTTAATACTGAAGTTAGGACGGAATCCCGCATGATGAAGAGGAATAAGGTTGTGAGCGGTGAGATGGATGTGTAGGCGTGAGACAAGAATTCGTTCTAGTATCTTGCTGTAAACAAGGGTGAGTTGTATTGGGCGGTAGGAAGACACAGAAGGAGCTGTTTTTTTGGTTTAAGGAACATTAAAGTTTTTGATGTTTTCCAATCGGTGGGGATAAAGCCAGTACGGAGAATGAACGTGAAAATGAGAGACAGAAGATAATGGAGAATGTACGGCCCTTCTTTGATATGGCGGTATGTAATAGAATCTAACCCTGGAGCAGTGTTACGCTTACGAGCTATAATGGTAGTAATGTCTGTGACAGTGATAGGAGATGTTAATGGTGAATCGTCGGGCAGAGGATGTTCGATATGAGGTTGAAGTGATGGTGTATTGAGATTCAGCCGAGCTGTAGGATGAAGACGAGGTGTAAGGGCAGGTCTAAGAGGCGTGAAGACACCCTGAAGTTGGTCAGCAAAAGCATTGGCTTTTTCCTCGTCAGTGTGCAAGGGCGTATCATTAAGGATGAGTGGATAAGAAGTACGAGAGGTTTGACCGGTGAGCTGGTGAAATCGTTTCCAGTACTTAGTTGGATGGGCTGTATCGGAGAGAGTATTACAGGTTTTGATCCAGTTTCTGGTCTTGTAGGCAACAACATAGTTATGTACTGCCCGTTGATATTGGCGATGTTGCCAAAGCGATTCCAGATTGCCTGTGTGGGTAAAATCTCGGTAGAACTGGCGGGAACGGCGTATTAATGGTAAATACTGTGGCGGTAGCTTAGGTCTGTAGGAAGTTATCGTAGTCTGGGGTATGAACTCAGCGGATGCCTGGTGTATACTGTCAGTGATGGTATGTAAGGTATCGTAAAGTTCTGCCTCTGTAGTAGGGGCTGATACAGATGTGAGCCTATTAGAAAGGCATTCCCTGTACTTAGGCCAATTTGCACGGTCAAAACGAGCTACTGAACGGGGAGGAGCAGTTGGAGGTGGTTGAATAGATCCCTGTTGTTGAAGAGTGAGTCTGATAGGGACATGATCACTCCCCAGAGGATCAAGTACAGTCAAGGTAAGCTTACAGAAAAGGTTGGGTGAAGTTACGACTATATCAGGAGTTGTGTTGGATGCAGGCCTTGTTGGTTTAGGGATAGGATGTAAGAAACCTGTCGTGTGGGTCTGAAGATAGTTGCGAAAAGTAAGCTTTTGGTGATCTGAGCGACTGTGGTAGTTAACATCGGCCATGATAATGTAGCTGCGAAAGTTGTCTGAAATATACTGAAAAAAACTGAGAGGAATAGGTTGGCCGGGTCGTATATAGATGGTGGCTACCATGATGTAGCAATGTTTGAAATATAAAGTGGAGATAAGATGTTCAGGCAGCGTTAGGTCTCCTGTAGCGTGTATTCGATGAGAGATAGATGATGGAAAGCCAATAGCGACACCGCCACTAGCACGGCGAGCTGGGACGAGATTGTCGTGGCGAAGATGGAATATAATAAGATGGAATTTTACAGGAGATTTTCGGAGTGAGGAATGTCTCATTAAGTTGAAAGCAATGTATGTGTTCCTCAAGGAGCAGCTGTTCAAACAGAGGCCTGTTTTTATGGAGAGAGCGAATGTTCAGAAATAAACACTGAATTGCCATAATGAAGAGTAAGAAAATTAGATGGATAAGGAAATTAGACTGCAGATTCATATACAGTAGAATGGAAGTGTGCGTAGTTGTTGGAGTAGGTGCCCGTAAAATTGACATGCAAGATGGTTTTTGCGGCTAGTTGTACTTGGTGCAGAATATGTTGACGAAGGAAGGGATGAATGTTTTGCAATGTGACAGTAAGAAATGCCAAAAATTTGTCAATGGTAATCAGTTGATGTGCAGAAGTAGGGGGTGGTGTAGTAGAATCGGCGTTATAGATACGTATAGGAACGGTGAGCTCTGGTTTAAGTATCTCAGCAGCAGGTTTGGCCTTACATTTATAACTGTATGTGGGATGTTGATCCGGGCAAGTTGAGCATTGCGGTGCATTAGTAAGATTGGTGCACGACTTAGTCGAATGTGGGCCGGCACAGTACCCACATTTGAAAGGGTTCCTGCAGTCGTTGGTATGATGTGAGTTATAGGATTGACAGCGCTCACAACGCACTGGAAGTGGCGGTGGTGATCGAGAAGGTTCTACTCGATGCCGTTTGAAATATATGAACGCACCGTTACTGATGAGATCGTCCACGGTCTCTTGATTATTGGTTAGAACACTGACCATGTAGGTTGGTCCGGATATGTTCTTAATGCGAATGCATTTAATGATTGAATGACCCTCCATGTTGAGTTCCTCAGCGATCTCAGCATCAGTATATTGGGGATCAACTCCTCGGATAACTACAGAGAGAGCCGGAGGCTTGCGAGGAGGTGGAGGCTGCTTCGCTTGCTGAGAAGTAAGCTTTTGAAGGTTCGCCGATTTGCCAAAGATCTCAAAAGAGTAAGTATTGCGAAGTGTTGTTGCCATATTAGGATCTGTGGATCGGATGATAATACCATTCTTGGTGGGTATGAGCTGCTTTACGTCCGATCGTGGCACGTACTTAAGTAAGCGTAAGTAGATCTGCTTTAGATCATGATATTTGGCGTCGTAGTTTGTGAGGAGAAAAGAATGAACGATAGTTTTAGATGATGTTGCGTTGGCAGTAATCTCGGCATCCATCGTGCTAGATGCTGACGAGGACTCACTCAAAGTATGATGGCGTTTCTTTGGAGGTGTCATTTGGAGTGCAGCAGCAAAAGTAGCAGCTTTTGCAGATTGACCCATTGGACTGCTCGGTTCTGACTCCTGGCGGGCTTTGCGCTTATCAATCTTTGCCGCCGTCAGAGAAAAGCAGTGGGCAACAACAGGAGGTAGTCCATAATGACCGGTGCCTTGTCCAGATGCCATAGCAGGGGTCGTCTATTCAAGTAGGTTGCAGGTCTGAAAAAGACCACCCGTTTGGATAGTGGTCTAGGTGGGCCAAAGAAGCTATCAACCTGCGTAGGTATTTGATGAGTTGGGCTAGATCAGTCTCTCAACTAATACACACAGAAATCAAGCTTCAGAGACCAGGATAGTGGAAAAGGATAGAACAAAACTCGTCACTATGCTCAAGTGGCGCTTCAGAGCAAAGCAAAGCAAAGCTCTGGGAAAGTATGTTATTCATTTTGAAAATGCTATATTTTCAAACGTATTACACGTTCAGACACATGAAAGATATATGAAAAGAGCCATAAACTCACCAAGTTTACACACTCTCTACAAATGTTTACCGATATGTGCCCCTTTTGTCTTTTTTCTTGCTTTCCCTCCGGAAAGATTATATGGATTCGTGCTGCCACCTGGAATACACAAAACAAAATTGGTGAGTTCGAAGTTCTTTCCATATACAGTATCTATATATTTCATGTGCGTACGTGTAGTACTATGAAAATATAGCCGTTTCAAAACAATTGAATCATTTATGCTAACCCTGTATTATTTAGTGTTAGCTATTTGTCATTATCAGATTTGAAGTGGGAATATGTAACAGGCTATTTCGATTGATTGCACTAATTGAATTTAAGGAGAACCGAATGAGATATGACACTTCAACATATTACACTTTGATTGCTAATAAACAACTGTTAGTTTTTAAAGGATTTGATTCAAAAATGTAAATCAATTACGTTATCACCTTACTATAGACTTACAAGCGAAGTCACTGAAACTTTCAATTAGCATTATTTATTAAGTAAGTTCCTTGTGGATATCGAGTACAATATCTTACTTTTTAGTAAATGTATATTACTTTTGGCGTTGAATTTACATTCAACATTGCCAGGAAATAAATAAATAAGCAAACGATGGTTTTAAGTAAGTGACATTTTAAATCATAATTTGTAGGTTGTAATATTTAGATGTTAGTAACCACAGGCTCCTATACATATGGAAATAATATGCAGGGCGTTTCAAAACAACACCGACAACTTTTGAGAGGTGATTCCTCACACAAAGATATGAGAAAAAGTATGGACCAACCTGGGTGCACAAATGCTTTCTTTTGGAGTTATAGGCTGCCGAAAAAATGAACTTTAAATGTCCATAGCTCCAAAACTATGGGACCAACCGTAGTCGGGTCAAGACTTCACTTAGGAACTAGTATGTGCCATATCCAAATACCTAAGTTTCAGAATCTTGCGGTACTTTCGCAACAATTTTTATAGAGATAGTTGGTGAGTGCTTCAAATTATAAAGCTGTCGCCGAACTCACTTTATAAAAAGTGTTGCTTGACTACCTTAGGATTCTGAAACATGTATTTTTGGATAGCGCACATAGTAGTTCCTAAGTAAAGTTTTGATCCTACTATGGTAGGTCCCAAAGTTTTGGAGTTATTCACCTTTAAAGTTCATTTTCTTCGAGTTTTCGCCAGCCGTAATAAAGGATTTCTTCACCCAGATTTGTGATAACGATATCTCATGTAAAATAATATTGTAATGTCCCATCTGGTAATGTGTACAAACAACGTTTCACGCTTATGTGTATAAACATCACCACATGGTTTTACGACGGGATACTACAGACCACGTGGATCCACAACTACCTGCAGACGCTGGAATTCTGGCTCCTCTCACGGATCAGACAATGACAACGGAGCAGCAGCGCCACCGCTGTCTGGGGATCTATAAATTCACCAGCCGGCAGCGGACTAGTACCAGTTCTCTGGTGTCCCTCCTTCTGTTTGCTTCGGAACATTTGGAGTAACTTAACCCCAGGCCTAATGTCTCCTTCTGGACTCTTGGCTTTCCCTTTTTCCTAGCTTAGTTTGTTTTGGGGATCTGTTGGGAATCCTAACCTCAACCGCTTAGCCTGCTTTGGGGCTATGTGATCACCTAACCAACCAACTGCTTGCCACGGAGCATTGGGAACCGTAACGCCAATCTGCCTAGCCCGTTTCTTGGCTTAGTGGAGATCCTGTCTGCGACCTCACGGTAAAAGACTACCTATATCTAACCTTGCAAACTTATTATTCTTGTAGTATTTTTGTATAATAAAGTTATAGTGAAATTTTGTAATAAAAGCCGGTAGTGGGAGTCGATTCCGGACGCTCTTTTTTTATTAACGCTCTACCTACAACCTATATGGGACAGAGTTTTACATGGTGGAGGCGCCAGGTACCGATATCGGTATCGCATATAAAATAACATTGTCTAGCGAGCTCTTGTTCCACTTTTCGATTATCTTTTATCTATTTGAAGATGTCACATAATTACTATAAAATTAGCGGCATTTTAATTTCGTTGTGATGAGGCCTCTTAACCTTTATTCTGGAAAATGATGATAAATGCTAACTATTTCTGTTAGTAAACAGTCCTTATGTTAGAAGTGGCTATGAAGCAATGAGCCACAATGTCAAGTGCACGTATATTTATCTATTATATATTCACATATTTTAAGCATTTAAAGTAATTATGTTTTCTCTTTCTCCAGGCAAAACTGTACTAATCCTTAGGGTGCTTGTAAGTTTAGAACGTCAGATTAAGAGTCATCTGATACAGTTATATCTTCCAAGTACTATCTTTGTCATTCTGTCATGGGGAAGCTTTGCTGTTGCACCAGAAATGGTTCCTGGGAGAATGGCGCTACTCGTAACCAATCTACTGTCACTTATCACAATGTTGGTAGCTAATAGGTGAGTTCACAGTCTATATCACTTCATTACTCTATCTTCATATCGGCTATTTTACTATATCTTACAAAATACATTTTGATATAACACATAGTTATCAGAATAAGTTACATTGGAGCAATATGTTACATACATGTCCATGTTACATACAAAACCAGCTTTCTCTAACTTCTAGGTACACTCATGTCCAAAATGATTCTCGCATATCTATAACTGTCTTCTTGCGAGACTATAATTTGATAATGATTTTGCAGGGTATTTTTAATACTGATACTATGTGTGTAATTGGGAAATGTATATTTGTGGTAAATTTCATAGGAAAAGAATTATAAATACGAAAATAAGAATGAGTAAAACAAAATGTTGCTAAATGGACAAGAAAGATTTTTTGTTTTATTGTTCTTATTTATATGGACATGAAATTTGCCACATATATACATCTCTTTGCCGATTATACACATACTAACATTATAAGAAATACTGGTCGAATTCGTTATCAAATTACTTTTCTATAGCAACGTATTTATAGACATGCGACAATAATTATGGACATGAGTGTACATTCTAACTTCTTAAGTACTTCTTGTACTGACTTCGTAGGTACATTCCGGAAATAAAAACTGCGTGTATACCAATAAATGTTGAACCAGATGTACAAAGAAATATCCAAAACTAGAATAGGTATGATTTTTTGCCATCATGTCTACATTGTAGTATATTATATGCCATTTATTGTTAATGCTACTCTACCTCTTAAATATCACTTCAATGCAGATATCAGCATTTAAAATTGTGGGGTCAATATCTTACCGTAAAACTAAGAAAGAGAGTATACAATTCAGAATTAATTGGAAATCAGTGTCATAAATAATGACAAAACATCTCAATTTTGGGATTTAAAGAATTCAATTTACGTTTTCTTAAAAAAAATAGTCAGTGGAAATAGAAGTCTTGTATAATCGTGGTGTTTATAGTCTCCGGCATAGAAGGTACGAGTATTTCAAGATTAACAAAGATGTTACTCTGACGGAAGAACATAAACAGAAAGTATTTGAGAACAAGATCCTGAGAAGAATATTCGGACCCAAGAAGAATGGGAATGGGGAATGGCGGAAACTTCATAACGAGGAACTAATTAATTCGGACGGTTTACCCAACATTGTTAGGGTCATCAAGTCTAGGAGGCTTAGGTGGGCAGGTCATGTAGCTAGAATGGAAGGAAGTAGGAACGCTTTCAAAATCTTGACTGGAAGACCCATCGGAAAACGATCATTAGGAATACCTAGGCGCAGATGGGAGGACAATATTAAGATGGATCTCGCAGAGACAGGAATTCAAAGTAGAAACTGGATGTTTTAACTAGGGATAGAAGTCAGTGGAGAGCTTTTGTGAACGCGACATTGAACCTCCTGGTTCCATAGGCCATAGCGTTAGTTAGTTAGTTAGTTAGTTCTGTATGTGTAACACATAAGTTTATTTTTGATATTTTAAATGTATAGTATTATCTGTCTTTTCATTTTCCAGGGCATCTTCACCTCCATCGCTTGGCATAACTTGTGCTGAAGCATGGCTAGTAATCTGCCTCATATTCCTCTTCTTAGCTGTAGTGGAATACATATACATCCTAATTTTGACCAGGAAATCAAAGATGAATAAAGTCATGTACAGAAGTGAGAATTTAGAGTTGTTGGCAAGGAGGAACCTTTTCAACATACAGACCCAACAGACGGTAATAAAAATAATTTATTTTTCTCATCCCTTCAGGTTAATCCATACAATCAAACATACTAAGATAAAATAAATACCTTTGAAACAATTCGGATTTAATTCCAAAGAAGAAATTACCTAACACTTCAGCATAGTAAACAAATACATGTTTGCTTTAATCCAACTAGAGCTAAGTTTCTCAAAATGGGAGTCGCTAGAGGGTTTCATGGGGTCGCGAAAATAAGCGGAAGCGATAAATATAATCTAACATAATTAGATTAAATATAATCTAATACCCCGAAATATATTTAAATATTATTTTGAATTTAGTTCTGATAGGCATATTTTTATTTTTATACATACTCTTAAACATAACATAAAATAGTTCTACTAAACATTTTTAACAGGTGTAGAGTTGATTAAAAATCAATTTAAATGAGAGAAGTACAATACGGAACCAATGATACCTATGTGTTGAAATAGCAGAAAAATACAAATGCAATAAAACCTGCATATTGAAATAGAATTAAAATTGGAAGCTAATAAGATACCTAAGCATGGTATGATTTCTCTAGTGCAGCAATGTCCGGTTTCTATCTTCGTGACGCACATTATCAAGTCATTTTCAACTGATTAGCGATTTCTTGTCTCTGTTTTAATGTTTATCATGGAAGAAAAACCTCTCCGGCCAATAGTATTCATTTTGAAACAGTATGACAGATCGGATTCGATATTTGTAATATGAATGAACTCACCAAATTAGGTTTTAATCCATTCGCTTTTAGGGGAGTTACTGAATCCACTATATACAAGAAATGGATTCTACTATTATAGAAATAGATAGATATCGTGAGGTCTCCGCAATAAGTATATTAAAAATCTTATACACGCTTATTACAAATCAGAAATTATAAAAGGGTCTCTGGCAAGTGGATGTGATAAAATGGGGCCGTTATGGGAATTACGATAACAACTGAATTATACTAAGGAGTCTCTTCATGACTTTTCATCAGCCACATCCAGCCATAGATCTATTTGAGAGCCCCTCATTATATTTTATACTTTATTTGACTATCATTACAAGTGAATTTGCACATAATTTGGTGCTAGACGGAAGCTAGCTAATTCTGAGCATTACAATAGCGTTTGGAAATCCTTCCTTAGAAGTTGATGCGTAAACTATACTTGTATTGAGTGTTAACTAAGATAATATTTAATTAATTATGCATACATTTTGAAGTGGATTTCCTTACATCCTAATACTCAATCTAAAGAAACAGGATAAGTTACTGAAACCCTTATTCACACACAAAACGTGTTATCATTTAAATTTATGCAAACTACTTTCATAGCAGGTTAGAACAGAAAATACAACCTTTTGATTTACTTCGGAGGTGCCCCCATTAATATGTTATGTATATAAGTGCCTATTTCTTGCAGAATTAACGGATTTCATCCCATTTCGAACTTGGACAATCTTAATCTGCATTGACTTACTTGCTTGCACCACAATGCAAATACGTACGACATATGTATTAATATATCTTAAAGCATTGCATGTTTACTTTTGGAGATCATTATTTTTAGTTCAGTTTTGTACGAAGCTAGTTATTTAATTATACAGTTAATGATTATGATCACATGCTAAACAAAGTTAAGTTTGTGTGCCTGTGAGATTGTATTATACCTCTGCAAGTATGTGAAATGCAAAGGCGTTTTGCGAATATTGTTAAATTAGATGATTCGGGAAACTCTACCAGAAGACCAGATTTACTACATTATTTGTGTTTGCATGTGTTCAAACTGTTGTTACTCTTTGCACACACAACAAACAACGGTGCTGATTAAATATAAGGTTCAGACAAATGAAAAGGTCCAATTGCAAATATCCGGACAATGTGTTGAGGAAGATGTTAGTCCTGTTTGCTGTCTATATCCACAAATGTGTAGGTCATGATAAATGTTACATTTGTTGCTCACAGGAGTAATGTTGAACGTTAGCAGAGGTTGGTTACTTATCAATGTTCCTTTCTCTCCCCCAAGTAAAACGTGGTGTCATGTAACACCAATGGACTAGCCCTGACCAACGTTACCAAGGAAGAACAGCGGGGTGTGATACGCTTTCTTTGTGCGGAAGGTGACCATCCAGCAGACATACACTGGAAAATACAGGGTGTGTATGGTGCGAAGTGTGTTTCAGGCAAAAGTGGTGTCGGCCTTTTCGTGGTTGCAGGGAGACACTGACCAATGATGCGCGACCTGGGCAAGTGGCGAATCGTATTCCTGATGAGAGAGTTGCTGCCATTGATAATTGCATTCAAACTGATACACGTGTCTCCTTGGTCTCCTTGAATGCCATTACTGATCAAGTACAGGTGTCCCATGACATTGTGCGCAATAGCCTTGGTTACCGAAAGGTTTGTGCTCAATGGTTCCCCAAGTGTTTGTTCGATGAACAGCGATACAATAGAATGGAAATATCGCTGAACCATTTGACGCGATATTCGAACGAGGACGACGATTTCCTTGGAAAGATCATTGCCAGAAATGAATCCATAAACACACTTTTTCAACCGGAATCCAAACGTGAGAGTATGCAGTGGAACTATGCAGGGTCGCCTAGACCAAAGATAATCTGTTCCACAACACGAGGTACTAAGGTTATAGTGACCGTTTTCTTAAACGAGCAGGGGCGTCTGTTAGTGGAGTTCCTCCCCAAAGGAGAAACAATAAACGCCAGCAAATACAGCGACAGTCACCGTCGGCTGCGACTATCAATCAAGAATAAATGCCGGGATAACTTCATAAAGGACATTTTATTGCATGACAATACCCGGCCTCATCTTTTGGCGACACAAGGTCTTTTGGCGGCTTAAAGGTGGGAAGTGTCAAACCACCCTACGTATAGTCCTGACTTGAGTCCCTATGATTTACATGTTTTTGGGCTACTCAAGAAACACTATGGATCGGATGAAGACATACAAGCAAGCTGTGACAGAGTGGTACCACACTCAATCCAAAGAGTTCTTCTTCCAGAGCATTCATAATCCCGTGTCAAGGTGGAATAAGTGCCTCAACAGCAATGGTCATTATATACACGTATAACTCTATCCAGTAATAAAGTCCGTATATGGAAGTGGACTGTTTTATTTGACTTCACCTTAGATCCTATATAAATCCTCCCTTACAGGGCCGAATCTAGGTACATTGACAATCTAGCTGATGTTATATTTTTCCACAACTGTTAGATTTGTTCGCCCTCTAATTTAGTGATATTATTGATTCTTTTTACACACAAATAACTTTCCCCTAAACAAAAATATCCTCTTTACCTCAATGTAAGTTAATGTTATTTCCATTGCGATCAAGTACACTGTAAAGCTTGTTACAACTTGTTGTCATATACGATAGTTATAACAGTGGTGCCCAACCCCCTCATGTCTATGACGCACCCCCCCAATTGTCTATCCATAGGTGTTCTTCCATGAAAAAAATCTTCTTTTCGATTAATTTTACCCCCCCATCAAACATATTTATATAGATTTTTAACCCCCCAAATATTTCAATGACGCAGTTTGCGTCATAGCCCCCCCTTGTGAGCACCCCTGGTTATAATGTTAAAAGTTCTTACATAGCTTTAACTATTTGCCTTATTAATGTTACGAACTTTGCAAAGCAATAAATAAAAAAATAAAAAAAAATCATGCTTCAGAGTGCCCTAGGGGATACCTAATTAGCCTATTTGGACTAAAAGACTCTGCTTTGGAAACGCATCCGTTACAGGTCTACATTCAAATGATAAAATCTGTACTGTATGACATATCTTTGGTAGCTGATGAAGCAAATGAACCAATAAAATACGAGGTCGGTTGCCTTAAGTGATGTAAAGAGTTCCATTCATCATAGTCAGTGCTTAAAATGCATTCTAAGCTTTAACTACTTGACCTTTATCCAAGGAATGATAGGGAGCACAAACCTAGCATCCGAGAGGTTTTATGTCAGCTTTTGAGTAACCACACCTCGTGGAACTATATGAGTAAAAACTCGATATATCAGATCAGAGGCCGTATCAGATTTGTGATTTTATCTAACTCAATGTTTGGGCAGTGCTTGGGGTCCCGGGTTCGATCCTAGCTCCCGACAAGTGAACTTTGTGGTGGACAAACACCGTGTGCGTGGGTTTCCTCGGGGTTCTCCCGTTTCCTCTCACTTTCTTTATTCCGCCATTTCATTCATTACCCATCATCTTCGTCGTTTCCTTTAGCCTAACTGGCATAATCGTGGGACGTAAATCTCAAAGATTCCATTTCATTTCAATATTGGGGCATTCCTAGGGAGCTATCCGCCGTTGCACACAAAATTTTCCAAAACATTCATGTTTATCGCAAGCTTTATTTAAAACGAAAACTGTGTGATTCCACAGAATTGATCAAAATAACAGAATGAATTAAACACTTTTCGATACGAAAGTAATGAATGATTTTTGAGAAAAAGAAATACTACTAATTTTTTCACGTTTTCATTAACTTGTATTTAGGTAATGAATCTCATTTCAGAATCATGTCTTACACTTTATCGTCAAGTTTAATTGAAACACGAGTACATGTTATAATAGTTACAATATTATTAGTTGCTGACTCCTGATTCCAATCTGAAAGAATTTCGTGCTTTGGGGCTCAGTGTAAATAGAAAACAAATGAGTATCTTTTCACACTCTAAAGCTACGGTTGACTTCCAAACTGTGGGAATTAAATACTCAACCTTGAAGTTGTACACCTAGAACTACTAAATGCAATAGATTTAATAAGATCAAAAAAAGAGCCTGTTCCTTGTACATTGAATCCATATAAAAAAGCTATTACTTGTTATGCCTTATTGTTTTGGTTCTATGACGATAAAGGTTAAATCGGAAATTGTTAATTTGAACCGAATTCGGATCGAATGAGCAATTATGAATAGAGATATAACCTACTCTTGGGAAGCTAAATCGATTGCAAGAAACTGCATCTGAATAACTCTTATCATTACTGCTCTACGGAAAATAGTGTTGAAACAGGAAGTAGCAGTTATTTTCAACCGCTTCCGGTTTTCTGTATCGTGATGCAGGTTGGAATGGTATGTACATTTGAGAACCTGAACAGATTGCAGGAAACCTATTCGCTCTATCTATTATGATTTTTGTTGTGTGGCAATAAAAGTTGAAATCGAAAATCAACCACTTTCCGATTCAATAGAGAGGTAAGGGAAGAGATAGAACCTACTATTGGGAAGGTGAATTGATTACAAGGAAAATGCAACTCGATATCCCTTACTGATTTTACTCAACGGAAGTCAGTATTGATCCTGGAAGTAGTAATGCATTTGAACCTTTCGGTTTTATAGAGTGTTGCGGGTTGTGATGATATATTCTCTTAAGATATTGAATTGATTGCAGAAAAACGTTGTCGATATATTGTGTAAGTGTATATTACCGTTTTTGCTCTATGGCGATAAATATATTGAAACCGCAAATCATTAATTTGAATTACTTTCGACTTGAGTGTTGAGTTAACGGAAGAAATGTAACTTTTTTTCTTGTATTTCTTTCTTTTCTGCTGAATCGATTGTACCAAACAACATCTCGATATCTCTTTTGTAGTTTTTGTTCTGATACCTGTCGACTGACGGAGGGGTAGAAACAGTTCTATAGCACTTCCGACGCTTATGCATAACAAGTGCAAAAGCTTAATTTTTTAAAATATGTTTTATTTCTGAAACACATTTTTGCTTTAGATAAATGAGAAAACTCTGTGTAAAAACAAAGATGAAACTAATTATGCTAAGAATGTGCTTAGGTTAATTTCTAGTTAGATCTACGTAGTAACGAGAAAACAACGGCGATATTAGAACCTACGCCTCAGCGCCGTAACTTGCAAGAAGAAGGCAGACTTTGGTAAATAAACTTCGGGGCCATTTTTTGCGAGGAGGTAGTGTACATTTAAAGAGTTAATATTACAAACTGGGAGAGCGCAATGGCAAAAATAACGGAGAAAAACCGTCTTCCAAAGTTTTCTACTCGCCACGTATACTGTTTGACGCGCAAATTTATCAAGTGACGGCGTGGCAGATTGAGTAAAGTGTGCAACTCATATTCAGAGGATCCCGGGTTCGAGTCAATCCTTGTTTTGTTTTTTGCTTCAACTAATAAAGTAACCATTTGTAACTTTAAATAAAATATTAAATTCACCATATGTTTATAATGAATAAAATAATAGAAATTTTAAAATCACGTGTAAAATCTTTCAATATTCCATGTTAACTAGCAAGAAAATTAATTCTATTCCGTAAATATACTGATATCACGAGTTGTATTATGGTTACGACACTCAACGGCGCCCATTTCTCTGTAAATTTGAGGGGCATTAAAAATAATACATGCAACAATACATGTAACAATAAGAAATACATATTCATAAAAATACATTTGGCACATATGAACTTGGGCGGGACGGGTTCACCATGATCGGCGACAGTCATTGTGTAATAATGTTCTTGACGCTTCGTGTCTACATCTGTTGAAAGTGTGCGGTTTACAAAGGAGTTGAGGGGGGAGATCCCCTTTTCCCCTTTGCTAATACTGGATGTTGCTATAACCAAAGCAGATTTCCCCCCTCATTTCCCTTGTAATTCTCACACTGTCAGCAGATGTAGACACGGAGCTTCAAGAACAATTTTTACACGACTGTAGTAACAATAATATTTACAGAATAGATTAAATTTTGTTCCTAGTTAACATGGAAAATCAAAAGAATTTACAAGTGTTTGAAAATTTCTATTGTGTTATTCATTATAAACATCTGGTCAATTAATATTTTACTCATAGTTACAAATGCTCACTTTATTGGTTGACGCGGTGGCTCAGTGGTAGAGCGTTCACTTCCGGTGCTTGGGGTCCCTGGTTGGATCCGAGCTCGCGCCGTGTGGACTTTGTGTTGGACAAACACCTTGCTCGTGGGTTTCCTCGGGGTTCCCCCGTTTCCTTTCGCTTTCTTCATTCCGCCATTTCATTCATTTCTTATCATCACCGCCTCCTTTAGCCTAACCGGCATAATCGTGGGAAGTAAAACTGAAAGATTTCATTTCATTTTATTTTTTTATTGGTTGAAGCAAAAAACAAGAAAAGAAAGTTTGACTCGAGCGAGAATCGATTTCGGGACCATTTAAACTTGAGTCACTGATTTTTCTCACTCTGCCACCCCGTCGCTTCAGAACTGGCGCATCGTACGATATATGTGTCGAGGAGAAAACTTTAAGACGGTTTTTCTCCGTCATTTTTGTCCATTGCGCTCTCCCAGTTCGTAATATTAACTCTTTAAATGTGCACTACCACCTCGAAAAAAATGGCCCCGAAGTTCACTTACAAAAGTGTGCCTTCTCCTTGTTAGATTTTTCTGGGGGGAGGGGGGCGCAAGCATTAAGACGTGTATTTGGGCCCATAGAAAATGTTGCTTTTTTAATTCTTGGGCCCCCTTTTTCCATCTTTCTGTTACTCTTTATGTGTCCCCGTAGCTTGTGGGCCTTCTCACAAAGCAAGGTCTCTGGGGCCGTTAGTTACGCCCCTGGGTCCGTTCATGACAAATTAATTAAGGGGACAATATTGACAAATCACAAATGCATACGAATTAATATTGTTTCTAGGGCCTCTATTATTGGCCTTTTTTCTGAAATGGGCCCACGTTTCATTTTTGTTTTATTTGCTTTTTGTGTGCTGTTTTGTTTATGTAATGTAGTAAACCTGTTTGATGCTTCATTTATAATTTCATGAGTAAGAGAAAGAAATTGGAGTAGAACATATGGAGTAAGAAAATTTTGTCTTAAAATGGGTCCACTAAAAGGGTGGGGAGTTTCCCTGGGAGAAAGTAGTTCCCCCTGTCCCCCACAAATTACGGCTCTACTATGCTTCCTATAATTTGTAGAAACAACTTAATGAACAAGGAGAAGAGTGTACACTACATGAAAGAGTTTGGATTGTATGATGCGACAATTTTTCAATCAATGCTGACAATCAAGTGGTATAATATGTGTACCATTTCCGGTTTTAATAACCAGAGTAGAATAGAGATGGAATATATTCTTGGGATGCTTAGTTGATCCCAGGAAACTACTTCTCGCTATCTGTTACCGTTTTTGCTTCTTAGTGATCAATGACATAACCAAAAATGATTGATTTCTAACACTTCGTGTTTGAATTTTTTTGGTATTTATTTATAACATTTCGTATTTGAATAGCATTTATATTCGTTTCAAACACTTTGCATTTGAATACCATTTCTATTGATTTGTGACACTTCGTGTTTGAATACAATTTCTATTCATTTGTAACACTTCATGTTTGAATACCATTTCTATTCCTTCCTAACACTTCGTGTTTAAAAACCATTTCTATCGATTTCTAAAACTTCGTGTTCGAGTATCATTTCTATTGATTTCTAACACTTCGTGTTAGAATATCATTTCTATTGATTTATAACAATTCGTGTTTCAATATAATTTCTATTGATTTATAACACTTCATGTTTGAGTATCATTTCTATTGTTTTCTAACACTTTGTATTTGAATATCATTTCTATTGTTTTCTAACACTTTGTATTTGAATACCATTTCCATTTTTCTAACACTTTGTATTTGAATACCATTTCTATTAATTTCCAACACTTTGTATTTGAATACCATTTCTATTAATTTCCAAAACTTCGTATTTGAATATAATTTCTATTGATTTATAACAATTCGTGTTTCAATATAATTTCTATTGATTTATAACACTTCGTGTTCCAATATCATTTCTATTGATTTTTAACACTTCGTGTTTGAGTATCATTTGTATTGTTTTCTAACACTTTGTATTTGAATACCGTTTCGATGGTTTTCTAACACTTTGTATTTGAATACCATTTCTATTAATTTCCAACACTTTGTATCTGAATACCATTTCTATTAATTTCCAAAACTTCGTGTTTGAATATCATTTCTATTGATTTATAACATTTCGTGTTCCAATATCATTTCTGTTGATTTCTAACACTTCGTGTTTGAGCATCATTTCTATTGTTTTCTAACACTTTGTATTTGAATACCATTTCCATTTTTTCTAACACTTTGTATTTGAATACCATTTCTACTAATTTGAAAAACTTCGTGTTTGAATATCATTTCTATTGATTTATAACACTTCGTGTTTCAATATAATTTCTGTTGATTTATAACACTTCGTGTTCCAATATCATTTCTATTGATTTCTAACACTTCGTGTTTGAGTATCATTTGTATTGTTTTCTAACACTCTGTATTTGAATACCGTTTCCATTTCTTTCTAACACTTTGTATTTGAATACCATTTCTATTAATTTCCAACACTTTGTATTTGAATACCATCTCTATTAGTTTCGAACAGTTCGTATTTGAATACCATTTCTATTAATTTCCAACCCTTTGTGTTTCAATATCATTTCTATTGATTTCTAACGCTTCGTTTCTGAATACTATTTGTAACCACGAAGCCGATTGATTTTGATTGTTAACAACTTGCTCAAAATTGATGGCGATTTATAACTAGTTCTTGAGATTTTTGTCTTTCGAACGGACAGACGGACGGTGTGAATATATGAAAGAATTTTGGTAAACTAAACCCAGTAAATAAATTTAAAATTTATATTAAAATACAACTTAAACAACCTTGAAAAGATACATGATAATTATTTTTACATACATACACTTCTTGACGTTTCAAACATTATTTAAAATGAAATAAGAATGTATATTAGAATAAGAATGTATATTTTTAATAAGAATGTATAATAAGAATGTATCATTTTAATAAGAATGTATATTTTTAAACTTTCTAAAAATTCAAATGTAAACTAAAAATATAATAATTTATTATTATTGAAATCTTTGAGTTTTACGTCCCACGGTTATGCCGGTTAAGCTAAAGGAGACAGTGATGATGAGAGATGAGTGAAATGATGGAATGAAGAAAGTGGGAGGAAACGGGAGAACCCCGAGAAAACCCACGAGCACGGTGTTTGTAGACCACAAAGTTCACTTGGCGGGGACTGGGATCGAACCCGGGACCCCAAGCACCAGAGGTGAACGCTCTACCACTGAGCCACCGCACCCCCCTAATTTATTATTATTGATTGGTTATTATTAATTGATATTATATTGATAATTTATTATTATTATATTGATTGGTTACCTAGAACTAAAGGATACTGATACAATGTTTAGAAATTATAAGAAAATATAGTGTAAAAACAAGAACTCAATCTTATCTCTAGATAACTTTTTAGAAGTTGTAAGACATAATAAATAAGTTTGTGTAAAAGCAAGAACTCATTATTTCTAGCTATATTTTCTAGAAATTATAAACTTAAAAAAAAAGAAGTTTAAAGAACAAGATAGAGCTATTTCTAGATAATCTTTTAAAGGAACTATAAAATTCGAATTCAACTATTATAAAACCGAAAGCTTGTTGTATGTTACAATATTAAAATTACCCACACACACTAGACTCTCACTAATCCGGCCATTCCTCGCACATATGGGTGCCGGATTCGCGGAAATGCCGGATTATTGAGTTCTTTCCTTTTGATGTCATAAATAGTTACTTGTCCAACATTGAACTCAGTAGCAATGGCTTTCTGCAAAGAACCTCGATTTAACTTATCTAAAATTTCGAGTTTCTGTTTGAGATCTAGCGTAACGTGTTCCTTTTTAGAACACATGATTCCGAACTGTAAAACAATGCTACAGTTTTGAATACGTACAGTATATAAAGCATTGTTTAACTAAGCATTGTTGCGCATGCGCACGAAAATTCATTGTTCACGCGTTTTTTGGTTGGATGTGCGCCTGATTGCTGACAGGCCGGACTACTGAGGGCCGGATTAGCGAGAGTCTAGTGTATTAGATAAAAATTTTGAAGTTTCCGAAACCACCAAATCTGAATCGTGAATCTCCATTGTTGTCTTATCGTTCCCAAGAGAATTAATTACGAAGAAGAGGGAACAGGGGATCTGAGCTATTTACATAATACAGTATTTTTCTATATTATATGTGGTTTTTGTTTGCTTATGTAGAGTTGCTTGTTAATATTATTTTAAAATGTATTAAATATAAGGGAATGTGATTCTATTACAATTATGAATCTTACATATCTATATAATTTGATTGTTTTACAGTTGATTGATTAAATTCCACGCATTTTTCTTCTACATAAAAAAACAAACTCTGTACTCATACATATGTGTCTCTAACAGAAGGCCACTATTCATCATTTTTTTTAAAATAACGTCTTGTACAGTAAATTCTAAATAATTTATTCTCTAAATTCCTGAAATGAAGCTAAAGTTAACTATTAATTACTTTACGTTGTTCCTATTTCTTGCTTCCATGGTTACATCTTATCTTTGTTAAAATATTTTAATGAATCCGTTGACTAATTGTAAGAATTATTGTGGTATAATTAAGGAATCATTCCACAAAGTGATATGTTGAGAAACCTAATTAGTTTTATTACATATTCAGTGTACACATTATATATAGAGTAACATAGCTACATATTCAGTGGCTACATATTTACTTTGTCAATACAATTTATGAATTACAAAAACAATATAATCTTTAATTTCCAGGGCGTTAAGAAGGATGTTCGAAGTGGTTTTATGAAGAGGATGTCAACTGCAATCAAACGTTGTCTCACATCAAGTGAGGAACAATCTTGGGGTATCCAAGACAGAATTTCTATATTTTTGTTCCCCATAACGTTCCTGGTGTGTTCATGCATATATGTCACATGTATTATGAATGAGTATAATGTAGAGAATGCTTCTACATGGAAACCAATTCACGATTGTTGGAAGGAGCAAGAACTTCGCATATAATCATATATTATGGTGGCATTGGAAAACTAAAGTCACTCCAACACTATGAATGAGCTAATTTGGGTACCTTATGGGGTGGTTAATTTAGATATGAATATCTGTACTATATTTATTCAATGCAATAGTATGTTTTGGAGTACCTTACACACATCAGATGACAAAATACGATCTTACGAACCCTAAATATTTATCTACCGCCGTAAAATCGGTGATCTAATATATCTATATTCAACTACCTACATAAAATCAGTGTTCTAATAAATCTATATTCAACTACCGTCACAAAATCAAGGATCGAAAATATTTAATTTCATCTACCTTCATAAAATCAGTGAAATAAAATATCTATATTCATCTACCGTCATAAAATCAGTGATATAAAATATCTATATTCATCTACCTTCATAATATCAGTGAAACAAAATATCTATATTCATCTACCGTCGTAAAATCAGTGATACAAAATATCTTCATTCATCGACCTTCAAAAAATCAGTTATATAAAATATCTATATTCATCTACAGTCATAAAATCAGTGATATAAAATGTCTATATTCATCAACCACCTAAAATCAGTGATATAAAATATCTATATTCATCTACCGTCATAAAATCTGTGATATAAAATATCTATATTCGTCTACCGTCATAAAATCAGTTATATAACATATATATATTCATCTACCGTGAAAAAATCAGTTATATAAAATATTTTTTCATGTACCGTGATAAAAGTAGTGATCTAAAATATCTATATTCATCAACCGTGATAAAATCTGCAATCTAAAATATTTATATTCATCTATCGTGATAATATCAGTGAAATAAAATATCTATATTCATCTACCGTGATAAAATCAGCGAAATAAAATATTTATATTCATCCACCGTCATAAATTCAGTTATACAAAATATCTATATTCATCTACCGTGATAGAATCAGTTATATAAAATGTCTATTTTCATCAACCTCCTAAAATCAGTGATATAAAATATCTATATTCATCTACCGTCATAAAATCAAAGATCTAAAATATCTATATTCATCTAGTGTGATAAAATCTGGAATCTAAAATATCTATATTCATCTACCGTCATAAAATCAGTGATCTAAAATATCTATATTCAACTACCGTCATAACATCAAGAATCTAAAATATCTATATTCATCTACATTCATAATATCAGTGATACACAATATCTATATTTATCTACCGTGATAAAATCAGTTATATAAAATATCTATATTCATCTACCATCATAAATCAGTTACATAAAAATCTATATTCATCTACCGTCATAAAAAAGTTATATAAAATATTTATATTCATCTACCGTAATAAAATTTAGAATCTAAAACATCTATATTCACCTACCGTCATCAAATCAGTGATATAAAATATCTACATTCAACTACCGTCATAAAATCAGTGATATAAAATATTTATATTCATCTGCCTTCATAAAATGTGATATAAAATATCTGTAATCAACTGCCGTCATAAAATCAAGGACCTAAAATATATATATTCATCTACCGTCATAAAATCAGTGATATAAAATATCTATATTCATCTACCGTCATAAAATCAGTGATATAAAATATCTATATTCATCTACCGTGATAAAATCAGGAATCTAAAATATCTATATTCATCTACCGTCATAAAATCAATGATCTAAAATATCTATACTTTACTACCGTCATAAAATCAGGAATCTAAAATATCGATATTCATCTACCGTTATAAAATCAGTTATATAAAATATCTATATTCATCCGCCGTCATAAAATCAGTGATATAAATTATCTATATTCATCTACCGTGATAAAATCAGGAATCTAAAATATCTATATTCATCTACCGTCATAAAATCAATGATCTAAAATATCTATACTTTACTACCGTCATAAAATCAGGAATCTAAAATATCGATATTCATCTACCGTTATAAAATCAGTTATATAAAATATCTATATTTATCTACCGTCATAAATCAGTTACATACAAATCTATATTCATCTACCGTCATAAAAAGTTATATAAAATATTTATATTCATCTACCGTGATAAAATCTGGAAACTAAAATATCTATATTCATCTACCGTGATAAAATCAGTTATATAAAATATCTATATTCAACTACCGTCATAAAATCAAGGATCAAAATATCTATATTCATCTACCGTCATAAAATCAGTGATAGAAAATATCTATATTCATCTACTGTCATAAAATCAGTGATATAAAATATCTATATTCATCTACCGTGATAAAATATCTATATTCATCTACCGAGGAATTACTAGCGTGTGTTCACGCACCATCGACAATGGCTAATTTGGTATGAGATCATAAGATATACAGCACGCTTCTTCTGAACTTAATTCCATAATTTATAAGAAATGTTTCGTCCATATGTGTTGTAATCGATTTTATCTTTAAATGTGGGTGAATATTTTGCTGAACTCCCAACATTTAGTAGAAGATCACGTGTTTATATACCACTGAGTCAGTCCAGCGTGGTCTTGACAGAATATGCTTTCAACCGACGCTGGATAGGTCTCACTGCGGACCTAAGCCCTTTCAGAATGTGAGGATGATAGTGAGATAATACCACATGTGCTCCGGCAACGCCAATTGCCAGCTACGTTTAGGTTTACAGCAAGTGTCGATTGCATTGTGATACATAGATATAAATTTAGCATCAACACAACATACTACCTGTTGTAACAACTGCTTGTCCGTCAGTTCACTATAACTACACGTGCTATTGAAGTGAGATAAAGGTAAGTGCATCATTTTCTAAATTCTACATAACATGCTGGAGACACATTACTCGAGGTTACCTACCATCATAATGCTATTGTGTACCAACTTAGGTTCAAACCTAAAATTTTATCCTACGTGCTCTTAAATGCATTTCAAATAGTGTCTCATGGGTTAGGAACGACTGTAACATGTACACTCATGTCCATAATTATTGCCGCATATCTATAAATATGTTATTGTAGGAATATAATTTAATAACGAATTCCCCCGTATTTCTTATAATGTTAGTATGTGTATAGTCGGCAAAGACATGTACGTGGCAAACTTCATGTTAAAAGAGCAGTAAAGAAGAACAATAAAACAAAAATAAAACTTTCTTGTCCATTTAGCATAATTTTGTTTTCTCATTGTAATTTTCGTATTTATAATTTTTTCCTATGGAATTTACCACAAATACACATTTCCCGACTATACACATAATATCAGTATTAAAAGTTCGCTGCAAAAATCATTATCAAATTATATTCTTACAAGTAGTTATAGATATGCGACATTCATTTTGGACATGGAATGTAATTTTTAAGTTTTACGTCCCACGGTTATGCCGGTTAGGCTAAAGGAGACGGTGATGATGAGTAATGAATGAAATGGTGGAATAAAGAAAGTGAGAGGAAACGGGAGAACCCCGAGAAAACTCACGAGCACAGTGTAAGTCCACACGGCGCGAGCTGGGATCGAACCAGGGACTCCCAAGCACCGGAGGTGAACGCTCTACCACTGAGCCACCACGCCCCAATTTTGGACATCAGTATACATAATATTGTTTCTGGATTTATCACATATTACTCGTAAAATGGTACTGTTTAGTTAACCTTTAGGAATATGAATGTAGTGGTTATAATAATACGCTTATGGTTAAGAACAATTGTATATTATTAATTATTCTTTGACTGTGTAATGTGATACACTTCTTTCCATCTAAATTGGATAGATGTCAATATTATCAATTTACTTTAAGGCGCAAAATATGCCACTTGTTGCCAATAATAAATGATAGATGTGCCAATGATATACCAGGTCCTCAGATAGGTAGTGCTGTATTTGCACTGTATACGGTTGCCACTTGTGCTTCTGTAGCAGCCTATAAACTGGACTGGAACTCACGTTACATTGGATGGAGAGACGACGTGTGCTCCGCTTTGGTGACATCGAGAAGGAGGTTAGCACTGCCGTAACTAATGCGTCTTCTATTGCTGTCCGCGGTCGTCCACTATGGTGTCTGTCTGCGACCGTGCCTGTCTTCTCAAATTTGGTTAATTACTGTGCGACTGCTACATGTGAGACAGGTAGACACAGATGTAGTGTGTTGTGAATGACACTGATTGAAATCGGCTGCTACTGCAGGGGCACTTTTCCCATCCCACAGTCTGACGATCTGGATGCGTTCCTCAGTTGTTAAAGGTATGGTTCATCACCTGCAAGAAGAGGAATAATCACATTGAGTTGTCCATAACTTCTCACCAAATAGAGACACCAAATAGATTTCAGATTTGACATCCTGAGAAAATTCTAACCATGCATCGCATAAGCTAGCTATCGTTTGAAATAAAAAATTGAAATTCAAGATGGCGGCCGTCAGCGAAACACCATCCGAAAGGTTTGCTCTTGCCCTGCTGTATATTGCCTACATCAAGTTTTATATATATATATATATATATATATATATATATATATATATATATATATATATCAAATAATGGAAATACATTGTAAAATAAACTTATATTGCAGTTCGCAACAGTTTCGTTCTTGAATTAAATACACACAAATTCTATTGAGAAAGTGAATTAATTATTATTTATTATCATTTCGCTCAACACGTTCAGTCATATTAACAAACCAAAATCACTTTAGGTATTAAATAGATATGTAATATTAATACAATATATCTACTTTGTTGTATTTTATTAATAAATTAACAAAATTAATAGTACTCATGGAGAACTGCTGTGACATCTCAAACCCATAACCTCTCCCGACTAACACATTTACGTAGAAACATTTAAAATATTAACATCGTTCACCACTCGCTCAAGGAAAATTTCTATCTAATAGTAATTGAAGAGATTATGGGTATCGGCGCAGAAAACACATATATGGCTGGAATTGGTTCTGATGATGAATCCTGAAATGTGAAACCAAGCATTGTCATGGTGTGAATACCACTGTCTAGCTGTTCATCTTTCAGAATGTTTATGACGACGGATCTACGCTAATGGTTGTAACAAATGTCAGTAAAACTTCTTACTTACAGTTTAACCATATGGCACAAACTTGTGATGCATGATCCTCAACATATGACAAAAAAGAAATATAACTTGTCTATCGTTTTTGGTATCTACGATCCATGTCCCTTCCATTGGGATGACATTACATGGTCATATATGTAAGACCATTACTCATTTTTTGCGATGATACTAGCCAGGGCGATAGGAACGTTTATATTTGCTTTCTCCTCATTGATGGTGAGTGTCTTTTTAGTATTGCGTACAAATCTTCGGTACAAATTTCGCTCATATATGATCTATGCCAAGATCTTCGTGTAAGACTTATTGATATGATACGATGGAAGTATTTACTACAAAGTGTACAACTTTGCTTCCGCCGTTTTCCGATAAGTGGCTACAACGGTAAGTAGCGTCGAAATAAACAGATCGCAGACGTCAGGCAGTTAGCTTGGACCTCTGTCAACATAACCCCATTCAAGCATTAGTCGATTTGTGTGTGCATTGTAAAGTTATTCTCGATTGAAAATGTCAGGTTACGAGCCAAATTCTCGACATTTGGGGGAGGGTCTTCTTTTTTGTTTTAATATGAAGAAAACTGCGGCTGAGTCTCATCGAATGCTCTCAAGTACTTATGGTAAGGACGCTATTAGTGAGAGAACGGTGACTTTAACGTCGAAGACCGGCATAGTGGTGGAAGACAGAAAATTTTCGAAGATGCAGAATTGGAGATATTGCTGAGTGAAGACTCGCGTCAAACCCAAGAAGAATTGGCATGATTATTGGGAGTGACACAGCGAGCCATTTCAAAACAACTCAAAGCCATGAGTATGATTCAGAAAGAAGGAACTTGGGTCCCGGATGAGTTGAAACCAAGAGACGTTGAACGGTGTTTGTGTTTTTGTGAAGAGTTGCTTCAGAGGCAAAAACGGAAGGGATTTCTGCATCGCATTGTGATCGGGGATGAAAAATAGGCTTATTACGATAACCCTAAACGCAAAAAATCATGGGGATATCCCGGCCATGCTTCCACGTCGACGGCCAAACCGAATATTCATGACTCCAAGATCATACTCTGCATTTGGTGGGAGTAGCTCGGCGTCGTGTACTATGGGCTGTTAAAACCAAGTGTAACAATCACAGGTGATCGTTATCCAACGCAATTAATGCGTTTGAGCCGAGGATTAAAGGACAAACGGCCGCAATACAGCGAGAGGCACGACAAAGTGATTGTGCAGCACGACAACGCTCGACCCCACATTCCAAAAGTGGTCAAAACGTACTTGGAAACGTTAAGATGGGAAGTCCTACCCCACCCGCCGTACTTTCCAGACATCGCTTCCTCTGATTATCACCTGTTTAGATCGATGGCGCATGACCTGGCTGACCAACACTTCCGATCTTATGACGGAATCAAAAAGTGGATGGATTCGTGGATCGTCTCCAAAGATGAAACATTTTTGCGACGCGGCATTCGTACGCAGGCCGAAAGATGGGAGAAGATTGTGGCCAGCGAGGGACAATACTTTGAATAATGTCTGGGTAAGCAATTTGTTTCATTAAAGCGTCATATTTTGGGGAAAAAACGGCGGAAGCAAAGTTGTACACCTTATACCTTGCAGTTCAGAAACAGTCAGTTTCGATTGCCTCTAATAAATGAACTTATCTGGATAATTTTCTCTCCATTCTTACTGATCAACGTGCAACCTGGAGAGTCATTACCCTCCACGAACATTCATGCAGCTGGAGAAACATGCATACCAATGAAAAGAACGATCTTTAATACATGTTCGAATGCTACATGAAACATATTGTACGTATTTGCAGTTATTTTGTCAAGTTTGAAACGGCACTTATCACAGATTATCATTTTTCTTACAATCAATCATTTCGAATTTCAACATGGCTCACACAACACGGCGTACACAATCATGCTTCAGTCAAATTTACCTGTTAGGGGCCGCGGTGGCTCAGTGGTAGAGCGTTTACCTCTGGTGCTTGCGGTCCCTGGTTCGATCTCAACCAAGTGAACTTTTTGGTAGACAAACATATTGTGTGTGGGTTTCCTTGGGGTTTTCCCGTTTGCTTCCACTTTCTTCATTTCACTTATTTCTCATCACCACCGTCTCCTTTAACCTAACATGCATATACGTGGGACGTAAAACTCAAAGATTTCGTTTTTTCAACCTTTCCTGGACTCACATTATAAAAAATGCTGTGACGACATCCTGACGCATTGCCATACTAATTTACGTAGAAAATTCTGAGAGACAATAAACGTTTCCCAGAAAAAGAACAATGTGAAATTACATGTAAACTAAGAGCTGATGTAAAAACGGAAATTCAATTATAACATTTTTTTTTCAGGTACTCACTACTCGAGTTTCTCCATTATATTGAAAGAACTAAGAGACTTGTAACAAATGTATAAATCGTATTCAGTTCCAATTTGATTACAAGAAATTTGAGAAACACAGGAAACAAAAATGTGGCATTTACATTGACACATAATATCTTTCACTCAAGAGAAGCCCAGAACAATGAATCAAAATTCTTGATTAACTTGAGTTCATCGTATATGTTGATCTCGGTTTAAACATCAAACTTTAGACAATAATATTACATTGTGGTGTTATTACGAAGCATAGCAGACGAAAATACAACGCAGTTACCATCTAATGCATTACAGCTTATTATCTTTCCACAACAACGATGCCCATAATGGACACAAGCAGGGTTGGATCCAGGATATTCTGAGGGGGAGTGCACCAATAACTACCAATAACTACGCGGGCTGGGATCGAACCCAAGACCCTATGCACCAGAGGTGAACGCTCTACCACTGAGCCATCAGTAAAAGTTGGTCAGAATAGCCAAGTGGTTTCGATGCGTTCGGCTACAGATCATGAAGCGCAATCCACTGGGATTTCGACTCGCTCTGAAGAGCATGGTCGAAATTTTTACTGACCTGAATATATTTGTGTTCGTGTCCCTTTCAACTTCGGTAAGGATTAATATCCTCAACGAGAGAACTCGGGTACTCAGGAAACTAAGGAATAATTGATTGATCTTTTTTATTTTTATTTTTTAAAAAAAATAGAACACTTACCTATGGTGCATGGATCTGTGCTTCGATCCCTGATCAAATATCTTGGGGTGTTCCCCTTTTCTCCCACATTGCCATTTTACCGATTATTCTATTATCATCCACTTGCCTTAGTCATCTGTTCACCTTAGCATAAAGGGCCTAAACGTGGGACGTTAAACTACGAGTTTTCATTTCCTTTATTTTTAGTGTTACAGTTTAATATCCTGAAATGTATTTCGTTAACTCTTATAGGTAATAACGAACAATGGGCATAAAACAGAATTATTATTTTATTATCCTTTGAAGTATTCTCTGTAGTTTACATATCCACAAGTCTTGTTTATCATTTTATGTTTCTCGCGTGTTCAATTCACGATATGGTTGGTTATATTGATTTGTGTGGTCTTTCTCTTCCTATTGATATCACACTGTTGCTCCATAATCATACATTATGCATATATTATTATTGGTATCGTGACTGTACGACGATAATGATTTTGAGGTCTTTCCAGGTTATATCAATTCCACATATGAATCTATTTTAGAGCTATGTATACGGGAAGTGAATATGTCTTATAAGCAACAGCATAAATTTGTTCTTGAAAGGTAATATGTTTCAATTATAATTTTCAAAATATGTATATTACAATATCACTCTCTTAAGAGACTAAAGATTTAAATAACATATGCTTCCTTTAGAAAAGTTTCCAATAACTTATATTTGTCTGCGAACCTTTTTTTCAAAGTATATTCAAATATTTATAAATTTGATGGTAAGAACTGTAGTCAAAAACAGATCAGATATCAGGGTTGCCATTGGTTTTAGAACAAATGCAGAACTATGCGTGGAACTGTAGAACGGCCGTGTGCAGAGAACTGAGCATACGGTAATAGTGTAAAATGAGTGGTATATCTGATTTTCAAAGAGCAAGATTGTTGGCACTCTGTTATGTGGTGCAGGCGAGACGCAATTTGAGTGTGTCAAGAGGGACAACGCCCAAAGTAATGAAAGCCTACTTAACACACAGGGAAATCACATCGGTAATGAGGAACTCTGGTCGGAAGAATTTCCGCAGCGACAGATCCTGCCGAGCTTCAAATGGAAAGTCACTCAGAACTGTCATGTAACTTCGGTGAAGGAACTCACGCAGTTCCTTTTACAATCTAAGTAGATAATCACATTCCGCATCGAATTACGTGAACTTGACGTATAAGATCAGGTTACATGGGGTAAAGCACTGATATTGGGCTATAACGGTGTCATGTCACATGAATCACTGACCACTGGAAATATGTGATATGGTCTGAACGTCATTATTTGCGTTCTCCACGTTGTTAAAGTGTGGAGAACGCAAATAATGGCAAATGATTTACAGTGTTTTCGCCCAGGCGTGAAACAAAGGCGCTGAGTCTGTAACACTTTGTGTCGGAATATAATGGTTTTTGCTTAGTCCTGTGCTGACACTTACCAATGATGTCACTACCGTAACAGTTACGGAATGGGCCATGGAGCACTGAGTAAATTAAGTCATTTGGGTCACAATTTTTATTCGATTCATTTGTGTTCAAAAGTTAGGTACAAAGAGTTTCATTTTTAAGAAAAAAATTATTACAGAGTCAATACATTTGCTAAGAACTTTTCTATTTTTATATAATGTCAAGTTTTGTCAGTATTCAACACGGTTACTTTAGGTTGAAACTATTTAGAGACGAAGATGATCCACTAATCCTTATCCTTAAGAATGTAAATTTTTAACGAATATAATGATACATTTTCTACATTATTTTCATGAAATATAACATATGATCTATTTGTGACTTGAGAATTGGGTATATTTTGTAATGGAATCAAAAACACACATCGAAGCGAGCCCATTTCATGTTTCGAAAGTACACAGTAAAAAATGGTTTGTTAATTCAATTCAATTTTAACACAAGGGAGTGGTTCCAGCGTCACTACCACTATGCGGTGTTAGTTCAGCACATACCCCGCGGTGTTGGCGTTTAACACAGGGGTGTGTTATGTCTTCAACACACAACCGGTGTTGAGCCGTGCCATAAGCGTTAATGAACCACAAAACTACTCCCCCAAAATATATTAAATCGCCTATATGCGTAATGTGTTCACATTATGTTGAGTCTAAAAAAACACTTTAAACAAGTAAAAAAATGTATTCAAGTTGCGGGCGAGATTGCACGAACTACCAACCTTTCAATTACTAGCCGCGTGCTCTTCCGACTTGACCACGGAGGCGATGAAGAAAACGTCGCTTGTAGAGGAATAAACTGTTGAGGTCTTTTGAATTTGGCTAATCAGAATGCACCTTTAAGCCGCGTATATTCGACGTTAACCGTTCGGGATAAGATAAAATCTGCTCGCCATATTTTATAACCTAATTTTATAACAAAGTCACGACTGTCTATTTTATTCCATATTTACTTTCAAATGATCGGCGCCAGTTTCCATCTAATAAAGTTGATGCGTTTGTTGCTTCTAGTACACAATCGCGTAGAAAAAGAGGCAATAAATGCATCAAATGTGGGAGATGAATTTAGAACACATAAATGGCACATGCCTAGCACATCTTGTGCTGTTAGAGTTTTTCAGAAACATTATGTAAAACAATTGAAAACACATCGCGCAGTTTGCCTTTTGAAGTTTTGCGGATTTGTTTAAGCATTTATTTCTACTGTGTTTGTCTGTAGCTTCAATTCATAAGCCTTTATAATTAAATGCCCAACATATTTGGTAATCACGCAGAACACAACACCGATGATTCTACACTTGTGCTAATTTAACACTCAGGCTGTGTGTCATTTCAACTACCGGCATTTGCCACACAACCTTAAATAGAGAGCGAATTATTCTAACCACTTGTTTGTGTTATATTTTAACACAATCGTGTTAACACATATGTATGTCGTTGAAATAATACAACGATTTTTTACAGTGTAACATGTTTAACATGAAATATGATGTGCCCTTTTATTAGGCTTCTCAATCTTCGTTTATTTACTTATTTCTTTAATTTTACCATCTCTTTCAGCATAAAGAGTTTATGAGCCGGGGATTAGCAATTTACGGTGGAATTCAAAATACTGGGTTCAAGGTGGAATCCAAACCACCGGGAAAAGTAGTGTTGACAAGTAACGGGTCCAAATGGATGAATCTAGTTGCGGGATGACACTTAGTGCAACTGTTAGAAAACATGAAATGAAATCTTTGAGTTTTACGTCCCAAGGTTATGCCGGTTAGGCTAAAGGAGACGGTGAAGATGAGAAATGAATGAAATGGTGGAATGAAGAAAGTGGGAGGAAACAAGAGAATCCCGAGAAAACAAACGAGCACGGTGTTTGTTCCCACAAAGTCAGCACGGCGCGAGCTGGGATCGAAACAGGGACCCGAAGCACCGGAGGTGAACGCTCTACCACTGAGCCACAGCGCCCCCTGCACCTGGTAGAAGATGTGAATATATATGTGTGCAAAGTTGTAGCGGCTGAGCGCCATAAGAAAAGTAGGAGGTCAAAGTTGGTGGGGGAACGGCTACGCTATTGAACCGTGAAAATAGTAGAAGATATGCAACACAAACGGTGGTAGTTTTACACACTGGCAAAAGAATAATGGGCAGAATTCATTACAAACCTACGCCGCCATTTTGAAATCTGTGATTTTTTTTGAAATCGAAATGTAATCATATGATATATTAATTAGGGCCAGCATGTTCAAAAAGAGTCAATTTTGAGCTTTAGTGATTGTTGTCTTCACTTATTTGGAAGATTTAATATATCTTTATAGTTATTTACGAAAATGTAGGAGACTGATACTCGTATGTTGAAAGTTTGGATTATCACGAAAGCACGTTTAAGTTAAACATATCTACAAGCCAAGAAAATTAACAGTGAAATTTGAATAATAATATTGTAATAATATATAACGTGGATTTGGCCTAAATCTTCCAAATAAGTGCAGATAACGATTGCTAAAATTCATAATTGACTTTCTGGGAACACGCTAGCTTTAATTTATATATCACATGACTGGCTTTCCATTTAAAAAATATCACAATTTCAAAATAGCGGATTTTAAGATGGCGGCGGAGGTTCATGATATACTCTGCTCATTTTTCTTTTGCCAATATGTAAAACTACTACCGTTTGCGTTGTCTATCTTTTTCTATTTTCACGATTCAACAGTTTATTTGATGTATTTCAATAACATAGCATAGCCCTTCTCCCACCAACTTTGATCCCTCCCCCTCCGTTTCTTATGGCGCTCAGCCGCTATAACTTTACACATATACATATTTTCACATCCTGTACACAGAAATCCGTTCTCCGGGCAGCGGTATATTGTACAAATATACGGTATCCTCTTGCTTACTATAGAAATCAGTACGGAGCATACGTTATCCGTATGCTACATAGGCAGTATACTTAGATGTTACATCATGCCGTTGCAGAATGTCTGACATCTAACAGTTTTCCATATATCACATGCATATAGTTATGTTACCTTCGTCAGCTATATGTTATATACGTCCATTTGTATGTGAGATCCTGACCGCCTACATTGTTTCATACAGAAAGTACGTATAGATGGAACACTTATACAGCAAGTATTATAAAACATGCGTTTTCAGTTATACGTCTGCTGTACGTTAAGTGTAAAAACTACAGGAATTACGCATGTAACCTATCTTTTTAAGTACGCCACCTACATTTTTTCTCAGTGTATCAGGTGCACTGTGTTTCATCCCTCAACTTGATTCATCCATTTAGACCCTTTACTTGTGAGTACCGATGGACTATACACTCGCCAGTAGACTATCGGTGAGGGATCAAGCTTCCTAATGGAAACGATTGCTCCATTTGTAATCAATCAAGGACAAGGAGTTGAGTTCATCGTAATTACAAGGGTATTCAATACCACCTTCATCTTGGATATGTTGCGCTCATTAAATTATACGGGAAACTATTTTACTTTTTGCGCCGAAGTAAGACGGAAATTGAAGATTATGATTGTACTGATTTATTCTGTGTAGTTATTAGATTATCCTAGTTTCCTGAAAGTGAATTTATTTTGTACATAAATATAACATTATTGAAAATAGCAAAAAGTAGAAACTTTATAATGATTTGAAGTATTTCCTTCAGTTATGCTTGGAAATTAAAAGAAATGAGAAATATAGAAAGATAGCACAATGTCTTGGGAAAACAAAAGTTATAATATTAACGAGTTAGATTGAAGTTTGTGGGTTAAATTAGTAAAATTGTTATCATCAATTACTCATTTGTCTTATCTGTATCTCATATTGGCATCTGGTAGTGCACTAACGTACTCTGTAATAAGTGAAAGTTGGTCTGAGGGACGAATATGAAGCACATATTGATTCTGCTGTTCTCAAGCGCTAAATTCAAGACGGTTAATATTTGTTTGAAGATCTGGTGAGTGAAAATTAGGGATGGGCAAAATCGGTTTTTATAAAAACCGAAAACCGGTTTCTATAAAAACCGAAACCCGAAAAACCGACATTTCGGTTTTCTCCAAAACCGGTTCGGTTTTCACCGAAACCAGTTTCGATGAAAACACATTAAACTATTTCTGTGGAAGTGGATTCGGTTTCCGGAGAACAACGAAACACCATTCTGGTCAGAAATAGAACAAATTTTGGAAAAAAACCGGAATCGGTTTTGAAGAAAACCGAAACCGGACCAGGTAAAAAACCGAACCGGTTTTGTAGAAAACCGATAACCGGTTTCGGTGAAAAACCGAACCGGTTTCGAAGAAAACCGAAACCGGTTTTTCTAAAAACCGGAAACCGAAAAACCGGTTTTTGTGCCCACCACTAGTGAAAATCCAGCTGAAACAAACCGTTCGAAATGAAAAGCGCTCCACACACAATTGAAAAGCTTTCGGGAACGGCAAAGACCGGGTTCTACTTCCGCTCGGAAATCCTTCATATATTTGAACGTATTCTGATGGTTCGGATTCTACCTTAAAACTGTAGGTCCACACAAGCCCGTAGCCAAACATTAAGAGAGGGAGAAGTGAGTCCTTGTTTTGGGTGCTAACGGTCGAAATTTATCTTATATTTTTATATATACATACTAACAGAAAACTATGCGTCTCAGGAATGGTAAAGGTGGTCAGACCCATCCACTCTCTAACTACGGGCCTCAACGCTAAGAAGGAACCTAACTCAACCAGTAAACGATAAACCAAACTTAAGAGAGCAGATCACAGCGATTGTGTGATAAATTGACCAGGGTCTCTGCCGGTCAATAGCATGCACTTGAACACCTACATTATGGACGATTCGTATTCTACCCATATCCAGTGTGATGTTAATAAAATAGGTCTATTTTTTGTTGGATAGTTGGAATTTAATGTTCCTTTTCAGTACCAAAGATATATGTCACGCCGAAGAACAGTTCAAGATGGATTCAAAAATCAAAAATGTCTTAAAATTTCAAACTCTCTGGCTACAAGTTGAACCTTGCACCAAAGCTGAGTGCAGTAGAAAATAATGCTTTCTTTAATTTTTTGTGATCTCTATTTCCCGCACAAAAATAAGGAAAATAAATGTAGATCTTTCTTTAAAGAAATGATGCAAAAAGTTGTACAAAAATTCCTCCACTCCTCATTAAGTATACAGTGTTGTACGGAAAGTGATTAGACTGGCCACCGAGCAGCCCTTTAGTCGTCAAATGTTGGTGCACAAATGTTGGTGCACGAATCGTGGTTAACCAGTGCTACCTCGATCAGTCGTTGCTGAGTATTGGTAGAATAACGGTCTCTTATCGTGCGAACTATGTTTTAAAACTACGTCAAGATTTTTGGAAGCTCAAAATGCAGTATTCGCTTGAGAAGCAATGATGTCATTAATGCATACTTCAAGCTTGGGTAATCTTCTTCGCACTAAAAACTAACTAACTAACTCTATGGCCTATGGAACCCGGAGGTCCACTGCCGCGTTCACAAAAGCTCTCCACTGACTTTCTATCCTTAGCTAATTGCATCCAGTTTCTACTTTGTATTCCTATCTCTGCGAGACCCATCTTAATATTATCCTCCCATCTGCGCCTAGGTCTTCCTAATGGTCGTTTTCCTATGGGTCTACCAGTCAAGACTTTGAAAGCGTTTCTACTTTCTTCCATTCTAGCTACATGACCTGAACACCTAAGCCTCCTAGACTTGACGACCCTAACAATGTTGGGTAAACCGTATAAACTATGTAGTTCCTCGTTATGAAGCTTCCGCCATTCCCCATTCTCGTTTCTCTTGGGTCCGAATATTCTTCTCAGGATCCTGTTCTCAAATACTTTCAGTCTATGTTCTTCCCTCAGAGTAAGCGACCATGTTTCGCAACCATACAGAACAACAGGCATGATTATCGTTTTATATATTTTAAGCTTCAAATTCCTCGACAGAATTCGCGACGATAAGAGATTTTGAACCGAATAGTAACACGAATTCCCTGCTTTTAGTCGACATTTAATTTCTTCGTGAATATGATTTTCGTCTGTTAATATTGATCCTAAATATTTGAAAGTATCCACTTTATCAAAAGTATTATTTAATATTTTAACGCCTCCACAATTTGCCGTATTACGGTCCCGATGCACTTCCATGTATTTAGTTTTATCTGCATTTACTTCTAAACCCATGTCCCTGCAAGCGTTTAATAAGATCTCTGCATTTATTTCTACTGTTCTCCTCTCAACCCCTATTAAATTTACATCAGCAGCATATACCATAACCTGGTGAGTACCGTTCAACTCTAGGCCCTGCTTGCTATCTTTGATTTTCCTTATAGCGTATTCCAGCACAAAGTTAAATAATAATGGCGACAACGCATCTCCTTGTTACAGGCCATTTTCGACGTGGAAGCTCGTGGACAAAAATTTTCCTACCCGGACTTTACTTTGAGATTCACTTAAACATGTCTTAATTAATCTAATTAGCTTTCTCGGTATTCCAAGTTCTGTAAGAACGTTGTATAATGTTTCTCTCCTAACCCCGTCGTAAGCCTTTCTAAAATCAATAAATAGTTGATGTACCGGGGTATTGTATTCCCACTTCTTTTCGAGTATTTGGCGAATGGTAAATATTTGGTCGATAGTTGATCGATTTCGTCTAAATCCGCACTGATAATCTCCAATAATTTCATCTGCGTATGGGGTCAGTCTTGCTAACAGAACATTTGAAAGGATTTTATAGGATTTTGACAGAAGAGAAATGCCTCGATAATTATTACAGGATCTTCTTCTTCGGACACATCCCTGTAATCTTCTTCGGACACATTCCCCATAATTAAATAGACCTACCAGAACGCAGTATAAAAATACCGATAGTAGTCAAGAGTTAAAGAGACCTACTAGGACTAAGTCCTGTCAAGAGCTGAGGTTTTTCGTTAGTATAGAGAGTTCAAGAATGGACAGGAAGACGTGGAGGACGACGAACGCTCTGGACACCTTTCCACGAGTCGTATGAACGAAAATCTCATCAAAGTGAGTTAACTCGTCGTAGAAGACAGAAACTAACTAACTCTATGGCCTATGGATTCCGGAGGTTCAATGCCGCGTTCACAAAAGCCAGAGATATGGATTAAAAAAAACTAAAAATATATATATGAGAATGGATAAAAAAAAAACTTAAAAATATTACATTAATGTTGCGAAAGTATGGTGCCAATATAGGAGCTTGTATATCACTCGCCCACTTTTCCATCGAATAATTATAGTTTTAAGCTCATGGTAATGCATTTGGTCTCATTTCAGAAAAAATGACATACAGCATCTCCCATTCAACGTTTGATACATTTGAAAATCATTTGTATTGAAAGAAAGAATTTAACAGACACACAATAATTTCAGAAATGTAATACTAAGCTAAAATGACCAATATTCAAGGATGTATGATCCTAATTACTTCTGGCTATTACCTGGCGTAAGTATTTCACTTATACTAGACTTAATATTATATTATAACTTTGGATAAAGAGCTCCAATGATAGTAAATACTAGTAGCCTATCCTAGAATTTTTTTTTTAGTTTGCGAACCACTACAACGAACTTGATATTAAACTGTTTAATTAATGCTTGAATTCTGGCTATTTACTATGCAAATTGTTTTCAGTATAAGCACATATTTGTATCTAATGCGTTCAAGTTATATGTCTAGGTTAATACATCCTCTTTAAACTTCCTGAAATTGATCATACACAGTTCTATTGGAATTACTGAGAAAATGAAATCTTTGAGTTTAACGTCCCACGTTTATGCCTGTTAGGCTAAAGGAGATGATGTTTAAAGCAAGTGAATGATGATGGAAGAATTGATGGAGGGAGAAAATAGGAGGAAACGAGAGTACCCCTGGAAAACCCACGAGCACGATGTTGTCCTCCACAAACTAACTTGACCGGGCATCGAATCAGGGACCCCATACACCAGAGGTACCACTCAGCCACCGTGACCACGATTTAATAGGAAAATTTATAGATAAATCTCAATTATACCTGAACCACTGTATCTGTATAGTTTCTATAATGTGATTAGAATGTAAATGCATAAAAAATGTCCACAGATGAGACATACCAATCTCATTAAATTGAACAAAATTATATGGGTGAGCCTAAAATCTCATGAGCATTTTGTAAGAAAATTGAGCAACAAATTTGTTTATAACTCAAAAATAAAAGTAGTGCAAGAACTACGTCACTAATTAAAATGAATCTGATACTGGAGTATACACAGTCATTAGTATCTTTATTACGACATTAGTAAGATTACAGAACAAAGTATGGTTAATGAGCTCTTTCCCAATATTCTGGTTAACACTTAAAATATAATTTGTGTTTCACAAAAATAAAGTCCAAAGCTGATACATAGTGAATCGAAAGGTGAGGTTCAGCTGGACATTATATGACTGTCTGAGAGTAAATTCTTATTTGTTGGTTGTGAGAAGATTGAATACACGGGGTTGGTAACCTTATTACCTACCGTACTGGATATCATAAGATGATATGTAGTTGGCAGTCATATTACCTGGTGAACATCACATGGTGACATGGAGTTGGTAGGCCTATTACCTACTAAATACCATATGATGACATGAAGTTGGTAACCTTATTACATATTGAATATCATGTGATGATATGGAGTTGGTAGTCTTATTACATGGTGAACATCATATGTTAATATGTACTTGGTAGCCTTATTGCCTACCAAATATCATTAGTCTTATTACCTGATGAACATCATATGGTGATATGTCGTTGATAGTATTACCTACGTATTATCATATGAAGACATGGAATTGATAGTCTTATTACCTGATAAACATCATATGGTGATATGTAGTTAGTCTTATTACCTATTGATTCTCATATGATGACATGGGGTTGGGGGTTGGCAGTCGTATTACCTGGTGAACATTATATGGCAACATAGAGTTGGTAGCCTTATGCCCTAGTAAACATACAACAACACCGAGTTGACAATCGTATTGCCTACTGAAGAACTTATGCTGGCATGGAATTGCCATTTTCATTACTCATGAACGTCATATGGCACTCTTATTACTTGGTGAACATCATATGGTAGTAAGAAGTTGGCCGTGTTATCGTGCAGCAACATTTGAACTCACCTCGAAGTGCTTATTTAGAAAGTTCCTTGTTGAATGCAGTGTTCACACTCTCATTGGCACTGACGAATTCATTAAAGGAACATAATTGTCATAGAAGGCGAAGACCACTTGAGTGACATTGTGCTTTCTTAGTCAACTCTTTCTGGATCGCGGCAATACGGTAAATACAATTTTATTATTCACACCTTGAATTTTGAATTGAATTAGTATAATCAGGTTCCATATCTTGCGTGTATTGTGTGGAGAAGGAACAGAATGTAGTTACACATGATAATAAAATTTCCAGAGATTTCTACCTGTTTTTCTTCCTGCTTATCTTTCAGCTTCTGCTGCACAAAGTAGAAAAGTAAATTTCACTACGAAAACGAAAATCGGTAAAATAAATTAATAATAATTACCCAAATCCTCCAAGATGTAAGAAAGCTTGAAAGGCAGTCGGTGAGTGAAAGAAAGTTTTGGAAAGAAAAGAAAGCGAGAAATATATAGTTTGTTCCTTTGATTTATTAACACACTATAGAACTCAAAGTTCATATTTTAGTAAAATTAACTTGATTCATTTCAGCAGTATGTAGAGAAAATATTGTAGTCGAGTTGTAAGCTAATAATCGCCATCATTGAAATTATTACATTGTATATAAACAGTTTACAAGTTTCTGATTAACTTTAATGTCTCTATTTTTTCTTTCTTGGTAGTGTAATTGTTCATCTGTGCAAGGCTCGAAACGAATTGGAACTACCACCATTTACAGTACCTGAAGGTTACAATAAGAAACTACCTCCATATCAAGTGGTGGACGGAACAGGTAAATTCTTAACAGATACATTTTTAATATATAATTTCATTTCTTTGGATGAAAAGATCCACTATATTTCAAAGGAAAAATGAAATGAAATCTTTGAGTTTTACGTCCCACGATTATGCCGGTTAGGCTAAAAGAGACGGTGTGATAAGTAATGAATGAGATGTTGGAATGAAGAAAGTTGAGGAAACGGGAGAACCCCGAGGAAACCCACGCACACGGTGTTTGTCCACTACAAAGTTTACTTTGCGAGGGCTGGGATCGAACCCGGGACCCTAAGCACCAGAGGTGAACACTCTACCACTGAACCACCGCGGCCCTTTCTTCAAAGAACTTAACATGGCTAGAAAAGATAGAGACTGCATTTAGTATTATCTTTACACTTTAACCTTTCTACGCCCGCCAGCGATTTGAACAAAATTGTAGACTCTCGCGTTGGGGGCCCTGTTAACCCCTTAATTAAAACAGAGTCAAGATTGATACATCATTGGAAAGCTTATGGAACACGGATTCCAAAGGGGTAACGTTTGTGCAATTACCGATCTATTCGTAAAAGAAGAACAAACAAAAATTCCTAACAATATGAAAACAGAATTTGAGGGGGGGGGGCCTTTGCCAACATTCGAAGTCACCCTAAGCCGACAAAATGATGCTAATGTGTAGGCAACATATTTGTGACAATAATATAAAAAATAGCAATTGGTGCAATACAAAGGAAATATTCTCAAAAAAATTATTCGTAAAAGTTAGTTATTGACTTTGATATTCGCCCCCATAAGATAGTACCAGATTATATGCACATCATTTTCGCTGCGCACATCATGTACAGCAACAAGAATTACGCTTCTAGACCAATTCTAGAAAAAAAGACATCTTGTATTTTATGGAATTCTCCTGAAAATAAATGTAATTTACGCATAATAACTGAGACTCAAAAAATTGGCCAATTTTACCCCCTCACCTCTCCTACATAAGAAACAAGTACACATACATGGTATTATCATGTAGTGGACTACTTCATTGCTTTACATACTAATTCTTATGAGTGTTACCCAAAGGGAGGAATGGCCCCTATAAAGCCTGATACAAAAAAAGCAAACAAAATAACACTAAATTTACCCTCCCCTCCGTCGTAGTATCTCGACACACGTAAAGTGCATATAGGCGAAAGCTTCATTCTTCAGAAACAATACCATAATTATCTTTCTAGCATAATTAGGGGCTGAGATATTGAGGTTTAAAAGTTTAACGCAGCAGATGAGTCAATGCGCATTTAAAGGTTAAATAAACGATTAGGCCTATTTTCTTGAAAAGAAAATACACATGGAGTCTGATAGATCTTGAAATACTTTAATTATTTTAGTAATTAATACTACTATGTACCCAGAATATGTCTTAACGAGGTTAGAGAATGTTCAGCTTATTGATTAATATGGGAAATATTTCTCTGTTTTCCATGCAATGAACTGAATTATGTTGCATGTATTCTACTGACGAAAATACTGACGAAAATAAGGTCGATCTGTTTCAAAAAGCATCTTCATCCTGCAATGATGAGTAAACGACGAGAGCTTCTAACTTTCAGCTATGTTGCCTCTTCAGAACATCATCCAACCTCTCACTATCAGCTTCACTGTGTTTACAGTCTAAGATACCAAACTTGAGTACCTCACACGCTTGCGCTATTCTGTATATTTTGCGTCTACTGATTCCTGATTTATTACCTCTCAAACAGGTGATGACAGACAAGCATTTACTAATTAAATTGAAAACTGCAGTGGACAAGTAGCAACGATCACAACAAAACATTTCTTCTCACGCAGTATTCATGCACTTTCAATCCATTGGAATACATAGGACCTACGCCCACTACGCCGTGTTTCTTAATTTCCCATCAGCGCCGTGACTTAGATTTTTTCTAGGTTAGCAAGCAATAATACGCGAATTTCGGACACCTAGAATTTTTTTCTATTTCTTGGACGCCTCATTTCACCTTTCTCTTACTCTTTATGGGCCCTCGAAGCCTGTGGGCATTTCCACACTGCAAGGTCTGTGGGGCCGTTAGTTACGTCTCTGGGCCCGTTCCATACATGACAAATTAATTAAGGGATAACATTGAGTAATCTCAAAGTCATACGAATAAATATTATTTCTAGGGCCCCTAATAGCAATATTTTTTTTTACTGAAATGGGCCCACGACACATTTTTGTTTTATTTACCTTTGTGTGCTGTTGAGTTTATGTAATGAGGTGAACCTGTTTCATGCTTCATTTAAAAATTTTGTCTTAAAAATGGGCCCCCTGCGAACGGCGGAGAGCTTCCTTGGGGGCAGTTGCCCCTGCCCCCCACAAGGTACGGCCGTGTTTCCCATATCAAAGAAATGATATTAAATATGTTCTCATGTAATATGTATTTTTATTACTTCCTCAGCTGCAGTTGAAGGTGTTCAGAATTATCTTGTTCACGGTATTAGGATGAAGGTTCTTCCTGTTTGTTGCAACATTCTCTGGTTTTTGATAACAAAGCCAATAACAAATACGGTTATGGATGATTATTCACACTTCCAAGAAGGTTTTGAATGCAGTTTCAACTTTTTTCAGAACAAATTTTGGAATTGAGGTTCATAATTTGTTAGCTTGGAGTTTAATTAATTTCGCGCAAGAAAAGACGGTGTTATCAGTTTACAGCTTTACAATAACTTTACCAAACCCAGTGCTCATTAAATAACCTAAACTGCGAGTAATGCTTCTAGATACAAATAATCTACTACTAATATGAATTGGAATGAAATAAAATGTTTATTTTAACTTCAGGTAAATGAGCGAAGATAAAAGAAACAGTAATGATAACACTATATGTATGATTGTAGGGAGGAAGCGGGGGAACTGGAGAACTCCGAGAAAACACATACATGCACAAGACGTTTTCATTACAAAGTGGATTTGGAGCAAGATGGGATCAAACCAGAGACGCGATGCACATGAGGTGAAATTCTACAACTGAACCACTGCGATTCCCTGTTGTTAATAATGGGTGTTTCAAGGGGCACTGTGGCTCAGTGGTAGAGCGCTCGATCGATCAGCAGCAAAGTAAGTTTGTGGTGGACAATATCGTATCCGTGGTTTACTCGGGGTACTCCCCTCACCCCACCAATTCTTCTATCATCATTCATTTGCTTTCACCATCGTCTAACTTAAGCTAAAGGGTATAAACGAGAGACATTAAACGGAAAGATTCCATTTTAAATAAAAACATACACAATTAAAATATGAAATCAGTGCAGTATTCATCATTAATAATTAAATAATCTGTACTCTCGTATATCAGGTTGCTTTAAAGTATTTGGTCTTTGATTGTCAAAATTGAGAGTATATTTATGAAATCACAAAATGCACCATCTTGTTCGATGTCCCTCTGTCACAATACTTTCGTCACTATAGAAAATTTGTTGTATCTGGTAAAACAAAAAACGTGACACGTGGTTTTCACGGGCTTCATCTGAAGCCAACCTAACACCATTCAGAAAGCACCACAGAGACCGAAATAAATTGTAGTTTAACAGTACACAGTCCAGGTTATACGGTGCGTGCATTAAAACTTCTCAGCTATTTCGTCACAATTTCTGTCGGGTTGTTCAAAATGTAAGTGGTCAGTACTTCTCAACGTAGTATACGACACACTTTCTTTGGACAAATTTCAGACGTTTCTTTTGAATTGCCAGGCACAGTCGCGATAGTTGTTGACAGTAGTTGCCCTTTGGCAGCAGCTCGAGATGTAACGATACACTTCCACCCCCCCCCCTAACGTAAAGCATAACTTTCATGGGTATCAGTTTGCTGTCTGTGTTGCTTTTTCTCCAATGGAACAGGAACATTTTTTTCATATTATTGTCGTACTTTATCCACTTTTCATCACTCATGGTCAACCGATTTACAAATGACTGTTCTTTAAGTTCTCGTAGAAGTATTCAGATAGGAATTCGATCTATTAAGTGTTCGAGTCAGATCATGTGACACCCAAATGTAGAGATGATTTTTGTATTTAGTTTTCTCCAAATAGTTTAACACCATTAACAAACAAACAGTGAAAACGTGACTGACTGGACCGAGATTCAAACCAGGGACCTCCGCCATACCATTAAGATGGGTTAACCATTACGTCACCCAGCCCATTTCCCCGATCAGTCACTCATTGTCTCACTCTCAAGGTTAGTGATCTCATCTCGGACCGGGTGGGTCAGTGCTCTCATGTTGTGATTGGACAATCCTATGTCCATATACCGAGCACCTTATGACGGTTGTGATATTATATGCACTAATAAAGGGAGGTAACAACCAATTTTTTACACACTAGAATACTGCATAGGTGCGAATTCTATAACGCACAAAGAATGAAAAAGTGACTGATTGAACCGGAACTCGAGCCAGGGACCTCCGGCATACCAGGCCGGAACATTAACCACTACATCACTCAGTGGGCTCTTCTGGAAAGCGGATTGGGTGACGTAGTGGTTAAAGCACCGATACGGTATGCCGGATGTCCTGCGTTCGAGTTCCGGTCCAATTAATAACTTTTTCACTCTTTGTGTCTTATAGAATTCGTACCTACAGAGGATTCTGGTATGTAAACAATGTGTTGTTTCCTCCTTTTATTAGTATAGTTTAACATTGTTTGGTGATGGAAGTTTCTGTGATTGGCGGTATCATGACTGCTTACATGCCGATCTTGTTAGGCTTTTGACAATCAACCATTTTATACTGATTGGTCGCTCATTGCGAAAAGCATCTTAGATATCTAAATTTCTAGAACAAAACCAACTGAACCATCTATTGACGGTTGCTTTTGATAACGTACCTTGGTCATAAACAACAGAAATTTCTTTATGGGTCTGCGCAGCATTTGCGCTTTCATCGATGTAAAATTATAAAAACGTAGATCAGTTTTGCGAAAAGTTCTTTCATCTTCATGGTGCAATAATTTTTCGTTTCATTCCAACACTATTTGAACGGCTACTACCATCAACTATCAGTTGTGTAACAAAGCTAAATCTAGCCCGCTTAGACCTTTAGGGCCCTATGCAAAGTCGTTCTGACGTTTGATTTGTGCTATAACAAAAAGTTCGACTAACATGTGTTTCCTGCAGTAGTCAGAACTTTAGCATGACGCTAATCATATTTCAAAGCGACTCTGCATAAGGCGCATAATCTCCGAGATTGGGAGATTAAAGACTTCTCGTGTGAAAATGTTCAATACTTTCTTATGTTATTTGATAAAAAATACTATTACTATTTTCATAATATGTTCTTTCTAATTTTAGTACACCCAGCTCAAGTGTCGTTTGCCCTGAAAGTCGCAAGGGATCCTATAATAGAAGAAATGAAACAGGTTAGAAGATAAGTTTTGGTTGCTTTGTTCAAGAATTAGCCAATATTGGTTCAATTCTAGTAATCCGTCTTTGTACATACTGTTAGCCTAGTCTACTCTAGTTAAAAGTAAATGTAGGGATTGTAGCTTGAATGAGAAGACCTAACTAAACTTAGAGAAACATCTGAAATTTCTCTCTTAAACATGCCCCTGAAAGTTTGGCAAAATGTGTAACATAAAGGTTAAGAATAACTTATGTTGTAATTAATGAAAATGTTATTGAAATCAGAGAAAAGCTTATCATTCATTTTATAACAGTTTATTGGTCATTGAATTTAGTGTTCTTAGATTTGACTTGTTTAAATGTCTGAAAGGTTGTGAGGAATAAAAGTAAGGAAATCTGGCCATAAGAATATCATACCTTTAGTACTTCTGGTTCCATGTTGTCAACAATTTTACTCTGCAGTTCAGCTTTTGGATGTTATAAAACGTCCATGGAAAGATGAAACTTGACACTCGTAAAATATTCGTAAATAAGACTTATATGTAACTTTCCGAAAATTTAAACTGAAATGTCTTATTCCGTTCCGTTACTTTATATATAATCTCGTACTGTAAAGTAACATGTTCGTTTACTAGTTCGACGCGTGTGATTTTGTGTTCCGAGTTTTCACTTGATCACTTTATGACTTGATCTAATCTTCTGATCTTATCTTAACTTATGATTTCTCTTTCCAAGGAAACGGTTTTATATAATCGAGAAATGAGGTTGCAGATTTCAGAGATATTTCATGACAACAACAGACTCCAGTTAGCACGTAAAATTCTTGAGAAAACTCAGTTGAGACAGGAATATTATGCTGACCAAAAATCCTTAGAATCTCCATGCACAATCTCTCGGATGATTTAAATTTTGTTAATCTAAGAAATTTCTGAAACAAATAAATACAGAATTCTTACAATGTTACAAACATTCTGTACTCAATTCTGAAAGTAAAATGCTGATCCAATAGTGATTGTTTAACGGACATAATAACCTCATTATGTGAATTCTCTTTTGAACATAATGCTAACTAGGTTGCAGTATTTGCTTTTCGTAATGAAGATAATAATGCATCAGCAAAGTAAATAATTTTCATAACATGATGTCCTTCTTTTTATTTGTATAACATGATTTTAATGAACAAAAATGATAATGTAAATAAAATTAAGTTAAATAACATAAAATATTGTAGCTTTACCAAGAATCGAAGTCTAATACTATGACATCTAATAATATCCCATAAATATCCTAAAACATCCTATAACAATACTTTTGATTGATCTTTAAAAGCTCAAAAGTACGTTACAAAGTGCTACAGCGCTCACTACTTTTAGTGTCGAAATGAAATAATTGGTATCCAATTTGAAAGAAAACCATGTTTGAAAAGGCATTAACGGAATAGTTTTATGAGATTCAAACAATAATATGCTACTAAACTATTCAGAATTTTCTTAAATAGTACGTAAATTAATATAACTATTCTATCTGGCCTTGTTTTCATATTGTCAAACTAAACACAACAACACATTGAACAAGGCTATGTGATAAAAATATATAAAAACACAAACATGTAACAGTTTCAACACACAAACTGAGTCTCTATCAGACTTCCTCTCTTGGCTACTTGATAGTCACCACTTATATAATTTCTAAAAATCAACTTTCAGTTAGGTTCCGCTCCATTCGACAAACGTAATGAATGGTGGTATGTTGGTGAGGAAGTGAGAAAAATTCTCTAGTTATAATAATAGCTAAATTTAGATTGTAAAATTTAAGTAATAAATCCTCGTGCTACACAGACTCTACAGTTCCATTAAGGTTCTAGAATGCACGCTCTGCATTGGGCTCTGTAAGTGTTTTGTATGTCATTAATGATAGAAAGAAGCTAATTCATCGTAGAATGATCAGATTTAAATGTTTTGTGTTGTTTTAATTACTTACCTTCTGCGAAGTAACTGTGCAGTCTGTTTTCTACAATATTTTCAAATACCTCGATAGAATATTTGTAAGTGATGTTTATCATAAATTAATAGTTTTGTTAGACAATTTGCCTTTTATCGTTATAAGAATTATATTGGATATATTCTAGGCGCTTAGTATATATATCCAGTATAGTTGATTCTGAACAAATCAAGTAATATTTGTGATAATATAGTGACCATGCTTTACAGTATTTTTATAAAATCACGACTAATTCTGTGTTTGTTGAGCTTTGTTCCCTCTATATTTGATTATATCGGTGATCTTATCAGTTCTTTCCGAATAAGAGCTTAACTTCTCAACATTTACAGATATCTGACTAAAGATGACTTTTTATGATATTCAGAATGTTTGATGTCATCTTGAATTGGTAACGTATTTGGAACATTTTTAAAATTGTCGTTGGGTAACGCAACCGTAGAATTAATTCTCCTTGTTATGAAAAAATACATGAGATTTGATTTGTTTAAGTTTGCCTAACAATTTTTTCTTCGTTTTAGGACAAATACATTGTTGCGATTTAAAGATGCTTTTGCAAGCAAAGATATTTAAATTTTTGGCAAAACATTTAGAAATCTTTAGATATAAAGCTTTATAATTCTACAATACGAATTTAATTACAATTTCGTATAAAGGTAACCAAGAAAGTTCCGTTCTTTGTACACCCATTATCTTCGAACATCGATATATCACTTAAGACGTACCTGCAAGATCAAAACTAGTCCCCATCAGCATCGAAGACCTTCTGCCAACGTTCTGGAACGCCATGGATTCCATCGCGGAAGGACTTGGTGGACCGTGAAGAGAAGAATGTATTAAGCGCATTTTGTGCCTCTACAAGGGATTTGAACTAGCGTCCTCTAAGATGATAGCCCAAAGAATGAAACAAATGATAGTCTGGGGAGTAAGGCGGGTGAAAAAGTGTTTCCCATCCAAGGCATAGAATACACTGAGAAAAAAAATTGTAGGTGGCGTACTTAAAAAGATAGGTTACATGCGTAATTCCTGTAGTTTTTGGACTTAACGTACAGCAGACGTATAACTGAAAACGCATGTTTTACAATACTTTCTGTATAAGTGTTCCATCTATACGCACTTTACGTATGAAACAATGTAGGCGGTCAGGATCTCACATACAAATGGACGTATATAACATATAGCCGACCAAGGTAACATAAGTATATGTAAGTGATATACGGAAAACTGTTAGATGTTAGACATCCTGCAACGACATGATGTAACATCTAAGGGCAGTGCCTATGTAGCATACGGATAACGTATGCTCCGTACTGATTTCTATAGTAAGCAAGAGGATACCGTATATTTGAAGAATATACCGCTGTCCGGAGAACGGATTTTTCTCAGTGTAGTGTCCGCGGTCATCCTAGTCACATGGGGCTTAGAGTTGTCTTGTAACATGACCCCTTTGCGATTCAGAAATACTGGCTACAGAGTTTTGAGTTTTCTTAAACATGGCTCAACTGACAGTACACAGTTGCACTGACGCTCTGACTAGAAGGTAGCGGTTCCTGATGCACGATGCCGCGAGCAGTTCACTAAACACAGAGGAGGAACTTTTTCTGGTACAGAACTGGTTTTGGCTGTTTTGGAACCGATTCATGGGAAGCTAACCGATGATGACGGCGCCGTGAAGCTTCTTACAGGATTCACTAGTCATCACATGTCAAAACCCTGTTCAGAAATGGCTGATTCCTCAGACGAGACAGCAAAGAAACACAGGTGTCTGCTCGTGTAGCCTGGAGTCAAATCGTGTGGGACCCAACTTGTAGTGCTTCCTAAGTAGGTAAAGTTGCTGCCGAATAGTTTCTCCATTCACACTGAATTGTAGTCCAGATTCCTCATGTGTTTGGCCACTGTTCGGCTCAATTGCTGCCTGCAGATCTTTATTTTGTATATGTGTTCGTCTTCCGGCACGTGGTGCGTCTTCGAGTGTTTCGTCACCATCCTTAAACTTGTTAAACCACCACTGCACTGTCCGCGTAGTCACGATACCATCATCAAGAGACTGGCATATATCCACCTCGTTGCAGCGGCGTTTGGCCCCATTTTAAACTCGTACAGTATCCACACTCTTATGATGCTCTGTGGAGTTCCTATGTTCACTCTGTCTTTAAGCAAGTTCACGGTGTAAATGAACTGCCACAACGACCTAGTGTGATGGATATACTCACACCAACAACTGACCTTTGTCTTATCTCCATTCGCATAAAACTCAAGGTATGAGAGCCAATGGAACACAGACCTCCACAAAAAGGGACATATATTTTGGTTACCTTTATATATTTGATTGAGTGGACTCTCAAAACTCCATCTTAAGAATTCGTATATTGGGAATAAAGCTCGAAATATTGAATATCTACAAGTATGAAGGATTATTTTATGCTTAAGGGTTCGACTATCATTAACACATGTACTATAAAATTATGTTTACTTCGAAAATTTTCTCAAATATCTTGCAGGAAGTTATAGTGGATACAGATCTCTATTTTGTATGGAAAGATCATCGGTTGGTTTTCAATAGAAAGGACGAAGTCTTGATTTTATCAGAAGAGTTGGCGAGTCAAATATGGATTCCGAAAATTTCATTTTATCCAATGAAACACCTTAACCTGATTCAAGGAACAGACAAGTTTCGACAAGTTTTGCTAACTAACGAGACATTCATTTATGCCATGAGGTAATTTAATGATTACCGAATTAGAACATAAGTAAACTTTGTTTAGTTGTTCCATCTTACGCGTAAATAAATGTAGAATTCTGTAGGAGGAAAATAATGGTGTATTCTTTTACTAGGCCGTCCCAAAAGTTCTGCACCATACAAGGAGGAAAACGAAACACGAATATCAGAAACAAACCTTTATTCAGCAAAGTATTGGCCATCACGTTCGACTACCTTTACTCATCTTTGGGACAACGATTCAATCTGATGGCGATACCAGATGGCAGGTTTAGAATTGAAAACCTCGCAACAGGCAGCATGCACCTAATCATATGAATTGAATTACCGACCACATAAGAAATGTGTGAGAGAGCGAAATCAACCCTAAACTGAGGGTGCAACATCTGGACTCTAGGCAGGACGAGGTAACCACCGGCACCCACTTCTCATCTCCTGTCACAGTTCTCGTCCAGAAACGAAGATAATGCTGGTTTTCTGGCAAAGCCTGATAGAAATTTCTCGGGGCTGTTTATTGACGTAATCCATGTCATGCAATCGACGGTTTACTGTCGGTTTGGATGTCCCAACTACTCTTGTTAACAGATGTGTACTCAATTGTGGTTCAGCGTTTACAAGATCTTGCAGAGGGTCGTTAATGTTCATCGGAGGTCTATCCTTGCAGGGCCCCGATGGTTGAATCATCCTAAGTAAATTTTTGAACCAACGGGAAGGTGTCGATCGATACAGTACTGCTTTGTCCTCTACACACGCATTACTTGCCTTCACTTGATCCCACGAACCTGTCCTCTATGTCTGCCAACAGTTTTCAGTGGTGGCGCCAACTATCTTCCCAAAGTTTTACCTTATGCAAGTCAATGTGCTGATGGTGCAGAACGATTGGAAAAGTCTGGTAATACATTAAAATTTGTGAGAAATGGCTTTACTTCTCTAAATGCAATTAATATAGTGGAACATTTATAACATTCTAAATTGAACACATGTATCCTGAAGGTGAATATTGTTTTCGCTTACAATATTTATTCAGCAGTACATATCATTTATTATTCTTCGAATTCTACCCTTCATTAGAAAAAATCAATAAGTAATTTTTATCTGAAGTATTTATATGTTGCAATGAAAATGCACTTGAACTCAGAGTCTTCTCCAGTACCGATGATATATGAGAGTTGGTCCTACAGGTTGATTGTGATCCTAACAAAATAAGCTCCCTGGAGAACCAAACTTTCGCCTATCACGCGTACCATGAGGGAGCTCGCATTTATTTGAATAGTGAAACGACCACTTACAATCGAAAGGCTTTTAATACATTGAGAGTTACTTCTATATACAGTACCTTATAAGGAGTAACGTCATCATCTATATTTAGTAGAGTGTGAGAGTTGACGACTTACCTAATAATGTTGAGGGCTCCGTTTCATTGGATCACTTCATGAACTCTCCTGGGAAGAATTTTATTAAGTTTGTGAGAGCAATCAGATGGTTTGTTAACAACCTAATCACTGGTCTATGTCGCATTCAGTGCGGATGATAAATAAGGAAGATAATGACGTTAAAAATGACCCCACAGATACCCCTTCAGATTGAGATTGTGACACTCATGAGGCCTACCTAAACATTTCACGGATTAGCTAAAATATCGATAATCGGTCACACGGATCACTGCTATTTTGATTGGAACATTATACAGTTAAATAGATTGCCAAAGTGAGGGATGTATAAAATTGTCTGTAAAGTGCAGGTACTGTGCATCCGTGCTCCCTTTCTTATTACGTTATCAACCATTGACTTTTAACGTTGATTCAATTAGATTGTAATATTCTCCGCTGTCATACGAAACAATGGCGGCATCCAATGACGAAGACGTTTTGAAAATCACATAATTTGTTCCTGTGTGTAATCCTAAGGCAAACCGAAACCCTACAGACCTTTAGGATCACAATGAAACGTGCTTTCGTTTGACGGCGAAAACCAACAAATTTGTCCCATTAACGGATATACTGTAGATTGTATCGTGTTCTCTTTTTCCTCTCACAATATCCAGAATCACTTTTCAAACAAAACCGTTATTCATTTGAGAACATTTCATTCGAATATCTGCCTTATTCGGAGTGTACGATGCTCTCTAGATCATTTTAATTTACTTTAAGCTCTAGATCGCTTTAATTTAATCTCCCCGAAATTGAAAGAACACAAATCATGCTTCCGTAGTTACTTTGAATAAAGGTATCATAGAATTCTAGATTCATCGAAAATAGCTGTCCAAATTGATGATTCCATACAGAACACATCACTAGATTTTATCAGAGAAAAGTGAAAGTAAACGAAATTAAGCATGAGGGAGTGACAAAATTTGCCGAAGATCGAACAAAATTGTCAAGATCAACTGTATTATATAGACCGAGCAGACTGTAGTACTCAATCCTATACTCAATCGAAATGCCTAAGTCTGCAAGCACAGTACTATAAAAGCTGCATTATTTCAGTATCCATTCTTGACTTCGGATTTCCAACCATGTGCTAGCAGTTGTGAGAGTATGCAAGTTTATAAAAGAAAATATAATAATATTAATAGAAAATATCTAACTAATTTGAAGGCAATATGTATTTGAAGTATTATAGCTTTCGATTTGTGTTTAGCAAGATATACCGCGTATTTGTCAGGCGTAACAAACTCTATAGCCTATGGAGCCCAGAGGTTCAATGAAGCGTTCATAAGAGCTCCACATTGACTTCTGTCCTTAGCTAACTTGATCCAGTTACCACTTTGTATTTCTATTTCTGTGAGAGTCACCCTAATGTTGTCCTATCATCTGGGCCTGGGCCTTCCTAATGATCGTTTTCCGATAGAATTTCCAGTTAAAACTTTAAAAGCATTCATACTTTTCTTCACCTCTGGTAATATGACCTGCCCACATTAGACTCCAAGACCTGTTGATCCTAACAATATTTGGTAAACAGTATAAATTATGCTGTCCCTGGTTGTGAAGATTCCGACATTGCACATTCCCGTTCTTCTAGGGAAAAACATTCGTCTCAGTATTTTATTATCAAATATTTTCACTCTGCTTTCTTCACTGAAAGTAAACACCATGTTTCGGAATCACAGATCACAATATACATGGTTATCGTTTCATAAATTTTAGATTCAAATTCCTACACAGAATTCGAGACGACAAATGATTTTGAAATAACATCAATTCTCTGCTTCCAGGAGACATTTAATTTCTTCGTGGTATGGTTTTGGCCTGTTAATATTGGTTCTATCTGAAAGTATACACTATGTCGAAGTATTATTTGATGTTTTGACGTATTACGATCCTGGCGAACTTCCTATGTTTTGTTTTCTCTGCATTTATTTGCAATCTCCCGTTCCTGCAGGCACTTTATAATACGTCTGCATTTTTTCCCGTTGTTCTTCTACCATCGCCTATTATATTTACATCACCACCACGCGCCAAAACCTTGTGAATACAATTCACCTCTGGATTGTGGCTATTATCTTTGATTTCCCTTATAACGTACTCCAGAATGAAGTTCAATAATAATGGAGACAACGCAGCTTGTTTAAAACCATTCTCGAGTGAAAGCTCGCGATCAGGCTTGTTTCTACTCGGACATTAGTTTGGGATTAATCTAAACATCTCTTAATTAATCTAACTAGCTTTCAGGGTATTCCACATTCTGTAAGGATGTTGTACATTGTTTCCTTTTAATCGAATCGTAGGCCTTTCTAAAATCAGTAAATAATTGATATACCGGGATATTGCATTTACACTTCTTTTCGAGTATTTGTCGAATTGTAAATATATACTTGATAGTTGGTAGATTTGTTCTAAATTAGGAATGATAATCAACAATAATTTTATCTGTGTATTTGATCAATCATGCTAATTGAACGCTTCAGAAGATTTTATAAACTGTTAACAGAAGAGAAATGCCTCGTTTACAACCAATTTTGTCGCCTTTCTTGTGAATTGGAACAAAGAGTAATTATTTCCACTATTGTGGCAATTCTTCCTTGTTCTAGATAAGGAGAATGAGTTCGTGTATATTTTTGTATATTATTATTATCCTCCAGCTAATATTAACTCAGTCGGAATTTCGTCTACACCCGATTTCTATTTCTTTATTTTTTGTAGCGATTTCTACTTTCTTCCATTAGCCTCTGTAATATGAATTTCAGTTATATGGATCTCACTTTCTCCACGAACATTAGTTTTTGTGTCTGTGTTAAGCCAATCGTGAAAGAAATGTTTTGATGTATTGAATATACCATCCGTGTCAGTACGATCTATTCGGCCGGCTTTCTTGAAAATACAGGGTGATTTTTTTAAACTTACGAATTTCATTTGGGTCTAGAATTTCTACCTGAAGTCCGAATTTCATGCGGTTTGTGGAAAATGATCAGGGAAGGATGGTAGATTTATGAAACTATGTTCACTGGTTTAAATTTATTCGGGATAATAACGACGACAAATTAAGAAAAACAGGAAATTTTAGCCAGTGTACCTTACAATTGGAATGAGGTACGGTGCGGTGTGGAGATTTGAGTTTTCTTTTTTTAGATGGCAACCTCGCCTAGTTCAATAAGAAACAGGAAACTTGGCCGTTGTATTGGGAATTTTTCTGTACAGTTGTGTGCCACTATGTATGTTCAGAACACAGTGAGAATAGTGTACTCTTTGGAGCAACATGAGTTTAACGTTAAAAGTTTTTGGAGAACGGAATCTGTTGTTGCTACGCAAAGGGCATTTAGAAACAAATTTGCCTCACGTTCTGCTCCAGACAAGAACATAATACGATTGCCAGTGAATAAACTGGAAGAAACAGGATCGCTTCTGAGTGAGACGCAAAAGTATCGGCCCCTGTAGACAGCTCTTGTGGAAGATGTCAATTATCGACTCCTTGGGTCGCCCAAGAAATCTCTTATTCGTTTGTCACAAGAAACCGGTTATAGCTATTCAATATGTGATTTATGGGTGTTACCGGTAACACTTAATTTGTATTCTCAGTAAAACTTAATTTGTATTCCTCAATTTCGCTTCAAAAATCCAAAACCTCATTCCAATTGTAAGGTACACTGTAATATTTGCTGTTTTTCTTGAGGCCTGGACGATATTAACCAATTTAAACCAGCAAACATAGTCACATTAATTACCCATCCTTCCTTGATCATTTACCGCAAACCGCATGAAAATCGGACTTCAGTTAGAAATTCTAAGCCCAAATGAAATTCGTGAGTTGTAAAAAATCACTCTGTATAAGCGTCAGGTTGATAGCTTTTCTTAAATTTGTTGATACTCTTATACATTTCGCGAATGTATTTTTTTTAAATATTATCTTTAAGTTCATTAACTTTAGCTTTCACAAAATCGAATTTCTTTGTTCTAGGTGTTTTGAAAGCTTTCCGCTTGATGTCAGTAAAGTGTGCTGGAGTTATATCTTTCAGATTTTGTAGCCTTTGTAGATTGGGCTGTTTTTTGGTCTCTTCTAGTTTAGTGCATCCATGGTCAAATCACAGTTTATTGCTATCTATTTCTGCATGGGCCAAGTTATCTTTTGGTGAAATCCAGAACACTAGTGTGCTCCAAACCTAAAACGGAGAATCTATTCGACACTTCAATCTGAGATTCTCCTTTCATCTAGCTCTTCTCTAATTTCTTTTAATTTAACCGCTTTCAGATGTTGAATATTATATCAGATATTGAATATTACGGAATCTTATTATAGCTGCTACCAGGTAGGGATCAGTGTCACAGTCAGATCCTCTGAACAAGCTAACATCTATTAGGTTAGACTCTTCTCTTCTACCTACTAAAACGTGATCAGTTTCCTTATGTACTTTTCCATCAGGTTAGGTCCAAATATATTTGTCAGGTATATATTTTTATATTTCTACCATATATTATGTATTGTTTTTATGATATTTATAAATAGTATATTTTTAGACTTACAAGTTAGTTCACATTTTCAGACCTTTTACAAGCAACATTTGAAAAATATTTGTTTCAGTGCCTCACTGGATCTCATTTGCGAAATGGAGTTTGAATTATATCCTGTGGATGTACAGCTATGCAAATGGTATATCTATTCCAGTAAGTTGAGTTTGGCAACTGAAAAATATAGTTTCTTCTAATGTTAATATCTAATATATTTTCAATTTTATTACACATGAAATAAAATAATATCCATTTATTCCCACCGTAAGTAATAGTTTTTCGAAAGAGTTCTCTCAGTTGGTTCGAAATAACTAATTAAATCTCGAACAGATTACAAAAGACGTTTTATATCATAGATCAGTTTTTCTCAACCTTTTTGAATAACGGTACGCTTTATTGAACCGTTCGGAACATCACCACACACTTGTTTGATACTTTTATTATAAATAATAATAATAATAATAATAATAATAATAATAATAATAATAGTGAAACCAATTACCTTTTATAGCGACTCTATATAGCAATGTGCATTATGGGATCACTGGTAGTCTGCCACGGTTTTAACTAATTATTATTAAATTCTTCATGATTTTTAAATTCTAAAATTTTGGGACAGACCTTAAAAGATTGCGTGACACATCAGTGTATCGCTATACACCGGTTGAGAACCACTGTCATAGACTATACATACTTATATACTTTATCGCATTAATTATAGAAGGTAAAACATCCATGATGTCAGTAAATGTCATGATATTACAAGTACATATAAGGAATCATTTCAGGAGTAGCTAGATCTCATGATAATCAAGTTTTGTGTTGTCCTATAAAACGTCTACTTAGTGAAAACTTATTACATGTGAAAAAGTATTAATTATATCTTTATTATGTTGAAGCGCACGTTGGTGTACTATTTCAGTTTGATTTTAAGGATATATAATATACATATGTTACTCACATTTAATTTCATTTTATTCTGAACAATGTTCAATGAACACATCGAAACCTAGTGGAAACGTTGATAATCGTATGGTTACAAATACCTAGATCACCTAGCTCTAGGTGTTTATCTAATTGTACGAATATTGGTGTTATTTACGTGGTCTTGTTATATGTTAATCGATTCCGAGGGGAAATCTTGTATTAGATTTGTTACATGGTAAGACATGCTCATTACTTAAAATACAATGGCAGATTGATTGTAGTAATACTAACAAGGAAAGGATATGAAAATGTCAACGGGACCTCCTAATCAAACCTAGTCCATTAGATAAACTTAACAAATGTATGTTTATGCACGAAATATTAGATCCCATGGACAACGGAGTAAGTCTCTGGGGTCCATTGACCCTGTTAGTGTAAAGGAATTCGTAGACTCAGAGTGACATAGCTATTGCATCAACACTGTAGAAAAATCATGATTTATAGTTCTCTTTAGCATGAAACAAGCTTTCCAGAGATGCTACGTGTTCGGGCCTATAACGTACTTAAACAGGGAAAATTGGGAGAATGTCCGGAAAATTCCCTTCAGGAATCCCTCCCATCAAGTTTGGACCCGGCCGGAGTGGCCCTCGGTGAGAACACACAATCCAAATATATCTCAAAAGTTAGTATAGGGGATAAGAAATGCGTATACAAAGTTTTTATTGATAGAGAGAATAGATAAGGGGAAAAGCTTGTATGTCAATACACGATTTCTCTCATACCTCTTTTCTTGGAGTTTTCCCGTTTCTCCAACTTTCTTAATTCCACAATTTCATTTATTTCTCATCATCACTGTCTCCTTTCGCTTAATCGGCATAACCGTGGGACGTAGAACTTAAAGATTTTATTTCATTTTCATTTCCGCTGCTGACGCGAAACGTCGTCTAAATTATAACATTCCTAGCTTCTTCCTGTTCTATTTGCCTTTGTTGTTCCTTTTGATCGAACATCGGTTGCTTCTCAGACACCTAGCGTTTGCACTAATACTGAGTGTTTCTACAGCCAAGAGCTCTGAACTAAAACCACTGCTGTCAGTATCTCACGGATTATCCACAACATCTCGTCTTGGTAAAGGTGGTTTGATGCTAACGCCACCTCATTGACAGTACCGTATTTTGCTGCCAGCAAGGTAAGCCAGCACATTCGTCGACGTAGTAGTGAGAGAATTCTCTCTCAGGTGAAACCAAAACTTACGGCAATCCAACAGGCTTCTTCGATTTTAGTGAAACTAGATATGATGAAAGACCAAGTGGTGGATCAAGAGTGAACGGTAATTGATTTACTAGTAAACTCTCATCTTTCACGTTAATTTTATCAATTATGACGCTTCTATTGTGGAATCTTAACGTATTTGGCAGTCATCTTGAAGAATTAAACAAATGTAATCTTACTACCCTCTAACTGATATCTGATTTTTCATCCTATTAATTAAATTGTTTATTTCATTACATGTTATACTGGTGTAATAGTCACGGTACTGGATATGTAGAAATTACTAAACTGTGTGATTTTCGTTAATATGAAGTCCCGCTTCAGGCAGTTACGATAGAAACTTTCATCTTTGTGACATCAGTATATGTTCGACGTACATTCATTGTGCTGGAGCTTCTTCGCAGCGAATGTGATTCATCTTTACAATGAACTTAAACTGTAAGTGTTGATTGTCGGAAATCTAAATACATAATAAAATCTATGGGGCTCTCCTGATGACCGTGGCCATCACGTGACAAAAATTATTGGATGAGAGTAGTATCGTTTTCCTTAGTGTCTGTAGTCGTACTCACCTTCCTACTGTATCGAGTACCTACTCGTGCATCGACTTCTTTCTGAGCAATGCAATATCTTCTTCACATGAAAAGTGCGTCTTGATCTCTGTGGTAATGATCATTTTTCAGTGATCACTGATGATCTTCCAATTAATAATTAATATCATATTCCACAATTAAACACGATATGTACTAATTGACGGTGAGTTTAGTTATTTTATAATTCAGATGATTTCGTTGTATATTCTGCTGCTAGCAGGCAGTTATGCTGTCTGTGGTTTTATTTCAGATTGTGAAGGTGAAGGTCCAGAACGGTGAGTTCAGTAGTGATCTGCACAAACACCTAAAGCTATCTTGCCTTGTCGACATGCTCTTGACTTTTTAAGCTAGCTCTTGACGATCGTCGATAATTTAGCCTTATTCGTGTTATTGCCTTATTCTAGTTCTTTCCTTAAATCCTTGAAGCACCCAAGTTTCAAAGATTATGTAACAGATCTTAGTATTTGAACGCCTAGTCAGCTGTACGCAGTCGCATTTGGACTATAGATGGGACACAATTCTAGTACTAGTGTCCCTGCTCTATCAGTAAATGGGTTTCCGGACACTAATCTCACAAAGATATTCAACATATTGTGCTAAGTATTTTCGTTTATCTCTAATTCTGCACACTATGTGGTCGATTTTAATTGCTTTTCTAAATCTAGAGAACGTATTTAAACTTCTGTAGCGATATTCGGAGGACTACAAAGTACTCTTTACGGCTATCTAATTCATATTACTCAGATTGCATTGTAGTAGCTCCTCAATCATGGCTGGGAAGAGAAGCTGCTCAATAAAATGCCAATCAGATCTTTTCGATCTTAAAACGAGACAAAGCCACAAAGAATACCACCAACTGAAGTATGATTGCTCTCAAAGGTTTGTTTGTAAGGTGTTTGAGCGGAGAGTGGACAAGCAACTGATGTGTTATTTGGAGTCGGCATTTTATCGTGATTTTGGCTTTTGGTCTTTTTCGTTCCACTTCTGACAATCATGACAATGTCTATAGCAGTCAAGAGAAGCATCTTTTTCCATTGTGAGCACCTTGTTATATTTCTCTATGTGGAAGAAAAAACTTATGACAACATAGTGTTACAAAATTTAAAACAATTTCATGACTGAGATCTTCGTGCTCATATAGCTATATCACTAAGTAATTTACTACATTATTTTAGTGTGTGTGTGTGTGTGGGGGGGTTAATCTCTCAGCTGTCGCTGTCAACCGTGTTCTATCTCAGTCCACAATCTGTTTGTGGTCAATTGAACGTTGATGATTATTTACTGCCGTTTAAGATGTCCTTGGAATATTACTGTACTTCAACTTGCATCAAATCATCTTATTCGCTAGGCAGACTAGGAAGGGTTTCGGTTTGTGGTAAGAAAAATATGTATGCGCAACTTTGCTCCCAACGATACCGACTTGGTTATTTGAACTTGTATTTCAAGTCATTCGTTTCTGATTTGTTGGAATAGTTCAATTTGTTTGTCTTTGGTTTAATTTTTTAAAATTTTTATTGTCGTTTAACGTAGGCACCCATATTCGAAATCAATGTTTTTTTCCGCATCCGCATGTCTCCTACACCGCATCTGGGATGCTGGGAGACCAGTTCTGTTACTCTCATGTTGTAGCCTATATCTGTCTATGTAGACAAGCTTATATAGTTTATTTATCAGCCTGTTCTCTGGTAAAACTGTTTAACATGGCACATCACCTGTTACTTTAGCTAGCTTGTAGTACTTTTCGGACTAATCCTCTGCATAGCCTTTATGTAGATGCACATACACTTATCGCTAGCTTACAATCGCGAAGGACTTCTCATGAACTACACAGTCCATTTGTTTTGTATTTTTCACTACTCTTGCAGCTTTATTTTGTCTGGTGCCCATATTTATGACAAACATGCAGGACGTTCTCGGGACGGATGCTTTTGATGTGTTCGTGGTTACGAGAATCTCAGAGTACACATATTCGAATGGCAATCTTATTGTTTGCAACGAATTGGTGCTGTTCCATCATTGTTTCTGACTCCACTAATAGTCTTTTGTGGCATGTTGTCTCACCAAACAGCACACAAGTACTCAGAAGTTCTAGCAAGAGTTTCCGAGAATTACTTGAACAGTACCCATAGTTTCATGTGATGTATACGGATGATATAAAACGAGATAATTCGTCGACTGTACTTTTGTCACGGAACATTACAGTTATTAAAAGTATCCGGAATGTCTTTAGCAAACACAGGTTAATGCAAGATTCTTCGGAGATGTCATTAGCTATAAGAACATGGCTGTGCTATTGTTGTCTACTTGGTAACGGGACAAGTTAAGATTATTAAACAAGTTAACATCATTAACAACAACTAAAACTGAGCAAATGACAGTAAGCTTCATCATTAAATCCTCCATTGGAAAATTTGCGAAGGTCATTAAGCATTAGCCACATTAATAAAGTCAACTTAACTATCTTGAGTATCGATCACTTATCTAACACTTTTTTATTTAATGAGTGGCCTACACTGTCCTAATTATAAAGCTTGTATACATGTCACTGAATATTCTTTCTATTAATGTAGAATGCGATTAATCAGATTTCGTAGAATGCTTGGGAATGCCTGAAAATCTTGGCTTTGAGGAATAATACTGTTTTTGGGAGCCACAGTCTCAGTTTTGTTCGTGAAATTGGAATAGTAAAAGCACTCTGAGGAGTATTTATTATATTAATTATTTAAATATATTATTTCTTTAAATACATTTTTGTTTTAATATTCTATTTTGTAGTACCTCGCCCGCAAATGCACCCTTTTAAAGCGGTTTTATTTTCAAATGTTAATGTACAGTATGCGATGATAATTGCCCTTATCGTGACAAGGGAAAATATCCTCGTTGCTGAGGCCTCCACTAAACTGTATTAATTCATTAATTAATATACTGTACGTATCAGACCATGAAACTCGTAGTGCATATGTTTCAGTCCAGTTGTGGAGAGGTATTGATTTCTGATTCCATGTTATAAAATCCACAGAACCCCATCACAGAACAGAAATGTTGCGCAGTTTGTATAATCGTAGTGCTTTAGTCTGACAATATTGTCAACACCGTAATACAGACAGTTGAGAATCCCTCGATGGCGAATATCTTTCCGTTCGTCTACAAGTTATGTTATGTTGTGAATTATCTGTGAACAGATCAAAAGGGTTGTGGGACTTTAAGATTCTGTGTATAAAAACTCTTTTGCGGTGTAAATTGTATTACATGTCAAGATTCTTAAGCAGTATCCGGGATATACTTTGTGGATGTATCATTTTAATTGTCATGACCTTTCACTTACGTATCGGAAATTGTTGCATTACTGTCAGGATATTTATTACAGGTTGCGCAGTCCTTACACTGCATGCACCCCAGTGTGAACGAGTAGTAACCGCTTGAATATTTGCATTGTCTATTAGACAACTACATGATAATCCTAAGTGGTTCCAGGAGATTCAAAAATTCATTCGGATATTTACAATGAAGTTACTCCGTTCTCGCTCGGAAATTATGTACTAGTGCTCAGTTTAACATTTTATTCTATTTACCTGCTACAGATCCACTCCATTATTCAGTTTGCCTTTGTCCCCACTTCATTTGTAACAAATAGAAATGGTTGAACCGTCGTAGTCTCAAACCATGACAGATATATTATAAATGCCTTCAAACAATTTTATGCGTTTTGGCAGCTTCTATCTAACGACTTAATACGGCATGAAATCAGTACCAACACTTCTGTTTAGATTCGGCGTCACTTCCGACTTCACTATTATCAGTTTTTTATTATCTTTTAGGTGAAGCATCCAAATATATGAATTTATCTTGGTATCCGGGTGGAGGATTGAAACTGAAAAACAAATCTTGGGCCGCAGTGGAGATGGAGCTGCCAGCATTCAAATGTCGATTTAAAACCGGCAAGGAGAATGAGTTGTGGCGTGAGTACTCAAAATGTTACATATTTTCATTATACACAATTATTTTAATATAAAGGCATATTTAGTTTGCCATAAGAACCAGACTGAGTCACGTGGTCAGTCAAAAGTCACATTGCATGCTAAATCGAGTCTGGAGATTCCAAAGCCAAGATATGAAATATTTCAAGCACATAGCCTCCGCGTGTGGTGACCTGTGTAATTCGAAGAAGATGCACATTATTAATTTTCCTCAAACAGCTTGACTTATGACAATGTTCTATCCATATTTACCTTACGTACTGTACATTGTTTTGTTTTAGCTGTTTATTATATCTTTGCAAATAAGTTTTCAATTAGCCATCTCCTTATGATAGTTTCTGAGATGACGATTTCGTTTTTCATTAATTTTCCATTGATTTTATTCTTTATCGTTCGTGATTTTTTGAGTGCATGCGATCCATTTTAGGACAATTTGCTTTTGGAATATAGAATCTATAGAGTCTCTTCTATATTTGAGCTGAATCTCAGCCATCTCCCCCGAAAGTCTGTTCACATTATTCCAACCGGATAGACTCTTTGCTATCATAAAAATTAAGAACTATGTCAACCTCGGATTGGAAGGACATATTTCGGTTCTTTATAATATAAATCAATATTTTGTATACTTATTTTGGAAATTCATATTTTAAGTTGTATGAACTAAAAACTAATACAATCAATTCTTAAACATTTCATATATTGGAACATTATTCTACAGTCCTTTGAATCCAACCTGTTTCTTATGTATTTATTAAGAAGTTACTGTACCGTTCTTTTGGAAATTATGTAAAAGTGGTCAGTGTAACGTACAGTAATGAATTACATTCTGGAAATCAGTGATCTACTGAAATGGAAAACAACATACGAAGTCTATGAACAATATTTCTTTCTGGAGATAAGTAGAAAATGTACAGATATATTTTATAGACTAAAAGGAACATTAAAATTACAAAGATTTATTGGAAATTTCTTATTTTATATATAAAATATTACAAGCAGGCTCGTAATAGAGTATCGCCGAATATGATTGTTTCAGCCATATTTGATTGTTTTTAATATGTTTAGTTGATTCAACTGTGACTAGTGTTCACAACTTTTAACGAGTATAGGGAGTAAAGGGCAAAAGTTGAAGACTATTGGCATTCCGAAGACTATTAGCATTATATGTAAACAAAATCCGAAGATCTATAAAATAACATAAGCTACAGGAGCTTAAGATTGACAAATCATTTAACAATACTTTAGGTAATTCCCTAATTATTACGAATAGTCTCGCTTGTCACTAGCGATGCAAATGCTCCGAGAGAAACAAAGTTCCAACCTTTGTTTCCTTGGATTTTTTTCTGAACATTTCTACTTTAATGAAGAGATAACAATACATTCAATTCTCTTTTAGCATTAAACATAACTAACGAAAGCAAAACTAAAAACCATATTCTGAGGAAAAATCACGAGAAGGTCACTAATTAGGGATAGTCAGTCATTTGATGGGAAAGAAAAAAGGGAGAATCAGTGAATAAAATTAGTTTTCTAGTTCTTTAGAATTATTTATAGAGCTACTAGAAAAATGTTCAACGACAAATCGGTTCTGATGAGAATTCAATAATATTAACAATAACAGTTCTATAAAAGAAGTAAAACAGACTTGTCATTTAGTACAACAAAATTCTCTTTACAATTTATTCATACTTATACTTGAGTTAATAACGCTTATGGAGCTAAAGATTAGGTGTAGTTGGGCAGGCTAAAGACTAGGTGCTGGAGGCTAAAGACTAGTCGCAGGTTAAAGACTACGTGCCGGCAATGAATGTTCCTGGGCGCACAACTTTCTGCAGTCAGAAATTCAATGACACACTACTGTTTCAACCGGACATCACCACTGGAAGCCATGGATTGTTCCATTACTCTAGAACGAGAAGAGATAGGAAGGTGAAACAAGTGACATTCTATAGCTTAAGCATCGCTGCATTAATTATGAACAGTTCAGAATGTTTGCAGTACTATTGGTTAAGTAGTGGGATTTGAGGCATTACTTTTTGATTAGCCCTCATATATTAAGTACCATTATTCTACAGTATTGAAAATAATTGTATTGAAAATAATTTAATCTCTACGAAAATAGATGTTTAATAGTATGTGGTTTATGCATGTGCAAAATTTTATTAGTGCTCAAGCCATCAATGAGGATTATAAGCTTGGATAATTTATCACGAAACACGACTACAGTTTCTAAGACATTTTTTACAATTCAAATATCGAGAGTTCCGTTATTAGATATACTTCACAATGTATCAAATTAACTTTATCGATAACCCACATTAAAATTTTGCTTCTTTCAATTACCGTTACATCAGGTTATTACATACTTCAAATCAGAATATTCAAGACATTAGCTACATTGTTAAATTCTTATTTAGTGTTAGTATGGATATACAGAACTCTAAAAAGATAGTGAGTTTTCTGCGCAAGAGATCGCGGTTGTGTCTCACAACTCAGAGTATATAGTCGCAGTGGATCAGGCCTATCATCATTTGATAGCCGATAGTCGAACTTAGTACATGAGTAAAATGTTCTGTAATTCATGTAATCACACGTATAATATTAGTAGTAATCGCGTCACTTCGCCTCACTTTGGACTTTGACCCCGACCTTTGTGACGTCATAGGTCAAAGGTCAATGACCTTGGCCCGGGGTCAATGACCTAGGGGTACCTAGGACCACCCCCTCTAAATTTTGGCAGGGGTACCATGGCCCACCCCCTAAATTTTGGCAGGGGTACATAGGACCCCCCCCCTTAAATTTCGGAAATTGCCAAATCTAAAAATTTGGTATGGTAGCCTAGGACCATAGTATGTACCTCTATCCGTATTGGGGGTCTATGTCGTTCCCTTTCATGGGTAAAAAATTGCCAAAAATTCAAATTTCGGAGGGTTTTGACCTAATTTATCCCCTTGGATGAGGTGTTATTACCCTATATGGTTATATGGGCGTATACAGGGGTCCATTACCTTTCATAAGACATGGGAATATTAATGCACCCCTTGAAAAATTTGGGAGGGGTACCTTGGCCCACCCCTTAAATTTTGGAAATTGCCCAATTTAAACATTGGGTATTATAGTATAGGACGCTAATATGGATCACTATAAATTTGGGTGGTCCACCTCGTTCCCTTTTAGGGGTACAAAATTGCCAAAATATAAACGTAAGCAATACGTTGTACCACGTGTTTTGTTTCGACCTAAGTTATCCCTTTGATGAGGTGTTATTACCCTATATGGTTATATGGTCATGTATAGGGGTCCATTACCTTTCATAAGACATGGGTATATTAATGCACCCCTTTAAAAATTTGGGAGGGGTACCTTGGCCCACCCCTTCATTTTTAGAAATTGCCCAATTTAAACATTTGGTATTATAGTATAGGACGCTAATATGGATCACTATAAATTTGGGTGGTCCACCTCGTTCCCTTTTAGGGGTACAAAATTGCCAAATTTTAGTACAACCACGTGTTTGGTTTTTAACCTAATTTATCTCCTTGGATGAGGTCCTATTACCTTATATGGTTATATGGTCATGTATAGGTGTTCATTCCCTATCATAAGACATAGGTACATTGGTGCACCCCTTTAAATTTTTAGGAGGGGTACCCTGGCCCACCCCTTCAGTTTCAGAAATTCTCCAATTTAACCATTTGGTATTATAGTACAGGACCTCATTATGTATCATGATAAATTTGGATGGTCCATCTCGTTCCCTTTCATGGGTACGAAATTGCCAAATTTAGGTACAACCACGTGTTTGTTTTTTGATTTAATTTATTCCCTTGGATGAGGTCCTATTACCTTATATGGTTATATGGTCATGTATAGGGGTCCATTTCCTATCATAAGACATAGGTACATTTTTGCACGCCTTTAAATTTTTGGGAGAGGTACCTTCGCCCACCCCTTTAATTTTGGAAATTGTTCAATTTAAACATTTGGTATTACAGTATAGGACCCTAATATGGATCACTATAAATTTGGGTGGTCCACATCGTTCCCTTTTTAGGGGTACAAAATTGCCAAATTTTAGTACAACCACGTGTTTGGTCTTTTGGCCCAATGTATCCTCTTGGATGAGGTCCTATTACCTTATATGGTTATATTGTAATGTATAGGTGTTCATTTCCTATCATAAGACATAGGTACATTGGTGCATCCCTTTCAATTTTAGGAGAGGTACGTACCTTGGCCCGCCCCTTAAATTTTGGAATTTTTTTTATTTAAGCATTCGGTATTATAGTACAGGACCTTAATATGTATCATGATAAATTTGGATGGTCCACATCGTCCACTTTCATGGGTACGAAATTGCCAAAATATAAACGTAAGCAATACGTTGTACCACGTGTTTGACATTTTGACCCAATTTATCTCTTGGATGAGGTCCTATTACCTTATATGTTTATATGGTTATGTATAGGGGTCTATTCCCTATCATAAGACATAGGTACATTTGTGCACCCCTTTAAAATTTGTTAGGGGTACCTTGGCCCATCCCTTAAATTTTAGAAATTGCTCATTTTATATATTTGGTATTATAGTACTGGACCCTAACATGTATTATGATAAATTTGGGTGGTTTACCTCGTTTCTCTTTCATGGGTACATGTTATATGGGTATGTACAGAGGTTTATTACCTTTATATGTTTATGTTCCCTTTTAAATTTGGGGAATTATCAAATAACAAAATTCGGTAAACCTTTTTCTAGGACCCATTGTAGATGTTGGTGTTCCTCTTATGGCCAAATATTCAAAATTTAAAGGTTATTGACCGGCTTTATTATTGAATAAGTACAGGATTTATTACTTTTTCATAACACACAGGTGTATTTGTGTACCAATCTTAAATTTTGGGAGGGGTACATTTCTTATTGTCATATCAATAATTGGTAATGGTTCTTAAAATTGGATAGTATCTCATTCATTGGGTAAATCATTATGATCACGTAATCAGTTATTGACCTATGATGGAATTAGGAGTCCAGGACATTGGAACATTGAAACTTTGTAGGATAATTTGAGAATTGCGTCATTGGTTTTGATTATTCCCGCCAAATATAAACGTAAGCAAGACGTTGTACCACGTGATTGTCCTTGATGAGGTAGTGTACAGGGATTCATTTCCTTTGTTGTGGTACTTCTTAAGTTTGAGTACACACACACTTCTAGAAAACAGTTGGTTCTACTCAGGTAAACAATTGACGGACATTATTGACATTATTGAACATATAATGATATGATTAACTCTAAGACTTAGGTATATCAAGAGAAGTATTCTTTAAATTTGGGAATGGTGATAAACAGAATTTTAACATAAGGTGCGAAATTTGAAACAATACATTGAACTTTAGTCACAGCTCATAGTCTAAGATCATTGGTGGTGATTGATTTGAAATCTGATAGCTAACCTTATTGAATTTTATGACTCATAGACGAAAGGCAATACATGCTACAACACTGGCAAAGTTATTGTTAATGCAATTTGATTGGTTGATCACTATCTGTCGTGCAATCTGATTGGCTGATCACTATCTTTCGTGCAATCTGATTGGTTGCTGATTTTCAAATCTTTGCTGTATTCAGTTTTAAGTTTTGTTTAACATTTAAAAATCTTGGTTTCGTTCAACATTTTGCACTCACTGATAAATATGATCAAAACCGTTTATTTGTTAATCGAATAGTTAAAAACCGGATAAAGTTTGACGGTTAACCGTGAAACGTAAAATTTTTTTTAGTTTGAAATTTTTTGCTTGAAATTTTTTGTTTGAAAATTTTTTCGTTTCCAAATTTTTTTTGTTTCAAAATTTTGTTTGAGATTTTTTCGTTTGAAATTTTTGTTTTAAATTTTTTTCGTTTGAAAATTTTTGTTCGAAAATTTTGTTTAAAATTTTTTGTTTAAAATTTTTCGTTTCCAAATTTTTTGTTTGAAATTTTTTGTTTCAAAATTTTGTTTGAAATTTTTTTCGCTTCAAAATTTTGTTTGAATTTTTTTTGGTTTGAAAGTTTTTGTTTGAATTTTTTTCGTTTCAAAATTTTTGTTTCAAAGATTTTTGTTTGAAATTTTTGTTTCAAAGTTTGTTGACATTTTTAAAAGTTTGTGCACTTATTAGTAAAGAACTGGAACTGTTTAGAACAAAAACCTTTTGACAACATTGTGGTGCAATAGTACACGTCAGAACCTGGGGTTGTACTTGAAATGAAAAAACACAATTCATTGAAATGGATCATTTTATTACACTCCACATACATCCATACCAGATAGTGGTTCTGGATATTGTCGATACAATGTATTTTGAACTTCTTGCACTAGTTTGTCTTTAGCATATAATTTTAATTCCAGTTGAAGGCTTTTAAGATCTATTGCAATATCAATTGATGGAAACTCAATGTCCATTTGATCACAAATAAACTGTTTATCAATACAGGTATGCACTAGCCGGAACTGTTTAGAACAAAAACATCTGGCAACGTTGTGGTGCAATAGTACACGTTAGAACATGATCATGTAACGTCATCAGTTTTGCATCATATATAAGTATCGTTCGAGTTAGTATTCATGATAACATCATCATGGCTACTTGTCTGCAGTTTCTAAACACACGTGATTTGATGAAATCATTTACCAAGATTACTGATTTACAACAAAATGTACCTTATAGAATCTTAGCTAGCCAAATGATCCCTACAAAGTTTGGAGTAAGAATCGTAGTGAAGCTTGAAAATGATAAGAATATAATTTTACCAGCAAGATATTTACCCATGGAACCATCAAAACAAGAAGAACTGCTGCGTTTCTTAAATACTGGATCTGTATCTTTATGTTACAAAGGATTCCTGGGTCGAAGTCATCAACTTGAATTTAGTACACAGCCAGATTCGTCAGCAATTGTGATGAAATCATGAATCAGCACATTTCTTTCCAATGACGTCAGCTGTAGTTGTATGAATTTGGTTGGTCGGCATGACGTCAGCAACTGTGATGAAATCATGAATTCAAACGTCAGCACATTCCTTACCAATGACGTCAGCAATAACTATAAACCAGCAAATACAGTGTCATCCCACGAAATCATTTGAGCAAGTGCTTTTCAGGAGGAAAGATGTGTACTTCTAACGATAAAGAGTTCATCTTCGCAAGCTATTTTCCAATAAATATATTTCAAACAAAACATGTGATGATTGGTATCAGTGCTAGAACATTTGACCCAGTGATTCGATTGGGCAAAGCAGAACAATTTGGTGTACAACTGACCTGTGAAGAATGGCAAATATTATGTTCACGAATCGACCAAATGAACGATTATTTTCATGATGAGCTAAATGTGACCATAGTCAAATCATTAGGCTCAAATCATGAAGTGGTGCTGCGTACAGTCCTCGAAGAGAAGATGGTGCTGTTACGTAAAAAGAGTACATTTCATGTCCCTCGCAACATGGTGTATCTAACACAAACTGAATGGAACAAATTTATCAGCGTATTTCAGTGTGTGAAACATGCAGTGGAAGTGTGCAACAAAACTAGTATATTCCTGAAAAAGTACTATTTTGAAAAATGTGTTATGCATATTGTACAACATGTATCTAGATATTGTGATGGATGTCAACATCGTTCTTGGGTGCATACCTGTATTGATAAACAGTTTATTTGTGATCAAATGGACATTGAGTTTCCACCAATTGATATTGCATTAGACCTTAAAAGACTTCAACTGGAATTAAAATTATATGCTAAAGACAAACTAGTGCAAGAAGTTCAAAATACATTGTATCGACAATATCCAGAACCACTATCTGGTATGGATGTATGTGGAGTGTAATAAAATGATCCATTTCAATGAATTGTGTTTTTTCATTTCAAGTACAACCCCAGGTTCTGACGTGTACTATTGCACCACAATGTTGTCAAAAGGTTTTTGTTCTAAACAGTTCCAGTTCTTTACTAATAAGTGCACAAACTTTTAAAAATGTCAACAAACTTTGAAACAAAAATTTCAAACAAAAATCTTTGAAACAAAAATTTTGAAACGAAAAAATTCAAACAAAAAATTTCAAACCAAAAAAAAAATTCAAACAAAATTTTGAAGCGAAAAAAATTTCAAACAAAATTTTGAAACAAAAAATTTCAAACAAAAAATTTGGAAACGAAAAATTTTAAACAAAAAATTTTAAACAAAATTTTCGAACAAAAATTTTCAAACGAAAAAAATTTCAAACAAAAATTTCAAACGAAAAAATCTCAAACAAAATTTTGAAACAAAAAAAATTTGGAAACGAAAAAATTTTCAAACAAAAAATTTCAAGCAAAAAATTTCAAACTAAAAAAAATTTTACGTTTCACGGTTAACCGTCAAACTTTATCCGGTTTTTAACTATTCGATTAACAAATAAACGGTTTTGATCATATTTATCAGTGAGTGCAAAATGTTGAACGAAACCAAGATTTTTAAATGTTAAACAAAACTTAAAACTGAATACAGCAAAGATTTGAAAATCAGCAACCAATCAGATTGCACGAAAGATAGTGATCAGCCAATCAGATTGCACGACAGATAGTGATCAACCAATCAAATTGCATTAACAATAACTTTGCCAGTGTTGTAGCATGTATTGCCTTTCGTCTATGAGTCATAAAATTCAATAAGGTTAGCTATCAGATTTCAAATCAATCACCACCAATGATCTTAGACTATGAGCTGTGACTAAAGTTCAATGTATTGTTTCAAATTTCGCACCTTATGTTAAAATTCTGTTTATCACCATTCCCAAATTTAAAGAATACTTCTCTTGATATACCTAAGTCTTAGAGTTAATCATATCATTATATGTTCAATAATGTCAATAATGTCCGTCAATTGTTTACCTGAGTAGAACCAACTGTTTTCTAGAAGTGTGTGTGTACTCAAACTTAAGAAGTACCACAACAAAGGAAATGAATCCCTGTACACTACCTCATCAAGGACAATCACGTGGTACAACGTCTTGCTTACGTTTATATTTGGCGGGAATAATCAAAACCAATGACGCAATTCTCAAATTATCCTACAAAGTTTCAATGTTCCAATGTCCTGGACTCCTAATTCCATCATAGGTCAATAACTGATTACGTGATCATAATGATTTACCCAATGAATGAGATACTATCCAATTTTAAGAACCATTACCAATTATTGATATGACAATAAGAAATGTACCCCTCCCAAAATTTAAGATTGGTACACAAATACACCTGTGTGTTATGAAAAAGTAATAAATCCTGTACTTATTCAATAATAAAGCCGGTCAATAACCTTTAAATTTTGAATATTTGGCCATAAGAGGAACACCAACATCTACAATGGGTCCTAGAAAAAGGTTTACCGAATTTTGTTATTTGATAATTCCCCAAATTTAAAAGGGAACATAAACATATAAAGGTAATAAACCTCTGTACATACCCATATAACATGTACCCATGAAAGAGAAACGAGGTAAACCACCCAAATTTATCATAATACATGTTAGGGTCCAGTACTATAATACCAAATATATAAAATGAGCAATTTCTAAAATTTAAGGGATGGGCCAAGGTACCCCTAACAAATTTTAAAGGGGTGCACAAATGTACCTATGTCTTATGATAGGGAATAGACCCCTATACATAACCATATAAACATATAAGGTAATAGGACCTCATCCAAGAGATAAATTGGGTCAAAATGTCAAACACGTGGTACAACGTATTGCTTACGTTTATATTTTGGCAATTTCGTACCCATGAAAGTGGACGATGTGGACCATCCAAATTTATCATGATACATATTAAGGTCCTGTACTATAATACCGAATGCTTAAATAAAAAAAATTCCAAAATTTAAGGGGCGGGCCAAGGTACGTACCTCTCCTAAAATTGAAAGGGATGCACCAATGTACCTATGTCTTATGATAGGAAATGAACACCTATACATTACAATATAACCATATAAGGTAATAGGACCTCATCCAAGAGGATACATTGGGCCAAAAGACCAAACACGTGGTTGTACTAAAATTTGGCAATTTTGTACCCCTAAAAAGGGAACGATGTGGACCACCCAAATTTATAGTGATCCATATTAGGGTCCTATACTGTAATACCAAATGTTTAAATTGAACAATTTCCAAAATTAAAGGGGTGGGCGAAGGTACCTCTCCCAAAAATTTAAAGGCGTGCAAAAATGTACCTATGTCTTATGATAGGAAATGGACCCCTATACATGACCATATAACCATATAAGGTAATAGGACCTCATCCAAGGGAATAAATTAAATCAAAAAACAAACACGTGGTTGTACCTAAATTTGGCAATTTCGTACCCATGAAAGGGAACGAGATGGACCATCCAAATTTATCATGATACATAATGAGGTCCTGTACTATAATACCAAGTTTCCTCGGTCGAGTCACATCACACATTAAATCTACAATATTGGATCCATGTAGTTTATTATCGTTGATGTACACTGTTGCTTTATGATCCCACGTAATTGCGTCATCTTGTTTTAAACGACGGAATAGTAGTTCGGCTTTCTTACGATACATTTGTGGTATTGCGGCTAAAATTTCTTGTTTCGTGCTATCGTCAACATTCGGAACGTCACCATTAGGTTTCATTGATGTAATTGTAAGTGGTATTGGTTCTTCTTGTTTACGTATCACATAAAGATATTTCTGTAATATTCTATTGTACTGATTCCATTTTTCTTCATCACTTGGATACGATGTATTCAATATAGATTGCATTTCACGATCGAGATTAGATTCTCGATTTTCACTCACACGGGATGATGATGCATGCATTCGTTGAAGCATTTCTGGTGGCACTAAAACCATCTTCTTGCTATGTTCCATGATGTTTATTGTTTAAACAAAATACTGGATAACACACTTCCTACAATAGGTGCAAGTAATGCAGGTAAGAATCCTCCTTGTTGTACGGCTAAATGTTTCTTCTTTTTATCCAATGATTTTGTATTGTCTACGAGATAGCGGAGCGTGTTCTTGTAACGCTTTAATCTTGACTTCTGTGCACTTGTCAGTGGAACATTGCCTTTTAAGACATTATAACAACATTCACAAATACTATGAATTAATGAAGCGTCTGCATTGGCAATAATAGCTTTACGCAATCTTGGTTTAGCTTTGTGCAGAGCACGTAACAGATCAGCGTGTTTCACTGTAGGAGACATCGTGACAGACTAAGTCATTCTTTTCACATGCACAATAATTTAAACATGTTTTGTTGGTACGTAAACATAATGATGCAAATCGTCGGGAAAAATATTTGTACGAAATCGCATTTCATCGGGTGTATCTTGTTTAAGATCCATCAGTAAATAACCATGTGGATTTCTTGTTGCGTCTACATAACTTTCTTGTAGAACCAGTGGATGCTCAGGCATGATTTGATAACTCATATGCTTGATTTGTGACTTGTCACGTGGATTTTTAAACAACACCAAATACGAACAATTTAAACTCATATTTCTATTTGCTTTACTTTGATGAAATACATTTTGTGTTATAAAAATCACACTAATATTTCGATGATGTGATCCTTTTGTGAACATATCAACAATATCACTATTCACTTCTCGCATATGGTCATCAATAATAATCAAATGTGGTCCATCTTGAGGCTGAAAATCTTTCATTCGTGGAAGTCCTTCGTGAAATTCTACTGGAACCGGCATTGTTGCATACACGTCTTGCCATTCTGCATAATACCAGTATATCTTACGAAATTTTGCATTGATCATGGTTGGGAGATGTGACAGTAATCGCTTCACAAAATACGTTTTTCCACACCCACTAGGCCCTGCGAGAATACAGGTAAATGGATGTTTCCACTGTGTATCCATGATGAACACTAACACATTGTTTCAAAAATGATGCGTATTTAAAGCGAGTACAAATTTTTTTGTTTTAGTTTGTAAATTCTTGCACTCACTGGTGTGAAAAGGAAAGAAACAGTTCATCTGTTTATCGAGTAGTTGAAAACCGTTTATTTGTTAATCGAATAGTTGAAAACCGTTTATTTGTTAATCGAATAGTTAAAAACCGGATAAAGTTTAACGGTTAACCGTGAAAGCTGATCACTGTTTGATTTAAATTCTATTTGAAAATTTTTCGTTTCAAATTTGTTTTGAAATTTTTGTTTAAAAATTTTGTTGAAAATTTTTTGTTTCAAATTTTTTTCAAATTTTTGTTTGAAATTTTTTGTTTGTAAATTTATTCTTTCAAAATTTTTTGTTTGAAAATGTTTCGTTTCAATTTTTTTTGTTGAAAATTTTTGTTTTGAAATTTTTGTTTTCAAAATTTTGTTTGAAATTTTTTTCGTTTGAAAATTTTTAATTTTTTTGTTGCAAAATTTTTTGTTTAAATTTTTTTTGTTCGAAATTTTTGTTTTGAAATTTTTCGTTTCCAATTTTTTTTGTTTAAAATTTTTTTTGTTTCAAACTAAAAAACTTTTTGTTTGAAATTTAAGTTTAAAAAATGTTCGAATTTTTTGTTTAAAATTTTTTGTTTGAACATTTTTGTTTCGAAATTTTTTCGTTTCAATTTTTGTTTTCATTTTTTTTAGTTTGAAAAGTTGAAAAAAAGTTTTAAATGCCAAGAATCTTTCCTAGAGAACATTGACCAGGGACCTCGTCGCGCATCAAAACCAAATCATTGATCACGTGACCGTACTACACCCGAAGGGTACTACCAAATTGAAAGGAGATACCGTCCATACCTTATCAAATAGGATAAATTGAGTCAGTAACCGAACACGTGGTTGTACTTAAAAATTTGACAATAGGACCACCGAAACATATTGAGGTCCTATACTATGCTTAAATTGTACAATTTCAGTGGACCCCCATTGCCAAAATTTAAGAAGGGTGCAACAATATACCCATGTCTTATGATAGGATATGGACCCCTTGTAATCATAGGATCTCATCAAAGGGGATAAAATGGACCAAAAAAAACAAACACGTGGTACAACGTTTATATTTTGGCAATTTTTGTACCCCTAAAAGGGAACGATGTAGACCATCCAAATTTATTATGATACATATTGAGGACCTGTACTATAATACCAAATGTTTAAATTGGGCAATTTCCAAAATTTAAGGGGTGGGCCAAGGTACCCCTCCCGGGGTGCACCAATGTACCTATGTCTTATGATAGATAATGAACCCCTATACATGACCATATAACCATATAAGGTAATAGAACCTCATCAAAGGGGGATAAAATGTACCAAATACCAAACACTTGCTTGTACTAAAATTTTGGCAATTTTGTACCCCTAAAAGGGAACGAGGTGGACCACCCAAATTTATCATAATACATGTTAAGGTCCAGTACTATAATATCCAATGTTGAAATTGGGCAATTTCCAAAATTAAAGGGGTGGGCCAAGGTACCCCTCCCAAAAATTTAAAGGGGTGCACAAATGTACCTATGTCTTATGATAGGTAATGGACCCCTATACATGACCATATAATCATATAAGGTAATAGGACCTCATCCAAGGAGATAAATTAGGTCGAAAACCAAACACGTGGTACAACGTATTGCTTACGTTTATAGTTTTGGCAATTTTGTACCCCTAGAAGGGAATGAGGTGGACCACCCAAATTTATCATAATACATATTAGGGTCCTATACTATAATACCCAATGTTGAAATTGGTCAATTTCCAAAATTGAAGGGGTGGGCCAAAGTACCCCTCCCAAATTTTTAAAGGAGTGCATTAATATACCCATATCTTATGAAAGGTAATGGACCCCTGTATACGCCCATATAACTATATAGGGTAATAATACCTCATCAAAGGGGATAAATTAGGTCAAAAACCCCCGAAATTTGAATTTTTGGCAATTTTTTACTCATGAAAGGGAACGACATAGACACCCAATACTGATAGAGGTACATACTATGGTCCTAGGCTACCATACCAAACTTTTAGATTTGGCAATTTCCAAAATTTAAGGGGGGTGGTCCTATGTACCCCTGCCAAAATTTAGGGGGTGGGCCAAGGTACCCCTGCCAAAATTTAGAGGGGGTGGTCCTAGGTACCCCTAGGTCATTGACCCCGGGCCAAGGTCATTGACCTTTGACCTATGACGTCACAAAGGTCGGGGTCAAAGTCCAAAGTGAGGCAAAGTAACCCCATTACTACTATATTGAACTGTAAATATTAATAAACTTTGGGCAAACGCGCACTATTTATTTTGATGAAGATGCAAATGCTACAAATGTATACAAAGTAATTAGTACTAGTTATTGGTAAAAGCATTATGAAAAACAACAACCCAAAGATTGTTCTATCGCTTTCGTTATTCGAATTCGTTGAAAGTACTACACGAATTTCGGGATTAACAAGTGGATGATATGCTGACAAAATTCGATCAAGATTGCCGTGTAAGGAATCATGACATTGTCAATAACTAAACATCCATTACTCTTCAGTGTAAAAATATTTGAAGAAACGGTTTGCAAAGGGAAACTCGACGTTTAGATGCCACATGATCCTACTCGAAAATATTTAGTCGATTAAATTTCTACCTGTGAATCTATACTGAAATGTAAGGAATTTTAGCCGTTTCTGAATTGGTTAATGAAGAATTACGAAAAGCGGAAAACTTATATCAACAAGGTGCACACAGAATATCATGTTCGAATTGAAGTGAAACACCACAGATTGCAACAAAGCCCATACTGATCCAAATAAGAAGATCTTGATATGCGTTTAGTGTAATAGAAAGTGCACCACGGATCACGAGATGCTGCCATCCGATAAAGAAAACAATATCAACAGAAACTGTTGATAATTACCGCAACTGTGGAATGCAAAGGAAACGACCGGAACTGGTCAACTACACTCATTTTATATAAAACGTTGACAACTCCAAACTACATATATATTTAACGTCTCGTCAGAAATTGAGAGGACTTGGTGGAAAGATTTTAACGTATCCACGGAACCTTCATAAGCTGAACTTGGTTGTTATTTCTATCAGACTGTTATTTCTTTCGGTCTCTGAAGAACTTACTGAACGGCGTTAAGCTAATTAAAAACTAGTTTTGAAAGAACCACTTGTAAAAAACAATGCCTAGAAAGAATTGAAATTTAAGAGAAACGTCTATGGTGGTCACGGTATGAGAAAACGGCAGAAGGTAATGAAACAAAATGATGTACACTCATGTCCAAAATTACCGTCGCATGTCTATAAATATGTTGTAGGAATATAATTTGATAACGAATTCGTACGGTATTTCTTATAATGTGAGTATGTGTATAATAGGCAAAGACATGTATGTGGCAAATATCATGTCAAAAGAGCAGTAAATAAGAACAATAAAAAGAAAATAACACTTTCTTGTCCATTTAGCAACATTTTGTTTTACTCATTCTAATTTTCGTATTTATAATTATTTTTCTATGAAATTTACCACAAACATTCATTTCCCGATTATACACATAGTATCAGTATTAAAACTATCCTGCAAAATCATTATCAAATTATATTCTTACAAGAAGACAGTTATAGATAAGCGATAATAATTTTGGACATGAGCGTACCTAATGTTACTTCTGTATTACAACAAAAATATTCTCAAATTTGATCTGTAAGGAATTTGCATTTTTTTGACAATTTAATATTTTAATCTATGATTTATCAAGCAACAAAGCTTCAAAATTTTTAGTAAATGTTGAATAAAATTAATATAGCGAAACAGTACTGAAAATGATTGTATATGAAGTGTTAGTTCACATTTGCTTAAAGTATATTTTACCAAATTTAAATTTATGTCCTAAACTTTAATCACCATTTCCTGCATTTTATAATCGTATGTCAGAATATTGTAAGGTTCCGCATGTCTACACGTCATGCAATTACCACGTGTGAACTACATGTGTTAGTAATAAATAACAAGAAACAGACGACGGTCCCGAAGAGGAGTCGATCACCATCGCCAACAGTCGGAAGGACGAGAATCAACGAAGGAAGCCGACAAGACAGGATAAAACGGACCTGCACGCCTCGACCAACATCAATCTTCCCGGATTGATCGAAACACCTAAAACACCTCTCACGACGCTTGGTCACCGAGAGGTACCCATCTTTATACCCACGACGCTTGGTCACCGGGTTCCTTTCCTCTTTCTCACGTCGCACGGTCACCGAGAGAGAGATACCTAATCTACACCCCTCTCACGACGCACGGTCACCGAGGGTACCTCACCTCAAAGCCCACGACGCTTGGTCACCGGGCTCCTATCTAATCTTACCTAAATATTAGAGGAATACTTATTATAATTTGTGTACATAAAATATTTTTTATAATAAAAGGTGAAGGGAAAGTCCAAATCCCGTGTACATTTTATTGCTCTACCCAAGAAATTTTACAATATAAATTGAGTCAGCTAGTTATTATAGCTGTTCTATCTTCAAATATCTTTTGTTTTTTCTACATTTATTTTACTGGTGATATAAACGTACAATTCAGCCACAGACATTGACTAAAATTCCCTATCAATCCACGGATGTTATTGGCATTCATACAACATAAACTTCATTTTAGATACTGTTATTATATTTTGCTTCAACGGACTCTTTCAATGAAATCTTAGCTCTTTTTGGAGGTGTATTACTATGCATCATTGCGAGATGTATTTTCTGATGTATTTTATACATTTTTACACTCTTAAAATACTACTTTTGCAGGTGGAATTTACAGTATATTAACTATTTCAATGGGATTACACCGAGATCTTTCTACAAGTATAATAATGACCTACTTTCCAAGTGGTCTTCTGGTATTTGTATCCTGGTGTAGCTTTATCATCAATCCGGATACCGTACCTGGAAGAATTGCTTTACTTACAACCACACTGCTTACTTTGGTTACCATGTTTAACTCTCTCAGGTAAAATATTTCATAGTTGATTGCTGCTTTATTTTATTTTTTGCGGTCTTTTCGCTTCACCAAAATTAATATCTGAATATTTAACATTATATTATTAGTTTTTCTTAAGGCATAGAGATTAGAGAAATGATTGGTGTAAAAATTAATGAACAGCTTTCATCCTGTATTCTACATTCGATATTGAATATGTTTCAGTTTTAAAGATAATTTAAATTTCTTTGTGTTTACAGATGTATTTCCTAAAGCACGAGAGTTCTAAAATATGGATACAACGTGTTAGATCAGATTAACTTGTTATATGATATATATTAAGACAATATGCTGTTGATTTGCTCATAAAAGGATTGTGTGCTCAGATTAGCTTGGTACTCAAATACGTTTTCTGTTAATAATTATTAAGATATGAAGGTAGTCTGTGAAAAAGGGCAGGGATGTCAAAGAAGAATTATACTGTCAACGAAGCCCAAGGACAGACGAATGTTGGTGAATCTTAGACAGCAACATTCGAATATACAGAACAACTTGACGAGGTTGGCGAAGTAATAGAAATGTATATGCATAAATCTAGAGAAAATATTAAGGTCTGTATACATGATAACTTGTTATGGCCATCTCGAATTTGTAATTAAAAGAAGAAATATTGTATAATATTTTGTTGTAGATTCACTTATGTTGTAAGATGCAATTGTATAGATGCTTACATATATATAAATCAAGATCTATTTACAGCAATACGTTGTTGATACTGAAAGTCCGCTGCATTTGGTGCACCGAAGTAATATTCAGTAGGAATTTGAAATGGCCCTGGATGCTTGTCAATATACAATGCTTTGAAATAAAATTTCGGAAACAGGGAACTGGAAACGTCTGAACGCTTGAAGGGGGATAAAATTGTGTCGATACCAGATATTGTAATCATCGATGGACAGTAGTGTGTCTGTTACATTTTTTACGAAATTTTTGTAAGTTCTGAAACAGCCAACATCTAAAGGCTGGATAAGATCTGTGAACTTTGGAGGTGTCAGCTGTTTGTGGAACTGAACACCAGTAGAAACAGTTGAACTGATTAATTCGTCGTGTTTATTACATGACCATGAATCAACTGAAAGCATGAGATGCTTCTCTGGTTTATTTGACCAGAAAACATCTTGCATAAATATTTTCGAAACCTCCTTGGACATATTGGCTGTCTTTCTGACACATGATTTTATATTAGGATGATTGCTATGTTTGTTAGCGGGGAATTTGCCGGTGGTTTCAGCAAACAAGAGAAACATAAAAGACTGGATAAATCCATCCATTGAGATGGCCGTAATGATCATGTAGAAGAGAGAGTAGGCTCTTATTGAACCAAAACTTGCATAAATAATTTTGATTGCCTTTGATGCCAAAGTTCTTCCGAAATGAAGTTCTTTATCAAACCAGCTTTGATCTGCTTTGAACACCTGATGTGGTTGAAGCTCGTGACAACTTATTAGGCATTTGTTTTCACAATAAACTCTTCTGCTGTTTTGCGCAGATTCTGTTCATGTTGCGAAGTCTTACTGATAGTGTGTAATTTTTCGCGACACAATTTGGTTTCGTTTGTTAAATTTATTTACCCATGACACGGACTTCTTGAAATTTGGGGTCTTGTTTGAATTGACTTGCTTTTTCACGTGCAACGCTCACATCCCAAGAGTATTGTCATGAATAATAGCGCTACTGTTTCTCGCACTCTTAAAGATATGTAGCACCTCATTATTTATTTTCGTTGTAGACGGTCTCTTTATCTTTTGCTCGAACATGCGCAGAGAATTCAAATTACCTTGCAAAAATTTATACCTGTTGAACACAGACGAAGGCTTCCTTCGTTTCCTCGATATTGCTTCTGTTTCGATCCAATAGTTGTACATTTTTCATTGTTGCTCTTGGGTATAACGCACTGGACACTTTCATGCCGGGTAAGGTATATATGAGGAGCTGCTACTTTGTTGCGAACAACAATCTTCTACAGCTTCAATGGATGATTCTAATTTAGAAACATCTTTTTCTTTTAAATCAAAATCGGTGTTATCAACATCACCATTTTCATAAAGTTCCAAGTCGTCATAGATCAACAATGTTTAAATCTCATTTCTCACACTTCAGTTTTGTTCCAACAATTTTTAATTCTTTCAAACACACTGTATTTCTCCGACGATGGATCATCATTACAAGTTCCGAACTCGCAAACCAATATTGTCGCAATAACCGAAGGCTTTATATTTCAAACAAACTGATGAAACATAATGCGAAACGATATACACTCGAGAATGCCACCTCACCCGATAACTTATTTTCCATTACAACTTCACTGCTGTATTCGACTGCAGTAGTCCACTTTTCATCCAGATGTTTGCTAAGCTCGTCCTAAGTTGCTATTGCTTACGAAGGTGGACAAAGAAAGTTGTTAAAAATATAGCAATTGTTGCAAAAATAGTAGTTTACGTACAGTACATAATAATTGCATTCCAATCTATCAAATTTCATTGTGTTATGGCTTCTCCACATTGTTTCCGACCAAATGCGCCAGAAATAATAAAACAAAGTAAACTGTAGTAATGTCATAAATAATAATGTAATAACACCAATTTGGACATGAAATTTCACTGTCAGTTTTCTTAGCTTGTAGATATATTTAACTTGGGAACCGGTCGAAAGCCCCACAGCCAAAACACCCACACTCAAGAAATGTCAAAACGCCCACACAAACGGTCATAACCCCCACACGAATGGACAAATCTCCCAAATACACGAACGGTCATAACCCCCACAGCCAAAACCCCCACACTCAAGAAATGTCAAAACGCCCACACGATCGGTCATAACCCCCACACAAATGGACAAATCTCCCAAATACACGAACGGTCATAACCCCCACAGCCAAAACCCCCACACTGGTAATCGGTCATAACCTCCAACGGTCATAACTCCCACACAAATGGACAAAACAGCCAAACATAGCAACGGTCACAATCCCCACATAAATGGACAAAACCCCCACACAAATGGACAAAACTCCCACATGCAGAAATTGTCACAACTGTCACACAAATGGACAAAACCCCCACACAATCGGACAAATCTCCCACACTCTGAAATGATCCTGGTTGCATGTCTTGCCCTTGTACTTTTTAATAACATTTTTTATTCCACTTAAACTGATGTTGCAACTATTTTCTTGCACTGTTTTCTAATGACAGAAACACTAAAGTGGGCATCATAAAGAGCCGCAACAAAGACGTGCAATCACGATCATTTCAAAGTGTGGGGGATTTGTCCGATTGTATGGGGGTTTTGTCCATTTGTGTGGCAGTGGTGACAATTTCTGCATGTGGGAGTTTTGACCATTTGTGTGGGGGTTTTGTCCATTTATGTGGATATTATGACCGTTGCTATGTGTGGCTGTTTTGTCCATTTGTGTGGGAGTTTTGACCGATTTTGTGGGCGTTTTGACATTTCTTGAGTGTGGGGGTTTTGGCTGTGGGGGTTTTGACCGTTCGTGCGTTTGGGAGATTTGTTCATTTGTGTGGGAGCTATGACCGTTTGTGTGGGCGTTTTGACATTTCTTGAGTGTGGGGGTTTTGGCTGTGGGGGTTATGGCCGTTCGTGTATTTGGGAGATTTGTCCATTTGTGTGGGGGTTATGACCGTTTGTGTGGGCGTTTTGACATTTCTTGAGTGTGGGGGTTTTGATCTAGACCCTTTAACTTACATGTATTTTCGTGATAATTCAAACCTTTAACATACGAGTAGGATCTATCAGTCTCCTAGATATTGCTAAATAGCTATAAAGATAATTCTAAATTTCCAAATAAGTATAGATAACGATCATTAAAGTTCATAATTGACTTTTGACTTTTTGAGAACATGCTATATTACATGACCTTTCTATTTCAAAAAAATATTACATATTTCAAAATGGCGGCGGAGGTTCGTGAACTACTGTACCCATTCTTCTTTTGCCAATAATGTGAAACTACCACCGTGTGCATTGTCTATCTTTCATTATTTTTAGGATTCAACAGTTTATTTAATGCATTTGTATAATACAGCATAACTCTTCACAAACAAACTTTGATCCCACCCCCTCCGTTTCTTATGGCGCTCAGTCATTATAACTTTGCACATACACATATTTTCACATTATATATGAGGTGCACTATGTCTCATCTCGCAACTTGATTTATTCATTTCGTTCCCTTACTTGTTAGGGTTTCGTGATGAAAGTTTCAGAGATTTCTTTTTTTTTTTAAATAAACCTGCTTACTATTTTCATTTTTCTTGAAATATCTTTTTGGAAATATGCGTTTTCTTCTTCTGCAAGATTCCAAGAAGACATGAAATTTTCGCTCACAACAGAGTTACTTATTTATGTTATATCTAGAAACATAGCTTTCGAACATGAAGGTACACTACGAATTAAAAAGAGGCTTCTAACAATTTAGTTCTATAAGCATCTATTATTATAATATCTTCATAATAACATAGTTCTAAAGTATGTTATACATAATATTCTAGTACCACACTTAATTTCGTTAGCACAATTAAATGTTAAGCACAATTAAAATAAAACTGTTGTTATATTAGCCAACATTTCCAGAAACTTACTAACCGTTTAAAAGTATAATTTACTTACAATTCTTGTTCGCATTGCAGACACAACCTTCAAGTGTCGTTAAAGGTGAAGCCAATTGAACTGTGGGTAATCGTGTGCATGAGTTTTGTTGTTGGAGCTCTTACGGAGTATGCAATCATTCTTTGTATGCGTAGATACAGAAACACTTGGAAAAACAACGACGGTGTAAGGGATGGTGTTAACGTTGGGAAAGTGGTCGTGTTGAGTCCTGATGTAAGTACCTAGGTAGTTCTTTTATAGTTCTTAGTTTATCTAATTTATATTTGTAAAATCACTATATGAAAATTCTTTTACCATTGATAGTCCCTTCAATTCTAATTTGTAAAGTGTTATTTCCAGCTAAATTCTTCATCCCCAACAAAACTCAATCCCTTAATTAATCATTGTGATTCATTTCGTTGATCGAATATCTTTTCTCAATCTCTGATCGAATATCCTTTGATTGATCTAATTTCCTTTGTCTACACCTTTGCAGACAAGTCCTTCTTCTATTTTTTCTTGGGCTTCAAGCAAAGAAAACAATATCTACAAGAGATCGCAAACCGAACTGTGGAAGTGTCATTACTATGTCTCCATTCAAAAAACAACTTCAGGATTCAATCGACAAAATAATGACTTCACCTGTACGTAGAAGAGGTCGTGGACAAAGACGAGCTCACCAAACACAATCGCGTCAAGACACACACACACACACAAAAAAAAAAATCAAAATTTTCAATAAATCCATAGTACGTTATTATTTGGTCATATCTGATTTTGTTCCGTTTATTTGATAACTTTTAGATAACTCACTGCTAGTAACATACAAGGGTGCCGATTTAGGCTGTCTTTTTCCAGATTCATGCATTTGATTGGTTTCAAAAAGAAAACTTCATAGCTTCAACCATGTCAGGTCTATCAATTTGCCACTACCAACTGGACATAAGAAACTTGTTTTTCTTATTTCGAATTCTAAAAAAAATGTCAATTTCTAATTCTGCCAATTTTATGGCAGAGAAACAAGATGTGGTGCCGGATTTGGCTACTTTCCTCTAATATGACAAAGGAACGCCATTTTGCACTTCTACGTACTACAGTAATCGCATATAAGCTAATGGAGATTGTGCTGATCAGTAAGTATGAAGTGTAGGAGTGTAGAAAGCGGGAGGAAATGGGAGAACTCTAAGAAAAACCACTCATCCGGTGTTTGTTCACCACAAATCTCCACTTAGCACCAGGTGACGTCAAACCAGAAGAACTACGTACCAGAGTTGAACGCTCTGCCAGTGACTAACCGTAGCCCCAATCTAGTCAAATCGAAGATAAAGGACTTTAATTAGGGAAAAAATCATTATGATGAGACGGATCATGTTGTTTATTATTGCATTTAGTATACAGTGTTATGTTGCTTTTAAGAAAGAAAGAAGAAGTGTGTAGATGTAGTTGTTGTCGTATAAGTGAAAAAAATTAATTATCTAATAATTAATGAGTTTATACTAAAGAAAGTAGTAACAACTTGTTGTGAGTAAATTACGTTGTGAGAAATCCAAATTTGAGGCAGACTGATGTACCTTACTGCAACACTATAAGAGAACCCAGGTCGGCACACGGATATGTCTGCATTATCAATTTAGTAGGCGATTAGAAGCAATATGAATTTATTTTACAAAGGACTAGATAAGTTAGTATTTTTTTTTTTCAAATCCGTTCCATTACGACTATTTAAACACATCCCAGAGAATGCGTAAACAAATATTTTTCTAACATGTTTATCCTCTTTTTAGAACTGTAGTTCCTGCAAACTTTTTCTACTTCCTGATCAGTTTTATGTTCAACTTAGGTAATTTTTAGTACTTTTTCGTTCAGAACCACATTTCTAAAAGAAGTTATGAGTTGATTTGATTTAACTTTAGCGCCCCTTTCAGCAGCGAGGTGTGAATCTACTGATTAACGTGGAATCGAACCCGGGTCTTCCACGCCAAAGGTGCGTACGCTAACCGCTGAGTCACAAGAGAGCTATTCTAAAAGATGTGCTTAGGTTAATAACTTTGTAATAGAATTGATTATTTCTAGTACCTACTTACAAGACAAAAATAAATGTTAATTTTCTTTGATAATAAATCATTCAGAATACTTTGGTTAAAGAATTGGATCTTGAAGTAATACATATCTATATCTATCTATCTATATTTATATCTATATCTATACCTATATCTATATCTATATCTATATCTATATCTATATCTATATCTATATCTATATCTATATCTATCTATCTATATATATATATATATACATATATATATATATATATATATATATATATACATACATACACCAAAGAACACTTTTAGATATTATTAGGAAGAGGAAGAGAAACTGGTTGGGACATTGCCTAAGAAGAAATTGCATCATGAGGGACGTCCTAGAGGGTATGGTGGTGGGAAAGAGAGGGAGGGGGCGAAGGAGACTACAATTAATGGATGATATTAAAACAGAAAGATCATACGCGAAGTACTATATATTACTTTAAATACTTTAAATAAAATCTGAAAAGAAAATCAATAAAATGTTAGAAAAAATGAGAAGGGGCTTTGAAGAATATGTGATAAAAATAAATGTTAGAAAGACAAAAGCCTAGGTGATTGGAACAAAGGGGTCTGTGTCAAATATAAAAGCAGGAGGGGAGAAAATAGAACAAGTGAATAGTTTTCGATACCTGGGTAGTGTTCTTAGTAATGACATGAAATGCGAACGTGAAATAAAAGTAAGGATAGGAATGGCGAAAGAAGCCTTTAAAAGAAAGAAAAGTCTGTTTTGTGGGACCTTGAACAAAGAGTAGAAAAAAAGACTCATAAAATGCTTCGTGTGGAGTGTTGTGCTGTATGGGGCGGAAACGTGGACATTGCGTAAGGGTGACGAAAATCGACTGGAAGCCTTCGAAATGTGGGTGTGGAGAAGAATGGAAAGAATTAGTTGGGTCGAGCGGAAAACGAATGAGAGAGTGTTAGAAATGGTGGGTGAGAAAAGAACACTTTTAGATATTATTAGGAAGAGGAAGAGAAACTGGTTGTGACATTGCCTAAGAAGAGATTGCATCATGAGGGACGTCCTAGAGGGTATGGTGGCGGGAAAGAGAGGGAGGGGGCGAAGGAGACTACAATTAATGGATGATATTAAAACAGAAAGATCATACGCGAAGACGAAGAGGTTAGCGGAGGACCGTGGAGCATGGAAGCTTCTCCGCTGCGGCAAGTGACCTGCTAATAAAGGCAGAATACCTATGATGATGATGATGATTAAATACTTTTATAAATGTGACTTTCTGTCCATATATAACACTAGCCTAAGATGGTTCTGTTTTTCAACATTTGCTGATGGATTCCTATGTATCTTGGTGCGCTTAATCTAAAAAGGACCTTATTTTGTCTCTGTCAGCTAAGATTTTTTTTTATTTTTTTGCAAATTGCAATGTACCAAATGTAGTATATGTCAAAAATATTGTAAAAATGTCGCAAAAGTGTTACGACTATGGACTTAAGGACGCAGTCCTTTTGTTATGTAAGATACGTGGTATTCTGCGGCTTAGAAATCAAAAACGAAAATAGAATAGGATATAATAGAAAAGAAATACTCACGATTTTAGTCGTTGCGTCGAAGTCTCTTTAGACCAGTCATGCTGTGTTTCCGCCTTTTCCGCGCGTGTTCTTTTCTGGTTTCGTGTGTATGCAAGATCCAGCAATAGTCCGCCATCATTATTTTATTTTATTGTCCTCGGTAACGCTTTTCGATTTCTTTTATGTCCTGATTGAATATCCCATCATTTCTTTCTTAACAGCATCCAGATTCTCGGGAATGTAGGAAATGAACCTTTAAACTCATAAAACATTCTACCTTCTTCGTAGTTCTGCAGCATAGTATCAAATCGTTCTTGTTGCTCAGAAACTTAGTTAATACGTCTTTAAAGTCTACCCAGGCCTTTCTTTCACCAATCTCGATATGTTGATCATTGCAGAGGTTTCTAATGTTTGCCCTGTAAAGACACCCTCTTTTAGTTTTGCGGTTGATGAGGCTGAAAATTCGGTCGACATGTACTAGAAACATGTGCTATCCTTTGGTAAGGCTTTCATAAATTGCTTCATTAACCCTAGGTGGCAGAACTTTCGTCGCCTCGATGATAGAACTTTTGAGTACTTTTTTTTACTTCAGATTCCAATGACAGTCATTAGCCAAACTTTCCGCTTCCAATGATTGTCCCTGCCTCTGATATCCCACTCACATTAAAACACGGAAACTTTTTGTACCCGACTTTCGATATCGGAGGATACGTACGAACGGTTGTACTAGCACTAACAGTTGCAGTGTACACCACGTTTATTGACGAAAGTGCTGCAATTTCCCGGTTTATGTTGTCAATGATTTGTTTTCATCATAAACAAACAAATGGGTGCATTTACTATGAACTAACATCTGTCCGTACGGCTCATATTTGTGTTGTTTATAGACGTATAAAACATTGTGACACGTTGCAATTCGCAAACAATTCAACTACGGCCATTTTTGGATTAAGCGCACCAAGAAAGATAGGAGTCCATCATCGAATGTTGGAAAATATGACATAACCGAAATAATGCAGGCCTGTGTAATTAGAACTCTTGAATGACAAGTGGCTCAAATTCGAAAAATAAATAAATGTGCTATTGGCTTAACTTATTTCTATAGGTTGGTTCCTTTTTTTTAGAAAAAGTAAAAACTGTAAATTGCAAGATCATAAACATAGTTGTGGTTTGTTTGTTAAAACAATAGAAATATGAATTGTTTTGTGAGGTATTGAATTTCAAGTTTGTCTCTTCAATTTTCCTTACTCTCTATCAACTTACCTAAATTTGTTATGCGTAACTTATGCTCTATTTCTTTCTACAGACAGCTGCAAAGAAAGCGATGAAGAAATTGTGCAAGTTCAGATTATTGAGGAAGGTATATCCACTGATGCAGAGTATAGTGAAGAAGCAAGGAATTCTGGATATCGTTGCATTGATCACATTTCCATTTGTATTTATGATATTTGCCATTGCCTACTGGAGATACTATCAAAATCTCAAGACAGAATTATGGGAGAATCTCGTGGAGCAAGAGCTTGGGAAAGATGAATATTAGCTGAATTTCAAAATAAGATTTTGAAGACTTTCTTTAATTTTTAACATTTTGTGATGTCCTTAATTTGTTTCTTAAAGAGAACCTTAGCTGGAAACTACCAAAATTCATCTAACATTTGCAAATGACGGTCGTTAAAATAGTTTTCAAATTATAACAGCAAAACATTGTAAGAATTAATGTTTTATTTCATGAAATGTGCTAAAGAGGAATAGGTATCGTACTCGTGTGTATTGAAATGAACAAATGGGACTAAAGTTAAAGATATTTACGTGCTCTTCTTAAGTTTGAGAGTTAAAGTTTATCTAAGTATCAGGTGAATCGCTTACTGTAACCCATTATAATCATTTACGTTTACTAGATATATAATTCATCACATTAAGCGATAAAGATGCTTTCATTTCTAGGTCTATTTCGTGATTTTCACAAACTAAAAGAAATATACTTATTAGGTAATTTAATAACATAATTGTATGTAAAATTTTATTTACGGTTATTATTGTTTAATTTTCATTATAAATGTTCCGAGATTCAATTAGTCTTTTATGGAACTTTAGTTGAGCATGCTTAGTAGATACAATAGTATGTAATTATATTAACTACTAATACCTGGTAATCTAGTTTAAATTTTAACGAAGAGAGAACCATTTTAAAACGCATCGTTGAAGGAAACAGTTTACAATTTCAGAACCAGTATATAAATCGTCTCAAACTAGTACTAAGTCACGTTGCAATCTATTAAATGAATGGTAAATCAACTGACGTTGCCTTGAGTCCAAAGTTTAATATTTTTTTGTAGATTAAACCATAATTCTCAGTTACATTCTATGTAGCTAATAAGCAATCAGTAATCATGTACATTTACACATATTTTTCGTTTTTCATCAACCGTATCGACTCGTGAAAAAGAAAAAAACAGTTTTTTGTCATTTCCCGAAAATTGTGTTTACTGTACATACGCCCTTTTAACAGAAATCGATTCATGTATGATATAATTATATTTGAAAATTATTATATATAATAGCCAAAGTATATTTTGGATTTTAAATACAAGCATTAAACATATTCTTCATCTCCATGGATCACTATAGAGAAATTCGTAAAGAAGGCTCCTTCTGAATTTCCGTTACATTTCGTAAAATATTTTCTTTCTATTTTTTTGCCGTAAAAGAGTCAAAGTTAAAATTCTTTTTCTGTGATCACATGTGGAATAAAATTACAAAAGATTACAATTATTACTGGAAATTAATGCTGTCACACTTTTGAACATTTTAAAAACACATAGTTTCTATTGTATTGAAATGTCATTTCTTATCGATAGTATGAAACGTTGTAAATAGTTGTAAACTTCCATAACTATTCTCCAAATGGATTAGTATGCAACGAAAGGTAGTGTTATCAAGTTTAACAAAAAGTTCAAAATAAGCCTCTTGAAAACAGCTCTTATTTGTAAAAGATTATATAATGATAATTTTGGCTGTTGCAATGGCCTGTCCAAGGAGCTTGATAAAAATTTAGTGTAACATAACAACAAAAACTGCTTCTTTTATATGTTAAAAAAAGAAGCTTGGTCAAGTGAGTGTACGGGGGCACCCAATTCTATTTTGCCTCGAAATCTCTAAATATGGCTCTGCTCCTACGAAGTATCATGTATGATACATTGAGGCACTCGTGAGACATTACCATGGTTACTCTGATTTGCTGAATAGTTATATCGTTTTTATTTTGTGCTGAATTTACGTTGTCCGATTTTCGGTTCTGTACTTAATTTAGATGACAAACTACTAAAATTAACAGCCTTGAAGTGCTTGTGAATAAATATGATGTTTTTATCTTTGGTTCAAGTATTCTTCAAATTGAATCTTACACATAGAGAAAGGAAGTTTCTAAGAATAGTTTTTAAGAATAAGGGACCGTAAATATTGTTGCGCAATAGCGTCAATCTTTTAAAAAAGACGCCTAAAAGTCGATAAAAATGTTACGCGACATTGCATTCAAATTTTTATTTTAAATTAAGGAAAAATATATCCCATCGCTTAATAAAGTGTGGTGTAACTCATTCAAATGAGTAGTGTACTTTTGGTATTCTAATAAGAATATTTGAGTTTAACCTCTGATTTTCCCATCAACATTTGATAACCAACGGTAATACTTTCGTACAGGTAATCTTACGATTGGATATAGTGCTAACAGACATACCATGGAGGAGAACAGTTGCTACTTAGGTATAAATACGGTTTTATAGATATATGAATTAAAAGGAAATTAGTTTAGAGGTGGTAGATTGTCATTAAAAGAACGTAGTCATTCGAATGGTGGCCAATGACGAATAAGACAAGTTGCTGAAACCTTCCGATGATACTGACTACTGAGCAAGAGAACTACTACCTCACGGTTCGGAGTATTAATACTCATCTTTTCAGTCGTAAAGTACATCTTGAGTGATAGACCTCATCATGTTGATTTGTCAGTTCGTTCTCTCTTTAGATTTGTTTCAAAAACAAGCTTGTATAGTACTCTGATCACAGAATGTTCAATGGAGAATTAAGAATGCATATCCCTTATTGCATAAAGTGTAAAGTATTGAAAGACATGTGCGGAAAGATTAGAAAATCAGCTGTAGTAGTAATCGTCCAGGCCCGAAATTTTCTAATGTGAACAAACACAAGAAATACTACAATGTAGAAGGTTAGAAACGAGATAAGTGATTTCTTCAGGATTGGAAGGATGGTACTTAGCATAACAAGGAATAACTCATTGTACACTTACCTGTTGTTGGTCCCGTCTGAAGATTAATGAGCTAATAGTTGAGAGAAACGAATATATATACAAAAATGATGAAACAGTAACACTGAAGTTCGTAGTTTCGTTCGGACACCGTTCGAGTGATTATCAACATATTTGCTTGCTTTCGTGATATAAAAAACGAAGTCGAGAACTGAAATGGACACACGATGACCATTCAAAGTGACCAATAATCAGTAGTGACAGATGGTAGTCACCTTTCCCAATATATCGCCTTAAATACTAAACGTAATGGAATTTGGTGGTACACAGGATATTTCAAGACAATATTTTGAATTTCTTTTACCATAGAATATTGCACATTTGAACTTACAATGTTTGTATCTAATCTTGTACTATTTTCACAAAGTAATTGCTCACACCATTTGTAAATATAATTCATAATATACTAAAATTTAATTCTGTGACTTGAAACTTTCAAACCTATAAAGCTGCTGAATTTTTGTACGTTCATGTTTTTACAGGAGATTTTTTTGACATAGTCTGTAATATCATTCGATTAACAATGTGGATACCGAAGCAAAAATTGGTGTTGTTTTTTTTCAAGAGAAACTACGTTAGATTCCAAATAGTTCAAATCTGCATCTTAAACGAAAATTTACAATATCGTGTCTGCTATTTAGTGTTACAAATTAAAGACGCTAGAGTTTTGAGAAAATGAAATTTTGAAAGGCTCCAAAACAGTAGTAACAAGTAAGATGGCCACTGATAAGCATACTCTAACTGCCTTTAGATCGATCAATATGATCACATGACGTATAAAGGTATAAAGTTACAAAATACTAAAAAGTCAACTTTCTTAAAAAGGCCTTATTTCAATAAACAACTTACATAAATATCATATTGAATAAAATAAATGGTTTTGAGTAGCCTAAAAGATCATAACGTTGTTCAGAGCTATTTAATATTTCTAACCATTATAGTGATATAATAAACAGTGTATGATATTACTATATTTCTTAACATAACATATTTCAGGGAAATATGTAAAATGTTTGATGTTTTTTAATCAATTTTTCTAAGAATGCAGTTATACTTCTTTTGTACCTGGATAGATATTACATAATTCTAAGCAATGTTAGCAAGTTTGCAATTTTAAAGAGCTTTGTTACGGTTTAAGATATCTTATTAGTGTATAATGCACCGTGTATGTGATTAAATGTAATACTAATGTAAGGAATAATTTTGAGTTTCTATAAAATATAATAATCCCTATAATTGGTTCTTATTTATTCGAAGCAAGTCATATCACGAACATAGTATTCATCAATAAGGTACTTTGGAAGTGCATTGCTTCATAGGTATCACTTACATTATTATCGTTAAGAATGTTTTCAAAATTAATATGCTATATTGTAGCACCTTAGTTTGTGAGAGTGGATAACAAATGTTAAATTGTACCGTATATCTTCGTTAATTTGCAGATTACAAGTATTATTGCGATGTCTCGAAAAACTGTTAGTGCAAAATTGGTAACTTTCTAGGAGTAGTAAAAAATGATATTTTTCAATAATATATGTTATTACCAAATGTCATGCTTTTTATTTTATTATGAGAGACTATTAAGAATTCACATAAAGGAATGCAAAAGAAGACGCAACACGACTTCTCCTTACCTTGTAGCATATATATATATATATATATATATATATATATATATATATATATCATTTTGAACGAAATTGTCACATAGAAGATTTTCGAGGCGCAATAATGACATCCAATAATCTGATATAGTATAATCTGTAAAAAAGGTTTTATTTAGGGTTAGCAGGAATGTTAATCCGGTAGAGTAGCAGAGTGCAGCAATTTTCTCTTGTCTGTATTTGCATCAAGTATTATTTCAACAGTTTTTTCTACTAGTTTAATAATTACTATTATTTTGTGCTGTTTACTAAAAAAGTTGTATTGTGTAAAAATACAATTGTAAATATGTTTGCTTACATAAATAAATATTGTATTTAAATTCAATAAAATCCGACTTTGAGAGTATATATTCTTTTTCTATATTATATATTGAGTGCAAGTTTTATGTCCAGTTACTTTCTTGAACGTTTACAAATGACTATGTGTAAAAGGAAGAAATGTGAATAATAGTACTTTTAATACAATTACATTTTAAATAAACAATTTTCCTTTAACATATGATAAACTGTAAAGGCAATATCTCAAACTAATTATGTCAATTAATTATATGCACAAATTCTAAGTAGTTTTTGTAATTAAACTTTTCACTTGTAAAAGTGATCACTAAAAATAAACTTATCACATATGTATGATTTCTTTGAAGATACGTAATATGAGTTAATTGTTTCTTTTAAATTCTATTTTTCTATTACATCCTATATTCTAAATTGTTCTGTAAGTAGATATATTAGTCAAAACAATATGCAGGGTGTTTCAAAATATCAGTGATAGCATTTGGTAGGTGATTTCTAACATTAAGATGGTACAAAGGTATCCATATCAATCTATCGGAAAAAGAAGTTAGCTTCGCAGCTAGGGTTGTACGAAGGCTTCGAAAGCTACAATGTAGAACGTATTATTTTGAACATGAGAATAGATAGACTGGTGACCCGTATTAGGATATTGGAAGTCACATATATCAAATGGAAACAGGCATATTTCAAATTGGGTGAGTGTGAGTCATTGATTCTCTACAGGCCATAATTGCCAAACTTGTTTAAAACAAAATTCTCATATATGCTCTAATTTAAAGCTTGGCCTACACTAGACAAAAGATTATTATTCACAGCAGCGAATACGTAACGCGTCAGCAGAAAACCTGAAGTATTAGGAAGCGTCAGGTCTACGATCGCTTGTTTTTCGCGGTGCGATGTATCGTTTGACTCTCAATTGTGGAAAAAGTGTTAAATATCGCGTAAACCGATATATCCTAGCATATTATTTCGAACGCGAAGATCTCGGCTTGCGTTCTCTAACACTTGAGAGTTTTCCTGACGCATTCCATATTCAATGTTATCAAAGTTTACCTTTTTCTTACTTTGGACCAATGTTTGAATCACAGCATATCTGAGAATTCTGTTAAGAGCACGTCTGATAACTATGCCCTGTAAGAAATCTCTTGCACACACATTACGGTACATATTACTGAAATATGCATTTTTTGAAGGCATATGTATAATTTCCTTCTAACTGATATGGGATACTACTCTACGCTGTTCGAAACAACGCGTTTTACAAAGTAAGGTCTGATACTTTCGGGAGAAGTTAGCTGTGAAACTAACCACATTTCCTCATAGGCCCATATGAATGCTTTTATGATCTTTATGTCAGAAATCAACAAATGTTGTTTTTGTTTTGAAATATCATGTATATTATACATACATACATACGTACACACACCGCATCCAATATATATATATATATATATATATATATATATATATATATATATATATATAATTTCACTTAGCTCCAGCTATACCATCAACTAGTTGAGGAACAATGTAAGTGAATTCTAAATCTTAATTGATGATCGTTCTACATCTCACTTCATACTATGGCATCAGTCATTTATTACGTTTTAACTATATGCTGTTTGCGTGATATCAACACGAGATATATATTTTCCATACAGCTTGATACAATGTAATCATTTCATTAGACACACATATGGTAATAAACATCAAGTGAACAGCAGAGAAAATTACAATTCTTTTATTATATACCAATATTACGGTTTTTTTACATTTTTCCGAAAATATTTTAAGCTATATCTTGATCATCAACTGCGTGAGGGTGGTACAGTCCGCAGCAAAAAACCTGCAACATAAGCATGTACGTTTATTGTGAAACTACGACTAACAACCCAGGGAATCAATATACGCCTAAGGGACACGAATCACGCCAGAGAAACCTTAGCGTCTACGACTGCACACTTATTTTGGAGCAAAAGACTTCGTCGTTTCACAATAAACTTACATGCTCATGTTGCAGGTTTTTTTTTTAATGCGGACTGTACAAGTTATCCTTTCTTTAAATTAATGTGTTTCGTAGTTGAACGATTTAATGTAGATCCACTTGTATACTATTCAACGACTCGAACTGTGGTTTGGGTCATAGATAACTTATCCATATATATAAAAAGAATTTTCCTTTTAAAATTGAAATTTATGCGATTGGAACATTCAACATGTAATAATAACTTAATATTACATTTATAATTTGACGATTTTTCTAATAACTACAAAACATCTAAAATTTCTGTTGTACCTCCAACGCTTGATACAAATGTTGTTTAACTTATTAAATATGATGATTCACTTTATTAGTATTAACTTATAGTTCACATAATAGTTAAGGACATGATTATTAAAACTTTTCATTGTTTGGAAAAGATGTTGTTCCATTTCATAACGACGAAGTAAGAATCAGTGTTGCATTGGAAATTTGCCACTAATAACTTACATCGAAAATTTAAAGTTACGAAGTTGATTTTACGTTGATGTCAGGGGGGGTCAAGAGGGGCGATTCGGGGGTCAAGAGGGGGCAGTTGCTCTCCAACTTTTTTGAAGTGACCCATTAATATATACAGTCTCATTTGGAAATATAAAGTTTTTGTATGTATTACTGGCTCATAAAAAAATGGTGCCACATGCCGTTGCATGAGTACGTATTGGTTATTTATCTTTCTGTGAAGTTAAGAAAACTACATAAATTGCATTTTAATTGCAATTCAAAGCAATTAATATTGCAATTTCGTATTTCTTTAAATGTCGTAGTATTTAACTTGTAAATGCTTGCAGTATTTATTGTCTTTCATTTTCTAGAAGAGTAACATACATTTAATGCCATGTGTGGAATTAAAAATATAAGTTGTTCAGTTCCCCAGTTTCAATGTAACTTCTACAAAACAAGCCTCATTATTCATTACTATGATTATTACTGTCCTTTCTATTTATTTGTTTTGTAAATTTGTTATTAAATAACCTGATCACACAGTTTTCCAGATAGAATTTTAAGATGTTCATGAGCAAGGAATCAAATCTTTTCTTACACCTTCGTTGTTTATGAGTATAAAGGGTTACTACTTACTTGCGTTGCTCTCGTTAATTTACTTAATAAAATGTGAAATACAATATACAATATTTTACCTAAAAAAGTTAGTATCCTATTAGTTATACAACCTTTCGTCAAACAAAGGATTAGAAACTACCAGGAAAACTAACAGTAATATAAAAACAATCAGATCATGTATTGTCCCCCTACTTTAATGTCCAATCGCCGCCACCGGTTGATGTTATCAATGTATCAATGTAGTTTCATCTCTATAGAATTCACTTCACTAGCGTAGTGTAGAAAAATGGAGAAAAGGAAAATGTAGAAAAATGAATAAAACTTAATAACTCTTGAACCATTTGTCCGATCTCGATCAAACTTTGAATATAGATAAGGTTCGGGCCTGAAATGTTATTGTCATTTTACTTTTACTGTGCAACATAGGAGAGGGGAAAGCTACAGTATACGTAAAAAATATAAAAATGGAAATGAATGTACCAAGTTTTATATTGATAGACAAAATAGGTATGAGGAGAAATTGGTCTACAAGCTTATTCCTCATATCTATCCCGTCTATCAATATAACATTTGGTACATTCATTTCTTATTCCCTATAGTATTTTTCGAGATACATTTGGATTGAGTATTTTTACCCGTATCCATTCCAGAGGGGTCAAAGTTGGTGGGAGAATTTCTGGAGGTAATTTTCCCCACATTCTCCAAATTTTCCCTGTTTAAGTACATTATGGACCCCAATACTAGCATGTCTAGAAAGCTTGTTTCATGCTGAAGAGAATGAACTATAAACTCTGGGATTGTAATGAACAGTATTGACGCAATATCTATTTCAATATGAGTCTATGATTTTCTTTATACTAACAGAGTTAATGGGACACAGGGACTTACTCCTTTGTCCATGACACCTAATTTTTTTATACATGAACATATCTTTGTTATGTTTATCGAATGGACTAGGTTTGATTTCCATGTCCGGATGACAGGTTTCTGTCTCTTCCTTGTCAGAACATAATAGTTAACGTTTACGAATAATGTACTTTCGCTCAGAATTGCATAAGTAAAACAGTAATAGAAAATTGAGTTTTCATAATTAGAGTAGGTTTGAGGTAGTTATTTAGTAGCAAGTGAATATAGGAAATATATATATATATACAGATGGTGATCAGAAAAATGGAAACACCTGAGCGAAATTGCAACTTACCAGATTAATATGGTGCCGGGCCACCTTTCCCCTTCAGAACAGCCTTGATGCGACGTGGGATGGAGGCATAGAGGTCGTGAATGATAGCAAGTGGAATTTTACACCATTCCTCGTGCAGGTCATCGGCCAGTTCTGTGAGAGAGGATGGAGGTGGAAATCGTCGCCGGAGTCGCGTTTCCAAGACGGACCACAGCTGTTCAATTATGTTGAGATCTGGGGATTGGGCGGGCCATAGGAGGTGTTGAACTTCATCCCCATGTTCCTCAAACCACGCTGCAACAACACCAGCTGTGTGAATGGGTGCATTATCATCCTGGAAGATGGCATCATTGTCCGCGAACAACATCTGGACCATAGGATGCAAGTGGTCTCCTAAAATTGCGACATAATCGTTGGCAGTGATTCGTCCGCTAAGTGTGACCACAGGACCCAATGAAAACCATGATATGGCGGCCCACAGCATCACCGAGCCGCCGCCATATTTCACAGTTGACACTGCAGCTCATAAGCTTCTTTGGGCGTTCTCCACACATAAACACGGCCCGTGGTTGGGAATAGGGTGAAGGATGACTCATAAGACCATATCACACGTTTCCAGTTCTCAGCGGTCCAAGTTGCATGGGCGCGGCACTATTTGCGGCTTGCGAAAGCGTTATGGTCCCTGATGAGCGGTTTGGCCCGTGCAACACACCACTGCCAACTCATACATCTGACGTGTTGCCTACAAGTGTTTCCATTTTTCTGATCACCATCTGTGTATATATAAAAACATTATAACAAGGTCTTCTAAAAGATCCTTCCAATTTTCAGAACTAAGGGGCCGTGGCCCCCTAGCAAAATATCCTAGTTACACCAATGATATTGGTTTAACGTTGATATTACAATTTATTTAAAATGAACTATGGTCTGCTGACATGTTAAAATACAGACCACTGCTTGCGTTTATGCATGCAATGTTATCGGCATTGAAACTTTGAGTCGCGAACACAGAAAGTATGAACGTAAACAATATAGACACAAGGAACAGTGCCTTTCTTGATAGTATTTGTAGAATTCATTTACGTTTTACATTTTGCGATGTTTCTTGTAAGTTTGACTCAGACTGTTTTTCATTGCAAAGAATGTATTCTAAGCATAAGCAGATATTTAATATATATTTTGTTAAATATGGAATAAAACCAAGTGGAACATAATTTCTATACACCAAAGTAAACCAAAGCTTATTATTATTATTATTATTATTATTATTATTATTATTATTATTATTATTATTATTATTATTATTATTATTATTATTGCAAATTAAGTGGCTGTATTTCCTGTAGTATACTTAGCGTTTTATAATAAGTACTCTATACAATAAAGGAAATAGTAAAGAAGGCTTTTAGTCTTTTTGTGATATGTTATTTACAATTACGGTAAAACGAAAATTATCCACATAAATTGAATTGAATTAAACATTGCCTGTGTTGCTAAAGTATTTGTATATAAACATTGATTCACAGATTTATAAACTAATCCATGAAAAGTTTTGTATTTAAATGCCGAATAGCAAATGTTTGTAACTGTCTAAACCAGCAAATTATCCATTGCGTCAAGTTAAAAAAAAAGTACTCCAACGGAAAGTTAGTGAGAAATCGTAATTAATAAAACCAAAAAGCAGGACTTCGAATCTACTCTAGGAAAAGTGTATTTTCCTAGGAAAAAAATAATGTTTAATTGAAAAGATTTTGGACAGGTCTAAAAAATAAAATTATTTTTCTAATTGTTTTTTTTTTTTTTTTTTTGAAAAGAGAGGAAGGTTTTTCGAAATACAGTATTGAAGACATAATGACACATTGCACGAGTCGCCTCTGACATTTGTCTTATCTCGTCCTGGGTCCCATAATCCGTGTCTTGTCTCAAATTTTGTCTCGCTTTCGATATATGTATCGGTTATTCGCATTATGAAGAATTGAGACTGGATTATATTTCTACTCGAAATATTAGTTCTGTGTTGGACAAATTATAATAAAAAAAACGTCAATATAATTTACAATTCCTTTAATGGAATTAACTTTATAGTATTACTGCTGCTACAATAGCAGCAGCAGCGATAACAACTTGTATTATTACTATTAATGTTAGAATTGTTAATATTATTATTATATCATTATCATCACTTAATATATCATGATGAACGTGGCTGTTTAAACGTGTCCTGGATGAAATTCTCAAGATGGCACTGTTCAAGTCTAGCTAGTCACACTGTTTCAGGATTAATACCTCTCAGCGCTGATGCTGGCCAACAGCTTAACATAAAATCCGAACCACATAAGAAGTTCCCGGGAATCGAAAGAAAGTTATGTGATAAGCATGTAGTGAATAGGCAGCAAAGTCATTATTAACACTGTGTCAAATTATGCGAACGCATGCAAAGTATTTTAGTGGTTTTGGTGCAAAAGTAAACATACTTTATTTGTTTAGATGAATAGCGAATCACCATGGTTAGAAAATGAAGAGAACTTCTCTCTTTCCTACATAAAAATGTACCCTTATGCATGAGTAAATGGGCAATTAATGAAAGTGAAGAATTATAATTTGGTGTAATGGAAATGTGAAAGGGAACAAAATTCTCGAGAAATGCTGCGAGTACGATGTTGTCTACAACGAATTCACACGTTCTGGGATCCAACTATGGACCTTGCGCACACTAGATGTGAACTGTCTACCACTAAGACACTATTTTTTCAAATATGTATGGCAAACCGCAATGGTTAAATGTGCTTTGCCATAAAAGTATATATATATTTATATATATGTATCCGTGTAGGTGGATTAATAAATGCACATTACTGAAGAAAGGTTGTATCTAATGGATTCCTTAATAGTTTCCTGAAATGTAAACTGCTTTTAAGTCCATTAGTGCATGATATGATCAGTGATAGGGTTAAAATGCAATATAAACTATGAAAGTAGACTATCATTCATGTAATCTTTACTATACGTCTATCCACGTGTATCCATTAGGAAACTATTACCTGTTAGATCCCATTAGATTAGTGCATGTTAAAAAAAAATTCTATAGTCATGCCATTATGTAAAAGGAATTTTCAATATAGTGGATCCATATTGACACACACACTCCTTTATAACTCACGATCAGTTGTCAAACTCTGCTGTGCTATTAGACAATTGTATGCGCATACTCATAGAGCAGTAAGTACTTTATTCTTAAAGTTTCTTTCTGGTTTATTGTATTAGTAGTGGTTAAAACTTGCCAAATGGTTTCATGTTATTAATCAGTTTGAGGTAATGTCTGCATTATTAATAGCAACAATTCTTATTATGAATAAGATTAAATATGTTTACTATAGCTGTTAGTATAATGTGTCAAAGAAATGCATTTACAACACGGTAGATACATAGCAGCAACTTTTATCCTCTTTACTTTCTGCAGAAATACGTTTTACAAAGTTTATAAAAGTTCTAAATTGTCGAGGTTAGAATTAATTAATTTATATTGCACAGAAGTTGTTTAACCAAGAGTAACCGATTTTAATGTTATATTTTATTTTATTATTATTATTATTATTATTATTATTATTATTATTATTATTGGCGAAAAGCACCTTCACTCATATCTACAATTTTAACGACAGTACTACACCAAAGAAAAAATGAGTAAGAGTGAATGAATTTCCAGTCATATTGAACTAAAAGTTGACATTCAGAAATTCAATGGTCTTTGAAAGATGGTTATCATATGATTACCATGTTTTTATACATACACACTTAACTTATATATATCACTTCCATTAAAACCCAAATCCTAAGGAAGGAAAAAAATGTGTAAAATCACGCGAAATCATGCTAGTTACTTGGTTGGTATGTTCGGGTTACGGTATTCGGTATCGCTTTGGAAAATTCCGCCTTTAGGATAAATGAAAAACCTTTGGACATTTAAAAATCAGTTTTTGGGCATACATGTATATGTCGATCTGGGATTTTATCGTTTGAATTTGATTGGAATACAAGTTATATAGACGATTGGTACCAATCAAATTTTCACAAAGCATAATGGCTGAAGTGTCGACATACATTAATTTTTAAAGTTTAGGACTTGGATCGGGCTGAGTTTTGTTCATTCGACTCGATGCAAGTAAGCAACGTAAGATTCAAAGATACATTTAATTATATTATGTAACTTTATTCTCACCACGTGTTGTTTCTAATAGTTTTTTATATATTAAGAAAAATATAGCAATTGCCTTTCTTATCTCCTTTGTAAGTAGACTTTCATAAAATAAAGCAGATACCAGTTTGCACTTAATTTTAATAATGAGTTTATATACTAATTTTACTTTCCACAACTAGAGGACCTCGTGAGAGACTATACTTTTGCCATACATTTTAAGACCTCATCTGTCTGTCTTATGACATATACAACTCTTAGTTTTATATGAAATTAAAGTATTAAATTAAAATTTTAAAAAAAGTTAAAAACATAACATGGAAGGCGCTTAGGCTTAGAACGAGCTGAACACTAGTCGAGATTCGACTGCGAAACGAAATTTTTTTAGAACTGATCATGGACGGACTGATGCATCGATTGTATAGTTTCTGACAAGTGAAGGTTACGAATTGGCTTCGCTGAGATCCGACCAAGTCAATTGTGTTTGCATTTGATATGTTATAACTAGACGAATCCCAAAGTTATACGTGCCACCGGGCAGGATATCGTGAGTTACAACATATTTTGTAATGTAAAAACTACAAAAAAAGAAAAGAAAAGAAAAAAGAAAAGAAAGAAAGAAAGAAAAATAAAAAGAAAAGAAAAGAAAATACCCGGGAGAATAGTTTAAACCGGATCATTTGCTTGGAAACGGTGGGGTAAATGGAAAACTTGCGAACACGTATCCCATCATTCACAAGGGCAGGCTTGTTGGGGTAAAAAAGTTTGCCCAGGGTCCTCTACAGGATCCCATACGAGGTCAAACTCAAAAGTTTCAAATACCAATGGTTTCCTTAAAATGTTATGATTTCATTATTTATTAATTTTTTTAACAAAATAAAATATTAGAAAAAATACTTTAAGGATGAATTTTCAATTATATTTGTTGCAGTTCAGTGTTCAATCCGCCATTCATATTGGGGTATTGATATTCCCAGTTTCACCCTTTTATGTCGATATATATTCGTTATTGAAAGACAAAAGGCCAAAGCCATTCGTTTTCTTAAGAATAATAGAATAACGTTAATGTTAAATATAATTAGAAATAGTAATGTGCATATATTATTTGTTATACTTCTACAAAAGATATAATTGGATTCAAATTAGTACTGCAAACTTTCCTTGAAGGTAAAATAGATTCATGAGTCATATAATCTTTAATTTTAGTTCATGTGTAAGAACGTAACGTGATATAATTTATTGAACTTCACTCATGCAAATATAATTTACATTAAATCTACTCGTGTTAAAATTTATCATTAACTACAATTTTATACTTAAAATTGACTTCCCTTATTTGGTTGTAAAATGCGTATAGCAAATGCAGTGTAGAGTTCTTAATTAGGAGTATTTTGGTAAAAAGCTCGTGGTAGTCCTAGATAATTTTGAATTGCTTGTGGTAGATCCCATAATTTTTAAGCAATGTGACTCCTAACTCTAAGAGCTTACTTTTCGTAGTTTTCTACACCTTTTATGTATTAGAGAGACATAACCAAGCCTTAGATTCCTTATTATTTTTTTTGCCTTTTTTTAGATAACTTGGAGAACGATTATATCTGTGATCACAACTTGTCAGCATCCAATTTACCCAGACCCACCTACGCTGATATTTGAGAATTATTTGCATTTAAAGACACAAATAAACCAATTAATTCATGACACCAGAAATGAAATATTGACAAACAATGGCAAATACTCAATATTTGGTGTCTGTTTTAATATTTGCCTATAACCTTGCGTAAGTATATTTTTTAAAAATTTTTAGGATATTAAAAAAAAGTTAGTAGTTACTTAGTTTCAATATGTGAAGTGGCCTAAGTATAATATATTTTAACGTTGTAAAAATACTCAATATACAAATATAAAAAATAATGTTAAAATATTTTGCATTGGATGCATCATTGCTGGATAATCACTGTATAATCAAATATATTCAGTGTATGCTCAATCTTGTGTCAAACTTATTTAAGGTAAATGTGAAGGTTCGTAAATCCTCATTGAATTTCGGGGAAAATGATTGTTTGTGTTTCGTTATATTTACTGGTAGAATTTCTCACTCTATTGAAACTGAAACATTACTACCTGTATATGCTTTTTTAAAAGCTTTTACTAAAACGTGTTGTTCACTGTTTGACCAACATGAAACATTCCTTGTGGACAGTGAAATTATTGTCGAAGAACTTGTAGAACAATATCTGGTCACTTGGTTTTTACACTAATGGATCGAGAACTAGTAGCACCAGAAATATCAATTATTGATAACCGACCACCTTCATTTCTTAGTACGCAGTTCGCATTGTGTTCTCCTGAGCTATAAAATAAGTGATAAAAAATCAAGTGCTCATCAAATTTCTTTTCCTTTAGCCACGAAAGGACAAAGGGAGAAAGTTCATGATTTAACACGTTGACTACCAACATCCCATATATGTGACACAGCGGATTTTACGAAGGACCGATTCATAAACATAAACCGCCAATATAGACCGGTCATAAGAAAATTACCTCACCCACAGACCATCTGCAAGAACGTGCCCGAGCGTCTCATATATGGGACGCTGGTCTTTTTGAAAACCAATGCGTCCCAAATATATTTTTGTGTCGGTAGCGAACGTGTTAAAGAATTTATTTGGATTTATACGAGGGTAAGTCAAAAACTATCTCCAATTTTGATATAACTTCTTACATTGTTTATACTGACCATCTCTCCTCCTTTAATTTATTGTTAAACTGTTGTGGTCATGCTATGAAATGTGGTCCTAATTCCTTCATTTGCCTTCCTTCTATTGTAGACAGATCATTGCCACTGTATTAGAAGTTTGCATCAAAGAGGAATAATAAGCAGTGATTCGGTTCTTGTGATCTGAAGTAGGGATGGCCACATTTTCCGAAAAAAACGGAAAACGGAAAATATTTTTTTTCCGGAAACCGGAAAATTTTCCGGAAAACGGAAGACGGAAAATTTTCCGGAGAAACGGAAGACGGAAAATTTTCCGGAAAAACGGAAAACGGAAAATGTGATTTCCGGAAACCGGAGAACTCTTTTTCCGGAAATGGCCATCCCTAATCTGAAGGTGTATCAGAGGACAAAAACCATCAAAGACTTTCGGCGCAACACGGGAACAGTTTTTTGCCGCAAAGAGAGTGTCTACGAGTAGATTGAAAAATTCAAAAATGGCCACACAAGTGTTACGCACGAGGAAGGAGCTTCACGACCAGACAAGTGTCTATTGATGAAGTGGAACATCATCTGGAAATTAGTCATGGTTCTTGATACAACTTCCGACCACAAAACCCAGATTACTGCTCGTTGTTTCTCTTTGGTGCAAACTTCTAATGGTGCGGCCATGATCTATCTGCAACAAAAGGAAGAGAAATGGAGGAATTGGGATCAAACTTTCACAACATGACCACAACAACATAAATATAAAATAAACAATATCATAGAGACAATATAAACAATGTAAAAAGAGTTATGTCACAATTGCTGATATTTTTTTTTACTTACGCTAGTATATTAAAAAAAATATCAAAAAAGAAGAAAATGCTCATTAGGGTAAGAAAGACAGAAACTTTATTCAGGAAAATGTAAATCAGACGGTTTGGAACTTGTTTCATTAAAGATGTGTTTTAGGTCTGAATCGACCAAGTCAATCTCAGGGAATAGGGTATTAGTGTGAACCATAGTTAACAAAGAAACTAATAACGTAATAAGAAAATTGGGGGCGATCATGTGTATGAGGTACAGAAACGTTTTAAGGGAATGATTTCACGAAATAATGATTAACTGGCGTGGGAGACCCAGTTTCGATTCCCGGCGGGAGCTCATGTGGTTCGGATTCCACGTTAATCAGTAGGTCCACGTCTCATATAGCCTCGCTGCTGAACGGGACGCTAAACTAAAATCAACTCACCTCAACTCGTCATTGCGACACGTTAAAACTGAGATGGCTACGCGCTTTTCGTAGTTACAAAAAATAAATCAATAGCTAACTCATGTAGCTGATATTTTTATTTCTAGCACAAGAATAAAAAAATATTGAAATAATGTTTTTGATGTTATGGATAATGTTGTCAATTGTTTTGTCAAATCGCTAGGTCAAAGAGCGTAAAGGATAAGAGGAATTCACAATCTGCCAATATTGTGAAAAATATTACGTATTATGGGATACTGCTTTTGCTGGTTATAATCTAGAAAGATCTTGTTACACATAAGATCGCACAAGAAGACATTCGGAATCACTGTTCTATTCTCAAATTTTTTTTTTACCTTTGCTCAAACAAAAAAAAATATTATTAGAAGATAGTGGAGTCAGTACTAATTACATATACTAATAGTTTTCTTTCTAAAACACAAGTAATTCTATCCAGAGGCAGATCTAAACCCGGGGCCGGGATGATTAGGGCTCTAGTTCTTTGAATGACAAAAGTAATTTAATATATTTATATATTTAAGGAAATTTAAAATGAATTAATGATATATCTTTCATAGTTTGAGTTCTGACTGTCCACCTCCAGTTTTTATTTTCTAGGTCTATGTGAGTCTAACTATTGTACTGAGAAATATTATCTTATCTTATTTCTCACACATGTAGGAAAGTTGTATGTACATCCTTAAATTAGCTCATATATATATATATATATATATATATATATATATATATATATATATATAGTGGCGGATCCAGGATATGATCAAGGGAGGGGCTAGACCATAATTTGCCGTTTTATCCAGTGTAAAGCAGAATTGAAGCCCATTTTATCCAGTGTAAACCTGAGCGTCAAGGGGGGCTATAGCCCCGTAGCCCCCCTTGGATCCGCCCTTGTATATATATATATATATATATATATATATATATATATATATATATATATATATATATAATTATTTCAACTTAGAATTCAGTAATTACATTTTTCTGGAAGTAATTTTATAATATTCCTGACTACGTAGGTTAAATGGATTAGTTATAATTGGAAATTAAATTTAAGTGTCATTCATGAAGATATTTCTTTATGTCTAAAGATCCAATTATTTGTCATTAATTATGATTTTTCTTCATTATGCCACCAGTGCAATTCTTTATCTGTGCCAAGCTCAAACTGAATTGGAAATGCCACCTTTTACAGTACCTGATGACTACAGCTGGAAAGTGCCTCCGTATCAAGTAGTAAACGGAACAGGTAAGTTATCAATAACTGTTGGTCTGAAAATTCAAATTCTTTTTTCTTTTTCTTTTTTTTGTAGGTAATATTTTAATTGCTTTCACGAAGACTAAACGAAATGTAGAGGTAAACCATAAAGGTTAATAGCTTATAAATGATATATTCATTAAAATTTGTAGCCAACTTAGCATGTTCACTCGAGGAGATACTGTTTCTAAAGACCCCCTTCAAGAACTCAATCTTCACAAACTACAGGTAAAAATGTACATCGCGTGAACATCGTTGAGTTGTTCTGTTCCCTTGAACAGTATGATAGGTAAGAATCTAGTGGTAGGGGCTCCCGGATAAATACCCGAGTCAGCAAAAATTTTTGTAACGTCATAGATCAACGGTCAAATCCCTTGACCCACGGTCAATGGCCGAGGGGTACGTAAACCCATTCCCTCTATATATTGGCAGAGGTCCTTGGCCCACCCCTAAATTTTGCCATGAGTACATAAGACCATCCCCTTAAATTTTGGAAGTTGCAAAATCTAAAATTTGGTATGATAGCCTAGGACCAGGTTATGTACTCTATAAGTTTTGGGGATCCATCTCTTTCAGTTTGATGGGCAAAAATTGACAAAAAATTAAATATCGGAGGTTTTTGACCTAGTTTATCCCCTTTGATGTGTTCTTATTACCTCATATGGTGAAATGGGCATGTGCAGGGAACCATTCCCTTCAATAAGACATAGGTACATTGGTGCACCGCTTTGAAAATTTGGAAGGGATAGATTGGCTCACCCCTTAATTTTTTTAATTGCCAAATTTAAAAATTTGATATAGTAGTATAGGACACTAGTACGTATCACTCTAAATTTGGGTGCCCATCTCGTTTCCTTTCATGGGTAAAAATTACCAAAAATTAGTACGTCCACATGTTCAGTTATTGACTCAATTTATTCCGTTTGATAAGGATTTGACACGTTATATACCTGTGTACAGGGGCCCATTTCCTTTATAGAATATATACTTCAATTATGTATAAGGCACAGTAGCTCAGTGGTAGAATTCTTATCTCTAGTGCAAGAAATCCCTGATTTGATCCCCGCCCTAGTAAATTTGTGGTGGACACCACTGTGTGCGTCAGTTTTCTTTAGATAATCCCATTTCCTAACACATTTTCATTCCAACTTTGCTTCCATCATCATTCAGTTGCGTTAATCCCACATCTCTCCTAGGTTAAAGAACATAATCGTGGGAAATTAAACTAAAAAAAATATTATTTCATTTCATTTAGTTAGGAACTTTTATGAAGATATAGTATATGCCTGAGTGAAAGTAAGTGAATCCGCCGTTACCCTTTACAAACCATAAGCACTTGTACAGTAAGGGACACTTCTGGATGGTACACCCATACGGTAATTTACGGCAAAAGTGTACCATCCAGAAGTGTCCCTTACTGTACAAATTTCACAAATAATACTATGTTTTCTGTTCGTTTTCTTATTTTCATTTGCGCTTATTCAGATGATTTTCTTTCAAAATGATAGCTACGTAGATAATGATTCTTGATGTTATTGTATAAATAGTAATAAGAACAAGATACATGCTTAATACTATACAGACACAGTGTTTCATTTCTCAATAAAATAAGTAAATAGATCTTCCGAAAATCTTTTGACTTATCACAAATGTTTAGATATTTTGTCTGCCTATATTTTACATTACTTTTATCTACTGTTAAAATTTTCATGTCATGTTATTTATGTTTCAGTAATTCCAGCTTCAGTACTTTTGATTATGCAAATTGCAAGGGATCCTAGAATTGAAGAAATTAAACAGGTATGTTTTCTTATATTTAATACATTTCTTTAGTGTTTGCTTCACAACTAGTTGCTTATTCGAGGACGCTGAGGATTCAAATTTAAGTTTCCAACATAATTATTGGAATACATTCTTTATATATGACTTTATATTATACTTTGCAGTGTATAAGAATACTTTACAATATTAATTTAGAGATTGCATCACAAAGAGCGGAACTTGTATCAAGACAGTGTTCACTAGAGATTTTTTATGAATCAGACGTACTAGTAGGTCTATAAAAAAAGTTGCATATGATTTTCAGTGACATAAGCGCTACCTCGCTCTTCACCTCTTCTTTGAGTGGTGAATGGAGGTGTTATTCTTCTTACAGCGGTGAACTTACCTACGAAGGACATAAACTTCAAACAGGTTATACGAACTTGCAGACGCTGCGGAGTCCATGTATATCGTTTGAGTACTAACCGGTTCTCAAACCACCTTAGATATTTTTCAAACTAACAGATCAGAAATCTACAAGAGAAGGAACAGACTCGAACTTTCATTCCCCAGCTCCTCAACATCATATATATACAACCGCAACGTGTCTGAATATCATCATCTGCAGCTACCGTTCAGTTGAACACTCGACCCTCACATGTCCAAATATACAATGACTGAACTGTTCAACTTGTCATGGATAACATCCGACATATAACTATAAGTGCAAGGGCAAATCTGCCTCTCTAGAAGTTTGCTCTGACTACATAGCAACGTTACGCATTAAGAACTATTCCACTCACGTTCTATAATCACTAGATTATCATATAAAATACAGAATCTGCTTGCTTTTCTCACAATTGATCTTCAAAACATTCAACCATTTCATCGTTTGTTTGTTTTAAACAATTCACCGACACACCAAAAGAAATTTCCCATGCTATGTTTCATGCCACTTATTCTGGTTGAAATACCAGGTGTGTTAGTTGAAGTTTGCCGGTTTTACCGTTAGATGTCTCTAGCAATATGTATACATTTCTATGATGCGGCATGTACGTCATTTTTTCTGTAAACATTAACCTTCAAAAATACACAAGTCACATTCGGACAACAGAATAGCGTCAGAGTTGTGTACCTCAGTGAGTAAGGCGAGTTTCGTTCCAAGTAAATCGCATTTGCGGCATGTTCTTATTTCATAAAAAGAAAAAAGCAGCTGAAGCTCATCGGTTGCTGGTAGAAACCTACGGTGAACATGCTCCAGTGATTAGAACATGCGAGACATGGTTTCGTCAATTTAAAAGTGGAGATTTCGATTTGACAGACAAGGAACATCCCGGTGCAGCGAAAAAGTTCAAAGACGAGGAATTGCAGGCGTTATTAGATAAAGACCCAACCCAATCGCAAGCAACATTAGCACAAACACTAAATGTGACTCGAGGAGCAATTTCCAAACGTTTAAAAGCCATGGGAAAGATCCAGAAGTATGGAAAATGGGTGCCACACCAACTGACGGATAAAGAAATGGAAAAGCGAAAAACCGTTTGTGAAATCCTGCTTCAACGGTTCGAAAGGAATCATTTTTGCATCGAATTGTCACGGGGGACGAAAGATGGATTTATTTTGAGAACCCGAAGCGAAAAATTCATGGCTTGCACCTGGTGAAGTCGGCCCATCGACGGCAAGGCCAACTCGCTTTGGTCGTAAGACAATGCTCTGTGTTTGGTGGGACCAGTGTGGTGTGGTGTACTACGAGTTATTAAGACCTCGTGAAACAGTCAATACGGATCGCTACAGACAACAAATTATTAATTTGTATCATGCGTTGATCGAAAAACGGCCCGAATGGGCCCGAAGACATGGCAAGGTTATCATGCAACATGACAACGCGCCGTCTCATACCGCTCAACTTGTGCAGGACACATTAAAAACACTTAATTGGGAAATATTACCGCACCCGAAGTACTCTTCACACCTCGCCCCGTCGGACTATCACCTTTTCGCCTCGATGGGACACACACTTGCAGAGCAGCGCTTCGCTAATTTTGAAGACGTCGAAAAATGGCTCATCGAATGGTTTGGCTCGAAAGAGAAAAAGTTTCTTTGGGATGGTATCCGTGATTTGCCTAAAAGATGGGCAAAGTGTGTAGAATCCAATGGTCATTATTTTGAATAAAGAAATTGTGAGATTCCCTGAATATTAAGTGTTTTCTTTTCGAAAAAACCGGCAAATTTCAACTAACGCACCTGGTATCTATTTCCATAATCACCTTTGAAACCATTGTCTAACATAGCCAGGCTCATTATGGATTTAGTCTGTATTTTTCTCATTAGCTGATCTATTTGACACAACTAAGTTTTATTTGAAACTTTCTTACTAGAGCTACAGTGTTCATCCTTAACAAATCCTTTCCCATTTCCTCTGTCACCTGTCATCTTTCTGGATATGCATTAATTCGTCGAGATACCGCCGTACAAATGGTAAAACAGCTGTTTGATTTTCTGCACGAATTCCATCACGTCCACAATTTTGTAACTTGTCAGATCGTTTTGAATATATTATCATTGCTTTATGCTTCCGTAACATAGCCATCGCCATTGCTACTACTTATTAAACACAATACTCTGCAATCTGATGCATCGTGCAACACATTTCCGATAATTATAAATGATTCAAAATCATTGCCGATTTCAACATACCTGTATAGAGATCAGAGGAAGATAGGCTCACCTTTGAAACCGTTCTCGCATCTCACACCACTAATATCATTCATAATCTTCCGAAATCAACTTGGCCTACATCACAAGTCACACAAAATATTGTCATTACTTCCACTAACCTAGTTGTACAAATCCACTTTAGAACCCTCGATCCACTTGGAAGTAACCATTAGGGCATTGCATGTAAGTATGGGAAAATTGAAAGTTTAAAAATTGTATGGTGCCTTCCCTCCTATATCGTTTCAAGTGGCAAAATCTGAATGCATTTCAAATTTTAGGTCATTTGGTGATGTTTTGTCCCCTCCCAAGAGCGATTGACTATTTACTTAACTTATACATATATCCTTCGGAACATTAAATATCTTGAAATTATAAAATTTCATTTTTTACTTTAGATTCCATTTTCAAGTGAAAAGATTTTTACGATAGAAGGATATTTGCTAAGACTTTCTTAATTTTGTTTCTGCAATGATTTGGTTTAAGGTTTTGTGGGAGGAGAATGTCAATTTCTTTAATTTCTCTTTTCAAAAGTTAGAGATTTGTTTGCGGTAATATTCGACCACGTGCAATAAAAACTGTTTATGGGTTTCATCATTGGTAACACTAGTTGAGAAGTCTTGGATTAGTTTCACAGCCCGTTGCGACAGATCATTCACCACTTTGACAGGTCGCATATATATATATATATATATATATATATATATGAGCTTCTTGGTAATCAGGATCATTGTGCCACTCACTAACAGGTTTTCCTAGCTCGTCGGCGTCAATTCCCATGCTGTGGAGCAAAAACCAGGATTTAGGCTCAATATGGGATGATAGTTTCGTACTTGGGCTAAGAATAGGAAAAATTTTATGGCCGCTTTCAAACATCTTTGGCCGAGGAATTAGGAGCAATGTTCGAGCTATCTGTTGTCGTTCTGAAGAGGATAGTCTGCTCGAAAATAGAGTAAACACAGCACATCCTTCGGTTAAATACCAGAAGTGCCTTTTCATGGCTTTTATGGCTGCATCCGCAACTTATGGATCATACGAGGCCTGTCTACAAAGTATCCGACCTTAATTTTTTCCAGGCAAAGTAGTGATTCTCAGGCGGCGCCACCGTGCACGGTGGAAGGAGGAACCTTAATGCTCATGCTTGAATTTTTTCACCGCGTTCGCGTGTGCCAGTCGTGAGCTGGTGGTCGCGAAGTGAGGTGCTGTTGGTAGTGTTCGTCGGATTTAGTGTTTCTCGCAAGATGACTGAACGAATTGAGCAAAGATACTGCATCAAATTCTGTCAAAGGGTGGGTGATTCTCAAAGCCAAACAATTCGTAAGATTCAGCAGGTGTTTGGAGAAGATGCGATGGGTGTAACACAAATTAAACAATGGTTCAACCGATTCAAAGATGGCCGCACATCAGTCGAGAGTGAGCAGCGTAGCGGCAGGCCCCAAACTGCTCGGAATGCAGCTGTTGTTGAGCGGGTGCGAAATTTGGTGATGGCAGTTCGCCGTTTGACAGTGCGGGAGATTGCAGAAGATGTTGGAGTGAGTAAAGATTCTGCACATGCAATTTTGCGTGACGATTTGAACATGAAACGAGTGGCTGCTAAATTTGTACCCAAGTTGTTGTCTCAGGAACAAAAAGACACCCGTTTTGACGTTGCGCAGGACCTTCTGGACAACACCAACACTGATCCTGGGTATCTGAATTCCGTGATAACTGGAGATGAGTCATGGGTGTACGGGTACGACCCAGAAACAAAACAACAATCGTCTCAATGGAAGCATCCCGATTCTCCAAGCCCGAAGAAAGCGCGGCAGGTGCGAAGCAAAATCAAGGTGTTGCTGACTGTTTTCTTCGATGCCCGTGGAATTGTGCATCACGAGTACGCACCGGAAGGACAAACAGTGACAAAGGAGTACTATCAAGATGTTCTTAGGCGACTCCGTGACGCAGTCCGGCGCAAAAGACCAGACATGTGGACAGCGAAGAACTGGCACGTCCATCATGACAACGCCCCAGCACATTCATCCCAATTGATCCACACGTTCTTAGCCAAACATGGAATTACAACCGTTCGCCAACCTCCCTACTCTCCAGACCTGGTTCCTTGTGACTTCTGGTTGTTTCCAAAATTGAAGACGCCTCTGAAGGGATCCCGTTTTGAGAGTAGAGAAGACATAATGCGGAACACGACGACGGAGCTGAACAACATTCCAAAAGAAGACTTCCAGCGGTGTTTCCAGCAGTGGAAGGATCGGTGGGCTAAGTGTGTGGAAGCACAAGGGGCCTACTTTGAAGGGGATTAGGGTCCCAAATCTGTCAGGTATTCGCAACTATTTTTCTGGCCAAAGGTCGGATACTTTTTAGACAGCCATCGTACTTGCAATACTTGTACAAGTCTTGCCATAGCTTGAGATCATTATACGCTGCATCGGCCCCAATGGATGAAGAAAGCCAGTTTACACCATAGAATAGGGCATTAAATTTACATAGTGCTTCCAGTTTACTAATCATGTTCTTGTCATATCCTGCTTCAACACTGAAAGCAAGCATCTTTGCAGGATACAAAATGGATGCCATCCATCGAGCATGATGCGTTGCAACTTAGCCAGTGTATTCCTCTTTCAGGTATCTCACCACGAGGTAGCAAGTTATTTTCATTTGAAGTAGAAAGTATTCTCTTTAGTGCTTGTTTAGAATTTTTCATAGTGCGTTTCAGACTCCTGTCTTTGATTTCCAGGTTCCTAAAACCAGCCCCTGTGTTAATAGTTGACTAAATAGAGTCTCTGAATTGAATAAACACGGAATTGTCAGGACCTGATGTTGCACCAAACAATTCTTTGTGGACAGAACTTAGGATTGTTTCAAGCTAACATAAACAATTTCTTGTCAAAGAGATTTTCCAACCAAACACAAGCTCCACTTTTCCATCCTGAGTTCGAAACTGTAGTGTCAAAAATAAGGGATCTTACATTATCTGAAACATTCCACTCATTTGCAAGGGAAAACGTAGCTCTTGCTTGTTCTTCACCTGTTGTGTTTGTAATTACTGGGATACCAAGAATTTTGCCTTCTTCACAGCCTGGGATATAAGATACCAGAATCGCTAATCTTTCTTTGTTTTCTTTTTTGAAGTCTGGAACCAATTTACCATCCCAATGTAGTGTTGAGTGCTTCGGTGCTATGAACGTAATCTTAATTATTTGCGCTAATGATTTCCTAACTTCATTTCCTGCTGTCCATGTACTTTTAATTGAAAGAGTAGCTTTTCCCAATGGAACTCCTCCTTCTGTAAGAACTGTTCCCATGAATGCTGTTCATTGACCACTTGAAAGATTAAGCCTGTCCCTCGTAGTTGATATGATATGGCTTGTAAATGGATTTCTGGATAGTTTCAAAACAATCAATGCACTTTTTCTACGAACAGTACCTGTACCAGCTGCGCCATTGCTTGTTGATGGAAATACAAACAGAGGATCGTCAGTTGGTTCAGGTTCAACTTCCAAGCTATCCGAATCACTTGAATCAAGGCTATCGATCTCATCAAGTTCCAGGATGGTATTTGTGCTTATTTTTGTTGAAGCTTCTTCTTGGCGAGGCTTCTCCCTCCTCAATTTCCTTTTCATGATGAGATAATTTGCTCATAACTTTCGTAAAATGTGTCTTGTCAAGACCACCTAATTCTATTTTCCGACATGTTCGTTGATCTTCTAAGAAGTGCATATCTTCCAGAACCATTTTCCTAGTTCTACATCTGTCACGTTCGATAATAGAAATAGCATTGTCGTGCACTATGTCAAAGAGTAGACGAAGAGATTTGAGAAAGCTTTCAAACTCAGCTGGGAAGTTCTTTCTTGTTTTATGTTTCCGCAGATTCTTGTATTGTACAATTGATTTATTGAGTTTTGCTTTGGAATGTCCCGATTTGATAGCAGTGACAGGAATGCGAGAAAGTTCCCAAAATTGTTCAGCCTTCAGCATAACGTGTTTTATAACATCATCTCTTTTATCTTTCTGCATGGGTCCACGATTGAGAAAGAGAAAGTAGCGAAGAACATTCCTATTGGTGGGCAGTTGAGATTATTTTCTCGGGGTCAAATCTTGCAATAAATTACCTAAGAGCCATGCTTCAGACATTTGTTTGTCATCCTTTCGAAGCACTGGTCGGTCTGGTGTGGTTGAAATTGGAGGAATCGCGTCCTGAGGTGGTTCTTTTTCCATACTTTTACTCATTTCTGTCTTGGTTATAATCTGTAAAGAAAAAAGCAAGAGCATTGAAAAAGTTACTTCGTGTTATGTATGTGCGCTTTCAACTGAAAACTACTTTTGAGGTGGGCGGGGGTCAAAACGTGGCCTACAGGCCTGAAAATTAGCACACAATGTTGTCTCAGTAATTGTAACAATATGGCAGGGGGCACAATAAACATTCGATTTTTTTTGCAATACCCTACTAACCATGTTCAGATTCAATTGCAACTCAATATTCATTCTTTGTATCACTCTCTAAAATACCAAAAAACTAGACTCTTCATCGACAAAGCCCAGTGGAGACTATGCTGAGCATATGTTTCAGCAGTGTGAAGGTTTTACATAGGTCTAAATTATGTAAGGGGGACACTTGTATTACAAATGTTAAGTAAAGTAATAAAATAAAATTGCTCAGTTCTTAGCCCTACCTGCTAGTTTATATGCTAATGGGTGATTCTTTGGTGCACGTGGCCCTGTGTTAGATTTCTGGTGGGAGAACTCTAAAAAATGAACTTTCACAATCCTTTGATAGGTAAATGGGAAGTCTAGGAGTTGTTAAACATCAGCGTCTTCACCATTGATAGGTTAAGGGAGCTCAGGTTGGCTTAACGGCCCAAGAGTCAATCATGATACGTCAATGACTTGTCAGGGCGGCTAGCGTCTTGAAAGAGCGAGCTTCCAGTGTTAATAAATGGGACTTGAGGGGTAATAGTGAAAGACTTCACTAAATGAGAGGCTGCAACTTTAATAGAAGGTTGGAGTTTACTAAGAACTACAAAGGATCGGAATTTTCCACCAGCCTACCAATTCCAGGGACTGGTTATCAGCCATGTTGCAATCTTCATAGTCTCATAATCCTAGACCTAAGGTCCAGGAATCGATACTGGGGTACGTCACTGCAGTCCCATTCTTTACTCATGTTGCTATGTCTTGGAGTTTAGTTTTAATATGCAATCAAGATATTTCTCCACGTCATAAAGATATAATTTTCTAAAACATTTTTATACTCTTCGGCGCTATACTCAGATTAGGAGATGTTTATTGTCTTAAATTTCTTGAAATGAAGTTCGGACACAAAATTGAGATATTGTTGGTTTATACAAAATTTTAAAAGTACTTTACATAATTCTATAACTCCGAATAAAAAGGTTAACTTTCTTAATCTGATTTTTCCAACTTGTTTCTATTCTTATTAAAATGAGAGAAAATTGTAGTATAGAAACAGTGTTAAATCTTTTACTACTGACTATCAATTACAATATGAATCGGTCATTGCAGAAAGGGCACATGTTCTTTATTATTAGTACAGAACATGTGTTCTTTCTGCAATGACCGATTCATATTATAATTCCTGTTCAGGAACACCTTCTCTCGTTATATGCTAAGTGCTGAGTACTATACTTGAAATGATATGATATGGCAAACAAAATCGTAACTTGTATAAAATCAAAAATATAAAATTTTAAAGTTCCGATTAGCAAAGGTGTAGTGGTAGCGCATTCATCTTGTTTAAAATTTCACAAGTCCCAATTGAATTTATTCTTTATGAATGCAACTATGCCGAGATCAGCCTCGCCCTGTTTGGCGGCTCTGGGTCGCTTCATTGCCGGCTATTGCTCCAGATTTTAAGTCTGTATGCTTACAGCTTGAGGCTGATTGCGAATGTTTACCGGAGCCTGGCAATACGACATGACGGAAAGCAAAGCTTGCATCGACCGAGGGTTTCGACGCAACGTCTCCCCTGCCCGCTGCCAGAAGTAAAAAATTACAGCTTTCTTACCATACGAAGATTATAATGTTTGTAGACACACTGAATCTCAGGTTCGGTTCTTGATTTTGCTCGTCACCTTGGTTTCCCGGAGTGTGGGTGTCATTTTGCTACCTCCACACTTATTATTTCAGACATTCGTAGCATCTTCTCCTGTCTTTAGTTGTACTGTCTTTTCCCTCAGTTTCTTCAACTTCTTTACTTCTCAGAGAGAGAGAGAAAAGAATACGCAAGTCCTGATGACAATTCCTATCACTAAACTACACTATAGTAGAGTCGCTGTTGTGTCTTCCTAGTTGTTTCCCGATGTATTCCACCTCTGTTTCGGCTAGTGGCAGAATATCCATCTGTGGTTGGGATCCACCTCTTGGTGTCAGCGGTAATTATACTTCGATTAATTCTGCTGTTACGCATGATATCTTCCTTTGACTTGCTGTTCTGCATCGAATAGGGTTACTATATTCACTGGACATCCACTGCTATTGACACTTATTTTCAATATTAATGTTGTAGTTTCACTAAGGTTTCGGAAGTTTCCAGATGTTTGGCAATTCGAAAGGCTATAATGCTATATTCTCTTCTTAAATTCTATTTTCTATTACTGGCGTTGATCTTCTGCACTAGTTTGGCTTCTCTTTCTTTGAATGTCAGATAAAACAGAATTTTGTAACCATGTAGGGACAAATCAGCGAATTGTGCTTTTATAGGCATTTATGAATATACATTTTCAGTCCCTTGTACGCTGTAAACTTTTATCACGTAACACATTTCCGTCATTAATAACCAATTCCCTTATTGCCCACAGAGGGTGCTATAGTAAAAAATTAATTTACAAAGTTATTATTATTATTATCATTATTAGCTCCTCCCGTTATTGCAGTGACTGCCGTGCGTGGCTTTTGGTGCACGGGGTCCCAGGTGTGCTTCTCTATGGGACACCTTTGGAACAATTGAATGGATTGTAGTGGTTGGATTCTATCTTAAACTTTAGGGTCCAGTCTCATACCTCATCGGTCTCGAACAGGGACGCTAAACGTGAATGAACAAATAAAAAAGAAAAATTATTAAATAAAAGCTAAATAAGGTATTCCTCGGAGTTCAAGTGGCTAGTACGCTCGCCTTTGCAAGGAGTCCTTTGTTTGATTTTCAGTTGGAGCTCACATGGTTCCGATTTATTAACTCAACATTAACAGAAAATATCACGTTTCTTGTAGCCTTGGTGCTAACAAGTGTTATGAAAGTAAAAAATAATTAAAAATCACAATTATTTTTAAAGTTTCAAGAAGAAGGGAGGGAATAATAAAAACTATTAATGACACTTTTGTTAAGAGTAAAACTCTTGTAGAAGTATTTAAAAGACAGGCTTCAACTATGATTAAATCTGAAACAAGCCATTCAAAATAAAAAAAATCCACAAGTATTTGAAAAATCAGCTAGTGCTATCATTACAGAAATATTTGTGCACTATAAAAAATCGTTGTGTGTCTCGTGTTAACACATAACACAAACAGATAGTTAGAACAACTCACTCTCCATTTGTAGTTGTGTGTCATATTCCGGTAGTTGAAACAACACACAGCATGTGTGTTGAATTAACACAAGTTGTTGTTTTCTGCGTGATTGCCAAATATGTTGGGCATCTAATTATAAAGGCTTTTGTACTGAAACTACAGACAAACAAAGTAGAAAGAAATACTTAAACAAATCCAGGTATTCACAAAGTTTCAAAGTGCAAACAGCGCAATATGTTTCTCAATTGTTTTACATAATGTTTCTGAAGAAATATGGCAACAGCGAAAAACAACAACAAAATTACTGTGTCAGTTCTACACTGCACTAGAACTCACCAATCAACATCGGGGACTGTGTTTTATAAATGGCGGAAAACAAGTAGAAATACCTTTAAGAGGCAAACATACTATAAGGATATAGATAAGAGTTTCCTATCATTCTTGAGCAATATGTTGGTAAGGTTGTGTTTTGCACCATCAAGAAATATTTCACGATAAATGTAGAGGAGGATGACAAAAAAGTTTATGAAGATTTTCTAAATGAAGTGTTCTGTAGTTTACTATTCATATTTTAAAATTAGAATGTAAGAATGCATAGTACAAGCTTTTTCAATACAGAAAATGGTTACATCATCACCGCCAAGGGCGACGAACCTGGAGGCCGAAGGGGTCCTGGGTCCCCTAAGCTCATGTGGGCCCTCATTGTATTTATAAATTTACAATATGTGGCATTATTTAAATGCAATTTGTCTTAAAATCCTCATATATGCTTTCTGCATCTGAATGCCCCCCCCCCTCAAATTTACAGAGAAATCGGCTCCCTTGAACGCCGCACACTTAATATTATCACACTACACACTGTTCTACACATTCGTGTTGGTGCAATATCGCCACAAATAACACTCAACACTTTTCCTCACATTACTGACCCTGACATTGTGTTGAAGCAACATCGAAAATAGTAACACAGATCCGAATTTAACACCGCTCAACACCGGTTGTGTGTTAAAAAGGTAACACACCCTCTGTGTTAAACGTCAACACCGCGGGTTCTGTATTGAATTAACACCGCACAGTGGTAGTCAAACTGGAACCACTGCCCTGTGTTAAAATTGAGTTGAATTAATAAAACCATGTTTTACTGTGTATATACATAAGCTATATAAAATAATTAAGATCATAATTTCTCAGAGACTAGAACATGCTCTCAGGGACGACAAAGACAAGGAGGTTTATACCTTCATACAACCTTGCAAGCGTATACGATGTAACAGAACTCCCTCGCGTTCTCTCTGTAGGATCTGTACATTATGGTGATTTTTACTAGGTTATTTGTGACATGAGCTAGCTGCTTAATCACAGCGATTATATCACCATGTTAGGACAGATGTGGATTTCTGAATGTATTGTGTGGATTTACGAAAGTTTGTGTTAGAGTCCTACCTGACAATCAAGGAGAGAGCTAATTGATTTCCCGTATCCACAGAGTTAAGAAAGTGTCACCCGTAACACTGTATCTTTTTTTGAATATATTACATCTCTATATTGGTCTACTGGTAAGCATGTCCTTGTGAAGCATGAGCTTACAAGTTTAATTTCCGGTAGGAGAGAATTGAACGCGATTCTATGTTTCTATTCTATATGAAAATGTTTTTATGTCTCATGTGGACTCTGTACTGAAAAAAGACGCCAAACTTAAATCTCATTTTCGAATGAATTGATTGCCTATGTACTGTTTTATCAATGATATTCATTTCTACATATTTGACAGTTCTAAAGTAGAGAAGTTACACATTTTGCTTAGAAACTACTTATGCCCTTATGCTTGATTTTTACAAGGGAGAGTGACTAACGTCCAAATCAAAACATAATGATATTTCAAGTTCGAAATGTTGTCTCAAAGAAGAAATGTTGTTGTTTCTAATTGTGGTATCTGTGTGCATCATACTTTCTATATCGGCAGCAGGCGCTCAGGAAGCAATGCTGAAGTCACAGAAGTTGTTCGAGGCTTCTTCCGTATGCAGAGCCCTGAATTTTTTCCGGAAGAATTTTTGAAGCTTATAGGCCGGTGTGATAATGTGTATGTGGTACTTATGTAGAAAAATAATGGTTCATCTGACCTTTAATGTCATATGGTATTTGGTATTGCATCCCCACCTCTGTCCACACTCGTGTGGGGAAACTTAATTTCGGATTTCCCTTGTATAGGGGAGGTCAGTTTAATATGAGCAGTCCGAAGGTTAAACTCAAACGCATATATGCCTTGCGCAAGAGAAAAACCAACAAAGTTGTTAACATTGTTTGGAAGAGGAGCTCAGGTTCCTTCGCTGCAGTAGTTGTGAAATAAAGAGACGAGGTTACAATAGAAAAATATAAGCTTTCTTGAAACTATAGTCAAATCAGGGTAATTTATAATAAGCTAAAACTTAGTATCTATGCGTTGTATATAATTTGTTTCCGGATTTATAGTCAGTTCTGTCTAGGATCACAACGTCAGTTTTCTGTTCATCTCTTTCCTATGAACAGACTTGCCAACTAGAGCGCGTTAAAATATCATTTAGTAGTCGGTGAAATTTGAGGTTTTGAATTCAGTTTAATATGGACACACATATTGTTTGAAAATAATGAGAGAAACGCACTTGAGAAGCTTTTGCAGATATTAACTAAAGTAGACATTTCATAATAATATAATTTGTAATAACAAGAATGATATAAATTTTACTACCTTCACGTTCATAACTGAAGGGCATTTACCAAATTAGAAATTGCTAAAATAATCACGAATGCATGGGATACTAACGCTACGTTGGAATTGCTTCGAGTAGTAAAGTAAATGCACTGTGGTTAGTAGATGTACACGCTATTCCAGATTATGCTTATGTTGCAGAGAATTATTCTCCCGATGTTTCTCAAGACACTTTAAGGTCGTCTGTTGGTAACAATGACGCAACAAACTCTTCTGCACTACCTAATATTACTATGGTGCACACATCATCAACCAATACATCCACACGTCAAGAACTTGCCTGTTTCGCGAACACTGAACCCCAACCTGGACCATCAAGCGCCTCAGGAAACACTATCAAGCAAATTCCTCAAATACCGCGGAAAATTGTCAAATCACTTTTTCCTCTGCCTGCTATTCAGAGCCAAAGTAACAGAAAAAGATAGGCTTAGAGAAAAAGCACGAGAATGTACATCAATTCAATTGATAACACAACTTCAGCACTTCAAAAGGAAGACTTCCTGTAAAGGCTAACAAGCAGACATCCATGAATAAATCTAAAGCTCGTGTGGATGACAATAGTTATATTGAAGAAAACTCCAGAAATGCTACGCCAAGAAAGAGAACAGGATCATCTACACAGTGTGAGGAGAATGATTTGCCATATCTGTGAAGGAAAGTTTAGTGAAGACTCCAAAGGGGGAGAATGGATAAAGTGCGATATTTGTCAAGACTGGTATCATGTCCTTTGTGCGAATGTTCAGTGCCCTGAGTTCTTTGTTTGTGAATATTGTAGCAGATTTTATGCCTAGTTATCTACGTCAAAACAATAGACAGGGCTCTTGAAATGAATTGTGTTTTACGTGCATGTGCAACTATCTTTTGCTCGTTATTGTAATAACTTTCGTTTTATTTCTTCTTTTGTAAATGTTTGTGTATCTGCTTTGTATTTTATGTGAAATATTTTTTAAAAAATAAATGCTGCTCATATTACCCTTGTACTACGAAGTCCTATGAAGTGCTCATATTACACTTGTACTACGGAAAATATGAGCACTGCGCACCTACCTTACTAACCTGTTTATTACTCACGAACACAACTATGTATAACCTTGTACTTTTTAGAGTTTATAGAGGAAAGATCAAACCTTTTCGTGAGACATTTTTCTTTCTGTAATACTTCATTTTTGAGATATATTAGTATTTTCATTAAGTATGCTGATATTCCACTGACTTTCTCTTTCTCTCTCTCTCTTTCTATATATATATATATATATATATAGAGAGAGAGAGAGAGAGACAGGCAGAATGACAGACAGACAGAAAGAGCTGCCAATTTAACGTAATATATTTGAACAAGAAGGCAAATCATGTTAGTACTTAGTACTCACTACATTCCATCATAGACACTTCAATAAATTTGTCAACGTCCCAATGTATCCAATGTATTCTACTTTGCATGCATTCAACTATTCTTAATATGCCTGTAAAATAATACATTTAAAAACAATTAATATTCTTTTGTTTGCTACAGGAAATTGTGCTGGACGTCAATCTGGTTTTAGCATGGACAGATGATCGCTTGGTTTACAATGATAAGAACACTGGGCTTACTTTGTTACCAGAAGACTTGGTAGAACAAATATGGCTTCCCAGTGTTACATTTTACCCAATGAAAAACTTGAAAGTTGTACGCGGAACAAGCTACTTTTGGGAAGTCTATCTACAACATAAAAAATTAATGTATATCGTCAGGTATTTTAATAAAACTAATGTCATATTTAAGGAATCAATATTGAAACCTCCCGAGAATCATTAGATTGTTCCATTCATACTGCTTATTATATCTAAAACGCTAGAAGTTTTATAAAACAAATCTACTTTAAAGTTTGGCGAATCATTGATAGATTACTGAATATATTACGAGCGTGGAAAGATATGTATATCGGTCGAAGTATTACACAGAGAGTTCTATCCACCAAGTGCAACGATATGCAGAAAGACGGGGAGTGCTCGTCAAGAAAAAATGGTTTACAAAGAAAGATAGAGTACTGTAAGCGAGGAATATAGATCAGGCAAATATTAAGAGAATAGGTCTATAAAATATACGGTGATTTCCAGAAAAAGCGACAATATATGTAGAGGACCTCCAACAAAAACGCCAAGATTGATTCTTTAAGGAAGAGCAAACTCTCGAGAGGTGGAAAGAGGGATCCGAGGTTTATCACTCGGCAACACACAGTACACGGTCCTGTTCGCCAACTATACGCACAGAGGAACGTAGCTCAGACATGTAACAATATGACACGCACATAAATAGTGTAACAAGTTATATAACGCTACTGTGCATAAATGTCTCAGTGGGAGAGAAATGATAAAATTTGTATCTGAATCGAGGACTATCACGTATCTTTGGCAAGAAGAGGATCTCTGAGACATTCAATGGAATACCAATTTGTGACCAGATACGCAACATTTGGGTGGTCCTTATTTCTCAAGTTGTGTATATCTGAGACCGCACCCCTTAATCTTTTTCCTTTTAATGAGAAAAGTGTCATCTGTAAATTTCAGTTCGTTATGACAACGATAAATGGTGCCGCAAAGACATTTTAATCTGTATAGGGATAAGATTTAGAAAACAGTAGTTTCCTATGTTGCTCAATAGATGGCAATACATGCACTGACTTAGATTATTCTATTTAATCCCATTTCTTAAGTAATTTGGAGCTGATTTATGAACACAACTAAATTGAAAATAATAAATAAATGTCAAAGAATTTTTTTTACGACCGTTTACAACTAAATCGTTCTCCCCTTTGTTCTTAATTACAACTGTTATTGTAAATAAAATAATTTTAGACTACTTGTAACTTGTATTTTTTTCTGTTTTGTTCGGTCAATTTTTTCATATTTCTAGCATCAATATATACATTTATGCTTAGAACTGGTTTCTATCCTCTTGAGTGGAAGGTATCTAAAGTCTGTATGTTTCTGAAACCCAACAAACCTCCGCATTCCGTACGGTCCTATCGTCCAATCCAGTTAACTTCCACGTTAGGTAAAGTCTTTGAAAAAATACTCGTATCTCGTTCACACCCATACATTATGGATCTACAACTTCTACCTCTCCATCAAACTGGATTTCGACCTCATTATAGCATAAATGATCAACTACTTCGTCTAACTACCATTATTACCAATCATTATAATAAGTCTCTTCCGTCCTGTCTCGTTTTAATGGATCTGGAAAAAGCTTTTGATCGGATTTGGCATTATGGATTATTTTATAAACTTCTTAAACTGGGTCTTCCTGTTACATACCTCCGAGTCATATTTTCTTTTATACTCAACCGAATAGCCTACGTTAGCATAAACAACTCATTATCACATCCAGTCTTTCCATACACAGGAGTACCGCAAGGTTCGAGTCTATCTCCTCTTTTATACATACTCTATGCTTCCGATTTACCGTCTCCATCGCCGAACACTTATCTCTTTCAATATGCTGATGATACAGCTTTTCTTACACTGGGAAACACGATACAGCAGATTAATACAAACTTACAGACTACAATTACTAGCTTTCTGAATTGGTGTAGTAAATGGAGACTTTCATTTAGTGAAGACAAAACACAAACACTTGTTATTTTACCTCCTAAATGCCGCAGCAAAGTTAGACGAAATCCAAATTTACTACAGATACGTGTGGGAGATCACTTTCTTCAGCCAGCAAAAACTGTCACATACTTAGGAATCATTTTTGACAATAAGTTGCGATGGACACCCCAGCTTCAGAAACTTGTTATCAAAGCAAAGAACCGCTTACAACTTCTTCCGTTTGGTTGGCCAGACCTGGGGTTTAAATTCCAAATTATTGCTTAACACATACAAAGCATTTATGCGGAGTATACTTACATTTGGACACATAGCCTGGTGTTCAGCGCCTCCGAAATTTTACAATAGACTTGACATTCTTGAGAGACATGCCATTCGTCTTGCATTTAGGATAAAACTTCCGTATCATAATGCTGACTTGTATGACAAAATTACCTTTCCTCCGCTTGTTCAACACACAGCACAAATGCGTCAGAAGTTCATAACTACCAGTCTCCATGATCGTAAGGATATCTTTCTTGACACCATATTTACAGATTTACAACAAGAATCTCAATCTAAGTACTGCTATACACCACTCAGAGTTTTGCTTTCCATATACATCCGCACTCTTCCAGCAGATCACCACCATGCCACCTTCTTCCGTCACCAACTCATCCGTCAACATCTTCCACATCTTTTTCCATCATAGCACTTGTCTCACTACAACACTAATCTGGGCTTACCCCATGTTTCTCATCAGTCCTGAGCCGCCCCAGGACAGAAGATTAATCTGCATTTGTCTGTACTAACATCTATATGTTGTGTTGTGGCGTTACGAGCACCTCACTCATAATCATTTTTCCATTATTTTTTTATTTTCTACGTTATTTATTAGTTTCAGTTTTTTCCGCACCTTTTTGTTATCTTTTGTATGTGCAACTTTCCTTACTAGTTTGGTATTATTCATATATTATTAATGTTATTGTTGCTTAATATCTTTATTTTTTGATTTTTGTTAGTGTATAATATAATAACAATAATTGTTTCACAGCTCTTTGAAAAGCTATGAGTTTAATAAAGAATAATTGATGCTCCCACACCCCTGGCCAAGAGAGAGGGCGAAACCCTCTAGTGGCCGTTTCTTTATACCCATTCATTCCAAGTTCTTCAGCAATCAACCAATGTTATACTTAAATTGATGCCCAACACCCTCCAACTCAATAAATAAAGTACTGTCACTACCCACCTATCTGTTTTGCATACTTTCCAGAGCTTGTCTCTACAAGGCTCTGAAGCGTTACCTGATAAGAGGTGACGAGTTTTGATTTTCCTTCCTTTTCCACATCCTCGGCCTTTTGCTTTGTCATCCCGTGGCGTACCGTTTCGTCAGACTGATCCAGCCAAGGGCGACCGGTACAACAGGTTAGGCAAGTGAACTGCTGCACCTTGACTACTATCCGAACGGGTAGTCAAACCTACCATATCTAATATATCATTTCATCACCGCACTTTACATTATATTCACCTACACTGCCGTATTCACACCATTGGGCAGCCGCCCACGGACGGACCTTTTCATGGCAGACTCAGGCTCAGTCGGAGGTCGTAAGAACAAGGGAAAACACCATGGACTACCACAAGTTGTTAGCGGACCCTCCGAGAGCTCTACGAAGGTGAAACTGCGTAAGGATCAATCTTCAGCTCGTTCTAAGAACACAACCAAGCATCATCTCCAACGAACGGACTCAGTAGGATCGATTGACTCAGCAGCATCTGTAATCTCTCATTCCTCCATCCGATCAAGATCACCGCAAACATCTGACAAGAATGATAGCTACGCCACCCGTCTTCAGCATTCTCCTCCTGCGAAGAAGCACCACCTGGATTCAGCAACAGACTCAGACCAATGGATATCGGAGCCACCGGATCTCACACCGACAATCAGCAGCCAGCTTCAACTCACTCGATGCTTCTCACAAACTTCGATCCAAAATTCAACACACCAAAGATGGTAGTTGTCCAACTTCGGAAATACCTGCCAAGGGCATCCATTGCACACATCATCCACACCAGAAATGGCATTATATTGAAGACAACAGATACGTCACTGTTCAGCACGATGAGGAACAAGGTACCGATCGACACTTTTGGCAAGAACGCGAAGTTGGAAGCACTCAACACACCTCGAAGGAAGCAACCTCCACCTTCACGACGCCCAGTCCTTCTTTCCGTAGTCATACGCGGAGTAGATCCGTCGTATACAGATGAGGAGATACAGGAAGAACTGACCCTGGACGGACACACGATCACCAAAGTAATTAGGATTCGCAACGACCGGGGCCCTACTTACATGGTTCGAATGCTCACCACACACCAAGAGACTATTGACGAACTGTTAGCATCCGGAGCATCCATCTATAACCACACACACCGAGTAGAGCCTTCACGGTCTACCCCACCTATGCCAGTACGCTGCGAACGCTGCCAGTTATATAATTCACACCACACGGTAGACTGCAAAAATACAAGTAAGTGTGGATATTGTGCCGGACCTCACAATACCAGAGCCTGTACTAATCTTCAACAACCTCCGAAATGCGCTACTTGTAATGAGCAACATCCAACGTACAGCTATAGATGTAAAGCGAAACCAGAACCTGCTCAGGAACATCCTGAATTGATCGTCCCACTGCGGCCTCCGGCCCAGGCACATGACACTCCACATCCGCTCAACACTCCTGTTAATCTAGATCAACTCCTTACATTCTTACACAAGCGTTACAAAACATCCATCCATTTATCAGACCTCACATCTTACAACAAATTATACTTGCGGCCAAAACTACATTCCATGTTACTTTCACTGCTACTTATTCTGGTAATACTGTGCACTTCCATAAATCTCATGCTTCATCCATCGATTAAATTTCTTTGTGTTATGGCTCTAGTCTTCATGTTTCTCAATATACGCTCCCTTCCAAAAACAAACTTTTGTTTGAGCATCTTCTTCTAGAACACCACGTCACGGCCTTCTTACTTAATGAAACCTTTCTGACTTCGTTTCTTGCCTGTCGTTTACCACATTATACAATGATCCATGCAGAAAACACTCTTCCAGCACTACGAGCTAACGGAGGAGTAGCCATTGGTTTCTCGCCTTCTTTACCATTTCGGCAGCATCACTACAACACAACGCCATTACCAGATAACCTTCTTGCCACAGTTTATTTTAAAAATATCGTCGTTACACTGGCCACTATATACATTAGACCAGGGCACCCCCTTCCGTATCAATTTGTGCAATACATCTCGAATACCTATCGTTCGTATATCATCATGGCCGATTTTAATATGCACAGTCGCACCAAACAGGAAAAAACAAATCTTCAGAATTTCATCACAGCTAACACCACAGGCATTATTGTTCATCTCCCACAAGCTACTCGCCCAATTTCCGATACCACACCCGACATCGTTATAGTTTCTAATAATCTACAGGCATTATTGTTCATCTCCATCAAGCTACTCGCCCAATTTCCGATACCACACCCGACATCGTTATAGTTTCTAATAATCTCATAACTCACTGCACCGTCGAAGTTCTTGACCTTCTCGGAAGTGACCACGCACCTATCAAATTAACATATCAATCACGTTCACTGAATACTGCACGTTCACTACCACCACGGACTAGTTTACACTTTGATAAAGCTAATTGGGAACAATACCGCTTACACATTTCCCGTCACACCCTTCATCTCACGGACCCTACTACTGAAGAAGAGTTAGATACTACAGTCGACAGAATCACCACTGTCATTCAAGATGCAAGTAACACATGCATCCCAACTTCTACAACTACTTCATTTACACCTCATCTTCCTCCGCAATATCTCACTCTGATCAAGCGCTCACGCCAGTCTTACAGGGAATTTCTCCAAAGACGCAATCCGGAAGCATTACGTCATCATAGACAACTCCAGCGTATGGTCCATAATTATATTAAGGCCTACAAGCTTCGGTGCTGGGTAAAGGCTTGCAATAATCTTTCTGACACTACTCATCCCAGCAAATATTGGAAACGATTCAATATACTATGTGGAAAATCTTCCACACCATTCCCGCATCTACTGATATTGCAAAAGCAAATGCTTTCGCCAACCATTTACAAACTATATTCACACCTACCATGTCAGACAACGCTCCCCATGTGGTCGACAGGCTTAACACTTCCTCACCACAACTTCAACCGAATATTCACCATGCACTACCTGCAAATTCACCCATAACAATGCCGATTACCATACAAGAGATCACTCAAGTCGTTCACAACAAACGAAATACAGCCCCTGGCTTAGACAATATAACGTATCGACACATTAAAGAGTGTCCTGGCAGTCTGTTAGTCTTACTTGCGCATATCTATACTTTCATATTCCGCACTGGATACTTTCCAGTCTCTTGGAAAACATCAAAAACGCTCATGTTCCTTAAACCTAATAAACCGCCACAGGATGTAGCTTCTTACCGTCCCATACAATTAACTTCTACATTTAGCAAAATCCTGGAACGCATATTAGTTAAACGTTTACATAAGTATTTGACCAATCGCAATCTTATTCCTTTCACACAAGCAGGTTTCCGACCCTCATTCTCTATAAACGATCAGCTCCTCCGACTTATGTCACTCATCACTCAGCAATATAATTCAGTTCAACCTTCCTGTCTGGTGCTATTCGATCTAGAAAAAGCCTTTGATAAAGTGTGGCATACTGGGCTCATATACAAACTCCATGCATTACACCTGCCAATAATATATATTCGTTTCATTTACAGTTTCATCTCCAACCGCCTCGCATACATCTCTGTGAACAACAGCCTGTCACACCCTATTTTTCTACTGTCAGGCGTACCACAAGGTTCGGCCTTCTCCCCATTACTTTACTTACTTTATGTTGCCGACATGCGTAGGCTTCCCAATAGGATACATCTATTTCAGTATGCCGACGATACCGCCTTCCTTGCTTTATGTAACACCATTCAACAAATAAACCATGTCTTACAGATTGCAATTAATCGCTTTACCTCCTGGTGTACTCTTTGGAAACTTACCATAAATGCGGCTAAAACCCAAGCTATTGTCTTTCTCCCACCACGTCGAAGATCAAAAGTACGTCGAAATCCTCGCCATCTCTCACTTCATGTAGATCATGAACCTAGTCGACTCAGTAACACAGTCACCTATCTCGGAATTACTTACGATCGTCACTTAACATGGAACAAACACCTTGCAACTATCACGGCGAAAGCATATAATAGACTCAACTTACTGAAACGTTTAACTGGCACGACATGGGGACTTAACGCACAGACAATCTTAAATACATACAAAGTTTTCTTACGGGCAACTTTAACATATGGATTCACTGCATGGATAGCTGCATCAGCTAAATTCTACCAGAAACTTTTGATCCTCGAAAGACACGCTTTCCACATAGCCTTCCGTGTCCAATTACCTAGCCCCACCCAGGAACTATACCAACGCATAACTTTCCCCACATTACAGTATTACCTCGAAAAACTACGTCTCACTTACATCAACAAACGCTTCCAAACCCAGCACCCTTTACTTCATGATACTATGCGATACCTTGCTTTGAATCCCACACCACAACGTTATTACCATACTCCCTTGACTCTACTTTTTACACTCTATCAGTACATTTTACCTCCGAGAGATCCTTCGCTCTTACTTATTTCTGACTACATTATTGATGCACATCTTCCGCTCATTCACCCATCATATCATGCACAGTAACTACCTTTGTTTACTCACTTGGGCTCCCCCTGTTTCTCATCATCGCCTAGAGATGCCCCTAGGCAGAAGATAATTTCATTTGTCTGACTAACAAAACCCACGTGTTGTCCTGTGCTTCGCACCTCGCCTCATTCTTCATCCTCATTACAAACATATCAAAATTTCAGTAATCATCTATATTATCTTGTATATCCTACTTATCTTGTATATCCTCATATAAATTTTTCTCTATTATATTTTTATTTATATTATATATTTTCCATTTACGTTCAGTTATTTGTTATTGTTATCACTCGCTATATATATGTATGTTTTTTCCCTTTCATAATGGTAAAGATCAAAGTTCCTTACGTCCTTTTGTTAGTTAGTTAATGTAAGACGCAATAATAAATAATTTCAATAAAGCGCATAGACCACCAACCTTACCTCGCACCTATAATCCTTTTCGTCACTCACCTCACAGAGGGCATAACCCTCTTATAGGTTGCTAGCCGCTTTGGCTAGCGGGTAAAAAAAAATCTGTTTTGCATTTACGAACTTTTGATATGATTGTTATGTTTAGGAAATTGAAGTTTCATTGTGGGTCTTGTATCATTACATGTGATTACATGAACAAAGTGATCATTATGTGTTCGGTGTCTAGTGAAATCAGTTATCGTAATCGTATTTACCTCGTTGGTAATATGAGTGAACAGATATTGGGTTGTAAGTTACTGTCCAACAGACAAGTACTTGGTGCATTCTTTTATAACATACGAATGTGGTATTACCTTTAAGAGAGAATGCTCGGTTAGTAATTCGTGAAACAGAAATGTTTTGGCCTAAAGCAAGATCAAGGATACTCACCACAACACAGAAACTACAATTCCAATGGATGGAGTAGATTCTGATGAGATAGTGACAGGATCTTCGAGAAGAAGAGGGAAAGTACGTTTTATTACTGCACGACTCGTTGTGGCTTTTGATAGAGCTCCATGCTCATATTAATCACAACAGCAGAGGCATTGGAACACAACTTCTTCTAATAGTGGACGTATCAATGGAGCTTGTATTCTTCTTGAACAAAAATTGGAAAAAGACCTTTTATATTTTCTGTATAGGCATCGCATTTTTGAATTGATATTAAAGAGAGTATTTGAAGAATGTGTTTCAGTTTCTTCCGGTCCAGAGGTGCCAATTTTTCAAAGTTTCCAGAAAGAGTGGCCGAGATTTCAACACAACAATTTTATTACATGAATTTCTAATCGAAGTGTTAATTCAGTTCTTTGCAATATGAAGAAAGATAAGCTAGTTTTTACTGTTTAAAATTTGGAAATGCAGAGAAGATTAGAGAGAACTTTTGGAGCTTACAGTAATTTTTCTAAGAAGTAAGCCTCCTGGATGTATTTCTTTCCGTTTCCCTGGAGCTGTACATCAGGCAAGGTGGATGGGAAAAACCTTATGATGTTTAAAATATTTCTCTTTGGTAATCAGTTTAAAGTAAATGAGCGGGAAGAAGAAGGACTGAAGGACTGAAGGACTGAAGTGTGCACTTTTCCTGTTCTAAAAAGCTTGGTTTTCTTGTCCCAGTGCATCTCGTTCACCACTTCAAGATTTACAATTTTTGAAGAGCCTGCGAACGTACACTCATAAACTCTGATGCTTTATTGAAGTTTTCCTAACATCTTTGGTGCCTCTCAGAGGAGTGTGAGCACTTTTATTTTTTGACGAGAATGTCAATAATGAACAAAACACAAAATAGCAGAAAAATTTAAAAATAGTGACAGTTCATATGAAACGATGAAGCGATTTGAACTGCACGCTAGTGAAATAGATGATATTGAAGAAAAAGAAATTGCTGATTTTGTGATAGGAAACACCAAGAAGTTCTTCGAAAGGTTTCGGATTTCTACAGATTTTCTAGATCCGGTTTGTTGGTCGACAAATGATGAATTTCTTTTCGAGAAAAAGTAGTTGATAAGCTGCATGTTACAAATCATGCTGCAGAAAGAGCGTAAAGTTAATGGAAAATCACAATGCAGTTCTAACTAAAAACGAAGAAAAGAAACATTTTTTTTGTAAGTGGTGAAAGACTATAGAAACTTGTTTCCAGGATGTGGAAAATCTACCTTGCGTAAAAACTAAGTTATCATTAAGTCGATCTAAAATTCAAATATATATTTTTTTTTCATTTTTTGGAATATCAGCCATTATCAATTAATTTTTTAGCTGATTGATTTCTAACTCATGTAAATTTTACTAACGAAGCAAGTGACATGAGAAACAGATCCAAATATAATTTCCACAGAGGGTCAAAACACTGTGCAATACCATAAGTACTATATATATGGACGATGATCATGATCATGGCTTGTAGCTTGTTGCCTGATAACCAACCGACTGTATTTGAAACTCAGTCAATTCTGAATTACAGAGGAAAGCTTTATATTGTCCTATTTAGATTTGTGATAATTATTATACGTTTATTGACAAATAGTAAATCAAGTGGCATTGAAATTCAAATGGATTTCTTTTTACTGAAAACAACTGCTTTGCGGCACTGGTTAACGTTGATGGATTTTTGTGAAATTTTGTGTATGATGTTTCTATTACCAAAGGAAAAGAAATAGGGGGTGCGGCGAAAGAATTTCGAAAATTTATTTTTCCCATATACCTAAGGACCACCCTAACGCAACATGAACCATTTTTCTCTGTTGCATATCGTTCATAAACAATATGTATTCGTAAAACAAAAACGTATGATAGAGTTTTCTCGTGTGAATATATACCACATAAAGTATGTCAATACTATCAGGAAACTTTTTTTCGTGTTTGTATCGTCATGTCGGATGATCCTGTATTTGGGCTATATGTGCCATCGTTACACCTGACGGATCCTAGTTACCTGCGGTTTATGCAGAAAATAATTTCAGCCCTTCTAGACAGATGGGCCTACGTTAATTTATGTGACCAATACACAATGGAATTCCAAAACACTATATATGTGGCCTAATCGTCAAAACTTGGAATGGATTTTACTGACAGAATAATGGGTCTGGGAGGCTACAATCATTAGCATACAACAATTGTTTCGGCTACAGTTAACATTAACATTATATTTTGTATTTCATATGTCATACATAAATCAGCATTTTCTTTACTAGAATAATCATTTCATTGTAGAATTAATTTTCACCTACGAACAGTATCTGTTAATGTGATTTGTCAAATATTTCTAAACTTTAATTAAACTTACGACGAAGCACTGTAGCCGAGTTGGTAAAGTAAAACATGAAGGTTATACAATACAGATAAAATCATGTCATGTATGAATGTATCTCGTTGAAAGGGTAGTAAAATATAGGGTTAAGTTCCAAAGTTGAACATAGGTTTCCAACAAATTTTTTAAAATTTACAGGGAAGATATGGATAATTTCATCGTTTGTATGCTTGATAATATATAAGGATCTCGAAAAAATCTTTATTTCTTATATATATATATATATATATATATATATATATATATATATATATATATATATATATATATATATATATATATATATATATATATATATATATATATAAAACGGTTACAAACATGAAATTATTCGCCGAGCGGAGGGAACTACCTGGCGCAAGGTAACAGAATATTGCATTGTGAGCAACTAACGAGCATTTATGTTATCAACATGGCGAAAGTAAAAGGGCAGTGAACTAACAGTTTTAACATTTGTGAAGCAATGCGTTGATAACGAGCAAAATCTTTTAAAAGTTTGTAAAGAGCACGGAATAATGAACCTAATAACAAATTCAGAAAATGTGGAAAGGAGATGACAACGAAAAAAGTGGTGAAAGAGAACGTCCAACTTCGGAATAAATGCCAAAATATGTATGTTTCTTGTAAGAAGTACGAGGAATACATACAATATCACTTTATTTGATATAATAGTTCTGATTTACAATAGGGCGTTAAATTAAAAAAGAATATATATTTTACTTTGTTATGTAATGGATTCTCTATGGGATAGTGGGTTCTTATTTTCCTGTACACGTCATTAGGTTAATTTAGATTAATTTATTAGAATAGAGTAGGGTAAATACGTTAGTAAAGTAGAGTAGAATATAATAGATTGCTAACCTAGTGTAATAGGGTACGGTAGGGTAGTAGATTAGATTAGATTAGGTTAGGTTAATTAGGTGTTATAGAGATTTTTACAATGTTGTCAATTCCTATAGCATTTACTTTCCCATTTGTAACCCTGCACTTCTAAATTTAAAATTCAGCTCTCTAGCAATGTGCAGAAATAATTTGATATTTAAACATGTAAAACAGTTCTCTTTTATATGTACTTGCTTACTCCAATCATCCTGTATCACTTGTAATCATTTCAGACTAGTAACCCTGCACTTGTAAACATAAAATGAATTGTCTAGAAACACTCCGCCGGTGAGACTTAATATACGACGGTTGGAACTTAAATAGTGGCAACACTGCTGTGGAGACACTATGCAATGAAATGTACTAGTGGCGCTGATAGCGCACGTTGTTAACATACCTACCTAACCTCCGAGCAAATCGACTCGCCTGTCCCACGTCACCGGTAGGCGCACAAGAGAGGGAAGCACAGTAACATGTGAGCGAGTGGTCTAACGTAAAGGTGTCACCAAGTTTTCGAAACAGGAATAACGGTGTTGGATCAAGATTGAATGCGCCAGAGGTAGTACAGCACGACAGTGTCATCAAGGGCTTTAAGAGGCGTGTGGGGAATTGGCATTGCCGTACAGAACAGTGGCACGGTGGGTAAAAGCCTTCAACGACGGTCGGCAAACTGTGGCAGTACATGCATCGGGCAGGTCGTCCTAGCGTCTCTGAAGAAGTGCAAGCTGTTGCCGCGTTAGTGGTTAGTGATCGACGCCTGACGATTCGTGAGCTCGATCACGAAACCGGATTAGGGCATTGACGGTCTACCCTGGAGGAACATAATGCGTTAGAATAACACCATCACAGTCGTACACGAGAATCACCATAACGTTCGCCACACTGGGGCTCTGACGCACTTTCGACTTTCCCGGCGACCCATAATGAGGCCATTCGTTGCATTGGCGTTTCAGTGTTGGCTCGTAAGATCTGGACCATGTCTCATCCAGTGCTACGATACGACGTAAGAAAGCCTCGCCTTCGCGCTCCAAGTGCGTCTGCGCAGCGTCGTAACTCATCCATTTCTGCATTTCTGTCAACTCATGCGGAAACCATCGTGATGCAATTTTGCGCATGCCCAGGCGTTCCTTCAGGATGCGAAGGACAGTCGTATGCGCTAATCCGGTTTCGTGGGCGAGCTCACGAACCGTCAGGCGTCGATCCCCGTCCACTAACGTGGCAACTGCTTGCATTTCTTCTTCAGAGACGCTAGAACGACCTGCCCGATGCATGTGCTGCCACAGTTTGCCGACCTTCGTTGAAGGCTTTTACCCACCGTGCCACTGTTCTGTACGGCAATACCGATTCTCCACACGCCTCTTGAAGCCCTTGATGACACTGTCGTATTGTACAACCTCAGGCACGTTCAATCTTGATCCAACTCCGTTGTTCCTGTTTCGAAAACATAGTGACACCTTTACGTTAGACCGCTCGCTTACAAGTTACTGTGCTTTCCTCGCTTGTACGCCACGGTGACGTGGGACGGGCGCGTCTATTTGCTCGGAGGTTAGGTAGGTATGCCAACAACGTGCGCTATCAGCACCACTAGTACATTTCATTGCATAGTGTCTCCACAGCAGTGTTGCCACTATTTAAGTTCCAACCCTCGTAGTTGCAGTTCTTATCTATATGCCCATGTCAACCGTAAAAGTACCCACTGTACGTTTGCCTATTGTAAAACTACAAATATATCATGTCTCATATGTCTCGTGACAAACATTAAAAACATTCACACTTCAAATTCATATTAAACACTTTAAGATTGCCTGGCGTAATATTTTGTTTGATATTTTTATATAAATGCTGTATTAGTATTTTTTAATATTTGTTAATAATATATTTGTAAGCATACGCATATTTCATACTTTAAGAAATTTATAATAACCAATTGAAACTATTTATTTCAGCTGCTCAATAGATCTGATTTGTGAAATGCAGTTTGAATCATATCCTGTGGATGTTCAGTTATGCACATGGCAAATCTATGCAAGTAAGTTTTAGTTAGTTACAAAAAACTGAGGATATAGTATACAACAGGTCCTCATCATTTCCCGAGGACTCACCAAGTTCAGTTTTTTACGGATTATTCATTGAGGATCTAGGAACTTGAAAATGGGGTAACAGAGCGACTTTCATTTACTTATCGACTGAAACTTGTACATGACATACCACCATTTATGTACGTGGTGCAAGAGTTTCAACTATCCTCGAGTACGGTGCACTTTATGTGCGCCTCTGTACTGCCCTTGTACTTTATATTTCACTATGTGTGTGTGTGGAGGGGGAGGTACTTGAACGCATATTGCATGTCTTGTGCTCGTGGATAGTTTTTACTGTTGCATTACGTACAAACGTGATGGTATTTCATGTAGAAGTTGTAATAGCACACATAAGAAACGCAGATCACGGTGTACTCATACTGCATATTCCAGTGTGAGTACAACATGATCTGGGTTTCTTATGTGTTCTATTACCACTTGTACATAACATATCACCATTTCTGTACGTGGTGCAAGAGTAAGAACTATCCTCGAGTACGGAGCACGATGAGGAGCTGTTGTATACTATTACCAAAACTGAATTTTATCTTATATTAATAAGTAACGTATTTTAAATTTGAAAAATAAAAAGATATTTGTGTTGTAAATGAAGTGCTAGCAGCGTGCTTAGTACAGACGTATTATTAAGGTATATTGTCAGTCATAATATTGAACGTCAGGGAAACCATTGTGCTTTCATGCATCATTTTGTGAATTTTAAGTAAAGATCGTATTTAAAAGAGAAAAGCAAATGTAATAGGCAATATAATTATGGCATGCACAAAATATACTTAAAAACAAGTCTTAACAGCTTCGCTGGAGCTGGTATAATGTCTCATAATCCCTACATACTTTTACTGGATCAGGATAAATCATTTAATTGGAAGATATAGGTAGCTGAGGATGAAGCACTGCTAGCTGCGCTGTTGAAAATGTACTTTTGTTGATCTTTAGCAGTTTTGATAAGTTCAGTAAATTTTCCTACCTTCAACTCTTCAGCAAATTCCGTGCATAACAGTTTGATAACAAAGCGGATTATAAGCAATGCCTTAACCATGTTCACTGTCAACTGATTCCTTACATCACTCCAAAATAATCTGACTAGAACAGAGAATAGGAGCAGTAAGAGGAAAAATTTACCAAATATTTAGCATCCGGTTTACGGTTAACAACTCTACGTATGACGCAAAACACCGTATGAATATCGTATGACGCAGTATAAATATCTGTAAATTTTTGAGCGGTGTTTCAGTCGTGGAAACTGATCAAAATTGTACGTTATCGAGGTTAACAAATATGATGGATATACAAAGACCTACAAGTTTTATTTATCAAACAATACTGTCACTCTTTTTGCAATATAAAAATGAACATTGAAGCATCTCATTGAAGATGTACACATATTGTGTGAACAAAGTAAACGCCTGTTGATACATTCCTGACATTCGTATGCCAACTAATTTCAAGGCGACATTAACCACCAACTCCATATTCTCCTCGGTAAATGATGCATAAACAGTACTAGTTCAATATGCTGACCTTTCCTAGATTCAACCAAGTCCATGATAATAGCACTCGTACTGCATTGTAGTACTCGTATTGTAGCGCAAGTGAAGATTATTTTTGCAATAATGAAGCACTTGGAGTTTTACCATTGAATGCTTGTCAAATTATGCGAACATGACTTAAGAGCCTGCCTTACTAAAAAGAACACACAAAATTTACCATTTACCTTTTGCTTGCTTATACATAACTGAAAGGAGATAATGAAATGCAACTAATCACAATGATAGATAATGTTATTCTTCAACAGAAAATATGAATCTGAAAAAAATTCAGTGTTGCCATCCATGGAAATTACAGTACTGCCACAATAACATTTCCCCTAAATTAAGGCAGCGACTAGATGAACTAACTCAACTGCATTTGATTACCTATCATGTCTTGGAAATCAGTGAACTATTTTGTTTAAATAAAAGTTGTATTTAGTTTGTAATAAACAAAATAGTTTTATCATACAGTTATTAAAATTAAATAACAATGTTATTTAAAAATGTGCTCACAGGATACAAAAACAACATGATACATAATTAAATGCAGTTAACTTCGTTGCTCTAGTTGCAGCCTTATTTTAGATTTTGTGGGAAATGTTATTCTGGCAACACGGTAATTTCTGTTGATGGCAACACTGAAAATTCTTCAGGTTCATATTTTCTGTTGTAGAATAATATTGTGTATGTGGTGAGTTGCATTTTATTATTTCCGTTCACTTATGACAAACAAGGAAAGGAAAAATGGTAAATTTTGTATTATTTTTAGGGTGGCTCTTAAGCCATCTCACACATCACTCCTTCCACGACCATTAGATATACCTAGTCAAAAAAGGAAAAAAATATTGAGATAAACATCGCAGACTACCAATATAAAGTAGAAACTGGATGCACTTGGCTAAGGGCAAAAATCGATAGAGAGCTATTGTCAATATGGAATTTTCAGTTTCATAGGCCGAGTTAGTTATAAATAGTTGATAGTTATAAATAGTTATAAAAAGTATTTTTACTTTGTTTCTGTTAAGTGATCGGTTAAACATTATTGTCATTTACGTAAGTTCCTTCATCTTCAAGTTCTTTCCTACGTTTTGTTAGCTATCTAGCATTACTTATAACAGAGTAAAATTTCTGCCTATATTTTATCTAGAATGTTAATTGATCATGTCTTTTATATCCTTTTAGATCAACCATCGAAGCATGTGAACTTATCCTGGAATGGCGATAAATCATTGAAACTAAAAAATAAATCTTGGCGCGAAGTTACAATGGACCTTCCAACATTCAAATGTAAATTTAAAATTAGTAAGAAGAATGAATTGGGGCGTGAGTATTGAATATGCTACTTGTACTAATTGTACATATGTAGGGAGGCGCGGTGGGTCAGTGGTAGAGCGTTCACCTCCGGTTCTTGGGGTCCCTGGCTCGATTCCAGCTTGCGCAGTGTGGACTTTGTGGTCGACAAACACCGTGATCGTGGGTTTTCTCTGGGTTCTCCCGTTTCCTGACACTTTGTTCATTTTATTCATTTCTCATAATCACCGTCTCCTTTAGCCTAACCAGCATAACCGTTGGTCGTAAAACTCAAAGATTTCACTTCATTTCGTTTTCATTGTAAACATATATTTATACTATAGTTTTGTAATTTTTCACAAATGTTTTTTCCTGATCTAAGATCAACTTTTTGATTTTCTTCGAAAACAATGTGTAACAAAAATATGACAAATTCTTGGTTTTAAAATTTATTAAGTTATGCAATCTTAAAATCAACTCTTGGAAAATCCATATGTTCGGACGCATATATTTTAATCACGTTCGACTCTAGTCATAGGAGTTTCTACACGGTTCTGATTGATTGAAGTTATCAGTTTCTCTCTACGTAGCATACATATAGCACAAGTCAAATGCTAGGTGCTGTTGGTCCTCGTGGAAGAACATTCTAGCGTATTCTATTGGCTAGTAATAAAACCCGCTTTTGTCGTGGGTGCAAACCCAGCCAAAGAATTTTGTTTCTCTAAATTTTCATAACAACCTAATATAAAATTTTCTAAATTTTTTATCAATAAAATAAGATCAAAGTAATACTCATTTATCTTTGTACGTAATATATAATGCATAAAAAGTAATTTACTTACGTTATAAAACATAGCTCAGCGACCGTCAGCAAGCGATGAGGATAAGAAGCTCCGAATGGCTCATTTTCTTTCACCTTGATCCCATGATGATACCACGTGACATTACGTCATACACGGGTGGTGCAACTGCGAGGTAAATCTAACTTCACTCGCTTTCTTGTGACCAACTTAAAACAGTTGACTAGGGTAGGGCGTAAAAAAATATGCAGTTCGGACATAATTAAAGAAGATGAAACAAAATTATTCAATATTACATCCTACGCTTATATTACGCTTTAGGCTGAAGGAAACAGATGATTTATGTATTGATAATGTGAATGAAAATGAAAGAACCTTGAAGACAAACAAGGAAACGATATTGTGTACCACAAATTGACTTTATTTGATATATAATCTTGTACCATTAGGATCAAAACAATTAACTATTGAGCCAGTGGATGTAATAATACACTTTTTTGGTTTAAAATGTGATCGTAATGTATTTATTAACCCTTAATTAGTTACTTGAGGTCCCAAGAACACCGAACCCCATTTTCTCTTTTTCCCCTAGCAGACAATTGACCTTCAATACGTGCCACTCCCAGTACCTTTCTCTCCCGCAATTGGCTAAAAGTAGCTGTAGAGTTTGGATGTCTAAGCGTCACTGTTACGTGTCCTTGCAGTTGGTGGAGTCCCAGGGGTAGAGTTCATGAGTTGAGTTGATTTTGAGTTTATCCTCTATTTCAGCAGCTAGGCTATATGAGACGGAACATATTGATCAACGTGGAATCCGAACCATATGAGCTCCATAAAGTTCTACGACCGTACATGGTTCCTTCAGGATCACATGAATTTAGTCAATTGCATTTTAGTATTTTTTTTGAGTTTACAGAATTCAAACCGAAATGTGATGGTCAATAATTCTGGAACAGCAACATATAATATTCATGTTGAGTTTCTTTACCAGATGTATCACCATGCTACTTTGAATAAAATTGAGTGAGTTTTGTTGATAGTGATGGATGTATAGTATCACTCCATAAGTTCGAACTCGACAACAAATACCGAAGTTTTGCGCAACAAAATACCTAATATGTTTACTAGTCTCAAATAAGTCTGCTACTATATTGATTCGGGTCTAGATTGTATGAGTTCCATCGTTCACCTAAGATATATAAAGAAATTTATATTAACAAGAAATGATATATATTTAACATCACAAGTTTTGGAGACGTGACGGGATCTTAATATAGTGGACGCATCGTGAGTGAAGAATTCCTTTCCTGATTCATACAATTTAATATGAAGTAGAAGTTAGAGTGCTAAAATGACTCTCATTTGTGTTTGTAAAGTGTTATAGAAAGATGGACAGAGTTAATCATAATTTCCATACTTTTGCGAATGTAAGTAAAATAAAAACACTGAAGTTATCTTCCCTTCAAAACTTTTTATTATTCAACTATTTCATGTATGAAATAATTCATTTGCAGTGGTTCCAATGATATATATATATATATATATATATATATATATATATATATAAATTTCAATGTCACATATATTAATACATATTATTATCTTGTTCCATAACTTAACAAACAATATAACACCGACTTAATACTTAGACATTAAATACTTCGAAATAATATAACAACGCATCACTTAAGTTCTAGTCTGCGATGTGAACATTCACATCCAGTAACACTGTATTTACCTAAACATAAATGTATATTTATCATTATTTAACTCCAAGTCTTTAAACAGCGTTTAATGAGTTTCGTAAATCTATATGATGTTATATCAACTGGTTAGTGTTTAGTACTGGTAAGTAATATTTATTCTATTTTCAAACATATATTTTTCATTTATGAAACTGGTAATAATCCAGCCGCAACTATTTCCTCTAATTCACTACTAAACATAAATATATTTTCATAATGTGAGTTTGAGATTGCCTAAGATTCGAATCTCCTTCCTGTATTAACAGAACTTAGACAGTTTTGTAATATATTACCTTAACTAAGATATTCGGCTCTTTTTCGCGAAAGATATTATGTCGTGTAATCCATTTGTAAAAACTTTTATGTATTGTAATGTACGTATTTTTGCTTTAAAAAATAAAACATTTGTAGGTGGCGTTCCCAGTATATTAACTCTTTCAATGGGATTGCACCGAGATCTCTCTACAAGTATAATAATGACCTACTTTCCCAGTGGACTGCTGGTATTTGTGTCCTGGTGTAGTTTTATCATTAACCCTGAATCCGTGCCTGGAAGAATAGCTTTACTAACAACCACACTTCTCACGCTGGTTACAATGTTCAACTCTCTCAGGTAAGATATTTTATAAGGACTGTCCCAGAAATAAAGTGACCACTTGGAATTGCGTTTATCTACTACGTTGTCTACAAATTGAACTCAGCGTTCTTCTTGACTGTAACATTAGAGCCAAACACATATTACCGCCCATAATATCAACTGTAACTGCTCCTGAAATAATTTTCGAACTTCGCTTCTGATACCATGCATTAAGTTGCGCACAATCGTTTCACTGATAGTATTGCGGACTTCACTGTTCCACATTTGTTTGAATTGCTGGAGGTTAGTGGCAGCCCAACCCCCCTTCCTGAGAATTTACTTCACAGTTGTCCAGTAGCGTTCGATGGGGCGAAGTTGGGGAACGTTTGGTAGGTTTAATTCTTTCGTCACGAAACACACCTGATTCGTAGTTAGCTGTGGTGCCAGTGGCGTAATGGGCCGGGGCCAAATCTGCCCAGAATAATGGGAAACTTTGTGTTTATGATACAAGGGTAGCAGACGCTTTTTAATCCACTCATTTCTATAAATCTCGTCTCCAATTGTACCATTCGCGTAAAATGTTGAACTTCTGAGACTACAGAAACAAATGGCTTGCCATACTAGCATTTTGGCATCAAATTTTGACAACCGGATAGTCTTATCTGCATCACGAAGCACTTTGCTCTTCATTCCTGTGTAAAACTGGGACCAGGACAATGTTTTTGTGCCAATTTTGACGTACGTCTCATCCTCCATTAGAATGCATCGAGACGGATTTGTCATTAGGAACTCATAAAGTTTTCTGGCACGGGTTTTAGCACGTTGTTTCTGCTCTGCACTCTGCTTAGGTGTTTTTGCTTTCGATACGATCGTATGTTATGTTTCGACCTCACCCGTTGCACTGTTGATTTGGTAGTATGTAACTTTTGGGCTACTTCACGAACTGACAAATGTCTTAGTCTTCAAAATGTGCAGAATCTTTCCCTCCAAACTTTTAGTAGACATACCTGGTTTTCGTCCTCTTCCTTTTAAATATTTAATAGTATAATGCTCTCCAAACTTGAGTATCACTTTTCTGACACCAAAGTACGGCACATGAACCGATTTTGCGGTCCTTCGCATTGAAAGTCCCTTCTGAATGCACCATTTGTACAGAATTAATTTTCGCTTCGCTTCGCTAATCCGTGGCATGACCACTCACTTCCACACACAGAACGTCTCTTTCCTGTGGCATTTCAACTACAGTTATGTGGCTTTGTTCAGAGCTACCTATGAGATACTACTGAAGCGCCTGTGGAGTTCTGACATGTATTTTCTAGTGGTTACTTATTTCTGGGACAGTCCTTAGTTAACTATGGCCAGATCACATTCCAATATAGCTCCTTTTCTGCACAAAATTACACTTGCAAGATGGAAACATTGTCATTAAATTGAGGTACTTGTAATTTGTCCTTTTCACTTTTGAAGCTTAGGATCATATCACTGAATTTTGAAACTTGCATTAAATTCTTCAGAGCATTATAGATTGTGTCCTTAATTCAACAGCTCCTAAAAACAAAGTTGCAACCGACGATTTCTGTCACATTGAGATTTTAACAGATCAACCGTACTGTAATAGGAGTTCCAATTCTATGTAACATCATTTGATAGAAAGACATAGTTTGAAACTGAAAAAGTAAATTTAAAGCCTATACATAATCACCATATAGTTTTTTTCGATTTCTGTAAACTTCGATTGTTGCTACTTGCAACGTTGTTTGGCGGAGCCATTTAATTGTTGATAATGTTCACTCATAAATCGACTTCTAAATTTATATCCATTAATGTATCATATGTCCATCGAAACCTGCTCAACAAAGCGTTCAAACTTAAGACAGACAACTGGGTTGAGTATAGAAATAAATTACGTGTAATCATTTGAAAAGCGTCAATGCATCCAATATTACGATACCAGTGGATTTGTTAATTGCTTGAATGAATATTTAGCCATTTTCCTGGTTCATATTGCTAGAGGTCTGCACGAGCTCGCGTTGAGCCTGCGGGTCGGACTCGGGCCTACAAAGCATATACCACTTCGAGCCGTAAATTTTTAAATATACAAGCATATTTCTTGGGTCTTTTCGGGCTTAACTTTTTAAACATACTGTACTACGATGTTCATTGGAGCGTTCTTTTTGGAGAACTTTTAAAGCACATCTGCAAAATTAAACCTCTAATTGTTGTAAATAAAAATATAATTTTGTGTTAATTATTAAGTTTCTGTAACTTGGGCTTATTTCGGGCTCATTTGATTACCACACGAGCTCGGGCTGGGCTCGGGCCTAAATGATAAAACATATTTCGGACTCGGGTTGGGCCTCACATTATAAATTCACGGGCTGGGCCAAGCCCGGACTAAAAATTCCGACCCATGCAGACATCTATATTGGGCACAGCATGGTTTTCCAGAAAATAATTGGCTCTTCATAGTGTCGCATAAACGATGTAAAAATAGAAAACTTAAAAATATGAAGCAGGTAATCACCCTTAACACAATATTTTTAAGAAATTTTATGTGATGAACAATACTCTTTGAAGAAGTCAGAACATAAGTTATTATTATTATTTGTTAACTTATTTTTTTATATTTAAAAGTCTTTTGAGAAGTGGTAAATGATTATCGTTTCAATAACCAATTAGATAGAACATATTGAATCAGCTAACGATGATAATGCGTTTTCCTAAGCATTCATTTGCGATTAATTTTAATTTGCATTTCTAATATAGGGTATAGTATACAACCCTAATTCACCGTAATTTTTTAGAACATTTATCATTATCTAATACTTATAGAGGTAAGCTATTTTTCTTGCGTTTCACTTTATGAAAAAATTTGATTGCGGAGCTTTTTTCTTTTATATGTTCATAATTTATTTAACAATTTTTCCTAAGTTGAAGTTAAATAAGTATCCTCTTATAAGTAACCTCTGTATTTTTTATATTATGTTTGGTGTATGATTGAGAAAAAAAATCAAAGCGCAACAGATTCAACGAAACAATTTAGAAAAGAATATTTGTTTTCCAAATTAAAAAATGAATGTGCAGTGAGTATTTTGCATTTTGGAAATGAAAGACTAACGTAAACTAGAGGTATGTCGACCAGTCTTGCATTTAACTCCGTTTTGATCATTTCAAAATTTGTGACTACAAAATTCTTAACTGGTTCGTAAATTACTCATTTGAAAGTCTAATTCTTTAATTAATTAATCAAATGTTCACTTTACTGTGTGAACATAGAGGAAGGACATAAAATTTCGCCGAATCACATGCAATTATGAATTTGACTTGCATATTTCTTATATTGTAGTAGGTTGTTGTTGTGTTACATTTTGAAATGATACAAAAAATTATATTCTTACTGAGTCGAACAGTAGTTATGAGAATCCAAAGGAGATACATCAGCAATTATGCTAAATTGAAAATCTTTGAATTTTAAATCATTACACAAGTAATAATCTGTACAAAGTTAATTCGCTTTAAAACGATGTATTCAGGTTAAACACGTGTTAGAATTTTCAATATGTAATCTATGTTCTAGATACATTTTCATTGTTCAATCTACATTCTTCAATTTTAAAAGTACCTTATACTTCATAATGGTGATGGAGTTTTCAATACAACGAGTGGTTTCTAAATTAATTGTCTGAAAAATACGATTGTTTATATTTACTCGTTGCGCCAGTGGATGATACAAAATGTGATGGGGGAAAATTAGTTTAAAGCGATATGGAATAAAAATTTTTAAGGTATAATTGTCATAGCTTGTGTTCGTGTAATTGATTTTGGTTGTTGGGTTTTGTTGATATGGGGGCATATATTAGGATTATCTGTTAGTTTCGGTTTACATTAAATTAGAAATCGGTCAGAAAGTATTATAACTTAATAATTGAATCCTCACTCTCTTTTAAAACAATACATTTAGGTATTTTGATGAGCAACACCTTCTTCCGAAAAAAAATCTACAGTTTGACATGATGAAACTTTGGCACTCTAGAATATCACGCATTATATATTAGGAAAATTACTCATGTAATACAATGTAAGGTGCATACTGTATTATAATCTTATATGATAGTACGTTATTTACTTCAGTTGTTATTTTTACTGACTTTCATTGTTTTAAAAAAAAAAAACATAATGACTCTAATAAGATAAAACAGTGCAGGAGCATTAACAATTATATAAAATATGGAATATTTTAAACATGTTCTTAAGTACAGCAGAATTCAGTACAAAATATGGCTATTTTTTATTTATATTTGTTTCTTTTAGTATGTAAAATATTATACGCCAGCATCATAATTAACTTTTTACTTCACTTTTCAGAATAAACTATTTTTAGTATACTGAGTACTCACTGAATTGCGACTATCCCTCCACACAAGAACCGAGCTGATAACATTACCATCTCGACTAGGAGTATGGCAGAGAAAGAACACACTTGGGACTACATGTTGACAGACAACATACTGTTACAATGGGAGGTGGGTAGGATTTATCCACATTAAAAGGCCATGATTCTGGGTGCCCAAGAGACAGGTGCATCAATAATGCAGACAGCAATACTTGTCGGATCTGTCGATTCCAGTGTAGTGAAGGTGTATTAGAAGTGACAAGAAAATGGGATAATGGCCCCCAAGGGATGGAATTACTGGGGCGTACAGGTCACATCGCCAGACAAGCGTCGTGTCAAGCTAACCATATGTGTCCGGAAATTACGTGACCAATACAATAGTGGACGCAGAGCACTTATATCCATTTAACTATGCGACGTACACTGACTCGCATGAAATTCCACAGTAGACAACCTATTCGTCATCCACTCCTTACTCTTCGTCACCGCCGACTTCGTCGCGCTTAAGCACAGTAGCAGATGATTGAATTAATGTGTACTTGTCCGATGAATCACGGTTTGTGGTACAGTAGTTGGATGAGCGCGTGCGTGTGTGGCGCCAACAGCACGAAGCTATGGATCCATCGTGCATGGTCCCTACTGTAGGGAAAGTGAGGGTGGTTGTATGGTTTGGAGATGCTTCTGTTGGCATAAACTGGGACCATTGGTGTGCATGGATGACAGTGTGGCATCTGTTGTGTACCTGCAGGATTTACCGGATCACGTATACCATACAATGTAACACTTCTAGCTACACTGAGACGGCATTTTTCATGACAACAATACACGCTGCCACCGAGTCAGGACTGTACTTCTTTGGCTTGAGAAACATTCCACGGCCCTGCGCAATATGAACTGGCCCCATAAGGCACCGGATCTTTATCCTATAGAACATTTATTTGATATAATTGAACGAGCTCTTCGCTCCATGACTCCTGCACCTACATCTATGGGCTCATTGTGGAATGCCACTAGAAATATATGGTGTCAGAACGCCGTGGAAAGATATAAGTAACTTATAGAATCCATGCCAGCCGTGTGCAGGCCGCCCTTGGAGCGAAAGGTGGACCAACAAAGTATTAGGTAGGTGGTCACAATTTAGTGAGTACTCAGTGCAGTAGTTCTTGTACAAAACATACCACTTTCTCTTTAAAAGATACGGAGTTGATCAATAAGAATTAATTTAAAACTGTTGATACGGATTATTTAACAGCCAACTTAAATTTAACAATCACTTTAACACATGATTCCTACTAAACTCTCGTTATTTTTTTTTTCGCAGACACAACCTTCAACCGTCATTCAAAGTGAAGCCAATTGAGCAGTGGGTAATCGTGTGCATGAGTTTTGTTGTTGGTGCTCTTGTGGAATATGCAATCATTCTTTGTGCGCGTAGATACAGAACCACTTGGAAGGACAGCGACGCTGTGGAGGCTAATGACAACATTAGTAAAGTAGTTGTTTTGTTTCCATGTGTAAGTACTTTCAAATAGTTATAGTTTTGATAATTCTAATTCAGTAGAATCATTGAACCAAAATTCCGTCATCACTGACACCTAGTTTTCCTTTAATTTGAACAGTTTACTTTCAAATAACTAATAAGTTACTGTTGAGTTGAGTTGATTTTAAGTTTAACGCCCCGTTGAGCAGTGAGACTATATGAGACGTGGACCTACTGGTTAACGTGGAATCCGAACCACTTGAGATCCCGACAGGAATCGAACCCGGGTCTCCCGTAATAAGTTATGTGTCTTATACTGTTGATCAGGATGGATTTTGTAATATTATGATTATGATTTAAAGGTATTTATGTATTTTGTCAAAGACAAAGGAACATAATTAAAATAATTATTGTTAACGGAGAAAATAAGATGGAAATAAAATCTTTTATTATCTTCCATCATTTTTATCACTTTTACTCTAAACTTACTATATTACAAATCAATTACAAATAATCCTCTTTTTAGAGTCGCATTTGGTTCCGATCATCTGGTTATTAGCCTATCAGTGACAATCTTTTATGCAGTGTAACATAACACGGCATTTCAATCAATCGCAGGCCAACGAATCTTAGTAGCAATATTTTCTGTGTATTAGTGATACATCGATACTACTACTACTACTACTACTACTACTACTACTAATTATTATTATTATTATTATTATTATTATTATTATTATTATTATTATTAATAATAATAATAATAATAATAATAATAATAATAATAATAATAATAATAATAATAACCATTCATAATGATAACGACTTAACCTTTCCTGTACGGCTTGTTTGTAAGTCGCACTTGAGAACTAACTTTATTTCTAATCATAATCAGTGACTGTCGCGTATTTAGGATTTTGATTCGGGGGGCTTGCGCAACACAAGGAAGCAGAGGGCAATTGCCCACCTGAGTTTGAGAATTAAATATATTTTAATTTATGTATAAATTAAAGTTTCAATAGCAAGAATTGCAGACTAGTGAATCATACGTGATAGGATACATACAGAAATTTAGCAGTTAATTTAATCTTTTATTCTATTCATAGAAGAAAGAGGAAGTATGTTTTTGGCCTACCTAATTTCCAGGTCTACTTATTCCGCCTCTTGATTTTTTTTAAAATTCAAACATTTACCTTTCTTTATAACTAAATGATGTAAATATCCCTTTGCTATAATAAATGTTGATATCCGCACAAGTTGGACAGGAACACCAATTTTGCTTATCAGCTCCTCTTAGTTTTGGTGTTACTGACGATGGCCGACTTGACTCACAACTAACAACAGTCGAAACTATGATAAGAGAAACGAAAGAAACAACTAAGAAAAAAGAAACAGAAGAGTAGAATGGACGAAACAAAGAAAAATAACTCAGTTCTTACATGGAATGAAATTTGACAAATACAGTATTATTTCTGAACAAAGAGCATTAGAAAATGGAAAGTCAATGAAAATTTTAGAAATAGTAAGAAGGATTATTGTTGCACATGGAATGCGAAAACCTAAAAAATTTATTTCGGGAGCAAGTGGGGCGGGGGAGGCTTGAGCCCTATAGCATCCTCTAAATACATCATTTATCAGTCACGTAGGTAACAGGACTATTTCTGGACTTCAAAATATAGAATCTCAATTGAGGTAGAGAAAGATATCTATACCGAAATGCATACACTATCTTTCAAGGATGTTATAAGATAGAGGATCTGCCCATATGTATCTTCAGTCGACTAATTCAATGAAACCAAAAACAACCAAGCATCACCACGTGTGATACTCGTTTCCGCTGCCAATGTTAACTCAGAACAATGCGATCTTAGTGCGTGGAATGGGCGTGGCGAAACTGTGACGTATGGCTTCATGATTTTGTTGTATAATCAGATTCTCTAATTTGTAACATTCTTGCTATCTGTCATCAACACATTTTTATTTGCATCATTTATTTAAAATTTGAAATTGTTATGGTGCAAAGTAATTATTAATAATGATATTATTAAAGCGAGCGTAGTGACCCTGTGCTATCCAACTTCATCCATATTTGCGTTTCTGTTTGTCCGTCTGCCTCATATGTTCATGAAATGAAAAATGAAATCTTGAAGTTTTACGTCGTATGGTTATAACGGCTAGCCTAAAGTAGACGGTGATGAGAAATGAATGAAATGGCGGAATAGAGTGGCAGGAAACGGAAGAGCCCCGAGGAAACTACGTATATGGCGTTTGTCCAGCACAAAGCTCACTTGCGAGAGCTGGGATCGAACCAAGCCCCCCATGCACCAGAAATGAATACTGTACCACTGAGCTACCGAGAACCAACCTATCTTCATATCTCTGTCAGTCTGTTCTACGATAACTCTCGTAAAATCTTCTTATATTTTAATGAAAATTTGTATGTGGGTTTTGTTAGCCGTTCGATATTATCATATTTTTGGGGGGTTGCAGCTATAAAACATAAAGAGTGTAACGGGGTAATTCAACCCTATCCTGCAACTTTGAACATATTCATGCAAAACAAGTTTGCAAGATAATCGACATTATCGATTTAAACAAAACATAGTGTTCATTATTTCTTTTAGGCAATTTGGATAGTGGTCCCGCGTAGCACAGCTGCTAACGCTCTCGCCTTCGGTGCTAGCAGTCCCGGATTCGATTCCCGGTGGGGCCACTCGGTCAAGAAATGTAAAACGCTGCTTCAGGCCAGCTACCCTGAATGAGGTTTTTCTGGGTTTTCCTTATTCACACCAGGCAAATGCCGGGGTGCTACCTATTTTACAGGTCCTAGGCAGCTCCCTTCCTTTCCCAATCCTTTCTTCCTTCCCTTTTCCCGGATAGTGTGCTCGCCGAGGGACGTCATGCCTCATATACCTGACGGGTTAAATGGCCTTAGATGCCGGAAACCAAGAAATCTAAATTTCCCGCAATTTTAGTAATCTCCATAACTTGAAGTTGAAACCTTTCAATAATAAAATTCTGCATTCGCTCTCAAAATTTAAGTAATATGTTTCACAGTAACTTAAATTTAAAATAAAATATTTGATTACGATGCAATGTGACGGATATTCCCTTTAGGGCTTTCGAATTTTCTTCCCTGGAAGAACTTAAATTTAAAATAATTTAAATGCAAATTTTGAATCTCCCTCTCCATTTTTTTAAAAAATAATTAACGGTAACTTTACTATGATTTTCATCCTTAATGAATGCGATATTATTCATATTTTCTTTGTGGCTTATGAGCAGTTCTGAGATTATAAATAGTCAGGAATGAGACGTGAGTTTACCTCCTGATGTCTGATGGGAAATGAGCTCATACCGACTAAAAATGTGTGTTCCACGAATGCCCATTTTAAATTAATATTAGATTTTGATGCAATATGATCGAAATATTTTAACATTTTACCGTCATCACCAATACTTTCATTTTAAAGCATTTGGCAAGACGGGAATGAACATTTCTTCTCCCTTTAGGATGAAAATATATTACATGATTACGTACGTAATATTTTATCGAGTTTGACACAAATTACTGTGTACTTTTATTGAGGATCTCACACAATCTTCAATGTTTCGAGTTGAAGTCATGGAATTCATGGAATTGAGATTCTTGCTGGAATTCGTCAACTGGTAACAGAACAGAATATTTCATCATGAAGTGACATAATCCAGAGATTCAATATGGATCAGTTCACAGGCAGCCTTGTTATTCACCACCATCTTCCTCAGTTGTGTGTATATAGGACTGGTTTTATAGCTTCATTCCACATCACACTGCTGACTTGAGTTTGACTTCTGAGTTTAACGCCTCTTTTAGCAGCGAGTCTATATGAGACGTGGACCGACTGATTAATGTGGAATCCGAACTACATGAGCTCCCGTCGTGGTTCGAACCCGGGTCTGATCGTAAGGTAATTTGTATGAAAAATACTTGTGGGTCGAAATGAAAGACAAATGAGCCTCACTTTGCACGAGACATATACTTATCTCACTCATAATGATCACATTTGGGGAATTAGGTAGTGACAACATTTTAAAGAACGCATCAAGTTTTACGTTTATACCAACAGAGTTTTCCGTTAAGAATCATGAGTCACTAGATACTACAGGGTGTCCGAGAAGTCCTTCCCTGATTACAGAAATGGATAACTCAGGCTAGAAATAAGATAGAAATAGAAAACTGGTGTTGAATTGTTTACAAACTATAAAAGTTTTTGTCTGTGTTAGGTTTGTTCTGTTTTACCAAGTCTCAATTTTGTTTGTTTTAGGTTTGTAGTACGTAAGTAAGAAGCCCAAGAAGCCATGCCAACCAACCAGGAGAAGGCACAGTGTGTCCTGTGGTACCATAAGACACGATCACCAACCACGGTGCAGAGACAGTTCCAGACAACATTTGGGAGGACTCCACCTGATGTCAAGAGCATTAAAGCCTGGTATGAGAAGTTCAAGAACACAGGGTCGGTTGCTGACCTTCCGAGGTCTGGTCGACCAAGAACATCAGCAGACACTGTGGAGGCTGTGCGGCAGTCTTTTCTGAGAAGTCCTAAAAAATCGGTGCGCAGGGCCTCACGTGAATTACAGATGCCAAAAAGCTCTATCCATGACATTTTACACAAACGTTTATTGTTTCGTGCTTACAAAGTGCAACTCGTTCAGGCCTTGTTGCCCGACGACGGTACACGTCGATATGACTTTGCGGTCGAAATGCTATCACGTATTGAGGACGATAATGGTTATCTCGCCTAGATGTGCTACGTGCTACCAAGGGTGCTCATGTGGAAGTGTACTGATGTGACCAAAACTTTTATAGTTTGTAAACAATTCAACACCAGTTTCATATTTCTATCTTATTTCTAGCCTGAGTTATCAATTTCTGTAATCAGGGAAGGACTTCTCGGACATCCTGTATTACACAAGGAAGTGCATGCGTAATGTGAACAATATCGTAAAGGTGGAAGTTGTTTACATCACAAATCTATCACGCACATCTCTTCCTCGTTTGCATGAGTTCTAACTACCTAACTCTATGGTCTATGAAATCCGAAGATTTAACACCGCGTTCAGAAAAGCTCTCCACTGACTTCTATCCTTAGCCAACTTAATCCAGTTTCTATTTTGTATTCGTACTTGTGCGAGATCCATCTTAATATTGTCCTCCCATCTGCGCCTAGGTCTTTGTGATGATCGTTTTCCGATTGGTCTTCCAGTTAAGACTTTCAAAACGTTCCTACTTTTTTCCCATCCTGGCTACATTACCTGCCCACCTGAGTTTCCTAGATTTGATGACCCTTACAATGTTTGGTAAATCGTGTAACTTATGTACTTCCTCGTCATGAAGTTTCCGCCATTCCCCATTTCCTTTCCTCTTGGGTCCGAATATTCGTCTCAGGATCTTGTCCTCAAATTCTTTCAGTTATTTTCTTCCGTCAGATTAAGCGACCACGTTTTGCAAAAATACAGAGCAAGAGGCATGATTATCGTTTTGTGTATTTTAAGCTTCAAATTCCTCCACAGAATTTGCGACGACAGATATTTTAAACTAAATAATAACACGAATACCCTGCTTTTAGTCGATATTTAATTTTTTCGTGAATATGATTTTCGTATGATTAATATTGATCCTAAATATTTGAAAGTACCCGCTTTATCGTTTGTATGGATTCAGATGGATAAAACCGCATAACCCAAAAATATCTTTTTCATGACCCGACATGAAGAGAAAAATTGAGTCTGTGTTGTTTCCTTCCATGACATTTCCTTAACAACCCATGATGACAGCTCAATAAATTTAAGTATATTACATTTTCTCAGTGGGCTAAGGAGAACCTGTATGAAATAGTAGAATGGAACTCTTATGTCTATGAACCAACGTAGTTCATTACAGTGTAAATTAGGTTGGTTTCGATAGAACTTAGGTATGGTTGTGTGAAAGAGCACAACCGGTAATTGCAGCACATCGTTTCACATTTACAATTGCTCGTATATGAATCCATAAACTTCATATATTAAGTGAAAATAAAAACAATGTAAGTAGTCCTATAAGTGTTTAATTGATACTTTGCTTTTGCTGCCAACCAGGATAATTTGACTATATGTTACTTATGCTCTGCCGCTTTTCACAGACAACTGTAAAGAATCGTATGAAGAAGTTGTGCAAGTTCAGCTTAATAAGGAAAGTATACTCACTGATCCGAAACGTGGTGAAGAAACAAGGAATTCTGGATATCGTTGCATTGGTCATATTTCCAACCGCATTTATGATCTTCAACATTGCCTACTGGACATACTACCTAAACCTGAAAAACGAACTGTGGAAGAATCTACTGGTAAAGGAGTTCGGAGAAGCTGAGCACTAACTGAGATATGAAATATGCTTTTGAGGACCTTACTTTATTTATATCATTTGCCTGATTTGTGCGTGTGTGTATTTCTTAGAATAATCGTTAGTAAAGGCTTGCAAGAACTCTGAGGGGCAGTCCAAACAAACCGGAACATACGCGAAAAAGTACCAATGGAAATGATTTTTATTCAAAAGTAATTGCTAGACGCGTTAATACATTTATCCCACTTGGAGACGAGACGATCAATTCCAGTCTTGTAGAAGGAATTAGGTTGCTGACGGATGCACAACTTCACCCATTCTTGCAGTTCCTCTTCCGACTGAAACTGACTTCCCTGAATACCTTTCTTCAGGGGGAATTGCTATGTTCGCCATTCACAGCAGACATGCGATGATGATTTTGTGTGTTCCAATTTCCTTAGCCATCAAAAAATGAGTCACTCTTCAAGGCTCTGTGCCCTTCTTTGTTTGACTCCTTTTCTAATGCTGGACGAACACACTTTTCAGTGCGCTCACCTTTAAAGCAATGAACGAACAATTGTATGTACCTGTAAGTTATTATTACGCATTTCTCCTTCCGATAGATTCCAGTATCGATAAGTAACAGCAGTGTTGTCAACGTTTGTGTATGGAAGATGTTTGGTTTACATTAGACTGCTCCTCATACATAGAACATTCTTAAACAAAGATCGTTAACAGAAAACAAATATCTTAACTACAAAACTTTTTAAAATAATACTTTTATGAAATACACTTAAAAGCAGGATATATTTTTGGTACTCTGAACTGATGAAATCAGAATGAGGCTAAAGGAATTGGCGATCCTTCTAATGACATGTAGCTATGAAGAAAGTGGTTTACTTCCATAATTCACAGTTTTATATATGTGGGTGTAACACAAATGCTCAGTGTAACTCAGTGCTTTCGCTTATATAATGATCTCTACTGTTACATTAGCTACACGGTAATGAGGTTTCAATTGCTTTACCTTCTCACATGTGATTGAACGAGCTATTGGATATAAGAAAAATGTATCCACCTAACATGTCATGTGACACCTTCAGACTGTAAATTGAAACTGAAAATGAAATTTTTTTGAGTTTTACGTCCCTCGTTTATGCCGGTAACGCTAAAGGAGACAGTGATTATGAGAGATGAATGAAATGGTGGAATGAAGAAAGTGGGAGGAAACGGGAGAAGCCCGTGAAAACCCACACACACTGTGTGTCCACCACAAAGTTCACTTGTCGGGAACAGGGTTTGAACACGGAACCCCAAGCACCAGAGGTGAACGCTCTACCACTGAGTCAAAGCGGCCCCCAGACCGTAAACTGATTCCGATTGTTTTGCCTTTCTCAGTTGTCACTTGAGAGATTCGGGATCGATTCCTGACGGGAACTCATGTGGTTTGAATCCCATGTGAAGCTGTAGGTCCCCACCTTATATGGGCTCACTGCTGAAAAGGATGCTAAAATCAAATCAAATAAAAAAAATCGTTAGTTACATCAAAGAACATCGCTGGCGAGTTTTGTCATGTCATGTCACAGTCAGCAACCACCGAGGAAAATAAGTATTCTCCCAAATTGAGAACCTTGATTTTCAAATTGCGGCTTGGGATTGATTCAAATAATGTATTTAATCTTCCTATTCTGTTTTAGATATGCTTTTTCCCAAATTTTAAACTTTAAAAGCTATCTCAGACTTTTACTGTATACGGACTTTGTTAATAAAAAAAATCATTTTTAAGCTCTAAAATTGAGTGTTATATTTCACGGAACTGAGTGGCACATTAGTGTGTCTCGACACCTCTGTTTGGAAGCACTGATATAAAATATGACTAGCGTAACACTAAAGAAGGCTATGTAAGCGAAAGCACGAATAGAATGTTAAATCGTAAAGCTAAATTATATATCTTCATTTGAGTTACACTCCCAGCTATGACAATTCTTGATAAATCATCAAATTACTTTTCACGCTACCATCACTGTAGACGACTGATTTTCAGTCATTGTTTTTTATATGTGATTCATTGTATATTAAATTACACTTCATGAACGAGCATAACGGATTTTAGAATGGAAAATGTGATTTCCTCGTTCACATTATACGTAATATGACTTATTTTTTTCCTTTATTGTGCTGCATGTTTGAAGTAAACTAGTAAGAAAAACTTATGTGCTTTTAGGTTGTCTGAGTTAAACAGTCGTAAATATTTACGTCACTATATAATAACATGGATATTCAAGAAATGTCAATATGTTTGTAAGTATATCATCTATCATCCTCCATGACACACTGCCAGTGCTCCGAAAGCATGCTGATACGCCGGGAGAGTCAATGCGCCATGCTAATTATAATGAGCCAAAGTCTACTATTTAATACATCAACAAAACAAGGTTGAATTAGAAAGTTTGTGGCCTGACCTACAAAATTAGAAAATATTTGGAGAAATAATGTTTAATTTTTGACGTAATCATTCTCGACCAAGATACGTTTACTTCATTTCTCCGGTCAAACTTTTGCATCACTTTTAAAAAATGAATCCTTGAGTCCTGCAAAATGTCCCGCTACAACACTTTTTTCACCTCTTTATCCGAAGAAACGCGCTGACCTCTCAAAAACTTTCCAGGATTTTAAACATATAAAAGTGTGACGGAACAAGATTAGGAGAATAGGGCGGGTGCTGCAGTACTTGGAACCTACATCAATGAATTTCTGTCATGGATGCAAGGGATGTGTGAACGCGCGCATTGTTTGTTTTTGGGGGGAAACAAAATTTCCGTCACTTCCGCTTACTGAGAGCTTTATAAACTACTCATCAGTAGAGAAATGAAATTTTACACAATGACTACCAACGGATATAGCTACGCAGCTAATGTATATAAACATAAAATAATTGCTTCCTTCCTAGTCAGGCAACGAAATGTCTAATCCATCTTCGTATTTGTGTTACGCCTGGCTTTTTTCAGAGTTAAGCATGCTACCGAAGCATTAGCTGTAAACTATTGACACTGATTAATTTCACGCATAAACATACTAACATATCAGTTTTGTAGCACATAGTATATTTATTATAAGTTACAATACATATTTACTATGTTTGACTCGGGAAACCTAATAAGTACACAAAGTAATTTGCATATATGGTTTGTTAATATAACTCACAATATTGTAGAAATCAAAAGATACTTACTCGTATATAGATGATGTAATATTAAATCATACTTGGGTAGCTTTTCAGTGTTCTGTTTGTGAAATTAAATATGTCTATCTTTCTCTCTACGTACATGAGTGTATGAGCTTGTTAAAAATTGTTATTGTGGGAAAAAAATCCTAGTAAATATGTTTGCTGAAAGTAGTCATGTCATATTTTAATCACTGGAAATATAATTCAATATCATTTTTCTTCTTCTGCACACATTATCCAGAGTGTTTGTATTTATAAAAGTTTCTTTTGTCTAGTTATTTTACATAACATTTACAATAGCTTTTATGGAAAGAAAGTTTATATATAATGGCAAAGAACAGAACGAACAATTTAATGTCATCAAGTAATTCTCGTTTATATATAATGGAAATTCAAGTTTGTCTGTTACATTTAGTATTTGAATTAAGAATATACAGGAATTAGGTAGAATTTCTTGCTATGACTTTTTAAAATGTACACTTTATCTCATAATAAATAAAAAACAACGTATCAAAGAGCTATTTCTTCTAAACCTAAATTCATTTTATAGTATACAACACTAGTGCTAAATACTCCGTAGGTATATATATATATATATATATATATATATATATATATATATATATATATATATATATATATATATATATATATATATATATATTGTTATAGGATCTTATGTGATGTCATATGATACTTTAAAATATTATTAGATATTATAGTATTAGATTTCAATTTTTGGTAAAATCACAATATTTTATGTTATTTGGATTAATTTTATTCACATCATCATTTTGCTAATTAATTCATGTCACACAAATAATGAGAACAACTTCATGTTATGAAAATCATTTAGTTTGCTGACACTTTATTATTTCATTACGAAAAGCAATGCTGCAACCTAGAGTAGTATTGGCTGCACTTTGCCTCACTTTTTGGCCCCTGGGTCCCTGCCTCAGGACCCATGGTCCCTGGCCCAGGGTCAATGACCTAGGGGTACCATGGCCCACCTTCTAAAATTTGGCAGGGGTACATAGGACCACCCCCAGGACCCATGGTCCCTGGCCCGTGTCAATGACCTAGGGGTACTTAGGACCACCCCTCTAGATTTTGGCAGGGGTACATAGGACCACCCCTTAAATTTTGGAAATTGCCAAATCTAAAAATTGGGTGTGGTAGCCTAGGACCACAGTATGTACCTCTATCAGTATTGGGTGTCTATGTCGTTCCCTTTTATGAGTAAAAAATTGCCAAAAATTCAAATTTCGGAGGTTTTTAATTTATCCCCTTGGATGAGGTATTATTACCCTATATGGTTATATGGGCGTATACAGGGATTCATTCCCTTTTATAAGACATGGGTATATTAATGCACCCCTTGAAATTTTTGGGAGGGGTACTTTGGCCCACCCCTTCAGTTTTGGAAATTGCCCAATTTCAACATTGGGTATTATAGTACAGGACCCTAATATGTATTATGATAAATTTGGGTGGTCCACCTCGTTCCCTTCTAGGGGTACAAAATTGCCAAAATATAAACGTAAGCAATACGTAGTACCACGTGTTTGGTTTTTGGTCGATTTTATCCCCTTTGATGAGGTGTTATTATCCTATATAGTTATATGGTCATGTATAGGGGTCCATTACCTTTCATAAGATATGGGTATATTTGTGCACTCCTTTAAAAATTTGGGAGGGGTACTTTTGGCCCACCCCTTAAATTTTGGAAATTGCTCATTTTATATATTTGGTATTATAGTACGGGACCCTAACATGTATTATAATAAATTTGGGTGGTCCACTTCGTTCCCTTTTAGGGGTACAAAATTGCCAAATTTTAGTACAACCACGTGTTTGGTTTTTGGTTATTTTATTCCCTTGGATGAGGTCCTATTACTTTATATGGGTGTATACAGGAGTTTATTTTCCTATTGTAAGACGTAGGTACATTTGTGCACCCCGGCAGGAGTGCCTTGGCCCACCCCTTAATTTTTTTGGAAATTGCCCAATTTAAACATTTGGTATAATAGTATAGAACCCTAATATAGATCACTATAAATTTTTCGGTGGTCTATCTCGTTTCCCTTTTAGGGGTATAAAACTGCCAAAATATAAACGTAAGCATTACGTTGTACCACGTGTTTGGTTTTTTTTGACCTAATTCATTTCCTTGGATGAGATCCTATTACCTTATATGGTTGGGGGGCGCGGTGGCTCAGTGGTAGAGCGTTCACCTCTGGTGCTTGGGGTCCCGGGTTCGATCCCAGCCCCCGCCAAGTGAACTTTGTGGTGGACAAACACCGTGCTCGTGGGTTTTCTCGGGGGTTCTCCCGTTTCCTCCCACTTTCTTCATTCCACCATTTTCATTCATCTCTCATTATCACCGTCTCCTTTAGCCTCACCGGCATAACCGTGGGACGTAAAACTTAAAGATTTCATTTTTTTACCTTATATGGTTATATGGCCATGTATAGGAGTCCATTCCCTATTATGAAACATAAGTACATATGTGCACCCCCGGGAATGGTACCTTGGCCCGCCCCCTTAAGTTTTAGAAATTGCCAAATCTAAACATTTGGTATCATAGTACTGGACCCTAATATATATTACTACAAAATTTGGGTGGTCCACTTCGTTCCCTTTTAGGGTGCATTTTGTTCTGCTTTAGGAGTGAACCTTGCAATCGTCCCGAGTTTGATTCTTCGAAATGTTGAATTTAACGTCCCCGCGAAAACGGTGAGAGATGATAGGACGAAACATGAACTTACTTGACTGAGGATTGAAGCAGTGACCCCATACAGTAGAGACAAGCGCTGAGCCATCGTACACGTGTGTTGATTACTATGCAATAGTCCCGAGTTTGATTCTTGGTGCTAGTTTCAGGAAATGTTAACGTCCCACTTGAAACGATGATGAGAAATGAGAAAACATCATAAACTTACTTGCTTGCGGATTGAAGCAGAGAACTCACACATCAGAAAAAAAAACGCTGAGCCACCGTACTCCATTCAGTGCGAGCAGTTTTGCGTATGAAAAGAACATGAACAGATTATGTTACATTACTACACATTTCTGCTTGTTGTTACGCATAGAAGCTTGTTATTGTGAAATTGCAGAATCTGCTTTTACTACATCAGCATTTTTTCTCAGCTGACGGACTTTTAAAGCTCAACTTTACATTTATGTCAAAGACAGTTTCGTAACATATCGATGAGTGTTACATTTTTTCAATCAAGTTTAAGGAAAATGAATCACATTTTAGATGTGTTAATTTGAATGTCGTAAGAAACTAACGAGTCAACGGTATGATGTCATTATCAAAATTGCGATACTAGATGTCGTAACGATTGATGTGTAAGGAGAAAAAACGTGAATAATGTCACAACCAATCAGATTGCTTCTTACATCACGTTTCGGCTCATGATGAAAGCTGTGTTTTCATTGGTTCTCCGTGATGTCATTGATTCATTTTCCTCGTTTCTGATTGGCTGATAGTGATGTCACTTTATAGTTGAACACGTTTTAGACCTAAATAAATTTCTTAATTTCATTTTCAAATCCTACTTCCACGAAGATCTTGAATGAACGTAGGTGTACCTCTAGTGACAGCGTGACTTTACTCCATTCCTTGAATTTGAGGTAAGTATCGACTGCGTTTTCTTAACATCAATGGAGTGTTTTTTTGCATGAGGATAACATTGTTATCATTGTTTTATTTTAACACGAAATATTTAGCAAATGGAAGAATAACTTGACCGGGGATCGAATTAGGAATCCCACACATTAGAAGTAAGCACAAGAAATTTGTTGATTTTGGTTTAGCGTCCCTTCAGTAGTGGGGTGCTAGGAATACAGCTTAATGTTGAATCTGAGCGCATACTGGGTGTTGAACCCGGGCCACATCCCACACATTAGAAGTAAGCACGAGAAATTTGTTGATTTTGGTTTTAGCGTCCCTTCAGTAGTGGGGGGCTAGGAATACAGCTTAATGTTGAATCTGATCGCATACTGGGTGTTGAACCCGGGCCAGAGGTGCGTAACGCTAACCACTTAGCTCAGTTTCTGATAGTAAACAAAGAAACTACGCACGAATTTGTTCCCTACAACGTGAGACGTGGACCTACAGTTTAATGTGGGATCTGATCTCCCGCCGAGAAACGAATTCGAGTCTTTCTTGCCTTAGCTCGAGAAAAGCAAGCGCATGAGATTTTGTTTTCGTTTCATGTTCGTCATACGTTTTAAAGTTCAGTGTCAGAGGAAAAAATGCTTACTACAATGATTCTTTCAGCACAGTTAGAAAAACAATTTCATTCATTCTTTTTATCACTACAGAAACTTAGGTCATTTACATGTTGATGTTGGTCCGGGTTTGACGACAATAAAACGTTTCAGTAGTAGAACTATTTGAGATATGATCATTCTTTTAGGATTGATCGTGTAGTCATTTTGATAACGTAGTGATCTCTGAATTCAATTTTAATTCGTGCTTTTTTCTCGTTTTAGATATTTGTTTTTCTTTGCCTATTCCTTTTTGCTTACCTTACCTTTTTCCCTATTTGAATATGGCTACTTCTGGCTTTACTGTCTTGCGAGAAATCAATAGACATTATCGGCGTTTTAATCTTGAAGGACGAATGCTGGAAATTCAAATTAATGCTCCGACCAGTGGCACCGATATTGTGGAGTGGGTTCAGGCCTCCTTTCAACAGATGTTGGATTATTTATTGGAAAACGTCGACGAATCATCGATGGTTGGATTGTCGATTTTATCCCACGATGAGAAGAACAAGCCATTTTATTTATCTTTCCGGCATGCAAGTAATTTGACACTGGAGACTTTATGGGCATCCTTTGATCGCATCCTTCAAAGTAACGATAGTTTTCTCATGAACGAACCGTTCATTGTCCATTTTCATCATGTGGATGTGCCCCGTGGATTTGGGAGAATGCGTCGAGGTCTTTTATCAAACGACGAATTATTAAAGTGCAAGAAAGGCATTTTACGTGTAAAAAACACCGACAAGAAATGTTTAGCGTATGCGATTGTGATTGCTATTGGCCTAAAGAAATATAAGGATACAAATAAGAAACTGTACAGACAATATCACAACCAGAGAAAGTGTGTTGTTCTCCCTGACGTACATGAACTTTTGTCCAGATCATCAGTGAATTTAGAGCATGGGGGATCCGTGGAAGAATTACGACAATTGCAACGCTACTTAACCGATTATAAACTTACCGTATACACCAGCTTTTCCGGAGAAGATATTCTGTATGAAGGACCGGGTGGCGAAGACAAGATTCCAATCAATTTAATGTGCATCAATTCACATTATGACATCATCACGTCATTAACAGCCGTTTTTTCAACTGTGTATTATTGTGTTGCATGCCACAAAAAATATGATCATCGTAATGCACACGTCAAGAACTGTTCGGCCATGTGTGAGAAATGTTTGCAGAAACCGCCATGCAGTAAGACCAATACGGAGAAGCAGTGCCTAGAATGCAATCGTTAATTTTATGGTGAAACATGCTATACAAATCATCTGACTGTACCATATCATAAAGGCCAGCCAATATGCAAGATGGTGAAACAGTGTGCCAAATGTCTACGCATTTATTCGTTTGTCCATACAGGGGAAAGAAAACATGATTGTACTGATTATTTTTGTAATGTGTGCCATAAAAACGTTACGTCTACCCACCAATGCTACATGAAGCCTGATACGACTCAATTAAAACCTGGAGTTCCATCAGTGTTACATGCCAAGAAAGCTATGATTGTCTTCTATGATATCGAAGCCACACAGGATACTTTCTTCGATGAAGACACGTTCATTCATAAGCCCAATTTACTGGTGGCCCAACAAGTATGTTACAACTGTGTTCAAGATGAGGATATACATCATCCGTGTGAAGTTTGTGGACAGCGAGAACATATTTTTCAAGATGATCCGATCAATGCCTTTCTTGCGTATTTACGTCAACCACGACCCAACATCAAACTTATTGTATCTTTGGCACATAACTGTAAGGGATATGATGGTCATTTTATTCTTAAATCTTTAGTGGAAGAACATGAATTGAAACCTACTTTGATCTTGAACGGAGCAAAAATTTTAAGCATGAAAGTGAATCACTTATCGTTTATTGACTCCTTAAATTTCATGCCAATGGCTTTAAGTAAATTATCCAAGGCATTTCATTTACCCGCGACCAAGGGATATTTTCCACACTTTTTTAATACTGCTGCAAATCAAACGTATGTGGGAAAATTACCGGACATCCATTATTATGGTGCAGATGAAATGAAAGTGGATGAACGAGAAAAATTCATGACATGGTACAACGAACACCAGAACGATACGTTTATTTTCCAAGAAGAAAATTGTGTCCAGGACGTCAACGTACTTCGAATGGATTGTATATCTTTCATGACCACTTTTGAACAAGAAACTCACGTCAATCCTTTCCTGGAGACTATCACTTTGGCGAGTGCGTGCAATTTAGTATTTCGACGAAATTTCTTAAAACCCAATACTATTAGCATTCTCCCTGCACGAGGATACCGTCACAGAAACAATCAGTCACGGATTGCTTTGGAGTGGCTTGCCTACATGGAGGAAAAAGAGGGTCATTCAATTCAACATGCTGCGAGAGGAAAAGAAGTTTATGTTGCTGGTTTTCATCTGGACGGCTACTACAAAAATCCCGACACTAAAGAGGAACACGTGTATGAATTTGAAGGGTGCAGATTCCACGGATGTCCTCTATGTGTCCCTACAGGCCGTGATCAACCCATTTATGAGAACTCCGAAGAAACAATGAACTATCGCTACGAGAGAACACAGCGTAAAATGAAATTATTACGATCCATGGGATATAAAGTACATGAAATGTGGGAATGTGAATTTCGTCAAGTGTTAAAATCCAATCCAGCATTGGCCTCTTCTTTAAGCACACATCCTTATACTAATAAGACACCATTAAATCCAAGAGACAGCTTCTATGGTGGCCGTGTTAATGCCATTAAATTGTATCACGTCGCAAATGAAAATGAAGGCGAAGAAATAAAATTCTTGGATATCGTCTCCCTGTATCCTTATGTCAATAAATGTGGACGGTATCCAATAGGGCATCCACGAATATATCTACAGGGAGATCCAGAAATGCCCGACATTCAAACTGTCAACGGATTGGTCAAGTTGAAGATTTTGCCTAGCAGAAATGTGTTTCATCCAGTGCTGCCTTTCGCTCAAATAAGAAGTTGTTGTTTCCACTTTGTGCTGCCTGTGCCACAGCATTAAATCAAGATTCTGAATGTACACATTCGGACAGTGAACGAAGTCTAACAGGAACATGGGTGTCCTATGAAATTCAAAAAGCCATTGAACTTGGGTATCAAGTCATTGAAATTTACGAAATTTGGGATTACGACATCACCGTATATGATCCAGAAACCAAGACTGGCGGATTATTCAGCGAATACATTAATACATTTTTTAAATCTAAGCTGGAAGCTTCTGGTTGGCCTGCCAATTGCGTCACCGAAGAAGAAAAGCAGCAGTATATCCAAGTGGTACAACAACGGGAAGGCATAACTTTAGATGCAGCAAATATAATGACAAATTCAGCACGTCGTAGTCTTGCAAAGCTCTGTTTGAATGCCTTCTGGGGACGACTCGCTATAAGAGACAATTTCAGCCAAACGACCATCATTAACGACCCCAAAGAACTGTATCAAAAATTAACTGCTCCAGACATAAAAGTCAACCAAATTTTACCTGTTAACGATTCGTTGTTATACCTTTATTGGCAGTATGAAGATGATGTTCCAGTACAAAATCACAATGCTAATGTTGTCCTTGGAGCATTTACAACGTGTCAAGCTCGTCTGGAACTCTACAAATATTTAGAACTGCTGCAAGAAAGAGTATTATATTTCGATACAGATTCCGTGATATTCACGCAGCGACCATCACAGCCCACAATAGAACCAGAAGTATTTCTTGGTTCAATGTCAAATGAACTTGAATCAATTGGACCAAAAGCATACATTAAAAAAAAATTCGTGTCTGGTGGCCCAAAACAGTACGCCTTGGAAATCTACAACCCCGACACGAAATCAACCAGTTATGTATGCAAAATTCGTGGATTCACACTCAATTATACTGCAAGTCAAAAGTTAAATTTCAATAGTCTGGAGCAAATGATCATAAATCAATCGAGTGAAAAAATCTCCATTAGCACGCCTCACAAAATTTACAGAACCCACGATCATCATCTTGTCACAAAACCTGAAGAAAAGAAGTACAGTTTCAACTATAAAAAACGCCGATTAATACCAGACACATACGAGACATTGCCCTATGGGTATAAAAAAGCCAGAACAGAATAACAGCCATATTTTCCCCTAATCCCACCAACATCACCTCCCAAAGACGGGCAAAGAATCAACGCAACACGGGACATGCTTCAACAAGGCCACAGCGAAGACAAAAACTCAGATGACATCACCTTGCAGAAACCCGTGGAGAAAAAAAAGGAATTCAGGTACGTCACATTTGCGTTTCTTTTCTCACCTCACTCTCTCTTGATCAGTTAGTTCGATGTTAATAATCTGTTTTTCTTCTTTCACAGGAAACAAAATAAATATTACCATGTATATTCATATGTTTTATTTTCTCTTTACAGAATTTGTACCCGTCACGGACACGTCTTCCTTTGAAGAAAAAAGAAATTCTGTATTCTATTTCACATGCTAAAAATAAATGTACAAAAACATGATTCTGTGTTTTTATTTCACATCCTAAAATCAAATTCTTTTTCCTGTACTGCGATTTCAATTTATTTTTTCTGAATCAGTTTACCGATAAAATAAATCAATGTTTTGCGAAAAAAAAAATCAAACTAAATTTTTGTTTCAGAAAATTTTTTGTGTACGAAAAAAAACTGATTCAGAAAATTTTTGTGTACGAAAAAAAAATGTTTTCAGAAAAATGTTTTGTGTACGAAAACAAAATTCTGTTTCAGAAAATTTTTTTGTGTGTACAAAACAAAAACTGTTTCAGAAAATTTTTATGTACAAACAAAATTCTGTTTCAGAAAAAAAATTTTATGTACAAACAAAATTCTGTTTCAGAAAAAATTTTTGTGTGCAAAACAAAATTCTCTTTTCGTCACGAAACTGCTCCGACTAAATGAATCGATTCATTCTGATAGTGTTGGCAACACTGGAAAAATTTCGGTAAGTATCGCTCAGACCCTGAGTTACAGCGAACACAACTAGATTCGAACCAGCAACCTTACATGTCTGATTCATTTCTAAATACAGCCAACTAAACAATAAGATTGTGTGTATACGTCAATGCTAGCACTGAGTCAACAAGGTTTTCTTCAAGGTCAAAGTTGCACACGAAGTAAAAAGATGACAACGCAGATCTTCTATCTTTCTATATGAAACATAAACCTAGTTTAAACTGCTCGCACTGAAATGTGTAATGTAACATAATCTGCTCGTCTTCTTTTCATACGCGAAACTGTTCGCACTGAATGGAGTACGACGGCTCAGCGCTTCAATCCACAACGAAGTAAGTTCATGTTTCCTCCTATCGTTTTTCATCATCGTTTCAAGGGGACGTTAAACTCAACATTTCTTAAACTAACACAAAAATCGAACTCGGGACCATGACATAGTAATCAAAAAACTGAACTTCTCAATGGGCCATAGTGGCTCAAATATGTGAGATCTCTGCTTCAATCCGCAAGCAAGTAAGTTTATGATGTTTTCTCATTTCTCATCATCGTTTCAAGTGGGACGTTAACATTTCCTGAAACTAGCACCAAGAATCAAACTCGGGACTATTGCATAGTAATCAACACACGTGTACGATGGCTCAGCGCTTGTCTCTACTGTATGGGGTCACTGCTTCAATCCTCAGTCAAGTAAGTTCATGTTTCGTCCTATCATCTCTCACCGTTTTCGCGGGGACGTTAAATTCAACATTTCCAAGAATCAAACTCGGGACGATTGCAAGGTTCACTCCTAAAGCGGAACAAAATGCACCCTAAAAGGGAACGAAGTGGACCACCCAAATTTTGTAGTAATATATATTAGGGTCCAGTACTATGATACCAAATGTTTAGATTTGGCAATTTCTAAAACTTAAGGTAGCGGGCCAAGGTACCATTCCCGGGGGTGCACATATGTACTTATGTTTCATAATAGGGAATGGACTCCTATACATGGCCATATAACCATATAAGGTAAAAAAATGAAATCTTTAAGTTTTACGTCCCACGGTTATGCCGGTGAGGCTAAAGGAGACGGTGATAATGAGAGATGAATGAAAATGGTGGAATGAAGAAAGTGGGAGGAAACGGGAGAACCCCGAGAAAACCCACGAGCACGGTGTTTGTCCACCACAAAGTTCACTTGGCGGGGGCTGGGATCGAACCCGGGACCCCAAGCACCAGAGGTGAACGCTCTACCACTGAGCCACCGCGCCCCCCAACCATATAAGGTAATAGGATCTCATCCAAGGAAATGAATTAGGTCAAAAAAAACCAAACACGTGGTACAACGTAATGCTTACGTTTATATTTTGGCAGTTTTATACCCCTAAAAGGGAAACGAGATAGACCACCGAAAAATTTATAGTGATCTATATTAGGGTTCTATACTATTATACCAAATGTTTAAATTGGGCAATTTCCAAAAAATTTAAGGGGTGGGCCAAGGCATCCCTGCCGGGGTGCACAAATGTACCTACGTCTTACAATAGGAAAATAAACACCTGTATACACCCATATAAGGTAATAGGACCTCATCCAAGGGAATAAAATAACCAAAAACCAAACACGTGGTTGTACTAAAATTTGGCAATTTTGTACCCCTAAAAGGGAACGAAGTGGACCACCCAAATTTATTATAATACATGTTAGGGTCCCGTACTATAATACCAAATATATAAAATGAGCAATTTCCAAAATTTAAGGGGTGGGCCAAAAGTACCCCTCCCAAATTTTTAAAGGAGTGCACAAATATACCCATATCTTATGAAAGGTAATGGACCCCTATACATGACCATATAAGTATATAGAATAATAACACCTCATCAAAGGGGATAAAATCGACCAAAAACCAAACACGTGGTACTACGTATTGCTTACGTTTATATTTTGGCAATTTTGTACCCCTAGAAGGGAACGAGGTGGACCACCCAAATTTATCATAATACATATTAGGGTCCTGTACTATAATACCCAATGTTGAAATTGGGCAATTTCCAAAACTGAAGGGGTGGGCCAAAGTACCCCTCCCAAAAATTTCAAGGGGTGCATTAATATACCCATGTCTTATAAAAGGGAATGAATCCCTGTATACGCCCATATAACCATATAGGGTAATAATACCTCATCCAAGGGGATAAATTAGGTCAAAAACCTCCGAAATTTGAATTTTTGGCAATTTTTTACTCATAAAAGGGAACGAAATAGACACCCAATACTGATAGAGGTACATACTGTGGTCCTAGGCTACCACACCCAATTTTTAGATTTGGCAATTTCCAAAATTTAAGGGGTGGTCCTATGTACCCCTGCCAAAATCTAGAGGGGTGGTCCTAAGTACCCCTAGGTCATTGACACGGGCCAGGGACCATGGGTCCTGGGGGTGGTCCTATGTACCCCTGCCAAATTTTAGGGGGTGGGCCATGGTACCCCTAGGTCATTGACCCTGGGCCAGGGACCATGGGTCCTGAGGCAGGGACCCAGGGGCCAAAAAGTGAGGCAAAGTGCAGCCAATACTACTCCTAGTTAGCATAATGTTAACAAGAGAATTTATACAATGAGGTTATTATGTCTGTCAAACAATCACCATTGAATCAGTGTTTTTACTTTCAAAATTGAGAACATAATGTCTATGAGATTGTAAGAATTGTGTATCTTTTTGTTTTTTAAAAAAATTCTTAGATTAACAAATTTAAATCATCCGAGAGATTGTGTCTGGAGATTCTAAGGATTTTTGGTCAGCAGAATGTCCTGTCCCAATTGAGTTTCTCAAGAATTCCACGTGCTAACTGGAGTCTGTTGTTGTCATGAATATCTCTGATATCTGCAACCTCATTTCTCGATTATATAAAACCGTTTCCTTGGAAAGAGAGATCAGTTAATAAGGAAGTTATTCAGAAGTTGACGAGAAGTTTAAGAGAGTTACCAAGCTAAGATTCATAGATCGCGCATCGGAATAGTAATCTAACATGTTGCTTCACGATACGTTCTTATATCCTAAGTTACAAGTCGGGATAAGTTATTCTAACCTGAGTTTCGTAAAGTTCATACACGAGTTTTATTCGAGTGGCAAGTTTTTCATTTTTCCATGGACGCTTTATAGAATTTGAAACTGAACTGCAGATGAGATTTCCTGTCAGCATAGAACCAGTAGTAATCCAGGTATGATATTCTTAAGGCCAGATTTCTTTACTTTTATTCCTAATGACCTTCCGGATATTTGAATGAGTTGATTCTAAGAACACCAATTTCATTAACCAATAAATTGTCACTAATTTATCCAATATGTCTCTCTCTGAGTTCAATAACATTTCCATTGATCACAACTAAATTATTCTTGAATTTCATGTTACACGTTTTGCCTAACTTTCAGGAGCAAGTTGAGAGAAATTCCAGACATTTCTTTTAGATTAGTTTGGTCTTCTCATTCTTGCTACTATCCCCACAATCGTTTCGTACAAGAGTAGACCAGGCTAATATGCTGGAGATGCAAAAAGATCCCATACTTCTAACTCATTAAGACATGGTGGAGAAAGCTGTGAGGCTTACGCCTTAAGTAACGACCCCTAATGTCTAGAACATTTTTTATTGATTAGTAAAAACATATTTTAATTAACCCATCAGAATATGGTAGAGTATACTTTAAAGTCTACTTTTTCATTTTGCATGACTATCAGATAACACATCATTTAACCCACCCACCCACCCGCGATTGTTGTTTAGTTTTGTACACATACACGCACTACACATACATTTTGATCCGTGTTTAGATTTTTATGTGTTAATTATCTGGAATAATGATGGTGTAAAATTTTAGTGTAATATATTTAATCAATATCCATTAATTTTATTTTGGTATGACTGAAGGTATTTTGACTAGAAGTAAGAAAGCTATCAAGGACATTGATGTTGGCACAGAAAATATTAGCAAAATATTAACCCCAAGGGGACAAGAAAGTAAGAATACTAGAGTTTTGAAATGTCCTAGCATAGAATCTAAAGTATAAAATTAGTTTAGTCTTAGATTACTTTGGTCTTCTCATTTTTGCTACTATCCCCACAATCGTTTCGTACAAGAGTAGACCAGGCTAACAATATATATCGCTGCAATGCATTGTTTCGCACAGCGCAAGTAAGATTATCGAATACTTCAGAATGTCATTGAAGTATTACTAGCAGAGTACCCTTCTTCCCACGTGGAGAACACGTTTAATTTGGGCGTAAAGGGCAATAAAAATGTCACCAATCAACATAGAGTCACCCGAAACTATGAATTAGACACTAATATCACTCATTTCCAATTATATTTACATGTCACCATTGGCCCTTAGCAATGTTAATCTGGGCTGAATTGGGATTAAACGGCATTGAGAGTATCATTGTCCGTCCCAGCAACTCCCAAAACTATGGCTTCGACACAAATATCGGTCATTTTCGATATTTTAAAGCATCCCCTACCCCTCCCCTAAGTTGCGCCGTCAAAGTGAAATGACAAAAGCCATACCAGGTGTGAATTTCATCTTTGTTGAAAATTTGATCGAGATCGGTTGGGTGGATAAAGAGTTATTAAGTCACGAAAATAGTCACTTTCCAAGATTGAGGATGTACAATTTAGCTATAATATTTATTTATTTATTTATTTGCCATCAACACAACAGGCATAAGCCCAATTATAGTATTGGTGTATTACATAATACATTTACAACAGTTTTCTTAAACATAGAGTTCATATTGCAGATGTCAATTTCTTTGTGTTCGATACATATTTTGTTATAAGGAGAACACATTCTCCAAATTGGTGATTTCAACAATACGTTGGTCCTTGCTTTTTTGCAATAAAACAGACCAGAGTTATTAGCACGAGTTTTAAGTTTCGGGACATGAAAATTTAATATCGATATGAGATCCGTTCAATTAAATTCGCTTTGTACTATTTTATGTAGAAAAATCATATCTGTCACATTTCGCCTTTGTTCAAGTGTAGGGATACAGAAGTTGTCTATTAATGTTAGATACTTTTCATAATATGGATAGATTCCAGTTGTCTTGTACGTCAAGTATTTGATAAATTTAGATTGGACCTTTTCCAGTTGGTGTCTGTATTGCTGTTGTGATGGGTTCCAAATCACAGCAGCATATTCCAGTTTTGTTCGGACTTAGGCATAATGCATTTTTGTTAGTGTAGTACTATTGTTAAATTCCTTTCCAGTTCTAATTATGAACCCTAACATCTTGAGAGATTAGTTAACTATGTTCTCTATATGGTTATTAAATGTCAGTTTCGTATCAAATATAACTCCAAGATCTTTGACTGAATTTAATCTATTTAGTAAGATCTGATTCATTGAGTAATCAAACTCTATTTGACTTTTGTTTCAGGTAAACGATAAAATGTTACATTTGTTTATGTATACATTAAGTTTGTTAAGAAAACACTAATTAGCAATATTTTCCACGTCACGTTGTATATCGAGACAGTCATGGATGGTCCTTATCCTACCGTATATTTTGAGGTCATCAGCAGAAAGCAATTTGTTACTTAATAATATATGATCAGGGAGATCATTAATGAATAAAAGGAACAATAATGGACCTAGATTAGAGCCCTGGGAATTCCATAATATGCACTATAATCAGATGATTTATATTCCTTGTAGATAACAGTTTGTTTTCGATTATTTAAATATGAGGAAAAGAACTTGATCAAGGGAGAAGATAAATTATATTCGCCTAGCTTATGTAATAGTACCTTGTGATTGACTCTGTCAAATGTCTTTTCAAAATCTATATATATTACATCAACCTGACATCCTACATCTAACAAGTCTGCTATAAAGTCTGTGATAAATGCAAGGTTTGTTGTTGTTGATTTGTGTAGTATAAAGCCATGTTGATATGGTGAGATTACGGATTGGATGTGGTCAATTATCCGTCGGTATAGGATTTGTTCAAATATCTTTGCAAAAGTAGGTAAAATTGATATAGGCCGGTAGTTATTCATTTCGTGTTGATCATTGGTTTTTGGTATTGGGCAAACTATAGATGATTTCCATTTATCTGGAAAAACGCATGTTTTTAAAGCAAGATTGAATGCAATCCTGAGCGGATATGTAAACGCATCTATAAAACCCTTTACGTTATATGGAGGTATTCCATCAGAGCCAACAGCAGTTTTGAGCTTTAATTTTTTGATTGCCACTTCTACTTCAGATTGAGTGATTTCCTCAATGGTAAGTGACTCTAGTTTGTTAATTACATAAGTTAATAAATTGTTCGTAGGAATGTCAGTGAAACCTGTATCTGGCACATATACTGACGAGAAATAGGCGTACTGTGCAAAAGCATTGGCTATTTTATCATTATGATAAAGTTCGCGTCCCTCAAAATTTAATTTCCCCCCAAGAAGATGTTTAGTCTTATTTTTTATAAAGTTCCACAATTCATTAGCATTGTTATTAATGTTATTTCCAGAATCTTGTATGAACGCTGTGTATGTCAGCTTAATTTCTTTCTTTATTTCCCTACGCAATTCATTGAAATTATTGAGATAATTTACTTCTTTATTACATTTGTATTTTTTTTATGATACATTGCTTTAATTTTGATTTTTTGATAATTTCATTTGCAAATCAGCACGGATAAGCTGTTCTTGAGTTGTTTTTAAGCGGCACGCACTTGTCAAATACAATATAAATAATATAATAGAGATTATCAACTAGGTCATTGGCGTTTTCATATTCCTTTAGGCAGTTCCAGTCAATAAACGAGAATTCAAGATACAACTCTAAGAAATTAGCTTTCCTAAAATTATCCTGGTATATTAGTTTTCTTTTGAATCTTTGCGGTCCCCTGCTGCATCACGTTTATTACTAAGGATGGATGGTGTACATCTTCTGGAATTAGTGGACAATATTCCCTATTGACTTCTATATTAGTTATATTAGACAGAACCAGATCTAATGTACGATTATTTTCGTTCCTCATATTATTTAATGATTGCAAATTGTAATAAGACATAAATTTATATAAATTCTTACATTTAGAAGAGCTTGTTTCAAAATTAAGTTCCGTACCGTTTATTTCCGATAAATTGAAATCACCAGACAGGAGAACAGGACAACCTTGAGGACAATTAATTTCAAGGCGAGTAAATAAATCATTATACAATTCAATATTAGATCCTGGTGAGAAATACACAACACAAATAGATATGGTTTTTCTCTCACTGCTTATTTTGGCAATTAAGCAGTCTTAATTATAATCACACCTGCCAATAAAAACATGCAATGTTTACTTAGGGCTGCAATATCCGTGATAACAGAGAACCTAGAAGAGGGAGAAAAGCGAAACTTTGCATAAAGTTACTATAAGGAGGGGGACGTCATTTTACGTATTAAACACCACCATCCACTGAACAATGCTGCCATCTCAGTATAAAGTCATTTTTTTTTCAAATGACACTACTTAGCACCTTAGCGTTGAATATTATAGTCATGGTATGACTTGTTTTGAATGAATAGCAACGAAAGTACAAGGGCTTAAAAATTTGATTTTTTTTCGAAATTCTTTATTTCGAAAAAATGCTGACTTAAGTTACTTATATCTAGTTACTTGTGTGGTTTGCAATGGATGTGTATATTATTTTGCCGTTTACAGCACTTCGATATCTCAAACCGTTCCAGAGATATGATTAACATTGCTGAAGTTTGCAACACTGCTTAAATCATGTAATTGTGAGAACTTGTTGAAATTACACCTACTAAAAGTTATTCCTGTTATGTTATAAAAGAGACGGAAAACAAGAATCAGTTTAAATATTGTAAAAAAAATACCTATTTTTAGCAGTGTTGCAAACTTCAGCAATATTTATCATGTCTCCGCAAAAGTTTAAGACATCGAAGTGCTGTAAAGGGCAAAATAATATGTTTGCCAATTTCAAACCACACAACTAATTAGATATGATACTTACCTAAGCATGCTTTCGAAATAAACCCTTTCAAAAAAAATCAAATTTGCAAGCCCTTGTAACTTCGTTAATACTCATTCAAAACAAGTCGTACTGTGCCAATATTATTCAATCCTAATGTACTTCCGATGTGCATTGTCTGGTTCATCTCTGTTGTACTGTATGTGTGATAGAGGCTTCCAAACTTTGGATGTTTGTGATATTATAATACCCTTAGTTTGCAACAGTGAATAATAGATGTGGTATTTTAAGTTTTCGTTTAACATGTTGATTTGCAATATGTAATAATCTGACGTAGTACCATTTGAATAAATATAACTTTATACTGGGATGGTAACACTGTTCACTTGGTGTTGTTGTTTAATACGTAAGACGATGTCTCCTTCATTACAGTTCCTTCATACAAAGGTTCGATTTTCTCCCTCTTCAGGTTTCTCCGTTATCACGGATGTTCCAGATAAATTGTCCACCTGTATGTATATTTATAAACAGTATGTAACACATTTCTTCCTACAGTGTGAATACACCGGGAAAATTGCTCTGTAACTGCCAAAAAATACTTTATTTACTAGCTTTGTTTTAGTTTGTTGTAAGGAAACATCACAAACACTAATATATGAAAACCACAAACCAAACGTAACATGAAAACCCTAAAAATATTGTAAAGAACAGAAAGCTACTTTGCTTGTGCAACATACTTGTTCGTACACCAACTTAACTTTACTTTCAGAAGATTGGCACCTTTTCTTGGTCTCTCTGAGCTTGGTATGTAGTCGCCCCTTCTAGAGGCACAGGGTATATTACGAAAGACGAGAGTGCATTATGTTTACGAAGCTATTAACGTTCAAAATTGTAAAGAAAATTTCTGGACAACCTGTATATTAAATGTCTTATGAATTACTTCAATAATTTTGTTTGTCGTTTTATTTGGGTAATTAAATTGGACAAAAACACTCAATTTAAGTTTTTAACACATTTGTGTATAACGACTGAAAAACATTTTTTCTAAAATTGTAACCATCAAATTTGTTTTTCTCAGGAGATATTATGTGTAAAAAGCCGGAGGTATCTACAATGTGTGGTATCTATCTAATTTACAGTTGCGTGATTCTACGGTAGCGGTTTCGGTCCATTAGCGCACATTATGATCGGCAATTAACAAAAAGACAAAAAAATATATATAGCTTAGACGAACGTAATCTATATCAAATGTATGTCCTAAGTGTATATATATATCACTTGACAGTGATATGCCATTAGATTAACGCTCTATAGATATTTCATATACTCATGCAACTTAGCACAGTAAGACTGTTAATACAGCAATATAGTAAGATCATATCAAACAGAGTGAACTCACCTATGTTTCAATCTTCTTCGTCGATGTGTGTTGAATTCTTAGGTAGACGAATTTAATAGACAAAGAAAAAAATACTCTAAGAGGTTTGTCTTTTGATTTATACAACAGTTAAAACCTAGACTACAAAGTTCTCCATATTATTGATGAATTTGAAGTAATGATTGTATTGATTTTTAAATAGCACAATTCTTATCACATTTAAGATTAAGTTAATTACATACCAATTTACAGATGTTGTCAATGTAATGGTTGAAATAAAGGTTTCCACAATATAATGAAATACATATCATAACCTAAAGATACCAGTTTTTGTCGGGTGTTTAATTTTTTAAAGAATAGAATATTTCTTAGAATTTCTGTGTTTTTTTAAATACATTCATTTCTTTGTAACATTGTGTTGCGTAATTTTCTACTATAACACTTCTATCATCTACTACAAATACACACGGTATTTCAAAACAACACCCACAACGATTGGGTGGTCATTCCTGAAACTAAGATAAGATAAAAAATATAGAGCAACCTGCGTGCACACTCTATAGCTCCAAAACTATGGGACCTACCGTAGCCGAGTCTATACTTCACTTAGGAACTAGTATGTGCCCTTCCAAATATACGAGTTTCACAATCCTGCGGTATTTTCGCTCTTATAGAGGTAGTATGGAAGCATTTCAAATTATGTGCCCGTAGGCAAACTTAATCTATAAAGATTGTGACACGAGTACCTTAGGATTCTGAAACATGTATTTTGGGATAGCGCGCATATTAGTTTCTATGTGAAGTATTGTCTCCACTACGGTAGATAGTACAGGTTTGAAGCTGTGAACCTTTAAAGTTAATTTTTTCACGTATTCGGCAGTCTACAACTCCGAAAGGAAGCATTTGTGCACCCAGGATGTTCTATACTTTTTGTCTTATCTTGGTGCCAGGAATCACCTCCCAAACGTTTTCAGTGTTGTTGTGAAACCTCCTGTATATGATGTGATGCTGTCAGATTCGACCAACATATTTTGTGATAGGAGAATATCATCTTTGTTTTTGACAAAATGTCTTTTCATTTTTTTATGTCAAAAATAAACAATTCTTTTTATATAGACCTATGGAAAAACAACGCTAGTTTTTCTGTTATATAAACACTTAAATTTATAAGATCACTTTCTAATGTTATTTATGTTATATGCCCCCTTCTTCCTCGAAGAATGCTTTCTACTAGAAATGCCATACGTTTCGAAATCAGATGTGTTCAAGATCAGCGTTTGAATAGTCAACCGTGTTGCGTCTCGTGCTTATGGAGCTGTGTATTTCGTGACACTCATAAAATATCTTGTCTAATTCTGATGTTCGTCAATTATATTAGTAACAAAGTAGTGCAGAATGTCCTCTTCTAAAACAAAATTGATGATATGTGAATTTGAGAATGATAATGAAAATATTGTTTGCTTGATTAATTACGCTGAGAAAGTATGTATGTGGCGTACGTAAAATTGTACGTTACATTAGAAAATCCTGTAGTTTTTGAACTTAACGTACAGCAAACGTATAACTGAAAACGCATGTTTTATAATACTTTCTGTATAAGTGTTTCATCTGTATGTATCTTCCGTATGAAACAATATAGGCGGTCAGGATCTCACATACAAATGAACGTATATAACATATAGCTGACGAAGGTAACATACATGTATACATGTAATATAAGAAAGGCTGTTAGATATCTGACATCCTGCAACGACAGTGCCTATGTGGCATACGAATAACGTATGCTCCGTACTGATTTCTGTAGTAAGCAAGAGGATTCCGTACATTTGTACAATATACCGCTGTCCGGAGAACGGATTTTTCTCAGTGTAATAATTTTTGGATTCTTTTTTAATATATACAAGGTCTTAACGGGAATATATAAGGTCTTACCGGGAATATATAAGGTCTTACCGGGAATAGATGCGGTCGATTACAAAAGAGACACACACGCTAACCATATATGTAAAAAAACCGGCTCTCACGAAAGTATTGTTTATTAGAAAACGGAAGAAAAAGATGGTAATGAGAAAGACGCAAGTCTCATAAGTAGTTAACTGAATATGTACCTACACCGCCAACACAACATACAAAGTCAATTTGTAGATTCACAAATTAATAAAGTATAATAGAAGCCGCATTATATTGGTTACAATTTACTTAAAAATTAAAACTAGAACAGTTTTACAGGTTTCGTACTATTTTAAGTTACTTCTATATTTGACAAGTTAGATTCGACATACTTACGCAGTTTAATATTCACTTGAAAGCAACGCAGGCAAATTTCAATCCCCTGGGTAATTCACGTAGCAGCTACTGGTCTAGGATTAACTATTTTAAAGTTAACTATTTTCCCATTTCTTAACCGTTTATTTTGGAATTAACACCATTACTTCACTCGCATTTTTGTTTCTTGATATTTTTTCAGTAGCTTTATAATTAGTACCTACCTAATTAGTTTTGAAATTTTGTAATTAATACGTAATTAATCTCAGTTCCAACGTTATCTGTAGATATAAACAGATGACTTCTTGGACATAATGTCCTGTGCATGTTTCAACGAGGAAGGATCAATAAATAGTGGCAAACTGTTGAGAGTGTACTTATACAGGATATACTTGCATGAATACTGCCTTATTTTTCGATTTCTTCTGCATTCCTTTCAAAATTGGTCCATCGGACGGCAAAATTATATATACATTCCTGAAAGAAATGCTTTGGGCCCATGCGTCACCACATATGTAATTAATCCTTCACAATATTCTCATTGGCAAAATTTATCTTGCTTTCGGGTTCAAAATGTTGAGTTCGTGGTTTGTCGCCTCCTCCAAATCAGTTCAGAAGTGCATCATCTTCATGGTAATCACGGTCGAATTGCTCCTGGCATTTTTTTTTTGCTTGTTGTGATCTTCGGATAGCTGATTTAGGACATATTTGTTGCATACTACAGTTTATCGTAAACAGTGGTGTAACCTGTATCATCGCTAACTAACTAACTAGTAAGGCAAAACATTGTGAAGCTATTATCATTCCGGACACGTTCATTAATCCGATACTAAAGCAATTAGTATTTACTCTATCTGATCGCCGGAAACAAAGTTCATCAACAACAGCTCATCGATCATCCACACAAACACTGCTCTCTCAATAACAATTTTCACTGTATTGCATCTTTATTCTCTTAAAGATTTCACATGTTTTTACTCCACATGAACCATAAAAAATGATTATACTATTTTGCTCCTAAACAACGCACGTTACTAGTGGAGTAACGATTCAAATCCATATAGCGCGATGATTACGTCACTTACAGAGTGAAGAATGCAAAGATTATCTGGTGTCCTGAAGTAGAAAAGTACTACATTAATAACAAGTACATATAATATGCATATAAATAGCTCTTATTTCTTTAAATACTGGCCGTGTGCACCAACGAAGTTCAACTGTTGAACGAGGGTCGTAACCAAGATCGGTGAAAATGTCTGTTGCACCAACAACGATCAAGGTTATGTCTTGGTCAAATGGTGGATAAACTTGGTTTTAGCTTGAACGCCCGAATTTGGGGGTTTAAACTTCATTGATCCAAGTCAGTCTGATACATTCAATAATGACTTTGTATTTTTTTCTACTAATGAAATTACGATACATTTTCGTGTTCGTAAAAAGTTTTTGGTCGTGGTTTCATTATTTTTTCCATCACAATTACGATCATTGAAATTAGATTACTCACAACTCTATGCACACAATCTCGAAAGTCAAAAAGACCGGCACGCGGTATGCTTTTTTCATTTGTTACTTTGTTAAGCGAAGATTAGAGACAAATGGCGACAACCAATCAGAGTCGATTTTACAAATTGACCGAAGTTTACCTAAGCGAAATGTACTGAACTTCGACTTTGAATGGTGCAAAAAAAAAGTCTTGGAACCACATTTAAACTTGAAAGTTTAATGTTGAACGCGTTTGAATGAATGCTCGATTACACTTCGTTGGTGGGCACGGCTATACTTCGTATTATACAACACTCGAATTAAGTCATTTTATTACATCTCTGAGGCGAATACATTTTGATAGCATCAATTGTAAATACTACAGAGGACTAGTCACATTTACTATTCAGCTCATATTTATTACTTGCAATAAAAATAAGAAAAAGAGTGAGTTTCTTCCTTTTTTGCCGGCAGAAAATGGAGCATGTTTTGTAAATCTAAACGGTCTTTCATGTGTGTGTCCAATATCATAATAATATAATATATTTGTGTCCAATATAATTAACATTAAATTATAATGTTAATTTTGCGGCGACTTTTTTTTTTTGTTGCTGTCGCCAAAGTACCAGGTTACGGCAAAAGAAAAAAAAACTGTTTTGTCTCCGTAAATTTGCTGACTGTAGTATACAGAAACGAAATAGTTGCACATTTGTTTTATCGCCAGTGTGGAGGGCCTAAGAAAACAAATTACAGGATAAATTTTGTACAACATATTCAACTAAATCATTGAGTTCAGAAACCAGTCATCTCTGTCGAAACTAATTTTACAGGAGAGACAGAATACTTAATTAGTCAATATGTATCTGACATACAGGGCTGTTTTCATTTTTTAACTGTAGAATATGGCTATTTACATAAGATTCCATCACTTTGATGCGATAATAATCCGTCATTTCCGTACAATAACCTTTTATCGTTTCAAACTAAAGAGGAAAGCTGGCCTAATATTATATTTGTTATCCGTTGAATTTCTCCTGGCGTCGTGTTGCAAACAGGTCTTTCCGCGTTAGCAGCCAGGTAAATACTGTTGTATCTTGTAACTTTTCGAGGGGTGACATAGTTGTCATCTTCAGGCTAACCCGAGAAGACCTGTTTGCATTGTATTTGCTGTATATGAGTTACCACATGTAGGGTAAGATTTTCTTCCCTTAGTTTTAACTTTTTTTTACAAGTGTTAACCTGAAGAACCGCCACTGATATTAACAAATACTTTCTTAAAAGCGCCCCAAGTTCTTTCATTACTTCTAATCCAATCCCTATCTTATGGTTTAAAATTAAATGAAGTATTTCAGTTTAACATCCCACGTTTATGCTCTTTAGACTAAGGGAGACGATGATAGGGGTAAGTGAATGGCGATGGAAAAATATGTGGAATGAGAACGTGGGAGGAAACGGGAGTAGCCCGAGAAAACCAACGGTCACGATATTGTTCACCACAAACTTAGTTGCGATGGATCGAACCAGGGACCCCACGTACTAGACGAAAATGTTTTGTCAGTAAGTCACCGCGGACCCTTCTTATGGTTGAAATCAGTCTGGGTTTAAGAGTTAGCTGATGTTCATTTATTAGTTCAGAGTTTCAGCAAAAAAAAAAAGATAAAACAACAAGGCATGTTTTCGTATGAGTGCCAATCGATAATAAATATATGAAATCCCTCCGAGTTTCTTCATCTTCTTTAGCATGCACAGTAGCACAACTGACTACACTATTAAAAATTAAAATATTCAGTCGCCTGCTATTTTTCAGAGCATTTAATTGGCTTCTGGCGTATAGCATTGAATCCTTATTTATATCATGCAATAGCGTGTCACCCAGGTAACGATCTAATTACTATGATTGCGAAACTAAAATATTGATGTTTACTTAGTTAATTGCGTACGCTGACAACTCTAATATAAGCTAAACCAAAGGCTTTTAAGAAGTAAATTACATAGGTGTCCAATTCAGTAGAATATAGTAAATTTTGAGTTCAAACTTCAAAATTGAATAAATACAAGTTTAGTTCTGTCACAAAGTACAAAACAAAGAAAAAATAGTAAATTTTAAGTGGTTTTATTTAAAGCAGCATAGAGGGAAACTGTTATTACCAAACATAAATGTGTGTGCATATTAAAGTATTATTCAATTAGTAAATGTATCAAGTTGATTTAAGATTATTCACACTATTACGTCATTCTGTGTGACGTCAATGTCAAATAAGTGCACATATTTTAAGTGTTTATCAACGTATTACTACGAAACTAGGTATTATGAAACAAGGTAGTTTCAGTGCTAACAATAAAATTTTGTTGTTGTTTGATTTATTTGTCTAATACTTATGATAAAATGTAGTTTTTTTTTTAAATGACAACACCAAAGAATGGTAAGAGAAATGACTCAAACTTCTTGAATTTGTACGGCAGTACTTGATATACACTCATGTCCAAAATTATTGTCGCATATCTATAACTGTCTTCTTGTAAGAATATTATTTGATAATGATTTTCAATGGTTACTTTTAATACTGATACTATGTGTATAACCGGGAAACGTATATTTGAGGTCATATACATATACAATTTTCTGAACTGTCAACTCATTTTTAATGTAATGGATGTTTCACTCTATTTCCAGATTTGGACGAATTCACCATTGAGTCTTTTGCATCAGACTTATATCTAGTGTAATAAATGGTACTGCTTGTTAGTACGAGGCAGTGTACCCTTATACCTGTCAATGCGTAGTCTCTCGGGATGTCCAAAAATATTCAAATACTGCCTTAAAATCAACTTTTTTCTTTCTTGACCAAAGTTTCTAGGCATAGTTTGCAATATACATATAAAGAATCAAATAAAATTAACATCACAAAGTGTATTAATGAATCACTGTTTACCTACTTCTGGGACAATCAGCATGTTGCATTCTCATATACCGTTTACTTGCGTAATATGTAAGATAATTTCATAAATTTTCATTACGTATAATGTAAGTACCATTTCATTTCAGATCAATATCGTCAGCAAAAGGAATGCCTAAACCTCCGATAATTAAAAACATTGTTAAATGTATATACTATGTGAGGTATGTATGTATTTAGTTGTAGCATTTTTTTCAGATGTTTACGAAAGATCTACTATTATGAACAAAAATATTTATATTTGCGAAATCTTGGATTAAATGAAATTCAACTATTTTACATGAAATGTTTGGAATAATTGTTGTAATGTTATGCAAACAACAGCAACACAACATATACTAGTTCTATATACACAGGTAGCTATCAAAATAATGTAACTTGAAGTAACTCCTACACGAAACCGTTATGACTTAATATTTGAAGGGTATGGGGAAAAAACAAGGAATGTCCATGTGTGAGTTTTAACGCGTGCTTTGTTCTATGTGTTGATGACTCTTGGTACTATTTGACTGTATATGCCATGCATGCGTAGATGTAGAAATGTCCATGTGAAAAGGAGCAAAAGATTTAACTAACCCTATTCATTTTGTACTCGGTTTCAATATTGAAATGCCGTTTTCTTGGAAATCTAGTTTTGTGACATTCTTTCTTTTTTTCCCCTTACCCTTCATTTATGGATGGCGACTGTCCCCTATTATTTAGGAAGAACACAATGAACTTGTACACTTCTATCGACACTCTTAGTATATACGCTTGAAAATTATTGAGCATCTAAGATGAGTTTTAAAGAAGCGATTTTAGCATTCTTTCCAGAAAGTTTGCTCGATATATACTTGTACCGAAAACATCCTATTCCCGAAACCATACGTAAATGCTTTGAAACCTTTAGACACGATACTTGTATTCTTGGAGGATAATAGTGTCCTCAGGTTAATGAATATTAATATGTGGGTAAAATGAAAACAGAAGTCACTAGGAAGGTTAAAATAAATAAACTTCCGATGTTGGTATTCCTATGATATTAGTTTACTCAAATCGTGACATGAAAACACCACTACAACATCATAGAACCCACAGTAGTTTTGGTCACTCCATGCATATACTGGATTTAACACTTGTTTGTTATTTCAATGCGGTGGATGTCTAGTGTTATTCAAATAAAGATAAAAACGCAATTCTTTGCAACACAGTATTGTCTCAAATCCGCCACGGTTCTGTGTTTGCTTTCTTAAGCCTATTAAAGAACTGGAGATTCATGCACCACGATGAAAAGTGTCATCTTTCATGGGGCTCTACTTCAAACAACTATAGAATAAAGCCTTAATGAAAGCTTTATCGTGAATGTATTGGTATAGGCTTGCATTTATGAAATACAAATATTTGTATCGTGTTTGAAAATTATATTGATTTACTACGCGTACAACTTTGTACAGGTGAGGATCTTTTTCCTCTGTCAGTGGAGGTACTGTTTTTATTTAGTATCCAAGATAGATCTGTTGGACAATACCCTTTGATACCTTAAAAAATCTGTACTAGACAGCTTCATAAGCGAACTTCATTAGTGCCATTTCGGGGAGAGAATATTTTCACCGGTGTACTTACGTACATAGAGAGAGACACTACTGAAATAGCTTTAAAATGCGATAAATTCTCAATCAAATATTACGGTTGTCAAATAAATAACAAAAACTAGCAAGCTAACCTTTACTGAAATACATATCCTAAAAAAGAACACTACAGATTATATAAAAGAATGGGGTTTATTTCATTTTAAACAATTACAGCAAATTTAAACCCTCCTAAAAATATATATTGCCAACTTTTCACTTCAAAACTCATCTAGATATTCTTTAGTACATTAATAACATTTTGCAACCAATATCTTAAAATAACGTCTTACGAAAAAAAAATACTTCTGTCGTAGGTTTCAAATACGGAGGAAATTTATTAAACAAAATAACACAAATCATTTACATATAATTTTACTCATATTAGAATATTTTAATGAATACATGTGTCATTATTTTGTCTTGTATTTATAACCAAGAACATTAGTATTAAAAGTAGAAAGCTGCTAATTTTTCAGTGCAAAATGTAAAATGTAAAAATTTAGAAATATATATACTGGAGAGTGGTAAAACCTTTGCACAAATAGAAACCGTTTTACATATTGAATCATTGGATAATCCGTTAATTATTTTAATTGCTTTTTTGTGATCAGAAGATGTTTACGTTGTTCTCTGCAGTTCATTAATCAATTAAATAAGCAATTAATTTAATAATCAATTAAAGTTGAAATAATAATAAAAAGTAAGAAGTGCTTCTCTCGATACAGAACCTTGAAGTTTACCATTTCATTCACTTTCATTACCAAAACTATAGTATAATATATTAAAGCCTGTACCTTTAGTATATTAGACATTGCATTGAAAACTAACATTAACAATAATATTATAAATACTGATATGGCAACAGGTTTATTATCTAGCTTTTAATGGAAGTAGTTGCGGACTTCGGGCTTTTTGAAGGAGCATGCAAATTTTATTTTTTTTTGAACAATGAACCAATTGTCATAAATTTAACTACATTTTTCAGTATTCTGAATTCTCTGGGCCAAGCAGAAAACGAAGACGAAAATCTTATTAAAATACCTAAAGACTACAATAAACAAATACCTCCTTACAAGGAAGTGAATGGAACAGGTGAGTACTATATGTATATATATATATATATATATATATTAGACAATATTAAACAATATATATATATATATATATATATATATATATATATATATATATATATATATTGTTTAGATAATCTATGATACGCACGTACCTTCAAGTCTATGTCCCGAACAGTGTTTCTTTCAGAAACAATGTTCCGGGAGTGCACATTTACTATTCCGAGCATTGCTAGTACTATTCTATTTCTTTATATATTATGGATGTATTATTTTGGTCTCCTCGGGGGGGGGGGGGGATGTTGCGCTCTCAGAGCTCGGGTGGCATGCCCCCCAAGTAACATGTCTGGAAGAAATACTGGTCCCGAATGGAAATCATCACATCAATTATCAGTTTCTTTCTTCATAACCATTAATGTTTCTGTTGAATTATAAAGCGATCAAAATGACTACAGCCTGTAATTCGTGTTCAGTATTCATTATTTGTTTACTTTTTATCTTTCGTTGATGAGGGAATATTTCGATCTCTTTTTTGTGGTTGTCTTCTTCATCGCTGTTCTTCATTTTGAGTGTAGCACATGCTTTTCTAAGTGTTCTGTATCAATAATCGTATATCTATATCTATCTCTCTATCTAACTATGCAGGGTGATTCTTTATAGGGTTTACAACTTCAACCAGTTATAATTCTTTATTGGAACCACATACAGACTTGGTTTATACGTCATTATAATGGAAAACACTTCAAGTTTGACTCACGTAGTGAGTACTTTCGGATTTGACCACAAGCGGCGCCACCAGTCAGTCGTTGAAAACGGAGACTTTCACTGGTGCGGAAAGATCTGAGCGCGTGTTTTGGTTTGAAGAAACGAAGTCAGCAACGAGTGTGTTGCTTAAGTTTCGCACACAATACGGCAAGAAACCACCAAGCAGACCAACAGTGTACAAATAGCACCAGACATTTGTTGAAACAGGTGGTTCTGTGCGACACACAAAGGCTCCAGGGCACTCACCCGTGGCTGACGATGTGGTGGAAGTAGTTATGGAGAGTATTGTCCGCAGTCCTCGAAAATGTACACGACTTGCATAACAATAAAGTGGTATCCCTCAGACCACTGTTTGGTGTGTATTGCGTAGACGTTTGTCCATGAAGCCACTCAGACTGTCCTTGGTTCAAGCTCTGAGAGAAGCGGATAAACATACCCGACATGAATTTTGTATTACTATGTTGGATCACATTAGTGGAGATGAGTCATTTTTGTACAATGTGATATTCAGTGATGAATCAACTTTTCACCTTTCCGGCCGAGTGAACACACACAATTGTCTTATTTGTGTTTCTGAAAATCCACATGTGCACGCGGGGCTGGTTCGTGACAATCCCAAAGTGGACCTGTTTTGCACTGTTTCCAGAGCAAAGGTGTATGGACCATTCTTCTTTGCTGAGAGCACCATCACCGGCAACGCATATCTTGATATGCTCGGTATTAGAATAGACCGACTCGAAAACTTTAAAATTTAATTGCCTCAATAAAGAAGATATGCTGGTCTCGAATATTACACATTCAAATCAAATGTGGCCAAAACTGCCTATGTCCGTATCAAACAAACCAAGACAAACTTGTTTTTCTTTTTTTAATAATCTAGTATTAAAAATTGGTTTTCCAGATAAGTTGTTCCTGTAATAAATTGTGGTAGCAGATCTAGACCAAGTTTTGAGGCTATTCCATTGTTTATTATTTTTATTTTTTTAATACAGACCCAGACAGTAATTTAAACTTGCTGCAAGGTTGCGGCAAACTTGCCTTTGCAGGTCAATTGTCTTGCCGCAAGCTATACTATGCAAGCCAATTTGCTTGCTGCAAGCTTGCGGCAAGCTAGTTAGTTACACCAGGACAAGACTTGCGGCAAGCTTGTCTGCACAAGTGAAACGCAAGCCAAATTATCTCAAACGCAAGCAGAGTATAAGCGTAACTCATCAATGGCAAGTCTTATTCAGCTTATTGGAAGCGAAAGACATGCTAAACAAGCCATAAGGAAGCTTTTGGGAAGCGAATTTAGATAAAACAGTAAGAAATTCGTATATATCGATTGTCGTCTGACTTAATCCATTCTACAATACTGCAGCACATCAAAAATATCTATGACATATAAATATTAACTAACTTTTTCAATTATTGAAGGAAATGCGTAGCCGTGAAAGCACTCACGACCTCAATCTGCTTCTCTAAAACATAAAGAATCATAACAGTTTTGTTGTGATACGCAACGCGATTTTTTTTAGTGTTTTCCGCAGACCATAACGTCGTCTCTTCGGGAGGGACCTAAGTTTAATTTCAGTGAGAAGTGGAACACATGTATGGGCTATGAAGTTTTACGCAACAAGATTTTTTTTTAACATTTACCCGTTCAAAGGGTTGCGCCCTTTCTTCGGTAAGAGAGAGAATAGCATAAGGGGTCCAAGTTATCATTAGAGGGTCTAGGTGCTATTTAGTAATCAATTTATTTGAAAACCTTATTCATTTTCACGAGGAGGGTCATCAATTGTGTGAGGACAAGCCTCAGTTGCGGTGGGTGCTGGTCCAGACTGGCTGGCTGGCATACTAGTTATGGTCTTGCTGGAACTGCGGTGTCTGAAATGAATAGATACATCCAACATATGGTGGTTAGTTGAATACATGAGCTATGAGGCCATTATTTTTAACAACTAAGTATATGTCAATCATTAGATCTGTAATGATGGATGGTATGAGGTGAAGTGCTACGACGCCACAACACATGAGTGATGTTAGTAAGACAAATGCTGTTATCTTCTGTTCCTGGGGCGACGCAGGAACTTATGGAGACAAAGGCAGCCCTGTTAGTGGATGGATCTCATGGTTAGTGCATGAGATGGATAGATGAGTGGTGAAACTGTGCCAGGATGATAAATGTCAAAAACTTCTGGATCAATGTTGTTTTGACCGATGTAGAGATGATAAAGGGTCATCAGATGCGGGACAATATACAGCAGGAGTGTCATAGCCTCGCTCATTGCGGAGAATGCTCAGGAATATGGGATGAGCAGCTTCAATGCGTTTCTGAATGTACTTTGAGTGGAGGGCCTCAAGATGTGATAATAGTGGAGGAAAATTGACGCGTTCATAAAGAAGGCGTGTCGGATGCGGGAGACGGATGCGGAAAGCTAAACGAAACGCATGGCGTTCAAGAATGGCTAACTTAAGATAATATTTAGAGGGAGCTGATATCCAGGCTGTGTGGCCATAGGTTAGAATTGGCCGCATGATAACCTTGTATGTATTGAGAAGGAGAGAAGAATTTAGACCCCACGTGGTACTTGTTAGGCGCTTTAGTAAATTTATTCGGTTTTTGGCTTTCTTGATGACAGTAAGAAGATGAGACATCCAAGTGAGCTTGGAGTCAAATACAACGCCAAGATATTTAAGAGTACTATGGATTGTAACCGAACTGTTGGCAACATGGAGACGTTGCCGGTGGGGATTTCGATGGACCCGTGATCGTCGTTCAGATGGTAAGAAAACGATCGCTTGCGTTTTCGCAGCATTAATTGCCAAGCGCCAGATGTCGCACCAGTAGACAAAAGCATCAATGGTCTGTTGAAGGCTATATTGAATAGAAGTAATTTTCCGACCGACAGCCAGAAATGCTGTATCGTCAGCAAATTGGGAAGTCGGATACGTACAGCAAATATAATAGGTGTGAAAGATCCCTGTGTTACGCCAGAATTCAAAAAGATTGGAAAGGACAGAGCATCATTGATGGAGATGTAGGCAAGTCGGGCTGTAAGGAAGGAATGTATAACTCTGATGTAAGAGCGGGGAAGTTGAAAAGAGTATAACTTGTATATAAGACCGTGGTGCCAAATTTTATCGAACGCCTTTTCTAGATCGAAGGTGACCAGACTAGATGGATTGCCTCGATTAATTGGTTATATATAGAAGTACTGAGACGTAACAGGGGATCTAGAATGCTAAAGTTAGGTCGAAACCCAGCTGGGTGCCACGGAAGTAACTCGTGATTCTGCAAATGGTCATGGAGGCGGCGAACTAATATGCGTTAAAAAATTTTGCTTAGGGTAGATGTTAGTTGTATCGGCCGATAAGATGTGGGGTCAGATGGAGGCTTATTAGGCTTTGGAAAAAGTAAGACTTTACAGTACTTCCAAATTATGGGGAAAAAGCCAGTTCGAAGTATGAATGTATAAATGATACTTAGTATGGTGAAGACAACAGGAGGGGCGTTCTTAATCAGTGTATAGGTAATAGCATCAAAGCCGGGAGCAAAATTTCGTTTGATGAGCAGTGTGGCCTGGATATCAGTAGGTTGAATCGGTACTGCAAGTGGATGATCTAACTCCAGGGCGTGATTGAGATTAGGTTGTAAATGTGGTAAGTTAGAGTCAGATCGACAGCTATCGACAGCTGCGTTTAGATGTAATGGAGTATGCCAACCAGGTAGAGGAGTGAAGATATTTTGAAAGTGTTGGGCAAATGTATTAGCTTTGTCTTGATAAGAAGACAGTGCTTGTTGATGAACAACTAATGGGTAGGGTGTCAGTTGAAATTTTCCGATGAGCTGATTGAACTGTCGCCAATATTTGGAAGGGTGTGTGTTTTCGTTGAGTTTGTTACATGTTCTGGTCCATAGAAGGCGTTTGTATGCAACGATATAATTATGAGAGATGCGCAGATACTGTCTATGGAGGCGAAGTGATTCTAAGTTACGACTGCGTGTTAATTCTCTGTAAGCACGCCGAGCTGCAGTAATGAGAGGTAGGTTTCGTGGAGGAAGTTTAGGTTTATGCGGAGTAATATAAGTAGTTGGAATATGCTGTTGGGCTGCTGTTTGTAAAGTCTGAGTGAGTTGAGTAACGGTGTTGTCAAGGTCATCTTGTGACGTTAAGACAAAATTAGCTGAGAGTGAGTATGTAATGCTCTCATGATAGGCTGGCCAGTTAGCCTGATGATATAGATACACTTTCTTCTTGGGTATAGTATTGTGTGGAGAAGTATTGGTAGTTAATGATAGCTTGATGGGAACGTGATCGCTCCCCAAAGAATCTAAAACGTCAATAGTGATGTGAGAGTTGATCGCTGTGGAATAAATTACGATATCTGGTGTGGTATTGCTAGAGGGGCGAGTTGGCCGTGGTAGAACATGAAAGGTGCCGGTGGTATGAAGACTGATAAAATCCAAAAATCGTTGTTTCTCATATTGAGGTCTACTATGAAAATTGATGTCTGCCATGATAATGAATTTACGGTAGGTATCGGAGAGGAATTGAAAGAATTGGTAAAGTATATCGTGTATCGGCCCGACATAGATGGTTGGGAAGGCTATTGTATTTCCCTTGAAATATAATAATACAACATTATATTCTGGCAGCTGCAATGTGTGTGGCAAGGTAATAGTGCGATGTGGTATGCGATATTGTAAACCAATGGCTGTTCCACCGTGGAGACGTACGCCGCTGGGTCCATCGTATCTGTGAAGAGTATATTTGAGAACAAAGCTGGTTATGTAAGGAGCTAGAAATGTTTCTTTGAGTGCAAAAGCTGCGATATTCTCCTCTAAAAGAAGTTGCTGAAACAGTACTTGATGCGTGAGAGAGACCGTATGTTAAGAAATAACATGTTGTGTGCTAAATATATAGAACAAGAAGAATGGTAGTACTATAGAGACGACAAGTCATGTTCAGCCAGTTGATTCAGTAGGTTGTATTTGGAAATGGACGTTGGATCCGCTGTATGTGGCGTGTAGTTGGAGATTATAGAGAAGTTTAGCAGAGTAAATGATTTGATTGAGAACGTGCGAGCGTTGAAATGGCAGAATGTTTTGAAGGTTAAAGTTAAGAGTCGTAATAGATCTTCTACTGTAACAGAATGTGTCAGCGAGTTTGCAGGTAGGGTGGGGTCATCGGAAGTTTTGATGGGAGCTACTAATTCTGGCTTATCAGGGGTACGAGCAGGCTTTCCACGACAGCGATAACTGTAAGTTGGATGTTTTTCAGGACACGTGGTGCATTGAGGAGGTGCACTTGAATTTGTGCAATTTCGGGTCAGATGACTCCCGCTACAATATCCGCATTTAACAGTGTGCAGTTATGAGTGTAATGATCATTATACGTCTGGCATTTCTCGCAGCGGATTGGAAGCGGAGGAGGCGTTCGAGACGGTTCTACCTTGTAACGGCGGCGATATACATAGGCCCCGTTTGCTAAGAGATGATCAATGATTTGATGTTGGTCGGTCAAGACAAGAACAAGGTAGGTAGGACCGGTGTTGTTACTTATCCGAATACATTTCTTGATTTCGAGACCCTCGTAGCGAAGCTCATCAAATATCTCATCGTCGGTGAGTTCAGGTTCAATGTCCCTGATAAAAACTGATAGCAATAGTGGATGACGAGGAGGTGGAGGTGATTTTCGTTCTCACGGGGTAAGAGGCGTCAACACTGCATGCGGCCCAAAGATTTCAAAGGTAGCTTCGTTTCGAACATGTATATGAAAGTTAGGATTAGGAGATTTTAAGATGATGCCGCCCCTGTCGTAGGTGTAATTTGATGCACATCTGCGTGCGGTACATATTTATTGATTTTCATAAAGATTGCTCGTGCAGTTCGGTACTTAGCGTCGATGTTCTTTAATATGAAATTATACATTTTACCCTGATTAGCTGGCAAAGTGGGAGATGGTGGAGCATTAGCCCAGTTTATCTTGGTGTTTCTCACAGTCATTGAGGCAGTGGAACCTTCTCCATCAGAGCTATAATGCCTTGGTTTCTTAGACTCTGATTGCTTGGAGTGTCCGATTGGAAATTGTGAGCGAGATCGAGACTCAGCCTGTTTCGAGGTATCTACTTTAGTAGTCTTCGTGCCAGCAGAGTGACCTGGTTTTGTGCCTGTCCCCTTCGCTCCCGTCCGGGAGGGGGCATGATGATGGTTTAATCTAGCAGAATATATAACTTGAATGTTCGAGGTAATCGTATGGAGTAGGTGCTAGGGGAAGCCCACTGTGGCTCTCACTTGAGGCAGCAATTCGTCCTCGCGGAGATGTCGGTCAGTGCAAGTACTGGCCCTCCACAAAAATAGATGAAGAAAAGAATAGGCCACGGGCTCCCACTTGAGTCAACAATACGGACTGCAAGGGGATGTCGATTGTCTGTAGCAGAACAATCCTCCCTGAATGAACAAAAATATTATTAGTTGCTCGCAGAGCGTTAGTAATCGTTCTTAGACCTATGAATCGATGATCGACTCTAAATACTGAGTTGAGTTGAGTATTTTTTTGTCCATCGTCCCGTTTAGAGGGTTTTGCCCTTTCTTCGCGTAAGTGCTTCATAGATAGAAAAGTTGATTGCACTTTAATGTGGTTGGTCTAAGAGTTGTACATATTTAATATTTATTCATTTATTGAGCACACATACATACAGAGAGGTGATTGAAGCGTGAAAAATAACATATCATGAGGATCAAACATAGTATGATGGGAGGCCAAGTTTGCCACAATAATACTGTAGAAAATAATACATTTATTATCATGCTGTACCGAATTATGGCGAAGCAAAACTGAATGTTTGTAGTGCAGGATGCAGTGGGCAGAGAAGTAGATTAAGATGGAGTGCAGTGCTCTGGACCCCACATCACAGGGTTTTGTTAGTACTGACGAATGCAAGTTATCTTCTGTTCCTGGGGCGATTCAGGAAGTGATGGAGACTGGGGAAGCCAATGTTAATAGGTAGTTACGGTGCATACGATGGGTAGATGAATGATGAAAGCTCACGTGGTTCATAGATGTGAAAGATTTCGGGTTCCACTGCAGCATCATCTAGTTGTAAATGATAGAAGGTCACGAAATGCTGAAGAGGAGTATCGACGTAAGTTGGAGGTGCGTCGTGATCTCGATCGTACCGTAGGATATCAACTAACATGGGATGCTGCTAGTCAATTCGCTTGCAAACGTACCGAGTACGAAGCTGTTCGAGATGATGCAATAAAGGTGGAAAATCAATCAGCTCGTAAAGTAACCGTGTCGAATGCGGTAAGCTGATGCGATGTGCTAGGCGTAGAGCATGACGCTCTAGGACAGCCAATTTCTGATAAAATTTTTGCGGTGCGGATGTCCAGGCAGTGTGTCCATATGTTAATGTGCTGCGCATAAAGGCCTTGTAAGTATTAAGTACTGTTAAAGCTTTTAGCCCCCAGGTTGTACCGACTAAGCGCTTGAGTAGGTTGAGCCGATTTTGTGCTTGGCGTATAATCTTGGTGAGGTATGGATTCCAGGTAAGTTTGGAGTCAAATATGACACCAAGATAAGTCAGAGTATTTGACGCCAATACAGGTGTATGATCTACTTGAAGTTTTAATCGACTTGGATTCTTGTATATTCGTAAACGGCGTCTACGTGGCAGGAAAACGATAGCCTGAGTTTTCGTAGAATTAATACTTAACCGCCATATATTACACCAGTGAACGAATGCGTCAATTGCCGTTTGCATGGTTTTACTGATTGATTGCACTGTGTGGGCCGCCGTGAAGAAGGCGGGATCGTCGGCAAACTGAAATATGCTTATGTTGTGTGGAACAACAAGGTCGTCAACATACAATAGGTATAATAGAGGAGACAGTGACGAACCTTGAGGAACGCCAGATGGTAGGAAGATCGGATGAGAGACTGTTCCGTTAATAGAGATATATGCTAGCCTCCCTAATAAGAAAGAATGTATGAACCTGATATATGAAGAAGGTAGTAGATAGTTATGGAGTTTGTAAAGTAAACCAGGGTGCCAGACTTTATCGAAAGCTTTCTCTAGATCAAAGGCTACCAGACAAAAGGAAAACTGCGTTGTATTGAATATAAATAGCCGTGGATAGTCGTAATAGTTGATCCAGCGTACTAAAATGAGGTCGAAAACCGGCTTGGTGAATAGGAAGTAGGTTATGAGTTGCAAGGTGAACGTGCATGCGGCGGACTAGAATTCGTTCCAAATTTTACAGAGACAACTAGTGAGGTGAATAGGGCGATAAGACTGGACGTCAGACGGAGGTTTCTTAGGTTTCGGGAAGAGAAAAACTTTTGAGTATTTCCAGTCGATCGAAAAAAATCCAGTTCGGAGGATGAAAGTATATATGGTGCTGAGAAAAAGAAGAAAAGAAGGTGGAGCTTGCCTGATGAATACATACGTAACAGAATCAAATCCTGAGGGAGTGTTGCGTTTACGGAACAATGTTTGGCGAATGTCGTCCGGTTGGATCGGAGTAGTAAGTTGATTATTGGGTTCCAAAGAGTGGTTGATAGATAAGCGACTTTTTGAGAGGAAGATCTTAGGTTGAACAAGGAATGGGTTTTCTTATAGGATTTTTTGGTGTAGTTTTTATTTATTTGTAGGACATAATTCACTCCATTGGTATTAATCATCAATTATTTGCATATGGAACTGACACTAGAGGGTTACTTCCTCTCTCTCGGCATGTGATGTGCTATAAACAAGTGAAAACATAAATAATATTATTTTCCTAAATACGTCTCTGAGTTAGTCGGTTTTTATCGGTGTGTTCCAACAGTGATATCAAGCAGGTTAGGGTTGCGGTGAACTTTACTGCGGCATTTAGGTAGTATGATGACAAGTGTTTGAGTTTTCTCCTCATTTACAGTAAGTTTCCATTTCGTACACCACGCAAGAAATTGATTAACTGTGAGTTTTAAGCTTCTATTAATGTGTTGTATAGTTCTTCCAAGAGTTAGGAAAGCAGTATCATCAGCATATTGGAATAAATAAGTTGGAGGAGCAGGTACTGGTACGTCTGATGCGTACAAAATGTATAGGAGAAGAGACAAGCTGGACCCTTGAGGTACTCCTGTGTATGGAAAGATGGGATGGGAGATGGTATTGTTGATACATACATATGCGATTTGATTGAGTATGAATGAGAAAATTATTCTAACATATGTCAGTGGTAGTCCAAATTTAAGCAATTTGAAAAATAGTCCATAATGCCAAATTCGATCGAATGCTTTCTCTAGATCCATTAAAATTAAACAAGATGGAAGCGATCCATTATATGGGTTAACGAGAGTGGTCGCCAAACGAAGCAACTGGTCATTAGTACTGTATGATGGTCGAAAACCGGTCTGGAAAATTGGAAGGAGTTGACGATCATGCAGATATTGATGTAAGCGTTTTACAAGAAATTTTTCCAATACTTTCCCCAGTGTCGCAGTCAGTTGTATTGGCCTATACGAACTGACAGAATGTGGAGGCTTGTACGGTTTTAGAAACATACAAACTTTAGAGACTTTCCATTCAACTGGGTAATATCCCGTACGGAGAATAAAAGTATAAATAGCTGCGAGAAGAATAAAAAAATTTCACTGACAAGTAAGGGACCATATGGTTGTCGCGCAAATCAGATGCAGACACACGCCATCTGATTGAGCATGAAATGATATGGAGAACACAGAAATTTAAGGTGCTAAGGGCCATAGGGAGCGGAGCAAGGAAAGAGGAAACATTGAATGTCGGCAAAATTGGAGAAAGTCAGGAATGACGGGAAAAGTTAATTTCTTGAAACAGGGAAAGAAAGTCAAAAAAGAAAGAAACTAAACATAAGAAGGGCATCAAGGACGAAGAAATATCATAATCAGGGTTGCCATCCGGACCGCAGTGTTGCCAGCTCTGCATAACATTGATATGGAAAATATAGCACAGTATAGCAATTCATGCACAGGGAAAAATATTAGTAACACAAAAGACAATTGAAAGGACTCTGTCACGTGCGTAAAAAGGTTTAACGTAGTCATGAGTGAATATTACACCCGCGTGAATACAAATGGAGGAAAATAGAGAACAGTGTACAGAACACTTTCGTTTCTGTGTTATCATGTGTACCCCCTTCACTTTCATGTCTATATTTGTCTTCCCTCATGTGCATTATTCACTCACGACTATCGTTAAACCTTTTTACGCACGTGTACAGAGTTTTTTCAATTGTCTTTTGTGTTACTAATATTTTTCCTTGTGCACGAATTGCTATACTATGCTATATCTTCCATATCAATGTTATGCAGAGCTGGCAACACTGCGGTCCGGATGGCAACCCTGATTATGATATTTCTTCGTCCTTGATGCCCTTCTTATGTTTAGTTTCTTTCTTTTGGTTGACTTTCTTTTCCTGTTTGCAAGAAATTAACTTTTCCCGTCATTCCTGACTTTCTTCAATTTTGCCGACATTCAATGTTTCTTCTTTCCTCGCTCCGCTCTCTATGGCCCTTAGCACCTTAAATTTCTGTGTTCTCCATTTCTTTTATGCTCAATCAGATGGCGTATGTCTGCATCTGATTTGCGCGACAACCATATGGTCCCTTACTTGTGAGCATTCTTTGATAAGTCAGTAGTGTATTTTTATTAAAACCAGGAACTGTGTTGCGTTTTCCTTTGATACTCGTCTGTATTTCGTCATGGGTGATAGAAAATGTTAACGGTTGATTCTCATCTAAGGTGTGAGTAGTTGATGGCTGTAATAGTTGAGCGATGGTAGTTTCGGAGAATCTGGGACTATCGTCATGTTGACTGACGGGCGGAGTGAACACAGTTTGTAAATGAGAGGCAAATGCGTCGGCTTTATCCTGATCTGAATGCAAAGGATCGTTGTTTCGGAACACTGCATATCTTGTTGTTGTTTGCTGTCCGGTCAGCTGATGAAACTTTTTCCAATATCGTGTGGGATGAGTTTCTTCATTCAACTGACTGCATGTTTTGTGCCAAGTCAAGCGTTTATGGGCGACAATATAATTGTGCACAGTTCTTTGCCATCTACGTGCCTGTGTTAGATATTCAGGACTATGAGTGTGCTCATATTGTCTATAATAATGCCGAGATTTTCTTAATAAGTGCAAATATTGAGGAGGCAAAACAGGCTAATATGTTTTACCGTGATAAGTGGGACTGTTGTCGTGTGCGCTAGTAGCAATGACCTGCGTGAATGTGCTTATGGTTGTGTTTAGACTCTCCTCTGTATCCAATGGTAGTACAGTTTCTAATGCAGCGTCAATATCCGAGCGATATTTATGCCAGTTAGTTTTGTCATACAAATATATGGTACGTTCGGCTGCTGTCGGAGAAACATTTTTACGTACATCGTTGACCGTGATTTTTACCGGTAAATGGTCTCTACCTATGCAATCCAAGACATTGATATGGCACCTGTCTATGAGTGAAGTGGTAGAAAGAACAACATCCGGTGTAGTTTGGCTACTTGGTCTGGGGTGCTTCGGAAGGATATATATGTGACCATATAAGGAATGTGCTATATGGTCTGCAAACTGAGTCTTTTCCCTCTCGGAACGGCTATGGATATTGATGTCTGCCAGTATCAGAAGATGCTTGTATGTTTGAAACAAATGTGTGAAATACTCGAGTGGTATCACGTGTCCGGGACGTAAATATATATTGTTGCTATCTTAATTGCTATTTTAGGAAGATAGTTGCTGTAAGATGTTCAGGAAGTCGGTAGAGAAGCCGAGTCTGATGCTGTCGGTAATATAATTTATTATTTATGCCAATTGCCACTCCACCTTGCGCTCGTACATTATCTTCTGAAAAGTCATAGCGCATGAGTTGATAACGTGGAAATCGTGATGGCATTGTTGGTTTTAAAGCAGTTTCATTCAAAGCGAAAACATTAATATTTTCTTTTAAGAGCAGGTGTTCAGAAAGAGCTTTATGTTGCGGCAATGACCGTATGTTCATAAATAAGAAGGCCAAACCCATGATAATGTAGTAAGCTATTGGCTTAGACAGCAGTTTCTCTCGGAGATATGTGAAAGTGTACATAATTCCCTGAATATGTGGCATACAGATTTATATGGAAAATGCTCGTAGCGGCAGCAATGACATGTTCAAGAATGAACTGTCTTTGAAAAGGAAAAATATTTTGTAGAACAAGCGTGAAATATCGAAGAAAATTTTCAATTGTAAGATCGGAAGTGTTTGATTGCTCGGCTTGAATCAGTTGTACGCAATGGCACTGTGAGTTCAGGACGATCTTCTGGTGGGACTGGCTTAGCTTTACATTTGTAGCTGTATGTATGGTGTGACCCAGGACATACAGAGCAGTGAGCAGTCTTTTGGTGATTTGGACAGTCTTAAGCCTCGTGCTGTTCAGCACAGTAACCACACTTAAGGATGTTAGGACATTTTGCTGCCACGTGAGAGTTGTAAGTGACATCGTTCGCATCGAATAGGCAGGAGTGAATTAGTACGTGACGGTTCGACTGTGTGGCTTTTCTTAAAGATGTACGCTCCCTCCTGAAGGAGCGTATCAATAGACGATTTGCTGGAGGTTAGCACACGAACCATGTATGTAGGTCCCGTTTGATTTCTGATGCGAATGCATTTGTCGACATGAATGCCTTCAGCTGTAAGCTCTTCCAGTATTTCCGCATCAGTGATTTCCGGTAGAACACCACGGATAACAACAGATAACATTGGAGTCTTTGGTGGCGGAGGTATTTGTTTAATTTTACTGGTAAGCAGTTTCAGCTTGGCATTCTTTCCAAAGATTTCATAGCTAGCCTTGTTTCGTAATGTAGTTGCAAAATTCCCATCCTCTGATCGGATAATGACACCATTCTTGGTGAAGACTATTTGCTTGACCCTAGCTCTTGGAAGGTACTTAACTATTTGGTTGAAAATAAGCCGAGAATTATTGTATTTGAGATCGAAATCCGTCAATAGAAATGAATAAACGTGGAGGAATTAGGTTTTTAGTTCCTGGATTGTTTTCCGAGGTTGCATTAGACGAACATGGCATAGATTTCTCAATGCTAGTAGATGGAGCAACATAGTGCGGTGATTTAAAGCGAGAGCGCTTTTCAACGGATCCGATACTGCTTTCAGAAAGCTTCTACTAAGGCGCTGTTGACGGGGATCCTTCCCCTTATCCCGCGAAAGTGGCGGGTCTGGGCCCTTAATTACCGGAGGCAAGCGATGCATGGTCTCTCGAACCAGTATTATCCCAAAGAAATGCAATAATAGGCGCCCGAGTGTCTTGAATCACGATTAGAAACTCAAACTATGATCGAGTTATCCTGATAAATAAGTTTCACCCTCCAGTACTGAAAAGCACTGTCAATCCCAGTGTGAGCGTATGCGTGCTGGTCTCGATTGTTCATATGCAACACAATGTCATGGAAAGCATGTTAACACTTCCCAGCTAGGCTAGGCTAGGCTTGGTTCAAAAATCAGCTTGTGACGTATGGTACGTCAAGCTGCTAAGCGTGTGGATGGGCGTTTTTTTTTTACAAGGTTAAACCGCTCAAGTTGTACACCCGTTCTTCGGGATGGGCATGAAGGGAAAGCTAAGGGATAGGCGAGAGAAGGTGAGGGCTAAGTGATTTATTTTTATTTATTATTATTATTATTATTATTATTATTATTATTATTATTATTATTATTATTATCATTATTATTATTTTCAGTACATTTTATTTTGGGGTTTGCATTGATTCATGTAGTTGGGTTTTCATATTCTTTATTTCTTTATTTATTCAGGACATCCATTTCATATATCGTACTCTTCAAATATGGAAGGCATCATTTAGGTATCTATTAGCGGCGAGAAATTGAAGCTAGGAGTTCATCCACGGGATAATGAGATGATAGATGAATGCAGTGCAATTAGACAAGACAAACACAGGGAAGATGATTAGTAGAGACAAAGCAGGGTTAGCTTCTGTTCTGTGGGAACTCAGAACCAATGAGCACAGATGAACCTCTGGAACCACAATGATGAGTACTAGTGCAAAGATGAATAGATGTGCCGTGATAGATGGTCAGGTTGGTAGATGGCAAAATCTTGTTTAGTAGGATCGTTGTCATCAAGGGTATTGGAGTACATTGTGAGAAGATGTTGAAGAGGGGTATCAAGATATTGAGAAGGTGTGTCTAGCAGGATGTCTATATGAATGACGTCAAGAATAAGGGGATTACCTGATTGAATGCCTTTGGTGATATATTGGGAGCGGGTTTGTTCGAGATGTTAAAGAATGGTAGGAAAAGTAATTCTCTCGTAGAGTAGTGCGGTAGGGGACGGAAGGCGAATGCGAAAAGCGAGTCGAAAAGCGTGGCATTCAATGATTTCTAGTCGTTGATACAGTTGTGGTGGGGCAGATATCCATGCAGTATGGCCATGAGTGAGTGCCGGTCGGAGAAACGATTTGTATGTTGTAAGAACAGTTTGTATGGAGACCCCATGAGGTACCTACTAAGCTTTTCAGTAAAGCTGGTCGTTTAGTGGCTTGAGTTTGGATCTTCTGCAAATGGGGCTTCCAAGTCAATTTACTATCGAAGATAACTCCGAGATATTTAACATGGGAAGTTGGTAATAGGGGAGTGCCTTGAACTGAAAGACGAAGCAAGTTAGGATTTCTACGGATTTTGGAAGGACGTTTTTGAATAATGAGGGTTTGGGTTTTTGAGGCATTGACGGAAAGTTTCCATATGTCACACCAGTTGATAAAAGCATTTATGGCTGGTTGTAGAGTGCGATTAATAAGTTGAATAAATTTTTCAAGAGTCAAAAAAGCGGTATCGTCCGCATATTGAAATAAGTGAATATTCGCCGGTAGGGGTGGCATATCTATTACATAAAGTATATACAGTAACGAGGAGAGAACAGAGCCTTGAGGTACTCCACTGTGTAGGAATATAGGATGAGATATGGTAAAATTTATAAGGATATATGCGAGTCTATTGGCAAGGAAGGAGTATAAAGCGGATATAGCTAGTGGGTAAGTGACATTTGTGAAGTTTATAAAGCAACCCTTGATGCCATACTCTATCAAACGCTTTTTCTAGGTCGAAGATGGGTCAGAAGAATTATAATGATTGGTGATGGTGTTACTTAGGCGAAGTAATTGATCATTCAGACTAATGCCAGGGCGAAAGCCTGCTTGGTGAGTAGGAATGAGATTACGATCTGTGAGATGAGCATGGAGACGTGTAACAAGAATTTTTTTCAAAAAAATTACTAAGGCAAGAGGTCAGTTGGATGGGCCTATATGAGGAAACATCACGAATTGGTTTGTCGGGTTTAAGGAAGAGAAGGACCTTGGAGACTTTCCAATCAGGTGGATAAAGGCCTGTGCGTAATATGAAGGCGTAGATAGATGCTAGGAGCTGTAGAAGTACTGGGGGAGCCGCCTTGATGAGCTTATACGTGATAGAGTCAAAGCCCGGAGCTGTTCAGCGTTTTCGATGGATGATCGCTTGGATATCTGCCGGAAAAATTTCAGAGGTTAGGTTATTATCAGGTTCCACAATATGTGTACAATCAGGTTGGAGAAATCGGTTATGTGGGTCACAAAATCGTGCTATGCGAAGATAAATTGTTCTATTAACCAGTTGAGGTGGTGGAGTGAATATTTACTGAAAATAAGTTGCGAAAGCATTTGCTTTCTCGAGATCGGTGTGAAGAGGACGGGTATTGAGCATGATAGGGTAAGTAGTCTTTGGAATTTTCCAGTAAGTAATTTTAATTTTTGCCAATATTGAGTAGGATTGGATTTAATGGAGAGAGAATTACAGGCTCGCGTCCACTGTCGGCGCTTATAGGCAGAGAGATAATTAGAGACCATTCTGTTCCATTGTAGATGGAGGCGAAGTACGTCAGGATTTCGAGTTCGTTGATAGTCCCTAAAGGCTTGTCGTGATGCAGTGATAATTTGTCGATATTGAGGTGGTACAGGCGGTTTATGGGAGAAACGCATCTTAACAGGTATATGGTCATGAGCTGCTTGTAAGATTGTCTCTTGAATTTTGTCAGTAAGATGGTAAAGATCCTGTTCAGAAGTAGGAGCAGGTACGGAATGCAGTACTGTGGTAATATCTGATTGGTAAGCGTTCCAGTCAGCATGCTGATAGTCATAGTATTTGATAGGCTCAATCTGTCGTGTGGGTTGTATAGGTGAGGTGATATCGATCAAAATTGGAGCGTGATCACTGCCAAAAGGCGGGAGAACACGTAGGTTTGCGATATTGAACGTGGTAGAGGTTATGATGACATCAGGGGTTGTATCGCTGATTGGTCTTGAGGCAGAAGGGAGATCTTTGATTTCAGCTGTCAGGTGATTTTGGACATAGGTTATGAAGTGTGTACGTTCTCGATTCGACCGGCTATGGAAGTTGATATCCGACATAATGACGAAAGTGATTGTTGATGTAATGAAAGAAGTCATAGGGAATTGGATGTCCTGGACGAACATAGATAGTAGCTACTGTTATGGTTAGGAAGTAGATGGGAGCTTTTTTTGCTAGCCGTAGCTAGAACCCACCCAAAGGGTTACGCCCTTTATTTGGGATGTGAAGTTACGATTCACTTTGATTTGGGTGTATTGTCGAGGGGCAAGGAGGTTTTATATAATCTTTATTATAATTAAGTGCATTTAAGTACAGGTCATTATGGCCGTTAACCATAATCATCAGGATAGGACAGGAATACTGCGTAATTCATTATGATGTAAGTGATAGCAAAGCAATGATGCAGGATGAATCCATGAGGTGCTCTTGACAACACAACACAACATAAAGAGGATTAGAAAGACGAATGAAGGTTATGTTCTGTCCAGGGGCTACTCTGGACGCAATGAAGACGAGGGGGAGCCCTATTAGTATTGGGAGGTCACTGTGCAACATATGATGGAGTGATGTATGGGGGTGGAGTATCAACGAGAAAGTCTTCTAGGAGTAGTAAATCTGGACTATTGGGCGGAAGAACATGATGATACAGAGTAAATAGTAGGGAGAGTGGAGAATGTCGGAGAGGAACAGAGGGCTTACGAAGAGTGGCTTCGTGGTGCATTGCATCAAAGAGTAGTGAATGGTGGGTCTGGAATCGCTTCGTAACGTACCTGAGCCTGAGATCTTCGAGATGATAGAGTATGTGCCGAAAAGGCGTTCTTTCGTATAAGTCTCTGGTGGGGCTTGGTAATTTAATTCGAAATGCAAGGCGTAGGGCGTGTCGCTCAAGAATCTAGAGGCGGCGGTAATAAGACTCAGGTGCGGAGAGCCAAGCTGTAAAACCATAAGTTAAAACGGGTCGTAGAAAAGCTTTATATGTGTTTAGAAGAATGTGAGATTTCAAACCCCAGGTTGTCCCAGTGAGGCGACGGAGTAGGTTCAGGCGGTTAGTAGCTTTGAGAATTATACCTTTGAGGTGAGCAGACCATCTGAGATGAAAGTCAAATGTAATACCGAGATACGTTACCGTGGGACTAGCAGCGAGGGGTGTACCGTCAATCGTGACGTGGAGGTTCGATGGATTTTGATGGACACGACTGCGTTTGCCTAGTGGCAGAAAGACTACTAGATGGGAGCCGTTGTTTCTTGCCAATATTCAATTTCTTATTATATTCCCCTCGAGTACTTGAAACTTCTACGTTTTTATGTAAATAAATTAGAGATAAAGAGGGCCCCTTAGCAAGAAAGCTCGCCCCCTTGAGTGATGCACCAACCTATATCTACGTGCACCTCCTACATGCAGTTAGAGATCTAAAGCAGCATGTCGTCTGTGGTGTCGCGCCGCGGTTTTTATCCTTAGAAATTTACCGGACAGTGTGTGTTAGAGAAAGAAAGAAGAGTAAAATAGAAGATAGGAAAGCGCGTGAAGAATTTTTCACCTCACCATTGGCTTGGGTAGTAGGAGGAAAAACCCGGAAACACATGGAGTCCAGGAACACCCCCTTTATCGGTCATGCACATGCTCAAGTTATTTACATGGTAAACCACACTAAGAAGGGGTGGGAAAAACCCATGTAAAAGCATAATTTACTGTCTGTATTAATTTAACTTCTATAAAGCTAGGTGTGAATTTAATTGTTAGTTGTCTGTAGTGTGGTGGGTAAGTTTGGTTAGTGGGACAATTTTGTTATTTTTTGGCATGCAATGTATGGCATCTTCTGCTCCTTCACCCGGATGCCGCCTGGTTTTTGGTGCCCTCAGCCGTCTTCTTTCTCTCCCTCCTTGGCTTTTGTACGATGTACTGTGGGTCCGGAATGTATGTAAGTCCATTTGAGATTGAGATGGGCTGCAGGTGTGCGTTCATTATTGTCTTCGTGGCTTCCATTATTGCTCTTGTTGCTCTGTTCATGTGATCATGGTTGATGGTGTTAGTGAGTATGCTGGTTACCCACACTATTATCTTGTCTGTTGCTGTCTTGATGGCTTCATTAACATAAAGTTTGATATGTTCTGGTACTTCGTCTGTTGTCTTCTGTTCAGGTTCTATTGCTGTGTTCTGGTTGGTTTGAGGTAGTGTCTTCTGCGGTTGTTTCTGGTCGCTGCTGTTTTTTGTTTGAGTCCGTTGATAAAGTATTCTTGTGGGTGGGTGTACTTCTGCCTGACGGGGTGACTTTGGGCAGTTACCACTTCCGGTTCTATGCCCCTCAGTGGCACACGTCGCACAGAAGTTCTTGTTGATAGACGTGCTGCATGGATGGTTATGTGCTTTTGCACATCGGAAACAGACTCTTGGTGTGTTGCATTGCTGGCGCCGATGTCCATATTGATAGCAGTTCCAGCATGGTTCTGGTCTGGCCTGCACTCTTGATGCTTCAACTCTATGGTGAACACCTTTGATATGTACTCCATGCGTAATGAGAAAATGAGCCTGTTCTGGTTTTGTGGTGAACATCCGTAACAGTGGGAGTGGTCCTTTCTCTCCTTGTATTCTTATTATGTTGGATAATACTATGTTCTGGTTACGTAGGTCGTTTTTGACATCATCTATCTGTTCGTCAATTGGTATCCCTTTTATTACACATGTGAATATTGGGGACGCCTTCTTCTCTCTGCCATCTGTGTCAGCTCTTCTTTTCTCTTTTAGGACTGGGCCTGATAAGGGCCGGTTCTTCTGTGTCTTCACTTCCTCTGGTACCGTGTTCTTCTCTTTCTGTTGTTCTCTCTTTCTGGTGTTCCTGGACTTTACTTCTTAACTTCTGGGTTTTTATGTAACAACCCAGAAAAATGTTTATACTTTATACATAGCAATCAGATAAAGTTTATAATGGAAGTTAAACTTTAAGTTTGCATTAAAATATCTGCAACAGATCTGTATTCTTTCGCAAAATAAGTAGGCTCAAATCTTCTGCCATCTGTGTTCACATTTGTGATTTATGCATAATTATCACAATTCGCTATGCCTCATGGTTTCCGAAACATGAGGAAATAAAGAGCGACATCATAGGTACGTGGGACTAGAATTCCAGACGGCACAATTTGAAAAATAATTAAGTTTGTCCTTTATTCAATGCGAATGCAAAACAGATGCTAACAACGCGAATACTACCTTGTCGCCGAAAGTTAAGAAGTCAGCGTCACGCGTTTTTTGAGAACAACTGAAAATCGAACGCGCGCTGGCTTTTTACTTCAATTTAAAGAAAAGCGTCGGCACGTTAAGCTTGGGTTGCGCTCACTAAAGCGTGCGATAAGCAAAAATAAGCTGTTGTGTATAACCGAAAGCGAAATAAAATCAAATAAAAGCGACAGGCAAGCTTGCGGCAAGCAAGCATGCTGTCTGGGGACTAATAGAGATTACTTCTTTTTCATTTCTATATCAAATTTGTACATCCCTCTATGATATATTTATGACTTTGGAATGGAATTTTTTTCAGCCACCTTTACCTTCCTTAGAGGTGCTCTAAGCTGCAAAATATATAGTAGTGTTATGTTTTGTTCCCACATATTACGCCGTACATATGAATTTAAAACTTTCTTTTTTACTGTTAATAATGAAGTGAAATCTTGGAGTTTTATGTCCCACGTTTTTGCCGGCTAGGCTAAAGGAGACGGTTACTGTTAATAAGCATGTAAAACAATGTTGGAATTAATGAATGCACCAAATGTTGGTTAATATTGCTGCTAAGCTTTTATTGTCAGAGACCAACAAATACATTATAAGGACGTATAAAATTCTGTTTGATATAATTACACTCAGTGTTGAAACATTATATTATTATAGATGGTTTGGCTATGGAGCACTTTATGACTGGTGACGCACTAGGTATATTGAAGAATGTCATTATCGGCCCTTTCGACTGTGTCTGATTAACTATCGTATTAAAGCAGTTGTTGATATCAGCGGAAAGGATCCCATAAATTGCCTTTTCTAGAATTTAAATTGTTACTGAAACATTCTTATATACGAAACCTGATAACTTACATCAGCTCTTTATAATATTGTAATATCTTCACGTGATCTGTATTTATAGACACCAACATTTGTCGTTTATTGGCAAATAACAACACGTAGTCTTCTACTACGACCGGAACAAAAAGCACACGACATGCATCATCCTCACAGTCAGGTTAGATGACAGAAGAGGAACAACACTAGCGCTACCGTTGACCAGCAGAAAATATCCAATTTTATATAAGATCTCCATCGACATCAGTTCCTGCTGGTTAATTCCCTTCTCTTAGCTTATCTTCAGCTCTGAGTGCTCTAACTTAACTCAAGCCTTTTAGCATACCTGCAGCTCTGAGGGCTCTAACTTAACCCAAGACTCTTAGCTTACCTGGAGCTCTTACGACTCTAACTTAACCCAAGACTCTTAGCTTACCTGGAGCTCTGAGGGCTCTAACTTAACCCAAGACTCTTAGCTTACCTGAAGCTCTTAGGATTCTAACTTAACCCAAGACTCTTAGCTTACCTAGAACTCTGAGAGCTCTAACTTAACCCAAGACTCTTAGCTTACCTGGAGCTCTGAGGGCTCTAACTTAACCCAAGACTCTTAGCTTACCTAAAAACTCTGAGAGCTCTAACTTAACCCAAGACTCTTAGCTTACCTGGAGCTCTGAGGGCTCTAACTTAACCCAAGACTCTTAGCTTACCTGAAGCTCTGAGGGCTCTAACTTAACCCAAGACTCTTAGCTTACCTGGAGCTCTGAGGGCTCTAACTTAACACAATACTCTTAGCTTACCTAAAAACTCTGAGGGCTCTAACTTAACCCAAGACTCTTAGCTTACCTGGAGCTCTGAAAGCTCTAACTTAACACAATACTCTTAGTGTGCCTGGAGCTTTGTAGTACCCTGACCGTAAGATTTTCTGCAGCCCTTTCGGGAACTGAAGCTATTGGAGTTCCGAGATATCCTAATCGCATCCACCTAGCTTGCTTGGAGTTCTGTAATTTCACTGCCAGCTTAGCTTACTTGGAGCTCTTCGAGACACGAAAATCTCCTTGTTTACCTGATGAATTGATAAATTTTAAACCCCTTTCACTTATCTTGCCTGGAGCTATGTGGAAATTCTTTCCTTGGCTGTCTGGGCCTTGGGATACCTATATTACTCAACCTGCTTAGAGAACTCTATGTTTTTCTTCGGAGCACACTGATAGTGACTTAATGTTATACTGGGAGCGCGGTGGCTCAGTGGTAGACTTTTCACCTCTGGTGCTTGGGGTCCCGGGTTCGATCCCAGCCTCCGCCAAGTGAACTTTGTGGTGGACAAACACCGTGCTCGTCGGTTTTCTCGGGGTTCTCCCGTTTCCTCCCACTTTCTTTATTCCACCATTTCACTCATCTCTCATTATCACCGTCTCCTTTAGCCTAACAGGCATAAGCTTGGGACGTAAAACTTACAGATGTCATTTCATTTTTTAATGTTATAATGCATATAACAGGAATCAGGTTATTTTACAAAATTGTTCCACTCAATATCACAAGATTTACTATCATTAAATATGATATGGTAAATTAACACTTTTGCAGTTCTTTAAATAGCCACTACAAAGACGTACAACTCATGCAATTGTCAAAGCTACTTAGATATATATAAAATTCCCATTTTAATAGTAATCCCAGTACTTGAAACGCAATTTAACTATTGCTTAATATACCCATCCATAGGATCAAGAGAAAAATAACATTCCGGTTCGATATCAACATTCGCAGATAAAAAAATAATGCTTTGTTTAAAAGGCAAAAGGAAAAGTTATTCTTAAATTTATATAAATAACTAAAGACGAGATCTTATTCTTAAATTTATATCAGTGGAAACACAAAAATGAAAATAAAAAGGGAATAGTAAACAAACTTCGCTTTTACAAGACAAGTTTTGAGAATGAGCATTGCAATGCTAGATTCATAATCATAGTATGTAATGAGTTTCTTTTCTTCAGGTGGAGCGCTTATATCTTCTTCGGCTGTTTTCAATTTCATCAAAGTAGATTTCATTCATTTATTTTATGGTAATTTTGTAATATCAGGTCAAATGAAAAAAAGGAAATCCTTGAGTTTTATGTACCAGTCTTATGCAGGGTAAGCAGAAGGAAACGGTGATGAAAAATAAGTGAAGTGGTGGAATTAAGAAAGTGGAAGAAAACGAAAGAACCCCGAGGAAATCCACTCACATGGTGTTTCTCCACCACAAAATACACTGTTTCGCAATCTGGGATCGAACCAAAGTGCCCATGCAGCAGATGTAAACGCTCTACCACTGAGCCATCGCAAACTCTAAATCTCTTGGAGGTCAAAATTAAAATTACACTGATTTATGTTTTGAAATTGACATTATAAAATCACGTATGCACCATTTTAATTGATGGCTTTAGCCATTTTCCTTCAACGAGCTAATCATATTGCATAAAAGGTTCTGTGGTTTCTGACAGAAATGTGATATGTGGTTTTCGGAGGCCTGTTATGAAACTAACTTAACATCATTCACTGAATTCTGAAGATATTAAAGAGTTAATTTAAGAAATATCTTGCAAACAATTGTTTAAATGATATTTTGACGGCACTAGGTTCGAGTTGAGTTGAGTTGATTTTGAGTTTAACGTCCCGTTCAGCAGCAAGACTACATGAGACGTGGATCTACTGATTAACGTGGACTCCGAACCACTTGAGCTCCAGTCAGGAATCGAATCCGGGTTTGCCGCGTCAAAGGCGCGTTCGCTAACCGCTTAGCTATAAACAAGCTCGGTACTAGGTTCGAGATATATGGTATAATCATTTCAACTTTCCATCTAATTTTTCCCAATTTCTGAAAGGTCCTTAAAGATGTATGATGTCTGGCGTTTTTAACGTGGTGTACGACATGCTTTCTGTTCTGGTTGTTTCTTTTGAAGTCCTTAGTTCATTTGAACAAAACGTATACAATACAGTTTCTATCGTATCGTTATGTCCGATAAGAGAAGATAATCATGCACGATACTCTTCCAATCCCTCCAAACGCATAGCACAACCTCTCTGAGTTCAGCATAATGTTAATCACAGACTGTGGAGCTCCTCCTCGCTTAGACCAGGAACTTCGTCACACATAGGTTATCTTATTTCCATTATTCATTTTCAACGACTCCTAAAATGCCTCAAGTTCAGTACCTTTTAGTACAGACTCGAAGATGGAAATTCTATCGAGTAAATGCTTTGGAGTCAGATCATGTGGGACTGAAACATCGAATTTTCGATTCTAGTTAGGTTTCCCTGATAAATGTGTATTTCATTGACAATGACTGTTTACGTGCTGGCTTTGCTCGACTTTTTCCAGAAAATAAGCCAGTTTTTCTGTAATTGGTCTTCTATTGGGAGGAGTATCGTAGATATTAAAATTTCCAGAACTTGAGCGACTAAAATACCGTCTGGTTGTTGCTTTCCAAAATATATCTTCAACTAACAGCCGTTAACACTAGAATGCCCGGTGGGGTCAATTTGACTCCTCAGTAAACCGTTTATCCCAAATTTCTTTCTATGATAGTTACAACAAAATCCTTCAGTGAATTTTAATAATTTTCACTGTCATAAACATATAACTAAATATTTGGCGTATTTTTTTGCTTCATTTACATTAAATACCCAATGGAGTCATTTTCTCTCCTTTCCATAATTATAGTAGCAATATGCATTGAAATACTTACAGTTGATAGGACTGTATAAAAGTTATCATATTTATCTAATGAAATGCCCCATAGTGCGGTGCCTTATTGGTAGAACACTCGCTTATGGTTTATGAAGTCCCTGTTTCGATCCCAGAACACTGATGAAGTAGGCTTTGAGGCAGATAGACACCGTGAGCGTGGATTTTCTTGGTATTCGCCCGTTTTCTTTACTTAACACCATCTCATCACCACGGTTTCCCTGAGCCCCAGTATATAAGCGTGGAAAGTTAAATGACGTGTTACTTCTAATTCTAAGATTTGAGACTCTAAATCTTGTGCGTAGATCCATTATGTCTAAACGGTTGGCGTACGCGCCTTTGGCGTGGGAGATCCGGAATCGATTCCCGCCGGGATCTCATGTGGTTTGGATTTCACGTTAATGAATAGGTCAACGTCTCATATAGCCTTGCTACTGAAGGGTACATTAAACTCAAAATCAACTCAACTCAGCGCTATGTTGTGTGAAAAACACTTAATGTCATGTGTACTATCTGATGAAACAAATATATCTGTTACATAAGTCAGTAAGTATTCGCGAAAGTGTAACTATAAAATATAAATAAAAATGACTAATTATATTTATTAGTTTTAAATTACAATTCCAAATTATACCAACTTTACAACATTAACATTTTATAAATTTTCTAATATGATTAATTTGAGAGCAATATTGACAGTTTTCTTTTTCTTTATTCTTTTTTTTTTTTTTTTTTTTTTTACAGTGAAACCAGTACAGCTAACGTTTCTAATGAAAATCGTGCGAGATCCCCAAATTGAAGAAATCAAGCAGGTACAACGTGTTATTTAAAATATTATAGTCGTATTAGAATTTATACTTACTACTAGCATCAATTACTCACTTCGCTGAGTTGAAATAAAAAAAAGTTTAAATGTACAACTCCTTGTGTCATGTGTCTGGTAGAAATTACAGTAAAATTTAATGTTGCTATTGTAGGCTGAATTTGCATTTAAACGCCATCGGAGGTGTCACTGTTCATCTCAGCGACCCCGAAACCTTTGGGTTCGACACTAATATAGATCAATTTTGATAATATTTATATACCACTTATCTTCATTCCCAAAGGTATCTCAACGACCCCAAAAACTATAAATTCGCCGCTAGTATCGGTCATTTCCGATGATCTCATATATATATATATATATATATATATATATATATATATATATATATATCTTCCTCCCGCTTCTACAAAGTGAATAGATAAAAGCTATTCAAGGCCCGAGCCTGATCTATGTTGAACATTTGATCGAGATCGGTTGCGTGGTTCAAAAGTTAAGTTTTGTTCATATATATATATATATATATATATATATATATATATATATATATATATATATATATACATACCCTCCCCTCCACTTCCCCTAAGTTCTACCGTCAAAGTGATATAATAAAAACCGCCCCAGGTTCGATCATCATCTATACTGAAAATTTAAGATCGGTAGGGTGGTTTAAGAGTGATTAAGTCACAAAGACAGTCACTTTTATTTTTATTTTTTATTTATTTTTGATATATATCTTCCTCTTTCCCTGCCCTACGTTGCTCCAGCAATGTAAAATAATAATAATAATAATAATAATAATAATAATAATAATAATAATAATAATAATAATAATAATAATAATAATAATAATAATAATAATAAAACATCCCAGGTTCGAAATCAGTATTGTGGTTCAAGAGATTAGGAGTCAGAAACATAGTTACTTTCATTTTTATAATATAAATAAGTGCAAAAGTAGAACTATAAATGATAAATGCTAATTGTATACGCGAAATTGTATTCCTTGCTGGTCTAGCCCTTTCCGGATCTTGGTTTTTTGGGCTATTTTTTAGACTTTCAGTCAAGAAATCTGATAAATAGTACTTGGTATACTGTATGTTTCAAGTTTCTATCTTGAATACTAAGGGCGGGAGAAATTTTATCAAGAATTCCCACAATGCCCCAAATTACCACAAAACACTATGATCTCAGGGAAAAAATTTCCTGAGACATCCCTACTTTCCCTATTGTCATTTGTCGCCCATATTCTCTTCTGAATAGAACTGCTTTTCAGGCGGTACCATTCACATGTCTCCATCATGTATATAAGGCGGGAAATTCTCAAAAAAGGGATTTTTGGTCTAAATTTCCCTTTTTTCAACTTTTAGCCCCTCTGGACCCCCCAGTTTTAACGCAGAAATCTGAAAAAAAATCTGTTAAATACTACTACGTGGACTGAATGTTTGTGCACAATTTCAATGTTCTAGGTGCAAAAATAAGCCCCCCAAAAATTCAGAAAATGCCCCATATTACTCTATACAGAAGTATATTTTGAAAAAATTCACTGAGACGTCCCTAATTACCATAGAATAATAATTCGACCGTTATTCTCTTCAGAACGGAACTGCCTTTCATACAGTATGACTCACGTGTCTCCATCGTGTATGTGAGGGGGGAAAATCGTGAAAAACGGGATTTTTGGTCTAAAAATCCCTTCTTTCAACTTTTTTTCCCTCTGGACCCCCCTGTTTTAATCCAGAGATCTTAAAAAATCTGATAAATACTACTAGGTGGGCTAAATGTTTGTGCACAATTTCAATCTTCTAGGTGCAAAAGTAAGCCCGCTAAAAAAAATATACCGACCATGTCCCATTTTTCCCTATATAGAAGTATATTTTTTAAAAATTTTCTGAGACATCCCTAATTACCCTAGGATAATGATTCGACCGTCATTCTCTTCAGAATGGAACTGCCTTTCAGACGGTATGACTCACGTGTCCCCATGAAGTATGTGAGGGGGTAAAAGTTTGAAAAACGGGATTTTTGGGGTAAAAATATCCCTTTTTTCAACCCTTTGCCCCTCTGGTTCCCCCCTGTTTCAACTCACAAACCTAAAAATCATCTGGTAAATACTATTCGGTGGACTGAATGTTTGTGCAAAATTTCAATCTTCTACGTGCAAAAATAAGCCCGCCAAAAAATATTGAACATAGTCTTAGTAAATGAAAAAATAAATTTTAGACTTATGACGTCATCACCTCCTATGTCTGGAAGCAGGAAGGTCTGAAACTATACGTAATGTCTTTTACAATGCCTCTGGACTTGAAAAACAAAACAAATAAAACCGGACCAAAAAGCTCAAATAGAAGAGAAATAACGCAATGTACCATGAAAAACGCGTATGGTACAAATTGTACCATAGGATTCCCAAAGGGCTAGTGGCAAGTGGTGCCTGTGATGTACGTGGTCATGGGTTCGATTCCAGGTGGAAGAGAACGAAAAATATTTTCATTAGTTATCTTTTGAAATAGCATTAGTATTGCTTCAACTTTTGTGTGTTTTCTCGACCTTTACAATACGTTCAGCGACCTTAATAACTAGTTTCTTGTACCCTTTTCAAAACTCATTCTGTACCATTTAGCTTTCTTTTGTTGTAACTACCGTCGAGAATACTGCAGAGAGAACAAAATACAAGAGAGAATGAAATACTATACAGGTATATGAAACAAAATAAATGGAATGTGTAATAATAATAATAATAATAATAATAATAATAATAATAATAATAATAATAATAATAATAATAATAATAATAATAATGAGAATAACAAGGCTACGATTTCTCACGATGGATAAAAATTCGCGTGATCCCTTTCACTTTGCCAAAGTCATTTTTTGTGGAACACTGATGTATGTGATTATGTCGGAAAACTAATGGATTTTGTTTTTCATCTCAGAGAACAATTGCTCCATATATTGAACCAACAGATCATCGGAAAACTCGATATCTGCTCAACAAAACGAGATCACAATCATGAGAACCGATTAACTGAGTGTCAAGTTATAGCAAGAAATGTGAGTGGTGTCATCTCGTCATAAAAACACGATGGAGCAAAGAGCGAATATTAAATTTTGTTTCAAGCTAGGGAAAACATTTACACAGCCATACGAAATGAAACAAGTATATAGTGATGAGTGCTTATCTTGTACATGTGTGTTCAAGTGGTATACGCAATTCCGCGACGGTCTTGAGTCCGTGGAAGACGACCCAATGCCAGGCAGACCGAAAAACAAAAATCACGATGATTTTGTGGAACAAGTGCGTGAAATGGTCGCCCCCAATGAAAATTCGACTGTGAGATGGATGTTCAAGGAATTAAATACGACTAAAGACATGGTTATGAAATTTTGACAAAGGAGTTAAAGAAACGAAAAATCTGTACTCAATTTGTTCCGCACATCTTAAGTGACGACCAAAACCTTGCTCGCGTTGAACATTACAAGGACCTGATTAAAACAGTCAGATGGAACGTAATGATGCTGGAATCGATTGTAACTGGTGACTGGTGAGACTTAGTGCTTTAAGTACGACAAGCAAACGAAACGCCTAAGTGCTAGGTGGAAGTTTCCAGGTTCTACGAAAGTGAGAAAGTGGCGTTTACAAAAGTCATGTGAGAAGACTACGTTGATTTCCTTTCACGACTCCAAAGGTATTATACTTCGGAAATTCGTTCCACAGGGTCAAATTGTTAATGGTTAATATTATCTGGGTGTCGTGGAGCGCTTGTTGAAGCGAATCGTTCACATAAGGCCCAAGTATCGAGCGTCAGATAGTTTGTCATTATTGCAGGACAATGCACCATGTCACAGAACAGTCGCAGTTCGTGACTTTTTGGCTAAAACACAAATTTGCACATCCTCCACCCTCCATATTCGCCTCATTTATCGCCGTGAGATTATTTCCTATTCCTGAAATTATAATAAATTAGACATGAAAGGAACAGCTTATGATAATGTTACCCACGTCCAGTCTGCCGAGTCGAGAGTCATTGTGGCGTTTCCAAAAAGGACATTAAAAACTATGCTAGTACTGGTTGAGTGTGCCCAGCGGTGTGTTGATGCAGCAGGGATGTATTTTGAATAAGAAGAAGCAGAATTTGGTAAAATACCTAATTCGTTTTATTTAAGTTTAAATGTTTCGTTATTTTTTTCGACATATTGTGTATTTCTTTATTTCTTGCATCGTTCCCCATAGTTGAAATCGTAGTAACCAGTAAGTTTGCGGTGATCCTGGTATATAAAGAATACGAGATTGAGGTTTGCAAATTTTGTAGTTCTTTTTTATGGCAAAATATCAAGAAGTTATTTTTATAGACACACGAGGCTCTTAGTGGAGAAAAAAAACTTACTAGAAGATAATAACGAACTATACAATTTTAATTCGAAATGAAGATCACATTGACTCTAGCTTTTTACTGATGAACTCTAATAAGTTTTATTCATTTGTTCTTACAACAATAATGTTAACTGGTGTCTTTCCAGGAAATTATTATGGATGTCAATCTTTTCCTTATTTGGTTCGATCATCGTTTAACTGTGAGAAGAAATGTAACCTTTATAAAGTTACCGCAATATATTGTTGACCAATTATGGCTTCCAGAAGTTTCATTTTCACCAATCAAAAGTATGAGATTTGTTCAGAAATTACCGAGAGTAGCAATATATAGAGACATGCAGTTGGGGTATATAACTAGGTAAGAAAAAAAAGAGGATATACGTACATGTAAACACTATCAAAGAACTTATCTCTTATACGAAGAGACTCCTCTTCGACCTCAACCATTTAAGTTCCATTTAGCACATTGCGTCTGTGATTTTATGGGGTTATTAAATTTCACTACCTTTCTTATTACATATAAGGAGCATTCATTTAATTCGTAGTCACCCCTGAAATAAATGGAATTCGTGCAAAACGTCTAACAACGCTTATACCGGCTTCTAGCGGGTTCTTTAAAGGTTCGATAAATGGCGGCACGATAGTTATCGCATTAACGGTAAAAAGGGAGGTCGAGCTGCAAAGAAGGACAGTTGTGAGTCAGCGTCGTCCAAATACCAGCGTTTCCCAACCTTTTTCAACTTGCGGCACACTACAGGTGTAATTTGAATTCTCGCGGCACACCAGTATTATATATATATATATATATATATATATATATATATATATATATATATATATATATATATATATATATAATTACTGTTATTATTTGTAAATATAAAATACCTTGGTGGTATTTTTCTGTGATTATTGATCTCCTTCTAACAGAGAAGAAAGCTCCATCACTGGTTTTCCCCATTGGTAAATCATTATGCTTATTTTTCATTCTAATTTTAAAATAGAAAACAATTGCAATGAAATATAGAACTCGGGTGGTTAAAAATCCAACTTTCTCTTTCAAAAACTGTATCTAACCTATCACTAAAAAGGATGATCACTAAATAACGAACAAATAAACAAATCTCCTGTACCTTTAAAACACAAATGTAGGTAATTTGTATGCATGTTTGCTTTGTTGAATTTACTGAATGATATGTTAAAATTTGAAGTTACGAAATAGCCTGCAATAATAAAGAAGCAATAATGGTCATGACAATGATAAATACGTTTTTCAACATTAAAAATGTACAGAAAAGTAACACAGTATGAAACTTAAAATTGTAGATTTATAGTAGCGGTTCATAGTAATGTGAAATACAAATATACATTTTTCCCTATGTCTTGCAATTTGGTTCCTATAGAATTAATAATTTGTTTCGATTTCCTCGCGGCACACCGGTTGGGAAACGCTGAAATATACAGTAGTGTGTTCTCAGTCGAGAAACAAAATAAGCTGGTTCGCGGAAAATGGAGGCCGATGAAGTGGAGCAGTGTACGGCTATACGGTTTCTTACCGCCGAAGGTGTCAGCGCAGGGCAATGCATAGACGAATGGTTGGGTTTATGGACAGCATGCATTGTCATTGCCAGCAGTCATCAAATGGCGCAAGACGTTTGCACAGGGTCGAAAGACGCTTAAAGACGACGTTCGCCCAGGGCAACCCGTAGTGGCGACGCCACAAATTACTGCGCGAGTGGACGAGATCATCCACCAGAACCGGAGAAAGACAGTGAAGGAGGTGGCGACGGAAGTGGGCATCAGTGTTGGATTGGCCCACTTCATAATCACCCGCACGCTTCATTTTTGCAAAGTTTGTGCACAGTGGGAGCCCCACACCCTTACCGACGCTGAAGAAATGGAAAGTATGGAGACCTGGCAGTTGCACCTGGACAGGTTCGAAGCTGAAGGTGAGGCATTCCTGGAAAAAATCATCACAGCGGTGGTGCTATCACTACGACACGGAAAGCAAACGCCAAAGTCGCAGTGGTATCACCCCACCTCTCCCCCTCCAAAGACGTCCAACTCTATTTGAACCTCAGCGGGAAAGGTCTTAGCCTCCGTGTTCTTCGATATTTGAGGACTACTGTACACGAAATTTTTGGAGCACGGACAGATAGTGAACGCCGCCCGATACTTGGACACGTTGCACAATCTCCGCAAGTACATAAACTCAAAACGCCCAGGGAAACTGTCGGCAGGTATGATTTTGCTACATGACAATGCGCGGCCGCATACGGCGAACATAACGCAGAATACTTTGACGAAGTTTAAGTGGAGGTTCTCCGTCACCAGCCCTAGAGTCCCGATCTATTCCCTTGCAATTTTTACCTGTTTGTGGCACTGAAAAAAGCTCTACTTGGACACCGTTTCCATTTCCGGAGGTGACGTCGTGGCTTCACCGGCAGCCCAAGGCCTTCTACCAAAAAGTCATTCAGCGGCTCGTGTCACAGTGTACAAAGTGCCTCGCCTACTTTTAAGGTAGGTGAAAAATTTCTCATACTTGTACTGGGTGACTACGAATTAAATGCATGTTCCTTATATATTGTTGACAATGCTATTCGTTGACCAAGTGTGTTTGTTTCCTTCAGGAAACATGAAACCAGCACACGAAATGACTATGAAGACTTAGGAATTAGAAATGATATACAAGGTGTTTCAAAAGTTCTTCGCCAAAGGGTTACGGGTACACCTTTTGGATGATGGTTCGCGGACGGCCGTCATCGTGAATTTCAATTATTATTTCAAAAGATAGGTGGGTCATGTGATACATGATCTTAGGCTGAAATTTGCTCGGGATGTCCAATCTGAAATCAGATTTCATATGTATATCTTTCTTTGGTAAGAAGTTATGGACAATGATAATTGTTAACCTGTTACACAATGTGCTCCACAAGTGCTTCCACATCTGACACACGGTGACGTTGTGGATGGCACTGACTCAAATCGGCTGCTGCAGCATAGGTACTTCTCCCACCATACAGTTTGGCGATCTGAATGCGTTCCTCAGTTGTTGAGGGCATGGTTCACTACCTATAAAAGGAGGAATAATCACTGAATAAAGAGAAATAACCTCTCGCCAAGTAAAGATACATGAATTTTGATTTCAGTTTTGACATCCTGAGAATATTCTAGTCTACGATCATGTATCACATGATCACCTATCATTTAAAAAAATGAAATTCAAGTTGGTGGTTGTTCGCTAAGCATCATCCAAAAGCTTTGCCGCTAGTCCTATTGTAAATTTCCTACATCAAATCCAGTGTAATTACATCCGTACGGATTTTAAATGAAGTGGTAAGGTACTTTTGAAACACCCTATATTTCAGGGCGTTCGATATCTATGGCCATTTTAGCTCATCACGTATGTGGGATGATATTCGTTGGTAATCACTCTACCCGGATAAGTCTTTAAGAAAGAAAAGAAGGAAGAAGGCGACCTGGGACCGTGCATCTTAAGCACCATCTAGGAATTTTCCTGATGTAACTGAGGGAAACTAAGGAATAACCTCATTCAGAATGCCTGGCATGAAAGAACTTTTGGATCTTTCCACCGGGAACCTAATCAGGGACGATTGAATAATTAATACTATTGAATTAAATATTAAACTTTGGTACAGAAAAGAACCAATCTAGCTATAAACCTATATGGGGGGACCTGTGTTCTAGATCCTTCCCAGTTATTTATGATATGCTCGGAAGGTTATATACTTGTTGCTGAATTAACAAACAAGTAACACACTAAAGTGATAGTCACTTGGGTTGTTTCAATACTACATTTTTTACAGCGTACAAAAACATTTCAAAAAACAAGGAATACTAAATGGAATCTAAAAAAAAAATTCTATCAAATATGGCTAGCAAAAGGAGTTTTTTCCCCTTATTTTCCAATAATAATATGTAATCAAATTTACTGTAAGGGGCGTATTAATACTTCAAGGTGAGTGTTGGGGTCTCGAAACAAATTATGTCTTGAGAAAATGTTGATATCCCAAAGAGTATTTGGAACTTTTATCAAAATTTTCATAATATTAATGTTAATAATATTTCTTATAAATTGCAAAATTCTTAAAATTAACGTTTGCTTTTTCAGAATTTGCTTATAAAAAAAATTAGTCCAGAATGTTTTAGTAATTCTTGCGTTACAAGTATATGACAAAAAATTACAGAAATGTATTACAAACGGGTGATTTGATACTTAATTTAATTGCCATTAAATGTAGCACAACTATGAGTTACGTTGTTATTACTACTAGTAATCATATGTACGTATTAATTATGTACGTATTAATTAACGCTATTTTAATTGTTTCATTCAGCTGTTCATTGGAACTTGTGTGTGAAATGGATTTCAACTTATACCCTTTAGATGTGCAGCTTTGCAAATGGATAATTCGAGCAAGTATGTCTCAGTTTCTAAGATCTGAAGGCCTTGTAATATTTACTATATTACGTCGGTGTTTTAGCAAAGTGTCGCATTTTTTTAATGGATTGAGTTAGGTACTGCTCTCGGTACGAGGCGAATATGCAATGTGAATTACATATCATTCTAACAAGAGACCATTCTGATTTCTTGAATTCAATTGCTGAAAATGATTGCTAGCTCTGATTTCAGCACCAAAAGAAACAGAGAAAAAGAGGGTGTTTGGTAGCAGATGGTATATAAGGTAGGAGATATATCAGGGTAAAGTGCGAAGATAAAACGTGGAAAATGTCTAGAAATGCCATGTTAATTTTGAAACGAGTATAGGGATTGAGGTCAAATATTGGATATGAGGAATGCATGTAGAGCTCCACTGAATAGGCGTAATGTGAATCATAGGGGACATCTGAAAAGCCGCCAAAAGTTGAAAGTAGCCCAAGAAGAATATACGGAAAAGGGGCCGTGTGATATATGGCTCTTGGCGCACACCGTCTATTGAAATCAATAGTGGCCAATACAGTTTGAGACCTCAGTAACAGGAGGTGTTCCACGCTATGGTAATATATCTATACTGTCGTAAACATAACATGAATGAGGAATTAGAGACCCGGTAGTACAGTCCATGAGCACGTTGTATGCACGAGGGATAGAAAAAGATAGAATCGAATCCTGGAATATCTAGAAGAATCTTTGCAACGTGTGACGGAATGAGAAGTTGTTCCACTGAATTAATGCTGACGTGGTACCTTCCACAAAGACACCTGTTCCATTCAGCGTTCTGATTAATGACCCCCTTCAACACAAGGTGCCGCGTTACATAAAATTGGCTGTGAAAACACTGCTGATTGTAGTATTGCACAGAAGACAAGATATCGGACTGTCTCGTCTCGTTTTCAAGAGCCATATGTCACATGACCCCTTTCACGTATATTATTCTTGAGCTAATTCCAACATGGCGGCTTTCCAGATGTTCTCATTGATTCACATTCAGCGGAGATATACTGATATATTCCTCATATCCCATATTTGATATTTTCCCTTTACTAGACTCACAATTAACATAGGACGTTTTCGAAGTTCTATCCTCGCACTTTGACCTAATTTATTCCTTACCCTGTAGGTGGTCTGCCACTAAACGTCCTGCTTTTCACCGTTTCGTTTGGCGCTGAATAGCAGTGCTAGCAATCAGTTTCAGCAATTTAATTCACAAAATCAGAATGGTTTCTTGTAAGATTGTCAGGTTATTTGTAGCAAGTGATGTTGTGTATCTAATTTCTTTGTTCTATACGTCCCAATGTCAACTGGTACACCTAACATGACGATATTTGAACATCATGTACTTTACCTCTTAGTGGAAGAAATGCCTAATTCCATCCGTATCTCTTTTACAGTTAGTAACTTTTGCCAGAGCGTGGATGATTTGTTACCTGTTAATTCGCCTCACACTTAATCAGATTCAGACACGTCAAATTACTACTGAATGTAATCAATTGAATCCCCTAACAAAATCAATATGCTTAACTCGACTTTATTAGAAATTTTCCAAATAAATAAAATGGATTATTTTTGATTGCAAGGAAGTTAGAATGCACCAGAAAGCAAACTCGTATTATCATCAGATAAATTGTTTTAGACACTTTTCGCGAAATTCAATTATCCTTGATAGAACTTCAAGTAATTTTGATCACAATTTAAAAAAATATTTCTTGCTTCACGAATCAATTAGGGCACGTTCTGGAAATGAAATGTAGTGCAGCGACGCTGATGCGGATGAAATTGACAATGTTAAGAATGTGAAATTAGTCAAAGTTAAGACAATGTCATGACGTGCTGCGCTTGGTACATAGCAATAACGCATAATGAAAAAAATGTATGTATGAATGGCTCAATCGCTTTCGTGATGGCCAAAACAGCGTGGAATACATGCACGGTCAAACATGCCCGTGAACCTAGCAACGCATTGAGAACATTAACTAACTCTTAACCGAAAATCGTTGGATGATGGTGATTGTTGGCGATGACCACATGTGTCATATACGAATGCTTCTGCAATTGTAACGTAAAAGTTGCATAAGCTTAAATCGTGAGCAAACTTAGTACCTCAGACCTTGTCACCCGACGGGAATAATAATAATAATAATAATAATAATAATAATAATAAACAACGGGGTCTTGCGGATCAAGAAGACGGATTGTGACCCTACCTTCCCTGAATTAATCGTGAAATATGTGATGAATATGTGAAGCACGACTCAGAATCGAAAATGGAAAATATGTAGTTGCCCATAGAAATAAAAAGACATCAACTGAGAGAAGTGACGCACCTGTAGAATACTCATTTTATTTTATGAAACTTGTGGGGTTATTTATAAAGAATGCCTTCTAGAACATGCAACATTGAATACGTCTTGGACCGCCTTGTGAAGACAATGAGGCCTTTGTGTGAGCTCAGTATGGGCAAAATCAATCCTGTTGTCAGCTGCATGATAGTGCGCGTTTTCATACCATCATAATCAAGCAGCAGTTCGTGACATGTAAAAGTCTTGGCATAAGTAAACATCATTTATTCACCAGATTTTTTTCCTTACTGGCAATTTATGTTTTACCTGCTTGAAGAAATCATAAAAAGGACAACAGCGCTCGGACGTATCCAAAATATCATGCATTGTTAATGTTGAACTCATCCGCGTCTCACAGGCCATCTTTACATAAAAGTATGCGAGACTAATTCATGCGTCCTCAGATGTACATAGCCTTGGGAGGCAATCGTTTTGAAGAACAATAAGCTATGTTAATTACTACACGTATCAGCGTCCTAGCAAATCAATCATCAGATAAATCGTATCTACTGATCACAAGTTCTAATATGTGTATATACTGTGCTCTAAATAGTAGAATTACAAAGATTCTCCAACAGTAAAATATAAATCATAAAATTGCAAATATAGAATAGTATTGGATACTTTTGTTATGTTCAAGGTGAGTATAGAACATTGAAATCCAGTTGATATTGAAATCTTCAAATCTTAATCTAGGATTCTTATTTATACTTGATTTTCTGTTAATGCCAATTAGCACGATTTCAGTGCACAAGGAAATTAAGTCCATTGTGTTTTCATTTGGTTATTACATCTAAAGTTCCTTTCAGAACTTAAAAGATTCATGCCCAGATTTGTTTCAATAACTGTTATAATGTAAAAAAAAAAAAAAAAATTAAGCAGTGCTAACATTCCCATACATTTAAGGGTATCGAGCAAACTTTATGTCGTTTTTCCTCACAACTTTATTAATTTGACATGATTATCTTTTGCTCTAAATGCCTTAGCTGTAATTGTTTTTAGCGTTATCTATTCCCATGGTAGGGTTAATTATACAGGCGGCTACGTAAATGTGTCGCAATGTTTTCAGATCAGATTCCTCATATCAAAAGACGAAAACATTCATACGGACCTGTGCTAAAAAGTGAATGGTTTCGGAGCTGTACCGTTCACAAACCGTGAAATAAGTGAATTTTAGACCTTCATAGCTCCACTACTATGGGATCTATCGTAGTCGAATAAAGACATCATTGAAGAACTAGTACGTGAACTATCCAATGTCCATCTTTCAGAGCCTCCGGTACTTGCACAATCATTTTTAAAGAGGCTGTTTGGGAGTACTTGATCACTCTCCACCTCTCTCTCTAAACATTGAGGTGAAAGTACTGGGGCACAGTGGCGGCGTAAGGGCGGGGCGAGCGGTGCCTTCGCCCCGGGCCCCACTTTCTGGGGGCCCCCGACGATAGGTAAAAAAAATAATTAATAAGGAACTTTGTTAGCATGAGCCGTACAAGGGCTGTCAAGATTTACAATCCACACCTTTCTTAAAAGGAAACACAATTAATTGTCAATCAATATTACACCAAATGACGGATGAAACAACATAAATATCTGTCTAATAAAACTAATCAGTGCCGGATTTCCGTATAAGCTATACAAGCTATAAGCTTCGGACTTCACTCTCTTGGAGACCCGAAAGAAATTTAAAGAAAAAAAAAACTGAATGTAGATTAAAAATAAATAAAATAAAAGTTTCATTACCTTGGAGGCTCCCAGAGAAATTTAAAGGAAAAAGCTCTGAATATAGGTGAAAAATAAAGTAAACGTTTCACTTTCTTTGGACCCCCAAGAAAATCAAAGAAAAAAGTTGAATGTAGGTGAAAAATAAATAAAATAAAAGTTTTACTCTTTTGGGGCCCCAAAGAAATTTAAAGGAAAAAATGTATGTGGATTAAAATATGAATAAAATAAAAGTTTCACTTTGTTCAATAACCTCAGAAAAATTTAAAGGAAAAAGCTGTATAGATTAAAATATAATAAAAGAAAGTCAAAGTATATTGTGTTCTTTACATTCTAAGGTTTTATGATGCAAGGAATGGGGGCTCCATCTGCTAGCCTGCTTCCTAACACATCACTATTTATTTATTTATTCACATATCAGTTCAAGAGAAGGATAGAAAGAAGGGATGAACGTAATCCTTTATTAAGGTACTAGCATTCTGTTGCTAACTGAAAGCTCTTTGGTGCAGACGCTATAGTCGCAGATTCACTTGTTTTTCCCTGTCTTTTCCTTTTGACCTTTACAAGTCAAATTTTCAGCGAGCGAAATCCTTTTGCTTAGCGGTTTTCACATTTCTGCTCTTGTTTTTTGGTGTATGAATTTACATTTCAGCCCACAAATTTAGAATAAAAAAAAATTAGAATGAATCAATAAGAAAACAAGTGTTCAAATATTCAAAATACTTCAGCATTATATTTAATTTAACTCCTGATTGTTCTCATGTGGAACAGTTGTCACAAATCATTCGATTTATTGACATACAACGTGATTCTGTTCAAGTTCGGGAAGCATTTATTGATTTTATCTCTGTCAAAGGAAAGACTGCTGAGAATATTTCTGCTGAAATACTGAAGTAACTACAACGTGATAGGCTTGATATTAAGATTGCAGAGGCCAATCTTGTGATAAAATCAGCCTACAATGACCGGGCAATATTCTGGAGTTCAAACTTTGATGCGGAATACAAGTCTTTTCGCCATTTTCGTTCCTTGTAACAATAATTCATTGAACCTTGTGACTTACATGCTGCGCACGTTAACGTTCTGGCGAACACTTTGCAGCAATGGAACGTTTTTGGTATTCTTCTCTAGATCTGCTCACCGATGGAATGTGCTGCAAAATCTCCTAAAGATTGGCCTGAAACGTAAAACTGACACTAGATTGAGTTCAAAAGCAAAAGCTTTGAAGGCGCTTTCTAGTCAATTGGATGAAGTAATTGGTCTGTTGGAAGATCTCCGTGACACTTCGACTGAAACACTTGATACTAGAGGAGATGCTGGTCTTCTTCTTGCAAGCATCCAGTCATTTAACTTAATCGCTTTACTATATTTCTGGTTTGCAGATCTCTTATATATTGATCGGATCCAAAACTTCCTTCAATCTCAGGATGTGAGTTTCAATCAAACTCTTATTCAGTTACAAAGCCTGGTTGACACCATTGATACCTGGAGACTTGAGCTGGGCAAGGAAATCATATCTGCAGCTGAAGGAAGTTGCAGCGCATGGAACATAACTGTGGATACACACAGGGGAAAAAGATGCATGCCTGGAGAAGCAAAGAATGAACCCTTGACTGCACAGGCCAAAGTGACGCGCTATATCAATAAAATTCTAGATGAGATGAGACAACAAATGTATGATTATTTTACTCAGATGCATGACCTGAACGACAGATTTGTATTCCTGTGTTCTATGCCCAACTTTGTGCAGCAGCTAGATGATGAGAGCGAGGACAGGCTAAAAGCATGTTGCTCTGATTTGGCTCTTTTCTACCCGAATGACCTGGATGGGTTAGAATTATTTCAGGATTGTAAGGATATAATCCGTTCACTAAGGTGTGCTCAGAAAGCTAAAGAACAGCTTGACTTCTCCCCACAAGGCATCCTGAAATATGTATCTTCAATGGAGCTAGAAATTTACTAAAGTTTCCCAACCGCTCTTCAGATTTTGATAACACTGCACGTATCTGTCGCATCATGTGAAAGGTCTTTCAGCAAAATGAAATTAATAAAATCATATTTGCATTCCACAATGAGTCAAGAAAGATTCACGAATCTGGACATTCTTTCTATCGAAAATGAATTAGCATCCACTTTCGATTTTGATAATATAGTTGAGTCTTTCGCTGCTACCAAAGCAAGGAAGGTATCATTCTGAATGTTGGTGGAATAAAGACTAATATGGTAGTGGAACTACTGTAGAAAGTAGTTTCATGTTTCAAGTAAAGGCAATAAAAATACAAAAATACCAAAAGAGTAATAAAAAGCCGTTAAGATCTGTCAATTGACTGGTGATAGCTGGTAATGAAAAGTAGGATGGTATAACCCGTAGTAGAATTCTGTGCTTACATATTTAATCTATAATATATCTCCAATTATTCAATACATTCAGGATTTTTTGTTATAATATATTCTAATACTATGTTAGTAAGAGGAAATGGAAATAGTCATAAGCGACAGAATATAAATATGACTGAATTATTAAATACAAAATAATATAATCATAAAACAAGTATGAAATATGGAAACAATAGTAAAATAGACAAGCAGGAGAGAAATATTCTAGTGCTTAACTATTCATTGATACTTCAGTAAAAGTAGTGGGACTAAGTAGATCGTACATTATCACTGGAGAGAAACCTAGTGAAAGATAAATGAAGAAGACACGCAGGAGAAAAATCTATTCTAGCCATTATTTACTAACAGTTCGGTAAAAAAAAAAAGTGTTTAAGTTTTGTGTATTATCACTGGAGAGGAACCTAATGTTAAAGTGAATGGGGTTAATTGTAGAAGAAAAATCTAATCAAATAAAACCCATGTAGCGCAAATTCAGACAGGGAGAAACTATGAATAAACTGACTCATATGAGAAATTTCACAGAAGAAACACCAAAGGCGAGAATTAGTGATGACTCTTGCGCTCTTGGTCTTGCAGTTTTTGCAAGAGTCTTGCATGCAAGACCAAGACCAAGACCTTACCTGCAACACCAAGACCAAGACCAAGACTCTTGCGCAAGACTCTTGCACAAGTACCGGCTCAGTGGTAGAGCATTCATCTTTGATGCTGGGGTCCCTGATTCGATCCCAGCTTGCAACATGTGAGTTTTTTGGGGGGATAGAGACCGTGTGCGTAGGTTTTCTCGGGGTTTTCCCGTTTCCTCCTACTTTCTTCATTCCACCATTTCATTCACTTCTCATCATCCCCATCTCTCTTAGCCTCGGTGCATAATCATGGCACGTAAAACTAGATATTACATCATTTCAAAACATATTAGTGGTATTCTTCTTCCAAAACTAAAGAGAAATGTAGTATTGAACATCGGTAATTCCGTACATCATAGGTGCCGACTACATGAGTATGGCCTTGGCTCCAAGGATCAAGCATCCGTTAGAAATTTTTAATCTGTGCTCAAAAAATTTGTGTCTAAATGTATTATTAGGAGCATTACTTCCACTATTCCATCTAATTACAGTATGCGTTGATACTAGGATAGTATAGGTGTAGGATAAATACTGGATTCTTGATTGTTAAGTTTTCTTTGTTCTTAAGATTATGTTATTTCTTTAGTGGATTGTAGTGTTGGTTACACTTGTATCCCTAATCCTTTTTCTATCCTGTCCTTTGTTTAAAAATGAATAACAAAGAAAACAATATGCAATGATGGTCCTGGTCCAGTTTTATTTTTAGATACCAGTTTGAAGGCGGTTCTAAGTATTAAAAAATAGACAGGGATGCTGAGTGTCACCCCATTTGCTTAATATATATATATATATATATATATATATATATATATATATATATATATATATATATATATAAGATTAAAATGATCTAAACACACACATTAACGGGAAAGGGGAAGGAGTAAACAGAAAAAATGATTATGTGAATGAATGTCGAAAATAGAAGTGTATAAATCACGATTGTTCGAAAAGGGGCCCCGATTTACTTCACTGGCCCCGGGCCCCAGTTTGCCTTACGCCGCCACTGCTGGGGCATTCTTAAACATGGATATTTGGATAGTTTACATACCAGTTTCTCAGTGATGTCTTGACCAGACTAGGATAGGTCCCATAGTAGTGGAGCTATGAACTGTTTAAAGTTTACTTATTTCACCGCACCTTATAGTCCCGAAACTATCCAGTTTTCAGCACAAATCCATAGGAACTTTCCTTGTTATTTTGATATCGTGAATCTGTTCCCAAAATAAGCTTATTGTGACAAGTTTATATAACACTCTGTATACGTATATACGTTGTCTTACGATAGATTTGTTGCAGAAAACGCTCTAACAACTTCTTTATGGATCTTTTATACGTACAAGGAATTAACGTTGAATTGTTGATTATGATATCTGCTTTCCTTCTAATATTTGGTTTGCTGTTTTACCAAATGCATGTTTACAGTAGAACGAGTACTTAAGAATTAAGTTATATTTGTACTACATTGATTGCGATTATTATTTAGACTTATTCTAAATATTACAGATGAGCGGTACAAATATGTGAATTTGACGTGGCCTGGAGGTACAGGATTAAAAGTGAAGGGTGGTAACTGGAATGCAAGAGATATGGAGCTCCCTACTTTCAAATGCAGATTTAAAACCAGCTGGGGACTCGAAAGAGGAGGTGAGTAATAATGATGTATATATATATATATATATATATATACATATACAACAGTTTTAGGAACAATCCAAAAAATGGATTAAAAGATTGTCATCTCCGTTTTTGTATCAGAGGACACAAAATTTTTAAATTGCCCCTAAATGGTTTTTGCATTTTTCAGGAAATAAGCATATCATACTGAGTTAAGTAATAGTTTAGATTTGACTACCCTATATGTAGTTTTCCAAATATAAGTCCTACAAGAAAATTTTGATTGAAATATATTGGATCTTATGAGAAGACACAAAATTTTTGAACGACCCCTAGATCGAGTATTCGTATTTTCTATGGAATAAGCACATCATATTGACTTAAGTGATAGTTTGGATTTGGCTACACTACATGTAGTTCTCCAGATATAAGTCCTACAAAAAGTTCATTAAAATATAATGGATCTTTTTATCCTGAATTGGATCAGAGGCCACAAAATTTTTGAACGGTCTCTAGGTATGGTTTTCTTATTTCTTTTGGAATAAGTACATTATTCTGAGTTAAGTGATAGTTTGAGTTTGGCTACACTGTATGAGCTCTCCAGATATATGACATCCAAGAAAATGTTTGATTGAAATATATGGGATCTTTTGATGCATTTTTGGATAAGAGAGGAAAAAACAGAATGGCCCTAAAATCGAGTTTTCGTATTTCTTACGGAGTAAGTCCATCATACTGAGTTAAGTGATAGTTTGGCTTTGGATACAATATATGTAGTTCTCTACATATAAGGCCTACACGCAAAATTTTGATTGAAAGAAATTTGTTAGATCTTTCGATCCAAAAGAATAGTATACCAACATAGGTTACGGACGAACGCTAACTAAATTGTATTCCTGCAATTTTAATCTTTATTTAAGGGAATCCGTTATCTAAAACTTTCGACAATTACGGATACAGTTTTAGGATTATTAGGAAACGTCTATTTCTATTTTTTATAACAATGGGAAGATACTGGAATATATTTGGTTCTATTAATGTCAGGCTTCTAGTACCTTAGACTTTCCTTCTTGTTTGAACTCTGCTGTTTGATATTCATGACGTCATTGTTGAACTTAACTAAGTTCGATAACTTACCGTAGTTTGTGGCATAAAGATGGACAAAAAAGAGAAATAAACATTAATAGTACTATGAAAATATGATTCCAATGCAATCTCCATTATCAATAACAAATTTGTAGAAGCAATTAAGTAATCTCTACATGATAAAGAAGTATGCGAACTCGTGTAGAAATGGTGATACAGATAATTTCAACGATACATGTTAATACGCAACTGAGCTTCACATACTGTAGAGCTATAATACTTTTCGTGGTGAGAAATGCTACCGGAATCCCATACATTTAGCATCTGTAAAAGAAGCTACTTTAGTTAGGAGTGGAAAATATATTTGAAGATTTCACATGAATAACGGGACAAGCAGTATTGAGATTAAAGCTGGGATTTGAAGTGAGACGACAATATGTTTGTGGAAAAATAAGTTTTGGGTATTTCTTTAAGATTTCTGTTTTTATGAACTTGTATAGAACAACGTGGTATATGAATATTCTGTTCTAGGAGGTGTGCAAAATGAGCTGAAACCTTACAATTCCATCTTCTTCCATCTAAGATAGGTGCAAAATTATCAGAAACGTTTCAAATCGCTTCCCTTGGCATCTTTGATGAGCGTTAAATTAGTTAAAGTCTTTTAAATTTCTCTCCTGTCGTTTTAGCTGGGTGTAAAAGAACCCACGCATCTTAAATTGCCTAATTACCGCCCTTAGTTGGTGACAAATTGAACTGAAGCCTTTCAACTTGCCTCTTGATAGTCCTAGGTAGGTGGCAAATGAAGTAAACCATTTTAAATGCACTTTCTTGCACAATTAATTTGGTTGAGTTCGTCCCATTGTTCGTCCAAATATCTCATGTGTATCCAGGCATTCCTACAGAGCAATATGAAATGAGAACCAACCCAATCATAGACAATTTTAGGACAAACAGTGAAAAAATATTTTATGAAAACAAATGAAGAGGTTAGAGAATAAAAGTGGCATGCAACACATTGTACATTTCGGGAAAATTGACTTTCACAACTTTGTCTGAACATCGTTTCCCAATCTCTGCATTCAGACGATGGCTCACTGAATGATGTGTTACGCAGCATGACTAACATTTAACATGTGCATGAACCGCCATAATAGTAGAGGAGAAAATACAAAATAATACTTAATTATTTGGTATATTTAGGGGTAATTATTATTGATCGAAGACCAAAAGATGATCACTACTGGTAAGTCTTTTCCTGCTGTTCTAGTAGTGTGTGCCTTTGGTGCACTTGGTGTGACAGAATTTCAACACATTACAGTGGTTATGATTCCATCTTAAATAGTAAGCCCACGTTTCCTATGGCCTCGATATTGGAAAGATATACTAAAATTCAAGAAACCAAGAAATAAACTTACTTCTGGTAAAGACTGAATCTACAAAGTGAAAGAAAAAGCAGAGTTAGGTAAGCATCTTTTATGAACAATACAATCATAACAATTATGTATGAACAATTAGGAAGTGTAATAGTTACTCATAATCAAGTAGACAGAGCAGTCTACCTTGATGATACACAGAGAAATAGACACAAAATAGTTAAGTTTTTACTATGTGTCTTTTAAAATGTATTTAGAAACTTAGTAGATTGGAATCAAAATAAACTAGCAAACTTTACGGAATGAGAATCGTAGGGCATATCTAGAAGAAGAAAAATGTTTAAGCATTACTTAAATAGAACAATTAGGGATGAAATATAATTCTTGATAGAAAGAATATAAAACTGGGTAACTCAGTTAATGGAAGACTACAAATTGTACCTCAATATCGAGAAGTGATCGAGAATCAATGGCGTATAAAAGCTTTCTACTGCCGTAAGTAACATAAAGATCTTGAAACAATATTGCATCAAAAGATGATGTGACTCTTTTATATTCCAAATACAATAACACTTCACAATGTGAGAGACCGTGGTGACTCAGTGGTAGAGCTTTTACTTCTGGTGCATAGGTCTCTGGTTCGATCTCTCCTAGCACCAAGTGAACTTTGTAGTGGACAAACACCGCGTGCGTGAATTTTTCGATATTCTCCTACTTTCTTAATTTGTTCCACCATTTGTTCATCACCCTTTAGCCTCGCCGGCGTAACCGTGGCAAGTAAACTTTAAAGATTTCATTTCATTTCACACAATGTGACTGATTTGACTGTTCTTTTTCATTTTCATTATCAAGAATTAGAACAAAACTTTAAAAATGCATTTTTCTTTGTACAACTTAGTTTGTGAGGACTCAACTAATTTAAAGAGCTCCTCCGTGGCTAAGCGGTTAGCGTACGCGCCTTTGGCGTGGGAGACCCGGGTTCGATTCCCGGCGGAAGCTCATGTGGTTCGGATTCCACGTTAATCAGTAGGTCCACGTCTCATATAGCCTCGCTGCTGAAAGGGATGCTAAACTAAAATCAATTCAATCAACTAATTTAATTTTAACTTAAAATTTTTAAGTGTTTGTGCGTTAATATCATGAATATTTTTCTCAAATCGTTAATACAATTTATTTATGGTTTGATACATCATAAGTTTAACATTGTTAAAATAGCTCCGTAAAGTAATTTTCTAATCATAGCTTGATTTTTTTTAGATGGTTTGGAGAATCTTCTATTTCTAGCAATGGGATTACATCGAGATCTGTCGACAACCTTAATAATGACCTACTTTCCAAGTGGACTTTTGGTCCTGGTATCCTGGTGTAGTTTCATCATCAATCCAGAAATAGTTCCTGGGCGGATTGCTTTGCTAACCACAACTCTACTAACATTAGTCACTATGTTTAACTCTTTGAGGTATGATGGAACTCTCATGGTTAATACTTTTATACTTTATAAAATAATTTGAAGAGCATAATATAAGACTTAAAAAGTAGAGACGCTAATATAGCTTTATTGATAATCATAAATAATTCCTGTCTTGTTAAGGAGAAATTTTGAAACATTAATATTATAAATTTCAGCTGGTTATATGATTGTGATTAATGTTGAAAGGTAAACTATAAGAAGTATTTGTTTTGCAATTGATGTATAGCTTCAGAGTGACCAACAGCTTGTCAACTATTCCTTAATCTCTAAGATGTTGTCTGTACACGAGACAATCGCCATCCTGACATAGGCTTAATAATACACACATAATACATATATAATGCACCCATATCGTATATATATATATATGCATATGAAGTTGGAAAAATGTGTCTAATGATTAATCCGTTATCTATTAGTACATCGATAAGTACTGAACATAATGCAATATCACAGAAAGGAATAGTACAATAGATTTATGCTCAATTTGATCCAGAATAACAGTATGAAAAATTTACGAATTGTTTGATGATTCCATAACCACCACAACAAAAAAATCAATAATCTGGTTTGAATACTGCACCAAACTCTATTTGCATTTTCAACGCATTATTTGCCATATTCAGATTTTTTTCCATTAGAGTTTCTTCCAACAACTAGCATATGCCTCTTCTCTGTGTTTGGATCGATTCGGTTCTCTCTAGTACTTTATGTGATTTGAATTCTATGTTAAGTTATAGGACACTTGCAAATTTAATTTTGACGCTGAAAAGATATGATAAAATACTAGGGAGACTTCAGAATAATTTACTTAGGAGCTGTAAACGATACAGCAGGTGTCGGTTTTGTCTTGAATAAGAAGATAGAACAGAAAGTTACAGACAGTTGAAAATACAATGAAAGGATAACACTGTTGAAGATAGCAACCGAACCGAGAAATATGATGATAATCCAAGTATAAATGCCTACATCACGCTTCAGAGATGAGGAAGTAGAAGAAATATATGAGCAAGTAGAAGAGGTATTGATGAAAGTAGAAGACCAGGACAATTTAACCATCATGGGTGACTGGAACGCAGTAGTCGGCGAAGGAAAGAAGAGAATATAACTGGGAATTTCGGTCTAGGTGAAAGGAATGCGAGAGTTACACGATTAATTGAGTTCTGCAATAGCCATAATCAGACTTTAATGATCACTCTCTTCGAACAACCACTAAGAAGAAGATATACATGGAAAAGAGCAATAGACAAAGAAAAATATCAAATACACTATATGCTAGTCCGACAAGTATTTAGAAATCAAGTGAAGAACATTAAGAGTTACCCAGGAGCAGATGTTGACTCAGACCATAATTTAGTTTTCATTAAGAGCGAACTAAGGAGGAAACGGGTGGTAGCTCCAAACAAAAGATGGAACATAATGAAGCTAAGAAGAGATGAAAACATGAAAAGGGAATTTGCAAATGCGACAGGCAAAGAGACGTCTACGGTATCTTTAGCAGGTAATAACATCGACTCAAAATGGGAAGCCATGAAAGAAGGGATTACAAAAGTTGCCGACGATCATGTAGAAAGGGAAACGAGAACCTAATATAAACCCTGGATAAGAGTAGAAATATTGGAAATGACGTAGAACAGAAGACAGTTCAAGATTACAAACAAAGAAGAGGAATACAGAAGGTACCAAAATCACAACAACAGAGAAGTAAAGAAGGCCAGAGAAAACTGGATAAGCAACTTATACAAAGAAATTGAGGAAAACTGAACTCAAAGGCAATACAGAAACGGTATATAGAAAGGTTAGAAAACAGTTCGGTGTGAAAAAGAAACGAATAGACATTATTATAGACAAGGACGGAACAACGCTAATAGAAGAGGAGCAGATAGCGAGAAGATGGAATACATTGAAGAACTCTACAAAAGAGACAGAGTGAACGAACAAGAGATAGAGAAGGAAGAAGACGTCGATGAAAATGAATTAGGACCATCAATTTTACACTGCGAATTTGACAACAATTTGGAGAAAATGCAACCTGATAAAGCCCAAGGAATAGATCAAATACCAACAGAAGTGATTAAGAATCTCGGAATAGCAACAAAGAAGGAACTATTTAATCTTATTAATGAAATGTACATCTCGGGAAAAATACCAAGATACTACGAGAAAAGTATATTGGTACCTATGCCGAACAGTAAAGGCGCACGAAAATGAAAAGAACACAGAAAGTTAAATTTGCTTTCCCATGCACCAAAAATACTGTGTAAAATTATCGCACAACGAATAGAGGGGAAGATCGAAGAACGGTTATCGAAAGACCAGTTGGGATTCAGGAGCAGAAGAGGAACAAGTGAAGCAATACTGAGAAGCAATATAGAGAAAGCTTTTGACAACGTAGATTGGAATATCATGTTCAGAGCATTGAAGAAGCTGAGAGTAAATTACAGAGACAGAAGAATAATATACCAACTTTATAGGAACCAGACAGCTGTTATAGGAAGAGATCAGAAGGAATCAAGAATAAGTAAAGGAGTGAGGTAAGGATGTGGACTTTCACCTCTTCTGTTCAACGTCTATATAGAAGAGGCTATGAAAGAATTCTGATAAAAACGACAAAGGCGTAAAAGTAAATGGTCAGGTTTTCAGCACAATTAGGTTTGCTGATGACATAGCATTGATAGCAGAGTACGATGAGGACATACAGAAAACACTTTCAAACTTGAACAACCAACTGGAAAAAACATGCAAAATGAAGATAAATAAGAAGAAAAATGAATGTGATAAAGTTCATAAGAGCAGGACAGGAAGGGGCAAACGTATGGCTAGATGGAGAGAAAATCGAAGACGTTAAGTTGTTCTACTATTTAGGAAGTCTAATATCCTCGGAAGGATTAAGTGAAAAAGACGTAAGTTCCAGAATAGCATAGGCGAAACAAGCATTCCATATGAAAACGGAGTACTAACATAAAAAATGTATCGTTGGACTTTCGTAAACGATTTATTAAGACACTGGTGTGGAGGGTGGCACTGTACGGATCAGAGACGTGGACATTGGGAAAAGCTGAAATATCCAAGCTGGAAGCATTTGAAATGTTGGCATGTTGGCAGAATGCTACGCATATCATGGATCGAAAGAGAAAGGAATGAAGACGTACTAAAGGAAGCTAATGAAAGACTATAAATCATTAAGATTATAGGAAAAAGAAGAAACAACATGCTTGGCAGTCTCATTCGACACTCCGATGGGATCACTGTGCTGATAGAGAGAAAGTAGAATGAAAACCAGGAAGAGGGCGACTAAGGATAGAATATTTAGATGCAGTTACGAAGAAGAGGTTTATCAAAGTATAAACACCTCTCCCAAGCGAGAGAAAACTTTTAAAATTTCCATGTAGCCCTCCAACCTATGGTTGAGGTGAACAAGAAGATATTACTTTCAGAGCTAATACACTTATTGTTTGAATTTTGTTTGTAATGTTAGTATTTAACTTAATAGAATTAACCCAAATATTAAAGATTTAAAAACTCGAATTCTTCTATATCTTTATTCTTAATCTGTGCCCTTCTGTAACACAGCTCTCCATACCAATCTACTCCACAAGTACAGTAATCTTGTTTCACATCAATTTAGTTCTTCATAGTCTAGCTATCTTTATAAGCTATCTCTTGATAAATTATATCTTTATAATCATTATCATTATAATCTGACTATCGACATTATATTCCAACTTTATTTGCACATGCTATATCTCTTAACTACAGCAACAGCCTGTGTCTCATGTGTAAGCACTTAGTGCCCTGTTCCCATCCTACACTTCTCCTCCTTTACAATATGAGAATCTTTCCAAGTAAAACAAACTATTTCCACAATATCGCTCATAAAATCAATCTGCATCAGTTCCAATTACAAAATCAATAGCACCAATGATAAACTCAAATAGGAAAACTAATCTGCCAACTTCTATTCCAGAAGTAATATTTTCACCAAACATTCTTCCTAACCTATTTAACATTCCATTCAGATTTACGAATTGGAAGCCTCTTTTAATCTATTTGCTAGATGGATGTATCACCTTGTTTCCCAAATTCTCAATCTTCAATGCATGTATCTCCTACTTTTTCTTTATTTTTCCCATCTCAACTCGCAATTGCTCTAATACTTCATCTCAGTTAAAAAAACTCACCAATTCAGTTTACCAATAACTAATTGCCCAAGTATTCCATTACGTTTTCTAACTTGTTCTAAAGCATAATCTCTCTTTTATAATTCCTCTGCAAAGCATTGCAGCAATTTGAATTTACATGTATAATTTGTCTGTTCATTGTTTCTTGTTCTTCCTTTTCTTCTTCTATATATACCAACTTCAGCTATTTTGTTTGTTTCTTTTACAATCTCTTCCAGCGTATTCTGGCTGTTAATAACATCCGAGAAACTAGGCTTGCTTCCAGCACTATTAGGTGTGTTTTTTGGGTTTCCAGAATTTACATACTCTTCTTTCCTCTCTTTTTAATTTTCTTCCTGAACTTTATATCTCCATCTTTGTGTTGCTACTTAGCTTCTTTAGACTCAGTCTCCAATTACTTTTGGATTACCTAGGTACAATATATTTCTTGATTTCCTTCTTTGTAACTAATTATTGTACTTCCCTGTTCGAAACTTTAAACTATATTCTGTATTTCTGTTTCATTTACACTCAAATTCCTTATGGACTGTTCTATTATCGTTTGTGAACTTGAAGCCTTCTTGCTTGTGCCCAAAAATCTGTTATAATTGATATACGCATTGGTGAACGGGTCGGTAGAATTAATAACAGTGTTACCTCCTTGATCAGTACTGTGGTTACTGCCTTGCACTACTTTTGTTTGAATTGTTGTATCGGCTCTACACAATTCGAAAATGTTTCGCGTCTGCAGGCGTAGGAGAAGTGATTAATTCTGTGGCGTAAAAAACATTATTTTCTATACCCAGGACAGTTCCAAAACTCATGAAATTTGTTAAACCTTCTGCATAGAAACTTCCGTTTTTGATATTTAAATAAGGAGTTTTCGTTACCATTTGGTCATACATTTTTTGGTCTTGCCTATTGAGTTTGAAGAGTATTTTTTTCAGGTATTGTTGTTGTGGTTATTTGTGTACACACTTTCCGTGATGGTAGAGTAGCTATTGCCCCCTGGTGACAACTCTGGTGAATTTTATGCGACAAGTAGTATGTGGATATGTTGTTGTTTTGCAAGCAGTGTCGGAAGCAGACAGAAAAGATAGTGAACCGTTAATGGTTAATTAGTTAACAAACAGCTATTAGGTCTTGTTGACTATTTTGTATTTATAGTTAAAACAAACTTGATCATTAGACCCTTAAATACTACAAGATAGTTGTACTGCGTCCTTAAACTTCGAATTGTCTTTCGAAAGTATCAAATTTTCAGATTCTGTTTCTGGACGAACCACAAATATAAATGATTACCTAAAGCGAGTTTTGATGTTTCAAATGCACAAATTGAAACTGCATTCTAAAGCTCTGTTATAAACTGCACAACATTTTGATTGTCTTATTGGTTCAACGAATAGAATTTAAAACGATGTGCCCACTTGTTGAGCTTGATATCGGAGTTGGTTATGAATATTTTGCTCCAAACTCGAATACTTGGCCATAATATCTGTATTAAGAAGTGTTGTTCCAAATCGACAGCGCCAATTCTAATATTTAACTAAATAAACTAACTCAAACTCAAAGATATATACACTTGAGTTCTTCTACATCTTTATTCTTAATCTTTATCCTTCGGTAACACAGCTCACCATACCAATTGTACTTTAGAAATACACTAATCATGTTTCACATCAATCTATATCTTCATAATCTAGCTATCTTTATAAGCTATCTCTTTTTAAACTGTATCTTCATAATCACTACACTACAATCTGACTAGCGTCCATTATACTCGCACATGCTTCATCTCTTAACTACCGCAACAGTCTGTGTATTATTTGTAAGCACTTAGTGCCCTGTTCCCATATCTTACACTACCGTTGAGATACTAGTATCCCCCATTAAGCAAGAATAGAGAGATGACGATAATGGGAAGAGACGTTTCGTACACACAGAAGGAAATTCTCCGCAACCTTCTCGAGGCTATGACTTGTCCCCTAAGTTAAAAATATACAATTTTTCACATTTATGTATCTGCTAAATAAGTAAACCGTGTTTAATTATCTTGAAATTTTAGAGTTTCTAGTACTAATAAGAGTGAGAAACCATTTATTGATAAACTGAATTTTTCGTAGGGAAAATCAGAAAGATTCCTTCTCTGTGAAGCCTATTGAGCAATGGGTAATCGTGTGCATGAGTTTTGTGGTTTGTGCCTTTGTGGAGTACGCCGTCATCCTGTTTGCTACCAGATACAAATCAACATGGAAGGTTGAAGAGGTAAATAACATCAGACTGGAGAAGTTGATTCTCTTTCGTCCAGACATCCACCCAACGGTAAGAATTATGTAACTTGGAGTCTAGAATATTTAACAACCCTCATTGACTATGATTTTATGGCTAAAATGTATTATTTTAATAATGTAGTATTATAGTGTTGCTACTTTCAAGTCAGATTTTTAGTCAAGAATAAATTACGAACTTGATGCAATTATAAGGAAACAAAAATTACATTAAAAACAATATTTCATCAAATAATATTTTCATTGATTTTTGGCATTACACACATTTCAATCTAGTAAATGAACATTTACACTGTTACACCCAACCGCGTATCTAGACCATAAAAATATTTTAAATTTAAAATACACTGTAAAATGTGTTTCTTAGATTAACATACGAGAATTAATTTAAATTCAGTTCCAAGACTTAGATACCGGAGAATATAATTCATAATTTCTGTTTGTGTTTAATGATTTCAATCGTGTGTTCTAATGTTTCGAAAAACGTGTTAGCCTAAATATATCCTCCACAATACGCTTAGATTTATTTGAAATTCCTTATACATCATAGGTCTAATCTGCAATCATCTATGCTACAAATTACCATGATTGTTCTAGAAAAATGAATACTTAGTAATATTCTTATATTAATAAACATGTAAGTTATACAGTCTCATTAATTACTTTCAAAATGTTACGTAACTTCGTGTAAAACTTCGAGGATATAACTAACTCTATGGCCTATGAAACCTGGAGGTTCAATGCCGCGTTCACAAAAGCTCTCCACTGACTTCTATCCTTAGCCAACTGGATCCAGATTCTACTTTGTATTCTTATTTCTACGAGATCCATGTTAATATTGTCCTCCCATCTGCGCATAGGTCTTCCTAATGGTCGTTTTTCGGTTGGTCTTCAAGTTAAGATTTTGAAAGCGTTCCTACTTTCTTCCATCCTGGCTACATGACCTGCCCACCTAAGCCTCCTAAACTTGATGACCCTAACAATGTTGGGTAAATCGTGTAAATTATATAGTTCCTCGTTACGAAGTTTCTGCTATTACCTATTCCCGTTTCTCTTGGGACGAATATTCGTCTCAGAATCTTGTTCTCAAACACTTTTTAATCTATGTTCTTCCTTCCGAGTAAGCAACCATGTTTCGGAACCACACGGAACAACAGATATGATTATCCTTTTATATATTTTAAGCTTCAAATTCCTCGATAGAATTCGCGACGACAAGAGAGTTTGAAGTGAATAATAACACTTATTTCCTTTTCTTAGTCGACATTTAATTTCTTCGTGAATATGGTTTTCGTTTGTTAATATTGATCCCAGATATTTGAAAGTATTCATTTTATCAAAAGTATTATGCGTATTTTAACACATCCGTAATTTCCCTTATTACGATCCCGACGAACTTCCATGTATTTAGTTTTCTCTGCATTTACTTCTAAACGCATGTCTCTGCATGTGTTCCAGACCTCTGCATTTCTTTCTATTGTTCCTCTATTAAATTTACATCCTCAGCATACGCCATAACCTAGTGAACACCATTCAACTCTATGCCCTGGTTGCTATCTTCGATTTTCCTTATAGCGTATTCCAGAACAAATGTGAATAATAATAGCGACAACACACCTCCTTGTTTCAGGCCATTCTCGATGTGCAAGCTCGTGGACAAAAATTTTCCTAACCGGATGCACTTAAACATATTTTAATTAATCTAATTAGCTTTTTCGGTATTCGAAATTCTGTAAGAATGTAGAACAATGCTTCTCTCCTAACCGAGTAAGCCTTTCTAAAATCAATAAATAGTTTATGTACCAAGGCATTGTATTCCCACTTCTTTTCGAGTATTTGCCGAATGGCAAATATTTCGTCAATCGTTGATCGATTTCGTCTAAATCCGCACTGATAATCTCCAATAATTTCATCTACGTATGGGGTCAATCTTGCTAATAAAATGTTTTAAAGGATTTTATAGAATGTTGACAGAAGAGAAATGTGTCGATACTTATTACAGTCCGTTTTATCGCTTTTCATGTGAATTGGAACAATGATTGATTCTTTCCACTCTTGTAGCAATTCTTCCTTTTTCCAGATAAGGAGGGTGAGTTTCTATATCTTGTTCCACAATTTTTCGCCTCCGGCTAAAATTAACTCAGCAAGAATTTCGTCTACCCCAGAGATTTGTGTTTCTTTAATTTCTTTATAGCGATTTTTACTTCTGTTCGGTTGGGTTCTGGAATATACGATTCTGTGGTATGTATTTCCCTTTTAACACACACTAGTTTTTGGTTGCGTGTCAAGCAATTCGTCGAAGAAATCTTTCCATGTACTGAAGATGCTATCTGTGTCAGTGAGAACTGTTCCGTCAGTTTTCTTTAATATATAGGCCTTTATTAAATTCGTTGATCCCCTTATACATGTCACGAATGGTTTTATTTTTATTATTATCTTTACGTTCCTTATCCTGAGCTTTCAAAAAATCGCGTTTCTTTGTTCTAAGATTTTTTAATTTTCCTGCCTGATGGCTACGGAATTTTGTGTAGTAATTTCATTCGGATTTTGTAGCCAACGTAATTTTGCCTGTTTTCTCTTCTCCACTAGTTGAATGCATTCCTGGTCGAACAATGGTTTGTTCCTGTGTATTTCTGCGTGTCTAAGTTTTCTTTTGCTAAACTTTTAATGCTATCTCTAATTTCAATCCAAGTATTCTCGACACTAGTGCACTCAGAATCTTCTAAAACTGAGAATCTATTCGAAACGTCTATTCCTCTCTTACCTGGCTCTCTTCTAATTTCTTAAAATTAAATCTCTCCTTTTTGAGACATTGAATATTTCCTTTATTCAACGATAATCTCTCTTATTATCGCTGCTACCAGGTAGTGATCACTGTCACAAACAGTTCCTCTAAGCGACTGAACATCAATTATGCTAGATCGTCTTCCTCTATCTACTAAAACGTGATCGATGTGATTATGTGTTTTTCCGTCTGGTGAGGTCCAAGTATATTTATGAACGTCGTGATGTGGAAATGTTGTACTCTTCATGGTAAGGTTTTTTGAACGTTGTGAAGTTCACGAATCTAACTCCGTTGTCATTACTTCCGTATGCAGACTTTCGTTCCTTATAATCGGTTTACTTCGAGAATATACCAGACGCTAATTGCAGGGTTCAGACATCATACCAGTTTCTTTCAGTTTACGTACCACTGTTATTCCGGCTAGGCTAAAGGAGATCGTAATGGTGAGAAACGAATGCAATAGTGGAATAAATAAAGTAGGAGGAAACGGGAGAACTCCGGAAAAGCATTTGCACATTGTTTGTCCATAACATAGTTTATTTTGTCTCTTTCTCGCTCATTTGGTCTTACGACTGTATACTAACATTAGCATTAATGTTTTAAACATACAGCATAATCTTAAGAATATATTCATTTACAAATTCTCCACACGTTTTATAACTTAATGGAAATATCTATGTAACGTAACTCATAATGTTTGAGACGTAGCAACTCTGATAAAACTTGAATTCAACTATGTTCTATTAGTGGCGTCTTTAGCCACAGTACATAGTCCAGGATGTTGTGTAATGTACGGATTTTCATATACAAATGAAATACCGCGCCGATTTCCAAAGATGACATATTATTGATTGGTATATAGTTATAACAAGCATATCAAGACGGTTGGATGTGAGATGTATGGGGGACAATAGTGTTTAGGACGATTATGGCATACAGTGATCATGGTAAGACATTACGGAAGAAGGGGAATTGTATGCGGGGACTAAACCAAGTAAATAGGACTAACTCGGGAGAGTAATGCTTCCGGAAGTAGGAACGAAATACACGGTTCTGATTGGCTGGCGTTATCCATTTCTTGCCATGTAGCATTCATATAGCAGAAAGCAAACGCTCGCTGCTGTCGGCCCACGTGGCTGAGCGTGCTAGCGCTACGTGCTGCTAACGGAAATCCCTTTTGGCGTGGACTCAAACCCGGCTAAAGGAAAGTATATTTATTTTTTAATTTTCATATCACTTTTTTATTAAAATAAGATGAAAATAATATTCAAAAAAGTGATTTAGTTACTTTTGTGCAGCTAAGTAGTAGATGTAGTAGTAGGGGGAGGAGTAGGAGGAGGAAGAGGATAAGGAAGAGGTACGGGTTGGAAGCCTCGCAGGGCTCGTTTTGTTCTACCTTGACCCCCATGATATACATTTTCTGACCAACATAAAACAGCTGGCTAGATTACCGCGCGAAAAATACGTACGTCCGAGAGTATTACTCTCCTGAGCGGGTCGTAAATAAATGGGTTCGTCCAATATTTCCGTTTACTTTTACCATGATGTGAAGAGGTTATGAGACACAACTGGCTGCAATTTAGTGAATACCTGGAACTGCCTTCCTTCATAAACTCAGTTCAACAAGTTGTGTTTAATCTTAACATCCAATGGAGCGTCTCGATTTCAAGATCTATGATCACTGCAGCCAACACGCTAGATAGAGAAAGACACCACTGAATGCATTGAACATGTATAGCCTAGTGGCGGCCATTCGACGCTAAAAGTGGAGGGTGCAAGACATGATCTGAATATTTGCGTATCAATGTTAGTTTTCGTGGTTGTTTCTAACATTTTATTTAATTAATAGGATACTATCTTTCTCAGTTAAAACACGTATATCGTATTTCATATTTTATTAAGTAAATTGACAAGAGCACCATAACTTGGTACTAGCCTTTTGACTAGCACTCTTAAACAACAACAAAAAGAAAGCGTAAGAAATTTGATTCCTTGCTCATGAACATATTAAAATTCTGTCTGAAAAATTGTATGATCAGATTATTTAATAACAAATTTGCAAAACAAATAAATAGAAAGGATAATTAATATTAATTATAGTAATGAATAATGAGGCTTGTTTTGTAGAAGTTACATTGAAACTGAGGATTAATGAGCAACTTATAATTTTAATTCCACACATGCTATTAAATGTGTGTTATTACTCTTAGAAAATGAAAGACAGTAAATACTACAAGCATATGCTACAAAATTTAGACACAGTTGTAATATTAATTGCAATAAAAACGCAATTCCGGTAGCTTTCTTAACTCCACTGGAAGACAAATAACAAATACGTACTAAACCAAATATTATATGGCACCATTTTTTCTATGTATCACTAATACATTCAAAAACATTGCAGTTCCAAATGAAATTATATACATTAAGGGGTGGAAACACTGCCCTCTAACCGCCGAATCTGGTAATACAGTCCGATGAGTAATCTTTCTTCTTCTTATTGAATAACCTGCTGAATACGACAAAGGATTAACCCTTACGATACCAAGGTCGGGGGTTCGTTGAACTCACAGCCAATTATATTGTGAATTGTGCTTCTTTGCGTGGCCAAAAAAATCCCTAAAAAATTAACATTGTGTAATGGTATGTTAATAAAGAACCCTGTTTGATTTTGCTCTAAACGGGTTCTCGTTTATTTTGTATAGGGCAATAATGCGAACTGGGTTCAAGAAGCCCCCTTCCCCTTGGTGGTACATGTTACATTTTCCTCGTTATGACTTAAGATATTGTTGCGGCTTGATGTTTTTGTTTCCTGCTACAGATAAACACTGGCATGTCCTAGCCTGACAACACTAATGTTTTGCAACACTGAAGGCCTTCAACACTGATAATTGTCACTTTGTTATTGTTGAACCTGGTCGGAGATTTTGCAGTACTGGAAATAGAACTAATAATTTGAACATCCTGTTTTGATTTATAGCATTGCAATGTTTTAGTAGCTTCAGTTCTAATATTGTGAAGTCGAATATTGTACTCTAAAATAACCTATTTGTAGCCTAAAATAATCTAACATATTTGTATAACCTACATGTATAATTTCATTTATAACGATAATGATGATTGTGATGATGGGGTGTTCTACCCGAATGTCACTGGGCAAGACGAACCGATGGTGGTTTGCCATTTCCTTCCATGAGATGATTATGACGTCCAGAGAACGGGACCTAGAGTTTAACGTGGGATCCAAATCACTTGTGTTCCTGCTTGTGGAATCAAACCCGGAACCCCTTCATTGCAAGGCGACGACCTTAATCACTCATCCACCGGTGACACTATTTCATTTATAACTGATTATTTAATAAAACACCTGAGAATTTAATTTGAAAATGAATTTAACTCTATGGGTTCAACGAGCCTTCCCGTTATAGGTATGCTACGTTATAGGAAACACTTTGGTATAGTACGGGTTAAATGCTCATTTGTTCGTTTCGATAAGGCGATCAACCGTCAACACATTGTCATATAAATTTAACATCGATTACTGGAAATATAATTTGAGTGACTTTGTTTATAATAAAAGTCGAAATAAATAATGAAATAGGGAAATAGATGTGACCATCTAGTGAGGAGTTTGTATGAAATGATTGATGGAAACGCGTAAACAACTCTTCTCATAAATAACTCAGGTGTTTTAGCTAAATGATATATCAAAATTATTTACCTAAGTTTTAATTTTACGGAAAGGTATGGAGACACGTGATTATTTCAGTGTATAATACACAACCGAATAGATAATATAAAGGTAACCAAGGAAATTCTGTCGCTTTTTCACCCACCACCTTCGAACATCGATATGTCACTTAAGACGTCCGTGGAAGAACAAAAATAATCCTCAAGAGCATTGACAACCTTCTGACAACGTTCTGGACTGGATTGCATCGCGTTAGAACTTGAGTGCATTTTCACCTCTACTAGGGATTTGAAGTAACGTCCTTTAAGGTGATTGTCCAGGGGATTGAATAGAAAATAATCGGACCCTGCAATGTCCTGGGAGTATGGTCGATGCATCCCATTCAAGGCATAGAATGGTATCCCGGGAAAGAATCATAGCCACGCGTGGCTTAGTGTTGTCCTGTAACAGCAGTACCCGTTTGCGATTCAGAAGTGAGTTTTTCTTGAACAAGGCTGAACTGCTGACAGTACATAGTTGCATTGATGCTATTATCAGCTTGTAACAATTCCCGATGCATTATGTCGCAAGCAATTCACGAAACACACAGGATGACCTTCTGGTGCAGTGCTGGTTTCGGTTGTTTTGAAACAGGTTTATGGCGTGCTAATCAATGATGACGGCGCCGTGGACCTTCGTACAGAACCTACTTGTCATCACATGTCAACACCTTGTTCTCCTTTTACATGTGTTGTTCTCTGTCAGGTGATGCTTCTTCGAGTGTTTCGTGAATGTTCTTAAACTTGTTAAATCACTGCTGCACTGTTCGCGTAGTCGCGACAACCTCACCACAGGCCTAGCTTATCTTCCACCCCACTAAAACGGGGTTCGACCACTGTTTGAACTCGTACACTATACACACACTTATGACGCTCGTGGAGGTCCTCTCTTTCCTTACGCAAGTTCACGGTGTAACTGAACTGTGACAACCACGTAGTATGTTGGATATGACCACACCAACAAGTGACCTTCACCTTATCGCCATTTGCATTCAACTCACGGTGTGAGGGACAAATGAACACAGACCTCCACAAGACTTCCACGCTGACCTTTCTTGCTTACAAGCAAGGTCCACAACGAGGCACACTCAGATCCGACTCAAACTTCGCCCAGAGGACACATAATGAAAATTAAGAAAAAATGCCAAATTGGAGCTGCCCAATACCAGAAACACCGGAGTTATGCTCTCCAACATAACGCACCACGCGACAGTATGATATAAGGTAAACGTCGCAAGATACCCGTTTAGGTCGAAATCGGAAAGGACGAGAAGCACCGAGATGATACCAAGATACCTGATATGGTATAACACAGACTTGGCCGCCATCTTGAAAGCCGTTATCGTGAATATATCGTAAGGTATTGAAACGTGAAGGATGCCTTGTGAAAGATCGATGTCAAGTAGAATTCGAAACTGAAACCAATGCCTAAACTCTAATAACGTATCGAGCATGGTATTAACGTGAAGAGGAATTCATGCGAGGAGAGTATGGAAAAACAGCTGAAGTTATGTTGTTAACGCGATGAAACAGAAACGGCCAAAGGAACCCAGAACACGTGGATGATGCGACAAAGAAACACACACGCACACACATAGAGAGAAACATGTACATTTGAGTTGGAATGCTACATACACACACATATATATAAATATATATATATATACATATATATATATATATATATATATATATATATATATATATATATATATATATATATATATATATATACAGATATATAAGATTGTACCTATTGTTGAAAATCTCGGCAGTAGTGGTAGTGAGTAAGAAAATGGGTGACACACAGCTCCCGCAAACACAAAGCACATTTGATCACAGAAAGTTCTGGGCACTCATCTTTACAACATCCACGCTGTCGTAGATTGAAACAAAAGTCAGTTGTGTTGTACTGGAAAGCAACGTCCTCTGCTAATGCAGCTAGTTTCCACCCGCATTGATGTGTCATATGAAATCGTGGACAACAAAATTGGTTGAGTAGCAGTGAATGCACCTTAAGGAAGGTTCACGTTGGTATGGTCACGCAATGCATCCGAAATCCGTCGTACCATGTATTTATACATACAGAAGTAATACAGATTCAACGGTTGGCACTGCAAAGTAGTTTTTTTCAGGTATAATATGGATGCGAATATTATCGGCGGTGAAAGCACTTTCATGAAGTAGCCTTGCAAATGTGTCTCTGTCCTTGAGAAGTCCATATGAATCTAGCAACAGAAGGCTTTCTGTGTTGGGAGCATCTGCTGCTACTTGTGGTATTACGCATTCTTTGATGAAAACCGAATACGCTTCCCTTGTCATTTTCCAGAAGGCGTCCAGAATACCACTAAATTTGGTGCGGCGAACATATTGTCCTGAACCCTAGTACTTAAAGCTACGGGTTCCTGGAGAATGACAAAGAGTTTATCTGCCACCACCCCTGCTTTCGACAACAACTGCACCACAGTGTACGTATGCGTCGTTGCATGCACAGACTGGACACAGCCCTGAATGTGCAATGATCCTCTTCTGGCTAATGTGCGCCCACTTGTCAACTGTTTCGCAAAACCGGATTCATCAGCATTCCATATATTTGCATTCTCAAACCCCTCCATGATGGTCTTGGTTTCGTCATGCCACCCAGCAATAACCAAATCAATACCCTCCTTGTCGCGTACATACTTCATTGTGACACATGACGTGATTTTACGGCTCACGATATTGTTTTGTTGTTTGAGCGCCCCAATCCATCCGTGACTAGCATTGAACGTACGGAGACTACACTTCAGAGCCTGCTCCTTTGCCCAAAATTAAGATCACTGTCATGGACAATGCGGTTATCACGTCGCGCAGCTATAAATTGTTGCAGCACATGTTCTGTGATTTCGCGATACACTTCGCGTTTTGTTTTCAATAAGCTTTTGTCGCGTTGTTCTTTCCATTTAAACAGTGTTCTCACCGAGGGACAGTTGCGGAATATGTGTTTCATCGAGCGATATGAACGATGTGCGAATGTTTGACGCTCTTTGCCTTTTACGTCAAGCCAGTAGTGTAACATGTTAACTTTGTCCTCTAGCGTATAATATTTTGTATTACCTTCGTTTCCATTCGGCTCATAGTCACTGTCGGACGAGAACGGTGTTGCCTGTGGTTCGGGCGAAGAATCACTCCAAGGCAGCGTGCTGTCGCCACTATCCGCGGCATCCTCTTCACCTGTTTGGGACGGACCGGGTTCGTATTCATCAATGTCGAGTGTCTCATCCACATTTACTTCTGTTACATCGTAGTTGTTCAAAAACTCCAGCATGTGTTCAGCTGCTTTTCGTTCCGCTACTGTCGGTTTTGTCGATTGAACGTACCCTTGTTTTGAAACCTCCCTTTGCATAACTAACACCACATTGAGAGGGTTCATATTGCAGGTCTACACTGGCGTTTTTAGATGAACAATAGTGCGGACACATTCACTATACAGAATATTGCGCGTTTTGACTCGCGTATGCCACAAACACACTATCACTTCTCACGGGCTAGCACCTGCTGTCACGCTCACTTCGTTCCATCTGTGCCAGTGAAACCCGTAAACACAATTCGAGTGGTTTCACTGTGTGGTAAATTAGCCCTCTCGTGGGAGATTGCAACAACTCATGGAACTCGACTCCGCAGTGCTGCCTTTCACTAATATTGTGATTCTGTTTGGGAAAAAAAATGTCGTCTGTCGAAAAAAAAATGAAATGAAATCTTTGAGCTTTACGTCCCACGCTTATGCCGGTTAGGCTAAAGGAGACAGTGATGATGAGAGATGAGTGAAATGGTGGAATGAAGAAAGTGGGGGGAAACGGGAGAACCCCGAGAAAACCCACGAGCACGGTGTTTGTCCACCACAAAGTCCATACGGCGCGAGCTGGGATCGAACCAGGGACCCCAAGCACCAGAGGTGGACGCTCTACCACAGAGTCACCGCATCTCCCGTCGAAAAACAGTGTAGCACATTGCGCAAAAGAAAAGAAACATTCGTAAGAAAATGTCAGCTAGAACATGGCTGGGCCTTATCACCCATGCATACTTTGTTTCAAATACTGTTGTTTAAACAAACGTAGGCCGAAATGTCCTTTGTTCTCACGAAACAGCAGGAAAAGTGAATAAGAAACGTACAAAACGTTGCCCAGGAGTGAGTTTCGATCCCAGGTAAGTCCTGATTTTGGTAACCAATCCAATATTATATTACCTACTCTCCCGATCGAGCTGCTTTCATGCTATTTTACAATAGATAGCCCTTTGTAGTTCCTGTAGTCTTCAAACGAACGCTCGTATCGCGGGTGCAACTGTGGTTTTTACTGTACCAAGCCGGGTCCCAATATCCTTGAAAGACATAATGCGCCAATGCGGAGACACTTCCATGTACAGACACTGTTACGTTTACTTGTCGCGTACCATTGCCGTGGCATGTTACCCAATGCCGTGGCGTCTTTTGTCCTTCGCATACACGTTTCTTATACCCGAGTCTTCTACACTTTCATCATTCCAACATTTCATTCATTTTTCATAATCACCGTCTCCTTTAGCCTGGTCGGCATAACGGCGGGACGTAAAACTAAAAAATCTACACTTCGTCACGTCCTCACCATTACACATATGTTTTTCGCGATTACATCATTGATTTTCATTTTGCATTTTACCTTACATTGATATATCACACATCCCACTTATCATTTCAATACCTTACGCTATATCCAAGATCGTGGCTTTCAAGATGGCCGCTAAAACATTGTTATAACATATCAGGTATCTTTTTGATATCATCCCGGTGCTTCTCGCCCTTTCCGTTTTCGACATAAACGGGTATCTTGCGACGTATACCTTAGATCATACTGTCGCGTGGTGCGTTATGTTGGGGAGCATAACTCCGGTGTTTCTGGCATTGGGCAGCTCCAATTTGGCATTTTTCTTCTTTTCCATTATGTGTCCTCTGGGCGAAGTTTAAGTCGGATCTGAGTGTGCCTCGTTGTGGACCTTGCTTGTTAGCTTTATAGACGTGTTTTGAGCAAACCATTGGTATTTTGTGAAATCTACTGAGGCACATACTGCTAGTGAATACATAACTTGCTTTCTTATTTTCTTTTTGTGTTTTTCATCAGTGCTCACGAAAGAAAAGATATACCGGTACTGGTATTATGTGTTTACAACTATGGATAGGACTGGGTTTCTGTGCAGTTTGTGAGTGCGTAAACCACCGTGTAAGATTAAGCCTTCTAATATAGGTTGTTCTGTACAACACTATGTTGTTATCAATTCTGGATAGTTGGATTACTCCAACTTTCAGCTACATAATTCTAAGAACTGATTTTGGTATTATTCGTACATTTCAAGATACCTTGTGTAAAAGTTTGTCACATCAATAGTTTCTATATTAGAGTATTGATTTTACAAACAGAGTATTGATTCAATAAACTTAATGTTCATTATGTGTGATAATATACTATCTAATGTTTTATTTATAATTTCTTTCCTTAGGGAGGGCATTTACACGAACCAAAGAAGACTACATTTTTGAGGAAAATTTGCAGAAGGTCTTATGAAGTGCTACAAAACTTCGTGAAGAAGCAAGGAATCTTAGACGTTGTGGCACTCATCTTATTTCCACTTGCATTTATTGTATTTAACATTGTGTACTGGAGTTACTATCTGAACATAAAGTGCCAGTCATGGAAAACTTTACTCGTGAAAGAACTCGGAGAACAAGAATAACCAGCATCCCTGCTTCATATACTGACAGTTCTTAATCGTGATTTTAGGACGTTACAATTGAGAGTTTATCTTGCTTTATTGCATATGCTCAAAGCTGTAGCTAGAGATTTAGGCGCCTAGGGCGAATTAGAATTTGAAGCCCCCTACACTCATCTTACCAAGTTTTACCTTCCTTTCTTTTTATAATTAAGAGAAGCAGCTTCTGTTTTTATACTACGTTGAATTTTTATCAAGCTTCTTGGACAGACCATTGCAATAGTCAAAAGCTATTATTATGCATTGTTAGAAATAAGAGCTGTTTTCAAGAGGTTTATTTTGGACTTTCTGTTAAACTTGACAAACCTACTTTTGGTTGTATACAAATCCACTTGGAGAACAGTTATGGAATTTTACAATAATTTACAATGTTTCATACTATCGATAACAAATGAAATCTCAATATATTAGTAACTATGTTCTTTTAAAATGTTCGAAATATGTGACAGCATTAATTGCGAGTAATAACTGTAGCCTATACTTTTATAACTTTACACTGAATGTGACCACACAAACAGTATTTTAATATATATTCTTTTAGTCTTTTTTTTGTGAAATGTAACGGAAATTCAGACGAAGATCTATTTTACAACTGCTTTAAGATAGAAAATGTTAGTATCAACTTTGATTACCTTCATTTTTAATATTCTCTCCCAAACAGCAGCTTGCCTTTGTCTGTACAATCCTCTCATTTTCATACCGGCATTCTGACCGTCGTGATTAATCCGATTGCGTAGAAAAATGTGATTAACTAAATAAGCAAACTCATCACCATTAAAAAGCCGAATACGTATTTCAGACTTTGACAGTTTCTGATTTTCGAAACGGTCCTGCGTACACTGTAAGTCAGTACTCTTGCTCTTCTAACTTTCTTTAAGTAATAAGTAAAGGTTTGTTGTGACTTATTGAAAAGTTTGGGTTCCGATTGGAGCGAGCAAGTAAATTTTTAACAGATCAATTTCTTTGCAAACCAACAACAATATTGATTTGATAGAGCGCCAATACCTTTCCGGACTATGTGTCGTTTACTCATTTTCACCACTTCTCCTTTTTTCTTGCTCGTTCAGCGCCCTCTTGCTATCAGCGCCCAGGACGACTGCTCCGCTCGCCCTCATCTAGCTATGCGCACTAAGAATTGACTGGAATTTCTAAAGGAATGATCAATACCTTTAGCGTTGCCAAATGTTAAATTTGTTAGCAGTAATTCGTATTGGTACTTGAAGTTTAGGGTGATTTCATAAGAAAATAATTCAGGATGTATGTGCACTTATTCTTTTAGTGATTACTTAGAAATGCACTATGAAAATCTTAACGATCAGATACTCAGATATTTCAAGGTAAAGTTAGTGTTTCTCAATGTTTTCAAGCGGAAAGTTCTCTCAATATTTAAGTTTAAATATTTGTTAATTGAAAGGAAATTTACACAGTATAATTAGAGATGTGCCTATCTGAATTATCTACACAACCATCCTAAAAAGGGATTTTTTTTGCCGAAGCTAGAGTGAATATTTATTCTATTACGAACTGTCATTATACAGGGTGGCCCAAAAGTAGGTATATACCCCTGCATTGATCAAGTATAACATTGTAGCTTATAGTTTTATTTGCATCGGCTCTTCCGGGATTAAGATATAAGTAAAACACATTAAGAACAAATAATAAAAAATCTAAGACTACCTGATCGATAATAATAAGCAATGAGTTGATCAGTACGGGACGGTATACCTACTTTTGGGCCACTCTGTATATATGTGTTGGTGGAAATGTATGTAAAATACTTCGTGTAAATTATCGGATGTGGCTGTAAGTTTGTACAGAAGAAAACAGTGTAGTTGTTCAAGCATTATCTACATATGTTATACTGAGTGTTTGAAACCTTACAGCCACCAATAACTTTTGAAGCAAGATTATATAATTTAATTCCATTGTAAGGAATTGAAATTGCATGCACGTTGGTTATAACGCACTGTTTTTAATTTTTGTCATGATCGTTAATATAGTCTACTATTTAAAACATTCATTTTTGTCTATTTATTTTCCCATTTATCACATATCACATTACATTAAACTTACATTGATAGAAATTAAATGTTCAAACAATATTCTCAACAACTCAATTGCAAAGCATTTTATTTCAGGAATACAATTATCTTCTTTGCAGACATTTTTTACGATTCACCTAAGTCTGCAATTAGACTCTATGTATCATATGTAAACAATGTAGTTACTATGCACAAACTAAAGGAATAATCTAATGAGATTCATGAATATTGGTTTCAACATTTCTATAAAAAAAATGAGATGGTGATCGAAATGATTCTGACTCGTAGAAACATATGTAAAATTGAAGTCCTGAATAAAATTAAATTTGCTATTTATATTTCAGGATACCGAAGTGTTAATATCATCCAATACAATTTCTGGAGATGGGATATTTCCAGCGGTTGTAAACGTTCAACTTATATACCAATCAACTATGTTTGACGAAAGATAGTGGTCGGCATCAGATAGCGGTTGGTACATGGTACCTAATTTACTGTACTTTTCTTTCCACGATGAGCATTAAGAGCTGAAAGCAGGTGAAGGAAGTAAAAAAAAATCGATATTGATTGACCTTGCTTTCGTCAATACGAGTTGATTGATATATACGTTGCGTGTGTGTAATTGCTTGAAATAAGTTTATTTTAGTTTCATATATGCTGTAAGATGACATGAACAGGGCATCCAGTGTGCCATATAAGGCAACCAATCGTTTCCTCGAAATGCTTATCCAAGGGATGTTTGACAACAACGCCAAAGCGAGGCTTTGCTCCATCGTTTGCCACGTAAATTGAATGTTTCGTAACAAGGGTTATTTACAACTTCTGGAAAAACTACTTCTTGCAACATCTGAAAGTATCTGTGAGTGGTCACAATTTACTAAATAAAAGATGGTTCAATAAAATTACCACCATAAAAATCACTCCGTACAGTGATAAACATCATTTAACTCTTCTGTCGACATTTCGTGTGGTTGTGACTTCAATACACACAATTGTGTCTGTTTACGCGGCCGTACATCTTAAACGAGGTCTTATCTGCCCACAAAATACGATTTTAGAAGTGTTTATCTGCTTCGTTCCGAATTAGGAACCACACACAGTACTCAACATGCCGTCTCGGATGACATTCAGGCAACGTGTGTAGAAGTTTTGACTAGTAAGTTTTCCTATTCAAATCCTTTAACATGTTCGTTCAAAAAAAAAAAAAAAAAAAAAAGCGACTTTCCCAAGTCACGTGCTCAAGTTGCTGGTTCTGGTTTTTCATGGCTTGAAGTAGCGGTCATTCCACAGCTAGAAATTTTCTAATAAATTCTGTTGTCATCACGTGTGTGTTTTTGTTATATATCCACTAAGCTTATAGCACGAAAGCACACTCTTCGTATGTTAATTTTTCGATTAACCCCAACACATACACTGCTCAGTATAACTTCACTTATCAAACAACTCTTAAACAAAACACGTACGGAAATAATGTTACCAATCCCAGCCATATTAAGAGACAGTAGTGCCAGTTCTAGTACAAGAAAACGCTTGCTTGTATCCCTCTTATTTCTTTTCTATGCTTACTAGTTTTAGGAAAAGCGATTTTATTCCCACCCTACACACCCACACCCACACACAGAAAGACACACAAACATATATATATATATATATATATATATATATATATATATATATATATATATATATTGGATCCTTGTCTGGAGACATGACTGTGGCAACGTCAAGGGCAAAGAATCATCTCGAAGAGTCTGAAATCTTCAAATACGAATGATCTGCCTATCCTCTCTCCGTATTTGAAAGAGGTCTAATCAGGAAGGGTATAAAATCATTGATAATATCCATTTTCTCCTCAACCTCGACCCAGAAAGCAACAGGCTGGATCCTACATATTTGATGATGGGCATCTCCTGCATCATGTTGTATGGTAGCGTCCAGTCACATTCAAAGAAATATGTTAGTAATATACTGCAGACGTTGTTACACATTATGGAAAAGCTCTCTTCGTTTCTGAGATTTGTCGAAGGACCAAGCACAAAAGATGACATAAAGAAAAGACTTATCACGTAGATGAAGCAGAAGATAATATTGCTCTTCCTGAAGGATAGACTGAATTTCTCCCTGATAACAGCAACAAAACGAGATTCATTCATCTTTTGAGCTAGCATCTCCAGAAATCAAAAAGCAAGGTGCTCCAGGCCAAGGCATATGCTGATATAATATTACAAGGGTCAAGAAAGGCATTGAAGTTATTTTGATTGGAAAAGACAGATTTGGTGGTTCTTCTAGCTGTCTTCCTCCATCAGACACATCTTTGAAAATGATGATACCGGGAACGAGACTCACCCATAATAGATTCTCCACATTGGTGCTAATCAAGATTATATAGGTGGTATGAAGGACTTTCTTCTAATTGTATACGGTTTCAGAGGATGTGATTGAGTTTTGTCAATTTTCCGAAAAGGAAAAATTTCAGTATATGAAAAGTTACGGAGTAATAAGGACCTGAGATATAAACTATGTATTTTCAATAATCCTCAAGTGTTAGCTGACATTGTAGCTGAACCCATTGAATCTTTCTTTCTGTAACTGTATGGGTCAAAAAAGAGCGGGAACTTGTTACTTGTTGTTGGGACATGTCACGTACCAACTATATAGGAAGACAATTGTCAAACAGCCTATGTATTTTCAGTTTAACTTAGCTGTACTTCCGCCTACAACAGCAACCACTCTTGAGCATTCACTTCGAGTCTTTCACCAGGTGCAACAATTGCGTGGCGTTAACATGGACCCTTTACGCTAGGGTTAGAAGATAGTCAATGGTCTGCTAAGTCCCATACCAACTTTGAAGCTGGCTGCTCCTGAAGACCTGATGCATCGTGTCTCCTGTATATGCACCGACGACTGTGAACGAAGCTGTGAGTGCCGGGTAGGCATGTTAAAATGCTCAACCATGTGTATGTACTGGGTAGGGCATGGATATACCAATAAAGACATAGAAGATAAAGTGGAAGTGGATGGAGATTAGCTAGTTCCCGAAAAGGAATATGCCAATGATATCGAACAAGAGACATTCCAAGATGTCAAACATCTTCGTCTGGAATTGAATGAATTTCAAATAAAAGTAAGTTAGTTTTTAATGAAAATTATTTAAGTTTCAAACATTTACGTAATAAATGATTAGTTTTTAGGCCTTTTCCTAGCTAAAAGATACGTTACTAAAAATCATTTTTTTAAACAATTTTGTATACATGTTAAATTCCTCCGACTAATCTTCATGCTAAGAGTAGAACATTTTTTAAAATCTCTCAATCTTCTGAATTTTACCTTTTTCGCTTCACAAAAATGTCAACTTCGTAGTTTGCAAGCGATATTGAAGCCTTATCAAATGCATATCCATTGATAACTGTTGGATGTTGAAAGCAGAAAGAGTTATGCTTTTGTGCAGAAATTCTCATATAAAAAAAGAAGAGGAAGAGTTTACAAAGTATATAGAAATGGTGATTATCTTTTGAAAGAAAGTTGTTATTAAAATATTACGTATGTGTGCGTTTTGATGTAAACAAATAGCAAAAGTAGCTTGCTTATTAAATATAATTAGTAAATAAGATAGGAGTGTTATAATTAGGTAAAGAAACATTTAACAGATTGGCGCAATCTGTAATACTGATTTACACTTTAGTTTGTGGAAATGGTTGCGTTCAGTAATTTTGAAACATTTGACGTAAACACAGAAAGGATTAAATCTATATAGAGTGATTCGAGAAAGTTGTACTATCCTCAGCATTGTCAAAGGACATAGCAGTGCCAACGTTTCTAGCAGTAATGGGATTACCGGCATATGAAGAATTAAGGAATTTGTGTGCTCCGATGAAAGCATCAGAAAAATCGCTTGAAGAGTTGAAATATTTAATGATGGAACACTATGGACAGAAAACAAATGAAATTGTGGAAAGCTACAAATCCCAAAATATCAAGCAATTGCAATACCAGAATGTAGCTTAGTTTGTAATGGTGTTTAGAAATCAAGCTATCTTCTGCAATTTAGGTTCATGTTTAGAACATTCGCTGCGTGATCATTTTGTCTCTGGCTTAAAAAAACAACATAGCGAGAAGGCAGATGCTAACAGCAGCTTCCTTATCTTTCCAACAAGCGGTAGACATCGCGACAGCAGTGGAGAACACTGAAGAACAAGCACAGCAACAACAACAGATTTGTAGAATGGAAAAACCGCGCATGAAGTGGAAGAGAAAAGAAGAAAACCAGGTTAACAAACTGTATAGTGGTCAAAGTAACCACGAAGTACGGGTCAACGTTCATCCATTTCTTCATCATCAAACTCTTCGAATCAGAGGAAGGGAAGATATATTAAATGTAATATGTGTCAACGATCACACGTAAAAGGTGAGTGTCCAGCGCATGGAAAACGCTGTTTTAAGTGCACTGGTTTACATCATTTTGAGCCAGCTTGCGTATTACAATCGTTGGATGTACAAATGAATGATCTCAGCATGAAAAGCTTGGAAGAGGGAAGCGACAAGGAAACACAACACAAGGCTAAGGTCTCCGATATAATTCCCGCTGTTTTGGACACTGAGAAAGTTTCTGAGCTTTATCAAGTGCTACATATGGAGACACTACATTACCTATCTGAAGAAGATGGTTTACCAGATTTAAGATCTGTAGCAGACGTAATGATGCAGAGTGGTTAGTTAACTCAGAAGCTGTTATAGGCAATCAAAGCGATTTGTGGTTAGCTAACTCAGAAGCTGTTATTGACAATCAAAGCGTTTTTGAACCACGAGTCTAACCTAAGTGAAACCAGTTCCAATGTAATCTCTTTATTAAGTGGCAGTAAGATTGAAAAGCTAAAACGAGGAATGAAAAATACAAATTATTGACTGACTCGGAAGTGGAGGTTCGGGACGGTACAAAGTAAAGTCATAGGAGATATCAAATATATGACGAAGAGACTGTGAAAAATATTTCTAGTAAAAGACAAAAAGCCAGTAAAAGAAGAGAGAATACCGTACAGCAATCACAGTGCATATTTTCCGGATTCATGGATAGAGATCAAGAGTTCTAGGATATGTGGAGTAAGATTTTAGAGTTGGAAAAGAGACTAAAAAAGTTAGAGTCACTAAAGGAGAAAAGAAAAAAGGAGAAACCAGCATCTGAAAAGTAAAAACAAAACAAGTCTTGTTGCTGTTGTATTAATGTTTTCAATTGATGAAAAATATTTTATTGTCAGTTTACGTTTTAGTTGTTACACTAGAGAAGGCCAAGTGATTTGTCCGTTCATTTTTGAGCATTACCTCAGAGAACGTTCAGGTTTGTCACTTTGTCTTTGAGCAATACCCGAGAAGATGTTGGAGGTTGATAAGATACTGTTATTACTAAGGTATTTCAGTGGAACCTAAGTGGTTAACAGGGCGCAAAAATTACGTGCAAAATAGTGTTTAATTCAGCTGAAGAGAACAATTACATTACGGTATGGTAGAGTTATATAACTACTAGTAATAAAGAAATTCGACATATTACAGATGACTAACTAAGAGTAACTTATAGATGAGGATAAGGACAATAGTTGTCTTTTTGAAGGGTAGAAGGATGTTGGATGTTGAAGTCAGAAAGAGTTATGTTTTTGTGCACATGCTCTCATCTAAGGAAAAGAGAAAGAGTTTAGAAAATAAATAGAAATGGTGATTATCTTTTAAAAGAAAGTTGTTATTAAAAGATTATGTATGTATTAAAATCCATTGCAAATACACAAAACTGAAATGTTCAATTATCCTTTATTCTTAATCTATGCCTTGACTATCTTCACACAAATGCATATCCATTGATAACTTCACGCAAAACTTATGCTACCGAATATGGCGACAATTAGTGCTGGAACCCAATGGGGCTGAGGTGCTGAACAGAGTATCATGATCATTTTAGAAAATGTTTTAGCTCTTTTTGTGAATGTCCGGGCTTTAACCTAATTGCTCTGTACTATATCTGTAGTATGTTATCTATTGATGCCACTTAGCCCAGATAGCGACAGCTGATAGGGGAAATTCTTACTATGAGGAATATTGACATGTTTATTTTTAATAAATACGATATTAGTAAGCAGAATTGGTAGATCGTTTGTGAAATACAAGGAAGTCAATTTATATGTTGAAGCCAATTATAAGCTATGGCATGAAATATAATGTCATACTCTTTCTGTAGGAAGTGGACACTTTACCACTCATTTATCGCATTCAGTCTTTCATTGATTTGGCATTTTTATGCAAACAAAATAAACGAAAACTCAAGGTTAATCAATAAATCTACCAAACACGAGAAATAAACCCAATTCTTTTTAGTCCGAAGCTTATGCCCTTGAGGCTCAAGGAGACAGGAAAATGAATGATTGTAGAATTAAAATTGGTTCTGTTTTCGCACCGAGACTTGAACCCATACTACACGTGCTAGATACAAGTCCAGCGGAGAGCGGAGGGAAACATGCTTTAATATTTATTATAAATGCTTCGTTATTGACATTCGGTTACTACACGCAATGCCAATTCTACAGAGTTTTATTTCCTAACAGTATTATATTTTATCTTTTTCCTTTTTGATTCGTATCTCGAAGTCGCCGCATAGTCTTCACAATTATTGTTCTTATATTGCTGCAATATATATGCTCTTAGATCCTGTAGAACAACTAGACAAAAGTGTCATATGTAACATATCAGTAAAGACTACAGTGTATTTGGAAGATATTCCCAAAGGATATTACCTGTATTTACTCTATCAGGTGAGAATACATTAGAATTGTATTGACAATTGCATTCTTTGTTATTAGTAAAGTATATTAGTGGTTTTAAGTATTCAATTTCTGTATGCTAGAAATATATCCTTCTTCAGAATGAAAATAGGGGTAGCAAACGATACGTATTTCGAAAATTACACTATGGGCCAATTTAAGAGTAAATTTATATCTGATTAGCTTCGTGCTAAAGAATTTAACTAACAGATGATTAATTCCGTATTCAAAAACATATTCTCAATGTTGCCAACGAGTTATGTCGAAAAAGAGGTCAAGCACGACTGTATGCAAAATTTGTCCAAATACATGATAAGGAAACAAGTTCAAATAGAAAAGTAAACAATACTATGCTAGAAATTAGTATTCCAATGGAAACCCAAAACCTCAATACTCCTAAATGATAAAATGTACAATGTATATACAACGTAATAATGTACAAGGTAGTAATAAGCTGTTATAAGTAGTGTAAGCATCAGAGTTAAGATAAATCAGATAACAATAAATTAGATCTGTTACTAATCGAATCATATATTCCTATACAGCAAAATTAATAATAATAATACTAATACTATTACTACTACTACTACTACTACTACTACTACTACTACTAATAATAATAATAATAGTAATAATAATAATAATAAGTTTACTAGCGGAATAAAAATATCAACAAATCAAATTGCAATGATTTTCTCAAAAACTAGGTACGATAATTCGTTTCTTAGCATGTCATTTTGTTTTTGTCTTGGAGTAATTTTATATTCGGATATGTCTCATTAACCATATCGTATAGCAGTGATCGCCAAACTGTTGATCGTGTATTGCTAGCAGGTCGCGGGAAATTTTCAGTAGATCATGTTATTGCTTCGGTTGGCTACCCTTGATTCCTCCATTGAGCTGATGCTAACAACAGGGAGCGCTGACGACAATTGCTCGTTTTTTCCATGCAACTGCCATTATTAGACTCATCTCACAGTTGATTGTATAGGCGTGGGGATATGCATGTTTTTCGTGTGTATATTAGACATTTGCTAAACGTTAGGTTTTTCGTGTGTATATTAGACATTTGCTAAACGTTATGTTTTTCTTGTGTATATTAGACATTTGCTAAACGTTATGTTTTTCTTGTGTATATTAGACATTTGCTAAACGTTATGTTTTTTGTGTGTATATTAAACATTTGCTAAACGTTATGCTTCTCTTGTGTATATTAGACATTTGCTAAACGTTATGTTTTTCTTGTGTATATTAGACATTTGCTAACTTCGATAGTTTGATTTCATATTTACTAGAAATGTAGTTATATTGGCAATAAACAAATATAACATTTTAAAAAAAAGTTCGTAGTTGTTTTGGTAGGTAGCTCACAGTACGATTTAAAATGGTACGGTAGATCAGAAGCTGGATAAGTTTGGCGATCAGTGTTGTATAGTATACAACTTTAAGTTTACAACACAACAACAAAATGTTATACGGGATGGCCAAAAAGTAGGTACACAATCCAGTACTGATCAACGCATTGCTTTTTATATCATTTCTTATAGTTATACGTATATCAAGTAGATCTTGGTAATCTTGGAACATCAAATTTGCTTGACATTTCTGAAATGTATAATCATCAAGTATAAGCTAGAATGTTATACTTGATCAATGCTGGGATGTATATTTACTCATAAACCACCCTATATATTGCAAAGTTCTTCAAGTGCTTCTAACACCACCTACTGATTGTAAACAACTTCAGACATCAACCACGAGGAAGACATCATTAACTACCGTGAGCGATCGTCAAGTAATAAAGATTAACGAAGTGAACTAAAATTCTAAATAAGAGAACCAAACCAACGCAAAAGACATCAATCTCCAGCGATTGATCATCACATGCACTCCCTAGGACGCTTGGTCTCTGAGAGCTTTTTTTTGCTAGAATGCCTGGTGTCTGCAAACACTTCACCCCACTGTAGGACGCCTGTTCTCTGAATTTTATCCTCCTCTCTACAACGCCTGCTCTCTGAGAGTTTCTTTAGCTAAGATGCCTGGTCTCTGAGAGTTCCTTTCGCTAGGATGCCTGGTGTCTGCAAACACTTCACCCCTCTATAGGACGCCTGGTCTCTGAATTGTATCCTCCTCTCTAGGACGCCTGGTCTCTGAGAGTTTCTTTTGCTAAGATGCCTGGACTCTGAGTGTTTCTTTCGCTAGGATGCCTGGTGTCTGCAAACACTCACCCCTGTCTAGGACGCCTGGTCTCTGAATTTTATCCTCCTCTCTAGGACGCTTGTTCTCTGAGAGTTTCTTTTGCTAAGATGCCTGGTCTCTGAGAGTTCTTTTCGCTAGGATGTCTGGTGTCTGCAAACACTTTACCCCTCTTTAGGACGCCTGGTCTCTGAATTTTATCCTCCTCTTTAGGACTCGTGGTTTCTGAGAGTTTCTTTTGTTAAAATGCCTGCCTAAGAGAAACCTATATTTGAACTCAAATGATTATTATTTCTGTATATAAGGGGAATTTGTATAAGTAAAGACGATGGGAAATTGTAGAATTCTCGTGAACTACATTTAGATATACCCTAATGAAAACTATTATGAGGTTTTACATTCATACATATTTATTTTGTTCGCTCAATGAATGAAATGTTTCCTCAATGGACATTTTATATTTTCGCTAAACACTAAAAATATTACATAATATGCTGCACTTACTATGCGAATGTTTCGTGAATACAGTATTTCTTTTGCTTCTAAGAATATCAAATAGTTAGATGTCTTCAATTCCATTTCCTCATTTTTCAGAAAATATGCTTGCTTCTTGGAACCGCACTTTCATCATTAACTTATCTCACAATATAAAAATAAATTATATTTTTGCAACTCAGAAATTGGAATAGTGGGACGTAAATACGCTCTAAACAATGTAATTTCTCCCTTTTACACTATCATCATTACCATCACTTACCAATATTAGCAGATCACTTGTCGCAACTAAGAAACTTTCATGTTACACGGTCTTCCACCAACCTTTTCGTCTTCAGGTACGATTTTTCTCTTTTGATATCGTCCATCAACTGTAGTCTCCTTGGTCTCCTCTCATTCCTGTCACCATACCCATATCCTTTAGCACGTTTCGCATTATACAGCTTCTCTTCAGCTAGTGTCCGAAAACGTTTCTCTTCCTCTACTTAATAATCTAAAATTGCTCTTTTCTACCCTACCATTTATAACACTCTCTCATTCAGTTTACACTAATTCTTTCCATTCTTCTTCATACCCATATTTCGAATACTTCCAGTCGTTTTTCACCACTTTTGCGTAATGTCCTTTTTTCTGCTACACGCAATGCAATACTCCTCACGAGAAATTTATGAGACTTTTCTAATTCAATGTCCCATAAATAGACTTTTCTTCCTCCTAAAGGCTTTTTTCGCCATTCCTATCTTTGTTTTTATTTCACGTTTATGTTTCGTATCATATCTAATACTACTCAGGTACCAAAAACTAGTCACTCTTTCGTCTCCTCCACTCCTACTTCTATATTTGACACCGACTCCTTCCCTCTAATCACTTTGGCTTTTATTTTTCTAACATTTATTTTTTACCCAATATTCTTCACAGCCTTTCTTCATGTTTTCTAACATATAACTAACTCTATGGCCTATGGAACCCGAAGGTTTAATGCCGCGTTCAGAAAAGCTCTCCACTGACTTCTATCCTTAGCCTATTGGATCCAGTTTCTACTTTGTGTTCCTATCTCTGCGAGATCCATCTTTATATTGTCCTTCCATCTGAGCCTAGGTCTTCCTAATGGTCGTTTTCCGATTAGTCTTCCAGTTAAGACTTTGAAAGCGTTTCTGTTTTCTTCCATTCTAGCTACCGAAGCCTCCTAGACTTGATGACCCTAACAATATTGGATCAACCGTATAAATTATGTAGTTCCTCGTTATGAAATTTCCACTATACCCCATTTCCGTTCCTCTTGGGTCCGAATATTCATCTCAGGATCTTGTTCTCAAATACTTTCAGTCTATGTTCTTCCCTTAGAGTAAGCGACCATGTTTTTCAACAACGGAACAACTGCCATGATTATCGTGTTATGTATTTTAACCTTCACATTCCTCGACAGGATTTGCGACAAGAGATTTTGAACCGAATAGTAACACGAATTCCCTACTTTTATTCGATATTTAATTTCTTTGTGAGTAAGATTTACGACTGTTAATACTGATCCTAGATATTTGAAAGTATTCACTTTATCAAAAGCATTATTTAATATTTTAACATATCCATAATTTGCTGTATTACGGTCCCGACGCACTTCAATGTATTTAGTTTTCTCTGCATTTACTTCTAAACCCATGTCCCTGCAAGCGTTTAATAAGATCTCTGCATTTCTTTCTATTGTTCTCCTGTCATCCCCTATTAAATTCCCATCATCAGCATATGCCATAACCTAGTAAACCCCATTCAAGTCTAGGCCCTGGTTTCTATTATTCATTTTCCTTATAGCGTATTCCAAAACAAAGTTAAATAACAATGGCGACAACCCATTTTCTTGTTTCATGCCATTTTTAACGTGAAAGCTCGTAGACAAAACTTTCCTGTCTGGACTTTACTAACATATTATTGAGTTTATTTCTACGTTCCGCAACAAGCACCATACCATCTTCAAACCGAATACACGTAATCATTTTACTTTCTACCCAAATGCCATATTATATTGTAGGCTCTTTTTCACTATATCTTCTAAATAGATACTAAATTATGTTGACGAGGGAGAGTATCCTTGTTGAACACCCCTTCCAATCGTACTCTCTGTCTACTGCGCATACACCAGTGAATTTCCATGAAAAGTCAAACTATTCTAATAATTTTGAGAATTATCATTTCATACTGGAAATGTTTAGCAAGGTCACAAAACATATTATACTAAATAGTTTGTACGATGAGGTTTTAGCAAGTGTAAACTAGTAGGGAAAGTATGCGAGAATAGTAACACTGTACATGGTATCAAAACACCACTGTACATAATACACTGTTCAAGTGCATTGCGCTTACGGTAATGAACGCCTAATGCTGTTATCTATATTTTAAATATTGGAAGAATGTGCAATATGGAACACATAGTACACAATATCTTAAGCATAATTAGTATACCGTTGTTAAAAGCTTAAATAGTCCAGTAATGATCTTATCGTCTTAACCATATACAAACAGCATACATGCTGTTAAAGAAAAGTAATGCTATATTTTTATTTTCAGGAATAAAACAGTTTAGGGGAAATGCTGATAACTCGGTGCCTAAGTAGGATTTTAACATTCACAGGCATTTTGAAGTAAGTGACTCATATATTTACTTTTAGTGAAATAACAAAATAAATCGGCTAAGTTTGAGTATTATCCTATATAATTGTCGCAACTCTAAATGAACACATATGCAATGTTGGTAGTAAAAAGAATAGCTAACAGAATTTACAGTTGCAAACTAAAATCGCGACATCTATATTTTCACTCTAGTTACTAAATAAGTAACTGAAGACTACTAATAAAAAGACGCGAAAATGTCATTAGATAGATTATCGGCAAGATTATGTAAAAACATGCTATACCTAATATAATGAAACTTTACACTTGTACACAGTCTGACCCATAGGGTCCTTGACTGATTGTTTTTATCGCGTTTGTATCAGTGCTATTCATGGGACAGCGATGCAATTATGCAGTACTAGCCCTACTGAACAAGGGTGCAAATTGTGGTTATTGTAGCTCAGTGGTTAAGAAAACAAGGCATGTGATTCACACTCATGTTATTAGTCTATGGAAAAATAAAAATGGGTGCAAAAGTAGAATAAAGCGTAGTGATTAGTTATTACTGTGAAGTCGACTTCACGGTAAATATGATTCGGAAAGATTATGGAAATGTTCCATTAAGTCCAACAACAGTGTATTTCTAGAGAGGCAAAAGTGGTTTCGAGAGGGTAGGGAGTCAATGAATGAAGCCTTCAGTTACTTTCAATGAGGAGGAGTTCATATGTCAAGTTTTATCCCCCTAACTTTGGAGGTAGTGAGCTACTCTAGTTTTGCACACCCAAAAAAGAAAGAGAGAAAGAAAAGAAAAGAAAATGAAAAGAAAAGAAAATGAAAAGAAAAAAGCCCTTCAGAAACCTCATTATGAAACACTTTCTCTTGCCTTTTGAATGTTCACAAAAGTAGTTTACGTGTTGCAGAATTTTCACGTTTTTAACTTTAGTACTACACTCAAGAATAAAACTAAGTCGATGTTACTTTTGGTTTAATAGCATAAATTTAATGAAAGTGTATATGTGTGTAATCATTATGTAATGTATATTTGTGTAATTTCAATTTACATTTCTCAGTAAGGTATCGTAACATGAATTTTGTTGCAGTTTATTTCTTCCTTTGGGGCATACACAAAATGCGTCAGAAGTGATACTTAGAGTACCCAAGTGGTATAACAAAAACTTGGCTCCATATTATGTACGCAACGGAACCAGTAAGTAATTATGGTTTAACTTAAGATACTCCAAAGTATCAATTATATGATGTTCTTCCTCATTTATCTTCTATTGTTCATTCAGTAAATTTATTTATACAATTTCGTGTCAACTTATGTTATAAAATTGGTATTTTCCAACACTTAGATATGTAATATGTTGCTATCCGTTTCCATACCTTTGTTAACTCGTGTTCACTCGTTATTTGTTCACACAACTATTGAATTCAATGTTGTCAAAAGCCTTATTTTAAACACTATAATGTTATTTCATAATTTTTATGTATAATATTAATTTTGATGTTTATACAGATCACAGTGTTTTAAATTTTATGATTTTAGTTCATGTACTTGTCAATTCCCTAATCGCATTGTCCTTGTGGTTCTAGTATGTTACAGCATTGAAATCAAGCAGTTCCTTGTCCCGATAGTTCCGACCCTAGTGATGATAACTCGAAGGAGTAACATTCGTTGTCAGTACAACGATAACAAAATATTTGGCGAACAAATTGAAATATATCTAAAAATACACCGGAAGGTTACTCCCAAGAACGATCAAGTAATATCAGTCACCGGAATCTTGATATGCTAATTCCACAATCCTATAGCCGGCATAACCGTGGGACGTAAAACTCAAAATTTCATTTCATTTCATTTCCACAATCCTAGATTGGAGTGCTTAAGCCATTAATTACATCCAAGTAGGCCATTTAATTTCATATATATATATATATATATATATATATATATATATATATATATATTGCCAATATTTCCTAAACAAATTCTTAAGATTTGTTTCAGATTCCTAGCCTTGAATTTCGTTTTATGCTTATTTATATCTCCAATACTGGAACTCTTTCGAATCCAAAATGACTAGCCAGTTTCTATGATTCTCTTTCAACATCTATACTTGTCAATCTCCACTTTATGTAATCATCATTCCTTTGTATTTCGAACGTCTTTTATTCACTTTCCTTAATCTAACTAACGTACAAATTTTCAGATATGATTCGTCACTAGATTTCTCGCTGTCAGTTTGTCCCCGATTGTAAATACTATCTTCTACATTCTATGTAAACTTAACCCGAAGAGAAAATCAACAATCTTGAATACAATTAATAAATTATATTTTTATTTGCCCATCATATAATTCTTGGCATGTAATCGGATACCTATTTAGAGAGGTTAGGGTATGAAGTATTTAAAATGCTGACTTGAGAGTTTTGAAATAATTTTAAAAGTTTTTCTGAGTCAAGTAGGACATTAATAAAAACAGTTATCAGTTTAGGAGGAAGCACTGAAGGTATTACAATTTTTTCAGATATATTTTTTAACTGATTCGCTGAACTCATCTCTTTCCTTAGCGTTGGTAATTGAAAATATATATCTACGTACAGTGTTTGTTTTCTTGGAATTCTAATATCATCATACATCTTATTCTTGTAATACTTCTTTTCGTAGTTTCGTTTTATGTATGCCTTGTTTTTCTTGTGTGTTTTAGTTAAACCTGCGATGCTAGTACTTAATATGCAAATCTTCAGGGATCCGTTTATTGATGAAATTAACCAGGTATGTATTCATCTAACATTATACTGTATGAAAACACAATAAATATGAAGAATTCTGGACAACTAGTTAGAAGAAAACACTTGATGTAGTAGGATCATTAACACATTACATTATTTACCTGAAAGTTTAAGCTTTCTTGCACATTCTGTAAACATTTGATATAGAAATGGTTTCACTGTAGCACTAATAAAAGCTGACTCTCATAAAATTGGACACCAATATATATTTATTAATCAATATATTTTATTCATATTCAATGTGAGCTTGATATGTATATTTCTTTCAGTTGTAGCTAAAGTACCTACATATTATTCTAACATCTATTCTTGTACATTAAACGATGTTTCAAAAACTGATCAATAACAGCAAATAGGGTAAGGTATGTATGTATTATTTCGATGGTGGAATTACAACGTAATACTAGATAATAGATGTTCAAGAAAGTAGCTGAGCTCACATGTAACAACAAATATGTTTCGTCTATTTTACCATACAGTCATATATTTTTAATTTGGTACTTACCGGAAACCTTAAAATTAAATAGACATTTTACTTTTCAAAAGTTTAAGTTTTAGTTACGTTACTATCTGTGTTATATGATAACCATATTCCACTGTGTATGTGTATCGTCTGTAATTTATTTTAGAGGGAGTATTCTATTCTGTTATCTTGAGCTTCAAACATAAGTAACCCTTATTTTCTTATTTTTGCATGGACATATTTTCTGAATAGAAAGTTTCGAGGATATTATACCTACCAAAATGTAAATTAAATTAAAAGTAACCCTTTTCAAACGGTACCTTTAATTTCTAATGTATAACATCCTAATGGAAATGCCGTGATGTAATGTATAGGGTAAATGCCATTTCTAAAGACCAGAAATTGATTAGAATTACAATAGAAAATGTAATGCAATATTATTATTTATATCTCCAATAGACGTGATATTTCATAAACGTAACATAATGCCAATAAAGGACAAACTCCTTTATTATACGTATTTATATCTACTTCAAATGAAAGCTACTTGTGACTTCAACAATAGCTACTCTGGTCAAGAAAATAATGATACATATGAAGGAATAAAGAAAATTTTTAGTATTGCTGATTGTTTACTTGATACCATTAAGTAATACTTTATACTTTGGGTAATGAATTCTCTGCCTGGCATTGAATCGTGAGACGTCACTTACAACTACTTGTTAAATATATTATAACTATTGACATTATAGAGAATTAATGCTGAAATAAGCTATGAATAATGACGACTAGCCTGTAACAATATACTTTACCAGAATAAAGCCATAAAGTTATAAGGTATTGGAGAAAAGCAACAAAATATGTTATTTCCACCAACCACTCAACTCGCCGTTACTGAGCTTACCTATAAATTTTGAAGTGGAGCTCCATTCACTGTCTATCAAAACGGTGTTTCTCGGTGTTAACCCGGTGTACATTTGTCAACTATTCCACTTCATTCATAATCGCCCCTCATTAACTAAAACATGTATGTTGTAGCTTAATATTATCTTTTTCATATCGTGTCTAATGAAGGCAATGACATATTGCCGAAACTGCTAAAAAAAAAAGGTTAGCAGTAGCAAATATTTCCTTTGGTCAGATTTTATTTTCAACGAACTTAAAACGTTAGTTACTGAATTCTATTTGTCTGTGTCTGTGTGTCTGTGTGTGTGTGTGGGTGGGTGGGTGGGAGCGTGTGTGTCTTTTATTTGCAAATGTTTCAATTTTGAGCCCTCTATTCGATAGAACATGAAAAACTATCTGAGAAAATGATGTAATTTTTCTCGTCATTCTTATCTTTCCCAAGATATTGGCCCATAAGTTCCGACTTCGGAGAATTAAAGAACCATATCTCCGGAATCGTAAGCTATAGAGAGATCATATTTATGTTCGTCAATACCTAAGAGGATAGTGAAAATTTTGGTACCAAATAGTAACTGATATCTACTGGTTATACCTGCATTTTCAGTATATGTATGGTGATAAAAAAAATGACAACTCCATATACCAAATTCAATACGTACCCTAATATATGTAAGTGTATTCAGGTTCCAAATATGTAAGTGTATTATCTATTTAATGTAATCAAATCAATTTATTATACATTTCATACAAATTTCGAAAAACATGTTTTTTTAAGTTCTTTCTGAGAATCGTCTTCGAGTATTCCCAACTGAGTATCTTAGGTTATACTTAGCATCAAAACTTCAGATAACTTTACTCTGTCAGCGAAAGTTTGGCTAAAAGCAACAAAATTTATTTACTTATTTTCAATAGGATAAGAAAAAACCAATAGGTTAATATATTAATAAGTTATTCAATTATTTAGATAACGAAATAATACAAGTTGTGTTGTACTGGTACCGTACCAGTTTATCACACATTTCTAGAAAAGTATGGGCTCGAATGGTCTATGCTGTCATAGATCGAATGTCGCATGAAAATCTACCGGGGATTATCATGTTCGGAATAACTAGTAAAATCTTTATTCAGATATTTATTAACAAAATATTTCTTCGAGTATCTAAAGTGTATGATGCGTAAGTACTGTATGCTGTAAATCGATTGCTATTGTGAAGTAACTGTGTATTTGATATGAAGTGACGATGAGATAATTGTATAAACTCTAATTTAATTCACTAAATTTGATTATTTTATTAAATTACATTATTAACGAATTAAACATGAAGTTTTGAAAACTCATTGGAAGAAAACTTTGATCAGGATTGTACTTTTTCAGACACCTGTTGTAAACACATGTTTGTTAATAAACTCGACTAGCTGCCTCATTACCTTTCCCCATACCTTCAATCATAGCCTGATACTTCCCGATTCTGTGGACGCTAAAATCATCATTCTTCAGCCAAACAAAACCATGAGGAACACAACAACAAGGGATATTCGCCACGAAGTTGAGGAAGGTGCATGATCATCGGAGACAAGCAGATCCCACCATTGGAGGACGACCGACTCCATGTTTAAAGAATACCATTCTACCGGTTCATTACCGGATACTTTTGTCAGTTGAGATTACTGGAATGAATATGTAAAAGGGCATCCTAAAGACACATCATTGTAGAGACGTATCACGGAGAGAGCTCGACGCCCCTAGCAGTCCAGCAGGATTGAGTTCCAGTTGTTGGCTGTTAGCAGAACATCCAGGTTCCTTCACGGCAAACCCTTCATCGTTCCAGATGACTAGGACGACGCCAGCCTCGTTGGAATTATCAGGCTAATGCTCATCCTTTGTTTCTTAATTATATTCTTCTTCTCTCTCACCTATTTCCCACAACTAGTCATTTTTCAAAATTAGAAACATTTGAATTTTGTTTAAATTCAATCATAATTTAATTGTTAAGTACCGTGTTGTGCATCAGTTCCATCCACAATTGTTACATTGTTCTATGAGTATTTTTAGAGATTATTCTGAGCTACAACTGATGGCACAGCACCGGCACACTATGATTTGTATTGTTTAATAGTACTCATTTCTGTAATTTGAGTATCGTTTAAAATTCAAAATTCCATTTCAGCCCTTGGTGTACGAGCATGTGTTTGCCACTATATATGTGGCAAGTCTAGTCTCATGATATCGGTTATACATATACACTCAGTTATACATATTTCACTCAGTCAGGTATTTTGTGGAATTAAACTATGGAACAACACGATTTCAAATATTAAAATTCTATCTTTAAAAAAAAATATAACTAATGTTTCATCTACCTTTCAATGAAACAAATGTAATTATATAGTCATTTTTAGATATGAATTTTTACCTTCTTTGGATGTGCGGTGGCTTGGTGGTAGAGCGTTCACCTCCGGTGCTTGGGGTCGCTGGTTCGATCGCAGCTCCAGCAGTGTGGACTTTGTGGTGGACAATCACCGTGCTCGTGGGTTCTCCAGTTTCAACACTTTCTTCATTCCACCATTTCATTCATCTCTCATCATCACCGTCTTTTTTGGCCTAATTGGCATACCTGTGGGACGTAAAACTTAAAGATTTCGTTTCATTTCTTTTACCTTCTTGGTGTTATCCGATTTTAAGAGGTGTGAAGGTTTTTTAATGTATTGATATTTATTTGTTAAGGGCTTTTCTATATTCAGTTGAGACTAAGGGATAGAAGAACCGATGAATGTTATGTTCTAGTTCGGTACGCATACCATGCATGTCGAAATCGTAATTAATTTAAGATTCAGATAATTTCGCCTAGAACAGGTGGAATAGTTATTCAGCTAAAGACTTTGGACAGTATGTTTAATATATGTCTTTAGATATGGTTTTAGATATGAATGGATAATTGAAAGATTGAAGGCAAATGTAGCTAAGTGTTTTGTGGTTTTGCTTTGAAAATAACTTATGTAAGGTCGGAAACCTTTGACGAATTATCAAGTATATCAACCACGATTCGTAATGAGTGAAAATTATCAAGCTTTATTTGCACGAACACTCGATTACTAAAACACACGAATAAAGTTAATGAGTTGTTGTAGTTGCCTCTTCGCCGAGCCTCGAGTTCTTTGTCTATGAAAACTCTTTCTTAAAAATTGTGAATCTAAGGAAATTCGCTCTTACAACAGCATCACCCGACTTGCATAACATATCTCATAACCAAACGAGCTTCGATCTCATGATACTGAGATAGTGTCATTAAAAAATATTCTTGCTATACACTAACAAAACTCATATAAAAACAAGCTTCAATCTCCGGATACTGAGATAGTGTCATTAACAAATATTCTTCCTATACACTAACAAAACTCATATAAAAACAAGCTTCAATCTCATGATACTGAGATAGTGTCAATAACAAATATTCTTGCTATACACTAACAAAACTCATATAAAAACAAGCTTCAATCTCAGGATACTGAGATAGTGTCATTAACAAATATTCTTGCTATACACTAACAAAACTCATATAAAAACAAGCTTCAATCTCAGGATACTGAGATAGTGTCACTAACAAATATTCTTGCTACAAACTAACAAAACTCATATAAAAACAAGCTTCAATCTCATGATACTCAGATAGTGTCATTAACAAATATTCTTGCTATATACTAACAAAACTCATATAAAAACAAGCTTCAATCTCATGATACTGAGATAGTGTCATTAACAAATATTCTTGCTATACACTAACAAAACTCATACAAAAAAGAGCGTCAATCTCATGATACTGAGATAGTGTCATTAACAAATATTCTTGCTATACACTAACAAAACTCATATAAAAACAAGCTTCAATCTCATGATACTGAGATAGTGTCATTAACAAATATTCTTGCTATACACTAACAAAACTCATATAAAAACAAGCTTCAATCTCAGGATACTGAGATAGTGTCATTAACAAATATTCTTGCTATACACTAACACAACTCATATAAAAACAAGCTTCAATCTCATGATACTGAGATAGTGTCATTAACAAATATTCTTGCTATACACTAACAAAACTCATATAAAAACAAGCTTCAATCTCAGGATACTGAGATAGTGTCATTAACAAATATTCTTGCTATACACTAACACAACTCATATAAAAACAAGCTTCAATCTCATGATACTGAGATAGTGTCATTAACAAATATTTTTGCTATACACTAACAAAACTCATATAAAAACAAGCTTCAATCTCATGATACTGAGATAGTGTCAAAACAAAATATTCTTGCTATACACTAACAAAACTCATATAAAAACAAGCTTCAATCTCATGATACTGAGATAGTGTCATTAACAAATATTCTTGCTATACACTAACAAAACTCATATAAAAACAAGCTTCAATCTCAGGATACTGAGATAGTGTCATTAACAAATATTCTTGCTATACACTAACAAAAATCATATAAAAACAAGCTTCAATCTCATGATACTGAGATAGTGTCATTAACAAATATTCTTGCTATACACTAACAAAACTCATATAAAAACAAGCTTCAATCTCATGATACTGAGATAGTGTCATTAACAAATATTCTTGCTATACACTAACAAAACTCATATAAAAACAAGCTTCAATCTCATGATACTGAGATAGTGTCATTAACAAATATTCTTGCTATACACTAACAAAACTTATGTAAAAACAAGCTTCAATCTCATGATACTGAGATAGTGTCATTAACAAATATTCTTGCTATACACTAACAAAACTCATATAAAAACAAGCTTCAATCTCATGATACTGAGATAGTGTCATTAACAAATATTCTTGCTATACACTAACAAAACTCATATAAAAACAAGCTTCAATCTCAGGTTACTGAGATAGTGTCATTATCAAATATTCTTGCTATACACTAACAAAACTCATATAAAAACAAGCTTCAATCTCAGGATATTGAGATAGTGTCATTAACAAATATTCTTGCTATACACTAACAAAAATCATATAAAAACAAGCTTCAGTCTCATGATACTGAGATAGTGTCATTAACAAATATTCTTGCTATACACTAACAAAAATCATATAAAAACAAGCTTCAATCTCATGATACTGAGATAGTGTCATTAACAAATATTCTTGCTATACACTAACTAAACTCATATAAAAACAAGCTTCAATCTCAGGATACTGAGATAGTGTCATTAACAAATATTCTTGCTATACACTAACAAAACTTATATAAAAACAAGCTTCAATCTCAGGATACTGAGATAGTGTCATTAACAAATATTCTTGCTATAAACTAACAAAACTCATATGAAAACAAGCTTCAATCTCAGGATACTGAGATAGTGTCATTAACAAATATTCTTGCTATACACTAACACAACTCATATAAAAACAAGCTTCAATCTCATGATACTGAGATAGTGTCATTAACAAATATTCTTGCTATACACTAACAAAACTCATATAAAAACAAGCTTCAATCTCAGGATACTGAGATAGTGTCATTAACAAATATTCTTGCTATACACTAACAAAACTCATATAAAAACAAGCTTCAATCTCAGGATACTGAGATAGTGTCATTAACAAATATTCTTGCTATACACTAACAAAACTCATATAAAAACAAGCTTCAATCTCAGGATACTGAGATAGTGTCATTAACAAATATTCTTGCTATACACTAACAAAACTCATATAAAAACAAGCTTCAATCTCATGATACTGAGATAGTGTCATTAACAAATATTCTTGCTATACACTAATAAAACAGGCTTCGGTGTCTGTTCAAATAGTACGCTCATGAGAACCATTGCAGTGTGAACTTAATTTATGGTTACTGAAACTAACAAAAGTCTTATTTGCAAAACTTCAAAGTTTCCTTCCGAAGGTAATGTATGTTCTTCAGCTCATAGTTCTACATGATTAGTCTACAGTTAGGTCAAGTACTTACACTAAATATTAGTGATAGGGGAGCTCACAATCTGCCTCATTCCTCATCAGCATTCATTTACAAAATTCAGCATGGAAACTGATTTATACCTCATATGTCTTCTCAGAAACGATTATTAATACGTAACCTTACTCAATTCTTTATACAAATAACCACACTTAATAGAACTGAACTTGGAACCAAAACATTGCTTTTGCCACTGGGTTACAAATGATCACTTAATGTTAAGGAAGGATGTATGTATTTAAAAAATGATTATAGAAATAGGAAGTTGGATACATAATTATATATGATTTACAGTTTGTTATAACTAAGTACGAAATTTGAAAACAAATGTTGATATTAGAAAACTTGAAATAAATCAAAATACAGTATGTTAAATATCACACAGCATGCATACATACTAATTAGAACAATGCATTTGATGTCAATTATTTTCTAAACAAGGTAGAACTGGGACAGGACCGGATTAATCCGTCTGTAGGCCCGGGGGCTAGAAAAAATATGTGGTCCTTGCTGACTTCACCTAATACATTTCTGTGAAAGTATAGTATAAAAGTTAAGGGAATATTCTTAATAGTTTTAGTCATATTTTATTTCATGATGGTGATCGTATCTTTATAAATATTAGAGAGCCAGTTGATATTTTGAGGACACAGTCATCTAAGCCACGCCCTTAATCCGGCTCTTAACTAGAATGACATGAAATTCCTTTTTATGTACGATGTAGTAATATTGGACATTGTTAAAGACGATAATGAAAACTTAAAAAAATTAAGAAAGCGAAAGACATATCAATTGGAAGACGCAATTTGTGTGTCTAGTCTTTAAAGTGTGAAGGGAACGTCCACTCATATGTTTTGTAAACAGTGCTGTAACTTATGGAGCTAAACAATATAAACAACGGCAAAGTGATTTTAGACATTGAATTAATGGTCAAGAATATCACAATTAGGAAAACTATCAGAAGACCAGTGTAATATTTATGATAATATGATAGTGGAGAAAACATTTGGTAACATAAAAAGAGAAAGCATACGTTATTTAGAACATTTGAGAAGCTTGTTTCCAAGAGGAACTATATCAAATTTTTCAGAATTTGAAATTTGATTGGGGACAGGAAATGTTAGTGATATTTCTGCGTAAATATGACGATAATTTGTGCCAGAAAGCTCTGAAAAGTCGTTAAAAAACGAACATTAGAAACACATTTGTTCCAATATGTACTATATCCAGCAATTATTTGTTTCAAAGCATTCCCTAATGTACTGTATTTCTTTCCTTCATTCCATAATGTACTGTATCCAGTACTGTTTTAAAATGTATGTCTTCCTTTTCATGGCAAAATGTACTATATCCAACTAAAGCAGCCAACCAGTTCTTGTAGGCTCCTGTTTAGGTATTCGGAGTGGGAAATGTAATATATTTTCATTTGTAAATTGTACTGAAAGGATTCATGCTTGCATTTGATAATATCGTATGTGGCAACGTCGCTACAACAATGTTACTCTTATTCCTACCAATGCTCGTTTTAACTACGTAGTTTTGCACGTTATTTGCTGTCAAACATCACACTTTTCGAGTTGTTTCTGTAATACTTTTGTTATTTGAAGCTAGTTTAATAAATATAATAATGTTATCGAGTGCAGAAAAAGAATATAGTGATCAAGACGCATGGGACTATTGTGCTGAAACACTACAGGAACAATCAGGGAAACGATACAATTAGATTGTGAATTTACATGCATTTATCTTATGTAGGAAAGAATAAGTTCAGAATGTATGATTTTAGTGTACTATTTGGTAAGTAAATAATTTAAAAATATGACCTTGCATTACCGTCTTCTATAATCTTAGTTTCAAAATATACTATATCTACATATGAACTCAAAAGGTACTTATCCATAACTTCTAAAATTTTAGATATTTTATTAAAAATTACTAAGTACACAAATGCATCGAGCTATGTATTAGTGACATAAATTACAAAATAGTGTACCTAAATAAAATATAATCACCGTGGTACAGGAAATCTTAGTTATAATATTTGTTTTTTCTATTTCCTGAAAAAATCCCGAAGTTGATATAGTACATTTTGGAAACAAGCTCCTCATTTGTTGATATTCTTAAGTGTCTTCATCCCGGTGAAATTAAAATACCGCAAATTTTACAGTAATTATGTGGTATCTTCAAATAGATAAAAGATAATTGAAATATGGAACAAGAGCGCCCTAGACAATATTATTTTGCGTGAGGTACCGTTATCACAAGTCACCTACTGGCTTTCCGTTTTCAGCTGTTTAGAAACGCAAAAATAAATGCCGATTTTCAAAATGGCTAGAAATCGAAAGCAGATAAGTGAATCGTGATAACGGTTTCTTATGTAAAATAATATTCTCTAGGGAGCTCTTGTTCCACATTTGGATTATCTTTTATCTATTTGAAAATATCACATAACTACTGTAAAATTGGCGGTATTTTAATTTCGCCGGGATGAAGACTCTTAAGAGCGCAATAAAACTACAACGAGATCAAGAACGAAAATTATAAAAGATTAAATATGTAAACAATTGATAGAAGTACTATGCAGAGAACCTTTATAGCAAGTCCAATAGTTTGTTAAGGATGATGCGATGATTCTATTTTGTAATAAACTTCCGATTTCAATTACTTCGTATGGCGATCAATAAGACACTAATTTCGAGCAGATATTTTTAGTTAAAGTAATTAACTCTTTATTGTTTGTCTTGCAGGAAATAATGCTGGACGTGAAACTTATTCTTCTTTGGCAGGACCACCGGTTGATATACACCAGAGGCATTGAATGGACCCAGCTGCCAGACAATTTGATTAAGCAGATATGGCTTCCACAGATCACATTTTCACCATTGAAAGACATGAAAATTATTCATGGCACACACGACTTCTATACAATCATCCTACATAATTACCTATTCGTGTATTATGCCAGGTAAGGACAATTGTACTATGGGGCAACTAACATTAACGTTGAACAGTAATGTGTGTAAATATATTTTTATGTAAACTCTAATTTTAAGATCTTAGAGACTTTAACTTACTTTTCAGCACATATAGTGTTTTAAAACTTAGTAGAAATGCCAACATATATTAAAAAAATAAAAGTCATAGTTTGCTTTGTGGTGGACAAACACCGTATATGCTGGTTTACCCGGGATCCTCCCGTTTCGTGCCACTTTCTACAATTTTATTTATTATTATGGTCACCGTCTGCTTTAGCCTACATTGCATTAAAGGCTGAAATTATAACTAATCAAATCCCTTCTGATTTTCTATGTATTTCTTATCTTGTTTAATTCACTTATTAATTTATTTATTTGTGTGTGTGTGTGTGCGCAGCACTCGTGTGACCAGGAAACATGTTTGAGGGTGATAAATAAATATCATACATATAAAAATATCATCAACATAAATATTGTTTTTGGCTTAGTTATTTATATCTTTCAGTGAAATAATGTGCAGACTTATATCCAATTATTATAAAGAAGAATTTATCTTGTGATAGCTGGAATATCCCTCTTATAGATAGATCGTAACTCAAATATATTTGCTTTATAATTTACATTTATTTTCACTATTTGATAATCATTTATATCTTCGTTATTTACACACAATTTTTAGTACACTGTAATGAAGAATTTCAGAACACTTATTTGAGTCATACAGAGTGTTTCAAATCAACTACAACAACGTTCGGGAGATGATCTCTGACATCAAGACAGGAAAAAGTGCAGACCAACCTGGGTGTAAAAATGCTTCCTTTCGGAGTTATAAGCTGCCGAGAACTGGGGAAAAAATTAACTGTAAAGGTGCATAGCCCCAAATCTATGGGACCTACAGTAGTCGGATCAAGACTTCCGTTAGGAAATAATTTGTACGCTTTCCGAAAACAAATGTTTCAGTATCCTAAGGTATTCACGCAACAATTTTTATAGAGGGAGTTTCGTTACGGGCATATAATTTGAAGTACTCACCAACTACCTCTATAACAATTGTTGCGGAAGCACTTTAGCATTCTGAAACCTGGATATTTGGATAGGGCTAGTATCAATTCCTCAGTGAAGTCTTGATCCGACTATGATAGGCAAATAGTATTGGAGCTATGGATCTTTAAAAATACTTTTTCAAGTTTTCAACGGTCAATAACTCCGAAAGAAAGCATTTGTGCACCCAGTTTGGTGCTATTTTTCGTCTTATCTTGGTACCAGGAATCACCTGCAAAACGTTGTCGAGTCTTGTTTTGAAATACCCTGTATATATAAACTAACGTATTCCTTGTTAATCGTGATTAAGTGATTTTTCCTAATTTCATCCTATATATTTAAACACTATACTGTCAGTACAAATATTATTTCCATATTCGCAACGAAACTTAATTTAGAGATTACAACAGCAAAATCAGTTCAGTCTATATTTAGTTAACTCCGAGTATAATTAGGATACAATAATCATTACGTGACAAGTTAGAAGGATTTCGCATAACATTTAACATAAAGGTATAGAATAGAATAGAATAAAATATTTTATTGTCATAGAGCTTTACAATCAATATACAAGGTCTGAAAGTAATCATAACATACAGACAATCAGTTGCTGGTTAATAGTATAATGAACAACCTAATAATGTTTGAAATGAAGTGACACTCCAAATTACGATACAGTTTCTTGACATACACTAAACTCTTGAATCGAGTAAAATGGATTCGTTATTAACCAATCATATAACTTTTTCTTATAAACATTAAATGGCAGCTGATGTATGGAGAATGTTAGTTTATTAAACAGCTTCGGCTCTATAACTAAATAATTACTTTTGATCATCGATAATCTAGTAAAGGGTATATCAATTTTCTTACACCATCTACTATTATATGAAAGTACTTCATCCCTGAGTGTCATATATGTTTTGCTTAGTATAAATATATACATTTGCTAAATATATATACATTAACTACTGTTATTATCTTAAGCCTGATAAATAGTGGTTTAAAGTGTTCTTTATCGTGTGTTCTAACGATAATCCTGATGGCTTTCGTTTGAAAAACTAGGACATCATGTGCTTGGTTACTGTTACCCCAAAGCAAAATCCCATATGCAATTATGCTGTGAAAAAATGCAAACTATGAATTCCCCTTATAGTCATAGGAACTGTATCTTTCAGTTTTTTAACAGACAGACCACTCAAAAGAGCTTTGTGCATACATATTTGACATGTTGTTTCCAGGTTAGTTGGCTGTCTATACATATACAAGAAATTTAACCTCAGATTCATCATAGTTTTCTGTATCATTGCAGTGATTACGACTAAATGTTACCTTTTTTGTTTTATCTCGATGTAACAAAAAAAAAACATTTCTTTTAAACCAGGTCGCTGCCTCTGTTAATAAGCCTTGAGCTTCTATATACACTCCTTCAAAGCTTGTATTTATGTTAATATAATTGACGTGGTATTAGTATTTAGAAGCAAATCATTTATCATTATTAAAAATAGTACCTGACCCAGAACAGAACACTGCGGTACCTCACATTTTACTTCTAAGATGTTTGAATGCATGTGGTTAACACTAACTATCAGTTTACGTTCATTTAAATAGAATTTTACAAAATTTAAACTGCTGCTATGGAATCCGAAATATTCTAACTTCTCACACAGGATGTTATTATCTACACAGTCAAACTTTACTTAAATCGCATAATGTAGCTAGAGTAAACAACTTAGTTTCAAAAACTTCATATATTTTTTCGTTAGTGGTTTTACTCCATCAGGTCTAGATTTCCCGGGCCTGAATCCAAATTGAGCTTTCAGAATTATATTTTGTTCAGTCATATATTTATATAGCTGATCTTTAACAATAATTTCCATAATTTTAGTAAAAAAGGGAAATAATAGATATTGGACGGTAATGAGACAAACACGACCGATCTACCGTTTTGTATATAGGAATTACTTTTGCTATTTTAAGTCCTTTAGGAAAAATACCTGGAGAGAAACATTTATTGAAGCGTATTGCAAGAGGTTCCGAAATGTGATTAACGATAGCTTTTATAAGGTTGTTAGATATGTCAAATATGCCCTTACTGCGAGAAGTTTTCATTCTTTTACTACTTTTATGGCGTCATCGGGGCTAGCATGGTAAATAACAAAAAAAACTATTAAATGAACTTTACGTTAGTATCGGCATTGCTTTTCTTGATTTTCTCTACTGAAGTAACGAAATACCTGTTAAGGGTATCAGGCCACAGCGTAACATTATATTTATTATTACTACTATTGATAACCTTGTTGATTATCTTCCGTGCAGTTTTGCATTTATCTAATGATAATTCAATGAAATTTTAATTGTATATTGCTTTCGATACCTTTATTGCAAATGTATATTTACTTATTTTTTACTTATAAATATCACTGGATTCAGTAGTCATTTTATGCTTACATATATTATAAAACTACGTTACTTTAGCTTTCACAGCAGAGAGCTCTAGGGTATACCCCGTCCTATTACTTAACTTGGTTTCCTTTCATGAATTATATCAGACCACACTTTTAGACACACATTTCAAAAATATTTAGAAACTTAGTTAAAAAGGATCAAATGTATCGCTGGCATTTACATTATCATACTTAATGTTTACATCCCAGTTTATACACTATAATAGTTGAATGAAACTTTGTAACTAAATTTCTGTGATGGGCCTAGTTGGTATAAGTTTGGTCCTGGGAAAATTAAATTGAAGGATTTTTCTTTTGTTTTACTTCGATTGACTAGCACGGCATCATGATTTGAGAAAGGAAATTGACATACATCACTGGTTAAATATTACGTTTTTACACTGGTAAATGCGTTATCTAAGTACGTTGTGTCTCTAGTCGGTTTGCGGCTAACCACTTGGAAATTATGTTGTCTGAGTAGATTTAGGAACTCATAACCGGTTCGTTTTCAGTAGTTACATCAAAATGTGCATTTACATCTCCCCTATTACTACCTCATAATTATGCCAGTTGTTAAGAAATGCCAATAACTGCTCCAATTTTTCTCGAAATATATTTGGATTACTATCAGGAGTTCTATAAACAGATACAATTATTAACTTGTACTCATTCAGAAAAAATACAGTTGACTCAAATTCACGTTCAGTATTGTGAAAAGTTATATCTAACCGACAATAGTCTATGTTACTATTAACATAGATAGCGACCCAACCATGTATCCTAGTACTGTAATTATTTGCCATAGAAAAATCTTCTATATTGTTGTATTAGAGTTCAATATCTGTACTCCAATGTTCACTCACACAGAAAATATGTAAATCATTTTCGTAGGAAAAATCTGAAATAATGAGTGATTTTTCCTTTAAACCTTGTAGATTAAAAAGCATAGTTTAAGAAACTTGCTGGTTACTAAAAGTGTATATTCCGCTTTATTAGATGGCTGGCCTAAGTTGACAGTATTGACAAGTTGATTCTACTTCCTGACTCATATTACCTTGTACATTTGATTGTTTATTAATACTTATATTTCTACTTATATTATTAATTTTAAGCGACTTTGTTAGGTTTGAAGTTTTTACCAGGCCCCACAAAGTTTTATATTCATCATGGAGTCGAGTGATTTGTTTTTTTTTCCTGTACAGACCAAGGCATTGCTATTGCCTTTTTACTTTCTAAAGTAGTGGCAATGCTCTTATCAAATATTTCACAGATCTTTATAATTAATACATTTTTCCCTCCTTGATTCAAATGCATACCGTGTTGTGTATACATTTCCCTACCTAACTTATTGACATCCACCATATCAACATTAGTGAATTGATTACATACTGCTTTTAGTTTCGAGTTAGTGGCTTGTAGAGCTTTATTAATACACGACTCTTTCATAAGGTCGTACCGGTAAGGAATGTTTACAACTATTATTTTGCATTTATTCAAAACAGGGAGTTTGTTTCTAATCCTTCTCACAGCCTCACTACCTTCATTCATAGCCACATCATTTGTTCCTCTTAATATTACTACATAATTATCTGCTTTTTACATTGTTCGCATGGATGCCAGATAACACATTAACACTTTTCACCCCAGGCTTGGTGTTCCTTTGTACTGACAACTTGTGTTTAGAATTATCGCTCACTTTTATAGACAGTCCTCGACCGTGATTATCACCATATATGTACACAACCGACTCTCTCTGGAGTGTTCTTTTTGCACTAATCTTATTGTTTGAAGCTTTGCGCACTCCAGGTTGCATTGTAGTTTGTCTTTTGTGCATGGGTATTCTTACATTGGCTTCCTTCCTGATTTAGATTTGACCTCATATTTGCTTCACTTTAGACGTTTTCTATCACACTATGTCTCTTTCCACATACAGTTGAACTACTTGAAACCACATCAGAGTATTGTCTGGGTCTACAGTAACTTACTTTCTTACATTCTTCCCCTGGTTGAAGTTTCTTTGAGAATCAACATCTGATTCTACTGTCTTTATTTTTTGCTGCAATGCCTCGTTTTCTGATTTAAAGGACTTCATGTCCTCCTGTAATACATTTATCATTTGTAACAAGCTATCAACACCTAAGTTGCTGTCACAATGGTTCGTTTTTACCATACTTGACCGCATGTCCCCCCTTGCCCTTGCACTTGCACTTTATCACTTTTAATCACTCTTCCTTCTTGTTGTTCCTTGATGTCATGAATCTTGCTTTTTAATGTATTCACATAACTAAGCGAAATATGTACCATTTATTTCAAAAACGAAACCTCATGTTCTGTTCGAATGCAGCTAAAACACTTTCCATTCACAGAGTCATTTTCCACTCGATCGTCATTTGTTTGTGAAGCACACAAATCAGTATGTAGTCAATTCATCAATGTTAATATCAATAAGTTAGGTAAAGGAATGTATATTCAACACGGTATGCATCTGAATCAAGCGGTGAAGGATGTATTAATTATAAAGATCTGTGAAATAATTGATAAGAGCATAGCCACTACATTAAAAAGTAAAAAGGCAAATAGCGATCTCTTCGTCTGCACAGAAAAAAAATAACTCGACACCAAGAATTAACATAAAATGTTGTGGGGCCGGGAGAATACTTCAAACCTAACGAAGTCGCTTAAAATTAATAATTTAAGTAGAATGTAAGTGTTAATAAACAATCAAATGTACAAGGTAATGTTAGTCAAGAAGTAGAATCGACTTCTGTCAATGCTGTCAACTTAGGCCAGCCATCTAATAAAGCTGACCATATACGCTCAGTAAACACCAAGGTTCTTAATCTAAAAGATTAAAGGAAAAATCACTAATTATTTCAGATTTTGCCTACATGATTTACATATTTTCTGTGTAGGTGAACATTGGAGTACAGACATTGAACTCCAGTACAACAATATAGGTTTTTTTTCCATGCCTACAGAGGAAACACGACTTTAGATTTGCTTCAATTCAAACAATGCTTTAATTGAAATTATACTAACATAAAGGTTACAAGATCAAGAATTTGATCATTTATATTCATATCAAAATATGAGTAAAGATTTGTGTTTCACAACTTCGTTGTCCTGATTACATATCTTTCCATATCGTATTTGTTTCGTCTTTCTCTAACAAAATTTTAAAGAGATAAGTAATATTGAGATTGAAGCTACAGCAACTCGAAAAGTTATGTCATAGATATCTGCGTTCTAGTTTGGACATTAAAACACTAGAAGGACCGGATGGGTCAAAATGATCCATCAACATATTTTAATATTCCACTGTAAACGTACTTGAAATACTAAGTGAATAATATTTTATGAATTTGTTAAGGCCAATAGCATTAACAAATTCATAAAATATTATTCACTTAGTATTTCAAGTACGTTTACAGTGGAATATTAAAATATGGTGATGGGTCATTTTGACCCATCCGGTTCTTCTAGTGTTAAATAAAATTGAACAACAAATTAAAGAACAAACGAAGTAATTAAAACATATAAAAGTATACCTGCAGTTTATGTACTATGGAATCCGGGGGTGGAATACCTAGCTTATAAAATTTCTCCATTGAGTTCTGTTCTCTGTAAACTGTATCTACTTTTTTATATTTCTATTTCTCGAAGACCCTTCTTAATATTGTTTTCTCATCTGTCACTAGATCTTCTTAACGATCCTTTTTCTAAATGAGTTTCCAATTAATAGTTTGTAAGCATTCCTACTTCCTTCCATTCTGGCTAAATGGTCTGTCAGCTGAGCTTCCTAGATTTAAAGACCCTAATAATGTTATATAAATACTCTACACTGTACTGTTTTTCATCATAAAGTTTTCGCCATTCCCTATTCGGTCCAAATATTCATCTCAGAAAAATGTTTTCAAATATTGTCAATCTGCATTCTTCCTTCAAAGCAGCCATGTTCTGTAATCATACGATACAACAAGAATAGCTATAGTTTCATAATATAAAACTATAATTATTCCTGTTGTATCATACGATATTATATTTTAAGCACCCAAATTAATCATCGAAAGTAATTAAGACAAAGATTTTGATTATATTTATATCGGTACATCAATTTTGGTGAGAAAGTTGTACGGTGTTTTCCTCCAAATTGAGTCGTAGGTCTTCCTGAAATTAAGAAATAATTCGTGTAATGCCGAGGTATTCTCATTTACTTTCGAGTTCTTCGTGAGGATTCATTATCTGGTGGATTCTTGATCAATTTTCTCAAATCTGCACTGATAGTCTAAAATATGTTTGACTGCATATATCGCCACTGTTAATGGCAGAATATCTCAGAGAATTATCTAATATGTTTTGAAAAGAGAAATTCTTTGAAAATTATTACAATAATTTTTCGCCTTTTTTGTGAATTGGATAGATTTTCTCCTTACTCCAAATTTGGACAATGGTTTTGTGTATCTCGTTCAGTTCAATCCATTTGAAATACCGATCAGAAATAGAAAGGTAACTGACAAAACTTATTAAGTTTTAAACGCTATTGCTTTAGTTTTCGAAGATATTGTTTTCTAACAAAAAGTGAAAGAAAATTAAGTGCTTATCATTTTTGTCTCCAGTGCATATTTAAGCCTACAACATTAAAAAATAACTTTAAAAAATCGTTGAATATTAAAGCTTCCATAACGCAAAATATTCATTTTTGAAATTAATAAGTAAAAACAAGATTTGTTTTTAATTTTCTTTGTAGAGGTACAATTTGGGGTATACTGTCTCCTAAAAGGTTTTGCTACAAGAGAGTCTAATCCCTTCTTTCATGCTATATGTCTTCAATAAATGGAAATTTTTGAATCTCTGCTATGTTAAGCCTACTCTTAAACGAACACACTTGAAAGAAATATTACGAAACAATCGTTATTTCATTAATGCCAAGTGGTTATTTTGTGATTACTGACACTTCAGATTTTTTTTTTTTGAGTTCTGGTTATTTTATGTGGCGAAATTCGGTATATGAGCGCTCTAAGCATAAAACCCAAAGAAATATTTTACTCTATAACTAAACTATATATCAATGTTAATTAAAGAAACACAGCTCAGTTAAATAGTACATGTTATTTTATTGTAATGTTTATTCCAACAATATATATCCACAAGGTGGACCATTCCTCTTAATATTGTTGTTGTGACTCTAAACTAATAGAGAAAACGCATTAAAATTTTGTATCGTGCAAATAGCGGCACGCAAAAAAGGTTTGACATACTCTGTGATACCACAAGGCTAGCAGTGTTGCCGACCTAACACAAAATGTATATATACGTGTGTGTGTGTGCGTGTGGCATCAAGTCATGTTGTAACTAGTAGTTCAATTCTTGATCATTCTCGACACTTCCAAAAAATCTTAAAGTGAACTGTAATTCCCTATCTAGAGAAAGATCGCATTTGCCTAACAGATTAAAAAAAAATAATAATATTATAGCTGGATCGGGTAAATGGGCTGTAACATCTTTTCTAAAAAGGAAATCTTACTGGACAAGCATACAAATTCGTGGTATTGTAAACTAGATAAATCATCATTATAATATATAGCAATTGAATAATACTTGAAGTTTAGAGCTTTGAACACCGTATATTAACGTTTCAAAGTTAAAACGAATTGTTCAACATTTAGAACGACTTATTAATTAAGTTACGTCGACGTAAGTCAAGTAACGTTTATATTGATATATGCAGGATGCAAATATAAAATCACTCATTCTTTCTGATAATATTTCGTCAGAGTTTGTATTCATAAAATGTTTTGATGAAATACCTAAGTACAATACAGTAACAACCTAAATTTTATAAGATTTTAAAACTTGTACAACCATTATACTTTGAATCTTTTCAATAAGCTTTCTATAATGGATACAAATTAAAAACTCTTCTCAAGATTGGAAGTCTCAAACAGAGGATAACTGATTTATTGAATTTTTAAACCTTAATTTCTTTATAATACATCAGACATCCAGTATCACACTAATCAAGCTTGTTCAAAAGAGTAGTTGCTCTATTAAGCCACGATAGACGATCCGCATTTAGGACTCTGGAAATGAATTTAAAAGGCTTGTTTCACCGTTAGTGTTCGGATTCTTTTATCAACACTCAGCTAAAAGACAAGCTGAGAGAATCTTGCGCTAGTTACACAGCCAGAAACATATATTGCTAGAAAACAGGCATTATTTAAATCGACAAATGCCCTACCTCAGGGTACTCTACTATAACACATACTTCAGTAGGAAACTTCAACCATTAAATACATTGAGCAACATTGTAACAATATACTTTCTTAAATGTTTCCATTTCAAATATATTTATAACGGTGTTGCCTCAGGACATTACACTAATACATACTTTTTTCACTGAAGTTACAGAGTGGCTAGAAATAAATCAAGTCCTAGAGAGTAAATCTTGGTCCGGCCGTAAAATCTTTCAATGGTCTGTTAACCTTCCCAGCAAATGTTACTCACTAATGATTTTGAAAAGCAATAACAAATGAACTGAGACATTATTTGTGTTATTAGTTGTGACCACTATACACATATTTTGGGCCAATCTGCATTTAATACTGGAATTTTAAATTATGAAGTTGATTGACAAACTTATAAATTCTGATAAAGTATAAACTATAACTTTGGAATTGAAACGTCTGTGAACTCGTTCAAATAAAAGAAATGTAAGCTGTTACTGTTAAGTGCAATATGTTATGCCAATAATAAACAAAATAATATATTGATGTAGTTCAAGTGAGAGATTTTTTCACACGGCATATGAGTAGCTTTACACGGTAGTAAAATTCTTTCTTTCGACTATACAGAGTGTCCCAAAAATAATGGCGTAAAATTGAAACCATGGGGTTCTTGGCACCAGAATAACAAAATGAGTTTATATGATATATAATCCAGAAGTGAACAGGGCGGAGCTAGACAGCTCTGAATGTGGACTACGGAAACTTCACACCTAAGAAAAGAACTTGCCGATTTACAAAAGTGCATTGAAGGTGTGTGTGAACAGTTGCGCAACCCACCGAGAGTGATGGAATGCATTCGAAACTCACTATTAACATGTTGAATAGATGTGGAAAGACAGCACTTTGAACATTTTTGGTAGGCATGTTTATTGTTTTCACTATGACTTATTACTTTGTAGTGTTACACTGTGTAAGACACTACGTTACAAATACAGTACGTCGTTATGTATTCCGTCTGTAATTTCATTACATGACACAACTAGTTAAACTTGCTCTTATTTCTACCCTCTCGCTGCACATTTCTATTTGGCATACCACTTTTCGTTCCCCCTGAGTTTATGAAACTATGCTAAGTAATCTTTGCTTTGTCTCTCATTCTACATGTAAGTGCAATCGTGTCATGAATAACAACTTCTATCTGTATTGTTTCCATATTTACAGGACCGTTTCATAACCTCTGCCTTACAGACATTCGGTGTTTCCCTAAATGACGTATGGAGAATCTCTGGCACGGTTATGTAACATGCGTTTCACATGTCAAGACGATATTATTTTTGTCTTTCTGAATCCCTTCCTAGCTCCTGTCTTTATTCCGCAGGTAGGTTTGAAGTGCCTTTCCCCCACATTGGAAGCTGTCTAGCTACGTCCCTGTCCATTTCCAGATCATATTTCATATATTTGTTTTTTTCTGGTACCAGGAATTCGTGTTTTCATTTTCACCATTACTTTTGGGACACCTTATATATATATATATTCTTATGATCTCTAAATTTCACGTAGAGAGAAAATTAGCTCGGAGGACAGCACAAGTCGAGAGAGAGAGAGAGAGGCTGATGTAGAGATCTGTCTTTTAGTTACGTATTATTATTTTGATCAGAATGATTATAAACATTATTTGAAAACGGTTCATAATCGAAAAAAAACAGAATACACTAAACTCGTAGTACTGACCAATGGTCGCTAACTTGATTTTAACTTTCCAAAACTAGTTCCAATGAAGAGAAGAAACATATAACTAAGCACATTCACACAGTAAGAAGAAGCTAAGTACTGTTATTCGAATGACGAGACCAAAATGACTGTTTTAATAATAAATTCTTTTCTTTGCACTAACTTCCATGAACTTCGGAAAAGTTCCTCACTTTTTAAAATTTTATATAACAACAATTCGGTTTGTATTACAGCTATTCTAAGGGCAAGATCCAACGCAATATTAGTGGGATTAGTTGCACACTTTTCAAAATTTTTAATGAATTTATAAATAAAATATATAAGCGGCTAGTCAGTTGTCTCCGAACACACAGAGAGTCAGAACAGGCTTTTTCGCGCGACGTGTTTCTGTGAGTGGTGCAAGCCGAAAATGCAGCATTCGTTAGAGCAGAGGTATGCGATTAAATTATGTGGTAAACTCGGTAAATCTGCGACAGAGACGTTTGATATGATCAAGCAGGCTTACCCATATGACGCTTTAGCAAGAAGTGGTGTGTTTCGGTGGTACAAGGCCTTTTCGGAGGGCCGGGAAGAGGTCGCCGATGAAGATCGTGCTGGAAGACCTACAACTTCGACAAACACCGACAATGTGACTCGTGTGCGCGAAGTTTTGAACTCAGACCGTCGACTAAGTATTCGTTTAATTGCCCAGATGTTAAATTTACCAAAAACTGTGATTCATGAAATTGTGACGGAGCATTTGAACATGCGCAAGGTGTGCGCGAAGATTGTCCCAAAAGTGCTCACTGACGACCAGAAATTGCGGTGAGTGGAATTGTGCCAAGAAAATTTGAACATGTGTGAAAGTGACCCCCAATTTTTGAATAACGTAATCACAGGTGACGAATCATGGATCTTTGTGTATGATCCCGAGACAAAGAGGCAATCTTCCGAGTGGCACAAGCCGGCGTCTCCTCGCCCAAAAAAGGGAAGAATGAGCAAATCCAAAGTGAAAACGATGCTCATTGCCTTTTTTGACATCAAAGGCATCGTCCACCATGAATTTGTTCCTCCTGGACAAACCGTCAACGCCAAGTTTTACGTGGAAGTGCTCAAGAGACTCAAATGAAGGGTCAATCGGGTCCCACCAGACATCGGAGCCGACTGGAAGTTGCACCACGACAACGCCCCGGCTCACACCGCCTTTCTTGTGAACAGCTACCTGACCAAAGCCGGCATCCCAACGCTTCCGCAGCCGCCCTACAGCCCAGATGTGGCCCCCCGGACTTCTTTTTGTTTCCTCGTCTGAAACGCCCGATGAAAGGCAAGCATTTTGAGACGACAGAGGGGATCCAAGTAGCTTGCACCGCGGCTCTCAAGGCTATTCCGGAGAATGACTTCCGTGAGGCCTTCAATGCTTGGAAATCGCGCTGGCAGCGCCGCATCGACGCAGAAGGAGCCTATTTTGAAAGTTTTTAAAGAATTGTAACGATTGGCTCAATAATTTTTTTAAATCGATTCAGTCCTATTACTTTCCAGACAAACCCTGTATATGGATGTTATTTCCTTTCTTCAACTTTATCTACCACTACAATATTGTTTGATGCACATAAATTGTTTTCTGGTTACATAACGCTGTAGAATACTACTAGTACTACTACTACTACTACTACTACTACTACTACTACTACTACTACTATTACTACTACTACTACTACTACTATTACTACTACTACTACTACTACTACTACTGCTACTACTACTACTACTACTAATAATAATAATAATAATAATAATAATAATATTAATTTGTTCTTCCGTGAGAACACTAAAAAACCTTACAAATTTCTACGCAAATAGAAGTTTCTTTAACAAATAAATATATGTTAGTAAATTATAAAAAAGAAGAATTTTAGGAAAAGTAAAAATCGATCAAAAGATTGCGATTTTGAGCAATAATTAGACATTGGATCAGGGGCCACGACATTTTTGAACGGCTCTTAAATCGATTTTTCGTACTTTTTCCGGAATAAACACACATACTGAGCGCAGAAAAGTTTTGTTGAAATATGGCTGGTTCCAGTGAAGTCGGGAAAAGTAAATTTTACAATAGCTATCTGGCTAAGTTTTACATAAACAAATGATTTAACTTCCTTAATTTTATAAATTCGCCTCAGCCGCTTGTACACATTGTAGAACTCACCAAAAGAAGATTACACCTCTAAAATCTCAATTTTCAAAAAACGTCGACTTAGCCGGTTATTCACTAGATGCAGCCATATATTGGATCTCGTTTGGACCAATTGGATCAGGTCCACAAAATGTTTGAACGGCCCTTAAATAGAGTTTTGGTATTTTCTGCCGAATTACTATATCATACATAGTTAAGTTTCTGTTTGGCTACACTATATGTACTTCTCCAGATAAAAGGTCTACAACACATTTTTACTTGAAATATATTGGATTTTTTGATTCAAAAATATACTGACATTATATATTTGTGAAAAATAGCTTTCTGTAGACATTTTCCATTTTCCATGAGTTTTACGTGCTGCGATACACTTAAGGGACGGAAGTAATGTCGAAAAAGTGTAACGAAGTACCATACAAGAGACAACTGAAAGTATTCGAACATATATTGCAAAAATCAAAACAATGCCAAGTTTACCAAGGATAAGTACAGAAAAATTGTTTTTGTTAATATATTAACTCGTGGGATTTCTCATCAAAGTACAGAAAATTACTATATTTGTCTATAAGTGAATATATTGTAAAATCAAATGGCGCTAAATTGGAATATTTTATTTCAGCTGTTCACTGAAGCTTATATGCGAAATGGAATTTGACTTGTATCCAATGGATGTGCAATTTTGTAAATGGTACATCTATGCAAGTAGGTCACTAGTTTAATATGCGATTTAGTCTTAATTATTAATACCAGAGATTAGTATGTAGAATAAGAAATTTAACTCATGTTTCATGCATTTTATTGCTTAGGTAACATTATACTGCTCAGTATATTTTACAGGGTTTTCATCTAGGTATCTGTAATTACGTATGTCCAGTTTTCTTAGTGCGTACATATTTTCACTTATCTTCACCGACGTTCCAAACTTACTAACTGCGTTTATCATAAGAATTTACTAATTTGAGAAATGGGTGTATAGTTATTTAATATAATTTTAAGTATCTTTTTGATATTATTTAAAATTTGAATGTGAAACGGTCTAAGATAAGGTCAGGTTAAGCACGGAAGTCCCTCTCGACCTGGTGGTGTTGGAAGGAAAATTCAGTAGCGTGCTACGTGATTGGTTGTAGGAACCGCTCTACCTGAGGACAAGTACAGAGAGGTTAAGGCTTTAGTCACACTTCACTACAAGCCTGGTTGAGTTGCGAAAGGAATCTCCCGTTGGTCCACTGCAAGCAGCGAAGAGAGGATACGATTGGAACCGTTAGCTTTACTGCATGCTAAGGTCCTTGGGATAGGGAAGGTATCTCCTAGACTCCACTGCAAGTCTATAGAGGGGACACCAAAGAACTGGAGAAGAACTGCCGGCAGTGTCCCAATATATATGCGTCCTGGCGGCGATGGCGCTACTGCTCCAATGTTATCATGTACTCCATAGGAGGAGCCAGAAGTCCGTCTTCTACTAAATCCACGTGCTTATAGTAAATCCACGTGGTATGTAGTACACTGTCGTAAATAGAGGTGGTGGTGTTTACAAACACAATCCTAGTGTATTGTTTGTATACCGTAACACATGGGATATTACAATATATTTTCACTTAAGATATGTTCATCGATATTTGTCAGAAACAAAATTAACATGATCATTCTACATATAAACGGAAGAGACTTACTACAACCAATACAACCCTATTTTAGCTGTAGAAAATCGTACAAAATTCACTGTCGTGCATGTTAGAGACGTGTAGAGTTGAAATGTATAATTTTCAACATTTATCATTCAATTATGATGTCTTAGTGTTAGATGGGTCCACATACGAGACACATTTTACGTTGTAACAAAAGCCGCCACTGAATCCTGGATTTGGAAGAGAATCGTCAAGACGAGTTTTATTACAAATATAGAAGCAAATAAAAACAACTTATACTGTAACATTGAAAAAGAAAAGCAAAATTTTGTAACATTCTTTTATTATTATTATTATTATTATTATTATTATTATTATTATTATTATTATTATTATTATTATTATTTTAAAAAAAAGAAGTAAAACTTTAAATTTTGACGATTAAAAAGAATTGTAAGAAAAAGGTGAAAAATGTAAATAGTATTTCCAGACGGCAATACTGTTTTCTTCTTTCCTTGGAGCGAAGCGGACTCCCGGCCGTCGAGTTACGTTCGGCATTGCCACGGTGTGTGGATGTCTGCTTGAGGCTTGTGTGGCCATAAAGAAGCGTGGATTCGCTGCACGACCACGAGTTTGTTCTTTCGATGTGTTAGGTACTTCATTTGACTTTTGCTTAATGCATATAAAGAAGACCAAGTTTTATAATTATCAGTAATGAATATATCTGCAGAAGAAAAGTATTAAAAAAGTGTGAATCGATATATTCTCGTGAATGTCGGAAAGTGGGGCAGGAAAGTGGAGTCATTAAATATCAAGGGATTTAGTTTAATCCCAGTACGAATATTCGATTCTGGTACAGAAAAACAAACTATAGAGAATGAATGATTTTTGCTTTTACCACGCCAATTACCAGATCGGTTGTTTGTAGAAAGATTGATGAAAAATCGATTATTCCACTTTATTTCGTCTTTCCTGGCTATATTATTACTTCTCTTAAGAGGATATTGTCATCTGTCTTTCCTATTGTTATTTGTGGTGAATGCAGTGGTTTGAGTAGGAGTTAAATCGATATGGTGTGGTACTTTTGCCAAGAGGTTTGCTAAACCACTTTTATTTACGATAAGCTGAATGCACATCAATATCGGTGGCAGATACACGTACCGCAAGTTATCTCGTTCCACTATTAGGGGCGTGATGTGTGGAAATACCTAAATCAGCAGTTTCCCAGGAGGTTGATCCTTCGTCAGGGATCAGTGGAGTGGACACCACACTCTCTCGATCTCACACCTATGGAATTAATAGCAGTTAGTACAGTAAATTAAGGATGCCTGTATTTCCGTGCGCTTATACACATGACGTATGTGCATAAGGAGTGGAAAAGGCGTTCACAATGTTTCACAGAATGATCATTTCGAGCATGTATTGTGAGTGGATTAACAACGGAAAATCTGCCATAACTACTGCACGCTTACTGATAGGATAAAATGGTCAAATACACTGAATTCCTGATAAAGTTCTGCATATAAAACAAATGTTACAGGTACATCGTTCTACTTAAAAACGATATTTAAGATGGTGGATTTTAATTTCAAGCTGTTGTGGTCACTTGTATTTTTGAGGTTACCTAACTCATGAAATTACATGTAAGAGCAGTTTGTGTCCCCAAACTTACAGTCTTTCCTGTGTTAGAACTCTTACTAGACTTTATACTCTTCCTGTGTATTATTTACATAAACGTATTTGTTAATCGTAAATAAAGTGATCTATTAACTTCATAATATTACTTACAAAATGCATATATAGACATACACAGAATAATATACTTACAGAAATATTTCATTATTATTTCAGCTTTAGATTACACGTAATTGGCTCGTTTAGGGCGAGGTCAATGGATGGTGCGCACGTCTGTGCGTCTGCATGTTACGTTAGTCATCATGGATGAAAATTGTACATGGGTTCAGTTTATACGCAAAATTGTCTGTGGTTTCATGAAATTACAATGACTTGAACCTTTTAGATAAAGATTATAACATGGCACCATAAAGATTCGCTATAAATGTAGAGTGTTATTGCGAAATATAAAGTTTCTATCGATGCTAGTTGTAACAACAGCGGAAGGTATTGTTTTCTTGCCTACAGAAATCAACAAAATCTTCAATTTTAGAGTTGTACCATTCTATACCAACGGTATTGATCCAAGAGCTTAGTGGATAAAATTATATATATATATATATATATATATATATATATATATATATATATATATATATATATATATATATATATATTACAAATTTGTAATATTTGAGTCATGGTGATGACAAAAATCAAGTTAAGGAACGATAAAAATCATCCTGTGAGGTTGATAAACGTATCTGAAAACAATAATAATTTTCAGAAAAGAATTATGCTTACAAGTAAAGGGTCCAAATGGATGAATCGAGTTGCGGGATGAGATATAGTACACCTGATAGAGGATATGAAAATATGCGGATCTGCAAAGTTATAGCGGCATCTTCATGACATTTGTTTTGTCTCTGATTCGTAGCTTACAAAATTATGCATACATAGTGCAAGTCCTTAGATTACAGCAAAAATACATATAGTAGGTAATGTCTTTAAGTGGTAATTTTGTATATGTAACATGTTTTCGAGAATCTTATTCTTAATTTAATCTATTAACTTCCTTTCAGGTGAACCCCACAAATACATTAATTTGACTTGGAATCCAAAAGACTTAAAATTGAAAAACAGTAGTTATCATGAAAAAGAAATGAAATTACCAACTTTCAAATGTAAATTTAAGGCATTGTGGATACAAAACACAAAGCGTAAGTAATACACAAATATAACTAACGCTTAATGTTATTATTAAGAAGTGACGATATTGCGTATAGAGGACATTTTTACGCCAAATTTTCAGAACATTGATGAACCAAAGTAATACGTTTTGTTGGTAAAGTGCTGAAATGAAACATTAGTACATTTCATACATTTGTCAACAAGAGCAAGCTCCATTTGTACAAATGTTAACAAGAACATAAGAAAGCAAAATAATTATTTTTACAGACATAATTAATACAAAAACTGTAGAGGAATCGAATCTTATTGTCCTGGTTAATAACATATTGTTTTTATATTTGCAACATTCTCATGTTAGCGTGCTTGATACCTGTTCGTATAATTGGAAGTAGCCATATACGTTGGGATAATAGAAAGGAAAAAGTAATGCTTTACTTTTATATTAAGCTGTTACGTGTCACCGTTAACGTGTATGCAGCATTCCTAACATTATTCACCTTGTTGCAGCATGTTATAATCTTCATCTAGGTGAAAAAGAAACAGGAAGTTTATAGTAATTGAATGGTATAACTGCATATCTTAACTTTCCTCAAAGGTCAAATAAAAATATGAAGCCACCACTAATAGTGATTCAGAAATGTAAAAAAGCTGTGAGTCATGCCAATTATATTGGCGTTTATCCTTGTATATGAAAAGTACCTAGAAATTTCCGCAAGAATGAGCATTTATATCCTAATCCTATCCTAATCCTAACTATATATAAAACTACATGAGCTGACATAAATTATTGAGCACTTCCTGTAGGGCTACAATGACTAAATTTTTCATGATTGCAGCTTTCCGGAACTAACCCACAGGAAAATTGTCAAAAGTGAATATTTTTAATTTTTAGGGGGTCTAAAGAGGGGATGAAAAATTTCCCCATGTTATTTAAATGGACCTTTTTTTGGACTTATAATCTCATGTTTTAGGTACTTAGAATTGGAATAGAAACTTGAAATTCTGTATGCTTACACATTTTCGTTAGCACTACCTACATAAATCAGTACAAGTAAAAAATTCCGACCTTAGAGTGGTTTTATAGGGAACTGAAAAATCTTTCCCATGTTATTTATATGGGACACCTTTTAGACCCTAAAATTATTGAGCACTTCCTGCAGGGCTACAATGATTACATTTGACATGATTATAGCTTTTCGGGACAAACCCACAGGAAAATTGCCAAAAGGGAATATTTTTAATTTTTAGGGGGTCTAAAGAGGGGATGAAGAATTTCCCCATGTTATTTAAATGAGACTTTTTCTAGACCTAAAATCTCATGTTTTAGGTACTTAGAATTGGAATAAAAACTTCAAATTCGGTGTGTTTGTACGTTCTCGTTAGCTTTACCTAAGTGAATCATCAGAAATGAAAATTTCTAAACGTAAAGTGGTTTCATGGGGAACTGAAAAATCTTTCCAATGTTATTTATATGGGACGTCTTCTATACCCCAAAATGTTTAGGCACTTCCGGCAAGATTAGAATGATGAAATTTGGCATGATTGTAGCCTTCCAGGACTAACCAACTGAAAAATTGCCAAAAGTAAAAAATTCCAGCTTTAGAGTGGTTTTATAAGGAACTGAAAAATCTTTTCCATGTTATTTATATGGGACACCTTTTACACCCTCAAATTATTGAGCACTTCCTGTAGGGCTACAATGATTAAATTTGATATGGTTGTGGCTTTTCCGGAAAAACCCACAGAAAAATGCCAAAAGTGAATATTTTTAATATTAAGGGGTTCTAAAGAGGGAATGAAGAATTTCCCCATGTTATTTAAATGGACCTTTTTCTGACGTATAATCTCATATTTTAGGTACTTTGAATTTGAATAAAAGCTTGAAATTCGGAATGCTTCTACGTTTTCGTTAGCTTTACCTAAGTGAATCATTAGAAATGAAAATTTGCAACCGTAGATTGGTTTTATGGAGAACTGAAAAAATCTTTCGCATGTTATTTATGTGGGACGTCTTCTACACCCTAAAATGTTTAGGCACTTCCGGTATGATTAGAATGATGAAATTTGGCATGATTGTAGCCTTTGAGAACTAACCGTGAAAAAATTGCCAAAAGTGAATTTTTTAAATTTTTCAGGGGTCGAAAGGGGATGAACAATTTAATATGCTATTTAAATGGGCGTTTTCTTGGGATACAAAATCTTATCTTTCAGATAGTTGAGATAGGGAGAAAAAGAAAGTCGGTAGAATTCAGCTCCGCTGCAGCTGCCTTTGTCCCCACTTTGAACTCGTGTTGCATACACGCCCTTATGACGCTCTGTGGAGGTCTCATTCACTCTGTTCTTACGCAAGTTCACAACGTAACTGAACTACCATAACCAGGTAGTATGCTGTACATACGCAGAACAACAGCTGACCTTCATCTTATCCTCATTCGCATTCAACTCACGGTGGGAGGTCCAATTGAACACAGACCTCCACAAAAGCGACAGAACTTTCTTGCTTACCTTTATAAATTAACAGAAATAAAAAATTCCAACTTTGGTGGGGTTGATTTATAGGAACTCCTTTTATATCTCAAAATTATTGGGCAATTTCTTTAGGATTACAATGATTATATTTGGCATGTCAAAGGAAAATTGCCAAAAGTGAATATTTTTAGTTTTTAGGGGATCTTTGAAACGGGTATTACGGAACGTGTTTGTTACAATTGCTTTATATGTTGTATTCTTGTTGATCTCTTGTTAAAATTCACGGTTATTGTTACCTTAAGTTATCATTATAGCTGCTAATTGCTGTTAATTGTTTAATTTCATATAATGTTATTTGTTTTAAACAGTTGCGCACTACATATCAAATCAGTACCTCCGATAATTGTAATCGTTCCAAGGACGAGAAACTGCGCTCTCTACACAGCGTATCATTCGCATATGAGAATGAATCTCCTTGACATTCCTGGAAACATCTGTACATGTTTATTACAGACAAAATCGGCAAATGATACTATAAAAGGGAGATTTTTTCCATTATTTTTTCAATATCTCGGACCGTTTGCAAGATTTGAGCCTACTTCCGTTTGAAGTTTCTAATTCATGTATGATAAGTGTATTCTTTCTTCTTGCATTCAGTATGTAATAAGCAAACAGATTACATACACAATTAATTACAATGTCAGTTATAGATGGTGTTCAATGGGCAAAACACTGCAAAAATAAAAGTTCGTCTTAGACTGCAGAAATGGTTATCGTTCCTTTTCAATTATTTGTCCATAAATCAAACATCTGAGACATATACAACCCCAATATACAACGATGTGGTGTTGCAATGCATAATGCTTAGGATATGATGCTCTTTTTTTTAATTTCAACACTTCCAGTGTACCTGTAAAAATGTAATAAAGAAATAACAACTATGCTTTTTAAATATTCAATTGGAACTGGACAATCTACAGAAAATTTGCAATCGATCAGTGAAAATGCCATATATTTTGAGCCTCCGAGATCTCATTTTCGAAAGGTTTCAGCACAAACATATAAAGTCCACAAACATATATTCTAAAGGAACTCCAAGATGGCAGGGCAGTTCGTTTGCATTGATTTTCGTGAAGACTTATTGAAATACAAAGTCTTTGAACTCTAATTTTAAATCATAAACTTTATGAGAAAGGTGTATTTAACTGGTTTATTTAAAGCACACACACTTAAATTGTTTGTCTCTGTGAAACGTAAAATCACAAGGAACCGTAAATAAAAGAATTGAAAGCCGAAGTTATAAGTTGGAGTTGAGGCGCTTGCATTGGCAGTCACATTCTTTCCTGGTATCAAGGAGCCTAACCTCTCTTGTGTCAGTTAGTGTGCTAGCTCAGACCAAGTGTTGCAATACGCATTTGTGAGCTAAAGCACACATACAGCACTTAGAGGGTGGACGGAAGTTTTCACTTTCGAAGGGCAAACTTGCTTTTTGAACCTCATCATTATCATCTTTTCATTCATTTTCATCTTCCTTTGGGCTTCGGCCCCAGGCTATTCCATAGTGATGGCGGACTCTGGCAATGCTGACGGACAATCGGTTCTCGGTCGACATACAGGACTACCAGTTTCTCTTCCGACAAATATAGGATCTTCGCGTGCCCAAGCTACACCCACTGGTACTACTAGTCGAACTCGACATTTCTCATGGGGTAGTCAACCTGTAGCGAGTACGTCCAAAGAAAGACATCCATCCACTGACTCAACCCAATCTGCAAAGAGATTTCGCGGTGGATCTCAATCTTCTAACGTCCAACCAATGGACATTGGATCGCTACCTTCCGAATCATCCTCTGTAATTCCAGAACCTGTTTACAATTTTCTCCTCACCGACTTTGACACTAAATACACCCATCCTAAGATGATCTTTCTCCAGATCATTAAATACGTTCCTCGCGCTAATGTTGAACAAATAGTCCAGACTAGAAATGGATACATTATAAAATCTAAAGATCCTAATTTCGGAACCTATTTACGAAATAAAGCATCTTACGAAATCTTCGGGAAAAACGCAAAACTAACAAAAAAGTCAGATTCTAGGCCGAAACAACCACCACCTCCTAAAAAATCGCCAATGTTATCTGTCGTTATTCGTGGTGTTCTCCCAGAGTTCACGGACGACGAAGTGCGCGAAGAACTTGTTCAAGAGGGCATCAACATTGACAAATGCATACGCATAAAAAACAATAACGGACCGACATATATGGTTCGCGTTTTATCACAAAACCAACAGGCTATTGATCACCTTCTGGCACATGGCGCCCCTATTTATAAGAAAATCCATAGAGTTGAGCCTTCTAAAACTCCTGGGCCAGTACCTCTTAGGTGCGAGAAATGTCAATCCTACAACTCTCATTTCACTAACAACTGTCCTAATCAACCGCGATGCGGATATTGTGGCAGCCAACATGAAACTAGGTTGTGTCAAAATCAACAACAACCTCCCAAGTGTTCCACTTGCGGAGAGGCGCACCCCACTTACAGCTACCGTTGCAAGGCTAAGCCCTCAGCTGAACCTACTCGCCCGGAGTTTACTGCACCTATTCGAAGTAGCGATAAAACAACACCTCCAGCCCAATCTATCCTACATCCGCTCAGTATCGAAGATTTTCTTCGCTATCTCACCATAGTGCTCCAGAACGTGATGCCATTTCAACGCGATCATATACTTCGCACCATTACTGCCACTGCAAAATCGTTCTTTAACATCAATATGCATGGTACATATTCAAGACAATATGCTCATTTTCAAATCGCGCCTCTTGAAACTATTGTTTAAATCTATGTCGTTATTGCTTGTAGTCATGAATTTCTTATTTATTAATATACGATCTTTCCAGCAACACAAACTCCTCTTAGAGCATCTTTTACTCGAGGAACAAATTGATATTTTTGCTCTCAATGAAACTTCACTCAAACCTGATATCACAGCACGCCTAACAGGTTATCTCCTTCACCGACATGACTATAGAGAACCTGCTGTCAGAGCTCAAGGTGGAGTTGCAATAGGTTTCTCACCAAAATTACCATTTAGACAATATCACTTACAGGCTTGTATCAATCACCCAGAACATCTTCTTTTCTCAGTTTACTTTCCCTCCATCGTCATAAATGTTGCTACAATTTATATTCGGCCGAGACATCCAATCCCATTCGACTTTTTCAATTATATTGCCCAAAACTTTCGAAATGTCGTCATTATGGCTGATGTCAATATCCATAGTCGAAGCGACCGGGAAAAACAACATTTTAGGAACTACATAACTCAACAGTTAAATTTGTATATTCATGACTTACCTAGTCATACCCGGCCAAGTAGTCAAACAACACCTGATGTTGTAATTACATCACTCAATCTAGTCGGTGACTGTACAATACAGGTTCTTGACACAATTGGTAGTGATCATTGCCCAGTAAAACTAACACTGAACAAGGGGCATCTTTGTCACACTACTCCAGTTTTTAGGACTGTTAAACGTTATGATAAAGCTGATTGGAATACATATAGAACAATCATTGAAAAAGACATCAGACCTCTCACAGCACCAAGTACCGAACCTGAATTGTATCACACTATTTCACGGCTTACAGATACCTTAACTACAACTGCTCAAATATCCATTCCGGAGGACAAAATCCACCCACACAGACCAAAGTTACCGCCTCAATATCTGGCCATGGTAAAACGTGCAAGGCAGCACATTCGAGAGTATCATCGTACTGGAAACGAGGTCCATCTTCAGTGTCACAGACAATGGCAACGGGCAGTTAAAAACTATCTTATTGCATATAAACGGAGGCACTGGATAAGTGCGTGCAATAAGCTGAGAGACGAGGCACATCCTACCCGCTACTGGAAGAAATTTCATCAATTAACGGGAAAAAACACTGTTACAACATATCCGCTCCATGTCAATAACATTCCGCTTCTTTCAGATGCAGATAAAGCTAATGCTTTTGCAGACCAACTGCAAACAGTTTTCACTCCAACCGAGTCTCCATGCCAGAGCGAACGCATTGATATTTCAAGAATACATTCTTTACAACCTTCTACATCACATCAAACAGACATTAATCATCCTCTTACCAGACCAATCACTGCTCCCGAATTACATTCCGCTCTCCGACGGAAACGTAACACAGCACCAGGAATTGATAGTGTCTCGTATAGGATGCTGAAAGAATCTCCACCTCTATTTATTTCTTTGCTAGTATCTATTTATAATTTCATACTCAACACCGGTTATTATCCACTAGATTGGAAAGTCTCAAAGGTGTGCATGTTTCATAAACCAAACAAGCCTATTCATGATGTTTCGTCCTACAGGCCCATTCAGTTAACTTCTGTCTTCAGTAAATTGTTTGAAAAGATTCTCGTCAACAGACTACATGTTTATCTTAATGAACACAATCTGTTACCAATACATCAAGCAGGTTTCAGGCCTACCTTTTCTATTAACGACCAATTGCTACGCCTAACTACTGTCCTTACTAACCAGTACAATAAGGCTCTTCCATCATGTCTAGTCCTTATGGATTTAGAAAAAGCATTTGATAAGGTATGGCACTATGGCTTGCTGCGCAAACTACAGTCACTCCAACTACCCACTTGTTACATCCGTCTCATTTACTCTTTTCTAAGTAATCGAATAGCGTATGTTTCAACAGGAAGTGCCCTCTCTAGACCTATTTTTCCTCATACAGGCGTACCTCAGGGCTCCGCACTTAGTCCATTATTATATATCTTGTATGCCTCAGATATGCCTAGACCACCGCCTAATGTCTATATTTTTCAATATGCTGACGACACAGCATTTTTATCACTTGGGAAAACTATGCTTCAGATCAGCAGAAGCCTACAATTGACACTCGACAATTTTCTTATCTGGTGCAGGAAGTGGAAATTAACTGTAAATTCGGAGAAAACACAAGCCCTTGTTTTCCTTGCACCTAAACGTAGAACTAAGGTACGCCGAAATCCTACTAATCTTTGCGTATCGGTTGACGGGCATTTTCTTCGACCAACCGCCTCTGCGACATATCTTGGTGTGGTATTCGATACCAAACTCACCTGGAAACCTCACTTTAAGAAACTGGCGCAAAAAGCATCAAGTCGATTAAATCTTCTACGCCGCCTTACGGGCACGACCTGGGGACTAAGTGCGGATGTCTTACTAAAAACATACAAAGTTTTTCTTCGACCTCTTCTCACATTTGGTCACATTGCCTGGTGTCATGCTTCACCTCAACTGTACGAGAAGTTAGCAATTATGGAACGCCATGTTATTCGTCTGGCATATCGGATTCGACTACCATATCCAAATTACATGACCTACGAACATATAGACTTTCCAACTATTATCGAACATCTTGCTACACTTCGGACAAGATACATTCAATCCCGCGTTACAAACGCTCATCCGCTCTATCTTGATACGTTAAGAGTTGATGCCCGTACAGATGCTCCATTTCGATATCAGCACTCACCGCTCAACATCCTCACCACACTTTATGTTCAGACAACAAATTTGGACGCTGCAGAGAGAGCAATATTTGGCATTTACATCGTCAGAGATCATCTACCTCATATTTTTCCATCTTAGCACATGTTCTTCACTCATCACTAACATTGGGCTATCATTACGTCTTACATCAGTCTCGAGTCGCCCCGAGACAGAAGATCTAACCTTCATGTGTCTCAACTAATGTTCCCAATGTGATTGTGACGTCAATGCACTTCATATCATTATCATACTTGTTTATATATGATATATCCAATTTACGTTTATTCTTTAATTATATATATTTGCACCATTAATATGATACCTTGCACTATATTACATATTGTTCATTTCTCCAGACTAATTTTACGTTTTTTTCCTTTTTTTCCATTTCTTGTTTGTTTTTGCACTGCACTTAGACCACCTAATGTATATGTATTAGCACCACCAACGTGCTTTTTTGAAAACCTTCGCCAACGAGAGGGCGTAACCCTCTAATGGCTGGGGTTAGATTGTTTTAATATGAAACCAAATATGATGGAATAAACAGATGATTAAAGAAATTTCATAAACCTAATCCCTTACCTTAAAAAAAAAAAAAAGCTTGCATTGGAACTGGCCACCTGGAATCTCTAACCAGGTAAAAAAATAGGGTATTCGTAGCTGGCGAAGAAAAATAACCAAGTCACTTAGTGTGTCCATCCCCAATTGTTATTTTATTCGCGATCTTCGTACATATGGTTGGAATACTTGCCTCTTTGGGGTTTAGGAAACAACCGTCGAATTGTATTTTCATACCTCCACGGAGGTTGACACTTTGATTTGGTCTTAACTGTTGACAACCTTGCTATTCTCTAGGCTTACGATTTATTTTGATACTCTCCTCTTCGGAGGTAGAGGTACCTGAAGGAAAAAAAAAATAGTTGACGACTTTGGCACTTATACCGGTGAACGATTACTTTCGTGCTCCCTCTCTGGAGGAAAGAGCACCTTAATAAACTCTAAACTTAGAGCTTTGCTCTAACACAAGAATATACACAGGGGCTGTCACTACCCCTTTTGTGGTAAGCTGGCGCCATCTCCCACCTTAGTAATAAAGATGGCTTCTCAGAAGCCAGCAGCAAAATCAGATAAAAAAGTACAATCACCCCGGATTCCAGGTCTCAGGGGCAAAATAACAAAACCAACGTACAAACCGGAAGATTTTCTAGTGCCTTTAGGCAAAAAGAAACAAGCAGCCGCCCCAGCGAAATTAAAATCCACTGCACTTAAGCAGTCCAGCGCTTCACAACCATCCGCTTCGAATAAGCCTGAAGACATGGACTTCACGGTAGTAGGAACGCTGAAGCGACGAAGGTCGTCTTTAGCAAACACCAAGACAGAACACCTCACTAATAGTGTCTCCGAATATCCACCTCTTCCACTCAGTAATAAGTTCGAGGTTTTGGCCCCAGCACAATCAGATAATGCAAGTACTAGCACTAAAACTGCAACGACAAGTCAGCCACACAGTTTCAAGCCTCCTCCGATTTTCATCTACGGAATTAACAACACCTATACATTTATTAAGACCTTGTCCCGAGCATTGAAGGAGCCCCCTCTAGCTCAGCCAACTAAGGAGCGCATTCGGATTCAAGCGGCAAACAAAGATGACTACAATTCTATCAAGGCTTACTGCGATCAAACGAAAACTGAGTATGCCACAGGGGTAGCAAAAAACGAAAGGCCTATTAAGGTGGTTGTGCGAAAGCTGCCTATTGACACTGACTTAGACGATCTGAAGGATGAATTTATCCGACTGGGCTACAAACCAACAAGCGTTCATCAAATGTCTCGCAAAAGCAAGACAGATAACAAGAAAATACTAATGCCACTGTTTTTGATTGCTCTGGAACGAAGTGCAGCTATTAAAGAGATCTATGCTATCAACAACCTACTTCATTACAAGGTCCAAATCGAACCATATAAGCCTCCCTCGGTGCTACAGTGTTACAGATGCCAACGCTTGGGGCATTCACAGGACACCTGCCAAGCGCATCCGCGCTGTCTCAAATGTGGGCAATTTCATTTTACCCAGTCCTGCAGTAAATCCGACTCCTCCACACCCGCCACTTGCGCAAATTGTAAGGGAGATCACCCGGCAAATTACCGTGGATGTCCCGTATTCAAATCCTATTCTGAGGCTCTTAAATTGCCGGCACAGCAACCAAGAAAACTTCAAGATAAAGCGGAGAAAACTGTCAACAAACCAGCAGCAGAGACAATTCCCGATCCCACTATTATTAATGTCCAACCTATGGCTACGGACAATGAAGACGCTGAAGCCCCTCCTGCTTCCCACATCCAACCAGCATCTGCCGAAAAACAGGAGAGCCCCAAAGAAGACCTGGACCTAAAGTCTATTCTTTCATTCCTCAAGGGGTTACATTTCCACAAAATCATAACGCATATTAAACGTGGTATTATCCGTTTCCGTCAAGCAGCAGATTCAGCTTCCAAGGCTGCAGCAGTAATAGAAACAATAGCAGAAATGGTTGACGATGGCTGTTTCTAACTCCAGCGTCCTACATCATTCACTTATCCTTGCTACATGGAATGCAGATGGTCTCGAGGGGCAGAAACAAATGCTAATTAGATTTCTTACACACCATAGAGTTGATGTCATGTTTGTACAAGAAACACACTTTACAGCTCGGATCACTACTTGGCGACTACCCAATTATATTGTATATCGGCAGGATAGAGTCGGCAGACAGAAAGGAGGATTACTACTTATAATCAAAAAGGCTTTCCCAGTCAGGTTGGTTACAATACCACCTCTACTTACTTTGGAGGCACTTGCTGTTGAGCTAATAACTCCAGGCGTTCCATTAATATTGGTTACCGGGTACAGGTCCCCGGCCACACAACTAGAGCCCACAGACTTTGATGTCATCGCAAACTTAGGGCCAAAGGTCATTTTAGCTGGAGATCTTAATGCTAAACATGGAGAATGGAACTCAATTAAACCTAACGACGCTGGAGACGATTTACACCAATACCTCCTCACGTCCAACTTCAACATCAGTGCTCCGCCAGACCCAACTCATTATCCAAAGTTCGGCGGACAACCCGATGTGCTTGACGTCGCTCTTTGTAAAGACGTATCCTTTACTGTCCATCCTTATGTCATCTCAGATTTAAACTCTGACGATGATCCAGTCATTTTTCACGTATCACACCGCAGCATTGCCCATTCTGCCCCTATTTTTAAGCAAATAGAAACTGATTGGGATATCTTTAAACAAAAACTAAACACTATGATAGATCTCCGAGATCGGCCAGCTACCATTGAGGACATCGACCAAGCGGTTTCTCACATCACATTAGCACTTCGAACAGCAGAGGCAGCGAGCTCCACTACAAAAATCTCTCCAACACACACGGGACAATGTGACAGTCTACATCTGCAGATCTATCTCCATTTAAAACGTTGGGCTAGACGCCGATGGCAGCATACACTACATCCAGCATACAAAACATTATGGAATAAACTGCGTGCGAAACTCAAGATGCTCACACAGCGACAAAATCAACAGTACTGGGAAGATACCTTTCGAAATATCACACCGAATGATAGAAAAATATGGACATTCTCTAAATCCTTTCAGCGTGCTACAAATGCTTCCAGAGCTAGAGTTATTCAAGGCCAACAAGGACTGACTCAAGACCCACAGTCACAAGCGGATATTTTCGCTGACTCCCTGGAAGAACAGTTCCAGCCTAACAGATCACGTCTTGATCCCTATCTCAAACAGCACATCCGAACCACACTACATAGCCTAACTACACAAAACCCTATACATGACATCATCTTAGTTACACCTCGAGAAATAGAAAGACATATCAAATGTCTGCCGGCGAAGACAGCATCCGGACCCGACAGAATTCGATCTGATATCCTAAAACATCCAACCAGAAAACTACTGGTCTTCCTAACCTATTTATTTAATGCCATCTTTCACTTATGCTATTTCCCGAAGACCTGGAAGGAAGCTCGTATTATCACCATCCCCAAGCCCGGGAAGAATCCACTTCTCCCGGAAAACTATAGGCCAATAAGTCTTCTGTCACATCTAAGTAAACTCTTTGAACGTGTGTTTCTCTGGAGGCTGAAACAGCATGTAGCTACTAGAGACCTTCTACCATTTCATCAGTTCGGGTTTCGTGCACAACATAGCACTACTACACAACTCGTGCGAGTAGTGGATCATTTAACAGTGGCTTTCAACAGAAAACAACACACCCTTGGGGTCTATCTGGATGTCTCAAAAGCCTTTGATAAAGTATGGTTAGCTGGACTTTTATATAAACTATACACGCAAGGTTTTTCAGATCGTCTTCTGCATTTACTGCGTTCCTACCTCATTGGCAGAAAATTCCATGTGTCTGTTGACGGAGTTAAATCCACGTCTAGACCTATTAAAGCAGGTGTTCCACCAGGCGCTGTACTTTCACCGCTTTTATATAATCTGTACACAGCAGATATCCCGACCTTACCCCATTGCTTTGTTGCAACATACGCCGACGATACTGCCTTTTTCACGACCAGTAGCTCACTTGCACAGTGTTACATATACATGCAACGCCAACTCATAGGTTTTCAAGAATGGGCAAGACGTTGGAGAATCAAAATAAATGCAGACAAAAGCTGTGCTGTCATCCATATTCGGAGACGCATCCGCGTCCATCGAAATCTAACCTATGAGAACACACGCATTCCTCATGCTACGCACGCAAAATATTTGGGTGTAACTTTAGATCGTGGTCTAACGTTTGCCGCACACATCAGAGACATAAAACAGAGAGCATTACGAAAAATCTCAGCGTTGTACCCCATCTTGCGCTGTAGCTCCCTTTCTCATGAGGTCCGAGCTCACATCTGTCTACCATCTCTTATGCATGCCCTGCCTGGCAACATGCTTCACATAGTCACGTACAAACTCTCGAAAGTGTGCAAACTCGAGCTGGTCGTATAATTACTGGCAACGACAAATATACACGAAACAGCCAGATCCTGGAAGACTTAGAGCTACCCACTGTCAGAGACGTACTACGGCATCTCCACAATAAGTTCTGGCGTACTTTACCCAGACATATAAATTCAGCTATAGCTAATATCGGCACCGAATGCGCACTGCGGAACGTCCATCGAACACCACGCATTTAAAATCTCTCCAGGACTGGTAAAGAATTCATAATCAGCTACTCTGCGACAGTTGCAGATGTAGTCTCCCATACATACCAAAACAATAGTAACATCCAACAAACCACCAGCACATCTTGATATATTCTTTCTAACATATTACTCATGGAGTCAGGGGCTCTGGCCCGATACTCTATACATAACCACAAAATTACCGTGACCGTGACCGTGCTTGCATTGATAAGTCCAGGCTGTGATTATTACGTATTTGTGGACGCAAGTACGGCAAGTCTCAGCAACGGGCGAGAGAGTGGGAGAGATTAAGGGTTTCACTCGAGTGGAGACTGCGTTACCGTACACATTAGTGTACATATTTTTGGAAGCTTAGTTTCATCATTCATTCCTTTCATCTTTTCATTTCGTCACACTGTTTCACTCATTACCTACACCATGACTTATGGCGTCTCAACATGTCATTGGACAACATTCTGGCTTACCACCTATAGCACCGGAACCTTCTTGCTCATCCGGGAAACCGCTTAGACGACATTGCCATTCTCTGGAAAGGATTTCTAGCAGTCAGGGTTCATCTGTATATCTTAACTTTCCTCAAAGGTCAAATAAAAATATGAAGCCACCACTAATAGTGATTCAGAACTGTAAAAAACCTGTGAGTCATGCCAATAATATTGGCGTTTATCCTTGTATATGAAAAGTACCTAGAAATTTCCGCAAGAATGGGCATTTATATCTTCAGTATAAAATGTATTTGAGTAATATGTTAGCTTGTAGGATTATATCGCTATGCAAACAACAGCTATATTTCAGTTTATTGTAGCTTTGAAAGATATGTATCAGTAGCAAGAAGGCAGACTTACAAAATATATGGCACACAATTGTTCATATATTTTATTTCAAGATGAATAAAACATTCATGGGTATTATTGGGTGATATTGATACAGTATTACTTCAAGGAAATGCTCTTGCACTCACGGAAATGCACTGCACAACAGAAATAGAACGGGGAGTTTATGCAAATTTTGTTAGTTATTAATATCAGTTAATTTAACCTGCTACAATCTTTGTAATTTTCCTTCAAACCTTGTTTTCACTTGGGTATTACAATATAGAAAAATAAATGGATCATAGAAACTGTAATTCCAAAGATTTTCGGAAGATATTTAACATTGCAATTAATTTGACATATTTTCGTAATCCTTAAGCAGACTTATAGCCACATACAGTTTTTGTAAGAAAAAACATTGAATAAATATTATTAATATTACACTACTCAAAATATCTAAAAATTAGAAAGATTGTATTTATTGTTTGGATTTCTCATTAAAATAGTTATTTAAACGTTTGTTGACGTTTGGCTTAGACTGAAAAAAATGATGGGCAGAAAATATAGTGGAACTCTAGTCATTATAGTATGATAATCATATCTCGAAAGCTCTTAACGTTATAAACGTGAAGTTCAGTATTTGGGTTCATATATTTAAAGTAATGCAACACGGGTTAAAGGGTTTTTAATAATGTTCTACTAGGCAAAAAAGTATGAGAAGAAAGTAGACTGTAATAATTATAACATGTCCATATCTTTCCTTTTTACTTTTTAATGCTTGATTCTACTTTTTATCGAAATATTTTCTAACTAGTCTTCATTACAAATCACATAGTCCAATTAACAAAGCAGGAAGAATCATGTAACTGACTGTTACACTTGGAATATCTTAAGGTTAGAGACATGAGATATGGACCCATCATAATGAAAAAATGAAATATTAATTAATTTGCATCCGATATTTCTCCGAGATAAGAAGAATGCGTGGATTCCAGTTATTATTATAAGATATAAATATCTCGAAATCTCATAAAGTTAGACATCAAATTTGTTTGAAGACGGATATTTATTTTAGGCATAATAATATATGTCTTTTCACGCCTATTCAATATTAATACAATTCGACGTTTGGGCTTTTCGTCTAAAATAAGTAAATATCAGCCTTTTATATAAGACCTGGAATGGAAGAAAGATAGCTAAGATGCTTCCCTAAGATACTCATACGAAACATTTGAATTTTGTGTGAGTGTTCCTTTTCAGACCATTTCTATAGTAAAGGTTCAGCAGAAAGAAACCAAAATACTGCATTGAAATAATACGTAGACATTTGCTAGTATAATATAAATCTTACAAAAAGTAGATGAATCGTAATTTTTCTGTGTCGAAACCTCATACAAACTTCTAGAATGAAAATAATGTTTCCGGTCGCCAACCAAGTAAATGTCATTGAAATAGAATGCTTATCCAGAACATATAGTTTAGTTGTGATTATGAAAATAATTCTATATGTAATTTATCTTGCAAGACAATAAAACAGTTATGTTAAACAATGCGTTGAAATTATATATGAATTTAGTTGTGTGAAGGAGACATGTTACTTCAGTGGTGAAGCGCTTAAATCTGTTGTATGGGGTTTCTATTTCGGAATCCGGTCAAGCAAGTATGTGTTGCACAACAACGTGTCCGTGGCATTTCTCGGTGAATTCTTGTTTCCACCTACATTCTCATTCTACCAATTATTCCATCATCATTCTCTTGCCTTAATAATTCGTCTCCCTTAGCGTATAGGGTATAATGTGGGACGTTTTATATATTGTATTTCACTTCGTTTCACTTTCATTTTCAGCTGGTTTTCCGAACGACTTGCTTCTTATTATGGGACTACACCGAGACCTTTCCACAAACTTAATCATGACGTATTTTCCGAGTGGACTTCTCGTGCTTGTGTCTTGGTGTAGCTTTATTATTCAACCACAAATGGTCCCTGGAAGAATTGCATTACTCATGACAACTCTACTAACACTTGTTACAATGTTCAATTCTCTCAGGTAAGATATTACACGGTTTAAAATATTTTTTTGATATTAATATTGTATGAAACCGATCTATCTATCTGTAAAAGCCATTTAATTATTAGGGCAACCAACTTAATGCTTTATACATCTGTATATTATGCTTTATTTTTCTGTATATAATGCTTTATTTTGCGTTTTTCCTAATAATCTGTTCCTTAATAAACCGTGCCTTAATAAGCTGTTCCTTAAATTATACTTCATTTTTACCCATTTCTATTATATATTCGGTTTATTTTACTCGTTTTTATTACACAAGCATTAAAATGTTTATGAAACTATTAATTTTACCCACTTAAACTCACATCAAAAGAACATACTACCTCATTTTGTGCAGTTTTCCTTAAGCGATGTTTCCAAGAAGAAACATGTAGCCACACAGTAGACTTCTCACATTTATTGAATTCAGAACAAAGAGTACAAAATACATTGAAATGGACAGTTGGAAATTGTCTTACTCTCTAAGACTGTACATACTCTTGATTTTGACATCTTGGAATGCACCACTAGTCTTCCCTGCCTTTTAACACAAAGTTAGGAGACAAAAAATTCTTCTGAGCGGGAGGTGTTAAGAGAAGAGGAATTCGAACTTTCCATTGTTACGCGTAAAGGCAATTGGTAGTTGATTTCTATTGTTTGCGGCATTGATAATAGCTTTCGTTCATCATTTTTGTCTTGGCGCAAAATATATTGACGTATGTTTCGTTATTGTACACATATACACGATTCTGTAATAAAAAGCATTAAGCATTATGCTGTATGCTTTTTTCTGTAAATTATGCTTTATTATACTTATAAGATTTGTAAATTTGGATATGTAAAGTGTTCAAAGTTACAGATATAGTACCAAGCATAGGCGAATAATTTCATTATGCTTTTACTGCATTTATGTTTTATGCTTCCCTATTAATTATATTCGAGAAAAGAAAAACTCAACGAACGAAGAAACTCAATTACTCGATAGGTTGGAGTTTGCTCTAGTTCCAACAAACTGTTTGTAGAACTATTAGAGCAATGTTGAAGAGCAGAAATACTTCAGTAACAAGAATTTTAGGAATGATGCAAAACATGGATAAAAACATTGCGATCTTGACCAATCAATAGTTTTGGATCAGGGTTCACAAAATTTTTGAACGGCTCCTAAATTAAGTTTTCGTATTTTTTTTCGGAATAAACAGATCATACTGATTTAAATGTTAGTTTTGCTTTTGCTACACTGTATGTAGTTATCCAGATATAAGGCATACAAGAAAATAAATACCTGCAATATATTGGATGTTTTGATACAATACAAAGTTTTATTGTGTTACCAGTGTTCCGAAAATGTAGAAATCTCGCAAAACAACATTACTAGCAGCTTGTATATAAACTGACACTTCAGTCAGTATTTGTATGGAATCTAACGAGTAATGTTATGTACGATATTACAAAGAATAAGCGTATTTAGCTATAACATACAATTTATTGAGATTGTTTTAATACAAAGTGCTAAAATATAATGTCAAGGTTTACGAATATATTGGCACAATACAACAGTAGGGAGAGAAGCACTTCTGTGAATAATGCAATTTTACTACCTTTAAATAATCTTTCTATTAGTAGCTTTAATTTAGCACAAGGAAACTCCGGCACCATCTCAATATTTCAATTTAGAAAATTTGATATCGACCAGGCTAAAATGCTGTAGCATTTGTTCTAGTCTGAAGCGTGATATTTAAAACAATATAGGATATGCTCAAATCTAAAAATACAAGTATATTTCACAAGTCGAGGGCACTAATCGCTCGGCTTGAATGTAGCTACTAATATCGTCTAAACTAACTAACTCTATGGCGCATGAAAGCTGGAAGTTGAAAGACTCATTCATGAAAGTCCTCCATTGAATTCTATCCTTAGCCAACTAAATCTAGTTTGAATTCCTATTTCTGAGAGATTCATCTTAATATTGTCCTCCCGTCTGTGGCTAGGTCTTTCTAATGGTCGTTTTCCAATTGCAGTTCCGGTTAAAACTTTGAAAACAATCCTACTTTGTTCCATTCTGGCTACATAACATGCCTACATGAGCCTCCTAGATTTGATGAAACTAACAATTTTTGATAAACAATATAAAGTATGTAGCTCCTCATTATGATATACTCACCATTCACCATTCCCGTTTCCCTTGGGTCCGAATATTCGTTTCAGGATCTTGTTCTTAAGCACTTTCAGTCTGCGTTTCCCCTCAGAGTAAGCACCTATGTTCCCCAACCATACAGCACAATGGGCATGATTATCGTTTTATATATTTTAATCTCCAAGTTCCTCTACACAATTCGCTAGTGCAAAATGTTTTGAATTGAATAATAACACTAATTCCGCATTTTAGTCCATTGTTATTGTCTATTATATTAAAATGCTTTGAAAGACATATGTGTTAATGTTAAGGAGCCAAAAGATTTGTCCATTCTCGTGTTTGCATCAGAACTTAATAACGAAAGATATACAAAAGTAGATGAAACTATGAGCTAATAATAATTAGAACATAGAGCAAGGATTTTAATTGTTCGTCCATTTCTTTTCATAAACATGATGACTTCATAAACATACTGAATATTAGACTTAATGACTCCACTTTCTTGTGAAAAATTTACCTATTCAGATAGGTAATTATGTTAAAATTTTAGTGTATTCTTAACATTATATTGACATCACCCTGTTTAATATATTCTAATCTTGTCTTAAGGAAAATCTATATATATGATTTCTATATTTGAATCAAATATATTCCAAGAACCATTCTGACATTCCTAAACAGGCAAAATATGAAAGGATCATTTTCTGTAAAACCGATTGAAGAATGTGTGATCATCTGCATCTCCTTCGTGGTTGCTGCTCTTGTGGAATATGCGATCATCTTACTTTTGGGTAGATTCAAGGGATTATCACAAGCAAGAGGAAATAATCAAGTTACAGAACTGAAGCCACTTCAAATTCCATCACAAGTAATGCCTTTGGTAAGACATAAAAATGGTTGTTCATTTCTCTAGTAAATTATTAGACTGAATATTACAACTTATCTTTCGTACGTAGATTAAAAAATTAATTATTTATTTGTTTATTAGTTGAATACAAAAATATATCTATCATCAAAATATTTCAATATGCATTGCTTACTCGTTTATCATATTGGTATCAGCTGGGTTAGTGTCGAGAAGATATTACAGTACATTATACAATTTTTATACAAATTCTTCCGTCCGAAATCTCACAGCCAGACACTCATAAATCGAATTGTCGCCTTGCCAGACCCTCGTCTGACAAAATACTATCTAGGTCGAAACCTCTCGTCAAAATTTGCGGGTCGAAATTTCGTCAAGACATTTCTCCATTGCAGGATGTTCAATACATCGTTAATTATACTGTATAAAAATCTTTATTTGAAAAGTGCCATATACAGCGAAATATGCATTAAGGGGCACTTTTTTGATACCGACATATTGTTTCTACTGCTACGACTATGTATTACCACAAGCAAATATCCGTCCACAATTGAAGTTTTTCACAACCTGAAATGTTAGACAACCAACAATTCAATTAAGGTTGGTTGGTTGAAAACTAAGTTAGGCGTTCTACAATTCGTCGCATGAGTACCAGAGGAACGTAACTCCGAAAATGCTGTTTTCGTTTTCCTCATGTTTGAACAATTTTGTAAGTCCCACTTGGTGTAAATGGAACATAATGCTAGCTGTTCTCCTTGTCGGTCATCTGTTGTAATGTACCTCAATTACCATCGTATCAAAAACATATCTTTCTAAGAAAATAATATTTTTGTCCTCTCGCCTGTAAACCCACGGAAATGGAGTTACGTTCCTCTAGTTCTCATGCGACGAATTGCTCTAGTTTGTTCGAAAGATGTAAGTGTAAGAAACGGCAAAAAATGGAAAAATATCCATTCACCTGCAACAAATAAAAGTCGGGTAGGAAATACCGTCCATTATCTACAGAGAGATTAATATAACGAGAAAGTCACAAAGAGATCTTATTTAACTATAGACATGCCATTGAAAAGTCTATATGGTCACATTTTTATTCTATTTCATCCGTCACAGTATTTTCTAAAATCTTTGAATGTTTTGCATTATTCATTTCAACGTTACCTTCACTTTTGTTATTTTTCAATTTTAATATATTTGGTGAAATTTTATAAAACAACTGTCTTGTCTTGCTGGGTGATTTGACTCTCGTCTTTGTTTCGCAAGAATTTCTTTATCCGCAAATCCATTACAGTTTCCATTTTTTGAAAGTATTATTAAAGTGTGACATTTCTACATTAAAGCTAACAGAATACTTTTTGGTGTTATATTATTCGTTTTCAGTCTGTTGGTAAAATGGAATAAATGAAAAACGACAATCCAAAAATGTAACAACAAGATGTGCAGTTTGTAAACACTATTTATGTTAATTGAATACATGTCATATGTTTCACGTATGACAAATCGTGAAAATGTATATATTTGATATCACTTGCTGTACTCTTAGTAAGCGAGAACTGTAGGTCGTAAAGAAGAATAAATAAAAAGGAACTAAAAGATAAACCAAATAAGGATATGGATGAATGTTCCTGATAATATTTCAATTAGATCTACTTCCACTCAGACTTTCTCTCAGTTCATATGTGCATGATCTCGCATCTCATCTCCAGATGGACGACTTTGAGCAAAGAGAATTGATCAACCACCTTCTAAGAGCAAATTAACTTTAGAAGTATTATTTTCTCGTACTATTCTTAAATAGGCATTAACGTGCTGTAATAGGAGCAGTACACGAATTGAATAAATTATATCTTACTCAGCGTAGAAAAAGTAGTCGAGAGGATTATGTTACAGGTTAACAGTTAACATCTATTATCACTTCTGTTCTATTGCGATAAGTGTTGAAACAGAAAATGCATAATTTCAACCATTGTTGTTTTTAATAGAGGGTTAATAGAGAAGCAAATATCTATTCTTCCAACGCGGAATGGATTACAGAAAACATAATCATGATATATCTTAGATTATGTATTTAATACCTGTTGACAGAACGGATTTGAAAAAACCCTTTCCTATAACACATCATTTATGAGTAGTACAGTTTGAAAGTCTAGTAACCATATACAGAAGATCAAATGATCTGTAAAATCATTGCTTCGATTTCAATTTGCCATTTAAACGAAGAGCTGGCAATGTGGTATTGACACTGATTAACGTTACTTACGTTTACGTTTCTCTTTTATGCCCTTTCTGTTTATTATTTATTGAAATAAAGACAGACTGATGTTTGCTAAAACTACCTAATACGCAATACATCACTGATATCATGAGTGAGATTTTTTATTTTCTAGGAAGCACTAGTCATATTCAAATTTCAATTCAAGCTTTCCATTCCAAGAGGCCTGGTTTAAGACACACAATATATATACAAACAAATATGCTTTTTGGTATTTTGTCACAAAGAACAATAGAGCACAATACACTAAAATGTTTTGCATCTTATCTCAGTTATTCATCTCAAGCATATACTACCGTACTTTCCAAGCATCTCAGAACTCTTTCCCCATATTCACATTACCATATATTGTTTCTTCTCGCAGTAATAATGGGATGATGGTTTCTGCCAACAATGAATACTGACCTAGATATTTACGTATCAGCTGAAAGTTTTTTCATTATCCAAGCACCAAATGATCATGAAAAGTAATTAAAAACTTGATTTGTTCTCTGAAAACAGAAATATATCGAAATCTATATTGCTATAAATTATTTCCGGTAATTTTGCTTATGTAATATTGTTACACATTTTATTGTTTCGTCATGAATTAATGTGATTGAAAAAGATTTTACTGAAAAACCAACACTTATCAATAATGTAAAATATCAATTGTAATTTGGGATTGGTTACCTTAATAAATTGTATTAGTTTCCTGACGCAGTTATATTGAATAACTGTACTTCTATATATACCAATGGAAAATTAATTATGAATTTACTATATTTTAATAGGGTGCTTCAAGGAATGTCACAAAGTGGAGGCACAAGCGAAGGATTCTTCGAAAGGCTTTCCAGACTGTATGTCGATTGCTAAAGAAGCAGGCGATCCTGGATGTTCTGTCGCTGATTCTTTTTCCTTTTGCATTTATTATCTTCAATGGAATTTATTGGAGTTACTACTTAAACATGAAGAACAACTTATGGGAACAACTATTGAAGAAAAAATTTGGAGAAGGCAACTGAAAGATAAGCGGTGGTAGCCCACTGATATACCTCTTAGCTCTGATGCGTGGGATTCATGATTTGATATCTGCTTACGCCAACAGTAAGAGTTATTATTTCCCTCTCATTTTCATTATTCCGTTATCGTTATCCACCTTGTGGACATGGTCTTCTTCAACCTTGAGAACAATAATGGAATGTTAAACTAAAAAATATAATGTTTTAAGATCTATAGTTCCTATTACTTTGCTTAGTGAACATTTTAACATTCAGGTAAACATAAATTTTTATATTATTGTTTACTTAAACAGCTATTTTGACTACTTACAATAATGGAAGTTTTTCAATATAACTACAAGCGCTAATGTCACCTGTATACAAGCGTCATAACCCTATAATCAATTGTGTTTTACTGCATTGTCGTTTTACTGCTTATGAAAGACTGTTGAGAGTGAGCAGCTATTGAAAAGGGTAAATAAATACAATCGAATAGGAAATCAGTGTTGAGTGAATGTTTCACCATTACAGAGGCCACAGTTAGGCATGTCGTCTCATAAGAAACACATACAGTGCTCATGTAGAAACGTTCGACAAAAGAGGGATCCATTCAAGGTTACAAGCAGCATCACTATACGACGTGACTCATATATTACATGTGGCATAAACCCCTCTCAGCTACATCCTTTACGAGTTCAAATATCTTCATATTCCACATTATTGAAGGTAGGATAATTCAGGAAAACGTAGGAAGGCAATTTAGTCGTTAGAGGGGAAGGTTGAAATGGATGACAGTGGTAAATCTTTTATTATATACATTTATATCACACGTAATATTAAAATTCGGGAAGGTGCATGACAACTGTTACAAGGGATATAAATTCCGTACCAAATTACAATTTTAGAACAGGTACGGGCTTTTACAATTAATTATGTTTATCACCGGAGTCGGTTAACATAGGAAGTTATAGATAACTAAGGGGAATAAAATGTAAACGTGAATGTTGCATACTTCTAGGTACAAATCGCAATACCACTCTATCAAAACTACATCCCTTCCACGTTTGTGGTGAGCAAACAAAAATAGGTGGACTTAATGGACTTCTTTTTCGCTAATCTCCTTAGGTTTTATTAAAACATGAAGCAGATTAAGAACTTTAAAACGAAATGTCTCTCACGCCATATGAAAAACTTGAAGGGATGAAGGGAATACAATTTTTTATGTTCTCGAATGTATTTAATTGCAGTGGAAGCATTCTTGAGCAGAGTACTCGCGTCCCTATAGATTTGGACTAGAGTCCCACCTACTTTCGATGGTAGTGGCGAGATTTCTCATAAGGTTAGTATACTTCAAGATCAGTCTAATACGAACCGATGAACGTTCTGTATATAAAATAATTAACTTAGTGAGTACTACTAAACTAACAGAATGGAATATTTCATTGCATTTTGATGACCGATTTAGTTGTTTTAATAAACAAAAATGTGATATATTTAAATAAAATAGTTATTAAAAAGTATGTTAGTAAAACTTATGTGATTAAAAAGTATTTTAAGATCACCATGTTAGATTTATTTATAACATGGTGATGTTGAAACTACTTTGTCTGAGAAATCACTTACAAATCCAGCTTTTTTCCTTATGTTTCCAGAGGTTTTTTAATAACGTTCCTACTTTAAATATAAAAGAGATAACAACGTTTGAAGTGCTAAGTAAACTTGAAGATGGCCAATATCATTAACAACTACTACAAGACTCTAGATCATCTTTATCATCTTCAAACTTTGCAATCCGTAAAGACAGTTTTAACAATATTTCTCTATCTAGGATTCCAAACAGAAAAATACAGACAACTACTCTAACTGCCTATAACATTAACTGAATAGGACAAGGAAGGAACTGTCTTAATTGTTTTGAAATTATAATGTAGTGGATATGACAGTTTAAAAGAAAATTGAGATGTAGTATTTAAGCACAGTTATATTGTGATCAAGAAAGAATAATGTACGTTTGTATTTTAAAACAATTATCGGCATTAATTATTGCGGTTATTTTTAGTCAGTCTTTATTTTTCTTGGCTCTAGTTTAAACATTTTACTTTCTTTTCATTTTTATTGGGGATAGCAAGTAATGAATAGTCATTTAATACTAGTTAGTTTCGATTCTTTTGGTACCATAGCCTCTTGAGTATTTTGTAATTCGGCGAAACTGAAACCTAAAATTGATTTATTTACAATTACTTGGTGGTTCACATATAACTAATAAAGTGTATTGATAAAGGATGCTACGTAGTGAACGACGTTTCTAAAGTTCTTAAGAGTACGTCTGTGTTGACGTATAATAATAATAATAATAATAATAATAATAATAATAATAATAATAATAATAATAATAATAATAATAATAAATAGTTATATTTGTTATTGTTCCGCTGTACATTCACTGATTTTACTTGAAATAAAGGTTACGTTGTCTTTTGGGATGTCCTTGGTTTGATATTGACACTAAATAATAACCTACGACCTACACTTATGGACAGCTGTGTAGCCTTGTTTATCGAGTGTACATATCCTTTAATCTCATTACGAGGCCAGAAGAGGACGAAAAAAGGAAAGTACTCAGTTTACAGACTGAAGTACATTACTAAATACACAAAATCAATAATAGTTAAGTGATTTTGTTCAATTTACTTTTTCATCGTTGAACAGTGATTGATATCTTTTATTCTACTGAAATGTACATTTACCGTTAGGTATTTTTTCCTACTATACATGTAAAGAAATACACTGTTAGTTGACAATTCTATTTTGTTTGTTTTTTTCTGACTATGACACACATACCCTTAACAGTGACTCACATAAGTCTTGTAATAACACCAACATGCTGAATTAACAATTTCGACCCTTTAAATTTTTTTATGATCTACAAAGGATACATTGCATGTTTACAAACATAGTTTGATTTATGGTTGTTTCTCTGGTATGGAATCTATGTAATTGACTAGAGATATACCACATTGACTTGATACCAGGTCTTCCCTTCCAAGCACTGCTATTGACTGAAGCAATTCCACTCTCTTTCGGTAAGGCTCTCTCGCTTAGCAACAGCTGAACCCTTATTGGCTCAATGCGTGGATGTGTCGAGGGTGTCAGCTTTAGTTCGCATTTTTGTCACGGCTCAAGACATTTTGTCTACACTATAACTCATAATTTACTTTATTCCCTCTCTTCCCTAAGTGTTTGACAGTAACCTTATTGACACATCCTAATCCCGAAGATATTTATTGCTACTTCTGTTTCTATTTCAATTCATTTATGAATCATTAGCTGGTTTTTTCACTAAGTTTCAAGTTGCATGGAAAAAATATTAAGCCATCAATGGTCTGGAGCTTAAGTTAGATCCAAATGAATAAATCCCTTCCTGAAAGAAAACGTTTCTACTTCTTTTAGCTTTATTGTTGAACAAATGAGCTTCTTTTTTCCCTATCTTACATATTTTCTATTGCATATTTTCAGTAGGCGGAAATACAAATGAGATTGCTAGATTTTGGTTTTAGGTGTTCACCAAAGTTGGATCCTACCTTTCAAAGATTTGTAAGAAATGTGTAGTAATGTGTAATGTGTCCAAAACCATGTAAGTTTCGGGTTTCTTCGAAAAAAAGTTTTTAAGTCACAAAATTCCCACATGTGTTTTAAGAATTACTCGAAAGAGAAAAAAAATCCCTGTCTAGCACGGAGTAAGTCAAATTCTAATTTGTACCCAACTTATGGACTTCTTTACTTAGAGGTATCTGAAGAAATCACCAGTATTCTTTATTGCTTTAAACTTTTACATCCAGCTACGCCCCCCCCAAAAAAAATCTTTGCTCGAGAAAAATAATTTTTGTTAGGTCTCAGTATGAGGTGTTAACTTACCTCGCCTCCTAATAACCTTGTAGAACCTCCTATAGTGAACTTAATGTTAATATTTGTCCTAGTTGACCAATAGTTACCATAGTTTCTATTCTGGTGTTCACGAATTCTTACTCTCGACTGACAATAAAATATAGTATCCGAAGAGAAGAGTGAATAATGAAATTTAGACAATTTTAGTTCAAATCTGAAACTCAATTCCTGAGAGATAAAAGCTTGCGTCCATTGTTGACTTTGTTCTGACTTGACTTTCGTCTTTCCATAACCAGTTTCAACGGTATTTGAGCATTCTCTTAGCTTAGGATGAATAATATTCAAATATATTGTTGTAATCCATGGAACCATAACTAAAAAAGTGAAAGTGACATATGCATGTTCGGTCTTTTGATTTGATGTTTCAGCTCGATTAGTTTCAGTGAAATTTTGAATACTGACTTGTGCAAGCAATATTTTGTTTGATTTCTGGTGTGGGCAATCGAACGAAAAGGTGCAAAAGATTAATTTTACTCATTCTGAGTTAGCTTTTTGTTGTTAAATTTGCTTCCTTCACCACGAACAAATTCAGGTATGGAATAGAAGCCAATTGGACTCCGGGCATATGGTGATCCAATACCGAAATTTACAATTGTAAAGAATTAGTGTATATCCATTTTTATTCATTATTTTAATATTTTTATATTGAGTTACAGGTCATGAAATTCAGCAATGATAAATTTATTTATAATATTTATGAACTCTGAAGAAATTTCCTATATCCGTTGAGAAATGTCATTGGTAGGAAAGCTCACCCATCATGTTGTGCATGCTTTTACAAGAAAATTAATTATATGTTCTAGAGTTAATAGAAATCCCTCAAGGCTAAGCAGGTATGGGAGACCAAAGTTCGATTCCCGGCGAGAGTTCATGGGATTTGGATCCCACGTTAAGCTGTAGATCCACTTATGATGTAAGTAGCTGCTGAAAGGGTCACGAAATCAAATCTACTCTACCCTACTCTAGTGTTCTTACTTTCAATTTATGTATAACGCGTAGAAGAAACCGTTGTAAATTAGATGTTTTCAAAAATAATCCATCAAAATTAACTTATACAAATAGACTAATATTTATGTATTACAATTAATAATCTATGTAGTAGTGCTATTTTGTAGAGTTGTTTTTCATTTATAAAATATGCTAATAGATTTAACCCTAGACAAGATTAATTTTCCATTTTCACTATTTATACTATTTTTTCCTTTCTAAATAAGGAAATATTGTGATTAGAAACATCCTCCATTGAAACCTGATAAAATATCCTGACCACAGAATAAATTTTCACATTCCCATCTATTCAAGTAAATAGTCATGCTGCAGGTATTGCCGATTCTTTTATTTATGAAACATCATCAAAACTACAAAGATGTTTTTGGAAAATTTGAAGGAACCTTACAACAAAACTAATATAGTTCAAATGTAGTTTACCTGTGATATGATATATTATGTAGTGTGCGGTTGTTACTGATAGTTGTAAAATATGATATAAATTGAACGCACATTTTTGTTATCTAGAAAATAGCTTAGAGTATTCACACCCAAGGAAAAGTAGGCCTATTCCTTTTGGATGTTAAAACAAGAAATTGATTACTCTGTATTGTACTATTATTAATGATGTGTTGGTGTATTTGTTTCTGAAATATAAATAAAATCAGGTGATCAGTTTTGAAAAAAATATCTAAGTAAATACCTGTCACAAGAATAAACTATCTGTTATAAATCTTTCAGTGAGAAACCAGTTTCTACGAAAATGAAGTTTTCTTAAGAAAGTACAGAGTAAATACCTTTATGATTTGCAAACAGAACCCCAGAAGGCATTTTTTAAGCTTCGACTAACTAACCAATTATAGATTTTCCAGGAAAGATAATTCACGCTATAATATACGATTCATAATTAATAACATAAATATTCTTTTTTTCTTTTAGAAAATAGTCTAAGGAAGAATTTACACCAAGAATAAACTTCACCTTTTTAATTTTTCGTAGACTGAATTCTTTGGACAGTTTAGATCCATTCTACGATCGCCTTACTACCTGTGCTATTGTCGCTAAAAGGTAAAAGATCATGCAACAAGGCTCTCCTCCCAAAGCTTTCAAATTTAGTAAACGCACACGCATTTGATGCGTATTGACCGAAAGGGTCTTTCCTAGTAAGATACTGAAATTGTCCCTTGATCCAAATTGGGTCGCTATTTTCACAAAAGGTTACCCTTGACCTAAAACTATCTCAAAAAATTTTGACTCCCTCCACCTCCCCTTACCAAATTATCGTATCATACATGGTCAAAATTGAATAATTTTAAATTTTGGTGGGGGTGCTCTAAAAATGTTGAAAATTTCACAGATTGAAGATACTATCTAGCTGTAAATGTGAGCTCACGGTAGAGAGCGCTACCGATAGAGAGCGCCACTGTGTGTGGTCAGTGAAGCAGCACTCATAGATACGAGAAGCCGACGCGAGCTGTGTATAACTTCCTTTTGCAAGAGTCAGTTGCAGTGGAAGCACTTTTACGGAGATATATTTGATGTTTCTATTCCGAAACGGACACATTCGAAGCAGCCGAAGAACGACAGAATCGGAAGGGACACAAGAGAAAGGAAAATTGTGAACTCTTCAAAGGATTGTTTAGAGGATCCCTCAGTGAGAAAACTAAGCGAGAAACACGTTTGTTTTCAGTTTTATTTCTTTTTGACAATGTTGCCATCACTTTCAGACCATGAAAAAAATATATGTTGTACCTAAGGGTATAACAAATTTTTTATACAAAAAGTCAGCAACGTGTTCTCCCCATTTTTTTTTTACAATTTTTTGAAATTTTCAACACACAAAAAGATAAAGAACACGCATCGATGGTTTTTAAAAATTATACACATTTACAATCTGTGAACCTTTCAAAATGTTTCGACCAACCCCATCCAAATTTAAAAATATTAAATTTTGAGCATGTATGATACAATATTTTGGTAAGGGGAGGGGGTCAAAAATTTTTTGAGGTAGTTTTATGTCTAGGGTAACCTTTTGGGTCAATAGCGACCTAATTTGGATCAAGGGTCGATTTCACTATCTTACTAGGAAAGACCCTTTTATTCCTAATGGAATGAAATGAAATGAAATCTAAGTTTAACGTCCCACGAATATGCCGCTTAGGCTAAAGGAGACGGTAATAATGAGAAATGAGTGAAATGGTGGAATGAAGAAAGTGGGAGAAAACGGGAGAACCCCGAGAAAACCCACGAGCACGGTGTTTGTCCACCACAAAGTTCACACGGGTCGAGCTGTGATCGAACCAGAGACCCCAAGCACTGGAGATGAACGCTCTACCACTGAGTCACCGCGCCTATTCCTAATGGAGTAACATTAAATGGTAATTTGGGTTTTATGCTAAACTGTTGGTCTATGTCTTATATAGCCCTGGTGCTGGGAAGGGGTGCTAAACTTCTACAACTAAACAAACATAAAAGTCGAATATAAAATACAAAATCTCGTGACGAATCCATAATAAATTTTCATAACGAGAAATAATAGTTCACGTTGCTGGGAACAGGGGACAAATATTCGAACCACTGATCCAAATCTTTCCGTTGATATAAAATTGTAATACCATCTTATTACTTATTTATTTATTTATTTATTTATTTATTTATTTATTTATTTCATAAAACAACAGCCATGGGCCTAATTGTAGTTTTCAATGTACTTTATGTTACAAGTGGCTCCCGTAGAAATGAAGATAATGATCCAGTGATTGATATGTTTTCAATACAAGTTTTGTAGCTTATAGCAACACGCTTTCTTCATAATTTATTGATGTAGTAACATAACTAATTATATATTATACAATCTCTTATTGCTTTTGGAACAAAGGCGTTCTTGTCAAATTACATGAATAATATTTCGATGATAAAAAATTGAGATAAGGGCTTACCTTTTCTACTTATTATTGAATATTCTGTTCGATATCGTTTACAACACTTCGTTATGTAAAACAAACAATTTTAGGTCATTGACGAAAATAGGAACTGAGGGAGTGGCTCTAAGTTACTCTTCCATTGTATTCGTAAATATAGAATATTGATTACAAAATCTACTATTATATATTCTCTTAAATGTTTGGTTGAGAAGTTACATATGTTACTTCCGTATTTACAGAGAAGCATGTGCGTCAATATCAGGTTAGTATTTATACAGTAAACACTAGTTTATCCGGACTAATAGGGAAATTAAGTTGAGCGGATTAACAAAGGTCTGCCAATCGAAAAGAACACAAGAGAATACTTTCAAACGCCGTTTATTCCAACAAAACACTTTTGTTACGGTGCATTTAAATCATAATTTTAAATACGTAAATATAAAGCAAAATAGTGTGCATGTAAGTTATGTTCTCATTTTGATGATGTACCAAACTGTTGTAATACCAAAACGTGTTGGTTCATTTTGATATTATAGTAACAGTGAAATCCAAGAAATTTCGCTCGAAGTCGAAATAAAGCACTTGACTCGGCGTCGGCGTGGTAGAACGTCGACAACATTCTACTCTTTTGCTGGCTTCGTTTTGACTTTGTGCTTGCTTTTTTTGACTTTGTAAGGAGATCAGAGGGGAGAGGATGTTATAGAATAGGGGGAACGGATAGTTAATATAATGTGATGTTGTTCCTTACCAAAATATATAAAAAATATCCACTTATTTTGGTGTAACTTGGAATAAAAAGGTAAATACTTATACTGTTATAAAACCTTAAAATTTCTGCTAGGACACTGATGTTTTACTGTATGCGCATTGCCAGGGGAATTAATGTCATGCGTTTGAATAGTAATCACAGCAATGTGCAAAATGCAATTCATTATTCGTAATCGTCACAGAAGTAGGTGACGAATGCGATTGTTATCTTGTAGCCACATTTAAAACCTTGCAACTTGCCTGTGAATTGCCTGTCTAGCTTAGGTTGCGTTATTGTTATGACGGTGAAGGTTAAAAAGGTTTTACTGTACATCATTGTTAGTAGTAGATCTGCTACTATTAGAAGTGTGTGTTCGACTGTTAGGAGGTGACAAACTGTAACAAATGCAATGTGCTAGTTCAATGTAGGTACACTCATGCCCAAAATTATTGTCGCATGTCTATAAATATGTTTTTGTAGGAATATAATTTGATAACGAATTCGCCCGGTATTTCTTATAATGTTAGTATGTGTATAATGTGGCAAAGACATGTTTGTGGCAAATTTCATGTCAAAAGAGCAGTAAATGAGAACAATAAAACGAAAATAAAAATTTCTTGTCCATTTTGCAGCATTTTGTTTTATTCCTAATTTTAATATTTATAATTATTTTCCTATGAAATTTACCACAAATATACATTTTCCGATTATACACATAGTATCACTATTACAAGTATCCTGCAAAATCATTATCAAATTACATTCTTAAAAGAAGACAGTTATAGATATGCGGCAATCATTTTGGACATGAGTGTGCATATACAGTACATAATAAAATAGAGAAACCCATCCTATTTTTTAAAACTGTGAATTACTGTTGGACATGAAGAATATAAAAAAAATGTTTTTTTTTTCTCATAATTGCCCTGAGTATTGTTCCCCGTACGCATGAGTATTTGTCCTGAAGAAAACGTTGTGTACATTTTAATATGATCTATTATTAGGTATGCCTGTTAGTGGCTGATGTGAAAAGGTACATATTGACTGAAATATTTTGATTACACGAGTTATACATTTAAATCAACGAATAAGCAGATTTGATAGCACAGTAATGACAATCAACTACTTACAATTAGCAGTCTGCTAAATGAAAGAAAATGTAATTTCTAGTTTCACGAATTACCTTCATAAACTGTAAGCTAAGAGAAGCGAATGATTAATAAAAGTGAATGAATATAAAATAATTAATAGAATAATCATGAGGAAAGAAACACTAGAGTTGTGAGAAAACTCACAGGCACGATATTGTCTACCTTAAACTCATGTGTCTTGTTATCAAACTAGGAATCAGTCACACCAAAGGTGAGCGTGTCTTCTTTAGTGTTACCGCCATCGTGTCACCTGATTACTGACTGAGTATAAAAGTTTGCTATGCCATGACGAGTAATATACACAATATCATGTTCCAGTGAGCAACGAAATGTAAAGGAAATCAATTTATAGTAACGAAACTTAAAACTCTTCAAGTATTTACTTTTCTTATTTTTTTCTTATGGATCCCGAAAAACCTGCAAGACACCGTACCTTCAGATTCTAAGTTTCTTTGCAAGTGTACCACTGTATACCAAACATTGATACTCACAGCTGACGGGGGTAAAATTATAAATATGCTTGTATTCTCACAACACTATTTACTGTGAAGTTGCTGAAAAAAATGAAGTTCCAAAGTAATAACACACCAATACATCATGAATTACTGCTAACATTCCTTGTGCTCAGGTTCGAAAAATTTAGGTAGCCATGGATACTAGAAATACGAGGCATGCACGTACATAATTTTAAATAGAATATATTTAGACTCATGAATCAAATTGTATTTGTCTTATTTGGTGTGTTGTTCTGAGAACCGACGCCTATATCAAAAGAAAACATTTTGATCACTGTATTTCCTCGACATGTTCTTTCAGCAGCCTAAGCACATCAACTGCTAGTCTACCTCTGCCAGGTTTAGCATATTTTAGTTCCAAATATTGCGATGACCAGAATAAAGTTTTTTTGGAATATAGCAGAAAATAAAGCCGCTATACAATACGAATTCTTATTGCATTAAAATACGGTTAGTTGTAACAATAGTGTGTAGTAATAAGTTTCTAATACGCTATAATTGATAAAAACCAAGTAAGAGATGAGTAGGATACGAATTTCTGAAGAGTTGTTAAGAGCCTATTAGTACAGGTAGCCTTATAGTTGTAGTTGTAACCTAATAGCATGGAAAATCATATTACTGACGTGTACAATTAAGAGCGAGAGTAATGTGTAGGTACGTACTAATAGAATATAAATTTTAAAGCACAGGGAAGCAAAATTTTGAAAATAAAGGAAAGCTATATTTGTAAATATAATATGTGGCCTACATATTCTCAACCTGTGAATGATTTATTTTTAATTTACATAGATATATTAGTTTCACAAATAATGTGTTTGGGTCTAATACAATAATAAAATAATCCTGTGCCAGGAAGACAGAGTTTTGATTCTCGGCTGAAACACTTGTGGTTGGGATTCCACGTTAATCAATAGTTCCCGTATTATATAGTCTCGCTACTAATATGGAGGTTAAACTCAAAATCAACTAAATTCAACTCAAAATAATCCTGTTGGTATGAATATTGATATCAATGTTTCTCGGTATTCAAAAAGTTGGTATTCGAAAATCAGTAATTAAATCAGAAATATCCCGTGCCGTTCACCCAAACATTATTTTTTTTAAAAAAAAACAATATATTGTAATGACTAATATATATATATATATATATATATATATATATATATATATATATATATATATATATATATATATATATATGAATTTAATATTCTATAGTAATGATAGAATATTAAAAATTTATTTTAGAATATTTTAAAACAAGAGAATAGATCTTACTAACATGTTATATTCACATCACTGTCAGTTACTTATTTCATTAAATTTATTTGTCAGTAGGAAACTGCAATATAAATGTATTCTCTGCAGCTTTCAATACAGTTATAGATATGTGAGCTAATAAATACTTTTTTTGGGATTTGGCATGCACTATCTTGCAAAATAGTGCCCCAGGATGAAATCATTAACTTAAAGCTTTTAGTTAAAAAATATCAATTGCAATATAAACGTGATAAATGAATGTGTTACTGAAGTACATGAATCTGTTTGATAAATTTAACTAACATTATCATAAAGATGAAATATAATCTTTAAGTGTTACGTCCCACTCTTATGATGGCGAGGCTAAAGGGACGGGTAATGATGACAAATGAATGAAATGGTGGAATGAAAAAAGTGGGTGAAAATGGGAGAACTCCGAGAAAAATCCACGAATACGGTGTTCGTCTACCACAATGCTCACTTAGCGCTATCTGGGATCGAACCAAGAACCGCATGCCCCATACCACTGAGCCACCGCGGTCGTACATTATCATAGATTCAGGTTCCTAAATATAGTTTAATTCTATGTGTTTTACTGGAGTCGTTCAAATGTATATGTTGCACGTAAAGCATAGCCGTCGGCTACAGTAAGCGAGTGAAAGAGCAAAGTCAAATATATATTAACTTGTGATTATTTCCTTATACCATCTACTAGTTATCCTAGTCTACGTTTCATATTTTCAGTACTTTGCTATTTTCATTTTTTCCGGCACTTCGGAACTGTTCGGCATTTCCGGTATTTTCGGTTTATATAGTTTGATATTTCAGTTCTATGAATATTGATATCAATGTTTCTCGGTATTCAAAAAGTTGGTATTCGAAAATCAGTAATTAAATCAGAAATACCCCGTGCCGTTCACCCAAACATTATTTTTTTTTTAAAAAAAAACAATATATTGTAATGACTAATATATATATATATATATATATATATATATATATATATATATATATATGAATTTAATATTCTATAGTAATGATAGAATATTAAAAATTTATTTTAGAATATTTTAAAACAAGAGAATAGATCTTACTAACATGTTATATTCACATCACTGTCAGTTACTTATTTCATTAAATTTATTTGTCAGTAGGAAACTGCAATATAAATGTATTCTCTGCAGCTTTCAATACAGTTATAGATATGTGAGCTAATAAATACTTTTTTTGGGATTTGGCATGCACTATCTTGCAAAATAGTGCCCCAGGATGAAATCATTAACTTAAAGCTTTTAGTTAAAAAATATCAATTGCAATATAAACGTGATAAATGAATGTGTTACTGAAGTACATGAATCTGTTTGATAAATTTAACTAACATTATCATAAAGATGAAATATAATCTTTAAGTGTTACGTCCCACTCTTATGATGGCGAGGCTAAAGGGACGGGTAATGATGACAAATGAATGAAATGGTGGAATGAAAAAAGTGGGTGAAAATGGGAGAACTCCGAGAAAAATCCACGAATACGGTGTTCGTCTACCACAATGCTCACTTAGCGCTATCTGGGATCGAACCAAGAACCGCATGCCCCATACCACTGAGCCACCGCGGTCGTACATTATCATAGATTCAGGTTCCTAAATATAGTTTAATTCTATGTGTTTTACTGGAGTCGTTCAAATGTATATGTTGCACGTAAAGCATAGCCGTCGGCTACAGTAAGCGAGTGAAAGAGCAAAGTCAAATATATATTAACTTGTGATTATTTCCTTATACCATCTACTAGTTATCCTAGTCTACGTTTCATATTTTCAGTACTTTGCTATTTTCATTTTTTCCGGCACTTCGGAACTGTTCGGCATTTCCGGTATTTTCGGTTTATATAGTTTGATATTTCAGTTCTATGAATATTGATATCAATGTTTCTCGGTATTCAAAAAGTTGGTATTCGAAAATCAGTAATTAAATCAAAAATACCCCGTGCCGTTCACCCAAACATTATTTTTTTTTAAAAAAACAATATATTGTAATGACTAATATTTTTTGTTATGGCACAAATGATATATTAACATCCATGTGAATAAAACATATTCTAATCATTAGTTTCCTTCTCTTTATAGACACAATTATAATTCCATATTTTTATCAAATGATACAGTTGATATGTTTTATTGTGTATATATATCGGTTTTATTGTATATATATATCGGTTTATATTTTCTTCATATTAATCTAAAATTCCGGCTATATATTACGTTACGTTGTATTATAAATGTATGAGGTAACCCATAGGATAATGCACGGAACCTTTGTATTGCATTGTCAATATGTGAAACATTTTTGAGGATTGCCGATAAAACATTAGGTATATTCTTTTGTTTCCTACACGTTATTAATTTTTTCTGTTCCTTACTATTTACATCACTGCGTTATGTAAAACTTACGACTTCTCGTCATTAACAAAATGAGAAATTCACCGTGAAGTTACTAGTTTTCTTGATTCATATTCGGTAAGTATAGAATCTATATAACATACTACATACATAAAATTACAATATTCTCTGTTTGTGTGTGTGTAGCGTAAAAAAGGCAGAAATTTGACGTTGAAATTCTATAGAGTGGCCAAGTTCCACTGGCTAAAATATCGGCTATGTGATCGCCTAGCGTTCTTCGATGCTCTCTTGTTTCCAACGAAACTTACTTTTTTGTTTCAGTTAGCCGAAGAAGCGAATTTCAAGTGAGATACTCGAAGATAATAATGAAATAACATTCACTTCACGTTTTATAGTTACATGGTATTGAAATAGTTGCACCCACTGGAAAACGTGAAGTATATTAATATTTATTTGCATATATTGTTATTGTAGACTGTTCCCATAATGCCCACCGACTTCGATTTTACAAAATTTGAGAAATAAATTTCACTTGATATTTTGTGGTCAATTTGAAGGCATTTTGTTATACTACCATTAAGAAACCCATATACATCATATTACGAATCAATCATTATGGAACAATTTCATGTGTTGCACACAGCAGTGGTACCAATCTTTGAAAGTTTCATTTACAACATTTTTCTTTTTTTTTTAATTGATTTTGTGAGTAATGGTGCATTCAGTATAAAGGTACAATAAGATTTTCTCTCTCTCTTTCTCTGTGTGTGTTTATATATATATATATATATATATATATATATATATATATATATATATATATATATATATATATATATATATATATATTTGTGTGTGAGTGTATTTCTAGTTTCCGGCATAAACGTGTGGATACTACCAGATACACTTCCGTGTGTACATATGCTAGTGTGTGTGTGTGGCGGTGGTATATGAAGTATTAATTGGGATCGCGTAGTGGAACTTATCAATATTAGTACGTATATACATGCGGCCGTTACTTCACACGATAACTTTGGAAGAATGCGAAAATTTTAATTCTGCTTTTTGCAATAAATAAGTAGAGTGATTCCTCTCGAGGGAGTTTGTTAATAGAGGTGATTCGCCAACTGAAAGTGGTAGAAATGAGTCATTTTCGATTTTATCGTTGATCACTATAGAGCGGAAATGATAATAAATAGTAAGAAGCAGTTTTCGGCAATCGATAAAGGGCATCAAGGACAACTTTCAGCTTCATCCTTAACATCCTGGTAAAACCGGAAGAGATAGAAATTAACTATGATTAATCAACATAGTGAGATAAGAAGAAGCTGTTTTAAGAATGAATTTAGCATTGTGGGAATAAATATCGTCTTTTATTTTAAACTTCTAATCAAATCAGAAGTAGCAAAATTCAACTACTTCCCATTTTAGTGTTGATCACAACATATTTAAACGATACTAAATAGCGAAAAGAGGTTTTCTGAAATCAATTAAGTGTCCCAACAATATGTTCTGTTTCAACTCTAATCTTTCTACTAAAACTTGAAGTGGCAGAAATCAATCGCTTCCCGTTATAACATTGAGCGTTATAGAATGGATAGCGAGAAGGCTTTTTAGGTAATTCATTAAGTGCTCCAAGAGTATATTCCATCTCGGCAGTAATCCCTCTACTCAAATCGGAAGTAAAATAAATATACTAGAACTTCTGGTTCCCAAACCACTTCAGAAAATATAACATGGTCCTCTTTAAGATTTTTTTATTATTAGGATCACGTAGTGGAACTTGTAGTATCATAATGTTAGTAGGTACGTACACTCATGTCCAAAATTATTGTCGCATGTCTATAAATATTTTGTTGTAAGAATATAATTTGATAATTAATTTGCGCGGTATTTCTTATAATGTTAGTTTGGCAAGGACATATATGTGGCAAATGTCATGTCAATAAAGAAGTAAATAAGAAAATTAAAAAGAAAATTGAACTTTCTTGCCCATTTAGCAACATTTTGTTTTACTCATACTAATTTTCGTATTTATAATTATTTTCCTATGAAATTTACCACAAATATGTATTTCCCGATAATACAGATAGTACCAGTATTAAAAGTACCCTGCACAATTATTATCAAATTATATTCTTACAAGAAGACAGTTATACATATGCGACAATCATTTTGGACGTGAGTGTACATGTATACGTCCGTTACTTCGAACGATAACATTTGAAAGGATGCGAATTTTGTAATTGCTTTTTGGAATAGGTATATAGTGTGATTTTCTCGAGAGAGTTCATTAATAGAGGTGATTCGTCAAACAAAATGGTAGAAATGAGTAATTTCAGGTTTTAACGTTGATCAATATAAAACAGAAACGGTAATGGATAGCGAAAAGCTGTTCTCGACAAATGATTATACGTTTCAAGGAAATCTCTCATCTTATTCTTAACATTCTAGTGGAACTGGAAATGGTAGAAATGAGCCATTTCCGGTTTTAGCATTCATTACTATAGAGCAAAAACGATAATAGATAACGATGCCGAAGATGTTTTCGGCAATCAATTAAACTTTTCAAGAACAACCTTCATCTTCACTTTTAACAAGCTAGTAAAACTGAAAGTAATAGACTTGAGCCATTTCCGGTTTCAACGTTGATCACTATACAGCAAAAACTGTAATAGATAGTAAGAAGCAGTTTCCAGGGATTTATATAGAGTTTCAAGGACAACTTCACCCTAACACTCTAGTTAAACCGGAAGTGGTAAAAATTGAACCACTTCCGGTTTTAACGTTGATCACTATAGAACGAAAACGAAAATAGATAGTAAAAGCAGTTTTCGGCAATCGATAAAGCGTTCCAGGAGTAACTTTCATCTTCGTGCTTAACACCCTAGTGAAGAGGAAGTGTAGAAATTACATATAACTTCCGGTTTCAATTTAATTTATATAAACTATAAGGCATAGAGAGAAGCAGTTTTATGGAATCAATTTAACGTTGTGGGAACAGGTAAGTTATTATATCTCTTAAATACCAAACCGGAAGTAGCAAAACCCCACTACTTTCGGTTTTAGTGTTGATCGCAATAGATTAGAAAATATAATAAATAAGGAGAAGCGGTTTGTTATAATCATTTAGTGTCGCAAGAATATGTTCTATCTCAACTCTATACTAAAAACAGAAGTGGCAGATATCTATCACTTCCGGTTATAAATTGAGTGTTATAGATTGGAGAGCTAGAAGGGATTTTATGTAATTCATTAAGTACACCAAGAGCATATTCTATCTCGACAGTAATCTTACTATTAATACCAGAAGTGAAAGAAACATGATACAAATTCCGGTATCCGTATTAACTCAGAACATATTACGTCATCCTCTTTACGGTTTTTACTAGAGTTTATTTTTAAATTAAATACTGGCCGAATCTTTTCTAAATTTTGTGAGCTACTAGCCCATTTCCTAAGGAATAAGTACTGCTGTATAATGGGGTCAAACTCGGCCAAGAACAGGGTGGGCACGGGATGCCTTTCATACCTTATTTCTCGATAACTACTTAATTAGCCAGAAGCATTTTCTTTATAACAATTGGCCGAATCGGAACAAAATTCGTTGGTGAGCAGCTCTCAAACTAATTAAGATAACTACATTTGCTAGCCGATCTTGGCCAAGTTTTGGGCTTGATTTGTGTGTGGTAATTTATTTCTCGGTAATTTCTTGCCAGATCCAATCAAACGGATTTACCATTACAGAAAATTGCACGTCGCTATTATCGATTTTTGCTCTATAGTGTTCAACGTAACATCGGAAATTGTTTATTTCTACGACTTTAGGTTGGTGACAAAAAGAGACGAAAGGTATTCTTGGAATGCTTAATCAATTGCCGAAAACAGTTTTTATTTTATAGTGATCAACGTTAAAACTTGGAAATGGTTGATTTCTACCACTTTTGGTTTATGGATCACTTCAATTAACTAGCTCCTCCGAAATAATTACTCTACCCAGAGTTTTCAAAAAATAAATAAACAAATAAATAAAAATTTGCTTTCCTTCAAGAGCTATCGTGCGCAGTAACTTAGTCGCACCAGCTATCATGGTCTATTATTGACTTGACTTGATTTTGAGTTTAACGTCCCGTTCAGCAGCGAGGCTATATGAGACGTTGACCTACTGATTAGAGTGGAATCCGAACCACATGAGCTCCCGCCGGGAATCGAACCCGGGTCTCTCACGACAAAGGCGCGTACGCTAACCGCTTAGCCACGGAGGAGCTCCGTGGTCTATAATAATAATAATAATAATAATAATAATAATAATAATAATAATAATAATAATAATAATAATTATTATTATTATTATTATTATTATTATTATTATTATTATTATTATTATTATTATTATTGTGTCCAGGTTCTGTTACTTTTTAACTGCTAGACGAAAGGTTCAATTTTTCTACAGTGTCATTTTTCTATAATGGTATTTCGGTATTATGCTTAATGTTTAGTTAACTAAAGAAGAAGCGAATCTAGTTGTGTGGAGGAGCCATTTCATGTTAGCCTTCGGTGACCATTTAGTATTGTTCAGCGAGGTAATTTAGCAGAAGTACAATGTTTTTATAGATTACTAGCAGCGTTCACCCCGCTTCGCTGCGGTCACCCCGGAACGCAATAAACTTTGTTACTTAGATAATTTTTACTTTTTCGCTTTCAAGTGATATGATAAAAACCATAGAAGATTGCAGTAAATCTTAACATTATATCGCCTGTCATTTATCTTAACCCGCCCCGCTTCGCTGCGGTCATCCCGGTGCTGGCATATTGTAAAAGTGTCTGTAAAAATAAGCAAATCAATTAAAAAATTTTAAACAGAAGATTCAAGCTATTTTCCGCTGTATATCGCCTGCCATTTATGTTAACCCGCCGAGTGACACGGTCATGCGGGTTGCATATAAATACGTTTATTTTTACCTATGATGAACTAATAACAAAGGATTTGTACGTTATGGACACTTGAATGGTCAATTATCTCAAGACACTGGTAATTAAAAATTAAAGTGATATGATAAAAACCATCTAGGGTCCAAATCCTAATAACCCCCCAAAAATGAAAGAAATTGGTTCAGCCGTATTAGCGTGATGAGCGGACAAAATTTTGTACGTTCTCTTTTATATATATAGATTCGTTGTATTGTTATAAAATAGGAAATGATACAAGACGCTGTATTTTCTAAATTAAAGTTTTAGGATCCCCTAGCGCAACGGTTCTAACCTTTTTAACAAGCACCCACATTTTTAAAGCCTATATACTTCACGCCCACATCATTCGCGCATGTCTTTGACCGTTTTGCAATTTTAGTTGCTGCATTGTAAAAATGAAATGAAATCTTTAAGTTTTACGTCCCACGATTATGCCGGTTAGACTAAAGGAAACGGTGATGATGAGAGATGAGTGAAATGGTGGAATGAAGAAAGTGGGAGGAAACGGGAGAACCCCGAGAAAACCCACGAGCACGGTGTTTGTCCACCACAAAGTTCACTTGGCGGGGGCTGGGATCGAACCCGGGACCCCAAGCACCAGAGTTGAACGCTCTACCTCTGAGCCACCGCGCCCCCTTGCTGCATTGTATTCTAAATTATCAGTAATAGTAACAAAAATTGAAATATAGCTCTGCAATATGAAAAAATGTTCCGATCATTTTGATTTGAGTGGCGTTTTCTTATAATTTTAGGCCAGTGATTACGAATATAACATTAATTTGCCCCCATCACGTCACGTTTCCCTGGAAATGGGGAGGTATTTTTATATCAACACATACAAAATACATTATAATACATAATATATATTTTTCATGTACATACAGTGGTTTCAGAATGACAACAGTAACTAAACACACACAGATCCAAACAAATTTCAAAATTCACTCAAATATGTACACTTAATCATACAAAAGCCTACTACTTCGAAACAAATATTATGTGGGAAATTTTCGAACTGTGCATATAAAATTGTAGTTAGACACTCATATTACACCTAAGATCTCTAAGATCTTGGAGCAACTTTTCTACAATAAGTTCATAATCAGAGCGTCTTGTATTACCTACGAAGTTCTTCACAATTCCTGAAGCTTTGTCATGTTTTCTTCTCCATTTGGGTCATGGGATTCTGAAAACGTGGATAGTTGATAAGTTTTCTTATCTGTGGACCAGTAAATATACAGCCGAGAGTTTTTCGAAGCTCATAGTACTAAATGCCTTGCATATGCACTGCGAACACTTAAGACCTTATTTAGAGCACGAACTAACTGTGCGATGATGCATATCTTTATATGTAAGGAAGTGAGTAAAATTTTTGAACGCTCCACTAGTGATTCACGTTCAACATTCTTCACTCCAGGTGACAGAGCATTAAGGGATGACCATTCTTTCCTAACCTAATATTCACCCTTTGCACGACTGTCCCACTCGCAGACATAACAAGGATGTTTGGTGTATCCGGATTGAAGTCCCAGCAGGAGGCCTATAAGTTTAAAATCGCCACACGAAAGCCATTGCTGTTGTTTGTAGTTTACACAATGTAGCAAACACTTAATATTTTCATATGTCTCTTTCATATGAATAGAATATGCAACAGGAATAGACCCAAGGATATTACCGTTGTTAAATAGGAAACCTTTCAATTTGATTTCGATGAGTCGATAAAATGTCTCCGATCAAAAGCATTGTAAGTCACACCAACCCATTTTATAAGTCCTGGTATGTCACAGCAGTAAACCATTGATCGATGTTCAACAAAAAAGAAATAATCTCATGTTTCCTTTGTCTATACGAAGAGAAAGTAGTCCTGGATGAAAGTCAAGACATCGTAGGACTCACAAATAGCAAAATTAATGTCAATCTTCTAGCAATTACTAGAATATATTCTTTATTAGTTTTCTCCGTTCTCTATTAGTTTTTCCCATGGACATAAGTAGTTTTTCCACTAAACCTTGGTTTCTGAATATGCCGAATTCTCAAAAACCTGACGTGATAGAAATAAAGTGATTACATATTTGAAATCAGTGCAAAAGTCCACTTCAGAAAATGTCATTCGTTTGAAAACATCAGAATGCATACAGAGCAGTGAAATAATAACAATAATAATATTAATAATCTATACTGTATATAAGACTGTATAAGTTAGTTACTCATTATCGACCATTATAATTAGCACGAATACTCCTTTTGACGAAAGCAAGGGATAAGGAAGGATTTTTGGAAATATGTTTCCTTAGGGGCTTAAATAGCTTTTTTAAAGGATAGTGTATCTTGCTAATCCCTGAAGTAAGGAAGATGAAACTAGGCATATAAACTAACCATCAAAAATAACTGATCATGTTTCTCACAGTTTCTGAAAATTCCGCACCTATACAAGGAAGGAGTAATTCGTATAACAATAATTTTTTAAGTGTATTTTATTTCATTTATTTTTAGAAAATGACAAATGTAAGACTTCTTTATATTGGAGACGTGCAATTTCAAAATTAAACTAAATTAAAAACAAACCATTACATGTTCAGCTTTTCCGAAAATTCTGCTCTAAGAGGAGGATGGAGGATTCTGTCTACCTATTAAAATTTCTGCATTTGCTTACGTTTGAGGTGTGAAATTTGGCTTTGACTTCTTAACTAAAAATAATTGAACGTATGTTTCCGGAAACTCCCCTCTTAAAGATGGAGAAAAGAGAGGATTTTTATAATATTAAAATGTACCACTATTTATTCAGAAAATATCATGAAATGTGAAATTCGCTTACATTCGAAATGTGAAACTTGGTATATAAACCTTGAACTAAAAAGAGTGGAATACGTATTTCAGAGTTTTCGAAATTCTTCTTTTAAGCAGAAGGAAGGAGGAATTTATTTATTTCTCAACATTCAAATCAGCGTTTGCTCTCCGCTCTCTCATTATCATAGAATGTTCGACGATAATTACTTAATATATTTGGAACTATTCTAAAGCATGGTATCATGCCACTTTCACTGAAATGCGTATCCCAAACGAGAGGGGTCTAAAATATTAGCTAAAAATACAGTATCTTACAAATCTCTCATGTTATGAAGATGAAATTTAATATAAAAACCAAGTAGACACACAACCCAGCGTTCTAGAAAATTCCACTTCCATCTCATCTCATGAAAAATGACTGAGAATTTTAGAACATAGTTAGCACTTAGCTGAAGCAAGGTTTTAACCATGTCAGCTTCATTAAAATTCGTATCCTAAGAGGGTGGAGGAGTTAATATATACGTCGAAAATTAAATATCTTCCAAACCAAAGAGATGAAACTAGGCACATAAACTTTGTACTTAACGAAGTCACCATGTGGACATGCCTCATCGTTTTGGAAAATTCTGATTCCAAAAGAGGTTACAGGGCCATTTATAAACCTTTTAACTTGCCGTTTTGTATTCACAAAGTGACCGACATGGCAGTGTTTGAAACGTCTGAAATGAATTTTTAAACATATGTAGCACGTGGGACATTTCTATTTTATCAACTCACTTTGAAAAAGAAGATCGTAAAAGCACAAGAGAATTTAGAGTTCTTGCAAACAATAAATACTGCATCGTATGAAACACATTTTTGAACATGGTCGAGCTAGGGGTTTTATTTCACTTTTGTTCAAATAAGTAATGTAACGGGGAAATATATCTTTCAAATATTTCCCTTAAATCTATTCTACTCGCACGAAGAACAGGCTTGCATATAATAATAATAAATAAAAATAGCCATATTCTCACAGATTTATATTTATTTCCAGCAAGACTCCTGCATAGTTTTGTAGTGCAGTGGAATATTATATTTTACGAGTTTGTCCTTAATGAAACCATGCATCTTACGCAATAGTTATTTCGTGTTTAAATGATATTTAATTTAATGTTTGTTACAACATTCGTAATATTTGTAATTTTTAATGTAATTCTGTCAGAGACTCGCACCCCGAGATTAGGAACCACAGCTCTAGGGACTACCTAGAAACTTTGAATTTACACCTACATAGGATTTGTGACGTGAGGTACCACTCAGAAAAAATTTTGAAAATTCACGAAAAGAGGAGGAATTGGAGTGAGAGTTTTTTTAATAAGATACTCTTATCTCTGAAACTTATAGGACTGGGAACTTGAAATTTGATATTTGGATTTCCAATTTAAAATAATTTAATACGTGTTTCAGCATTCCTTTTATATCTTACTCATTAGTAATAAAGGGGAAGAAAAATGTGAGAATAACAATTATTAGTCAAATAATAGCATGTTGGTATCTCAGAATCTCTGAAAGTTAGAAACATGAAATTTGGCTTTAGGACTTCTCATTTAAAACAAAATCTCTTAAAGACAGTAGACAAGACCACCCAATATTTGGTGCGATGCCGTAAGTCGAGCAAACACTGATGATTGCAGGTTTGAGATGCAAAGCGTTAGACCGAAGAAATTTGCGGGTCTGAGGGCAAAGCCTCCAGCGAGACGTAGGCTTGTATTGAATAAACTCTGATTATGACACTAAGGAAGCTCACACAATGTTTTCTTAATTAATAATGAAATAGGAAGTGATAGTAGATTTATACCACTTCCGGTGTTAGTAGATTGTTAAGGGTGGAGTTGAAATGTATTCTTGGGACGGTTAATCGATTACGGGAAACAGCGTTTTGTTAGCTATTACAGTTTTTCTTCCATAGCAGTCAACGTTAGAAACAGGAAATAGTTAATCGCTACCAATTCCTGTTTTAGTTGTAGGTTAAGAACAGAGATAATATGCATTCTTAGGACGCTTAATCGATTTTCAGAAACCGCTTCTAGCTTTCTACTAACGTCTTTTGCTCTACAGTGATCAACCTTAAACCGGAAGTCGTTGATTTCTGCCACTTCCAGTTCAAGAGTCACCTCCATTAATTTTAAAACATTTTTCCTACATAATTATGTAACACTTGGTTTAATTCCAACTTAACTTGATATATATGTCTTACAATTTGGAAAGAAATACTCGGGAGGGTAAGGAACCCTTAGCATCCCAAGGAGTGGGGATGGGAGAGCTGACATTTTAAAAATAATTGTAATGATCGATATTCGTGTTGAATCCATAGTTTTCGGGTCAGTCGCTGATGTGGATAATGACTGTTTCATGTCGTTCAAGTTCATCTCTGAGTGACATTTTAAAAGTAATCGAAAATGACGGATTTTAAAGGCGATCCAATAGTTCTCATTAGTGCTAAGACGAATAGTGGTACTTTTGATACAATTTAAAAAGAAGTTAGAATGCAACTTTTGAGTTTAATTAATGTAAACTTATACATTAAGAAAAACTAGACTATTTCCCATCCAAAGTTGTAGGTGCGATTGTAGAGTTTTTTAAAGTATTTTTAAAGTATACTTTTCAAATAGCACCACGACATGGGAGGGAGAGAGCGTGAGAGATTTCTTACCTTTTCAACATGTTCTTAAACGTTTATAAGGATTTTGTTAAGATTTTCTTATAATTTTAATTTATGTTTGTTTCTTATATTGCAAGTACACACAACTTGTAAGATGTTAAAACAACTTAATTTTGAAGACTCGAAAATGGTGACGCCCTTTTCGTTGTTCTAGAAGCTAGCACGCGCGCCTTTCGTGCACGGGGTCTCACGTTCCATTCCCGGTGTGAGTCCCCTACAAAATTTGAACGATTACTGTATTCGAATTTTCAACTTAATCTTTGAGTCCACATCTCATATAACTTCGATGCAGAAAGGGAATCCTAAATTTAAATAATTAACTAACTCGAAACATATGAGAGCACAAAAGTCAAGGTTTTGGCAGAAAACTAGTACAAAACTTTGGCATAGAAAAAGTATCAAGTGTCCAGTTGGAGGAGGAGGTGAAGGATGGGAACATGGATATAAGTTCCAAAAAACGCATTATTGAAATGGCAGTCAGTGATGATTATAGAGTGGCTCAGGGTTTCTAGCGCTTCAAAATTCCCTCTAGGGCCTTTCTCCGAGCGTACTGAATTTGAGTTAGAATTTTTGCAGTACTATATTCACCCATAGTTTATTCAATCCCCCCGCCCTGGAAAATCTGAAATGAACATTGCCTCATATCGTGCTCAATATGAATTACAAATATTTTTGCTGTACTGCTTTTCATCTCTAGTGTAATGAAATTCTTCCACGGGAAAATCTGTAATCAACACTGTCAGTAGCTATGTCTTCGACTAATATACATTTACAACTACAGCTTTATATTCGTATTGTTTTCAACAGTTAACCAATTTAAAACAGTATTATAATTAAAAGTACTTATCATATTTCTATCGTAAACAAGAATATGCAGTCAACTTGTATAATACTTCGCTCCACTGGAACCTGTTCAGCGCGTGCAACAACTAAAAACAACATGTTTGGCGTCTCACAAATGACAAAGGAGAAAAAAGGAAAGCAAAAGCAGCACAGCAGTGCCTTATCGCAGTCAGAGCTGACAACATAGTTTCGGTCGTCATATACGCCAATAGACCTACAAGCGGTGTACAAGAGTTATACAGTTACAATATACGTTGTGAACGCGAAGAACAAGGGTGATGATCGGGCTACCGTATACGGCAGCCAGAAACACCCGGTTGCAATAGTAAATGTAATATACATATAGAGAGCCTTGACAATGTCGTGAGGATATATATATATATATATATATATATATATATATATATATATATATATATCGGGTGTTCTATATGGAGCCCACGGACCACGCACTATTCTACAAGTCAAAGTAAAGCGAAAAATATATATAATTATATATCTTTTGGGTCCTCGTCTGGTAACGATGTGGCAACGTCACAAATAAACAACCATCGAGTAGAGTCTGAGATGAACAAATAGAAGGATCTGCCTATTCTCACTCCTTGTTGGTGTGAGAAAGTGTAATGAGGAAAGGTATAGTGGTGTAATCAGGAAAGGTATAACATCATTGATAATATTCGTTTTGTCCTCAAGCTACTGCATATTTCGAAAAAAAAACTAGTGCCTCAAGACAGGCTTTATTCTACATAGTTGATGGTGGACATCTTCTGTATTATGTTGTATGGCAACGACCAGTCACGTTCAAAGAAATATGTCAGTAATATACTGCATACGTTGTTACAGATTATGGAAAAGCTTTCATCGTTTTGAATTGATCTGGCTAAGGTTCAAGCACAAAAGATGTAAAGCATCTCTGACGTTCAGGAAAGACTTACCATTTAGACATAGGAATAGAAGATAATATTACTGTTACTGTAGGATAGACTAAATTTCTCCTAAGTAAGAGCAAAAAATAAATTCATTCATCTTTTTAGTTAGCATCTCCAGAACTCATGATGCAAGGTAATCCAGGTCAATGCAGATACTGATGTGCTGGTGTAATGTTACAGAGGCCAAGAAAGGCATTGAAGTTATTTTGTTTGGTGAAGACAGATTTAGTTGGTTCTTCTAGCTACTCTTGCTCTAACAGACACATCTTTGAAAATGATGATACAAGGAACTCGCCCAGAATTGATTCTTCACACTGGGGCTAATCAACCAGATATAGGTTATATGAAGGGCTTTCTTCTAACTGTTTACGGTTTCGAAGGATGCGATTCAGTTTTGTCAATTTATCGAAAAGGCAATATCTCTGCTCACAAAACGTTACGGAGTAATAAGGAATTGAGAAAGAAACTATGTAGTTTCAATTATCCGCGAGCGTCAGCTGACAATGTGGCTAATCTTATGTGAATCTTTCTTTCTGTCACTGTATGAGTCAAAAGAGATCTGGAACTTTGATAGCTTACGTCACCAACTATATCTGAAGACAATTGCGAAACAGTCTATGCATTTGCAGTTTAACTTAACTTTACTTCCGCCTAACAGCAACCACTCGCGAGGATTCACTTCGAATACTTTATCAGGGGCAGCAATGATGTGGTGTTAACTTGGGACCTTTACGCTGGGGTTGTAAGATAGTCAATGGTTTGCTACGTTCCATACCAATTTCGAAACTCGCTGCTCCTGAAGACCTAATGCATCTTATCTCCTGTATCTGAACCAATGACTATGAAGGAAGTTGGGAGTGACGAACAGGTATGTTAAAATACTCAACTATGTGTATGTACTGCGTAGGGCATGGATATACCAACATTAGCATAGAAGATAAAGTGGAAGTGGATGGAGATTAGCTAGTTTCCGAAAAGGAAGATGCGAATGATGTCCAAGAAGAGACATTCCAAGATGCCAAATATCCTCGTCTGAAATAGACCGTGATTCAAGTAAAAGTAACTTAGTTTTAAGTGAAAATTATCTAAGTTTGTAACATTTACGTAATGAAACAATTTTTTTGGACTTTTCGTAGCTCAAACATTACGCTATATAACGTTACTAAGAATGATTTCTTTTCAAGAATTTTGAATACATGTCAAATTCTTCCGACTAACCTAAAATACTAAGAACAGAATAATCTATTTTTTTTTAATGATCCTTCAATCTTCTGTATTTTTCCTTTTTCGCTTCAGAAAAACAGTCAACATCGGGGTTTGTAAGGGATATTGAAGCCTTTTCAAATGCCTATCCATTGATAATTTCACTCCAAACTTGTGGATGCAGAGGTGAAAATTCTACAATATGTGGTCGAGACAGAATTTAACGCATTAGGTATACACAATTAAAAAATCCCAGCTCTATTAGACGTTAATATTATATATTTTTAATGTTTTACTGAGAACGGTTTAGCCGACAATATGAACATATTTTATGTTTCTTCTGCCTACAATGTTGCAATAGAACTCCTAAAACTCAACTTTTAGCTTCTGTTGTGATAACGTTTCTGGAATTTCCGTTCTTCCCCTCTCGGAAAAGTGTATTGCTTAATATCCACACAATAAGAACAATTAATTGAATATTTTTTTCAACGAGCTATGACCTATATCTCTGCGAGTTTAGAACGTATATTATTCTCAATTAAAATAAATTGCACGAAAACTCTTGACCTTGGAAATAGACTACCCGATATGGCGGCCATAGTGATCAAACCTGACGGAGGATTTTTTGAGACTTTCTCTAGGTTACTGAAGAGAGTATAATGATCATTTTAGAAAAGGTTTTATCTTGTTTTTGGAATGTTCGTTTTTAAACATAATTGCAGTGTACTATATATGTAGTCTAGCCATATCTATCGATGCTAGTTAGTCCACAAAGCGACAGCTAATATCGAAGCTGTTTACTAGGATTAACTAATATACATTGAAATGTTTTTTTTTTAAATAAATGCGATATTAGTCAGAAGAATTGGTAGATCGTGAAAGAAGAAAGACAATTTGTATGATGAAGCCAATAATAAGCTATGACCTCAAATTTAATGACCTGCTCTTTCTGTAAGAAGTTGATTTTTTCCACTCATTTATCGCATTCAGTCTGTCATTGATTTAGAAGCTTCTGGAAAAAAATATCAAACACGAGAAATAAACTATGTTCCTTTTAGTTCCAAGCTTATACCCTTGAGTCTCAAGAAGACAGAAAAATAAATTATTGTAAATTTGTTCAGTTTTCACACTGAGGATCGAATGCGCACGTGCTTGATACTACGTACTTCGGGGAAGAGGGGAGGGAAACAGGTTTATTATTCATTAAAAGTGCTTCGTTATTGACGTTCTGTTACTACACGCAATGCCGATTCTACAGAATTTTATTTCCAAACAATACTATATTTTACCTTTTACCTTTTCTGATTATTATCACAAGGGTACGTCGCCACATAATCTTTTCCATCATTGATGTTACGTTATTTTAATATATAGTCTTAGTTATTTTAGAACAACTAGTCAGTAGCTTTTATATAACATATCAATAAAGACTGGTGAGTGTCCGGAATATATTTCAAAAGGATATTTCCTATATTTACACTACCAGGTGAGAAAATATTACAATAATGTTAATAACTTTATTCTTTGTGATAAGTAAAGTACGTTAGTGGCCGAAACTCGAATTATTCCAGAAAAATGAAATGAAATATAAACGTTTTACGTCCCACGGTTATGCCAGGTAGGATAACGAAGACAATGATGATAACTGGATAAAATGGTGTAATGAAGAAAATGGGAGGAAACAGGAGAACCGCGACAAAGCCCATGCATACGATGTTTGTCCAACACAAAGTTCACTTGGATCGAATCGAACCAGAGGTGAACATTCTATCTCTGAGCCACAGCGGGCCTTTTAATATTTGATTTCTGCATGTTTGAAATATATATTTCTTCACAATTAAGATAAGTATGAGAAACAATAAGTATATCGAAACTTGTACACTATAGGACAATTTCAGATTCCATCGAGGCATCTCTCTTCTGTCAACATCCTATAAAATCCTTTAAAATATTCTATTAGCAAGACTGACCCCATACGCAGATGAAATTATTGGAGATTATCAATGTGGATTTAGACGGAATCGATCAACTATCGACAAAATATTTACCATTCGCCAAATACTCGAAAAAAGTGGGAATACAATACCCCGGTACATCAACTATTTATTGATTTTAGAAAGGCGTACGACTCGGTTAGGAGAGAAACATTATACAACGTCCTTATAGAACTTGGAATACCGAGAAAGCTAATTAGATTAATTAAGATATGTTTAAACGAATCCCAAAGTAAAGTCCGGGTAGGAAAATTTTTGTCCACGAGCTTACACGTCGAAAATGGCCTGAAACAAGGAGATGCGTTGTCGCCATTATTATTTAACTTCGTTCTGGAATACGCGATAAGGAAAATCAAAGATAGCAACCAGGGCCTAGAATTGAACGGTATTCACCAGGTTATGGTGATGACGTAAATTTAATAGGTGATGATAGGAGAACAATAGAAAGAAATGCAGAGATCTTATTAAACGCTTGCAGGGACATAGGTTTAGAAGTAAATGCAGAGAAAACTAAATACATGGAAGTGCGTCGGGACCGGAATACAGCAAACTATGGATGCGTTAAAATATTAAATAATACTTTTGATAAAGTGGATAGTTTCAAATACCTAGAGTCAATATTAACAGAGGAAAATCATATTCACGGAGAAATTAAATGTCGATTAAAAGCAGGGAATTCGTGTTACTATTAGGTTCAAAATCTCTTGTCGTCGCGAATTCTGTCGAGAAATTTGAAGCTTAAAATATACAAAACGGTAATCATGCCTGTTTTTCTGTATGGCTGGGAAACATGGTCACTTACTCTGAGGGAAGAACATAGACTGAAAGTATTTGAGAACAAGATCCTGAGACGAATATTCGGACCCAAGAGGAACGGGAATGGGGAATGGCGGAAACTTCATAACGAGGAACTACATAATTTATATGGTTTACCCAACATTGTTAGGGTCGTGAAGTCTAGGAGGCTTAGGTGGGCGGGTCATGTAGCTAGAATGGAAGAAAGTAGAAACGCTTTCAAAGTCTTGACAGGAAGACCAATCGGAAAACGACCATTAGGAAGATCTAGGCGCAGATAGGAGGACAATATTAAATTGGATCTCGCAGAGATTGGAATACAAAATAGAAACTGGATGCAGTTAGCTAAGGATAGAAGTCAGTGGAGAGCTTTTGTGAACGCGGCATTGAGCCTCCGGGTTCCATAAGCCATGGAGTTAGTTAGTTAGTTAGTTAGTTACTTCTAATTAGTGTCGTAATAAGGTGAGATTTTGACTAACGTATCATGTCCGTATTCAGAAAAAATATGCGTGATGTTATTAACGAGTTACTTTGAAGAGAGCAGTACTGACTCTCTGCAAAGCTGTCCAAGTACATTAAGATAGAAAGAGCAAATTAAAATAGAGAAGTATATAAATATTATGCCACAAATTAGTACACCAATGAGAATTAAACAAAACAATAGTATTATATGATAAAATAGAAATATGTCAAGGTAATAATGAGCTGCTATAAGTAATGTGTACATTACAGTTAAGGTAGATTAGGCAACATTAATTGCTATTTGCTACAAATATCTTCATATTTTCCTATATGATAAATAAATTAACCCTTGAGAGTCTGTGCTCGCATCTACTACGTGAAGGACCAGGGGGGATCAAATTGTTCCGCGCTGTTTGTAAGTAGCATTCAGAGTATATTTGTTGAATTTGAGTTAACCTGTTGAACTATTTTTTTTTTAAAAAAAGAAATTTTTCAATAAATTTTGCTTTCTATCTGTAAAAAAGGGTCAATATAGTGCCTAAAACTCCTTATGTATTGTACCAAATTTCGTATAATACTATACAGAGAACTAGTATTATAACTAACACTCGAGAAGTTCTATGAAAACCTCAGTGTTTATACATTATAAAGGAGAAAAATATTATTTTTAAAAACTAATACAAGTTTTAGATATAAGAAAAACAAATGAAAGGAATTTTGGGATAAACAAAGATGGGTAGCAACTATTACCAATGGGAATCAAATCGGCCTGCAGAACATGAATTATTATTTTTACAAATAAGCAATGCAGTATATTTCAGTTGCAGAAAAGCTAAAATAAACCTTTCATCAGAAGGAATAATAAAAAAAAACAGATCACAGTGAATACATATTAACCAATATGAACTAAATGAAAAAGACCTCGGTCTTTCTAGGGTTAATAATAGTAATAGTAACAAAACTTTCCCAGCAGACTAAAACTATCAATAGATCAGATTTGCTACAAATGATGACATACACTCATTTTAACGCCACAAAAATTCGTTTCTGGTGTTTTTTTCTCGAAAACTAGAGACGACGATTCATCGCTCAAGATGTCATTCTATTTATCTCGACGTGAACTATCCACGAAAATATATCTAACCTTTCCTCAAAATAAATTAAACTAGCAATATAGCAAAATTTCGTGAATATAAGATTTTCTTTGCTTCTAAGCGTGCTAAATAGTTAGGAGTCTTAAATTTCATTTTATTATATTCCAGCGCATTTTCATCTTTAACGCATCTCGTGACTCACAATTTAAATATAAAATTATATTTCTGCAGAATTACTCAGAAATTATAATAGTGGGAAGTAAATACGCTGTAAAGAATCCAATTTCTCACTTTTACTCAATTATCGTCACCATCTTCTGGCATTATTTGCTGGTCACTTGCCGCAACTGTGAAGCTTTCCTGCTCCACAGTTCTCCATCAACCTCTTCGTCTTCATGTCCAAGTTCACTGTTTTGGTATAGTCCATAAATTGTCGTCTCCTTTGCCTTCTCTTTCTCTATCCTGCTACCATACCCTCTAGCACATCCCTCATGATACAGTTCCTTTTTAGCCAATGTCCCAAGAAATTTCTCTCTCTTTTCTTAATAATATCTAAAATTGTTCTTTCCTCCCCAACCATTTGTAACATTCTCTCATTCTCTGTTAATTCTCTCCATTCTTCCCCACACCCAAATTTCGAATACATTTAAAGTAAATTTTCATCATTTTTTTTGTAATTTCAATGTTTTTATTCCATACTGTACAATATTTCTCACGAAGACTTTATGAGTAATTTTCTAAACTATTCAAAGTCGTACAAAACACATTTTCTTTCTTCCTCCTAAAGCTTCTTTCGCCATTCCTATTCTTGCTTTTATTTCATGTTCACACTTCATATCATTACTAATAATACTACCCAGATATCAAAAACTAGTCACCTGTTCTGTTTTCTCCCTCCTACTGTTATAATTGACACTTGTCCCTTCGTTCCAATCATAATGACTTTTGCCTTTTTAACATTTGTTTGCATCCCATATTCTTCACAGCCCTTTCTCAAGTTTTGTTACATATTGATTTTTTTACACGTTCCGGGACAAGCGTCATATCATCTTCAAACTATATGCACCTAATCCTTCTACCTCCTACCAAAATGGTATCTTCATTCTGTTCGGTCTTTTTCATTATGTCTTCTAGAGAGATATTAAATGATGTTGGAGAGAGAGACAGTGTCCTTGTTGAACTCTCTACTGTGCGTGCACCAGAGAATTTCTAAGAAAGATCAAAAGTTATTCTGATAATTTTGGGAATTAGTATCCCATATCGGAAATGTTTAGCTACGTCGCAAAAAATATATATTTTAAATAGTTTGTACAACGAGTCATTTCATAAATGAGAACTAGAATGGAAAATATGCGAGAATAGTAACATAATGTTTTCAAGTGCATTTCCGGATATGGTAATGAACGACTAATATAGTTCTTTATATTGAAATATTCGAAGAATTCGCACTGTGGAACATATGGAGCAAATACTATAGAATATCTTTATACAAAGACTAATTAGTGTATCGTTGTTGAAAGCTTATATAGTCCATTAATTATCTTCTTCGGTACCCTTATCCTATATTTGACTTAACGATATTCATTCAGCATAGGTGCTATTACAGTAAAGTAACGGTGTACTTTCATTTTCAGGATTATAAAAGTTTAGGGTAAAATGCTGATAACTGGATCCATAAGTAAGATGTTAACATTCACAGGTATCTTCAAGTAAGTAACTCGTTCATTTACGTTTAAAGAAATAGTAAAATAAACAGGTTAAGTTTTAACATTATCCTATTTTAATAGCCGAAACTCTGAAAGAACATATTTAAAATGTTAGCTAAAAGAAAACGATTAGCTAACATAGAAATTAAAGTTCCAAATTGAAATTGCGAAGGATATTTTGAACTCTAATTACTAAATAAGTAATTGAAAACTTTACTAAAAGAAGTTGTGAAAATGTGCTGTAACATAGATGGGTTATTGCCAATATTATCTTTAAAAAATACAGACTATACCTAATATAAAAAAATTATACAATAAAATCTGTCTTTAACGGACACTTTATTAGACGGAAATATTTCACGGTCCGATGAATTTACCGGTGCAAATCGTGTTAAATTCCCTTCATTATACGGAAACTGTATTACATGGACAACGGAAATCAAAATAAACCTCTTAACGGAAAATTTCAAGTTTCGGAGTGTGCACCATTTAGAAAGATTTTATACATCCTATGAGAGGTTTAGAAATATTTTTTAGAGAAACAGACAGTGATGTGCAAGCCGAAGCAGCCACGACGAATATACATGCTTTAATTGAGAATTCTAAGGAAAGTCTGAAAGGAGGTGAAGGAATAAGAGAAATAAGACATTGAGTTGGGAGAACAGTGTAGGCTAAAGATTTATCAAGATTCTGTCAAAAGTTTAAAGGAAGTGCAACATTTGCCTTACCTCGAAATGACACTGATATGAAGTCTCAGTGGAATGTTAAGCAGACTTGCAGCCGTATGTATAGAAAACCCTCTATGACTATCAGAAAAAAATAACTTAACATGTGTAATATATTTTTCTGTTCATTGTAATTTTTGCGTGTATCAATTTGTAGTAGAAATAAATACTGTAAATTTACCAATGTACGTACAACATCTTATTTATCTCACTATGGTATGTCCATTATATTCAGGCTTTTTTGCATGGGTTTACTTCATTAACCGGAAACCTATTTTTAACGGAAATTTTTTCGGGTCCCGTTCGATTCCTCTAAAGACAGGTTTTACTGTTCTATTATGCACAGTGCGATTCTTAAGTTCGTGGACTCAATTATTTTACCGCGTTTCTACCAACGCTATTTGTGGGATAACGAACAAATTATGCATTATTAGTCCTACTTAACAATAGTGCAAAATATGGTTATTGTACCTGCAGTAATTAAAAAACAAGGCGTGTGATTCACATTGCTGTTGTTACTCTATTTAAAAATGTAAAATGGATGGTGGTTCACATGTAACTAATAAAGTGTATTGATAAAGGATACTACGTAATGAGCAACGTTTCTGAAATTCTTAAGAGTACAATTGTGTTGATGTGTAATTATGATTCATTATATTTGTTATTGTTCCGCTTTACTTTAACTGATTTTACTTGAAATAAAGGTTACATTGTCTTTTGTATGTCCTTGGTTTGATATTGATACTAAATACTAACTTACGACCTACACTTATGGACAGCTGTGTAACCTTGTTTATCGAGTGTACATGTCCTTTAGTCTCATTACGAGACCACAAGAGGACGAAAAAAGGAAAGTACTCGGTTTACAGACTGAAGTACATTACTAACTACACAAAATCAATAATAGTTAAGTAATTTCGTTCAATTTACTTTTTCATCGTTGAATAGTGATTGGTATCTTTTATTCTACTGAAATGTACATTTACCTTTAGGTATTTTTTCCTACTATACATGTAAAGAAATACACTGTTAGTTGACAATTCTATCTTGTTTGTTTTTTTTATCTGACTATGACACACATACCCTTAACAATGACACACATAAGTAATAACAACACCAAGATGTTGAATTAACAATTTCGACCTTTCGAAATATTTCATGATCTAAAAAGAAAATAGTGCGTGTTTGCAAACAAAGTTTGGTTTATGGTTGTTTTTCTGGTACGAACCCTATGTAACTGATTAGTTCATAAGCTACTTGATTCCCTCTCTTTGCTAACAATCTTTGACAATAACCTTACTGACACATCTTAATCCTGAGGGTGTTTCTTACTACTATCGTTTCCATTTCAATTCAATTACGAATCATTAGCCAGTTTCTTCACTAAGCCTCAATTTCCGTGAAAAAAAAATTAAGCCATCAGTAGTCTGAAGATAGATCCAAATCAGTAAATCTATTTCTAAAAGATAACGTTCCTACTACTTTTAGATTTAGTATTGAACAAATGTGTGTCTTGTCTCCCAATCTTACATATTTTCTATTGCATATTTTCAGTAGGCGGGAATACAAATCAGATTGCTAGATTTTGGTTTCAGGTCTTCACCAAAGTTGGATCCTACTTTTCAAAGATTTTAAAGAAATGTGTAGTAATGTGGAATCGATCCTAAAAGCATGTAAGTTTCGGATTTCTTTGAAAAACGTTTTTATCACAAAACTCTAACACGTGTTTTAAGAATTACTCGAAAGAGAAAAAACTCCCTATCTAACGTGGAGTAAGTAAATTCTAATTTGTGCCCAACTTATGGACTTCTTTACTTCGAGGTATCTGAACAACTTTTCAGCTCTCCACCCAAAAAAAGTAACTTTGCTCCAGAACTAGATTTTTTGTTACGTCTCAACATGAAGTGCTAAATTATCTGGCCTCCTAATAACCTTGTAGATGATTATAGTGAACTTAATGTTAATATTTGTCCTAGTTGACCAATAGTTACCATAGTTTCTAATCTGATGTTCACGAATTATTACTCTCGACTGACAATAAAATATAGTATTCGAAACGAAGAGTGAATAATGAAATTCAGACAATTTTCGTCCAAATCTGAAACTCAATTCCTGAGAAATAAAAGGTTCCGTCCATTGTTGGTCTTGTTTCTGACTTGAATTTCGTCTTCCAATAGCCAGTTTCTACGGTTATTGTGCATTCCCTTAGCTTAGGATGAGTGATATCCAAATATATTGTTGTAACCCATGGAACCATAACTAAAAAAGAAGTGGAAGTGACATATGCATGTTCGGTCTTTTGATCTGATTTTTCGGCTCAATTGATTTCAGTGAAATTTAATTACTGACTTGTGCAAACAATATTTCGTTCTATTTGTGGTGGGGGCAATCGAACGAAAAGGTACAAAAGATTCAGATTATCCATTCTGAGTTAGCTTTTTGTTGTTAAAATTTGCCTTCTTCACCACGGACAAATTCAGGTATGGTATAGAAGCCAATTGGGGTCAGGCCATATGGTGATCCAATACTGGAATTTACAATTGTAAAGAATTAGTGTATATCCATTTTTATTCATTATTTTAAGACTTTTATTTTGAGTTACAAGTTATGAAATTCAGCAATGATAAATTTATTTACAGTATTTATGAACTATGAGGAAATTTCCCATATTTGTTGTAAAATGTCATTGGTAGGAAAGCTCACCTATCATCTTATGCATGCTTTTAAAAGAAAATTAATTATATGTTCTAGAGTTAATAAAAATCCATAAGGGCTAAGCAGGTATGGGAGACCCAAGTTCGATTTCCGGAGGGAGTTCATGGGATTTGGATCCCACATTAAGCTGTAGATCCACTTATGATGTAAGTAGCTGCTGAAAGGGCCGCAAAATCAAATCTACTTTACTTTACTCTAGTGTTCCTACTTTCTATTTATGAATTACGTGTAGAAAAAACTGTTGTAAATAAGATGTTTTCAAAAATAATCCATCAAAATTAACTTATACAAACAGACTAATACTGTATTTATGTATTAAAATTAATAACCTAGGTAGTATTGCTATTCTGTAGTGTTTTTTATTTATAAAGTATGGTAATAGGTTTAACCCTAGACAAGATTAATTTTCCATTTTCACTATTTCTACTATTTTTCTCCTTTCTAAATAAGACAATACCTTGATTACAAACATCCTCCATTGAAACCTAATATAATAAACTGACCACAGAACTAAAGGGCCTAGCGGAATAAGCATGTCAAAACTGCCCCTAAGCATATCTGCATCAAATTTACAGTATCAATTAAAATTTATGAGAAACTCAGTTTCCAAAAGTTTCAGTCCCCAACCGCTTTTGAAGGGGTGTTAGAAGGGGAGAAGGAATTTTTTTTTCTTGAACGGCTCAACCGATTTGCATGAAAATAAAAGATGTTAGGTGTTCCCAACAAGAGAAAAGTCGGAAAGTATTTTTTGGGGGTTGAAACTTGAAGTCAATTTTTTTTTAGAAATTTTCAAAAAAAAAAAAATTTTTTTTGTAGAAGACTAGCTGAGAAACTTACAATTTTTTGCCACTTTTGTCTTGAGAGGGTTTCTAACAACATATATTGTTTTCATTTTGTTTGCAAGTGTACCTCATAGTGAGAAAAAGGCAAATGTACATAGGTCAGCATGTATGTGGTATAAGTATGATACACATTGTTCACCACTAGAATAACCAATACCTTTGAATGGGGGGATGAAGTTGTTATAACATTGGAATGTTATGATAACAAGTATTTTTGTCTTATTGGAAATTTGTCTCTGAGGATGAAGGGGTTCATGGCTCTGTTCTCACTTCCCTTGGCTACGCCACTGCTGTACAACAACTGAAATTATACATTCCCTCATTTTGTGTTAATTTTGCACATAATCAATGTTCTGTGATACATATAGATCTTTGTTTAGTAATTGTTCTTGTTTTGTAACAGTTGGTTAATAATATGCCTGTTGTTAATAGGTATTTAAGTGTTTAGTTTGTATCGATGGTATTACAGTATACCTGTGTTTAAAATGATCAAATAAAGAAATAATTAAAATAAAGTAATTGTCATCACTGTTTTCGTCCACTACTGGAACGATTTCGGTTTTTGTGAAAATTTTACTGAGCATTTCAGCTGGTCGAATGATTTTCGATAAGTATCTCTAATACCATCGAAAAATTCTATAATGTACGATTCATAATTAGTAACATAAATATTTTTTGAGAAAATAGTCTAAGAATACACCAAGAATAAATTTCATCTTTTTAACTTTTCCTAGACTTAATTCTTTGAACAGTTTAGATCCGTTCCTTGATCGCCTTACTATCTGTGCTATTGTCGCTAAAAAGGTAAAACATCATGCAACAAAGCTCTCTTCCCAAAACTTTCAAATTTAGTAAACGCACACGCATTTGATATGTATTGACCGAAAGGGTATGCTAAAAATTGAATATTTTTTTAAATTTTCGTGGGGGTTGTCCAAAAAGTTTGAAAGTTTCACAGATTGTTAATACTAGCTAGGTGTAAACGTGAGCTCGCGGTAGAGAGCGCCACTGTGTGTGGCCAGTGAAGCAAGCACTGATTAATACGTGGAGCCGACGCGAGGTGTGTGTAACTTCGTTGTGCAAGAGTCGGTTGCAGTGGAAGCACTGTTACGGATATATATTTGGTGTTTCTACTTCGAAACGGACACAATCGAAGCAGCCGAAGAACGACTGAATCGGAAGGGACGCAAGAGAAAGGAAAATTGTGAACTATGGCAAAAAATTGTTTTTCAAGGAGTCCTCAGTGAGAAAACTATGCGAAAAACACGTTTGTTTTCAGTTGTATTTCTTTTTGACAATGTTGCCATTACTTTCAGGAACCGAAAAAATATATGTTCTACCTTAGGTTATAACAAATTTTTTAACCAAAAAATCAGCGACGTGTCCTCCCCAATTTTTTATAATTTTTTGAAATTTTCAACACGCAAAAAAATAAAGGAAACGCATCGATGGTTTTGAAAAAAAATACACATTTACAATTCGCGAAACGTTTCGCCCACCCCCACCAAAATTTAAAAAAATATTCAATTTTGAGCATGTATTATACGATAATTTGGTAAGGGGAGGGAGTCAAAAATTTTTGGAAGTAGTTTTAGGTCAAAGGTAACCTTTTGGGTAAATAGCGAGCTAATTTGGATCAAGGGCCAATTTCACTATGTTACTAAGAAAGACCCTTTTATTCCTAATGGAATAACATTAAATGGTGATTTGGGTTTTATACTAAACTGTTGGTCTCTGTCTCATATAGCCCTGGTGCTGGAAAGGGGTGCTAAACTTCAACCACTAAACAAACATAAAAGTCGAATATAAAATACAAAATCTTGTTATGAATCCATGATAAATATTAATAACGAGAAATAATAGTTCACGTTGCTGGGAACAGGGGACAAATATTCGAAGCACTGATACAAATCTTTCCGTTGATATAAAATTGTAATACCATCTTATTACTTATTTATTTATTTCATAACACAACAGCCATGGGCCTAATTGTAGTTTTCAATGTACTTTATGTTACAAGTGGCTCCCGTAGAAATGAAGATAATAATCCAGCAATTGATATGTTTTCAATACAAGTTTTGTAGCTTATAGCAACACGCTTTCTTCATAATTTATTGATGTAGTAAGATAACTAATTATATACTATACAATCTCTTATTGCTTTTGAAACAAATGCGTTCTTGTCAAATTACATGACTTACATTTCGATGATAAAAAATGAGATAAGGGCTTACCTTTTCTACTTATTATTGAATATTCTGTTCGATATCGTTTACAACACTTCGTTATGTAAAACAAACAATTTTAGGTCATTGACGAAAATAGGAACTGAGAGAGTAGCTCTAAGTTAATCTTCCATTGTATTCGTAAGTATAGAATATTGATTACACAATCTACTATTATATATTCTCTTAAAGATTTGATTGAGAAGTTACATATGTTATTTCCTTATTTACAAAGAAGTATGTGCGTCAGTATCAGGTTCGTATTTATACAGTAAACACTCGTTTATCCGGACTAATAGGGGAATTAAGTTGAGCGGATTAACAAAGGTCTGCCAATCAAAAAGAACAGAAGAGCATACTTTCGTACTCCGTTTATTCCAACAAAACAAGTCTATTACGGTGCTTACGATCATAATCCTAAATACGTAAATATAAATCAAAATAGTGTGCATGTTTGAACTCGGCTGAAACACGTTTGTTTGGGATTCTACGTTAATCAATAGCTCCCGTCTCATGTAATCTCGCTGCTAAAATGGATGTTAAACTCAAAATCAACTCAATTCAACTCAAAATGATCCTGTTGGTATATATATATATCTGAAATGTTAGTAAAGGTAGAACATTAAAATTTATTTTAGTATATTTTAAAGCAAAAGAGTAGATCTTACTAAGATGTTATATTTACATGACTGTTAGTTACTTATTTCATTAAATTTGCCAGTAGAAAACTGCAATATAAATGTATTCTCTGCAGCTTTGAATACAGTTATACATATATGAGCTAATAAATACTTTTCTGGGAATTTTGGCATGCACTATCTTGCAAAATAGTGCTCCAGGATGAAATCATTAACTTAAAGCTTTTAGTTTAAAAAATGTCCATTGCAATATAAACACAATAAATGAATGTGTTACGGAGGTACATGAATCTGCTTGATAAATTTAACTAACATTGTCATAAAATATTAAATATAATCTTAAGTTAATTTTAACTTTTACGTCCCACTGTTATACTGGCGAGACTAAAGGAACGGGAGATGATGAGAAATGAATGAAATGGTGGAATGAAGAAAGTGGGTGAAAATGGGAGAACTCCGAGGAAAATCCACGAACACGGTGTTAGTCTACCACAAAGCTCACTTCGTGCTAGCTGGGATCGAACCAAGGATCACAGCACCATACCACTGAGCCACCGCGGCCGTACCTCATCATAGAATCAGGTTCCTAATTATAGTTTAATGCTATGTGTTTTACTGCAGTCGTTCAAATGTATATGTTGCAGGTAAGGTATAGCCATCCCCGGCTACAGTAAGCAAGTGAAAGAGCAAACTCGAATATATATTATCTTGTGATTATTTCCTTATACCATCTTCTAGGTATCATGGTCTACGTTTCGTATCTTCAGTACTTTGCTATTTTCGTTTTACCGGCACTTCAGGTGTTTTCGGTTTGTCTGTATAGTTTGATATTTCAGTTTAATGAATTTTGATAACAATGTTTCTCGGTATTCAAAAAGTTGGTTTTCCAAAATCGTAATTAAATCAGAAACACCCCGTGTCGTCCACCCAAACATCAAAATTAAAAAAGAAACAATATATTATAATGACTAATATTTGGTTTATGGCACAAATGATATATTATCTTTCTCGTTAACCTCCATGTGAATGAAACATGTTCTAATTATTACTTTTCTTCTTTCTATAGACACAATTATAATTCCATATTTTTACCAAATGATACAGTTGATATTGGGTGAAATCAAGACATTGAATTATATATATATATATATATATATATATATATATATATATATATATATATATATATATATATGTGTGTGTGTGTGTGTGTGTGTGTGTGTATCGGTTTATATTTTTTCATATTAATCTAAAATTCCGGCTATATATCACGTTACGTTGTATTATAAATGTATGAGGTAACCCATAGGCTAATGCACGCAACCTTTGTTTGCCTGTCTTTACATAGTTAGAGTATAATACAAGCATTCTCAGCATCTGATACTGTTTTGAGGATTGACGATAAAACATTAGATAAATTCTTTTGTTTCCTACGCGTTATTAATTTTTTTGTTCCATACGACTTACGTCACTGCATTATGTGAAACTTAGACTTCTAGTCATTAACAAAATGAGGAATTAAGCGTGCAGTTACTAGTTTTCTTGATTTATATGCGGTAAGTATAAAATCTGTATAACAGACTACATACATACAATTACAATATTCTCTGTTTGTATGTGTGTAGCGTAAAAAAGGCAGAAATTTGATGTTGAAAATCAATAGAGTGGTCAAGCTTCACTGCCTAAAGTGTAGACTATGTGATCGTCTAGAGTTCTTCGATGCTCTCTTGGTTTCAATGAAACTTACTTTTTTGTTTCAGTTCGCACGCGAAGCGAATTTCAGTTGAGATACTCGTAGATAATAACGAAGTAACATTCCTTTTACTTTTCTTAGTTACATGGTATTGAAGTACTGATTTAAGTATTTAAAAAGATTGAAAAAGTTCTAAAATAAAGTTTATTACTATCAGCTGATGAGACCCTATGACAAGGTAAACGATATACATTCAATTAATGAGCAAATTGTGTCCTAGTTGCTATTACTTCTCGCTTAACGTACCAAAGTTTCTTAAATTTTAACTCAGATAACAACCATAATTCCCTCATAAAAGGTCACCAAGACCCAACAATTCCAGTACTCTTATCAGCAAGAGAACTAGAAAGTTTGCGTACTAAAGTCAAGCGATTTCTCTAATTGACAAATCAAAATTATATATATTATTTTGGTTGTCAATTGGTTGTCAATAATATATATAACAAGCAATTTTTAGCCCATCATTATTTTCCTGAGAAAGCACTTTACGTCACACGAATTCAACCAAAGTAGTCCGATCAAGGTCAAAGCTGGCATACTCGTAAATCTGGACTCGCTAAAGAAGAATCTAAAATACTACATTTTGCGGGCTACATTTTCATAAATAATAATAAAAGCGAAAAAATGCACGAACTATATTGATTGTTCGAAATTGTTATAGCGATAGACCTCCACCTGCAGCAGAAACACGGAAAATTTCCTAAGTTATGAACAATCACAGTCCTAAATCAATTTTATGAACATAATAAAAGAAGTAATAAGTATTATTTTAACGGCAAATAAATATCTGTCCAGGAAAAATATAAATCTAAAGAAAATAAAATATGGAAGAGATGGTAAAGAGAAAATGAAATTTTTCAGTTTAAAGTTTTAGGTTTATGCTCTATAATCTAAGGGAGACGGTGATTAATGCAAGTGAATGATGATGGAATAATTGGTGGAATGAAAAAGTGGGAGAAAACGGTGTATCCCGAGAAAATCCACGGACACGGTGTTATTCACCACAAAACTTTGTTGGAGATCAAATCAGAAACCCACGTGGCAGAGGTAAACGCTGTATCACTGACCCACTGTGCCCGCACAATAGTAAACAGTGATATGTGAAGCTTATACCATCCATGTATGGGATTTGGGATATGGAAAGGTTTCGTTAAATTCACAGTTACTCGTGAAGTTTACGGATTGACTCTAGTAACTAGTCGGGTTGATATATTCGTTCGTATCCCAAGATGATGTAATATGCACAATGGAGTAAGAGTTCATTCCGAAAGTCGTATGTTTTATGTACGTTGCTATTGTGGACATATTTTATGACTTGGATTTTAATAAAACACTATCACGTACATAGTATTTTTTCCTTAGTAACTGAATTGTAAAATAAGTTCGAAACAAAGCAAAATACAGAAATCTTGCTAGTACAGGAATAAACTGTTATTTGATTTCGCATATTATTTCATCTTGTGAGACACTAATGCAATTATTGTATATGTCTGTGTGTGCATATAACAATACAAGTGCATATTTTTTCAGGGACTCAAATCTTTGCAGGAAAATGCTGATAACTCAACACAGAAATAGGATTTTAGTTGTTACATGTTTTTTGAAGTAAGTACTTTTATTTGTAAAATTAATTCCTCATCGTTATTAAGTAAGTGTGCACATAATTGAAAAAACAGCTTATTATTTTTGCAATATAACTCATTTTTATTTAAGGCTTAACAATCATACTTTGAATTGAAATCTGTGAGGATAAGGTGTGAATCCATAGAACGTCCAAGTCGGAATTCATGGAACGTATCCTTACCTTACAAGGAAGTATTTTGATTAAACTTTTAAAATTATCAATTATATATGAAATTATTCAGGAGGCAAGGTGATCTCACTTGATCAGTTGATCTCACTTTAAATTATAAAACAAATATATAACTACATATAGATAGTATGTCTCAGAATAAACCATATTTTTAATAAGTGACGCGTGTACTACCTTAGAGAATTTACAATAAAATTGTCGTATTATTGTCAGTCAGACGTAAAGAGGCGACTTCACGACTTCATATCCACCTTTAAGAATAAGTTAACATACTAGCAATATTACTTTAAAAAAGTTTACTTTTCTTAGAGATTTAAGAATGTATCTTATTGGTTGAGTGAACTTTTAAATTTTTCACTCTCTTCTACAGCGCACAGCAATATTACGGAAAAATCATATATATACAGGGTGAACCTGAAAAATGTGCACAAAGTCCAGGAGGTTATTTCTGACATCAAAAGAAGACAAAGCGTTATCTTGAATATTGTCGAATTCCACATCGTGTAAGAGAGGCAGGGGTGCCAACTTGTAATCAAAACTCTAATAGTGGCAATTGTATATAAACAGAAAGTGTGAACATGCTTCGGGTGGTGATTCGTCCTCTTGCACGCTGCGTTAATGTGCAAATCTTCCTATACCCTTCCAATTGCCAAAACTTGAGTTTCGATTCTAAGTTGGCATCCCTGTATCTCGTACACGATGTGGAATTCGACAACATGCAAGAGAACTTTTTGTTTTCTTTTGATGTCACGAATCACCTCGCGAAGTAAATAGACATCTACTAGGTTCACCCTATATATACGGCACATACTGTGCAGCAGCAAGACATTGCCTACATATTGCTTAAATACCTATCAAATGTTATGCATGAGCTTGACCTAGAAAGATTTGAGAATTACTTGCAATTTTTTCCTCGTTTCAATATGGCTCATTCTTTTATGTAAACTCTGCAAAATATATTCCTAAGATGTTTGGGAATAAGAATGATAATAATGACAGAAGGGTAGTAGTCACCAAATCACCTCATGTATGGATGGTAAAGACCAAAAAGTGTACAGACTTAACTCTATCTAATAATTCTGCCTTACGAAAGAAGTACTCTGCTTACATTTTACCTTTTATTTTCGACAGAATTGTCTATAGTAAGGATAGTACATTGAAGTTTAGAACTGATCCGCAACCAATCTATATAAATAAAATTAAAGACTAAAAATGATAAATGTTCTCTATTACCTAATTTTGTTCTACTTTGCATTCTAGAGTTATGGATGTTTCAGCATTTTGTCGACAAATCTTCTAGTTGTCATAGTACCAAAAGAAACAATTTTTGACACTCAGGCTCTCGTACAAACTTATGGACAAATACTTAAACGAAAATATCTAAGCGTGGAGAAGTGGTCCTAATGAAGTTCTCTCAGCCACTCTATCCTAAAGCATTCTCTCTTTACTTCTCCATAAAGTAACTCAGGCCGTTTTTCGAACATCAATATTTGCATTTCCGTTGAAAATAGTAGAACAAAAATAATGTGTCTCTAATCTGCATCAGGACAGATCCAATGTAAAATTGTAAAGTTTTATCTCAAAATGCTTACGAAATAGAGGACTGTGAAAAATCACAGAAAAGCTGAAATTTTTGGTATCTCCATACAGATTGAAAATGTACACTCAATCTCAAAAATTATTGTCACATGTATATAAATATGTTGTGGTAGGAATATAATTTGATAACGATTTCGCTCGGTATTTCTTATAATGTTAGTATGTGTATAATCGGCAAAGACATGTTTGTGGCAAATTTCATGTCAAAAGAGCAGTAACTAAGAACGATAAAATGAAAACAAAACTCTCTTTTCCATTTAGCAACATTTTGTTTTACTCATTATAATTTTCATATTTATAATTATTTTCCTATCAAATTTATCACAAGCATACATTTCCCGATTATACACATAGTATCAGTATTCAAAGTATGCTGCAAAAATCACTATCAAATTATATTCTTACAAGAAGACAGTTATAGATATGCGACAATCATTTTGGACATAAGTGTACTTCCTACCTGTAGTCACGGAAACTTGAAATTTGACACAACTTTAGAATTTGTAGTACAAGTAAAATAAAAACACTAAAACGGTAAGTTTGCTTCTCAATGGAGGAAAAGTAGGAACAAGAGCAAAATTACGTAACACTTTGACCATTTGCTTGACATTTATAGAATACTACCTATAGAAAAGAAAACTTATAATTTTTGCCTGAATATAGGATTTGTGATGCAGATAAGAGAAAAAGGCCGGAAAATAGAAATTACTTCGTGAAAGGAGTAAAATTGGCACAAGAGCAGAATTGCATAATAGTAACGTACTTTGTTTGAAGACCTATATTATACTTCATCTAGGTATGGGAACTTAAAATTTTGCTTAAATTGAGCATTTGTGGTAGGATAGTTATGACGGAAAGAGTAATTAGAATATAATAGCATATAATATTTCAAATAAAGCACAAATATAGGAGGTTAGGTACACGTAAGGTAAATAACCAGAAACTGAAAATTTCCCTCTACAAGGGAGAAATTAATAAGCAAGAATTAGAGTACATGTAGTTGCGTTACTTGATTCACAACCTATAGGATACTTTCTGTAAAATTGGAAACTTGAAATTCGACATAAATATATAGTTTGTGATTCAAATAGTGGAAGAGATCATAAAACTGGAAAATTTCCTCTAGAGAGAAGAACACAAGCAGATAAGGTTATAATAACATTTTTACGTCACTTCGTTGGGAACTTAAATGGTGAAAATAAATTCGCTACCCATAGGTATAGTATCAATGTATAGACCACCAAATATCCCCAACACAAAATTGTCTATTCTTGAGGATCTGATTACACATGTATATCCACAAGTTTATTGTCTTTATATACTAGGTGACCTTAATTTGATCAGCTCTGTCTTGACAAAGCCGAAACAAAATATTTGAACTGTATCCTGGATATGTTTGGGCTTTCCAACTCATTAAAGAACCAACCAGAATAACAGAATTCGGTGAATCATTACTCGATCTCATTATTAGCGATAAAATTGATATGATAGCATCAAGTGACGTTAGTCCACCCATTGGATCATCCGATCACTGGGTGACACATGCTATTCTGAACATTAAAAAACCGCCAAGAAAGTCATTTGATATTATTCGTTATCAAAACTTTAAAATATTTAATCACGACGCATTTCTACAAAATGCTGAAGCCTTGAATTGGTATCAAATTTAATCTCAGAAATCTATAAATGCTAAAGTTAATTTTCTTCAGGCTTCTTTAAAACATCTGTTTGATCAGCACGCGCCAATAATACAGCTAAAGTGTCGAATAACAAATTGCCTAATGTGTCTACTAATACGAAGCTGCTAATGAAAATACGCGATCGTGCGCTCCGCAGTTCAAACGCACTAAGTTGCAGCAACACTGGGATGAGTACAAAGAGCTTCGTAATTTTACTACGGCAGTTATTCGATAAGAAAAGATTGCGTATTTTTCTTTTCGTATAAATAACAAACGCTAAAAACAAAACGACACTTGGCGGACGTTACATAGTTGGAAGTAGGTGGAAAAAGTTCATCGTTGAACCTCCCTGAAGAACTAAATTGTCCTGATGGTAAATCATCATTTTGCTAATGTTTCCGACATCTCAGTAACAAGTGACGATACATTTGATAAACAAATAAATCGGTACAGTTCACTGAAACACAATGCTTGTGGAACTCCTATTATGTTAAGACCTGTTCATGAACATGAAGTTAGAAGAGCTATTGTTAACATTAAGTCCAATGCAGCGGGCTTTGATGAAATAACCCTACATATGTTTAAAATAGCTTTACCTGTTATCACATCTCCCTTAACTAATATTTTGAACTACTCTTTATCGAATGGTAAATTCCCTGATCCCTGGAAATTAGCTAAAATTCTGCCATTACCAATGAAGCCTTGTATTAAATCAACTAGTGACCTTCGGCCAATAAGTATATTGCCAGTTCTTTCAAAGGTAATTGAAAAGTTAGTGCTTCAGCAAATGATTTCATATATTGATAGCTCTGACATACTTCCATGCGAACAATCTGGGTTTCGTAAATTACACAGCACTTCTACTGCTTTGTTAAATATTAAAGATAATGTACTTCATACACTAAATGACAAATATGTGGTCATACTAGTCTTATTAGACCTCTCAAAGGCATTTGACCTTGTACAGCATGGTGTTCTCTTAGCAAAAATGAAATACTATAACTTTTCAGTAAATACCATAGAATGGTTCGAATCCTATCTACATAAGAGAAAACAGCAAGTTACTTTACGTAGTTCCTCTCATTATAAAATGTCTGAAGCTGTCGTACTTGATAGAGGTGCTCCGCAAGGCTCAATTTTAGGGCCAGTTTTGTTCACCTTATACACTGTAGATCTGGTATCTGTTGTACAGCATTCAAAGATGTACTGTTACGCAGACGACACTCAATTGTTTATAAAAGCCTTGCCTCTGGACTTACCACAAGTTGTTCGACTCCTTAACCAAGATCTTAAGGCTATCAGTAACTGGTGTATTGATGACGGTCTTATTATTAACCTCTTAAAATGTACTTATACTGTTCTAGGTCCCGTCAATCATCTTAATAAAATTGCTCCTGACAAATTAGAATTACAAATAATGGACTCAAACATTAGCTATTCACCTTGTGTTAAAAGTCTTGGAGTACAAATTGACGATAAACTTTCTATGAATAATCACGTCTCCACTCAGTGTTCGAAAGCTCTAGGAATACTAAGAAACTTGTACAAAATACGAGACTGTCTGTCCAAAAATACCAAGCTACTCCTGACACAAACGCTGATACTGTCTTTGTTTCATTAATGTGATGTTGTGTATGGCCCGCTTCTAACAAAAAGCAATGCCATCCTGATCCGAAAGGTACAAAATTCATGCATCCGCTTCTGTTACAATATACGAAAAATTCGATCATATTTTGCCTATTCTGAACAGCAATAGCATGGTGACAATGTCCAGAAGACGACACTTGCATTATTGCTCTCTTATTTATAAAATTCTTAAAACAACACGTCCCGCGTATTTATACAAGAAACTCACTGCTAGGTCAACTATTCACACTCACTTAACACGCAAAAGAAATACGTTTGATATTCCACACCATAGACTCAAGAAAACCACTGCGGCATTTTCAGTATTAGCACCAAGGTCATAGAATGTTCTACCAAATGTAGTAAAAGAAGCTAAAACATTTAATTCGTTCAAGAAAATGTTAAAAATTTATTTACTCAGCCAACAAAATTTAAGTTCAGGTACCCATGATTTGTTTTCTATCACTTGAACCACGTAAGCGAAATCAGACTTGACTTGACTTTATTAAATAATCGTGCATTGTAAAAATATTTCACCTCCCTGCATTGTGAATCACAAGCATAGCTTATTTTGTCTCTATGTTATTGACCGGTATGTGTTTGTTTTCATGTTTGTATTTGTATGCTTTTTTTCCTTCTTGTCGTACTTGTGCGTGTGTGTGTGTTTTGTTAAAAGTATCACTTTTTTCTTTTCTTTTTTTATCATCTTACTGTATACCTGTATTTTTGTTGTATATAACCGAATCTTTTGACTCAATTGATTGTATGTTTTTCTGTATAACTCAGTGCATTCCTTGACAAGGGTTAGGTGGTACAGCAGCAATATGCTGAACCTCGCCCGCTTGAATAAAGCCTTTTTCAATTCAATTCAATTCAACTTATAGAAGGCCGCGGTGGTTGAATGATAGAGCGTTCACTTCGGGTGCATGGGGTCGTTAGTTCGAACCCAGCTTGTAACAAGTGAGATTTGAAATGAACAAATACCATGTGGGTGGGTTTCCTCGGGGTTCTACCATTTCTTCCCACTTTCTTGATTCCACCATTTCATTCATCCTCATCATCATCGGCTCCTTTAGCCTAGCCGGCATAATGGTGGGACGTAAAACATAAAGATTTCATTTCATTTTCTGGAAACCTATAGGATACTTCTCGTAGACAATGAAAATCTGAAATTTATCATAAATTAGGATTTACGACATAATGAATGGAAAAATCCGGCAACTGGAAATTTCCCACAACGAAAGAGGAAAATTACGAGGCCAAGGGAAAGTTCGCATATAGTTAAGTCTCATACAAAATAAGTCTCGTCTCGCTTCGTTTTAAACAAATATACTTGAAATTTGACACGAATGTATGTTTTGTGATATATGCAAAATAGAAAATCGGAAACTTGAAATTCCTTCCTTGAAGGGGAGAAATTATGAAAAGGGGCCAAATTACACATTGTTACGAGTTTTATGCCAATTCACAACCTATAGGGAACTTTATGTAAATAAGGAAATTGGAAAATTAGCACAAATGTAGTCTTTGTGATCTAAATGTGCGTGTTTCGTCGAGCCAGTCTCTCATTTCTCTAACATAAAATACGCCTCGCCGCTCAACTCAGATCTTTCCAAACATTCTTAATATATTTTTTCATTAAGACGGTTCCATTTCCGCCCGATATATACCACCTTTACGAAGACACTTATATTTCCGATTAGAAGGATTGCATCATACAGTGCAATTTAAATCCATATTGGAGGTAATTCACTACCAGAAGACCCTTCCCTACCGAATTGGTCTAAATGAAGTAATCAGATGGAGAGTGCTTCGGAAGAAGACAGGAGTTCTTTAATAGCTAAGTTGAAGAAAATCATATTGATTGGTACGGCAACTTGGACATTAGTCGCAGAAGTGGCCTGAGTTACGTTAACGGCTGGGATACTGCGGGATGGAAGGCAATGGGAAACAACCACACTATTTTTCCATAGTTTGCTGACAGAGAAAAGATAACATTTGTGTAACCTCGCACGAATTTGTATTCACACTTCCAATTTTTCACATCCTTCAACGTTAGACAACAAACAATGAAGTGAGGAATATTTGGTTGAGAAGTATGTGAGGCGTTCTTCAATAGCTTCAGTTTGATTAAAACATATTAGTGTAGCAAGCTGCAAAAAGGTAGAATAAAATCCGTATCTCTGCACGAATAAAAACTCGGGAAGAATACACTGTTTTGTATCTAAAGATCAATTGATGATATAAGAAAGTTACAAAATGGTCGTAATTAACCTGAAAGATATAAGAAAAAAATCAGTTTTATTTAAAATTTCGCTTTGTGTTACAGAATAGAATATTCTGTAAAATTTTTGAATCTTTTGCATTAATCGTTTCAAATTTCTCTTCACATTGTTAGTTTCGGTTTTAATATCTTTACTGAAACATTAGGAAAAATATAGCAGAACATGTGACTTGATTTCACTCTCATCTTTGTTTTGTGAAAATTTATTTTGTTCGCAAAATCTTCATATTTTTTTCATTTTAAACGAAAGTATTATTATTATTATTATGTGTAATTTGCAATAAATAATAATTTTTGTGTTATTGGTGTCAGCCGTATTGAGAAATACAATCGAAACGGCAAAAGAACAATGTAAGAAGTTAAATCAAGATTTGCAGTATGTGACACTATAATTTGTGAAAGCATTGCATCAATAGAAAACATGTCATGTGTTTCAAATATAACAAATAGTAAAAATGTATATAGTTGAACTTTTTGTGAGCATTTAACATGAGTTTGTGTAATTTAATCTCCAGTTTTTTAAAACAAGGATTTCACTATTATACAACATTTACAATATCAAACGGAAAAGGAGCTCATTCTTGTAGAACGCCGTAACACATCATTCACTACCCCTTATTATATTCGAAGCAATCGAGAACCGTATTTTAAAAATGAAATGAAATCTTTGAGTTTTACGTTCCACGGTTATGCCGGTTAGGCTAAAGGAGACGGTGATAATGAGAGATGAGTGAAATGGTGGAATGAAGAAAGTGGGAGGAAACGGGAGAACCCCGAGAAAACCCACGAGCACAGTGTTTGTCCACCACAAAGTTCACTTCGCTGGGGCTGGGATCGAAACCGGGACCCCAAGCACCAGAGGTGAACGCTCTACCACTGAGCCACCGCGCCCCCACGAACCGTATTTTAGTAAAGAAAAATAAACTAGAATAAAAAGTATATGAACACGGATGGAGGTTCTTGATAATATTTCAGTGCGATCTATCAACACTCTCTTGGTTAACATATACATGATTATCGCATCTCATCTCTAGATGGAGAAATCTGACCAAAGACATTTTATTATTGACCTTGTAATAATAACTTTAATTTAAAAGTATTACTTTGAAGTACAGTGAACTTGAACTGAAGACGCCAGATTTACTAGACCAGCGCCTATAAAACCTCTACTATTCTTACTCTGCTAACGAAGTGGCATAGCTTGGTAGTTACCTTAATTAAATGGATGCCAGAGAGAGATGAACGAAGAGATGTTTGAACAAAAAAAGCAGAAATAAGCATAGAAAAGTTTCACTTGCCAAATGAAGGTTACACTAGCCAATGCTCGTTAAAAGAACCATCTTGAAAAACTCTTGTAAAGTACTAGTAACCGAATAGTAGTCGATTAAATCTTACTTTGCTCTAAATTTAACCTAGCAAAGTATCATTTCTGCTGCAGTTTTGTCAGTAAACATAAATGCTAAAACTTTTGGCATAGATTGTGTTATATTGATCAATATAAATATTACGACATTCTTTTTTATTTTGAGAAATTTTCTCTTACTCCTTTTTTTTTTTTTTTTTACAAATAGTATTATTAACCTGTTTTACTGTAGCACGAAATTCTAGACTAGAAGTTAATAAGTAAGCCAGTCTCAGTTTTGGTTCAATAGCGTAAATTTAATAAAAGTCTATATATGTGTAAATCAGTTTTGTAATACATATTTGTGTAATTTCAATTTATATTTCGCAGTAACATTTTTTGTTGCAGTTTATTTCTTCCTTCGAGCTATACACAAAATGAGTCAGAAATGATATTCAGAGTACCAAAATGGTACAATAAAAACTTGGCTCCATATTACGTACACAATGGAATAAGTAAGTAATTAACTAAACAAGATAATCCAACAGTAAGAATTATATGATGTTAATCCCCATTAATTTATTATTCATTCAGTAAATTTATGAATATAATTTCTTTTCAACATTTCTTCTGAATTTAATATTTTCCTATAATTAGATATATAATGAATTTCTATCCTCTTCCATACTTTTGCTAACATATGTTCGTTTGTCTTTTATTCCACACAGCTGTTTAATTCAATGCTATCCATAGCCTGATTTTAGACACTACAATGTTATTTCATCGTATTCTTATTTATGGTTATACACAGGGGATTTTTTAATTATTTTTGTTAACATACTGGTCAATCTCCTAGTTTCTCTATCCTACTTTTTCTAGTAAGAGCATTAACGTCAAGCAATTTCTTATATTGATAATTCTGACTTTTGTAACGATAACTTCAAAAAAATTATATGTGTTGTCAGTACAATGATTGAAAAACATTTTGCAAACAATATGAAATTGACCTAAAGCAAACAGGTAAGGTACTCGGAAGAACAACAGAGTAATATCAGTCATCGAACTCGTGATATACTGACCACACAATCTCAAAATGCGGCTGAAGCCACTTAGTACACCCAGAAAGGTCCTTTACATTCAAACACAGGGTTATTATAAATGATGGACCCATTTTTAAAGATGTGTATTTATTAAAGTACAAAATCCAAAATGAACAATCTTTATACCAATGGAAAGTGGTAGTTTCAAAGCTTTTTTTTGAATGCATTAAAAATGTTAAATGTGTCCACCGTCTGCTGCACGGCAAATACCTATGCGGTAGCTTAACTAGTCCCACACACGAGCAAGTGTATCTACTGTTACTGATACACGTAGTCGGCCTTTCCCCCCCCCTTTACACACACTTCCAGTCTGTTGAAATTGCGTAAACGAAATTGCTTTTTCTAGTTGGTGGTTCAATGTCGAATTTTTGACCAAATGGACATCTATCAGAACAGTTATCAGTTAAAGAATATGCAATGCAGGTTTAAAATATTTCTGAAATTTATTTTTAACTCTTTATTTGAACTCATCTCATTCTACGCAGTACCTTCCTTAATGTTAGTAAACTTTAGTATACCTAATATTATATATGGATCTATATGAAATGCCCGCTGCACTACAATTCGTGACTTACTTCTTCCGAACTCAAGAACGCAGAAAACCTTTTGCTCCACGGTAGCCCTCTCACTCACAACTGAGAGGGAAATGTTTGCCGCGCGAACTCTACCGGCCGCTTCGGGAACCATCATTGCTCACCAAAACTTTTAACCTTTCTCTTTCCATTGGTATAAAGATAGTTCATTTTGGATTTGTACTTTAATTACTAAGGACTTTTAAAAATTGTTCCATCATTTATAATAACCCTGTATAATTATCGGTATACCTTACCAATATTACATAAAACACACGTTCTTCAGGTATATTTCGGATTCCTATTCTTCAATTTAATTTTATGCGTACTTACATTACCACTATTGAGAATTTTCCGGTGTCCAAAATGATTAATTGATTTATCTGATTCTCCTCAAACATGTATATTTGTCAATGTCCACTTCATAGAATCATTAATTCCTTAGTATTTGAAACGTTTACTTTATTCTTTTCTCTTAATTGAGTTAACGTACAGACTTTTCAGTTATGTTTCGCAACCATACTTCTCGCTGTCAATTTGTTTCCGATTGTAAACAATTCTATATAATTGATGTAATTGAATTCATGTAATTAATTGACCTGCAAAGAAAATCAACATTCTTGAAAAAATCACTAAAATATATTTATTTAACTATCAATTAAATCTTGACATATTATCAGATAGTTATTTTCGGAGATTAAGATATGAAGTGATTTAAATGTTGCTTTTGAGAATTTTCCATCAACTTTTAGTGATTTCTCTGGACCAAATGGATATCTATAATAACAGTTATCAATTAAAGAACAAGCAATCTAGGTTTAAAATATTTCTGAAATGTATTTTTAACTCATTATCTAAACTCATCTCATTCTACGCAGGACCTTCCTTAGTGTTAGCAAACTCTAGTATACCTAATATCATTATATAATGATCTGCACAGTGTTTATCTTGGGAATGCTGGTATCGTGGTACATTTTATTATATTTTTTCTCGTAGATTCCTTTAATATGTATTAAGTCTTGATTTTCTTTGTGTATTTTAGTAACACCATCTGTGCTAATATTTGAGATGCAAATCTTCAGGGATCCATTTATTGACGAAATTAACCAGGTATGTACTCATACAATAACATACTGTGCGAGAACACAATAAATATGAAGGACACAGAACAACTAATTAGAATAAAGCACTTAACGTAGGGAGTCGTTAGCATAATATATTTTATGTCTGAAACTTCAAGTTTTCTTGTCCATTCCCTTTGAAGACTTGATATGTAAATTCTTTCAGTCTATCTGTAAGAAAAATTGACTTTCATAACATTCAACACCAATTTATGTTAGCGAACTTTTAAAATATAATATGATTTTCTCTTCTACAGTAAAAAATCAATATGTTTTATTGATATTCAATATGTGTTAGACAAATATGTTTCTTACAGTGGCCATAATAGGTAGTTGCGATTCTAACAGTTATAAATTGAACAATGTTTCTAAAACGGATTAATATCAAATAGCGTAAGACATATATGCAGTATTTGGATCATGTACGTATAATTTAAGGATAAAAGATATGTCAGGAAACTAATGGGGGCAACATCTTACAACAAATAAGATGTTCCCTTTATTTTACCATATAACCATATATTTTTAATTTTGTACTTACCAAACTTTGTATAATTGGCTTTAAACTTTACTTTTCAAATGTTTAACTTCTAACTACACTACCGCACAAGTTACGTTTTAAACATATTTCTCATTCCACTGTATGTTGCGCATTTTGTACTATATTTTAGGGGAGACGTGGATATCCACGAACACTTGAGGTTACAACATCTGTAATTATTATTTTTGGAGAATTACAAAAGAAGTATTTTGTGAAAAGAAAGTTTGGAGAATATTATTTTCACTAAATTTAAGAAAAAAATAAATGTAAATAAAGATGTAGATACAATTATAGATACCCATAAATATATACATACGTGAAGGACAAATCAATTTTTAAACGTCCAAAATTGAATTACACTAGATGTACTATAACTGTTTATCATTTACACATTTAGCATACGTGGTACGTAAATACAATTTAGAAAATGACAAATCATGCTATAAGAGAAATAAATTAACAATGGCCAAAATAATGCACCAATGTTGTAAGTCAATCGTCAGAAACAACAAAATGTACACTTGCCACCAACCCGGTCAACCGGCTGTTACTGAGCTTAGCTTCAAGGTACCAAATGCAGCTCTATACACTAATTTTCAAGAAAAAGAAACATCGACTAAAATTGGTTTTCTCGTTATTACTGCGTTCTTAGGTAATGATACGGTCACTCATATATAATGCGTAATTCCCCGAATCATATATACTTACCTGATAATCCAATTCACTAGCCAGCTACTCTCACTTTCTGAAATATGTAAGCTACAGACTAACATTACATTTCCGTAATGTGTCTGACAAAACTAATGATATATTTCCGGAACTGAAAAACCGCTTAGCAATAATATGAATCTTTGTCAATCTTAATTTTTATTTTAGGTAATACGTCAGCAAAAGTTTACGTGAGAGTAATTAAATTTAATTACTTGGTATTTACAAAGGTTAACATAGCGAATACTCTATTATTTAGATAGCAGAGTCATATATGTTGTACTACATTGTCAACGCATTAGTTTGTAACATAAAGCAAATTGCGTGCTCGATTAAATTGTGTGGTCGTAGAAGTAACGTCTCGTAAAGAACTTTTCGGGATATAATATTTACAAAAACTAGTATAATCGTCTTGGCAAGGATATGTAAATATTGATCAATAAAACATTTCTTTGAGTACCTAAAGTGAATGATGGGCGAAACCTGTATCCACCAAATGTATTATTATGACTTGTTTTGGTTTAGTCTGGACTCATTTCTACACTTTGAGTATCTTTTACTATTTATAATTACATTTGAGCTCTTGGTGTATCAGTCGGTAATTTTTGCTACATATTTGGTTAGTCTAGTCTCATGATATCTCAAAATACACAGTTATATATATTTCACTGAATCATGTATATTGCAGAATTACTAAACTACGTCTGGAACAACAAGATTGTTAATATTAAAGTTACATTTAAAAGCATAATTTATGTTTGATTTACCATTCAATGGGAGGATTATATTTAAATAACCATTTTTGATTTGAATATTGTGCCTTCCTGTGTTCTCCTATTTTATCTGGTGTGAAGATAATTTAATGTACTAACAGGCACGTAACCAAAGGGGGTTCGGGGCGTCCGGACCTCCCTTCTTTGAGACCAGAAATGAAAAAAAAATAAGGAAAGATGAAACAAAATGAAATGAGAAAAAGAAGGAGCAGCGTTAAAAATTAAAAACTACATGAAGCTTTTGGTTATTCTTTCTTATGAGAAGATTTGCATTACTTGCAATACATGTTGGCGAGGTGAGCGAGATATCCTGGAAGAGTCAGGGAATTTAAAATTTCTATAAAGGTTACGGAATTCTCAGAATTTCTACTACTAGTCAGGGAGATTTCAAGCTTCCGAAAGCATAGTGCCGTTGTGTAACAGCGTGGATATTATTTAACAACTTTTCGCATTCTTGCAGTGTCAAAAATGTTATTTCAAAAACAATTTTCTACTAGTCCTTTAACCTGTCATTTGGTACAGACAGTGGTTGACGGAATAATAAAAACAAAAATGTATGTAGAAAGAAAGTTCTGTTAATATCTGGGTCAAGAGAGAAAGAAAGACAGATATTGTAAAGTAATTTACAAGACAATATTGAGTATGTACTTTTTATAATAGTGAATATATACCTTTTTGTAATAGTTGAGGTCATAGTGAAAGGACAATTGTTATATTTGAATGAACAGAGGAAGGACGTAAATATTGTAAAATATTTTTCAATACATTTATTTTACATGTGATTTCTTCATAGTTTTTTTTAAATACTTACCAACATATCCTCATTTTATTGTAATAACAAAACAACACATGTTAGTAGTAAAGTAGTTTAGATTGATCGAGCTCCTGAGCCTTCAGAATTCCATGTCAAGCCCCCTCTCTCGTTACGAATTCCTGGCTAAACGAACCAATATATGTTGCCAGTAAAATAGTTTGGAGTGATCGAACCCCTGGTGTGATGTGACCACAGTATTTTATGTGACGAAATGCTACGTGCCTGGTACTGATATTCATGCGCTTAAGACTTTTCTACATCCAGTTGAAATCAATTGATAAATAGGCGACAAATGTTATACTTTGGTTCACTACGTCTATCATACATGTCAGAGACGTAACCACCGGCAAGAAGAGGTGGCATTGTTGCTCAGTCGAATATCTTGGACAGTGTATATAATATATGTTCTTCATACTACACGACTACTATGCGCAGAATGAAAGAAATTATTCCTGGGAATGGGAAAATCCAAAGATTAAAGATAGTAGACAAGAATCGTCAATTATTTTATACTGTAGCATAGTAATCGTGGAAAAGGTTACCATAAATGAAAGAGCTTTTCTTGGGCTAAAATATTGCCCTTGCCACAAGATTACAAACGCTTGCTAAATGTGAAGGAAGAATGTTAAGTAGGCAAAGAAATAGAGAAGTCTGACACTAGAGATTGTCGAGAAGTAAGAGATTGGTTACTTAGGTATATATGGCTTGTAGTTTATTAGAAATAATTTCAATGTTTCAAACGAAATTTTTATATTAGAATACTTGAAATAAATAGGACAAAACTGTGTTGAACAAAAATATAACATTCATACATACATACTAAATGGAACAGCGCATTCCAAATCAAATAATTTATCAACAAGTTTGAAGTAGAACAACATACAAGTTCTTTATATTATTTATTTATTTATTTATTTACTTTTACTGTAAACAAAGTATAAAACTCCAGTTAAAGAAGTTAACAATTAGTGTTTGTTTATGTTCAGTTAAGCAGGAACAATAAAGATGTGAAAAGAGTTTAAATACATGATAGCAGGATAAGACAAATAAAATACAATAAAGTTTACCAATTAGCAATGAATCATTGGATTTTCAAAACTTGGTTCCTGAAATGAAGTTCTTTGTTATTAAACATACCAAAACAAACATTCTCTTTACTTATCACTGTATTGCGAGCGATGATAGTAATTAGAAATAATGTAAGTAAAAGGCTAATAGTCACCGTAAGAAACAAACCACTTCGCAAAGAAGTACTTTAAAAGAACATCGTCTTCATCTTCAGCCTAGGCACACTTCGAAAAGAATTTAAATCATTGGAAAGAAATTATGGATAGGTAAATATGCTTAAAAATATGCGAAGTAAAAGTTTTCTTCTCACTAGAAATAGACATATATATTAAAAATAATTTACCTGTTACTGTTCACTGTTGTTTACTGTTTTCTTTTCTTTTTTCATCTAACAGACTGCTGAAACGAGTAGTAAAACACTGATCCAAATGGAAATTATGTCATCTTTAATGAATTGAGTGCTGATTTCTCTTTATGAATGTAATAAACATCTTTAATTTTCCGCTCAGTTGCTGTTTTTGCTTTCTCGATCAAACATCACATCGCAATGTTGTGGATATTTTGTTTGAGATGTGATGCCAATCCAGATAACTGTTGCAAGCTACGAGATTTGGACGTCCAAATGTGCTAAACGATTCGGTACAAATATTCGTTTTGTTTGGCCTATATATATTTAGTCACATTGATATTTAAACCGATAGGCGCCACTACTTACTTGGGGTATCAGTTAAAAATGATTTAAAATTTGTAATATATTTTTCTATAGATTTAGGAGAAACTTCGGAGACCTTGAAGTTATATTTATGTAATGTCTTATTATTTTTTGCCAAAATACGTGAGACCAGGGAGATACCAATCGATTTGTCCTCTTTGGCATTTCTTGTTGGCTGATGGTAGGCACCATCGATCTCCCGTTTTAACTTTCTTTACCACTTCAGTATAAAGACTTTTGAAAACCATTTTGTTGTCCAATTTTAATTAAATATTGAATTTCTAGGTTGAGGTACCAGAAAGATGACAAACTAGAAGAGCTCTCTTAAAGAATCTTTTCCAAATATTCAGTTTCAGAGACCATGAATGGGATGACTAAAATGAATATACTTGATACCAGCAGAAAGTTTGCGATATACTGAAGTGATAAACTCATTGGCATGTCTTTTGATTCTAATATCAAGGAAGTTAAGAGCTCCCTTTTCTCCAAGTTCCATCGTGAATTTGATTGTGGGATGTATCTGATTAAATTCATCAAATAATTTCTTTAAATCTTGAAATTGCTTGTACAGAATTAAGGTATCGTCAGCATATCGAAACTATCAGATATGAGGAAATTTTGGGAGAGTGTTGGTTTATCAAAATCAAATATACTGTTAAAAGTAGCTTAGAGTTAAGAACATGTTTGAATTCGTTTGTTGTTGCGGGTTCTATCCATATGGCAACTTTTGACATAGAGTACATCAATATCAGTAGATATGGGTTTACAGGCAGTCTAACCTGCCTTACTTAAACTAAAATTAAACCCATACGATATTCAACTAGTCTCTCAACCAATAGTTTTTTGCCTTAGAAATAATATTTTTCAATGTGAAAATACCATCTTTCGTCCGGACAATGGCCATGGGCAATACTCTTTCTTCAATACTTTCGAACCTGGTATTGGACATATTCGAAACCAACATTCTCCAAAAAGTTCCTCATGTCAGGTATTTTCGATATACTGACGATACCTTAATTCTGTATAAGGAATATCAAGATTTAAAGAAATTATTTGATGAATTTAATCAGATACATCCCACAATCAAATTCACGATGCAACTTGAAGAAAATGGAGTTCTTAACATCCTTGATATTACCATCAAAAGAAAGCCAATAAGTTTGTTACTTCAGTATATCGTAAACCTTCTGCTGGTACCAAGTATATTCATTTTACGTCATCCCATTCATGGTCTCTGAAACTGAATATTTGAAAAAAAAAAAGAAAACTTCTTCAGGAGAACTCTTCCACTTTGTCATCTACTTCTACTTTGTAACCTCAACAAAGAAATTCAATATTTAATTAAAATTAGACAACAAAATGGTTTTCAAAAGTCTTTATACTGAAGTGGTACAAACAGGTACAACGAGATATCGACGGCACTCACCATCGGCCAGCAATAAATGTCGAAGAAAACAAACCGATTGGTCTCCCACTGGTCGCACGTATTTTGGCGAAAATGAAGAAGGAATTACATAAATATAACATCAAGGTCTACGAAATTCCTCCTAAATCTATAGAAAAATATAGTGCAAATTTTAAATAATTGTTTACTGATCCCCAACAAAGTAGTAGCCTCTATCGGATTAAATGTCAATGTGACTAAATATATATATAGGTAAAAAGAAGGAATATATGTACCAGAACCGCTGAAAACATTCGTACGTTTAAATCAGTAGCTTACAACAGTTATTTGGATTGGCATCACATCTCAAACAAAGTAACTACAACATTGCTAATTCATTTTTGATCGAAAAAGCAAAAACAGCAACTGAAAGGAAAAGTAAATATGCTTATTACATTTATAAGGAGAAATCTGTACTCAATTCAGATAAAGGTGACACAAATAACATTTGGATTAGTGTTGTTACTACCCATTTCCGCCATCTGGAAGGTAATGAGGAAAAAAAAACAGTAATCAACAGTGAACAGTGACAAGTAAATTACTATTAATATATGTCTGTTTCTAGTAAGAAGAAGATCGTTACTTCGCATATTTTTAAAATTCTTTTTAAGCATTTTTACTTATCCATAATTTCTTTCCAATGATTTAAATCCCTTTCGAAGTGTGCCTAGGTTGAAGATGAAGGTGATGTTCTTTTAAAATACTTCCTAGTGATGTGGTTTGTTCTTGTGGTGACTATTAGCCTTTCACTTACATTATTTCCAATTCTCTTTACTTATTGCATTGTAGCAGCACTAATTCTCAAAGTAGGTGACATATACAGTATATTTGTATTTACTTTCCGCAAAAGAATAGATGCTATTGGCCTTAACAAATTCATAAAATATTATTCACTTAGTATTTCAAGTACGTTTACAGTGGAATATTAAAATATGGTGATGGGTCATTTTGACCCATCCGGTCCTTCTAGTGTTAAAGTGTCTTTATAACGAGATTTTCGTTTTATTTTATATTACCCAGTTCGAAGATGAAAATAAATAACACACCATCATTAGACCTTTTAGTTTTTATATATATATATCAAGAACAATCATTATAGCACATTAAAATTATACACAGCACAACTTACTTTTATTCTAAAATCTCCATGAAAAACTTTTTGTTAGTAAAGCAACACGATACTGTAACTATCATTATATAAATATCTATATCAACATATATTCTACATTTTCTTCTTCTTCTCCTTCACAACAGATTGTACACTTTTAAGCACAGTTGCCCAAAATAGCTACAATTAAAAATTCAAGTAATTCACAGATATCAGATATACAATATCGTTGTATCTTCAATGTCATATCATTTCTAAGCCCGTTACTCATTCGGATTATGAATCCGGGTTTCATGTATACTTCATTAGTTTTTATCTTTACATGTTGATTGAAGGTTAACTTATGATGAAATATTACTCCCAAATCTTTCACTAAGTTTGAGATCTTAAAATTTGTCCGAGCAATGAAATACGAATATTCACTACCAAATTTTTCCTACTGAACGTCATAGAAACACATTGATCTACTTTCGGCTAAAGTTTGTTTACATTACATTATTTGGGTCTTGTAATAAATAATAGTTTTCTCGTGCTTTGATTTTTACATATATTTTGAGATCGTCTGCAAACAATAGTTTTCCTAACAAGGAAAGGACATGAACCGTTCAACGGTACTTCCTAATCAAACCTAGTCCATTCTATAAACATAACAAAGGTATGTTCATGCACAAATGTTAGGTTCTGTGGACAACGGAGTAACATGACTTTCCAATGAACAATGTTGATGTAATAGATATTTCACTGCGAGTTTACGATTTTCTTTATATCAACAGAGTCAATGGGCGCCATGGGCCTACTCCGTTGTTCATGGCACCTAATTTTTTAAATGCATCTTTATTATGTTTATCGAATGGACTAGGTTTGATTAGGAAGTTCCGTTGAAGAGTTCATATCCTTTCCTTGTGAGTTTGTAATACACGGAAGATCATTGATAAAAAGTAAAAAGAGAACAAACCATAAGTTCGATCCTTGCGGAACTTGTGAAATCATGTCAATCTTTGGAGGGGAATTCTTTATAGATAAAGGACTGTTTACGGTTATACAATTAAGATTGAAACAAATTGACAAGAGCAGGACTCATGTTAAATGAAGCTAAATTATCAAGTGAAACGTGTGTGAATACATCATCATGTTTACCTATACTTTGGTGATAATGAAAATGAAAAGAAATGTAGGAAACGAAAGAAGGTCACAATATAGAAAAACATTTTGTTTGTCTAGGCTTTAAAGAGTGAGAGCACTGCCTTTTAGATATTTCGGACCAAGTGGTATAGCCAACAAAGCTGAAACATATAAATAGGGAAAGGAACTTTATTAAAATAAATGCTTTTTCTGCAGTGGAATAGAGGCCCTTTTTGCCAAAATGCTGATCATGTCCTTTTATGCCACCACAGCAAATTTTATTTTACAAAAAAGCAAATATTTTCCAGTTTTCCATATGTAAATACATATTTTAAGAATTTTCGTTTTAAAAACATAAAACCACTAATTGAAAAAAATACTTATTTTCCCACACCTCTTTTATGTTGAGTGTATCAGGTTTGTTTTGCTTTGAGCATGTTGACTGCCAGATTTCTGACGACTTACTTGAATCTATACGTAAGGTCCAGTTGAGGGAATTCTAGCTAGCCACAAGCCAGTTACATTATTGCAGGACTTTGAATCCACTACGGGACTTTTCGTTTATTGTGTTCTGAGTGGGGCTCCAGCTCAATCTATGTGATTTCTTACCTTAAAATGCCTAAAATAAAGCAAGTGTTTGATCTCGTTTGCAGAAGTTCTGTCACGAATATAAAGATGTATTTTCTACTAATAGCAAAGTGCTATTTTCCCTACCGTGTGGTAAATCTGTCGCGGCTGACAAAGGCTCACAATTTACGTAGCATTTAGAGAGCAAGAAGCAAAATCCTACCGCTTTGAGCAAGAGACAGGCATTTATTGGTCACCCAATTACGTCTAGCTCTGGTGAACCGTCAAAATTGTCCACTTTTTCAATGGATTTGTGCAGAGCTTTTGTATCCGCACATATTCCCCTGTTCAAATTAAAGAACTTTGAATAACGAAAGTTTCCCGTGAAATATAAGAATTTCGAATCGCCTGACGAATCAACATTGCGAAAAACTGCGCAGGTGTCACGAGCAAACTTTATAACATATTCGTTCGGAATCTGAGCATCAAAATATTTGGGTATGTATGGACGAAACTACAGACTCCAGTGGTAAAAAAGTGGGAAACGGGATTGTACTAGTGCTAAGTAATGGTGACGAAAATGTGTTGACGAATAATTATTTGCTAGTGTGCAAAAAGCTATCTTGCATGTAACGATAGCAAGGTTTTTCAACGAAAAAATGCAACTATTGTGGCAAGAAGGCATACAATTTGACAATGTTCTTCTTCTTGTTACAGATGCTGCAGCTTACATAAAAAAAAAGCTGCAGTAGACCTTGCCGTTAGCTATCCCAAAATCATGCATGTTACCTGCGTGGCTCATGCGTTGCTTAGTTCTTTATCACAAGGTCGATAAACTAGTTTCAAATGGAAAGACACCTTTTATCAAATCACTTAAAAGAATATATATTTTTAATCAAAAATGCACTAAGTTTCCTCTTCCACCCGCTCCTATAGTTACGCGATGAAGCACTTGGTCGGACGCCGTTGAGTATTATGCCAAAAACTTTGAACAATTCGTATCTGTCGTAAATAATCTCTCGACAAAGACGAAGCATCGTCCATGGAAATTCTACAGGAACAGTTAAAAGATCACTCCGTAAAACTGGAATTAGCATTCCTCTCGTGAAATCTGTCCTTTCTTTCTCGTAGTATAGAAAAGCTTGAATCGTCATCGAATGCTCAGCCAGCTTCAGTGGGTGAAATCCGCATAGTAGAAACGAAACTTGAAGAACTACCTGGAGCTAACGGACAAGTGCTAATGTCTAAATTTACAGACATTTTTTTAAAGAAACCTAGGTTTACAAACATTGTGTAAAATTGCCCGTGTTTTGGAAGTAGAACTGGTGAAGGAAGATGTGGTCAATTTCAGCGTTACTGAAATTTCGTGTTTCAAATATGGGATAATTGTTTCTTGTAACGAGGAGAAATCTTTCTTGTAATATAAGATGCTTTTAAAGGTAATCGTCACAGATTTACAATAAAGAACTTGGAGAAAACTATGGTGATCCACTGCAACACTTCCAAAGAATGGATTGCTAGAAGGTAGGAATTTTAAAACTGAATTTAAGATGTTCACAATACACGTAATATTTAAGTTTCTGTAGGGAGATATTTTTTATTTTTGTCACATATTTTTCTAGTTTTATCACATATTTTCAAAATTGATAGCACACAAATAAATAAATATTTCTGAGTTTTTAAACACCGTTCCCTACATATAAACGTATACACAAAGGAAATTTATAAAATGAATAAATGGACAACAATAAACAAATTGAGGAAATCGATTGCCAAAATTACTCTAATATTTGGAAATAATATGACAGAAAATAGCAATTACTTGGGGAGTTAAAGAGAAAAAATATACTGTTTTGAACGTTTGTTGATATTCTAAGCAATGAAACAAAAATGTAGCCAAAGCAATGGCAAAAGAGAAACAAATGAACAATTGACAGAAAACTAATGTAAAAGCTCTATGCCAGACTAACAATTTACAATGAATGATGGATTAGTTCTATTCTATAATATAATTTCGATTTCAATACTTTGTATGGTGATCAATAAGCCACGAATTTCATATGAGGTATTTCTACTTGGAGTGACTGACTCCTTTTATCTCTATTTTAGGAAATAATGTTGGACGTGAAACTTCTACTTCTTTGGCATGATCATCGATTGATATACACCAAAGATATTACTTTGACCCAGCTCCCAGAAAATTTGATCGAAAAGATATGGCTTCCACAGATCACATTTTCACCTTTGAAAGACATGAAACTGATCCATGGCACGAAGGAATTCAATACAATCTTTCTCCACAATTACGTATTCATTTATTATGCCAGGTAAGGCTATTGTACTGTGAAGCAATTACCATTGAATTTATGTTCTATAAGACCGTAATGTCTATTGGGGTATTGTTACGTGCATTTTAATTGTATTATCTTAATGAACTTATTTTCCACGTATGTAATGTTTTAATACTGATTACAAATGTCCATTGAGGAATTAAAGTCGCACTCCGTCATAATTGAGGTTTGTATTTCGCACTAATTAGTTCTCTCGGGGTCCACTCGATTGTTTCCATTTTCTACAATCGACCATTATATTCGTTTCTCATTACCACCATCTCCTATAGCCTACACGACATACAGAACAACATAAAATGGAAGTAGGCCTAACTCATTTTCATTTTAAAGAGTAAAATAATAATTAATTACAAATATAATCGATTCCACACTGATTTTCTACGTATGTTCTTATCTTGTTTCGTTTGTATGTATATACAGCAGTGTCGTGACCACTAAACATGTCCCTGAGTGATTCTATACTTTTTCAGTAAAAGTGAGTTACAATATTCACGAGGTAAATCTGTAGGTAGAGTATTAAGCTTGTATATTTGGTATCAGTATTGGTCTGTAGGTAGCAACTAGTATATAAAATTCAAATTTATTAATCAAACCTTTAAATATAGGACAATTTCATGTGCAAAAATTCCAAAAATAAGAAATGTTTGTCAGTGATCAGTATTGCTTGATTTGTTATCAATTTACGCATTCAAAATTTCCCATTCCACCCGTCTGCATGTCTATAACGCAGAGATTTGCATATCTATAATATTTATTAATAGCATTTTTTTATTTCTGTTTTCTTAGCCTTTATAACATATGGTCCTGCTCTTTGCAGTTTCCTTCCTCCTTTGACATTAAAATTTTGTTGTGAAGTTAGCAAATCCACAAAGAAACATATTTACTCATACCAACAAAAAAATCCACATCTGTGCAATTTTTTCGTGCACGTTTTGTAATTCAAAAGCGCAATGTTGGTCGACTTTGCTGAATTGATGTCTTCATATGCTTCTCCAATATTTTAAAAAGTTTTTTTGAAGTTGTATATCTTTCGAAAATAGTATTATTTTGTTCTAAAATTCTGAGTTCCGCACTAATGTCAATAGAATTTTGCTTAATTTTATTGGTTCAATTTTGTGTAACTCAATTGGTCGAGGTTTATAAACAACGCTGTATTAGTTGTTTGCTTACCTCTCCTAGTTTATTGCATTCCGGTCCAAGAAAGTATGTTCTCATGAATTTCCTTTTGGTCTATTTATCTTTCGCTAAAATTTTAATGCTTTCCGTAATTCTAATTCAAATATCTTCAACACTACTGCATTCCAAAGTTCCTAGAAATAGAACCTATTCGATATTTCAATCTTGAATTAACCTCTTGACTGATTTTCGGTTCTTTCTTTAAATTGAACTTACCTAGTAAGTATCGTAAAATGCTAAACAAAATTACGTTCTCCAATGATATTGTTTCTCTTTTATAATTTACGGGACCATAAAGGGGTTAATGCCGTAGTAAACGTTTCTAAACGATCGAACATCAGTTAGGCTGGAGTTCATTCCTCCGTTTACTTTAAAGTGATAATTTTTTTACGCGTATGTGCCTTTTTCCTCTGGTAACGTCCAGGTTGTGTGAATGGTGCTATGTGGAAGTTCCCCACTCTTGAAAATGAGATATTTGAACGTTTCAAAGTTCGTGAATCTATGATAGCACTTGGCATTACATTTCATATACAGACTTTAGTTTCCTACAATCGTTTGGAAACATTGTATCGTCCTATCGCCACAACAAAATCCCCAAATAGAATTTTCATATAGTTTCCCGAGAGTTGTTCAAGTATACTTTCAACAATTAGAACTATAATCCGTTATGAGATATACACGAGGAACAATAATATTACAACACCGATTCTAAAAATTAATGAAATGAGATTTATTTTTAGCTAATTCAACACTTTCATTTAGTATTACTCTTTTGTGAACAGAAACTTTGTTTTACGTTAATGATTTTTCATTTATAAAAATAAACTTTTTGGTCTGTACTTCGCCTTATCTTTCAAATGTATCTTTTCCAACTTCTATCAGGTGCCTCCTATATTTCCTTAACTCTCTCATTACGAACTTTAATGTGTTTGGTTCATATATACTTCTCATATTTCAAGTTTCAAATCACATATGTATTTTGCTTTATTGAGGTCGAATAAATTTACCACCAGTGTTGTAATGGAACATGTAAGGGAGTATATGGTTTACGCTCATCTAATATGCTTATATTCCATTTTATAAACACCTTAAATTTGCAAAAGAAAGTTCTATACAGGGTTTACGTATACACTACATCTTGGAAAATAGTTGAGCGTATACTTACCAAACATTTCAGTATTGCATCACATATCTGAGTCTTACGTAAATATTTCTGAATAGCTGTGTCTTGTTACAGGATGACGTTATTATCTTCACACAAAAACTCAAGGTGAAACATCATGCATGGTCGGATCTTCGTCATTACTTATTGAATACGTTAGCAGGTAACATCTATATCTAGACTGGTCTTTCTTTATCAGCAACCAGAAAATGTGTTTGACCTTAGTGAAAGGAACATACGTTACATGGAATCTATAATTGTTAAATGAAATTAAAATGGCACAATAATAGATATGTATTTGGTTAGATCACAAATAGGCACCCATCTTTTATTCCGGAAAATAGATATCTACTAAAAACACAAACGTTCAACATTACCTACTTTTCGTCCTTTTCTTTTACCATACTTGTTTCAAGAGGTCATAAAGAGTTGATAATAACAAAGGTTTTAAATTGTTTTGCTATGTGTCCCTCGTTATTCATTAAAATGGCAAAAGAAGTGAATTGTCTGTTACACAAAGTAAAAAATTATAAGAAAGGTAGATCATTGTAATACTAAACCAAAACTTGAAGTAGTAAATGAACATATGTGTGATACAAAGATTTGTTTTGTTGTTGTATGAATGCATAAATAATTTATAGGCATCATATGACGATTCCAAGATAATTGAATAAGATTATGGATTCTGTTCTTAATGAAAAGCTTCATATATACATATTTAAAAAACAGCTAACCGCTTTGGTAATGTATAGCACATATATCCTTATCAATTTAATGGAAACAAGGAGTTAAAAACAATCGGATGATTGAGTTGGTAATACTCAGGCCACAACCACAGCCCCGGGATGTTGATGGTATTTGTTACAGCTAACTCCGTATTTGAAAGATCAATAGAACGACAGCATGCATCGAACTGAGCAGATGGTGATAATGCAAAATAGGCGAGTTCTCGGAAGCCTTGGGAGTTCAAATTGTCGGAGTTCGGTACTGAGGTGCGAGCAATACCCAAGGAGCAAGTGTGCTGGTTATCATAAGGGACAGCTTCCAAGGTAATGAGGAACTACACAACTCAGGACAGAATAACATTACTGAAGATGAACAGCAATCTGGAGAAACTCCTTTATTTCAGATCCTACAGGGATTAAAATGGATTGTAACCGTTGTGCGACTAGTCATGAAGTAACTCAAACAGCACTTTCCAGAGCTCCAGTTCATGATCACAGTTCCCCGCGAGATACCTGAGCTGCATAAACGGGGAACAGTAGCACGGTGAAACCGTTGGCAAGGAATAATCACGCATGAGCACAATTCCAATAATCTCGCGAGCATGCAAGATTCACAGCTAATAAATGGATACTTGCGATAATGTTTGATGATATATCGTTTAACCTATTTCACACAACGACCCTTGCTTATTTGTGACAGACACTTAAAAACAGTATGTATTTTAGTGATTCCGTCCAATCGTGAAACATGGCAGCGCTTCTGTGATACTGTGAATTAAGATATTCTAGTTTGAGTGGATCTTGTAATGAAATTCACCTTTACCATCACTGCCGGTGATTATACTGACTTTGTAGGGAAGCATGTGCATATTATAACTAGATGTTGTTTGTATTTAATTAAATCATATTCCAGATTGATAATGACGTAATCGTAGAACTGGAGCTGTTGCTTTATAGTTTAGAAACGTTGGGCTTAAATTAAATACTCTTTTTTTTGTCTGACCAACCCTTGTGTTTGAACATAATTGAAGATCAGGGGTCTGTTATTTTGAGCACAATGTGTTCGGAATAAGGCAATATTCCATTTTCTAACAACTACGATTTGTATAACACCATTCCACGTTGCACTACAGGTATTCGGTGCGCTAAATGTCATCCAACACCATATTATTGGGGTACGTGCATATTTTCATGCGCTTTTTTTTGTTAAATTGCTAAAAGTAATATTTTGTGTATTATTTCTTTTTTAAATTTTCCCTTCCACTGTCATACTTGTTTGTGTTATTCATAAAGATGTTAATTTGAATTGTTTAACGGTGCAAAAAACAGTACAATAATAGTAATAATAATAATAATAATAATAATAATAATAATAATAATAATAATAAATTGCCTGCTTTCGTGGGAATGCAAAATAGAAGCTTTAAAAATCCCTATATCAATTTATGTTTCTTTAACAAAGTATAGAGAGAGAACCAAAATATAGAAAGAAATTTGCTCATATATATATTGCGCAACATAAAAGGCGCTATTTATACAATTTTCCATTTTTAAACAAGCAATACCTTCCTCATGCATTTTACTGAGGTGAACTTGATGGTTGAAAGTTATGTGGAATAAATCTAATGTGGTAGCAATCAAAAGATAACTGAAAATATTGGAACTCATATTTCATGTTTCAAAATAATACTGGAGTTTAACAAGGATAGTACACAAAAAATGCTTCTGCTAGTGCTAACTCATGTACTTTTCGCAGCAAAGTTCTTAATGTTACTGAATTTATTTATAAGTGAATATATTATAAAATTAAATGGAGCTGAATTAAAATATTTCATTTCAGCTATTCACTGAAGCTTATATGCGAAATGGAATTTGACTTGTACCCAATGGATGTTCAAATTTGTAAATGGATCATCTACGCAAGTAAGTTACTACTTTAACCCTTTCACAGAGGAAGTCGACTTTTGTCGACAGAACCAAATTTCCTTAACATGCGAATGTCGACTATAGTCGACGTGTTAAAATTTGTTTGTCCGTATCTTGGCTTTGTCGAGAGTAGTCGCCAAAGTTGTACCGTTCAGTTTTGTTTGTGTTATATTGTTTTCGATAAACAATAGAAATCACACAGAAAACCTTTGGCGACTACAATCGACAAACCCAAGATACAGACAAATTTTAACACGTCGACTATAATCGACATTCGCAGGTTAGGGAAATTTTTTCCGTCGCCTTCCACAGTGAAAGGGTTAATATTCGATTAACTTAGTTGAGTCTTAATTATTAATACCAGAGATTAGTATGAAGAATAAACAATTTAATTCATGTTTCATGCATTGTATTGTTGAGATAACTGCACAGTATATTCCACACAGTTTTCATGTAGTTGTCTGTAATTACATATATTGAGTTTTTAAAATTTCGTTCATGCTTTTATTTCTATTAACTGATATTTCAAAGTACTGATTGCGTTTATCATCAGAGTTATATTAATTTGAGGAATTGTTGGATAATTATTGAGTATGTTTTAAGCGTCACTTTATTATAATTTAAAATTCCAACATGAAACAATACCCTCTTATTAAAACTTGTAGTTTCGCTTAAATTTATATGAAATGCATATAATATATACCTATATTTTCTAATTTTTGGTTCGATTCTATTCTGATACAATCAAAGTTGATGGGTCGAGTTCATTATAAATATATTTATTATTATCACCTGCCTTTATTACTACAAAACCTGCCCTTATTACAATATGAAGGGAGATTTTTACACACTTTTCCCAGTGAGATCTTGAAGTCTTATGCTTAGGTAGTAGGTACGTCAGAGTACATTGTTACAAAAGTTTCAAGCTGTCGTCAACACGCTTTTTGGTTTCGTGGTGTGGCAGGTTTTAACACATGGACACTGGCCTTGATAACAGTCCACAGCATTATTCAGTAATAAATTGCACTATTCAGATTCTTATTGGATGTAATGCACTATCACAGAGCCAGTCCTCTGAACAGTTTTAAATCCAAATTTGGTCCAGGCTTACCAATCGCCATAACTTCTTTAGTACACTGTTTTGAGTTCCATTGATACTATCTTTAATATTCCAAGTATTGTTTTCGATGTGTGTTGAGTGGCAAAGTGCTTTGTACAACATTTAATTATGAAACTAACACTAGTCCATCCTGTCACGGCACTACTGTTCCGATATATGTTCTGCTTTTCAGTAGGGTGCGACGATATGTGGGATCGATTATCAAAAGTTGTCCAATGAAATACCACTAGGTGTCAAGACCATTAGGTATTGACTAGTATAACGTTCGTGACCTTTTACATATTTTTTGTACTTCAACTTTATTCCCCCCCCCAAAGACCTTAAAATTTTGCAAATTGTTACGGTAAAATAATATTTTTAATGTCAAGTTGGGACAGTATAAGAAGATATATTTTTCTAAAGAATGATGTTTCATTTTAATACCTAATGATGTTAGTAATAGGTATTAACATCTCATATTTACGCTATTTACATCTGTTAATAAAACGAAGACATGTTTCATCAAGTGGAAACTATTTGTTTCTCTGTTCTCTGTCAATTTTCCTCGTTCGTGCCATCATTTTCTCCGTTTTCAATCACTTTATCTTTGAAGCCCGCGTCACTAAAAGTGAACTTCAGCGCGTGTTCAAGAGTGATGCCTGACAGAGTAACTGTTGATTGTTCTTGAAAACAATTATTAATAACAATGTATCACATAGTTGGACTGATATATCAAACTTGTGTATGTGTGTGTGCGTTGTGAAAAAGAATATACCACATAGTTGAATTGAGATACCAAACTATTGTGTTACGAAGTATTGTGTTCAATGGTATTATGTGTGTAAAGCGCATGAGTTTTTGTAGTGTACAACAAGCTCTAACCTTGTGTGAGATATAAACCTGTAAGGTAGTGATCCCTTTTGCTTTTTAAACTCGAGAAGTTTTTTTATTTCGTTCTTTTAAGAGAATAAAATGACTCTAACAAGAAAACGAGTTTATTTTCTTATTACTGGTTATCCGAAAGAGCGCGGCAATATTGTTCTGCCAACAAGAGAAGATGTACTGCGATAATACAACTGGATTAGACGAGAGAAAGAGGATACAGAACAATATAAGACGAAAGTAGCAGATATTGATTGCTGCTAAGCTAAAAAGAATTTGGAGTAAAGCTTTAATTCCTGTTCTTAACCGTGTCAGAATAATTACTTTGATAAAGAAAGAGCACGACAAGCTGTTGAACGTTTCGAAGTCTTAAGCCCGAGGACACAGACATATTTAAAAATAAAACCTTCAAAGTTGAAGCGAAGATGCTCTTTGACATTGTTGCGTGCAAAAGTAATTATTATGAACTTTGTCATTATGAAAAATCGTGGAAAAGTCCTCTAAAAGAACTTCCTTGTCATTACAGACCAAAGATTTGCAAGTCTAATGGTCATTGGTTCTGTTGATCTTCAAACTATCCAGGAGCTCCAGAGAAGATATGCAAGAAAGACAACTGATAGGTTTGATAGAAGCACGAACTGTAAAACTTCAACAATGCGAAGTCACAATCAGTATTGAGTTGTTAGAAACTTTTGGCGAAGATGATGCAGTTGTGGAGGAAGACCCGAACGAAGATATTCCTTAAGGAGAAATACTTGCTGTGCATGACCCACTGCTGTCAATATTATCGATGTCCCAGACAAGAGTGAATCTTGCAACATTTGCTAGAACATGTGACGGATATGGAGTAGCTGACATGTCTGCTGCAGCATTCACATATGCATCACTGCACAATTTAACGAGTGAAAGCTAGACTTCAGATGATTCACCCATTATTGTAGACCAAAGTAAAGTTAGAAGGGAGCGGAGAAAATTGAGATAAAATATTCAAAAACATATGCTCAGAGAACAAACTACAATTCAAGGTCTTTATTTCGAAAGCCGAAAAGATAAATCATTGGTTATAAAGAAAACGGAAGAAGGCAATTTTCATCTCAGATGTAAAGTAGAAGGACACGTCTATACGATTCAAGACCTTGGTGACTTGTACCTGGGGCACGTTTCACCAACATCAGGTATAGCACAGAGCATCAAGAATGCAATCTGCAACTTTTTGACGGACAAAAATATTGACATGTCAAAACCTATCGGAATTGGATGTGAATTGGAAACGTTGGAAGTGTTATTTCTTTACTTCAGAAGGGACGTGGAAGATCTCTGCAGTGGTTGATGCCAGCCTCATTCTGTTGAACTACCGCTAAGGCATATTCTGGAGTATTTAGATGGCGCAGCAGTGGGTTCTCAAAAATTCTCAAGAATTATTGGAAAATGTTTAACCAATTACGAGGAATTACCAATCGTCAATTTTGAAGCGATTGTAGGAAGTTTCCCAGGTATGGAAGAAAAAAGACGTCAGAGAACAGCACAAACCAAAGGTAGATGTTGGATATTTGCAAAGCAATCTCTGCTGGTGAGTGTTTACTTAATATTGCATGAAAACGTCCCGGAAAATTATCCCGTGCAAGATGAATCACTACTGCCAACAGAGTGCTTACAGTGTACATAAGCACTACTGACCCACCTTGCGAACTTGAAGGAGATGCTCACATTCATCATGAAAGTGTATGTTCTGATGTGATTTTACATTAAATGTTATCCTACTTTCAGGGATGCTCCTGTGAACTTATGTCGTACTATAGCCTTTTCACGATACTTAAGAAATAAACTGAAGCTCGTTGCGGACAGGACAATTAGACGCAATTATTTTTTCGCGCATCCCGAGGATTTACTGGTATATATGCTCGCCGATAATCGAAAGCATATTTGAAAACTAGCTATGCGTAGAATCCTTGACCCAATGTCAAAACACTCAAACCAAACACCTACTGTACGTAAGTTCAGTATTCCAGCAATACACTTTAGTGCTCAAGATTACATTGAACTAATCAACTGGCAGAAACGCGAAGTAACCGAGCCACCTGAGCAAGTCATCTGTCGAAGGAGGAAATGAAACGAAATTTTTGAGTTTTACGCCATGTCATACACAAGCAGTCGAGAAATGGTTAAACACTTGTATTGAAGCTTCGTCTGAAGTGTGTGCTGTCTTAGCTCAGATGAATTCATCAGAACAATATTTTTAGAAAGGCTAGTTATCCACACATTCGAAAGAAAATCTGAATACAAACCAACGAGTTAAGGAGATAATTTCCAAAGGTAAGGTGGATGGGATGTGAGGATGGTAGAAACTCTACATGCAGCCATCTCCTCATGATGAGTTCTTGGTGGTTCTGGGAACAAGCAACGAGCTGCATGTTAAAAAAATCAATGCAAAATTGTTACACTTACACAATGTATTTTAATATTGTGCTCAATGTATATTTTGATATTACTATGAAACTGCTTTTTAAAACTTGGGGCACGGTGCCTCAGTGGCAGAGCGTTCACCTCCAATGCTTGGGGTCCATGGTTCGATCCCAGCTCGCGGCGTGTGGACTTTGTGGTGGACAAACACAGTGCTCGCGCGTTTTCTCGGGGTTCTGCCATTTCCTCCCACATTCTTAATTCCACCATTTCACTCATCTCTCATCATCACCGTCTCTTTTAGCCTAACCGCCATAACCGTGGGACGTAAAACTTAGATTTCATTTCATTTCATTTTTGCATTTTAAACCTTGTTAGCGGTAACGAAAGATGGTTAGCTAATATCAAGGAAAAATATTTCTACAGATCTTCAGAATTATACTAGTCAGGCAAAGACTTGACATCTAGTAGGACACTATTTGACAGTGTTTGAAAATTTTTAATGAATTGTGAGATTTACCGTTAAAAAATCCAAAATTTTAAGGCCACTTCAAGTAATAACATAAAGCACGAAAATTAATTTAAAATCATGGATGTTATAGTAGTGAACACGACGCGTTTTTTAAGCTAGTGTGAAGTGATTTGGCGTATTTTGGAAGTTTTTTTTTTTAATATTTTAAGTGAAATTTCGAAATTTAGCGTTAAAAATGCAAAATTTCAGACTCATGCGTGGGAGTATGTATCAAATTATTTTAAAAATCATGAATGATATAGTCAATCTATCTATGTATACAACTTTTGTCACCTAGCTTGATTTGATTGGACAACTTTTAAAAAATCAATAGTTTCAAAAAATCCAAATTTTAATAAAAATTGCAAACACTTAATTATCCTGCGGGGAATGAAGATGAAATACAAAAATTACGGAAAAAATTACGAATGTTATAATTATCAATATAGAACTTTTGGAACCTATTGCTATTTTTAAGTGGACAACTTTAATTTTTGCTTCACCCTACAATGCAGAAATTTCTGGAGTTTCTATGGAAAAGGAGTTAGTGTGGAGGTTTCATGAACATTAAAGTTGTATTATTAATCTAGTCAGTTGCATCAGACCTTGAAGTCTGCAGTTGGAAAACGATGTTTTGAAACGCTTGAGTATTAAAGAAGTGTTTCAATATAAAATATGGAAACTTGAAATATACTGCTGATATGAAATAAAATAAGGTATAACACATTAATCTAATCTAATATAAATGAAATAGAGTTAGTTTGTCTATGAATCTGTGTGTCTGTTTGTGTGAGGTCTAGGGACCAGAGGAGTGGACTAGGAATAACCAAATTTGGGTCTCATTTACCCTGGTCCAAATAGCAGATCATGACGGGGCGTCTTTTCCAAATTTCGAAGCAGGGGACTCTTAGAAGACATGTAAAAGTAGTTGAAAATGACCTATATTAGTGTCGAATCCATAGTTTTCACGTTCGCTGAAGTCAATGGTGACACTTCCATTAGCGATGACTTTGAAATTCAGCTACCATTGTATACGGGTCGGGATTCGACTGCGGGGGAAGGGGGGTTCGTGTGACATGTAAAAATAATCCAAAATGACCAATATTAATGTCAAATCCATGGTTTTGCCTGTCATTGATATGAATGGCAATACTCCTACAAGTGTTGGCTTCCAAATACAGCTCCCATGCGAAAAATGGTTATTTCATTTAATATGTTATAAAGAAAGGATGTTAATTACATTTGGGAACTATAAAATGTTTGTACAGTAAAAGCTTCTTATTCGCGCTTCCTTCATTCACGTTTTCACTATTCGCGGATTAAAAAAATGCGACCCAATTCCTATATTCGCGGCTAAAGATTTCTTTATTCGCGGATCTGATCAGTACGTACATACATACGTAACAATAAAAAGGATTCCATTAGGTATCCAACCCAATATCCTTTGTAAACGCCGTCAAATGGACTAATAAAATGTGAAATAGGCCTTATTACAACTTTGCCTAAAGTATGTTGTTTAAATGATAATCGCCGCTGTATTGGTTCGGACTTTGACACAAGCCGCCTTCGCCGCGATCGGTGTTTTTAAATGCCGCCACATTATTAGACGTTCCGTCCTTTGGTAAGAGCCGCTTTGCGTGTTTTATTGTTTCGTCTTTCCATTCATTACAAAAATTGTGATCGAGTAACACATCTCTACCTCTATCTTAATAATTTATACAGTAATGTCTACTAAAAAAAAAAAAAATGAGAAACGAGTGTCGAGACGAAAAAAGTCTGTGTTACCGCTTAAAGTGAAAATAGAAATGATTGATCGTTTACGCTTTGGAGAGTCGTTTGCATCCATATCACGCTCATTCAATGTCAACGAATCAACTGTATGATCGATAAAAAATCCGAAGATAAAATAAGGTCGTCTGAAGCGAAAAACTTCACTGTCAGCGAAAATTGTTCGTTATCCAGCAATAGAAGAAATGGAAGTGTCGTTGTCATTATGGATCGAAGACCACAACAAAAAAGTGTGCCCCTGAGTGGTCCAATGATCCGGTAGAAGGAAAAGCGTCTTTACGCTCATTTCAAAGAACCTGATTGTAGTTGTAGTGGTGAATGTACAGATGGAGGATTTCAAGTATCGGAAGGTTGGTTAAATAAATTTAAGGTGAGACAATCATTGCATAACATTAAAATCTTTGGAGAAGCTGCATCTGCAGACACTGCTGCAGCAGAACGATATCCAGAAGAATTTGCAAACTTAGTAGCTGATGGAGGATACAAACTTGAGCAAGTATTTAATGCAGACGAAACTGCACTGTTTTGGAAGAGAATGCCAAACAAAACATTATTTCTAAAAGCGAAAAGTCTGCTCCTGGATTTAAGGCAGCAAAGGATAGAGTTACACAGCTGCTATGTTCTAATGCATCTGGAGATTTTGTCATTAAACCACTGATGCTTTACAGATCGTTAAATCCTTGGGCTGTAAAAAATCCAAAAAAGGACGACCTGCCAGTGTTTTGGTGTGCTAATAAGAAAGCGTGGGTTACAAGCGCGATTTTTTGTGACTGGTTCCGGAATTGTTTTGTTTCTGAAGTTGAAAATTATTTATAAAAACAGAATTTAGACTTTAAAGCAGTTCTAGTTTTGGACAATGCACCAGGTCATTCTCGCGAACTTGAAACTATGCATCCAGATATAAAAGTGACATTTTTACCTCCCAACACGACGGCTTTGCTTCAACCTATGGACCAAGGAATAATCCAGGCCTTTAAGCTGTATTACATTAGATTGGCCTTCAAAATCGTATTGGATAATGTGGAATGTAATCCTAATATGAATGTTATGGAATGCTGGAAGAAATTTGACATAGCAAAATGCATAAATAAATAAGAATAGCAAAATGAATAAACATAAAAGAATCATTGGAAGAACTGAAACCACACACATTGAAGTCATGCTGGAAAAAACTGTGGCCTGCTCGGACTGCGGAAAATGACGAAGAATGTGTGCAAATTCAAACTTTGACTGCAAACATAGCCGAAATTGCGAATGGAATAGGACGAGATAGGTTCGAACAGATAGAATCAAGTGACATTTAGGAAGATAGAATCAAGTGACATTTAGGAATTGCTTGAATCGCAAAATGAAGATTTGACGGAAACCGAGTTGGAGGAAATGTTAAATTCACAGCCCATTGAAGAAGAGGCTTCAACAAGCACCGGAAACGTGACATTTAATTCGAAAAATCTTAGTGAAGGTTTAAGAATTGCAAATGAGCTTTGTGATTTCTTTATGAAAATTGATCCGTCTATGCAACGAAGTCTCATTTTAAAGAGGCAAATTGCTAATGCGACTCCAGTCTGAATTGGAGGAGCTTTTAAAAACTGCCAAGCAAGAAAAAAATTACAAAATTCTGCAAATCATTGCCTAAGCCTGAAAATAATAATTAATCAATATCATCAAAAACTTCAACTACAGTAAATTGATTTTTTATATATGTACTTGTTTTTTATTTTGTCACCTAGGGACGTATCCCCTATAATCCCATATAAATTACCATTCCGTATTCACGGTTTCTGTATTCGCAGCATATTTATGGAACATCTACCCCGCGAATAAATAGCTTTTACTCTATTCTTATTCTCAGGAAACTTCGCAGAATTCATTTTTGGAATAATCTCTATCATTAAAAAATAAATTGAATTAATTACTCGTAAGTCATGGTAATTTTAGCTGTCTTTAACAAATTTAAATATAAAATATTTGCTTCAAATTATGATATTAACATCTGTACGGCGAAATGATCAACAAAAGTGTCAAACCACTGATGCAGAATATGACTATCTGTTTAAAAGGGGTGAATATAATTTTCAGGTGTTTTCATTTCCAATCTTTTTTCTAACGAACTTCTTCCACACAGATTGAACTTGTTGACACATTAATTGTTACATAATTCTAGCACATAAACCTCTGTTCTAATTTACCAACAAATATGATGTCGTAAAAATATTGAATACGAGAGAGATCACAATCAATCTTGAACATTTTTTAATTAATCTAGAAACATTTTCAATAGATGGAAATTGCATTAATTTAATACATAACTTCTTGCCCCAATTATACATTTATCACAAACTTTAATTAATGCTTGTAAGGCTTCAGTATGCAAGGATTTGTAGCAATGTCTAAATTGTTATACCACAGACTGCTTCACCTCATCATCGCTGTGCAGATACTGACTTCCGAGGAATTCTTCCTTCCTCGGAGTTGCATAGGAGGTCTCAACAAGTTTCATTTTTTGTTTTCCCCTTGTTATAGCCCTCCCTTAATTGCGTCATACACAGTATAATGGATTCTTTTTCAATTACTAATTTTGAGGAAAAACGGCATAAAGTTTGTACCCATCGTTTATTTGTTTTACATTATATGAGCTATTTGCATTATCTTATCTTGGATCCTTTAAGCACTGAAAGGGGATTTAATTAGGGATATTAAATATGAAATATATTCAAAAAATGACCAAATTGGTATTGAATCCTGTGTGGACTGGGATTAGAAGTGATCCTACTTACGGCCATCTTTGAAGGATTTGCTCTGCTCAAATGCACTACCGGTTCTGAGGGTCTCATCTCCACTCTGAACGAAAGTGAGATTTTCAGAAAGTTTCAACTGGTTTTACGTCCTACTTCAGTAGAAATATCATCAGCAAAACTATTCTATGCACAGGTTCACACAGTTCTCTTCCACCTTGAGCAACAATCTCTAGAGTACAATGTGAAACGAGTGAATCGTAATAACATGCACAAATTTACCCTAGGTTTCTATTATAAGTAGAAAAGTATGAGAAATATTTCAACGCCTCTTGTATTAATGAATTTATTCCTGCGATGAGTAATGGCAACATAAATCAAGTTTGCCAACTTACGTACTTAGTTCCTAGGAATAAATGTTCATGACTTTTATAAGAAATGGATGAATGAATGGATTTTGTTTGTAATTCTTAGCATCAAAAATTATGCAGCCAATGTAGAAGTCTTTAGAATACAGACAAGATAGAAATTACAGTGTAGCGTCTTAGCATGGTACTTTTTTTTATATATTATATGTTCGGACAATCTTATACTTAACCTAAGCAATTAACTTCATTTCAGATGAACCCTACAAATACATTAATTTGACTTGGCGTTCTGATCACTCAAAATTGAAGAATAGCAGTTCACATGAATTGGAAATGAAATTACCGACTTTCAAATGCAGATTCAAGTCATCGTCGATACAAAACACAAATCGTAAGTAATACACAAGTAGAATATGCTTAATAACATTATTACAAAGTTATGCTCTTCCGAACAACAGATGAAGGGTAAGGGGAAAAAAAGAAGGAATGTCACAAAATTACATTTTTGAGAAAACGGCATTTTAATATTGAAAATCACGTACAAAGAATAGGGTTATTAAATCTTTCGTCCCTTTTTACATGGATATTTCTACATCTACGCGTGCATGGCATATACAATCAATAAAGTACCAAAAGTCACCAACAGATAGGACAAAGCACCCGGTAAAGCACGTGCATGGACATTCCTTGTTTTTCCCCCTTACCCTTCAGATTCTCTTTACGGCAAATATTTCGAACATTGATGAATCGAAACCACGGAAATGAAGCATTAGCGCATTTGAGAAATTTGTCAACAAAATAAGCATCATTTTTCATATAATAACAAAGATCTTATAAATGTAACATAGATAATTCGGCGGGAAGATAACATAGTAAGCATGAAAGTGAAAACCTCTTACACAAAAATGGTAGCACTGATGATTTACAATTGTAAATGAATAAAACAGAACTTCTGCATTCTGCAAATACAAGTGGGGGTCGTATTGTGTCTGAAGTAACGTGCATACAAAGAAATGAATTATACAAGGTAAATTGTTCACTTCACCAAACACTTGGGGGTGAAGTGAATTCCCAATAGAGGGGAGTAGGGAGAAGAAGTGTCCTTGACATAATGTAAATAACAAGATATAAACTGCTAAATAAAGAGTATACAGGTAAAAAGGAACATCTACATGATGTAAAGGTGCATAAGCTATTGTTGTAGAAATGCTTAAGAAGCAAATACACATACCAACTCGAAATCGTGTCCGAAGTACTGAATTGGGGACATTGAGTAGTCTGACCTTACAAGAAAGAGCAAAATATTTGAAAAATGAAATGAAACATTTACGTCCCACGAATATGCCGGTTAGGCTAAAGGAGACGGTAAGGGTGAGAAATGAATGAAAGGGTGGATCTAGAAAGTGGGAGGAAACGGAAGAACCCCGAGAAAACTCACGACCACGGTTTTTGTAAACCACAAAGTCCACACGGCTGGAGCTGAGATCGAACCAGGGACCCCAAGCATCGGAGTTGAACGCTGTACCACGAAGCCCCCGCGCCCCAGCACAATATTTGAATACCCAATAGGCCGTGAACCTAAGTTCTTCCTATACGGGACTGTGGTTTGGAGGACAGAGAAGAAACAGACTCAAATATGTTCTTTTATCCATATTGTATACATGGAATGATTAATGATTAATTATATATTGAGTGATTAACAGTACAGATGAATAGAACACCTATGGTTATTATTGGATGGAATTGACACAGTCTTAATTTAATCAAATAGTTTTTCATGTTCGCAAAAACACTTTACAACATAAGCATGATGTGGAAAGTGTGCAAATCTTGTTCATTACCGATGTTATTTGACAAAACTGCTACAATGTTTGAAATCATCTTCAATCATCTATATTCATTTATGTTTACCTAAATAAAAAAAACACTTGTAGAGATATATTTAATCGTTGGTTAACCAATCTCGTTGAAACAAAAATGTTTTCTATAAAGGAAATGTATTACTAATTCAGATGTGTCTGTAATATGACATCATATGTCATTAGGTAATAATTCCCCATTTCCCTTTTTAGAAGATTTTACATTAATTATTGGTTCTAGAGGCTAACGTATGGCTAGATGGAGAGAAAATCGAAGACGTTAAGACGTTCTCCTATTTAGGAAATCTAATATCCTCGGATGGAAAAAGTGAAAAAGACATAAGTTCCAGAATAGTGCAGGGAAAACAAGCATTCAATAGGAAAAGAATACTGTTAACGTCCAGAAATGTGTCTTTGGACGTTCGAAAACGATCTATTAAGACCCTGGTATGGAGCGTGGCACATTAAGGATTAGAGACGTGGACATTGAGGAAAGCTTAAATATCCAAGCTGGAAACATATCCAATGCGTTGTTGGAGCAGAGTGCTGCACATATCATTAGCCGAAAGAAAAAGGAATGAAGACGTACTAAAGAAAACTAATGAAGGACGACAGATCATGAACATAATAGGAAAAAAAGGAACCAGTATGCTTGGCCATCTTATTCATCATCACCTTGCTGTTAGAGGGAAAGGCAGAAGGAAGAACAGGAAGGGGAAGACCAAGGTTAGAATATTTAGATGCCGTTCCGAAGAAGAAACCTTATCAAAGTACAAAACATCTGTCCCAAGTAAGAGAAAAGTTTTTAAATTTCCACGGTGCCCTCCAAGCTTTGGTTGAGGTGAACAAGAGGAAGACAGCTAACTAGGAGTTATCTTGAGTTTACTTTATTTTTGCTAATATTCAATTTAAATTATAAATCGGTTATTACAGAGCTTCCTGTGACTAACGACGTTCTTGTAATTTGACAAACACTGACATAAATAAACCTATTATTAAAATAAATTGTTGCAGATAACAATACTGATAGAGCGATTAAGGTATGATAAACATATTTATCAAGTCGTTATTTCTTTTTTATTCTTTCTAAAATTGTGTCCCATCTTTGGTTGATGTAATCTATTAGATTTTTACTTCGTCTCTTGGAATATCTTTAGTCTAATGAAACTAATTCATTTGATATACTAGGTGAGGAAAATGTCCCGGATCGGTCTAATATCTCGCGAATTATACAGATCTGTAAAACAAACAGGAAAACGTGTTAAACAGTTTTAGAAAGCTATGCAGTGATAAAAAACGCAAACTCCTATATCCACCCCCTTCGGGACTTCGGGAATAACATTAAAATTTTAAAACAAAACACCCATTTCTTATCGAACCATTAGAATTATCCAGAAGAATGGACAGTGATTTGATCCAGAACTGAAAACAGTGCCTCCACGGGTAGGGCTTGAATCGACATCCAAAAAGGGTGTACCAAAATGTTATGAAAATGCGAATTCGCACACTGTGGTTAAACGGTTAGCATACTAGCCTTGGAAGTCAGAGGCTGTGACTTTGATTCCCGCCCATTGTAATATTTCTGTGTGCATTTTTGTAAACAAATAGTAAATTTATATATTTTAATATGAATAAAAATAATATATTTGTCCACAATTTATTAACTTGCAAGAAAATATCGATGATTAAGCGTTTAATGGTCTGAGTTCAACAATTCTCTCGCTCTCGTCACATTGTTAGCGTGACGGTCGTGGATTGCACTCCGGCGCGTTCCTTTATCGACCTCTTCCCGGCCTTCCAAAGACACCTTGTGCCACCGAAACATTTGCCGATCTCACAGGGCATGTGGTTTGTAAGCAGTCTCGATCATCGTAACAGTTTCCGTAGTGCTGTTGCCAAGTTTCAAGCTGGATTCCCCCATTACCAGTTTCAATCGGTTAGACCGCGCTCCGACGTACAGTCGCGTCGCAATAACTTCACTGACATTACTTTCAGGATAGAACTTGTAAATACTGTTATGTTGTGCTGTACTGAAGTAACCCTTTTAGGATTTCCACGTTTTGAGGTAAATTTTAGACGTTCAATGAAACTCCTACTGCTTCCTTACTATTTACCGTAGGACCATGGTTCAAACTGGTTTCTTTCAGTTTCTTAACAAGAGATGAATAACTGAATTCTACGGCTTAGTTACGTATCAAATATGTTCGGACTTACAGACTTTCATTTAACTTTCAGATACCACCACTTAAATCTAATCTCGATTTTACACTAGAATATCTTTCTTATTACAAAGTTTATAGCTGGTAAGATACACATACACACACACACACACACACACACACACACACACACATATATATATATATATATATATATATATATATATATATATATATATATATATATATATACTCCTGAGTTCTCACATATTCAAAGCAACGAGAACATTATTTTACTCAAAATTTATTATATTTTATGGCATAAAAGCACTATGTACAGGGCGTAGTATATACACACACATTTTCACAGCAAATGTTGGAAATGTCCCCCATGAGCCTCCAAACATGCTTGCACACGTTTCTTCTTGTTCTCAAATACTCTCACAAGTTGTTCATGTGGAATGCTATGAGCATAATCTCGAATAGCTGTTTCGAGTTCTTGTAGCGTGTGGCGGTTCCCTTTATAAACAGAATTCTTTGCATAACCCCAGAAGTAAAAATCCGGAAGAGACAACTCAGGAGACCGAGGTGGCCACAATCCCTTTGAAATTATTCGATCTCCAAAAACCTCTTGTAGTAATCTCATGGATTGGCGAGCTGTATGTGCTGTAACGCCATCTTGTTGTATCCAAGCATTACGAATTTCTTCTTCCGTTAGTTCTCTCATGAACTGGTGAATAATTTCACAATCACGAGTTGAATCTTATAACCGCTACCAGGTTATAGAAGGATGTTTTGTGGACAATCTGTATATTTCGTAAAGACAGTGACTATTTTTTCGATTTATACTTTATTCTGCGACGCATATAAGTTCTTTCTTCGGTGGGAATTGCTTCCTTCCCAGACAATTGGACAAAGGAGTCTTTCATCGTTTTCTCATATATATATTTAAAACATTGCTTTTGGTGAGAACATTTCAGTTAGTGACAAACCAATTCAGTGTTTCCCCCTGACTTACTATATGCACAGTATATGTTCTATAGTTATTGGGAACTGAATTAAGTGCTTTCTTTAATCGCTTATGGAACATTGCCATTATTGGAGAAATACGGGCTGACCAGATGTTCCAGTGACCAAAGTGGCACCAAATGTGTTGCTTTGCAGTCCCTTATCTCTACTTTCTCACGCCAGAGTTATTGCCGTGTCTAGTGCATTATAGGCAGTTGACTAAAATTAACACAAATTATTTTCCGTATTCTGCTTGCATGTGCATATAGGTGCTTTAACTGAGTGATTTTTGAAATGAACTGCTAACCCTCTTTAATTGACCACTGCAGCCCGTACCTTGAGCTTTGGTGCTCAGAGAGTTTGACTCTGGTGTTGTACGAAGCCACCCGCACGTTGCGTCGGGAACCAAGTACAGTTGTGTGTTAAGGGGCACAAGCTATTAGCCGGTGAAGGACGTTTTCTTACGGCTAGCCCCCAACTAGTGAAGTCCCAGGTCCGCAGACCTTGTGCGTTTAAAAGGTTATACACGCGCCCTCCAACATCAGCATTCTACTTTCTCTTTAATTTGTTGAAAACTCACGTTTACGCTTCAGGATTGTTTGTCGCAGCAACTGGATTTCTCGTGGAATTTTCCCAACAACTTTTCCCAAGTGCTAATTCCCCAAGTGCGTCAATGATGTGAGAGATGCATTTGCAGTGAAATCTGAATTATAATGTCATATATATATATATATATATATATATATATATATATATATATATATATATATATATATATATATATATATATATATATATATATATATATATATAAAGGCTACATTGCATAAAAGGGCAAAGTGTGATGTCAATGATGAAAATTATTACACATATTCTGTGTTCAGTGTTGTGTTACTTCCTCTTCGTTATTTTTTATATAATAATGTTCTAATAAATAAGTATAGCGTTATTTAATCCAGTGTGTTTTCGTTGTTGGTATGAGTGATGTTTGTGAGCGTTATGGTCTGGATGACGGTCTGATCGTTCGAGACGAGACACCCGAACCTCTCGGCGCCTAATGCTCGTCTCACCATTGAACTGCGATTTGGGAACAATTTGTAACTCTTCTTGGAGAGGTCCTTCATCGTCCTGTCCAGGTAAGTTCCAGTCTCGGAAGAATTCTTATTGGTAGGGCCACGAACCACGAACAGCAACCAGATTACACGGATTGGTTACAGATAAATTTTCATCCAAAAAGAGACCTCGAATTCAATTGGTTACAATCTATTGTTTGTCTGAAAAATATGGGGCCGACTATTCTTCTTCTGGATACTGCAATCTTCACCCCTACCTTTTGGTCATGCAGAGGAACTTCATGTATGACATGTGGGTTTTCTGCACACGACAAACGTCAGTTCTGGACATTGACGTAACCTGATAAATGGAACCAGGCCTCATCAATAAAAAAAATATCCAAAACATCGACTGACTTGTCCATAACAAACCGTGTAAACCATTCACAATACTGCACTCGTTTTACAGTGTCGGGAGGAAGTAATTGCTGCACCGCTCTCACCTTATACGGGATAAGACGCAGTGTCTTATGAACCGCCTTTTGTGTCGTACCAAAACTTATTGACTCTTCCTGGGCAGGTTTTCGAAGTGGTTTATGGGGGCTACGTTCCATTGCATCCGATATGTGTAGCATTTTTTCTTCATGGAGCACTGACGGTCTACCACTTCGATCATAGTCCATTACCGTTCCAATGTCTAAATTTATCGATCAGTGCCCATACAGTGTGACGATTCGGAACAGGTGTATCCGGAAACCTAGCTCCAAAGTTATCTTTGACACTCTGTTTGTACTCACTTTGTTCACGGAACATATGTTCAACCAGGAAAATTCGTTGTTCCAAAGTTAACACCATTGTTTCAGAGACCACTAACTAGAACAACAATCACTTCAACGTCACTTTGCTGACTAGAATCTAAGAAAGGAACTTCACGCAAGGCGATCATATAGCAGTGTTGCAAACTTTCGCATAACATTTTATTTCTTACCACGATTCAGATGTATAGAGGCTTTTTGAACGCTCTGTATATATATATATATATATATATATATATATATATATATATATATATATATATATATATATATATATATATAGATAGATAGATAGATAGATAGATAGATACCAGGCTGTCCCAGAAACCCTACAGCATTAGCACAGTGATCTCCATGAGGTGCGACTTTGGTAGGACACGTGGCGCCACTACTGAAAATTGTTGGCAGGCATAGAGGACAGGTTCGTGGGAGCAACTGAAGGCAAATACTGCGTGTTTAGCGAGTGATCCCCGAAAGTCAGAAAACATAGTATGGGTGAGGACTGAATGGAAGTTCGACCAGTGCTACGATTTCTACGGAAAAGAGGACTAGGTACAAAAGCTGCAGAGGAGAAAATTTCTCTTGAAGCGAACAAAGCAGTACTACATCGATCTACAGTTTTCCGTTGTTTCAAAATATTTACTTGGGGTGATTTAAGCTTCGCAAAAAAAATCCAAGAATATATACTTTGATGGATATTAACGGGCCTCTGCAAGATGCTGTGAGTGCTAAACCACAATTGAGTACACGTGTGTTAGCAAGAGTGGTTGGGCCATCCAAACCGACAGTAAACGGTGGATTGCATGTCATGGATTACGTCAATAAACAGCTCCCACAAAGTAACCATAAGTTAACAAAGGAGAAGACCCAGTGCAGAGTGGCAATTTGCCAGACTTGGTTGAAAAATAAAGCTTTTGATCTTTATTTCTTGACCAGAATTGTGACAGGAGCTGATAAGTGACTTTCTTGAGAAACCCTGACACACGGAAACAGTGAGTGAAAAAAGGACAAGAAGCCCTAGTCCATGTGACACAGGACAGGTTGGGAAAAAGCTCATGCTTTGTGTGTGATGGAATATTTACGGAATACTATTTGGTTTTGAGTTTGTCAGATGGTAGTGCTGTACCAGGTGAAGTGTATTTTTAAAAAATTAAGCCTAGTGTATGGCATTCTGAACGTGAAATACCCGACATTAACAAGCAGGAAGAGGTCATTGCTGCACCTTGACAATGCTCTGAGTTATTGGTCTCGAAGTGTGAAAAACAACCTGGCTGAACTTGAGGGGCCTTAGTAACTACCTCATCCTTCATATAATCCAGATGTTGCACGCTCAGTTTAGTGTTGGTTTTGCACTCTCTCATATTTCTTGTGTGGTCGGCAATACAATTTACAGGATGAGGTGTATGCTGCAAGTAAAGAGTTTTTCATCTCTAAACCTGCCATCTGCTATCACCTTCAGATTGAACAGTCGTCCCAAAGATATGTAAAGGTCATCCAACATTATAGCCTGTACTTTGCTGAATAAAGGTTTGTCTTGGTGTTTTTTCTCCTTGTATGGTGCAGGAATTTTGGGACAGTCTGGTATATATATATACTGATTACCAGCTGAAATAGAGACAGCAGGATAGTTACAGAAACCGCCTTGAAGAGGCTTCACCAGTACATGTGAATGAAACGCATCGCGCGTGTACTAGGGCAAGACTAAAGACTTGAGTGCATTTAACCATGGTCAAATCGAAGGTTCCAGATGGCTGGGTGGCTCGATTTCAGAACTGACTGAGACACTCGGCTTTTATAAGCCAATTGTGTCCATTGCGTATCATGACTACCAGCATTCCAGTAAAACTGCACCCGCAAGGACAAAGCGATGCGGTCAGGGGCGTGTCGTTGATAGGTGTAGGCGCCAACTGGCTCACACCGTAACAGTCAAAAGACAGAGCACAATAAATTAGATCGCTGAGAAGTTCAATACAGTACAACAACACCGTGTTAGCAGACAACACAATCCACAACCACCTACTCGCCATAGAGTACAGAAGCCATCGCACACCGCGAGAACCCCTTCTGACAGCACAACACAGAATACAACGTCTAGCATGAGCAAAGGAACATCCCCAGTCGACCATGCAAATGATGAAAAAGATTGCCTGGACATATGAGTCACGTTTTACTTTGGTACATGAAGATTGACGGATGAGGTGTGCGTTGGCAACAGCATGAGGCAATGGATCCACGTGCTAGAGGGAACTGCCGAGAACCATATTACATCTGAGGCATGTTTGCGCGGACTAAAATGACTTCCCTAACATTTGTGATACGGTCCATTACAGGTGAACGATAAGGCGATCTTTTGGATGACCATGTCCTGTCATTTCCTCAGCTGCAACATCCGGATGGTGGCCTCATATTTCAGGCGGAGAATGCGCCGGCCTACAGCTCTACGATTCGAGCACACAAGTTTGATGAACACTTCTCTGATCAGGCAACACTTCCCTAGCCATCACGGTCAGTGGACTTGAATCCCAGAGAAGACATCTAGGACGCCAAAGAACTACGCCTTTGGGCTATGTGCCCTCTTCCGACCAACCTACGGGCTCTGTGGTTGACTTTGCAGCAGATATGGATTGAGATGCCACAAAAACAGTTCAGGTGGCTCTTGGAGTCCGTGCCGCGGCAGATAGCCGCAGTTATCAGAGAGAAAAGGGGTGCCACACCGTATTAGGTAGATATCTCTATTTTAACGGGTGTGATTAGTCATATATATGTGATGTTTACGTACGTTACTATTAACAACACCATACAACAAGAGTTGGTACCACTCGTCGATTACACACTTTACAAACGGTATTTTATGAGCTTCTACCCTTGCTATCTTGCTATTACCTGCTACAGTACGAAGCAGTATTCTTAGTACTACATACAGCTCAGCGTTTAGTTCACCTACCTCACAGTTGGCGACGGTGATAACTAATTTGTCATGAAGGATCTTCTCAAATAAGCTTCATCTATGTGATTATCTGTTTCCTTTTTCCTTTCACTAATAAAGTTACTAGATGAAACAGTATTTAAATTGAATATAATTACGAAACATATATTTTAGGTTTGATTATGAAAATAATAATATACCTAGGTACACAATATATATTTGCAATACAATAATACATTTATTTTGTTAAACAATACATAGAAACAATTATTTCAGATATATTTATATTTAATTTAGCTCGTGTGATGAACGAGTTGCTACTTATTATGGGACTTCACCGAGATCTTTCTACAAACTTAATTATGACGTATTTTCCGAGCGGTCTTTTGGTTCTTGTGTCTTGGTGTAGCTTTATTATTCAACCACAAATGGTCCCTGGAAGAATAGCATTACTCATGACAACTCTACTAACACTTGTTACAATGTTCAACTCTCTGAGGTAAGATATTACTCCATTTTAAATAAATTTATGGATGGCAGTATGGGGTGAAATCCGTTCTTATTAGTTAACGTTCAAGATTTAATAAGTTAATACAGTAAAATATTTCATAAGATAAACAAATCATTGCTCAATTACATCGGAGATTGAAACCGATTTTTTTACTCTAAGTATCACAATGGTTAGATATTCAGTTCATAATCCTACAGTATTGCTAGTGTATAAATAAACATAGACATGATGATACTATCCAAAGATGATAAACATGTGAGCAAGTATGATAGACATATGTTCAAGTATTGTACTACAACCCCAACACTGACAAGTAATTTTTAAGTACACGCAGTTACAGTCTCTCCGTACTATATTCTCTATGTGTATTTTATAATATTTTCTTAGAAGTGCTGCAGCATGTATACCCAAATCATCTTACATATGCTCGATAGGAACCAGATAGAGAAGTTCATTTGCAGAATGTTCTGTCGCTCCAGAATCTCCTAAATTTGAGCTGTTCGTTGCGGTCGCGCGTTATCATGCATAAAAATGAAGTTCAGACAGGCTCGATCGCAAAAAAGACACACATCTGAAAGATAACGTTGCCCAGTGAGCGTACCATGATTCGAATTTTCAAAATATGATGTCCGAAAACAAATGAGTCACAATAACGACATAGATGACTACTGTTCTTGGGTGATTGCTTATTCCCAACTTTCTCGAGATGACCTTACATGCAGAATTACTATTTACACACAAGTTTTTCCGAATGCCATACTCCAATTTCGTTGAAAATCCTGCAGTGAATAAAAGAATGAAGAATAAGACATGCGTGTCTTTTATATGGCAAACGTGGAGGATGAAGGCGGTAAACAACCCAAAACACTGCGAACAAACCACAATACTACACCTGTTAGCAAGACCATAACTAGTTACGCCGTAAGAGATACACATAGGCTAATGTTGGAAAACAAGACTGATATTTAGAACACTACGTGATATATTCCGTTTCGGTAAACTCACTAATAATTACAATCCGCTATTATTACCATGACAACCTGCGAGAAAATATAAGGGTAAAATGTATACACTTTATTCTCTTCACTGCAGAGGATTTACCTGTCATGAATTAAGCAAGAAACACGAATATGGGATAGTGTGAGCTGAATCTCCTTTCACAAATATGAGTAAGTCTTGGGATGTATTGGAGTGTGAAATGAAATGAAATCTGTAAGTTTTACGTCCCACGCATATGCCGGGTAGGCTAAAGGAGACGGTGATAATGAGAGATGAGTGAAATGGTGGAATGAAGAAAGTGGGAGGAAACGGGAGAACCCCGAGAAAACCCACGAGCACGGTATTTGTCCACCACAAAGTTCACTTGGCGGGGGCTGGGATCGAACCCGGGACCCCAAGCACCAGAGGTGAACGCTCTACCACTGAGCCACCGCGCCCCCATGTATTGGAGTGTGTGGTCAATGTAGATTATCATAAATAGATCAGGTTTTATGCCAATGAATACAGTATAGTTGTGACAGAAATGGTAGTCGTGGAAGAGATGGTGTAAGCACAATGATAGCTTGCACCAAGCACACAAAGTAGCACCTTTTAATTTTGTAACAAGAACAATATCACCCTGCGTTTGGTATGAAATGCCATATTTAAAACATTACACAGTATTCACAAACATAGAACATACATATATGCTATACAATTTGAGGAAATTAGTCACTCGGCTAGAAAGTAGCTAGGATTATCTTCTATTATATAATTTTTGAAATGTCTATATGTTAAAGTGGCGAAACATCTGCCAATTGTAGTGTTTCTATTATAATTTCATCAGAGAAGATAAACAAGCGTAGCTACACTCTGTGCTAATATTGGGGGCATAAAGGAAAAAATTCTTTCTGCTTTGTTTTCTTTTCACAAAATAGACTTTTATCTGATATTAAAATGTTAGATATGAAAATTTCGTTAGGTTCTAAAATTTTTATCCATTCATCTTACAGAATCACTCTTGTACGGCAGTAGAGTAATCTAGAAATTAATATACCCCTTTATCATGGAAATCGGATTTTTTATTAATAGTTTGTATCGAACCAGTCATGTGCTCTTTTACTATTCAAAAAAAATATTACGTTTTGATTCTAGGGCATTTCCTAATATGATGTTAACCCTCTATTTAATATATCTATATTCTAATCTTGTCTTATGGCGAATCTGTATGTATGCTTTATATTTTTGAATCACACACATGACAACAAGTATATTTTTTTTTATTCTTAAACAGGGAAAATATGAGAGGATCATTCTCTGTGAAGCCGATTGAACAATGGGTGATAATCTGCATCTCCTTCGTAGTTGCCGCTCTTGTGGAATACACGATCATCTTACTTTTGGGTAGATTCAAGGGATCGTCACAAGCGAGAGGAAAGAATCAAGTTACAGAACTGAAGCTGCTTCAACTTCCGTCGCAAGTAATGCCTTTGGTAAGTCATTAAAAATATATTCTTCACTTATGTAGTGAATTTTTTGACTGAATATTAGAATTTGTCCTTCAGAGGTACATTAGAGTCATTTATTTATTTATTTATCTTGAGGAGATAAGATATTACCGTACTTAATACGGTTTGGATAGAAGACCTTGGAGCTGAATTCTCTCAACCAGACCATTCTGTAACTAAATATTTCTTCTTAGAGCCTCGTGTGACGAAATCCGCATAGGGAGAAACCTCTCGTCTAAATGTTGCGACACGAAATCTCGCCATAATGATTTATTTTAACTTAGGATGTTCAATGTATCGTTGTATATAATGTATTACCACGAGCAAAACTACATCCCCACTTCCAATTTTTCACATCCTGTAACGTTAGATAGCCAACAAAGCACTTAAAGTTAGTTGTTTGAGAACTACTTTAGGCGATCTACAAGTACTCAGATTTCTTCGAAAGATTTTTGTGTAGCAAACGACAAAGAAACTGAAAAATATCCTTACCACTGCAACGAATAAAAATCGGGCAGACAGAGTTTAGTATCTACAGAGCGATTTATATGATGAGAAAGTCACGAAGAGGTCTTACTTAACCTTACAAATACCATGAAAAAGTCAATTTTAGTCACATGTTTATTTTAGCTCACAGGATACAGTATTTTGTAAAAAAAAATATCTGAATGTGGGACATTCTTCGTTTCAACGTTACCTTAAGTTTTGTTACTTTTCAGTTTTAATATATCATTGAAACTTTATAAAAAAGCTATCATGTCATACGGAGTGATTTGACTCTTATCGTCGTTTTGATTAAATTTCATTTGCCAATAAATCCATCATAGTTTCTATTTCTATATGTGTTATTCTTGAGAGACGAATATTGTTCGGTATAGTATTATTCGTTTCCAGTCTGTTTGGAAAATAAAATCGAAAAATAATGACAATCTAAGAAAATAAAACCAAAATTTTAAGTGTGTAAAGTTTAATTTGTGAACACTATTACATCAATAGAAATAATGTCATATGTTTCAAAAATTACAAATATTAAAAAGAAAGAGAGAATTGAACATTCACCTTCTGTGCATCCGTCATTTTATGCGAAAAAGATGTTACTAGGTGTTGTAACGAACGGAATCTTTCCAGTTGGAACTCGAGCACGATACCGACACTACACAGATTACTCTCCCCAAAACTTGCTTATCAATTTGTATAGTGTTTCTTTTTAAGACCAATAACATGAAAAGCGGATACGGCAGAGCAATGAACTTTCGAGCTGTCCTGGTAATCCCAATAGATGCTGTTTGCCCTTTCCCAACGAACATTCATAAATCGTCTCCGTGATAAAAATGTGTTCTTGCACCTAACTAAAGATGGCTCATTTAATATGAAAAGACACGCTTCGATTCTTCTCTATGGCTTTGTAAAAAAATATTTGAGTCGAAATTGTTTGACCTATATTGATTAACTGTATTACTCATAAGTCCAGCATGTGACACCTACACTATCTTCCAATATAACATCATAGTCCAAATATTGCGAAGTTCAGCTATGATGTTTGGAACGAACCGGTAATGTTCGTTTTGTAATGCTATTTACACCAAAGCCGCAATTAATTTATTCGATAACTTGGAGAGAAAATAGTGCCCATTGATACACTAAATAACATATAATCGAGGAAAATTGCAATAATGATAACATATTATACTGTAATTTAGCCGTGACAATTCGAGAGTATCTTAATAATAATAATAATAATAATAATAATAATAATAATAATAATAATAATAATAATAATATGGCAGCAACAACAATAACACTGGTCTTCAAAATGAAACTGTTTTTCGCTCCCACGAACGAAAATAGGCTTCGAGCTTCTCAGTACGTTTTTCTCCAGGACGTACCAGTTTTCGAGAAGGAGAGGGGTTCCAATATCCACCTAAAGATGTTATTCTACACCCATCATAATTTGCATGTTATAATGTAAATATCAATATAAATTATGCAGATAACATTGCATAAAAAGTTAAAGATTCACACATACGTGTCACTTGGTTTTCCTACTCCTCTTATAATTACTACAGGGTGTCTCGCGTGTCACATTCCGGCAGAAGTATTCATATTCACACATATTCACACTCCATTTACCACTGTAACGCCTGTCCATGGTAGATACTTGCTTGTGAAATCTTTCCCAGTGTTCGTCAGAGACCTCCCCCAAGCTGTACATTTCAGGAAAGATGTCCAGGTGGCAATGCAGGAAGTGTAACTTAAGGGACATATTACATCTCATGTTACAAAATGAAGTAATTAACCTTCCACCAATGTCTTTGTAAACAGGTGACTTATGATTCCTTAGAAAGTTACTGCACACTTCTCGAAAGGCGTCCCAAGCCTTACTTTCCACTTCATTAAGCTTAGAAGAAAATGTAGTAACCTTAACACGCCTCTGATTTGAGGTCCCGTAAAAACACCTTCTTTCACCTTGGCCTCGATGAGTCTTGGGAATAGTTTTCTAAGATGATTAAATGCTTCCGATTCAGGGCCTTGACGAAGATATTCATGAGACCTAATTTGATATGAATGGGTGGTAAGAATATTTTCTCCGGACCCACAAGACGTTCATTAGCCACGTTCATCTCCCCTGTGAGCAGTTGCTTCCTTCGCGGCCATTTTGTGATCGTATACTGATCTTTGGCTCGACTATCCCAATGACACAAAAAGCAGCAGTGCTTTGTGTAACCTCCTTGTAAACCGGTGAGAATGGCAATAACCTTAAGGTTAGCACATACAGACCACTGGAACTGTTCGTATTTTATTTTCTGGAATAGGGTTCGCATCTTCTCGTATGTTTCTCTCATATGTACAGCATGAGCAATAAGGATTGCTGGCTTTTCATTGCCATTGTGTAGTAACACTGCCTTGAGACTTCTCCTAGAGGAATCTACGAATAGCCTCCAATCTTCTGTGTCGTAGTTCAACTTCAGTTGTCCCATAAGCGATGGAAAGTCCTTGCAATACACCAAATCACCATCCTTTGTAAAAACTAGGCTCACCTCTCTTTTCCTATATATCGATATATTCACATCTTGGTTTAGTAGATTCCATTGTTGAAGTCGTGATGCAAGCAACAGGGCCTTATACTTGGGAAGTCTCTGATCAGATCATTCAGCTCTTCCTGACTTATCACATGTGGTTCATTAGTGTCAGGCACTGGAGAGTAATTGGGATCTGATTGTGTACTCGAAGATTGCGCAACATCCTCACAAGCAGCAGGTTCTTCGTCGGTTGGTATGAGTCTGGTGGTACGGGTACAGGCAGACAAACATCATGTTTCACAGTTCTCCTCGCGGAATCCAAGTTAGGATACTGTATTTTATGCTTCATGCTTTTTGAGTAACCTTTTATATTAGTGAGGCAGAAGTAACAGTTTGAAACATGTTCACGAGGCTCGGGCCAAACCATAGGCACAGCGAACGGCATCGATTTACGTGTACCTTTCAACCATCCTGTGAGAGTAGGCGTACACGAGTTACAGCTTTGTTTCGGAGCCCAAACGCGATCCTGGTCGCCAATTTTACGCCCGAAGTACAGATGATAGGCTGTATTCAGGAACGGTGACAATGGCCACTTTGTCCCTTGAAAATCTCTTCCCCACATATGTAGCAGAATTAATCTGTCGAATTGTTGCAAGTTCTCGGCATGTTCGTTTAACACAAACGTCAATATTTCACGCAGTAATATTTTTCACCTACTATATACACAGACAAAGCGTAACACCACCTTCTAACACGAAGATACATTTGAAACTGAAATTTTTGTTGCACGCGACAACGTAGTGTATGTCTTGACGAAATTTTTCAACAATCTGTCTTTCGTCTAGACAAAAGGGAGCTGACGAATGATTGTAAGTTGATTACGAAACCTTTCTCCGTCAATAACGTCTAGGTTTTAGTGTATGAAGTGTGGAACGACAATAATTTTTTGCAACCCAAGGGGAGGGGGTACGTTTCCAGGGGGGTCCCGAGGTAGTGAAATAAAAAATTCTGGGATATATCCTATTAACAGTTCTTGGATTAAGATAAAAAATTCAGAATTATGCACTCTAAACACGGAAAACTCATATTAAATACGAAAAAATACGATTTTTCTGTCAATTATGGAAACAGCACCCCGCCAAAAACTTACGTGCTGAAACTTTGTCGATAAGATATTCGTAATCAGCGTCTCGAAATCTATCCCGTATACACTTTTACGCTCGTGGCTGGATTTTCATGCCGACCAGTGTAATAATAATATTCACCTTCGCTATACAGATGTCACTTCAACGAACTACTTACGTCTTGGTGCGCGCACACATTGGTTGGAGTCCATTGGGGACTATTGAACTCAGTGCTTCTAAACATAGTTTCGAAACAATTGTTAGGCCCGTCGTTAGGAGCTCAGCTTTTCGTTTTAGTCTTTTCTAGTAAGTATTATTGATAAAGTTTAATACTAGTAATACTTTCTGTCTTTGCATATTGCTTTTATTCTTCTCTTCATCTCAAAAGAGAATAATATCCAAAGAAATGCCTCCATAATTTCTCTTATTTTGAATTTAAACGTCATTTGCAACTAATAAAGAACAGAAATTGAACTGTCCGATGTTGCTGCAAAACGTAAAATATAATGAAAGTGCTGGGGTTCGAACCAATACTCATGGTTATTGAAAATGTCACAAGTACATGCCCTAAACCTCTCGACTACGATTTCTACGCTAAGTAGGACATAATTTATTCAATTTCTGTATTCCTGCCATTAGTGCAGGTTCATAAGGATGTTCTTTTTTCCTAATTCCAGAGAACGAAACAACAGGTTAATTCATCGTTGTACTCTTTGTTCGATGCTCCTTTCGGTATGGAACACATACCATAAATTCATATATGGTTTATCAGTAGCACTTGCAATTCCACAATAGATTTTTTATTTTCTAGGGTACACGAATCATATTCAAATTTCGCTACATAATTTCCACTCCAAAGAACCTGGTATGTTTGATATTGTATCGTAAAAGGCAACAGAGCACAAATCACTAAAATATCACTCAAAATAATCGCACTACATTTATTGATCTCAAACAAATACTAGTTTCCGGGCACCTCTGAACTGTTATCCCATTACCATATGTAATTTCTTTTCACAGTAATAATGCGATGTTCGTTCCTGGCAACCATGAATACTCGATATTTACATATCAGCTGAGAGTTTCTACATAGTCCAAACAAACAATGAACATGTAATTGAGCACTTGGCTTATTTTCTCAAAACCGAAATGTATTAAACACAACATTCCTAAAAATTAATTCCGGCAATGTTGCTTATGCAGTATTGCCTCACATTTTATTCTTTAATGAATTAAAAGGATTAAAAATGCTTTTACTGAGAAATCAATACTGTTCAATAAATGTAATATTTTAATTGAAGTTGGTACTGGACACCTTAAAAATTAGTGGAATTATATTAGTCTTTACTCAGTTATTGTCTATCTATAGCCCTGAATGTCTCAGTAGTTAATTAACTATGCATTTAATATTTTTCGATAGGGTGCTACAAGAAATGCCACAAAGTGGGAGCGAAAGCGTAGGATTCTGCGAAAGGCTTTCCAGATTGTATGCAGATTACTAAAAAAGCAAGAGACCCTGGATGTTCTGTCGCTGATTCTTTTTCCTTTTGCATTTATTACCTTCAATGGAATTTACTGGAGTTACTACATAAACATGAAGAACAACTTGTGGGAGCAACTACTCAAGAAAGAATTTGGAGAAGACAACAACTGAAATGTCGGTGATGGAGGATCATTGATAAAGTGCTTACCTCTGATGCGTGGAAATTCTGCTTCGGTCTCTGCTTGCTTTCAAATGTACTTTGTGGTAGTTAAACGTATATTGTAAACGTTCTGGGATAGAGCAAATATAGTACTCGGGATTTGGACTTTTCCCATCACCTTTTATTATAAAAGTTCAATTAATACAGAAGTATGTTGCAATAGTAGTTTTCTTTAAATACTTTTAGGTGAGAATGTGGTAGGAACCCGATGACCCAGCGTCGTGGGCCTTGGGGGTGAGGTTTCTCTGACCAAGCGTAGTGAAAGGGGTTAAGTTTTGTGCGATTAGATGTCCTTTTCGGTGACCGGGCGTCGTGAGAGAGAGAAGGAACCAAATAATCGTGCGTCTCAGGGCTTAAGTGCGTTTGCAAACGGCAACGATAATATCGGTGGAAGCGCCGATTATGTTGGCGGTGAAATCGACTTCAATGTACTCAAATCGTAGCTTGAACACGCCACCGATATTATCGGCCGATCCTCCGACACGCAGATGCTGTCGGCCAAGCCCTGGATACTGTTAGCGATGTTGCCGACACCGATTTTGTCGCGGGCAATGTTTTCTTATGATTGGATGTTTTCTTATGATTGGATAGTGTCGGCCAGTGGTTTAAATGAAGAGAGTGAGTGACGAGGCGCTGTGTATTCTTGTTTCTCTCCTTTCGTTTGTGTTTTTTGTTTGCATTTTTTGTATTACAATTGTATAATAATATTATTATTATCGTGTCCTACAAACAACTTCGTAACAGCTTGTGCTTTTTTTTACAGTCTGTTTTGGAGTACCTAATTCCCTTTATTAATTCTAAATAAAGTATAAAAAGTGGGAAATCTTAAGAGTACTGATTTCCCTCTAAATAACTATTATCAAATAGAATATAGGAAATTTAGATAATCAATTTCCGTTGATTATTTTCTACTCCCTTTTTATTTTTGTTCTATCTCTCTCTCTGCATTTAAGTTGTATTATATTCTGGAAATTAATTCAAGCGTAATTTTCAAAGTTCGATACTATGTGAACATAAGCATATGGAAAAAATCCTGATTACTTTCTGAAATTATTACTTTCTCTTATTTTCATCAGAATTGTGTGCACGCAATTTTCCCGGTCTCCTTCGATAAGCAATGATTGAAAGAATATTTGTTGACAAGTAGAATTATTATTATTATTATTATTATTATTATTATTATTATTATTATTATTATTATTATTATTATTATTATTATTTTGAAACGAAACCAGCACAATTAAACACTCTTTGCAAGGCTCCAAGGACAAGTGACTCATTTGGCATTTTCTTGATTGCGATCTCAACAACAGGGATGTAACTTCATGCTTCACTTGTTGGTAATTTTTTCCCTCACCTCCAAATCTATCCCAAATCCCTCATTTTTAAAACAATTTGTGGAATGGCAATTGAAAACGAAGACCAAATCTATGTATCCAAGTTTTCCCTCCCCCCTTTGTACCGGGGTCGACCCCCTAATAGAGTTTGCAGTTTAGCTACAGTGGCTGCATAAAAAGGCTGTGTATTATTTCATTTTTACCTTTCTACTTTTGCTTAGATTTTCAGAGATGGCAAGAATTTTTCCATTCGATATTTTAACCCTTATTGAACTTGAGGAATGTAGACCTTGCATATGAGATAAGATAACAGTCTTTCTCAAGGACAGAATTCATGGACAAAAAGGAACGAGAAACGACAGGTATGTATGCAACAGCACAAATCTGTCTTCAACATTGGGGAGGGGAACGGGTAAGATCGTTCCGATTATATATATATATATCTAGCGTTGTTCAAAATATTTCTGTGGTTGAGAAACAATGCTGTGGAAGATCAGGGGAGCAGAGTTGTCTTCAACATTGGGAGGCGGGCACTTTTGAGGCTGGACATTAATTCTGAATGAACATTAATTTCATCTCACTTTCCTTTCTGGCGACCGGACACAAACAATCAAATTTCTCTCCCAAAAACACATTTCAAATCGGATTATTGAGGGAGACAATCCCCCAGTTCTAAGATTGGAGGGGACATGTCCCCTTCATCTCCCAGGGATTTGCGCCAGTGTATGTATAGAGCAATGTAAAACAAAATTACTAATTCGAATCTTATAATTTAATCTACTATGACATTAGTGTTAATTGCATGGAAAACAAAACAATATACATACATACAACATGTAACATTGTTTCAACAAAAAACAAAATTAATATAGTTTGCAATGTACCGCAGCATCAATTCTCATCGAAACAAAAATAATATGTTTACGACATCTATTTAAAACGGCACTGTTAAATCTAAACATGTTTAGGCATAGGCCTATTTTTCCTAAGTTTGGTTCCGTTCTCCACACCTCTTCAGAACAGTTTTTGTAATTCTTGTTTTTAAAAAAAAATCCCGATTATTGTTACTTTTATTTGTTTTCATATATGGAGAAGATGAAACAGTGCAGAATATAGTGTGTGTCGCCTTCTTTGCTCATCACCGGCAACGGTATTGTCGGGGTTTCCACCGATATTGTCGGCGACGTGTGCAAAGTACACCGACACTGATATTATCGGGGCTTCCTCCGATTTTGTATACCGGCTGGAGCATGCTTGCTTGTTGAGTTTCAAACCTTCATAGCAGTGATAAAGGACACTCAAAAACGGGCCGAAGTCCTTCGTTATTGAACGGGACCAATAATATCTTTGTTGTCTTCTTCTGCTTCTTCTCATTATTATTATTTTTACTTATCATACTAGTGTTAATATTAATCATACTACTACAACTATTATTATTATTATTATTATTATTATTATCATTAATAATAATAATAATAATAATAATAATAATAATAATAATAATAATAATCGTCATAGAAAGCCATTTTTGCGAGTACTTTCAGCGTGTCCCTTTTCTCCACCGGATAAACGTGTTCGTTTGGAACAAACGATCGCGTATCGTGTTCCGCTTGACATCAATTCGCATCAATTGCATACGAGAGATCAGAATCACAACCGAAAGTTATCATCTTAAGTTTGTAACATTTGTCTTCGAGCAAACAAGTTCCAGTGTATCAGATTCATACCTTGTCCAAGGCAAGTGTGACCATCGTACTTAACTTTCAGAAGCTATTGGAAAATATCATTATACTTCTTGTTTGATGACGTTGCTAATCCTCGGAATAAGCATGTTTCCACCTTTCAACATGTGTTTCAATTTGTGCACGTTTCAATACGATACGTGTCGAGGATTTGGATAGCTTCCCTTGTAAGTATCTTTGCAAGTGTACTACCATATACCAAATTTACTCACACTCACATCTGATAATGATAAAATTATAAATATGCTCGTATGCTGACAACATTATTTCGTATGAAGATGCTGGAAAATAAAAGTTGAATTTTCAAAGAGTTTCAGAGTTATAACACATACAATACATAATAAATTTTTGATAATACAGGGTGAGTCAAAAGTCGATGGGCACCTGGATAAGTTTGAAAATAGACGGGAAACGTAAAAAGTGATGATGGGAACAGAGGTCTGATGAGGGGCCGCAACTTTTGGAGTGTATGTCATTCATGGTCACCATCTTGAAATCCGCCATTTTGGATTCAAGTCACTTTTTAAATGGAAAGGGGGTGTATGACACATCAAATAACACTAGCTTGAGCTCAGGAATTCAGTGGTGTATTTTTTTAACCTTTTACAGTTTAGAAGTTATTAATGTTCAAAGATGGGAAATTACCTTGATACTGAATGCTACAACACATGTTCTACGTGTTGTCCATTCCGTGCAATGTACAACTATAGTCACCGGAACCACTCTGACTGAACGGAGGAGAATGTCTCCTGAAATTTGGCCACAGGCTTATTAGATGCGTTTATACAGGTGTCTCAAATCACGGATTGTCTCAGCATACAATATCTCAGCATATTAAGATGTCTTCATAGATAATGATCAAGATGCGTTAGGTCAGGGGACCTGGGCGGCCACTCCACGTTACCACGGCGACCAATCCATTTCCCTGGGAGCAAGTCCATAGTGTGGAGGGGCTCCATCATGCTGAAAATAAGATGGGAAAATGTCGTCAACGTTCAGTGTGGTAGCGAACACAATGTCCTGCAGCAGCATCAGATACTGTGGTGCAGCTAAGCTGTTGTAAATGAAAAATAACCCAATGATGCGGGTGTCCCATATGCCACACCACACCATCACCTTCGCTCAACTATGTTCTCGACTCGGGTCTACCCAGTTTGGATTTGCGTCACACAAGTATCGACAATTATGTCGATTAACCTCCCCGTTCACAGTGAAATACTCCTCGTCGCTGAACAGTATCATCTTGGCAAACACAAGATCCAGTTCGTGTTGCTTAGTAGCCCACATGCAGAACTCCAACCGGCAATCAGAGTCATCCTCGTTCAGTTTATGTTGCAGGTGCAGCTTGTAAGGATGCCATTGATTGGCGTTCAATATCCGGACAACGGATAGAGGATTGGCTTATTGCACATGCTAGGGACACACGACGGGTACTTTGTTTAGGACTTTTCACAAACGACGCATCAACCGCCGTTGCAGTTTCCTCATTGGTGTCAGTCTTTAGTCCCCACTACCTGCCCGATCTTGAACAGAGCCCGTCTCCCGGAATTTGGTGATCACATGAGCCACCGCGCTGTGCGATACCGGTTGTCTGTCTGGGTGTCATCTGTTGTAGTCAGCTGCTATTGTTCAATAGCTGTGTTCCCCTAATATAAGGATGATTTCGATCTTCTGTTCATGTGTCAGACACATCTTAAATCACCTGAAACAAAGAGAGAACTGGATCAGTATCAAGGTAATTTCCAACCATTGAACATTAATAATTTCTAAACTGTAACAAATAGGAAAAAATAAACCACTAAATTCCTCAGCTCACGCTAGTGTTATTTGACAAGTTATAGTGTCACTCCCTTCCCATTTAACAAAATAGACTTGAGTTCAAAATGGCGGATTTCAGGATGGCGGCCGTGAATGACATACACTCCAAAAGTTGCGATCCCTCATCAAAAGTTACTGTTTTTTGGCAGGGGCATACTTTTAAAAAATACTACTATACTACTAGCTAGCTGCAGGAAACACATATAAAGTACATATACACTTAAGTAACTAACTCTATAGCTTATGAAACCCGGAAGTTCAATGCCGCGTTCACAAAAGCTCTCCACTGACTTCTATCCTTAGCCAACTGGATCCAGTTTCTACTTTGTATTCCTATTTCTGCGAGATCCATCTTAATAATATCCTCTCATCTGCGTCTAGGTCTTCCTAATTTTCATTTTCTGATTGGTCTTCCAGTTAAGACTTTGAAAGCGTTCCTACTTTCTTCCATCCTGGCTACATGACCTGCCCACCTAATTCTCCTAGACTTGATGCCCTTAAAAATGTTTGGTAAACCGTATAAATTAGGTAGTTCCTCGTTATGAATTTTCAGCCATTCCCCATTCCCGTTCCTCTTGGGTGCGAATATTCGTCTTGTTCTCAAATACTTTCAGCCTAGGCTCTTCCCTCGTAGTGAGCGGCCATGTTTCGCTATCATACAGAACAACAGGCATGATTATCGATTTATATATTTCAAGCTTGAAATTCTAAGAAAGAATTCGCGACGACAAGAGATTTTGAACTGGTGAATATCGTTTTCGTCTGTTAATATTGATCCTAGATATTTGAAAGTATCCACTTTGAAAGTATCGATATTTTTAACGCATCCAAAATGATCCCGAGGAGCCATGTATTTAGTACATAACTTTCGCCTAAAGTTTTAAAATCTATTTTTAAAAAATAGGAGGGGGGATCAGGCTTCTCTAAATACGCCCTTATTACCTGAAAACAAAGAAATAGACGTGGACACAAAATAATATTCGTCTTAAATGTCCATGTTGTTCATGTGATTTCCCCGTTGGAATAGTTGACGATTTAGAAACCCTATGTTTCGGAATTTGATTTAAATGAACGATTTTTATTTAAAAAACCAAGTGATGTAAAGCTTGATTAAAATCGTGATTTAAATCAGACTGATTTAAATCAATCCAACCTTGTTGCTATCTGTTGTAACGAATTGCTCTTATGTACGGTAAGTGCTAAAACGATCTAAAGAATGGACTAAGAGATAAGTTTTTTTTAAAGCTCTCAAGACCCTATTGGTGCAAAAGTGCTATGTTTATAGCCGTAACAATAATTACTTGGAAATTAAAATTTTGAATATCTACAATTGAGAGTAGGAGTAATGAATAGGCAAAATTAGAAGACGCATTTTCAAAGCAGTGAACCAAGTCTTGAAATTAAATAAAAGTTATATTTGTAACTATAATATAGTAGTCTGCTTATCCTAATCTGTGCATGATTTTTTTTTTAATTTGCATTGATCTACAAGTTAGGCTTCTAATAATAACATAAACCTGATGATGTATATCTAAAATATTTGCAATGATCCAACAGTACCAATTACTTTTAGTGTATTTTAAACTAGGAGAATGCATCTTATTAACACGTTATTTTTCTATGCAGTATTTTACTAATTTCGTTCACTTTTCTTTACTATTCCATTAACTTTATTCGTAATTTAAAGTAGAAAACTGCAATATAAATGCCATACCTGAAGTTTTCAATACGGTTGTGAGAGGAAAACTGATATGTGACGTTAGGCAAAAGGACAACTTGTTTCTGTTAGCGTGACGTAAGCAGCTGAACTTTATATTATTTGAAACTTTGTCTCTCTGTAACTAAGAAATACGTGTCTCAGTCTTTCGGTATGTGCTATATTGAAGAATAGTTACACAGATGGAATCATTAACTTAAAACGTTAAAAAGCTGTCCATTGCAATATAAAAATGATTAATGAATGTATTACGGAGATAGATGGATCTGCATGATGGAACCCCTAATATACAGAAATACTCATTCTTGATTGAGCGTACTCAAAATAAGTTTGTAAGGCTTCTTACCCTTAAGAAAACCAAATTCTATCCAAAAGTTGAAAGCTACATTAACCTTGTTGAAAATTTTAATTTTGAAACATTAGAACTCAGGAGAAGAAATATTGATTTATTATTTTTACACAAACTCTTTCATGGCAAAATAGACTGTCCTGATCTTAACGAACAAATATGTATCCAAGTATCATCCATTAAATTGCGCACTGCTTCGAAAAATACATTTTTTTTGTATGACAGCGAAAACATACGTCTTAAGCAGATCTCCTATATGGAGAGTTAGTGCAACCTACAACAGGTGAGTTAAAGAAATGTTCAACCTGGATATACTGGCAATGGATGTAAGTAGTTTTAAGAACTCTATTAATTCTGTAAAACAAATGTAATTATGACCATATAGCTTTATTAACCTATATAATCTGTATAACGTATATACTATGTAAGACTCTAATTAGGCCTGCGCCTGTTGTGTTATATGCCAATAAATCAAATCAAAATTCACTGAGTTGGGTTCAGAATGTATTCTATTCAACTATAGTTGAATGTAATACGTTCTATACGCGACATTTCTCCTCTTTCTACAGAGACACATTTATAATTCCATATTTCTATTAAATGATAATGATCTTTGGAGTAGTAAATACAAAGAACAATGTACATATATATCTCTTTATATTTTCTCTTCATGCTTATTTATAATTTGCATCGTATATTACGTTACGCTCTATTATAAACTTATGGCGCAACAAACATAATACAGAGGCTAATACATGCAACCTTTGTACGCTTGTCTTTCGATACTTTTGATAAAATACAATCATTAATATTTTATGAAACTGTTTTTAGGAGTGATAATAGAATATTAGATAAGTAGTTTTAGTACCTACACGTTTTCCTCTCCCATACAATTTACACCCCTTCATTGTATAAAACTTACGTCCCCATTACCAAACTGAGGAATTAACAGTATAGGGCTTACTTATTCTTGATTTTAACTCGGTAAGTATAGTATATCTATACTAGACTGCGCACACAAAATGCAAACTCTGTATTTGTACGTGTGTAGCGTGAAAAGGGCAGAATGGCGTTCAAAATCAATGACTTGCCAAACTTCACTGACTTAAAAATGTGAACAAGCTTGCCTAGATTCGATCCTTGCTCTTCTTTTTTCCTTTTTTTCTACGAATCTTACTTTGTTTCTGTTTCCAGAGGAAGCGAATTTCAGGTGAGACTGATAACAATGAAGTTATATTCTGTTTTACTTTTCTTAGTTACCTGGTATTGAAGTACTGATTGAAGTAGCTAACGGATCTAATGAAGTTCTAATATAAACTCTATGACTATCAGCCGATGAGAAAATCTGACCGGCCCAAAGATGCACATTGAATTAGCTGATGCGTGGTAACCGAGTTGTCAACTATTTCTTGCTTTTTGTATCAGAGTTTCCTACCTTAATTCAGAAAACTCTATAATCCCCTTATGATGCTAGACCAAAACCAAATAATTTCAGTACTTTTGCAAGGAAAAAAAAATCTGCAAACACACATACTAAAGTCAAGCGCGATAACAATTTCACAAAGTGGCAACTAAAAATAATATATATTTTAGAGTGTAACGCCTTTCTCAGATTATGCGGCGTTTGGCGCGTGCCCTATCTGTCACGGCGACGTGATTATTTGATTACCATTAGTATATATGAGGATTTTCAGATTATCCGGCCGCCGTAAACATCATGGCGCCCTTCAAGACTCGGCGCGGCTCCGCGCCGTACACTGGGTGTTAATTACTATTGTCGCTGTGGTTCTCTTCAGACTAGACAAAATTATGTTTCCTAGTTACTAAAAGGCGCTAGAAGGAGTTGCTTCTGGCTATATTAAGAAATTAATTTCATGGAAGATATAGGAAAATTACTTAGTTTGGTGGAGGAAAGGCACATCTTGTGGTACAAATCTTTCGATTCATACAAGTCAAAAACGAAAAAACAGCTACTTGGAGGGATGTTTGCAACAGATTGAATTAGATTGTATTTTTTCAAACAATGCATCAAAGGTTGCTATCGACATACGAAAATTATTTTTAAAAACTTTCTTTCATCAATTCGTAACTCACTAAATAATAGTACAAATGCACCAGTTATAGGTCTCGAATATTCAAGAAACGAACCCATTTCCACCCTGTATGCCTTCGTCTTTTAGATTTTAAGTACAAATGTAATAATATGTCTCGATCATCCATACTGTCTCTATCTTAAAAATGACAAATCAGTTTGGCCGGCAATAAATAAATAAATAAATAAAGCTGCCGTGATGTTCACGACGAAAGCTGTATGTTTCACGGCACGACTTTTTGTACACACAGCACGGCAGGTAGAGTGAAATAGGCATGACACTCAATTTCTTTCTCGGTCATCTGCACAATAGCTTTTCCCTTGTTACATTTTGAGTTATATTTTCGAACATAATAATGAAGTCAAAAGGTCACCGACTCATTCGATTGATTGAACTTATTTTGGTGATATAACTTCACGTGCTTTGGAATATTGTGTTTTTGATAACCATCTGTCTCGTTCCTACGAGTGGAGACTGGAAAATTCATGAAATCACCAAGAAGAAATAAAACTTGAAACATACCATTGTAGTCATCAGAAAGGTCATACCTTTCATCCGTATATGATCATTTTATCATTGTTATTTCCTTTGTTACATGTTCTGTAAGAAGATATGGCAAAGAATCTATGGAAATTGGAGAAGAATGAGCTTCGCAGTGTCGTCAAGCTTTTTGTCCTGCAAGACAAATTCTCTATGGAAATTCATAACACTTTCCAGGATACTTTAGGGGGACACGCTCCTGGATATACAATAGAAGCGAGGTGGGTGAGGCGTTTTAAGACTGGCCATTGTGAGACTGAAGATGAACCTCGCTTAGGCTGGCCTTCAAGTGCAGTGATCACGTAAGACATTGACAAAGTGCATGACATGATCATAGAGGGTAGGCGCATATCGATCAAAAATATTGCTACGTGTGTGGGGATATCACGTGAACGTGTGAGTGTCATAATAGCAGGATATTTGGATATGCGGAAGGTCAGTACCAAATGGATCCCAAAATGTTTGAATCTGACCAGAAGAAAACATGAGTGCAGATGTCGCACGAGATTTTGCAAAAGTTTCAAAACCCTGATGAGTTCTCGCGCAGCCTGGTGATAGAAGATGAAACGTGGCTGTACTACTATGATCTAGAGACTTAACAGCAATGCAGGGAGTGGCGCCACATTGGATATTCTCGACGGAAAAGTTCCGAAGCCAAAGATCAGCTTTGAAAGTGCTTGCATCAGTGTTTTCTGATAAGCACGGTATCATCCTTAACAAAAATTTAAAAAATGGTGAAACCAACAATGCTAGGGTTTATTCCAACTATTCGATTGAGTTGAAAGAGGCTCTGAAAAAAAACAGTCGGGGAAAAGTGAGCAGTGGTGTTCAGTTTCTCCAGGACACTTCACCCTCCCATAAGGCTAATCACACCATGCAATTGCTGGTGGATCTGGGCTTCATCTGTGTACTTCAACCACCCTACTAACATGATCTGGTCCCCTCCAACTATCACATCTTCCCAAATCTCAAAAAACATCTCAAAGGCAAACATTTTCCATCCGACGAGGTATTGATTGCGGAGGTGGAGAGCTGGTTTGCACAGCAGGAGAAGACCTTCTATTTGCAAGGGTTAGAAATGTTGCAACATCGTTGTGAAAAGTGTATTGAGCTTCGGGGGGAATACGTTGAATAGTGTATTAAAATGGTTCTTCCAGGTAAATTTCTTCTTGGTGATCTCATGAACTTTCCAGCCTTCCCTCGCAAGTTTTGCACAAGCATAGTTCTAAATCAATTTCCGGGAACAAAATATAAAAGTAATAAATAATATCCTAACAGCAAATAAAGATTTGTCTCGGACAGATATGAAAATATAACTCAAAAGAAATTAAAGTATGGGAAAGGTGGTAAACAAGGATAGAAGAAACTTACATCATCCGTTTTTGGGATTTTCGATATAAAAACTAGCATTAAAGACTGCGTTACCCATGAAAATATTTACGAATTAACTAAAGTAGTGAACTCTGATTATAAATAATTTTTCATGTTCCAAGATGAAATTAACAATCACATTTGAGCAAGAGTTTATTCTTGAAAAACTGTTTTATATATTCTGTTGACATGGAAATATTTTGTCACTTGGAGTTTAATAAAACACCGTCACATACATAGTATTTTATGTTTAGTAACATAATTATAAAAGAATCTCGAAACACGGTAAAATACATAATATTTGCTAGTACTGGACTATATACTTGCTTGATTTTGCATACTATTTCTCCTTGTGAGACTCAAATACAGTTCCTTTGGGTGTACGAGTTGTATATATTTGTGTGTATATGAGTGTATGAGTGTGTGTACTCATAATAATGCAATCATATATTTTTTTCAGGCACTAAAAACTTTACAGCAAAATGCTGATAACTCAACATAAAAGTAGGATTTTGATTATCACATGTATCTTGAAGTAAGTACTCTTATTTATAAAATTAATCCCTTATCGTTCTTATGTTTGTACTTAATTGAAACAATTACTTTTTGTTGGTGTTGAATTATAAAGCATAATTACTTAGGGGTTCAACAATCATACTTGGGTTTGAAACCGATCAGGATCCGGGAGACAACCTAATCCGAAACTGAATTTATAGAAAGTATCCTATTTTAAGAAGCAAGTATTTTTATTAAATTTAAGGCTTAATTATACTACTTAGATTTGAAATTATTCAGATTGATCCCATACCAAATTTTAAAACACACGTATAACTATATACAGAATAGCTTGTTAGTGTTATTGTAATATAATAAACATTTATTTTGATGCTTAATAATCATGCTAGGTATTGAGATCAGTCATGATCGGGTGACTCAATCTACGTCTAAAACTGAACTCGTAGAAAGTATCCTATTTTACGAAGCAAGTATTTTGATTGAACATAAGGCTGAATCCCATTACTTAGAATTCAAATTATCCAGAAGACAAGACTGAAAATATAAAAGACAGTTTTTACAAACAAGTAAAACGGGTATTTGAACAACTCAACTATAGGAAAATCCTATAAGGGGATGTCAATGTGAAGCTACGGCGGGAGGATATTTTCAAACCGTTTTGGGTGAATGAAAGCCTGCGCAAGGACAAAGTAATGACAACGGTGTTAGACTCATGAACTTCGGAACTTCCGAAAACCTTATCGTCAAAGTACAAAATTCCCACATTGCAATCTTCATAAATGTACTCGGACCTCAAAAGTTGGTACAACACATAATCCAATAGGTCACGCGTTAGGTTGAATCCAATAGGTTGAAACAATACGAGAGACTAGGATAATTGAATGTTTTAGGGATTGTTAGGTGTTAGAAGTTGTTACGGAACGAGACGTGTGAGGCTTGTGACGGAATTATGCTTCTGAAGACATTAAGTACTGAGCGTTACTACTATAATAAAACAGAGAAGAATAATAAAGAAAAGTACGTTAAAAAGATATAGTAGAATGGTATATAAGAGTATCAATATAAAACGTTATTTAGTGTTATACCTGTTTTGGGTTTAAAATAAAAAGTCTATCGAAGTTTTAAGTATGTAAATTTTCAGAAGTGTATGTAATTAGATTGGAGGAGAGAGATAGCATTAATAGATGATTGAAATGAAGAGTATCTGGTTAGTTGATATATATTGTTCAATGGCCAGAAGAGTTATCTAGTTCTAAAGGAAGTTGGGTTGGGACTTTAACTGAACATTAAATAAAAAATGGTCAGTATCAAGGGTGCCCATCAGGGGGGCAATGTGGGTCACTCACCCCTTTTGGAGAATTGTACTTGGGAATATCGAAAACCCAATAGAATTTTTACATTAGTTACAGCAAAATTTCAAACTATATTTGAAATATGGCTTACATTTGCCCCCCTTGGAAACCACAACATAGGCGCCCTTGTTCAGTATTGATGTTTGATCGTTTGGAGGAGCTGACAGTAACACTGATCACTACCTCGTATCAGTGATAAAAGGGTAAAATTATCGTTGAATATGAGAAATACTCAAGATCTGAAAATGAGAGGTTTAATTTAATGAAAATAGAGGAAAGCGAGGTGAGAGTCGAATACCAGGCTGATGTTTCTAATAGATTGTCGATTTCCGGAGTTTTGGATTGCACTTGTATTTAGGATACTTGGGTTGACAATACGGATAGCATTAAAAATTCAGCAAAATTAAAATAGTGGCACGCGCAAATACATAGGAAGAAACAATGCTTCGATGAGAAATGTACTGCACTAGCAGAGAATTTCCAAAATATCTGAAAAGAAGAAACGGAATATTTTGAAATCTAAATTACATTACTTGAAGATAATAGTAGAAACAAAAACTATTCGAAACATGTATATAAGGATATTAACGAATTTAATAAAGTTTATGAACCTTAAGCTTAGATATTAGAAAAACCGACGGAACAATTGTCACTGATACAGATAGCATCCTGAATAGATGGAAAAATTCATTTGCTAACACGCAGCCAATAACAAAACTTCCTGCTATAAGGGAAATAAATTCAGCAGAGCCGTATATTCTAGAGCCTCGCTGAACAGAAGTAGAAAGCGATATAAAGAGATTTAAGAAACAATTCTCCAGGTGTAAATTAAATTTTGGCTGTTATTTTAGCTGGAGGAGAAAAATATGGAACAAGATAAACAAGCTCACTCACATTGTCTGGATCAATAAGGAATTACCATGGAAAGAATCAATGATTCTTCCACTTCACAAGAAAGGTGACAACATTGATTGTAATAATTCTCGATGCATTTCTTGTCTGTCAACATCCGATAAAGTCTGTCAACATTATCTTAGAAAAATTGATCCAATACGTAAATGAAATTATTGGATATTATTAGTGAGGATTTAGGGCAAATTCATCAACTATCGACAAGTTATTTACCATTTGACAAATACTCGAAAGAAAGTGGAAATACTATACTCCAATACATCACGAAACCTCCGGTTTCCATAGCCCATATAAATACATACTTACTTACTTACTTTGAGAATGTAAGTACGTTTTCTTTCTGTAGTCAGGAAAGTTTCTAATTTGACACAAATATAATGTTGGTGATCTACATATACGGCTGTGTGTCGGGACAAGTTTTGTTTTTCTGTAAGGCAAATCAAGTCAAGCCACGCTTGGAAGGAAGTCACACCTCTCCGAGTATTTTTGTGTCTTTCTCCATGAACCTCGTACCATAAAACACTTATGTTTATCTCAAAAAGATTTCATATAGAGGGTCGTGAATCCTTTAATGTATAAATAGACAAAACAAAATAATATGAAATATGAACTCATATTTTGGCACTGACTCGTCAAAACATTTAGGTATTTCCTGTAAACAAGGAAAGTTAGGAAAAGAAACTTTAAATCTCCTCGTTCAGGTAGCTATATAGGCTATAAGTGCATGCTCTGAAAACGATATAAAAAAGATTTAAAGCGTTTTTGAAAACATGAAAACTTTGAGATCTGAGTCATTCATAAATAATAACTTAAACATATTTCGTGTATACAAAAATGTAAAATTTGTTTACAATGTAGTTACGTATTTGATATAAGTAAACATAAAAATCTGATAATATGAACTTTGCTAGTTTATGGATAATACCAGAAGCAGAAATAAGTTTAAATTATCCGTTTGCTTACTGAATTGCTGTCATTTATGAGACCAATAAAAATTATAATGCACTCTCTATAAAGAAGTAAATCTGGAACATGACATGGAAGGATAAGGATTCAATATTTATCGTTGTCACTATTTATTACACAAGCAAGCTAATTGTTTATCTTCCGTTTTAGATACTATCAATATCATTGTAAAATGCTTTCGAAACAGTAGTAATATCTCACTAAAAGTATATGTGTAAAAATACAGCATCTCCCGTACCTCCAGCACTTCTTTGGACCCAAAAGTAGGATGAATACTTGAAACGATGCCAATTGAAATTCAAAAGCTGCAAATGAAATTTCCAACTTTGAAGAAGTTGCTAGCCGAAAACGTCTTGAAGCGTTCGTGTATAGAGCTTGTTTCCAGCACTAAGCAGCTAATTTCGTTCCCCAATTTTAGAACTTAAATGAAACCTGACGTTTCAGAACACTTACATAGAAGCTTTCAGTTTTGTGAAAGGTAATATGAAGAAGGGCTTAAACTACGGTGAACTCCCAACTGAATTTGAAAATATCACAGAAAAATCTGAATCTATCCAAAAATATCTTGTACACTTACGCTAATTCACAAGTACTCCTTGCCTGTTTTTCTGTAATTCTGACTTGATATTAGCAATGAGATATCATATATCTTTCTTCAGATGACGAAAATAGATCTCTTGTTTCGTTGTAATAGAAACGGTATTAAATGCACCTTTCGTTAGTGAAGTAAGATCACATATCGCATATCGTAAGATTGCCAATGAATGCTTTGGATTGTTATTCAATTCATGGTTGATTTTGAGAAGTTTTGCTTCATCTAAAGTTCGTTTCCATGATAATAATATTGATTAATATGGAAATAAATATTCATTAACATCAACATATCAATGTGAGAGTTTTGGAAGTTTAACTTACGACGAGAAATGCATTACACAAATTATGCGTAATTGAAACTTCATTCTGACGTATCTCATACTCTTTAATGGAATGTATATTTAAAATTCCGATAAGTCCTAATGTGCAGTGTTGGCCATAGGTCTCTTAACAAAAATTCATTTGAAATTGATTATTTAACAAGCACTAACTTACTACAAGCTAACTCACAACATTAAGTTAGGTTATCAAATAAAATGTTCAAACTATCGTCCTCCATTTCGGATACATAAATTATTAATGTGCTAGTCAGAAAGTTAAGTGCGCCTCGTCTAGCAAGATCCGCAACAGACCCAGTCTGTTTAAACAATTCTTTCAAATTGTGTATTGTTTACATACTTAAATAATTCAATCACAACTTGGTAATTACGGTAATGGAACCACCGGTATTGAAGTACAAATATATGTTCGTCTTTTGATAACTCCATACTTAAGTATATAGGAATCATGATTTCAATCGTTTATAGGCTCACTTTCTACAATTTATTATTCACGAACCACGTATAGAGACTATAACGTATTGTAGCTAGGTATGTGCCAATCGGCAATAACACTCTAATCTAATGAAAGTTGAGTAACTGACAGTATCAACATCATTTTTTAAATAAATTCTGATGGACAGTGAAACATTAAGCACTACAAATTCCAATTTCGTCAGATACATATTAACCACAAAAGGTTACTTCCTACCTCCGAAATGAGTGACATTTACTTTTGCAATATAAAATTGCCGTTGTTCAAGAGTTATCTTGAGCATAAGGGACGGACACTTGTCGCCGTTTCCCATTAAAACGTTAAGGAAATGAGTACACTAGCTTAGTCAGCCGAGACAATGCTTTGGCTATTTTTTGCTAAAAATAACCTTTCAATATTCACTTTCGTTCAATCTAGAGTTATATTGTTCAGTAACGAATGGCCATAAGTCACAGTTACCCTTTAAGATCTTAAGCATTGTCCCATTTGACGAACTTGGCGTGTATAGTTGCTGTTGATATCTATCACAAAAAAAATAAAAAAATAAAAAAAAATAAAAATTCCCTTCCGTTTATGAGTTCTCCTTTGCAGCAATAGCCGTACAACGATCACTAGATTATGCTGCAACATAATAAATAGTATTTGTCAAAACTACTTGCTATTAGGAACATACAGTTAAATTTTCAACATTAAGTTGCTAGTCCGTCTGTTCGTTTCTCCGCTCGATATCTCTTTAACAGAACGTCCGGTGTTCGTTTTTTTCGATAGGTACCTACAACAATTATCTCAGCCTAATTCACCAATGAAATCAATCCGTTAACATCCTAATGTGCAGCGGCGAATTTAAACATATGTATCTGTGACTGATATCCTATATATGTAAATTCTTTTCTGCAATAAGTAACTAGAACGATTATGTCAACCGAGTTCGTTAATGGCCTGAATCTAGCAAAAATAAAATCTTTAAGTTTTACGTCCCACGGGTTATGCCGATTAGGATAAAAGAGACGGTGATTATGAGAAATGAATGAAAGTTGGAATGAAGAAAGTGGAAAAAATGGCAGTATCTCGAGAAAACCCACGAGCACGGAGTTTGTCCACCACAAAGTCCACACGGCTGGAACTGGAATCGAACCAGGGACACTACGCACCGGAGGTAAACGCTCTACCACTGAGCCACCGCGGCCCCAGGCCTTAATTCATTAATATCTTTTATCACAGATATTTGATATACTATCACAGGTAATATATTACTATTATCATAGATATTTAATTATTATCACTGATTTATTCATCACTAATGTCTCATACAATGTTACCATATTATCATAATTTATATCACAGGTAATGTGATGATCTGTATTGGTAATTATCTTGATGGTAAAGGTTATTCAGTACCTATTTATCCATATCTATCACTTACTCGTGCTTACCTCGGTCATATAGTATTTACTTACTATGAGAATACAACTACTCACTCAACCTAACACAGGAGAAAGGGGTTATAGTTATTTATGAGAGACAATGAGTTCTCAATAATCTACCTTTTTGCTATCTCATTTTATTATGTGAGCTTATCTATACAAGATGTGGGTGTGACTCTTACAGTGCTATTCTAGACCCGATAATGATGACGGATTAATATGTGAGTCACCCACTTGTGAATAGATTATTAGCATTATCTCAATGTTCTAAATAACAGACGTAATTATCCAGCAGCAATACATGAAACTGATAAATAAATCAAGAATGCATAGCATTACAATAGAACACTGCTATTACAATTGTCATTATTGCTGTTATTATACTACTACTCGGGTTTATCATAACCTACGGTTACGAGGACTGTGAGAATTGCATTGCCTGACCATACTGATGTGTAAAATTAAGAAAAACCATAAAATACACAACTTACATGTTCTGGTCCATCAGACTGTTGACTTAACCAAGAATCGTTAAGACGAGACTTTCGCATATACTCGAGACGAGACTAAAACGCGTTCTCAGATGCGAGCCAAGACCGACCGAGACTGCATCCAAAACTGAACTGAACCCCCTGGTTTAGAAACCAGGAGTTTTTATATTTGCCTCATTTGTTATTTTTCTTTCTCATGTCCTTCCGGGCCAGTACATTCTAGACTATGAAATAATAGTTTTGTGACGTATGCATAGAAAACACAGTTTTTACACTTTCACTGAAGAAATTGTTTTGTCGTATGGGTATTATTCAGTTTCCTGATGTCCTTCTACCTGTTTTTAACCAAACCAATAATAACTTATTTTTCACAGTTTGGTATTTTTCCGGGCGACATTCACTTTTAATAATACAATGTCTAATTTTCGAAATTATAAAAATTTCGATCAATCTCGATGTTCTCGTGATATTCCCCCACTTAAAAAAATAATACTGAGCAATCCTGTAATGGATGCCCAAAATTGTGAATTTCGATCATAGTTCGATGGTCACCCTATATAAGGAGTTCAACAAGGCACTGGAAAACACTATGTCTCATGAAACTCGTGAAGCACACTTCCTATATACTAAATGCAATGTCAGTTTCATGCCTAGAATGCTTGGTGCAGGGACAGAGGGAAGAAGAATAACATTAACTAGCGATTGCTACCAAGGGTGGCTAATGAGGCACAAGGTTGTAATAGCGGTGCAAATACAGCGTCACCACCTTTAGTACAGTGACTAATACATCGAAAGAGTATGTCCAGGAAGGACGAACAACCTAGAATTAAATGTATCGATGGGATCCAGAAGAGTAAAGCGTTAAAGTTGCATATCAATTTACCTTTAAACATTGTAAAAAAAAGGATTGTCTGACTCGTATGGCAGGCAATGGATTATCACACCCGTTAATCATTATATACATGTTACAGATATGAATAATGTAAACACAATATATATATATATATATACATAAAATAAATCAACTAAATAAAGTAAATACATAGATACATAAATATCAGGGGAATGTTGTATATTCCACTGGTTTTTCCTTTACGCACAAACCTTAGCCTTTGGAGATTAATGTGCACCCAAGATGCACCTGTCATTCCCTTTCAGTGCAATCTGCCATGAATGTAAACGTTAATGTAGGCAGAAAAGGTTAAGGGAAGGGGAATAAAAGGTTAATAGGCACAAGAGAGTGTGATAAGGAAAAGGGAGATAGCATACGGTTTTTTTTGATTAAGGATAAGACGAATAGAAGATTCCATCACCAACTAATATTAGGGAATATTTACAATGGTGTTTGTGAGAAATATCTCGGGCTAAGCAATGTATCCACAGGAGGAGATGCAGGTCTGGGTGGAGTGGTACAGGAATCAGGTGCGGGATCGTGGAGCGAAGCTGTTGATGCACGGCGTCCTTCCAAACGTGTTAACAGAAGGAGGTCTGCCCCATTGTTGTGAGTGGAAGAAGCACTTAGGCGAGGATGCGTGAACTGTGATGTAATATTTGAGTTATAGAATCTGGAACGTTGTTTGGGTCTGCCGTATCGACACCAACAGAAGCAAAAGATAATAGATATCACACATCCTACAGTACCCACGGCACTGATAATCGTAACCAGAGTTACCATATCGAAGGGGGTTTGGGCCCTCACGGGATGTACTGCAATAAGGCCAAAAACAGAGACGAGCCACCTGAAAGGGAGAAAACGAACTCGTCTTACAGGTAGTCTACAATTGAACTTATTAAAACGAAATGCAAATGCAAGTGCTATTTTTTTTCTTTTTTCTTTTTTTTTTTGTTTTTTTTTGTATGTCTTGCCTTATAGCATGCAATAATTTACTTCCCAAGAGTTAGCTGTACGAGTTGGGGTCATAAGACAGTTAATTTTAGTACAGAAGAATTCGTTGACCTAGTGAAGGTCACGGTGGGAATTCCTTCTTGGAAGGATAGCCACCTGACTGGCGCAGGATTCACTGATGCGTGCGAATGCAATTGCATTGGGAGGCTCCTGACTACGATCGTAAAAGATCAGGAAGGAGGGGGAAACCCTGAGTGAAAGTATTTCCCAAGCGATGCAAATCAACGGGGTTGTGCATTAAAGTAATTAGACTGTTATGTGCACATCGTGAAGAAGATGCTCCAAACGGGTGGCGTGGTGAGTACGAATGTACTATTAACTTACACTTCGGTTGGGCGCGACGCGAAAGATATTCTTGTATGTGTTTGTATATGGATTCGTGTGTTGTGTTTGTACACACGAAAATGTGTTTCGGGAAAACGTGGGACAAATGCATTCAGTGGGGTGAAAGGCAAGGAATGTAAGTTTATTGCCACGGGAATAAGCTTACTTATTGCCGTATCTATTTGAGACGTGCTCAAATTGTTTTTTTTTGCTTAGAGAGAAAGAAGGAATGGGTGGGTCAGGGAATAGGGCTACATACAACCTATGTTGTATTTTCCTGGGAATATTTTATATATATATTTTTTTTGTAAATGCAGAAACTCAGCCTATGCTGAAATCTATCTAAATCTTTGTCCTTCTTCCGGAAAAAATGCATTTGTTGCCTAAAGGGATTTTTAAACTACACGGAAATCATGTGTATGAAACCTAATGGAATATATATCGTTGTTATGCGTAACAGTGTAGTATATATATTTTTTCTGGGGGGGATCATGTTAATCAAATGAATGAATATCCCGTGTAACCGTATAGTATTTTATGCGATTACGTGTTGTTCGCCGAGAAAGGATCCAATATATTGGTTAGAGAATTTTGTATTTGTTTGTAGTTACTTTCGCATAGGAATTACTCAAATGTTGATCGGAGCGAGGGAAATGTGGGGAGGATGAAGTATATTAGATACTGTAACTATTATGGTGACCATTTTTGAGAGTCAATGTGGGGGGTATTCCCTCAAAATTCCAGGGGGACCAGTGTAATTGGTGCACTCGTACAATTCGGGGGGAACCAAAGCCCTTAGAATTCAAGGGGGCGCATGTCTCCCTTGAATTATCTATTGTTTTTACACAATGAAACCTTTTACAGTGAACAAACTCGTTCTGTAAACAGTTGTTATGTTTGAAAATGCATCATGGGATGACATGAAGCGTGGTTTATTTGTGAAGTACCGTGATGAACTTAGTGAAACCCGGGGGTATATGCCTAAGTTTTTTTTTACTTGAGAATAAAAGTAAATAATATAACGTATGGAAGTCTAAATAAGCTATTCCTTGTATGAAAAAAATGCATCATATATGCGTACGTAAGATCATTTGTCTCTGAAAGGGAAAGAGGAGGGTAACATACGGTAGTCTACGAAGCGTGTAGGATTACTCGTAGAACGAATAGCTGCACAAGCTGCATATACACTGAGACGTGTCCGCATTATGCAAGTAACACTCAATAACAAGCTGGTGCATGAAATATTCGCGAAAATGAAATCAATTACACATGGATTGGAAAACCAATATGGCTGCTACGCGTATGCACGCTGGCGTGGACCAAGCAGTCATTATGTATAAGTGTAGAAATGTGCATGCAATGGCTGGAGATAGTCATTTGCCCTTTTTCCGTCTACAAATAACCAACATGGGAGGGGCTTGGGGGGAACTACGGCACTAGATAGTGACGGAGGTAGAGGGGTAGACACGCGTAGGTGGGGTTTGCGGAACCTCTGGATACAAAAGCAGGGTATGATATATGTGAAAACAAGAGACAAAGTCGGGCGTTTGAGCATATATATATATATATATATATATATATATATATATATATATATATATATATATATGGTGCATTTATACACGGAATGCTACACGATTGTTCTGCTACCAATAAATGTGGTTACAGATATTGTCTGTACTTCGTCTGAAATTCGGGACTCGGATTTTCATCCGGTATATATAGTTTCAGACGTGATTTTGCTATTGGGACCTGTTGACCGTTCATTAAGACCATATATGAATTAGCATCTAGGCGGCTGTGAATTTCAAAGGGGCCATCAAAGAGTTGTTGAATACTCCTGCAATCACCGGGTTTGGCATATATGCGTTGCACCACGACTTTAGATCCAGGGAGAAACTCAGTCGGTTGTTTCTTAGAATGCAATTTTTCGCGTTGCCGTTCAAATATTTGATTCCTTTGGTATAACACGTAGTCCCGCGTTTCCCGTGCAAGAGTTAGCCTCTCGTGATTGCTTAGTTCTTGGTCGGGTGCATTAAGCACACGATCAATAATGAACGCTGGTTCGATATCAAACAGGATCGAGAAGGGACTGATGCGAAGTTCCGTAAGGGGGTGTCTTATTGACAGTAGCAGTGGCGGTCTGTAGAAAGTCCGGCCATCGTGCGTGTTGTTCCTTGGTAAGGAAACGCAATGCATTCTGGATGGCTCCGATTCGATTCTCAGCGTGCCCCAAAGTTTGATGATGGTGGGGGAGGGCGTAGCGAACTTCTACCCCCATACTTGCTAAGAATTGCCGCGTTTTTGTGGACGTGTGGGATGTTTGTTTGTCCATAAAAACGAGAGATGGACAAGAGTAGGGCGTCACTATATGGTCCATAAAGAAACTAATGAAAGCTTCTGACGTGGGGGATCTTACAGGTGCAGTGATAACAAACCCACTGGCATGGTCTGTCGCCAAGTAGAAGTACTGATATTGATCTGGTTCGGAAGCGATTAACTTCCCGGCCAAGTCAATGGAAAAGCACTTGAAGATAGTGTCGTGGGGTAGTTGTTGCACTGTTTCGACAGAGGGTTTATACGATCTTTTAAATAGAGAGCATTCGTGACACCTAGCTAATTTCCGATATAGCCATTGTTTCATCTGCGGAAAGTAATACTTTGATTTAACTAGCAGATGTAATTTGGCAAATCCCGGGTGGGTTAATGAATGCGTGTGTAGTTCATCAAAGATCGAATCCCGTAATCTGTTAGGAACGCAGAGTACTAGTCTGTCGTTAGGTATTGCCTTGATCTTCCTATACAGGATACCATTCCAAATCGTGAATTGCTTTTTCCATTGGTTATATTGGCGCTGAGAGGTATCTTCAGTTTGTAAGGCGCGTATAATCTTCCCTAGAAATGAGTCCTGGCGCTGTAGTTCACCTACATCAACTCGTTTGTCGAGAGCCAGCATTTGGTACTCATGCGGGGTTTCTTCCGCTTCCGCTATCGTTTCCTGCGTAACCGGGAGTGGGTTCCTACTCATCATGTCTGCCAATCCGTTCTTGCTTCCGGTCAAATGTTTGATATTTAAAGAGAATGCACTAAAGAAATCTCGCCACCTCAGTAATTTGGGACTAAGGTGATTCGAGGTTTTCATGGCTGTGACCGCTAGTGAATCGGTGTAAATGGTGAATTCCTGTCCAATTAAATATTTATAGAATTTTTTAAGCCCAAAATAGACCGCATATAATTCAAGCTCATAGATGGGTGGGGGCGTCTTCCTTGGCGGATGACGGGATGATGCAAACTGCACCGGGTGCCAGTCGGCATCAGAGGCGCGTTTCTGTAATAAACAGGCTCCGACGCCAATTAAACTGGAGTCCACCACCAGGGCATGCTCCGTATCATGGGTTGAATATATCTGAAGAAGGGGTGGGTTAGTTAGGGCCTGGCGCATTTGTTGGAATGCACTCTCGCATTCATCTGTCCACACCAATTTCTTCGGAGATCCTTTGAGAGCTTGATAGAGCGGTACTAGGTTCAGTGAGATATTGGCAAAGAAAGTTCGAAAGAAATTCACCGAGGCTAACCAAGACCGTAATTGCGTGACAGTTTGGGGCTTGGGGATGCTCAAAATAGCCTCAATCTTCGCTGGGTCTGGTTGAATGTGACCTGCACGGATTATAAAGCCAAGACACTTTAGCGTTGTCACGCCAGACATTGATTTTTTGAGATTGAACAAAACCGAGTAACGTTGTGCAGTCGCTAGTACTTTCTCTAGACTTACAAACAGTTCTTCAAACGTGCGCTCCCCTAAATAAAGGTCATCCACATACATAGTAAGGTGGTTGGGATCCACGTTTTCAAAAATGTCACGCAAAATGCGTTGGAGCATAATCGTGCTGTTAACATGCCCCATGGGCATGGCTGTCAGTTGGTACATGGAATGCTTAAGATTTAGGGACGGTACGGAAAATGCAGTAAAAGGACGGTCCTCAGGGTCTAAGGGGACCTGAAAAAACGACTGCGATAAATCGAAACAGCAGAAGTACGTAGCGTCTGCTAGGTTCTCGATAACGTCCGCCATATTGGCTGGAGAATCCCGGATTGGATGGCAGGCAAGATTGAGTCTACGTAAATCCAAACAAATACGCAGATCGTCAGAATTAGGTTTTGGAACTACTAGAATATTATTCCTAGTTGCTGAATTGCTTAATTCAATGATGCCCATCTCTAATAATTTCAGTACTTGTTGTTTTGCCCTAGGCCGTAATCGGTGTGGCACCGTAAACATCGGGGATCGAAAAGGTTCTCTAGATTTTAAGTCAAGAGTGGCTTCATATGCATCTATATGGGAAAAATCAGTGTCAGACCATTTGTAAAAACTAGCATATTTAGTAAGCACATCCCTTAATTCCTGTTGTTGTTCATTACTCAACTCTTTGTTAATTTTGAATTGTTGTGAATCAATAAGGTGCCCAATTTTCGCAAGGCGTTCTTTTGTTTTCTGTTGTGCATGCTCAGCAGTCGGTGTAAACAACTTACGTACAGTATTTACATGTAGCGACTCAGGAATGTCTGGTAAAACAGACGCAATAGCCAAAGGCGTTCCCTTGTGAAAGTGTTTGGGCTTGGAAGCCAGATTTACAACGGGAACCGCTATGTTGTCTGTACTAGCTACTGTGTGAGCAATAAAGCAACGTTTTAGGTTGCTATTGATAGGTGTATGTATGTGAACAGCACTAAAATTGACACCTAACGGTATATCCAGTGGAATGAAAACAACAGAGCGCGGAGGGACGGTTGTGGTTTGTTTACAAACCAACGTAAAGTGTTGATTCGTCTGCACTTTCGAAGCAACTGCAGGAGGCAATTGAGTAGAGCCTACGGGTATATTCTGATCTGAATTTGGACGACAGCCAAAATGACGTAATGTGAGTGTATTATTCTGATATTCAATTACGGCTTGATGAGTTTTCAAAAAATTATTAGCCAAAATAATAGGAAATTTAGGAATTGGAATAAGCCTAAATAAAACCGTAAATGATTTTCCGGCCAAATTAATCTTAATATATGCTGCATACTTAAGCGATAACGGTTTCTCGCTTACACCATACAGATTTGTTTCCATCTTAAATACAGTCACATTGCGTGGTAAGGCTATCCACGGTAACAGGGAGCTCTCTGCTCCAGTATCAATCAGAAAACGGCGTTTTACGTTCCCTATCGAACCCTGAACGTAGAATAATTGGCCTTCAGACTGTAGTGGTAGGGTGAGAATGGTAGGAGGTAAGGTATCATGGTTAGGGACAGGCTGTTGAGATGGACTTGAAGGGGCTGGTTCAGGAGCTGAAGGCTCCTGAGGCAAATTCAGTTTTTTGGATCGGGAACAGGTTCGAACGGTTTAGGTGGTTGGGCTATCGGGGAAGGGGGATGGGGTGGGAAAGCGTAAGGAGTCGGCGGGGGGTATCCGTAATACGGATATGGCGGGGCATACGGAGGGTATGCCGGCGGAAATTGTCCATAATACGCGTGGTAATTATCATTGCCTTTTGGAAATGTATTATTTTGCTTCTTCTTCTTCTTCTGGTGCTTTACTTTGGCCTGCTGGGCCGAGTTCGATTCCTTGTTCTTGTTGCCCTCTTTAGTTTTAGTCGCAGGAGGCTTATCGTGCCGATGATTACACTTAGCACAATTGTTACATGCTTCCTGGCTTCTGCGGTAATCCTGTTGATAGGACGGAGCAGGAGAAGTTGCGCGGGGGGTGGGGGGTCTGGATGAAGTTTCTGCAAAATGTACATGAGCCTTATGGGAATTGAACTGGAGCTGTAACTTGTCCAGCTTGTCCATTATTTCGGCGTATGGGTCTGCTTGCCTAACCTGGGGAGTAGAATATACAGTTGGGTTGGCAGTAGCTTGTGGGGCCACTGGGGAAAGCTGAGGGTCACATGACACGACCCGCTGTTGTTCCGCAATACGCTGGTGTAATAACAGGTCAGCCTTCTGCCTAGTAAATGCTTCCTTAATTAATGCCTCAAAATTCGCGAACGTCTTTTGAGAAAAATAATGCATGTGTTGGGGAAGCATAGCAATAACAGCATCTGCCATAAAGTCTTTAAAGGGAAGGGTGGGATTGTACTTATCAGCCAAGAACTTCTTCTCAAATAAGTAGTGCGTTAGTGGTTCGCCCGGGGCTTGAACTCGCGACCTGTAGGCATTAAGTGCTGTTAATGGTATCTGACAAGACCCAAATTGCTCCTCAAACGCAGCTTTCAAACCCGCCCAGTCTTTGGTACGTAAAGACTCTTCCTGTGTCTTGTACCAATACAAAGGCGGTCCACTTAAACATGTGGGAAAGATAGCTTTAATCCGATCGGGTGTCCACGCGTTGATCTCGGCCAAACGTTCAAAATTTGCCAAAAATCTGTCAACACTTTCAGACGGTCCATCGGAAAGTACATCTAAGGAGACAGGGGGGAGGATCATGGAAACCGGTGTTGCACTATTAGACCTACTTTGTGATCGAGTGTTAGCCATAGTTAACTAGTGAAAGTAGTAAAATGAAATATGAAAATTGCACTGAGAGCGAATCACAAGTTTAAGTAACCAACACTACACATAGAAATAAGGTTTATGCATTACACATAATTATGTTCAGGCAGTACAATCATAAGTCCTCTTATTCTTTTCGGGGAGCCATATCACAGATAATTAAATACTGCAGATCACAGATAATATATTACTATTATCATAGATATTTAATTATTATCACTGATTTATTCATCACTAATGTCACATATAATGTTACCATATTATCATAATTTATATCACATTTAATGTGATGATCTGTATTGGTAATTATCTTGATGGTAAAGGTTATTCAGTACCTATTTATCCATATCTATCACTTACTCGTGCTTACCTCGGTCATATAGTATTTACTTACTATGAATACTACTACTCACTCAACCTAACACAGGAGAAAGGGGTTATAGTTATTTATGAGAGACAATGAGTACTCAATAATCTACCTTTTTGCTATCTCATTTTATTATGTGAGCTTATCTATACAAGATGTGGGTGTGACTCTTACAGTGCTATTCTAGACCCGATAATGATGACGGATTAATATGTGAGTCACCCACTTGTGAGTAGATTATTAGCATTATCTCAATGTTCTAAATAACAGACGTAATTATCCAGCAGCAATACATGAAACTGATAAATAAATCAAGAATGCATAGCATTACAATAGAATACTGCTATTACAATTGTCATTATTGCTGTTATTATACTACTACTCGGGTTTATCATAACCTACGGTTACGAGGACTGTGAGAATTGCATTGCCTGACCATACTGATGTGTAAAATTAAGAAAAACCATAAAATACACAACTTACATGTTCTGGTCCATCAGACTGTTGACTTAACCAAGAATCGTTAAGACGAGACTTTCGCGTATACTCGAGACGAGACTAAAACGCGTTCTCAGATGCGAGCCAAGACCGACCGAGACTGCATCCAAAACTGAACTGAACCCCCTGGTTTAGAAACCAGGAGTTTTTATATTTGCCTCATTTGTTATTTTTCTTTCTCATGTCCTTCCGGGCCAGTACATTCTAGACTATGAAATAATAGTTTTGTGACGTATGCATAGAAAACACAGCTTTTACACTTTCACTGAAGAAATTGTTTTGTCGTATGGGTATTATTCAGTTTCCTGATGTCCTTCTACCTGTTTTTAACCAAACCAATAATAACTTATTTTTCACAGTTTGGTATTTTTCCGGGTGACATTCACTTTTAATAATACAATGTCTAATTTTCGAAATTATAAAAATTTCGATCAATCTCGATGTTCTCGTGATACTTTGTTGGAAACAGTCACTCATATCGATTCTTTACTTTCTATCGTTTGAAAAATACGGGTTTTTCAGTTAAGTAATTTGCAGTTGATACCCAAAGCAACTAACACGTTCCAATTCATTAATTAAGTTAATGTTTTAATATATTCAAGGGAAAGGGCACGCTAACAGTTGAAATACACCTCATATTCTATTATTGACTTCTACAAGAGAACATGGCAGCAATTGTTAGTAGTTGAATTCTACAGGATAAAATTGGAACTTCTACTGTGTAACACTTTCTGTCAATTCACGGACATTTATTAATAAATAATTTAACAGCATGCTTGCCCATCTTATTCGGCACTTCAATTGGATCTCCGTGCTGATAGAGGGAAAGGCAGAAAAAAAATTAGAAAAAGGAAAACGATGGATAGAATATCTAGATGCAGTAACGAAGAAGAGGCCGTATCAAAGTATAAAACAGCTCTCCCAAAAGATAGAAAAGTTTTCTAATTTCCATGTTGTTCACCAAACTATGATTGAAATGAACAAGAAGAAGAATTTAACATTTTCGGTTATATATATATAATCGTAGATATCAAACACTTTATCAAAAATGTGCCTGTTGAAGACAATAATATATTTCCGAAAATAGTAACAGATTTAAAATTAGAATAAATGTTTACTTTCGAGATGTTTTATTTTCCTTTAATAAGCTTTACGTAGTTCCAACGATAGATTGTAAAGTAATTAAGATATTTTCTAACAAAAAAAGTTGTGGCAAACTAATGATCTATTCTACCTTCTTTAAAAATATTTTTTTCAGATTCTATCTTCCATTTAGCCATACACAAAATGAGTCTCAAGTGCTATTCCGAGTACCTAAAGGGTATAATAAGAACTTGCCTCCATATCGGAAAGGTGAGAATGACTCTAAGTAATCAAACAAATATGTGTACGATAAAAGATAATGTTATTCTTCAATTTCTAGTTTACCTTGTGTCACGTAACTATTCTAATCATCATTAATTAGACTATGTCTTAAGAAATAATAAATTCATTGCTTTTATTTATTTGTTTATATGAATATCTGGATATTACCAGAAATCATAGTCGTACGCATGATGGATGACAGCCTTTGGAGATCAAAGTATTTAGGTAAGAGGTGAAGTAACAAAGGGAGAAGGGAGGAAATGCCCACGCCTCGAGCTTGTATGTTACGTACCATATTGAGATTTGCCTGCTGTGATTGAGCAAAACCTAAGAAAATCTCGCTCAGGGTGGCTGCCCCGAAAAAGCTATGACACATTAAGTGCCGAGTATTCGATCGGGGATCGATCTTTGGAGAATCGATCTCTAATGATAGACAATCTGTTTATTATTTTCCTAATTTACATGTAAGATATAAGAAGTAGGATGAGCTTATGTAATATTGTCTATCGTGTATAAATATGAAACTCTACAAATGGACTACCATGTGTTATGGAATTCGAGAAATCTTTCTTTTCATACAATAAAACACTGCTAAGTTATCACAAAAGATGTGAGGTTCCACATCCTTAAATATAAGAATCGCCAAAGCCTCAGCAAGGATTTCAGTAATGAGGATGGGTAATTCACAATCCTATTGAAAGTAAAAAATAGGACAGCCACACTGGTAAGTTGCAGAAATTGTAAATGGAGTAACATTAACATAAATGACAAGAAGAGAAGTCTGAATGTACCATATAGGTGCAAGCCGGGAGCTTGAATTTACAATTACGTTACGAATAAACAATTTTTTGTTGGACAACATGAGCAATGGGAAAAACAGCGTGAGGAGTGACGTCACCCAGACAACATAAATGGCTAAGAATTGGCAAGCTTGATGACAACTGTGAGACAGATCCCGTGGAGAGAATTTTCCAAGGTCAAGATACTTCTTAACCACAACAAGGAATTGGTATTAAAATTAATGTCAATACGAACTAGAGGTTCAAGTTTTTAAATGGTAAGAATAAATAGGGCTTCATTGATCCATATAGGCAACTGGTGGGGAATATGTACTCCTTGTAGTAATATATGTAGTGGCACCATGAGCAGTATGCCATCGTAGTGTAACAGAAACGAAACACTGGCGGAAAATGGTTGTGAAATTCAAGTTGCGCATGTAATTGCATGAAGAGTTGGCTAAGAGACCATTCCATAGGGAGTATACAGAAACGGAAATATCGTCCAATTGGGCTTACATAAAAATATATTCTGCTTGCAGGAACAGGAAGGACGTGATAAAGACACTGTTCCAAATCGATTTTTACCATATATTCTGTCGGCACACGTTGAAGTGTGATGGGAGGAGAATGATTATATTAAGAAGTACACTGAGAATAATCGTTTGTAACTCGGAAATCAAGCTTGATCCTAGAAGTTTTTATCCTCCGGAGAAAGATCGTCAAGAAACGGATGAAGCATGATAAGCTCAAGGGCTTGTACACAGTCTGTTTTCCCTAACTGTTTGCATCAAGCCAGAATTAGGGAGAAAAGTAACAGCAGCGACCAAATAGAAAGTTTGATTAGGCGAAACGGCAGCGGATTGTTGACTCTGTGAAAGGTTTTATTTTCTCGAGTATTCGAAAATTACGTATCGTAATTTACCTTTAATAGTATAAGTTTCTTAAGTTGACGGCATTATCTGGCATACGTATTATTTCCATAATTCCTAGTTCAGAGGCGTCTCAAAACTCATCTTGCAGCCCGAAATCCACAGAAAGTAAATCTTTTCTTAGAATCGTTGTAGCACAATCGTTTTATCGTTAGCTCAAACTGTTTCCGTAATTTATTCTGGTGTCAAAATTGCCCAAAGCAGCAGAAGTGACGATTCTTCTTATTGGATTGTCAAAAACATTCTTTCGCCAATATTCCAGAGGAATATTTGGAATCCATTGTTATAGGCTTGCATATCTTTTAAGATAGACTTCATAATGCGTCTCATTTCAGATAAGGTCAGGAAATAACCAGAATTAATAAGTGTTACTAACTTCACATTTATTTTTTCAAATACAGAAACTTTTTCTGATTGGTGTTTCTCCATTTCTGTTTCTGCAACAGCTCTGTCATATTTTCTAATACATCGATGTGTACAATATTCATGTGCTTACAAATCAGCTGTGAAAATTTTTATTCACTATCCAGGTCAGCAATTCGACAAAATATCTTGTCTTGGATATGGCAAGTTGTCGCTAGAAACGAATGTGGATCTATTAATTCACAATTTCTGTTTTTTGTTCACTTTTCAATCCCTCCTATCTTTCCTCTAGTTGCTACGTTTGTGCAAATGATGCACGGCAAAAGTTACAGTGGAACCACGCTACTTGGTTAAGAACGTTCCCACTTTTCTGACCGAAGTGATTCTTTTCGTGGTGGAAATCAACATTTTCCCTCTTGCACAACAACCCTTTCAGCTGCTTCCGTTTCAGTCGATTTTCGAATTGCATCTACGTTTTCTTTAAGAATATAAGGCCTGTAACAGATGTTGCTGCTGTTATACACTGTTTTCTCTCCATCTTTTGCTTTTAGACATTTATTTATGACGTCATTCGAACTTCAACAACTTCTTGTAAATTTTTAATTCCGGCAATCGTGCTTGTTAATCGCTCTGACGTATTTTGATTACAAATTTTGCATCTCATGCTATCGCAGGGCTCTTCCATGCGTTGACAACTAAGTTGAACAACTTGAGGACTACTTGTTGCGGAAGTATTAGTCATCCTAGACTCTTTTCTGAAGTAGTATAAATAAATTCATTTAATTAATTTTATATAGTTGTCGTGGAGTGTAAGTACACATACTTAGTACAAACTAGCTTGAAACCATTTAAAACTAACTCGGAAATAGTTCCATCAGATTCTACAACCTCCGAAACATAGGTTCATACTTTCAAATCGCTCAAGAAGTGTCAGCAGTTCCAGAGATAATGTTCAAAGTCTAATAGCAGCCGCCATATTGAAAAATGGCTTCCAGAAGATAACGTACAGAGCAACAGATTTTTTCCTACGATTTTATTTGCTAACTGTTTCATTTCAGCAATGAAAGTTTCCGGATCTAGGCAGTATAGGCTGGGGGACCAGGATTATTAATATCTTGTAAAGTATTTCTTGTTTGTACCGAATACTCACTGGAACATTCTCATTCACTGATATCATGGATTTTATATAAGGTGCACATCAACCTTTGAGCAGAGAACAATGTTCCACATACTTGGCCTATTTCTCTGAACGTTTTTACAATTAATATTTTACACTGGCTGAACGACGACCTTGAAGTTGGCGTGCGATATGGCAGAAATCGTTGAGATTGCGGTAGTCATGAAGCTTAAAGATGTCACCCAGCAAGACATCTTATTGATAGACGTGGTTTACTTCCATCAACAAAAGAGCAACGCGCAGATATCTTGTTCTCGTCATTCGTCAATGAATTTTTAATATCAAAGACTAGAAGTCTTTGATGAAATTGAAAAATAGGACTAACCAAAGATTGGGCACAGCTAATTGCACTGATCAGGTACTAATCTGGGTAGGCAAATTACTACAAGTGATTATCATGAACTCTTATTAATCACTTTTTATTCCGTCAATAAACTTGGACATAATCTAGATACACTTACGAATAATGCCGTACTCTTATCTTAAATCACAAGCAATCGTAACATGAATCTCACTTCTTATTGCAATTATCCAGTTTTCAACAACCACAGGTTAATACATTTCATTCTCTTCTACTACTCTACGTACATGGCGTAAAGCACTAGTCATTTGTTGCCAACTCTGCTATTCCCCGCTATTCAATACCCAACAGTCTTGAGCAATTTATTACTTTGTGTCAGGGGATTTATTTTTAAGTTTCTTTACACACTTTAATCAACAAACGATAAAATATCTGTTTTTTAGTTTTGCACTTTATCTTCTTACCGAACAACACTAGTCAGACTGATTTAATGAGCAGAAAATTAGTTATTTACTTTTCTAATTACTCTCATAACGTAATTAACAATCGAAGCGAATTAAAGGTAACATTTCCAAATATATCCTACGTTATCCACGAATTCTCCATACAAGTCCCAAATAATTTTCAACTTGCTTTACATCTGAATAATTATAGCAATAAATCGGACATATAGGTGTAGAAAGGATATTAATATTCGAGAAACATATTTATAACATGTAAAACAATTAGGAGGTTATTTCCAAGAGCTATTGATGAAGTATTATTACGCTTCAGTGAAGTGAATAGTTCAAAACGCACGTTCACATATTTCACTACATTTTTTACTTTTATTTCCCAGTACTATTAGATATAATATTATAACTTTCTGCAAGTTGTCTATTATTTAAATTTTCTTTGAACTTGTCAGACCTTTTAAAATTGTATTTTCTCAGTTTTTCTCTTACAATCTTTCTTTTAGAAACTTACATTTTAAACAACTAACTCCACACGATTGGCTTTCAGACACAGTTTCTCAAATCAGTGTGTTTATAAACCATTGCGTCTTCCAGCTGGTGACCAAGGGTACTACCACCAGTCTTCGAGAATAGTACCAGCCAAAAATTGTTAAATCTATGATTGGTGTAGTAAACTATGATGGTATAGAAGAAGACTATTGTTTGGAAATACTTCTTATACAGCACAGCAATAGCTAGAACTAACACAGTACGATTAATCTCCTTGCATTCCTTATTTCAAAATTTTGTTCGTAATGAACTGGAAAGAGTAGTCTGGTAGTATTTTGTTCCAAATGACATTCATTAAGATATTTAAAACACATGTCAAATCTTCCAGATTCTTGGTGAATTGTTTCAATTACATAGTGTGAACACTAAAGAATCTTCTGAGTTAAAATCTAAATTATAATGAACTAGAAGATACAAGTGTGAAAATAGTAAGCTTGCTAATGTCACACCCACTTTAAAATGTATTTCAGTACAATATTACATTAATACGAAATCGACTTGGAAACTTATCAACGATCTCTGCATGGATATTTTTGTTGAAGTTAATATTCCAAATGAAGAATTTTTAAATCCAAGTCCTTAAGCAGTATACATCCAAAATTCAAGAAAGGATCCGTTTGGCTTAAATAAGATATCTCTTTGGAAGAATTATTAGAAATAGGATTTAATAACGTACTTATATGTGAAAAATAAATATATTTACCTCTAGTTCTCTAGCATATAATTCATCTGGTATTAATCTATTTGCATTTAATATTGCAAATAGTTTTTGGATTTTTTACTGTAATTTAACTATAAGGAATTGCTAGTTGCAAAAAGTTTAGATAGGAAATATATAACAAAGAAAAGTGTCATTCTCTGCTATTCGAGAAGAGAAATCCGGGTGATTTTTTCTTTTAAATTATAGTTTATTGCAACATATGTTTTGCTCATATGTTTTCGCATCATAATAAGAATTATTATTTACTATGTAGATTCATTTCTTAATCACTTAAACACATACGCGAGTTTATCTATTTTTCTTAAAATTAAGGAGAAACAAAACAGTAAGAATGCAATCATATTATATATATATTCTATTATTTTATGGAGTATCTGAAGAATAAACCTTTCTTGTCAACTTCATTATTTTAAAATATTAAGACAAACTTAGTGTATTACTTTCAGTTTTGTTTTCGAAAACGGGAACTACATTCAAAACAGTAATACAACTGATTTTATTGCAACATTTTACATTACGTAACGAATTGAAAAATATGTGTAACTGAAGGTTTTAGAGGGTTGGGAAATTTAAAACCCAATAGACCTTTTGTAAATTGATTTTACTCTTACAGCGTTTTGCTACTCTGCAGCATTTGTCTCCTAAAATTTGAGTCCATTAGACATAGGTTACTGGATACACTCCCATCATAATATAACATCTGTTCCTAGTAACAATCAAATTCATCCTTCAAAAGGAGATTATCTTTTTAATATACGTATAAATAAAAAAAATAGAATATTTTCATTGTTTTTTTATGCGTCATAAAGATGTATTTATTCCTAACTTAGTGCTTCGTCTCCTCTTAAATGATATAGCATTATTAAATATTGCCAAATGTTCTTGTATGCCATTGTTTAATCCACGTAATTGTCTATCTTATACTGCTTCTGTTTGTTAAGGTTTGGCGTCACTTCTAACGGTGAGATGTGGAAATAATGATGACGGTGTAATTGAAACAATTGTGTGTTTTTATATGTATATGATCTCTCACTGAAATCGAATCGTTGTCAGGTGCAGCAGAGAGGCAGACGCTAGATCAGCGGGGAGAACACTAGTTTACTTTTATGATGCCATAATTCATTTATGATATTATATTTCCATTCTTGTCTAGGTTTGATTTAGGTTGCTTTATATGACATGTATTACAGGGGACCCAGCAAAGGTCGCTATTGCCATTGAGGTATTAAGGGATCCATTTATTGATGAAGTTAATCAGGTAGGTACTTTATAATAATAATAATGAAAATACAAGATCTGTTCTGAAAGTTATGTGAGTAAGTCAATTAAAATCATTTATTGAATTTATCGTTACAAGTGTTTAAAAAACTTGAATATAGTCTGCTTTTGAGATCCCGTCCAATACCAAAAATGCTGGCCTTTCGAAGGTGTTTTGAGGCGTGGAAACAGAAAAGAGTCAAGGGGAGCTAAGTACGGGCTGTACGAGGCTGCGGGATTGTTGATTCTCCTACTTTGACCATGTAGTCGGTGACGATGAAGGTACTGTAGTTAAGGTCTCTTCCCGACCTCCCGAAAAGTCCTTGTGCCACCGAAACGCTTCCGATCTGACATGACATGTTCTTGGTAACCAGTCTTGATCATAGTAACAGTTTCCGTATCGCTCTTGCCACACCGGAAACAATAAAATGTTTAGGCAATTTAGTTTATATCATTATATTAACAAGCACAGTAAATATCTTATGTCACCCAAGAATTTTTATTTAACCCATTTGATCTCAAACTAGTCTTGGGTGACACTTATTGATTCTGACTCATTTAATACATTTTTACCATTTTAGTCGTAGCAGATGGACTGGTAGCAGGTCCATATTGTAAAAGACAAAATAAATCCACAACAAATAATCCACAGAGAAAAAAAAATAAAAAAATAAATTATTCCCATTCGGGAACAGTGGGATTAAAATGGTTAAGGAGATGAAAGTATACTACCTACAATTCCAATAAATGGCTTGTTCAAAATAACTATTCTCATACCGCAAAGGATATACAACACCGTCCTTCTATAAGGATGTAAAAAGAAATTGCTCTTTCGAGTATGCGCTGGTTGTGGTGAAAAGATGGATGCATCCCTTACAACAATGTGCACGTACGTATGGAGATTATGAGAAGAGAGTTAGAGAAAAGTGAACGATGTATACAAAGTCATAGTACTGGGATATTAAGTTATAGACATATTTGAAATTTGGGGACTATGATATCCAACACTAAAACCAATAACCAAAAAAGGTAGCCGGTCGGTCCTGTGCATGTAACCCCCCAAATCTCATCAACTGTTCTCATTTAATTATTTTCACACAAATTGCAAACACGCATATAATTTGATTAGTCTACACTCAAGATGTAGGAAAATGAGCAACGCCAATGTAAAATTACTGTTAAAGTTTTTTCTAATCATAAAAAGGGAAAAAGTATAATGGAGGGAACAATAAAAATTAAACTTCATTACATCGAAATAAATTATTTCTAACTGAGGTAGGAGCTAATAGGAGAAGAGAACAGCTAGGAAAAATTATAGTAGACTGAAATAGCGACTCTATTAACCTTCGAGTAGTCGCGCCGGGGTCAAAAGCACCGCAGGAAAATTATTTTTGATCGTGTGTCCATTCTGTTTGTCCGACAGACTCCTCCGTCTAGCTAATCTTTCCCCTCACCTTCCGGAACATTCCTGCTCAATCACTCCGTTATCCGTTGTTTAGTTTAATTATTAGTGATTGTTTAGTGATTCTGCGGTGCTTTCCACCGCGCGCCACTAACCGTGTAATGTTTTTTTCTCAGTGTTTCGCTCTGCACGTGACCTTTGCTTTGAAGATGTTTTAAGCTTTATAAAGATAAATATTATTTTAAAGGACGGAAGAGAGGTCGCCAGAGTTAAAAAAACTGATACCAACTGTGAAAAAAAGAAAATTACAAATGAACAGCTTTAAACAACGGAGGGAAATGTTAGGAACGAACTATTAGGATAAATCAGCCGAGATCATCTCGTGCAAGCTTTGTCTAAGGAAGATCATCACAAATATATATATATATATATATATATATATATATATATATATATATATATATATATATCAGTGAGTGAACACGAAAGGTGAAGTGAAGTGAGGAGTCTGCGATCGAGTCTGAAGATCTTAAATCCGGAAATGACCAGCGATTCTCCGAATGTAGTCAGTGCAGGAGAGGACGAAATAAGCGACGACAGAGTGTAGAACAGTGTAAATTTGAAGATAGGCTAAAATAATTCAATGTAGTGCTGTATGGGTGAAGTTTCAAAATAACAGGACCGTAAAATAATTCAATGTAAATTTGATTTGATTTCAATTTAGCGCCCCTTTCAGCATTAAGGCTATGTAAGACGTGGACCTACTGCTTAACGTGGGATCCGAACCACATAAGCTCCCACCGGGAATCGAACCCGGAAGTCCCACGCCAAAGGCGTGTATGCTAACTGCTTAGTAACGAGTGAGCTCTAATTGAATGTAAAATGTGCTGTGAAGCTTTGTTTTAGAGTTATGTATATATAGTATTTATTTTACTAATTTACCATTGCATTTCTAATTTTAGGGTTGACACCAAAGTGTTGACAAAAACAAAAGAACGTCATGAGATTTTAAATGTTCAATAAAACTATTGCGTAGCTGTCTATCTAAAGAAATTTGTAACGAAAAAAAAAACATTCTATTCGAAATAAGAAATAAAAGAACAGTACATGTCTAATTGTAGGCTTCTCTAATAGTTATTACTGTAAAACTTCTCATAATAATAAAAATTTTACTTCCTTTAATCAAAAAAGTATACAGAATTATGTTTCTAATAGAACAAAAATGTTTAAAACGATATTTTCAACACATTATGTTCGTGCGGCCCTTTTGACCGCGCGCGACTACTCGCGTTACATTTTCAGCGCGATGTCTCGAGGGTTAAGTATGTAGATGTCGCAGTATATAGTTCCAAAATTGGTCTCTTACGAATTGTCAGTATACCCTGCTCCGGGAACGATGATTTCTGACAGCTCAACTGCGAGGACGACTGAGGAGTGCAGTGTTGCCATGTACTTCTAGCGTAAGGGATGAATCGTCTGCTTCCTCGCTGAGGGCGGTTGTACTATGCGGGCGGCAGGATTTTTAACATTCTGTACTAATTGTTAACGAACCAACAAATCAAAAACACAATATATTGTATAATATTAATCAAATCTTGGTTGCCCATATAGGATAACAGCAATACGATAGAGTGAAATCTTCAGCGTATGTAAGAAAGGAAACAACAACATTCTTTGTGTGTGAAAAAAAACATAACGAACATTAAATATAATACTCACCAATGTATTATTTGTTTGTTATACATAATGAAAAACTATTCCTACATACCTTTTACTATCATTGCTGCTCCAGAGTGAAAAACACCATAATCTTCGAATTATGCACTTTCGTCCGCGGGAACACATATTCTTCAGATGTTAAAGCCTCAGAATCACTATTGATGTCATTATTTCTAACATTTATTATAAGTCTGCCTACTCTTTCTTGCAAAATACCTTCCGATTACCACACTCTTTTTATATCACCCCATGTATGATCGCCACTGATCGGGTGACACTTTTTCTATAGCATCTTCTACTAGGTTACGCGCAGACGTTAATGAGCAACTTGTTCTTTTCTGCTAAAAAGTCTCTCACTTGGTCCCAAATCATTTCAATAGCATTAAAATGTCAGTAACACGAAGGAATCTTAATTACTTTGTGCTCATTATCCTTAGCTATTTTCTCTATTCTGTATTGTACATATCGGTGTTTATGAAGCTTCACTATTTGAATAAGTTATATTTTTGTCATTGACATGTTTAAACCTGGAATATTATTCTTCTGTAAATATAAAATTTCTGCTTTTTTTGTTTCCGGGTGTAGGGACATTGCATAGTTGTTCAGAATGATGGGACGCATTGTTCACCAAAATGACCGAATAGGTCTTTATGTTTGGAAGGAGTGAATTGACAAACCAATCATAAAATTCTTTCCCCGTCACATCTTCATGGCAGTCATTATTATTATTTTTATTGACAAAAAACAGTAAGGCACTCGGTATGAAACCCTCATATGAACCTGCATGTAACAGAATGAGACGGCTGCCCTTTCCAAGAGGTATTTTTTTATGCCTTCAATGGTACCATCTGTTCACCCTTGCGTCTTAGTATGATTTGCATTAATCCATGTTTCATCTATCCACACGACGTTTTCTCGATGCTCTTGTTAAAAGTCATGTCTTTTGCAACAACATCTGTTCTTCCAACAAAACTTTTCGTCCAGACTACTTCTTCCACTTGAAACCAAGACCCTTCAATAAGAACGATAAACTAGTTTTACCCCATTGAACAAACCACTATCCTTAAGTGAAACAAGTAGTCTTTTTAGACTAGGTAATTTTATCGCTGGTAGTAGTCATAAAGATGCCGGCGGATGGCATCTTCTTAAAATGTATTGTGATTTGTCAATCTTGAAGGTTTTTCTAAAAAAATTCCGCAGTCCTTAACACCCTTGAAGGCTCATTTAAACTTTTTGGGCACTTTTCCGCAGTGATCGTTTTCATTGGGACTGTTAAGGTATGTACAGCTGGAGACACTCTGTACACCACTTGAGAAAGTGGAAGTAATGGCCCTCCATTTTCCTTTCTGCCTGAAAATATTCCTGCAAATTATACTCTTGTCTCTCAGATAGACTATTTAAAACAATACGTTTCTTCTTTCTGCTTACAGATGCCATTTTCTCTCAAAGTCCACGTTTATACGAATCAAGAACAAACATTTACTCCCCCACACCATATTCACACAACACGCCAAAGCGGAAGCTCTAAACAAAAGATAAAGAAAAGTGACTTGACTCAACGGCCAGCAGAAGGGAGTGAAAGGGAAAGTGACAGTTTGGCAATGAGCGGTGGTAACAATTGAAACACGACAGATTCTGAGCCTGCTCTCTTCTGGTCACCAGCCGTGGCCTTCAGCAAAGCTCTCAGAAATCATAATCCTCTCCGGGAAAGGTATAACGGGGAAATCCTTGGATTTCTGACAACATAGAAAATGTTGTAATTTTGTCTAGACTTAAGTCATCGGATGCATAATAATTTAATTAATTATTCTTTTAATTCTTTTTAGGAAATAATTCTGGATGTAACACTAGACTTAGTTTGGTATGATTATCGACTGGGTTTCCAGAAGAATAATCCTAGATATGCTATATTACCAGATGTTTTGACAGAACAAATATAGCTTCCACAAATTATAGTTAAACCTTTGAAAGACATGAAATTGATGTATGGCAGCACTGAAGTTATTCTACACTATTTGTTTTTCTACAGAGTTAGGTAAGGACAATTGTTCTACTTTACAAGTAAGATTGAATTTAATGAATGAGGATGATAGCTGTCGATTATTGCATTATTTATGATGTTTGTCTATACATTCAGCTTGATTATTGAACATATGTGACTATTTTTCGTCTCTCGTTACAAGTGTAAGACTGATTGTGAGTAATATTGTCGCCAGGTACTTAACGTTTCAATGTCAAAAATAAAATAAAATTATAACACATTGTGAATCAAAATAGTCCTTGCGTACAACCACATACCTATGCCATTTTATAATTTATAGTTCATATCCTTCCAAATTGAGTAGACCAATTTAATACCATGCTTCCAAGTGTCTACATTAAATATTAATCTCAATGTGATTAATATGATGCTCTATGCTAATGTCTAGGTGTGATTTTACTTTTCTTTTAAGGCAGCAAGTTTTGGAATAAGAAGAAATTTGTACGTTGTTTAAAAATATATTGAAAAAATATTGCCTTTTCCTCTCTGATACAGTTCGTAGGTATTGCATGAATACCATTCTTAGTTTCAATGCATTGATTTGTAAGACAGAGTGATCATAAGTATTTGATTTTGACTCTGCAATGTTGATCTCAGTCGTTACGTATAAAGTACACGTCATAAGGGTGGCAGAGAATTTGTAAAATTAAGGCTGAGAAATGTACTTGGATTTAGATTCATATAGTATTATATTTCAGAAGCTTTTCGAAAAGTATTTTTATAACCATCATTACTGCCAAGTAATGCAAAAATACAGCATCTACTGAATTGGAGTAATTAAATCAAGAAAGACGCTTTCATCCTTAGAGAGATGAGACCGTTAAATTTTTCTTACTAATCTTATTTCGAACAGAATATATTGTCAACTTTCATTATGATTACGTTGCAAACAGAATTGCAGCTGCCATAATCTTATACCAGTAACTCTATCAGTTGGTATGATCGAAGTTGTTCTTGTAAACTTACGAATGTTACTACGTATTTAAACAATTTGAGCAGAAAACTGTGAGCCATGTTTGGGATATATCGTTGCGTATTCTACTGAACATTGTATTACAAATGTACAGCTGTTTAACGAACGCTGAGGATTTGAGAAAGTTTGCGTAAAAGTTTAAGAAAGGAAATAACTCGAAATTTCTTTTCTTAACAATATGGTTCCCACTACTTAAACTCCCGAAAATATGAAATGATTTTGTGATAAAATATTGAACTTTTATATAGAAAGATAGTTGTACCATATCAACTAACTCAACTTGAAAACAAGGTACTTTCCCATTATTATTATTGTTTGATTCATATAATCTATAAATTCACTACATCTACTTCTCCCACAATTTGCAAAGGAAAGACACACTAACACACCTGCTTGATCTCATTGATATTAATAATATCAAGACTATACATAAATTCATCATGACTATTGTTCAGAAACGCAGGTAAGACTGGTCGTTTGGTAGAAAAGATACACAATAGTTATGTGGTGTAATTATTAGTATATTATCTCCTCTACAAACTACAACACAACTACAAGTCTATAAATCCATACTACACATACATGAATGCGAATGGAAATACATACTAAAGTTGAAACTTGGAAAGTGTGTTTTTTTTATATTTTTGTACATTAAAGTAGTCTATTCACTATATTTACTAATTTTCTTTCAGTTGTTCATTAAGACTCATATGTGAAATGGAATTTGACTTATACCCAATGGACGTACAACTATGTAAATGGAGCATTCATGCAAGTATGTACTTTGTATTAGAAAAAAGTTAGTTCATTCTAAATTACTAGTAGCAGTGGATACTACTACTACTACTACAACTACTACTACTACTACTACTAATAATAATAATAATAAACATAACACTGCCCATGCATGACAGAAGTTGATTTGAACTAGCAATTTTGTTCTCTGATAGCCTACGTATTAACAGTTAATTATCAGTTATAATGGAGTGTGACACATACGTACATACACATTCACACATTTATATGCATTCTTTTATATATATATTGTAACGCCCCTTCCACCTGGTATCTACAGAAAGCCTCCAGCTTGAGAACTTTCTTATTCAAAGTATAATAATAATAATAATAATAATAATAATAATAATAATGACAATAATAATAATAATTGTCAATCCGGATGCAATCCGGTGACACCTAGTCGATGGGACTTGGGCCAGAAGATTCAGTTCCCCATCGTTCAATTCATCAGTGTAGCATTTAAATATTTTTCCAATTCTAATTCCAAATCAACTCTCAATCAATAATATAATATTTTCATTCATTAAATTTTTTGGTAAATATGGAATGAGAATGCTGGAGGAAAATAATTTGCAATCTAGACTTCTTACGATAAAATACTTTGAAAATTCAATCTATAACCAATATAAACTTCAAATTGGAAAACAAAACCAATTTAATCTGGAAATATTGGAAATTTAGTGATTTTATCAAAAAGGCGATAATTGTCCCCCTGACTACTTAGCACTCCGCGAAACATCAAAAATAAAGAAAAGTTTGGAATTTAACGCAAGATTGAAAAGACATTGAAATTGCATTAGCAATTCGACCTGCAATGGATAACGAGGTTGACAACCGGACAAACATAAATTTGACAAGTCACAATGACTACTTGAAAATAAGTTGGAAATTTCACTCACCTTTAATTGTTTCAAATACGTAATTTACCTTCAATTGTGTTAACCTCTCTCTCCATTGGTAATATGGATTCAGTCTGAGCTATTCTGGCAATTGAATAAAATCAAATTGGTAGAAAAACTTAAGTATTCTTATATAACGTAATTTCCCACAAAAATCTTTCCGTGCCTTAGTTTCCTCACAAAAATATATAAGGAAGAAAGACTTATAACTGGTTTTCAAGCAAACCTAACCACCTAATGCCCAACAGGAATTACTTTTCACGTGATCGAATCGGGCTTTCACTTGAGACAAAAGACCCTTCACTTCACTGCCCTTTAATTGCACTATTTTTCTGCACAGAATTGAAAGAAAGTGAGAAAATGAAGTTATCACGTAAACCACTATCTGTGCCAGCAATTCACAACTAGTTAACACTTTTTCAAAGAAAGATTTTACACTCTGTTTCACTATCATAACTTAGTAGCCACAAAAAGAGGAAAGAAAAAGAGCCCGTTTGACTTGCCACTAAGTTAGCTTGTGAGAATTGCAAAATCAAGGAATAAAACATTCTCTTTTTTTACTGATCACTTTTTAATATATTACTGACATTTCACCAATATGACTTTATCGATACACGTTGTTAACACACACACCACATTATCAAAAAGTACAACGGTGAACCATTCTCCGAAATAGAGAAACCCTGTCGAATCGAAAGGCGAATCCTCCCGGCTAAGCAATCTCCCGGCTAAGCAATACGAACAACAAGTAAAGAGGCAGCGAAACTTCTTTACTTTGTTGAGTCGGTGAACGTTAACCACGCCCCCTTTCGCGACTGCTATCATTTCCTCCAAACGTCTTTCCAACTGCTATTACTTAAATATTCCACATACTTTTAAGATTTTTTCTTCCTACTTTTTTACTTTTTCTTTTTTCAAAAGAAGAACATATCTAACCAAACCAATGATTTTGCCATATTGAATAGTGACTCTTACAACTTATTAGGATGTAATCAATCTGCTTTACAGTGATTTTCTTCCTTTTTTGTTTTATTACTCTTGTGACGCGTCCATATTCGTCGGCCTCATTCCTCACGAAGACGACACGTTACAATATATATATATATATATATTTATATATTGTCATATTGGCATCGAACATCACGTGCTGCTTCATATTGTCAAAGAAAGCCACGCGCTTCATCACCAGTACTAGACCAGCATACAGACGACCGATTTCATCATCACTGAAGAAAAAAGAGGACGAATTCGACACTCCTTCACAAACTCCGCCTCCAAACGTTGTCTTAATAAGGGGACGATCTAAGACAGAAGAAACTGATGCCTTACCTAATATCTCTGGATTTAAGATGGAAGAGTTGATATTTTTTTTGTCTTAGCTTGAATGTGCTCGGGAGTCTCTTAAATCCCATTTTCTATGCAGCAAGAGCAAGAGGTTTTCCTTTCTCATCCGTTGTTAACTCTACATCTGTGTTGTGGATTCTTATCCCAACGGGCAAGAGGTATTCTTAATTTTCCTTCTTGTTGGAATGGGATGGAAGAATTCTAAGATCCAGATGTTAGGAGCTGGGATATTCTCAATCGTGAACTTCAATCTCCGTGCTGCAACCGGTGTTTTCCTTGTATTTAACATTAAAAACTCTGAAAGTCTACCAAAGCTCACTTGTTTGTGATGTTTGTATCAGAAACAGTTTATATAGCTGATAATAAAGAATTAGGGAAATACACAAGCACCATTTTTTAGAAAATATTACCTATATATATATATATATATACAGGATGTTTCAAAACAACGCCGACAACGGTTGGGAAGCGATTCCGAACATTAAGATAAGACGAAAAGTATAGACCAACCTGGGTGCTTCCTTTCCGAGTTATAGGCTGCCGAAAACGTGAAAGAATGAACCTTAAATGTCCATAGCTCCAAAACTATGGGTCCTACCATAGTCGGATCAAGACTTTATTAAGGAACTAATATCCAAAAATACACGCTTCAGAGTCCTGCAGTACTTAAGCAACAATTTTTATAGAGGTCGTTGGTGAGTACTTAAGATTATATGCCCGTAACCAAACTATCTGTACAAAAGTTGTTGCGTGAATACCTTAGACTTCTCAAACATATATTTTTTTGGATAGAGACGTGTTAGTTCCTAAGTAAAGTCTTGATCCGACTACGGTAGGTCCCATAGTTTTTTTTTAGATATGGGCCTTTAAAGTTAATTTTTTTCTAGTTTTCGACAGGCAATAACTCCCAAAGGAAGCATTTGTGCACCCAGGTTGGTCTATACTTTTTGTCTTATTTTGGTGTCAGGAATCACCACCCAAACGTTGTCAATGTTGTTTTGAAAGACCCTGTATAGAAGTAGTGTGTCCGGGAAGTAGTAGGACTCAATATTTCCTGCCATAACACGGTGAAGGAGGGGGATATTACTGCGCTGGTTACGTGGTAGAGATCTTAGTTACCTGCGCAGCAGTCACCAGTTGAATCCAAGGCTTCATGAAGTGCAGATCAAATTTAAGGTGAACCCGTTTTAAGGTGTCTTATCAACTCTACATTTAGTCGTTTGTTAGAGCAGGTATACGAGCTGAAGTCTTGTGTCAAACTGGGTAACACTGCAGGCGGAACGCATAAAATTATCAACACTGCTTATGGTAGTGATACCATGGGTCGATCAAATGTTTTGGGGTGACACATATTGTTTCAGGAGAGAAGAGACAAGTTGGAGGTGAGCAGGAAGCCCTTCAAAAGAAACAGGTGATGAAAACTTATTGAATGTGCGAAATCTTTTGAACTATCACCAGAGATGGAGTATGCAAATGATATCAGAACAACCAAATTTACCAAAAGCTACTGTCCACGAAATTGTCACCGAGCATTTCGGAATGAGAAAAGTTTGAGCAAAATGTTTAGGTCACGTAATGAGAAAACAAGAACAAAGAAAAACATTCCTAACTCAAAATGGAGTTACACCAATGGGCCTTAACCAACTCAATTGTTGCCGAACGTGTTAAACTATGAACAAAATCAAAGATGTCTTCTGATTTGTCAAGAACTTCGTGATTTTGTTCGTAACAATTAAAATTTTTGCGACAATGTTATTATCGGAGGCGAATCTTGGCTTTTGGGTACGACCCCGGACAAAGTCCCAAGGCACACTCCCGCTTCACCTCAGCGAAAAAAGTCCGCATTACAAGTCGAAACTAAAATTGATAATTATGAACTTTCTTGACTGCAAAGCAGTAGTTCAGAGAGAGATTTTACCGCCTGGTCAGGCTATCAATGCTGCATTCTAACTGGAAATACCTGAAAGACTCCGAAAACGAGTCGTCCGTCAAACAATAACTGCATCATATAAGATTCATCAGGACAATCCACCGAGCCACACCTCCTTTTCTGACATGGATTTGCTGACAAAACATTGCATCACATAGCTTCCCCAGCCTCCTTACAGCCTATATGTAGCTCTTGCTGACATACTCCACTTCTGCCGACTGAAAAGGGTTATGAGATGACGGAACCACGGCTTGGTCGAGGCCATTCAAGAGGCCGCAACGATGAAGCTGAATAACATTCCAGTTTCTGCGTTCCAGGAAGCCTTCAGTGATTGGCAGAGTCCCTGCAAACGCTATGTTGATGCAGATGGAGCATATTATGAAAACTATTTAGTTGATGTGTTAATATTGTTATTAGATTCTCTTAAAAAAGATTAGTCCTTCTACTTTCCGTAAAAACCCTATCTATATATATATTTTCGTATATTTCAAGAATTCGTGTAGGTGAGAATATATTATCTGATACAAAAGCGATTTTAAAACACGCCCAGGATCATTTTTAGTCATTTGCAAGTTACTGAAGTCAATATATTAAATTGTTTAATAGAACTTTATGTGAATTGACGAAACGGCTGCAGTTTTTCAAACGAACAGCAGGAAGGCATCATCATGGGATGGTTTAACTACAGAATTTTACATGTGTTTGGTCTGAGTTAAAACCATTATTTATAGAAGTAATTCGTAGTTGGTTAACCCAATATCGTCTTCCTCCATCCATGGATATGGGAGTACTATTTATTCTACTAAAAAGTGGAAATCCTTTAGAACTTAATAACTGGAGACCAATAACATTGCTAAACGGACCATATAAAATTTTGTCTCGTGTAATAGTTAACCGGTTAAGTTGAGTAATTTATTCTATAATTCATGAAGGTCAAAGATATAGAGTATCTATCCGTTCAGTTTATAATAATATCCATCCAACACCCGATGTTATTAGCTATTGCAGTATGAAAGACCTCCCACTTGTATTACTTGACCTAGATCAATCATCTGCCTGCAACAGAATAAATCATTCATATCTTTTTGAAGTTTTAAATGCTTTTGGCTTTGGCCACGGTTTTATTTCATGTATCCGATTATTGTAAGAGAAGGCCTCAACAGCGGTGCGTCATGGATCTGTATTGTTAAAGCTTTTTCTTAATCTTTGTGGTGTACGCCAGGGTGATTCAGTCAGGTAATCTTTTCGCTCTATTTATTGAGCCTTTCTTCCATATGTGTCAAAGTCATTTAATCCATCCTCTTCAAATATCGCCTGATAATGTTCAAGAAAATAAAATATTTTTTTCAACCTTGTCGATGACGTAGCGTTATTTATATAACGGAATGAAGATTTCAATGAAATATATAATTTATTTTCTGACTTTAGTGTGGTGTGTGGAGCAAGAGTTAATCTTCAAAAATCGTGTGGACTTTGGGTTGGCAGTTGGAAAAATCGTAAAGACGCAGCACTAAAAGCCACATTGACTTCAAGGTCGTGTAAAGTTTTAGGCGTACATTTTGAAAATACAGAAGTCGATGAAGAAGTGAATTTGGATAATCTGGATAGCAAAATAAATAAGTCTTCTAAGATGGCAGCACTTTTCTTATTGTACTTCATATTGTAGTCTCTGCCTATTACTGAATACGTTTGTGGGCTTAAAGTTTAAATACTTGCTTACTGCTTTACAACATCCATTGGATCTTTTACATCGAATAGGTTAATTATTATTGAATTTTCAGTGGAAGAGACATCATTGGCTACACCCGAATTATGTAATTTCACCAGTAACGCAATGTAATATAGGAACAGTCAATATTTATGTTAAATTAATAACGCTGCGATAACATTTCATAGTAAAAAATTTACAATCAAACTTTCATTTAGTTCTTTATTACGTAATGTTGTTAATTTATCGTCCTGCTATTCATATGTGTTAAACCTGTCCGTTAGTTTTTTATGGATTTTAGTACAAATAGCACTACTAGTCTATATTCTTCCTAACGATCTGATATTAATTCATGGAAGCACATAAACATTTATCCAAATTTGGAAAACCTTACATTGGATTTATTTCGTTCTTTGCCTGTTTACAACTGACCAATATTTCGGTCAAGGACAGGTTTGATTTGGTTGAGTCCTGAATAGAAGTGATTATCTGAATACGCAAATCGAGGTTTAATATCTGAAACTGGTAGTTGGTAATTTTAAAATCAAAACATCCAGAAGGGAAAGAATTCAATGGTTGGGTTGCAATGGAGGTTTTACCATCAATAAGAAAAACGAAAAAGTACTCAGAAGCGATGCTATATATATAATGAATTCTTTTCATACATAAGTGCCTGATAATGAAGGATTACCTAAATTTTGCGCTCATTTTACTACAAACACAGAACGATCACCTGAATTCAGGCCATCGGTGTTATCAAAATATCGTATCAAGTCCTCTTATTATTTGTTCTCTTGCTCTTCTTTAAATTCTTATCCTCCATTCTTACACAATTTAGTCGCAGTTACCAGTTGACTTATCTACAATCAGCTTAAAGTCAATAAATAGAGCAAACCAATACAATTAATTTTGATCTGCTTATAACATATATCATTAAGCGATATTCTTTTATGGAAAACACTCCATAATATTAAACAACACATACATTTATAAACCTAAACCAAATTTTACTTTTATGCTCATTCCTAAAGCAGTTCCTAAAGCTGGTAGTCCTCAGTTTTCAGTGGTATATCTTTAACAAAAAGTCTTTCCCATGCTTTATTTTCTAATTCTTCATCAGCAACATGTCTTTATCAGCAACAGATTGTATCTCTATGATCTCTGTAAAGTATGTCACTATTACAGGCTGAATCTAATGGGTTTATTCCTTTATTCCCCCTTTCTAATCTTTCTTTTAGCTTCGTATAAGGTCTGCAAAATTTGTAACCAGATAAATGTAACTCAGCCATTTCTTTCAAATTAAAAATCCGATTCATAAATCCTTTACCATATTTTTCTTCATTCCAAAATTTCGATGGTAAGGTGTTGAAATGCTTTATCAAATAACTTATACCTTTTGAATTGTTTGGAATAAATGGTTTAGAATTTTTGAAATAATTCTAACCATTATACCCACTATCTCATTGTAAACTTCATTACTACCAGCTGCTCCCTTTCCGTTTAAAATAACCAATCCTTCTATTATTTTTTTAAAATCACTTACCCATACGTAGTCTTTACGTGAATTATTATATATTTTCATTTCCTCTCCAGATTTTAGTGTTTTCTTTCTTGGCGATGTTGACGGAAAGTGTGGTTTAATATACACATCCCAAATAAGTTTGATGAAATCATTATATGTTCCAATTTTACTATATTTTGGCCTTCCTGTTTTCAGTTCATTCTTCTGAAATATAGCATTTCAATCAAGTAATATTTGTCTATAATCAGCTGAATCATTATCATCAGTGTTACGTTATTTCTTGTTAGCAATTCTCATAAATCTTCTGTATCAGCATAGTGTCGATTATTAATGATTAAATCTTCTCCTCTTACTTTATCATTCATATCTCCTAGCACATGTATTATTTTTCCATCTACATTCCCTGCTCATTTTCCAAAAACTTTACCATTCTTGTTGCATAACATCTTGAAGCAGTAGAACCTAAATATGTTGTTGTTAAAGGATCATTCCTGATACTTTATCTTCAATTTCTTTTCCCATTTTGTTATCTCTTTCGTTACAGGAATATTATCCTCTCCTGTAGAACCGTCATATCTTGGTGGTGTTTCAAACAAATCTGTTCTTGCGTTCTTATTTGTGACTGGAACTATTTCTGTGATGAAATTTTTAATATGTCTGCAAGTTTTGATATATTCTCTCCTAAACCTTCAATTGCATCGGTAACAGGTTGATCTTCTTGTTTATATTTCTCATACATATTACGGTTAGCTTGATTGATTTGTTTAAATCTTTTAACTACTTCTTACCTTAATTTTTTAAAATCCTTAGCTTTAGCAACATCCATTTTATTATACAAAGAAATAGAAATGTAAAAAATGCAACGTTCATCAACGTTTACGTTCATCTACGTTCATTCACGTTTATCTTCATCTGCGTCCATACATTTAAAAATTCCTTAACTTTATTTCTTTACTTTACATTGTTAGGTTTTCTAGTCATATCGAGTGTCAAAAAACCATGATATTCTATCCAACATCGATTATATAACGGTTCTAATTTTGCAAACGTAATATCACATCCACTAAATTCATAACATGTTTTAAATTTACATTGTTCTGCCTGAGTGCACAGATAAAGTTTAGATAATTTCTTACTAGATGTTTTGGTACTTTACAGTATGTCTGTTGAAGATAGAAACAGTTGAAACCTTTATGCGTACCACGAGTAACTTATTCTCCAACATCATTTAATGTGAACTCATCAAACACAGCAGAACCATTCTCACATCATCTAACGGTACAACTCTGGTACATGGGGACCATGGTTTAAGTCCTGCTCTCGCCAAGTGAACTTTATGGTGGACAAACACCATGTTTCTGGGTTTCCTTGGTATTCCCCGTTCCCTCTCACTTCCTTCATTCCACCATTTCGTTCATTGCTCATCACCGTCTCCTTCAGCGTAGCCGGCATAGTCATGTGACGTAAAATGAATTTCATTTCTTTTTTTCATCTAATGTTCCTTTCACTATAGCCACTTTATCATTAATATCTTATTCTATATCTCGAAAAAAGTTATTAGTTGTTGGTATTTACGTTGATTTAGACTGTTAGAATAGATATTACCGTTTGAACATTTCAACCAGTTTGGTGTAAGTAAAAAGTTACCAATCATTAGTGTAGTCTTTCCACAACCACTGGGCCTTACAATTAAACTCCTTATATCATCGGGAAATAACACTCCGTTTCTCTTTTTCTTTGTGGTTTATTCCGTTTGTCGTAATATAATATAATGGTTATCAATTTTTTTAAATTTAATATATAATAAAATTAGTATATACAATTTAAATGATTGCTCTTCTATGTTAAACATGAACCTGCATTACCCATTTGAGAACAAAGAAATCATTTAGAAATTGCACTTGCAGGATTTTACACTACATACCTAACTCAAAAATTGTAGAAAGTAAGAATAAATTAACAGTTGATTTTGGTTGTGGTGATCCATGACAAATTATAGTTCCACCCGGTCAATACAATCTAAAAGATAGGAATATATTATTTAGAGGAATATATTAGATCACAAATGCAACTAGATAAAACCTATTATGGAAATACTGTTAAAATCATCAAAGACAGAAAGAAAAATAGAGTTAAAATATTAAGCAAAAGATTTCCTGTACCCTTAGAAACTATAAATACTGTATTAGGTTTTAGCGAGCAAAAAATAAATAAACCAAGAATATGTTGCAGATAAACCTCCGATTTCACTCCTTTGACACTATAAATATTCACTGCAACTTAGCAGAAGGTATGATTTAAAAGGATAATGACTGAACACGTAATGAAACAGTTTTAATTGCAACATTTATACCAAACGCAGAATTTATATAACCAGTTATATATGAGTCTACGTACAGAAAAGACATTTTCCCCAAATACATCATGATAAATTTAATAGTATCAAAATTTTAATTGGAGGTGAAAATGGTGATTTGATTTATTTGGATGAAGCCCCGATAACTATTTTTCTGGCTGGTAAGTAAATAAAATGTATATAATAAACATGAATATACATGTATTTGGTGATAGTAAAAGTAAGAAAAGTGAGATTCCAAATATTAGTGAGGATTTAAGTAGTATATCAGATTTTGGGTCAAAAGAAGAGCTAAGTTTTTAGGACAAATTGTGTATCATGGTTTGATTTTGCGAGTAAAAGACTAGTTAATATGGCTAATGGTATTGACCAACAAGGTGCTGTAACACTAAACCAACTTAAAAACCTTTGTATTTACACACATGATAGAGAGGCTTTAAGGGGTGGATTAGTTAGATTAGGCTTTACCATAAGAGCTGGTTTACAATATGCATCTAGTGATATTGATGTTAGCTGTGACATTAAAACAGCCTAAATCTATAAAAGACGATATTAACAATCAACTAGAAAATGGCAGAAAAAGTGAAGATGTATTATAATCATTACAAGAAACATACAGAAAGATAGATGATACTGATACTGTGATGCTCGTTACAAAACAAGATTTCGAAATAATGAAAAGAGATAATTTGAGCCTAATTGTGAAGAAAAAACTATAATCTTATTATGTCGATTGAGAACTAAAAATGTTAAAGATCCCATTTTCAGAATTTTCAATTCTTCTAATGGTTATAAATTTCTCTATAATTGTATAATAGTGCTTATGGAGTTAAACCTTGGTAAATACTTTCTAGACATATCTAGTTGGCAATTTTCCTTTAAAACGAACGATATAATTATGTTTCAAGCCAATAAAAATTCTGCTATATAATTAGGACAGTTATTGTTTGTTGATATGAATATAGAAACAGAGGCTTCGTGAAATTTTCATTTGGTGTATAATAAAAATAGGTATCATTGGTAATATTAAAATGCAATCAGAGCTAGATTATACTATTATTCATAAAGGTATTGAAAGAGTAAAGGAAGGGGTTAATTTAGTTAAGAGGAAAGACTATAGAATTACCATGCCGATTAATAAGAGAAGACGTTAGAAAAACATTATCTTTAATACACAATCTACCTAATGGTTACAAATTTCTTCTAATGGCAAAACAATGGATACGGTTTTTAGCGTTACCACATACTATATAGACATATTTTTAAATTTCATTGTAATTATAAATATAAAAGACGAAATACATAAACCAGCAAGAAAAAGATTTGAAACATTAAATGTTGTTGTAATAGGTATTGATGATTTATGGCAGGCTGATCTTGTGGAAATGGATAGTGCTGTATTAAAAGGAATTTCAAAAATAAATAAAGGGCATAAATATATACTAACGACCATTGATGAGTTTTCGAAATATGCATTCGCTGTTCCTGTAAAAGATAAGAGCAGAGTGAATGTTGCAAAAGCCTTCGAATCAGTATTAAAAATTAGAAAAACCTAAGAATTTACAAACCGATATTGGTAAAGAATTTCGTAACAAAGATTTTAAGACTATTGAAACATTATAATATCAATCATTATTCAACTATTCAGCTCATATCGTAGATCATTTTAACAGGACTCTTAAGCAACGCATGCACAAAAGATTTACTACTCAAAGTAATTACAAACGGATCGAAGTATTAAAGGCACTGCTTGATGAGTATAATAATAAAGTGTGTAGAAAAAAGTATATGAAGCCTGTAAAAGCCAATAAAAAGAACGAGCAGACGATATTAGAGAAAGCATATATGCATGTTAAACCAAAATATAAGATTGCTGATAATGTTCGTATAAGTAAATCTAAAGGTTTGTTAGAGAAAGGATATACACCGAATTGGTCAACAGAAGTATTTGTTTTTAAAGATGCTATTCCATCTAATCCACTAAAAATCATCATTATGTAAGAAAAAAGAATCGTAAAAATCGATTGACGAACTAAGCAGTCTATGTTATAGACCCCCTTTCTGTACACAACCACACACTATTATTATTAACGTGTCCCTAGTTTTTGCTCTTGAGAATGTCATAGGCAACGAAAACGATTACTTTTGTCCGCACACTGTTTTTATTAATATCTCAAACAAAAGAAAAATAGTTTGAATAGCTATAAAGAAAACGAACAACCAAAATTTCATGATGAGGTAGATTCTTAAGTATACATAAAAATGAATTAGGTTTTTTATTTTTATAGTTACTTTGATGGGTTATTCCCATGAAAGCCGTATTCATAATAAAGCAATTTATATCTAACACAACTTAAACAAAAAGTCAAAGAGAAAGAAAAAACTGTAGGAATCTAAATAAGAATCAACTTGTATAGGGATTGAATAGAAAAGCGACTAAATATATATTTCTCAAAAGTAAACCACTACAAGAACTTGTAAAATTGAAAGAAGATACTCGCATTTAAAGAAGAAGTGATTGGAGAAATTAAACCGACACGCATACCTATTAAAGTAGAACTAGAAGAAACAGCATTGAAGAAATGACTACAGACTATCAAACTTGAAAGTATAGTTAGATATAAATACCCAATAATATTTCTAAATACAAGTGGAAGAGTTGTTATTAACAAAACCAAAGAAGTATTAAAATTTAGCCGTCTTAAAGTTAACCTTGTTTTCATTTCAGAGTATATCAAAGATAAAGATTAGGAAGTCCAAGAAATCAATTTAAATCCATGAATGAAAGAATATTACACTCAACAGAACTACAGGAATATATGCACAATGCACAACAGAAGTTCTGAAGAGAAATGGAAGAATTTCAAGGTAGAGGATCAGGATGGATATTACATCAAATTAAATATCTAACAGATAGGGTTAACCAAATATGTAGCATTAAAAGGTTCCTCCTATATTGACTTTCCAAACCCAACTAAAAATAAGAAAGCAGTAATTCATATTCAAAATAAAGATAATAAATGTTTCTTGTACTCTATTGCAAACTATTTAAACAAGCACAGATATATCCCGGAGGAACTTCACACTATACAAAAATTGTTTCTGGCTTAGAAAATATTTACTATGTCGGTAGAGAATTTTCTGTACAATTAAAAGGTATGGCAAAGTATGAAAGGTGAGGTAACATTTCTGTTAACATGTGTACTTATGATAAAAAATTAATATATACCGACTTCAAATCACAAAATACAATCAAGTAAAGCACGTTAATTTATTATTTGTAAAACATGAAAATTATAATCGTTTTTTGGATAAAAGTTTTATCTAGATTAATTAGAAGTCGACTAACGAAACATACTGAGAAATTATATTCCTGTGATAGATGTTTAACGAGACATTTTAGAGATGAGAAGCAATTCCAAAAATATGAATTATATTGTATGGAGTAGGAGGATGCTAGAATAGAACTTCCGAAACCATATGGCAATCAAAGATCATTAAGAGTGCCACTTGCAACATATGCTGGTTCTGAATGTTTGTTATGTAAAATGGGAATAGAGCATAATTGTCATAGAACTGTGAAGTACTAACAACACTTTCCAATGAGTTTCTGCTTTATATCAAATATTCAAATGGTGATTACAAAAGTTATGTTAATTATATTGGTTTAGATGCCGCCAAACTATTTGTTAGAATGTTACAAGAAGGAGCAATAGAAATAAAGAAAATATATAATGAAAAATTAAAATGAATAGCCTGACTGAAGTTGAATAAGATGTTTGCCAAATATCACTTTCCACATATGTGAGAGACACTTATATGAGTTAACTTCAGCAATTGGAAAAAAAACATTTTAAACAAAAGACAATTCGCTAAAGATGAAGATGATATAATTGAAAAATTAGAAGAATGGAAATATGCATTAAGAAAATGCTTGCAAAAGGTACATATAAATAAAGAAAAATTAAGAGATCACGATCATTTAACTGGAAAGTTAGCAGCTCAAAGTTATTGTAACTTAAACTATCGAAATCTTAATTTTATCACATTATTTATTTACTACTAAAGTTGCTATGATTAAAAAGCTTATTTACGATACGAATGAGGTAAAACTAATTGCAAATGACGAAGAAAAATATATAACTTACTAGAAATATGTAAGGGTTGATGAAAACTTGGTATTCGTTTGCGATTTTTTAGATTCATTTAGGTTTATGTTAAAGAGTTTAGTAGAATTAGTGAATACCCTTACAAAAGAATAATATAGAGAAACATAAAAATACTTTCACAATGATCTATTAGATTTAGTAATTCAAAAAGCTGTGCATCCGTATGATTATATTGACGCAATTAAAAGATTACAAGAAACAAAACTAATACCAAAAGAAATGTCTAATAAGCTTACCAAAACTCATATAAGGGAGCAAGGGTATGAACATGCGAAAAAGATTTTTAAGTTAATAACGATTAAATAACTTGCAGAATATATCGAACTTTACAACAAAATATAATTAATTTTAGCAAATTTGTATGAAAACTTTACATGTGCATGTATAAAAGCTTATGATTTTGATCCTGCCTTGTATATCGCGCTACTTTATTATCGTAGGATTCAATGAGAAATGTTGGTGGATTATCATAAGAAATTAATGATAGAGAAGGTTATAAGAGGTGGAATCTCGCAATGTAGTAAAAGATATGTAAAGGCAAACAAAAAATATATTAAACACTATAGCGAAAAAATGTTCAAAGTATCTAGCATATTTAGACGCAAAACTTTATACGGTTGGGCGATGAATCAAAATGCCCTGGAAAGGCTTAAAACGGGTTAAACCTTACATAGACATAATGGATATTCCAGATGATTCTGAGATAGGTTAGCTATATCTTAGAAGTTCATTTAGAATATCAGAAGTATCTACATAAAAAGCACACAGACCTGTTTATCTTTAGATATAGTTGAAAAGATAATTGTTATTTGTCTCAGAACGAACATATATACACAGCTTAGATCCTATATACACCACGTACATATATACATCACCTACATGTCCTACTACATAAGTGTATAAAAGATCATATACTGCCTCGCGGTTCACGAGCTATTGTCTTTCAATTATTCGTCGTATTATGGAAACAAAAACCCATAAATCGAACTGCTTTGATTATGGTCCGAATGGCACATTTATAGAACTTTATCTCCTGGATAGGCATCTGAAATATCGTGTTATTCATCCCTACGGTTCCCGACTTCTAGACTGGGATTTTTCCATTATATATTCCAAAACAGGAATTCATATATCCAACTCATCATTTAGGTCTGAACGTTCAAGGTGGTAAATATTAAATATGTAATTATACTGTATGAAATATTTTGTTCTAGAGGTTTTGGGTTCTCTAGATATACACAATCGAAATCCTCAATCGTCGAGCGTAGGAAAAACCGGTAAAATGGCAATTAGGGGACATTTTATTCATGACATTATTTTATTAAATGCCAAAATACTAATTCCAATTAGCCTTGAAACATTCGTGTTTAACGTTAACATTAATAGAGTAAGGCACACATTTCAATAATGGGCTTGTAGTTAATGTTGTGTGAGTGCAGTTCAGGGATATAGAAGCAAAACCTGTTAGATCCATTATTCAATCTTGTCAGGAACCGAAAAGAAAGTGACTCCCTTATGTTTCAGAAGTGTTGAACAATTGTTTCTCTTTAGTGGTAGGTTTCACTCATTTGCATTAAGTAGAGACCACTAAAAAATGTATTCAAAAATTCTGAAACATACAGGAGTCACTTTTTTCGTCTCCTGAGAAAATTGAAAGTTTGTTGTAGCAGGTTTCGCTCTACTCCCCTAAAATACAGAGAAGTTTGAATTATGAAATGAAATGAAAACTTCGTTTTACGTCACACGGATATGCCAGCTAGGTTAAAGCAGGCGGTGTTGATGAGAAATGAAGACAGTGAGGGAAAACAGGAGAACTCGGTTTCACTTCGAGAGAGCTGGGATCGTACCAGGGACAATATGATTTATGGCAGAAACAATACATACCTATATATATATATATATATATATATATATATATATATATATATATATATATATATATATATAGTTAAAATAATTTGTGTTATTAGTAGAACATTTGTCACTTTTATTTTATAAACTTTTAAAACTAATCATATTTTCAACACCACGTAAAATAACTTCTTCGCAAATATTCCAGGTACACTCATGTCCAATATTATTGTCGCATGTCTATAAATATGTTTTTATAGGAATATAATTCGATAGCGAACTCACCCGATATTTCTTACAAAGTTAGTATGTGTATAATTGGCAAAGATATATATGTGGTAAAGTTCATGTCAAAAGAGCAGTAAATAAGAGCAATAAAGCTAAAATAGTACTTTCTCGTCCATTTAGCAGCATTTTGCTTTCTCATCCTAATTTTCATATTTATAATTCTTTTGCTATGAATTTTACCACAAATATACATTTATCGATTATACACATAATATCAGTATTAAGACTACTCTGCAAAATACCCCAAATTATAGTCTTACAAAAAGGCAGTTATAAACATGCGACAATCATGTTGAGTATGAGTGTACATGAGTGAAGAACGAGATTTTTAAAACTACATTAAATATTGCGTAGTGGTTGAAGGTGAGTGAAACTCTGGCAACATGTTGGCAGAGGCTTCCACACATGCACAGGAAGAAAGACGATGCACACTTGACGTCACCGTGACTGTAGCTCCGAGAAAGTCTGCTTGCAAAAGCAGGGCACTTGAATGAAAAAAGAAGAGGAAATATGTGTCAAAACGATAGTTGTTAATGAGAATTATCGCGCTATTACTCTCAACAACATGACCTACAGACACCATTCGGATAACTTCACACGAGTATTGAGGTATTATATTAATATCAACTGGGTAAAAAGTGCCATGAATTTAAACATATGTCGCTCCTTAGAAATTGCTAGGCATATAGTCTATGAACTCAGATCACCAAAAATGATATTTATACAGCAAGTAACATATAATAGTGGTCCGAAAACATATTCACATAATGATTAAAGGGAATGTGGTAAAGAGAGAACTTTTCATAAGGGAAACCATAGGTCAGAAAGTAGTGTACCGTTAGATTACGATTGGATCATTTAGTGTGTCAGATTTGAGAAAGAGGAAGCTAGGTTAACGACAGTTTTCTTAACTTTATCAAAAGAAATGTAAGATTTTGAGAAATTATAACGGGGAAAAATCATCTGGAAACTGCAAGAAGACCCTGGCATATGACGAGTGTGTTACAAAAGTTTGGTATTTCCTACATCATTGTTTTCCGTTCATGTAGAGCTTTCCGAATTACTTGCAATGTTGTGTGAAAGAAGTGTGATGGTCAAGCACGGTGAGTGCTCATAACAGCAGATGTCTGCTATACCCTATAACTAACTGGTTTATACTAACTTTGCTGTCTTAAATAACACTAAAAATACAAATCGCTGAGCAAAGGAATGTTTATTAAAAATAATAAATGTGTGATAATTTCACCAACTGCAGATATTGGCTTCATCAGATACTGTATGTGAATAGAGTGTCTGATAAAACCAATATGTTCAGTTAGTTGGCTAAACTGTTAAACATTTATTATTTTTGAACAAACTTTACTTTGCACAGGAATTTGTATCGTTAGGGTATGTTATATTCTGCTACAAGGAAGAAGGGGTAGCGTTAAGCAAGATATGCAATTGTAAACGCATCGAAGAGGACTAGAAGGTGCCTACTGCCTTGTTTCACAATTGTAATACAATTGCATAGGGATGGTCTTTTTGCACGACAACCAATACGTTGTGTTACGTTGACTTCCGTAAATTACGTTGGTGACAAGAATATCAAACGTACCGAAGTGGTTCGCTGTCTCTTTTAAATAACAGCAGATTCTCACTGTTCAACAACGAAAATGTAAATTAAACAAAATCAGCTAATTCTTATTGATTTTGTCGTGCTGATCACGAATTTGAAAGTTATTTTCGAAAATTAGCTCTACTTTTCGTTTTACAGGCATGTCTAATAATAACGCTTTAAAAATAAATATATTCGCTTCGTTTGGGGTAAAATGTTACACTGATCCGGCAACACTGGAGAAACTATATGAACACTTGGTTTCATTGTGTTCCTTATCTCAGTAGTGTTGGCTATTGTTAGAAAAGACAGGTTTAGTGCAGTTATCAGCGTTTTGGTGGTGACGTTTGTGTAGTGCCGGACATAAAAATACAACTACAAGTACCCAAAAATACTGGTATTTCGAATGTATATTTTTAAATAGTTGTCGGAACTATTTCAAGTGATATTTTGAGGATTTCAATAAACAAAAATGCCACGAAATTGTGTAAACACTGGGGATAACTTCTGCTACGTGTGTGGGGAAGTGACATTTTCCTGACAAAAGCAGACTATAACACCACTAATAAGAAAAGCCTATCATTATTAGTTTGGTTGTAAAATTGGAGACCAAGATAAATCTTGGGCACCCCACATTATGTGTAACACTTGTGCCAGCAATCGAAGAAATTGGATTAATGGGAAGGGGCGCTCAATGCCTTTTGCAGTGCCCATGATTTGGAGGGAGCCAAGCGACTACATCAGAGACTGTTATTTTTGTATGGTTCCTTCCGTCAAGAAGGGAATTTCCACGAAGAAGAAGCGGGCCTTGATCTATCCTAACATTCCTTCTGCAATGCGCCTAGTTCCACATGGAGAAGGACTAACTGTTCCTGACCCACCTAAAGAATACGATCTTTTTTCTGATGATGATCAAGAAGTTGAAGCTCCTGAATCAAGTACTTCGAAGAACCCTACGTTTGTTGTAGGAGAACCTCCATCTGAACCACATAGACTTACTCAAGAGGAACTATGTGATCTAATCAGAGACTTGGACCTCTCGAAAAGCAAAGCCGAAATTTTAGCGTCACGCTTAAAGCAATGGAATTTATTGCAGGAAAAAGTAAATATTTCAGTGTATCGGAATAGAGAGAATATGTTCACTTCATTTTTTTACTATGGAAGACACACTTGTGACATGTACAGATGTAAATGGTCTCATGAGGGCACTTAAAATTAATTACGAACCTACGGAGTGGAGGCTCTTTATAGATTCGTCCAAGGTGAGTTTAAAGGCAGTGCTTTTACATTATGGAAATGAACTTCCTTCAATTCCTGTAGGTTACGAAGTTCATATGAAGGAATCTTATGAAAACTTGAAACGTTTACTTCAAGCCATTAAATATTACGATTTTCAGTGGCTCATTTGTGGTGACCTTAAAGTAATAGCACTGTTGCTAGGTATGCAGTTAGGGTATACAAAGTATTATTGCTTTATATGTGAATGGGACAGTAAAGATCGTGGATCTCATTACCGCAGGAGTGATTGGGGTACCAGACTCTTCAGCCGGGAGTGAAAAACGTGCACCATGAACCACTGGTAGATCGTAACCGAATTTTGCTTACCCCTCTACATATTAAGATAGGTCTTATGAAAAGTTTTGTTAAGAGCATGAACCAAGAGGATGAGGCCATAAGTACCTAACAAAACAATTCCCTCGGTTAAGTGATGCGAAAGTTAAAGAGGGTGTTTTCATAGGACCACGGATTAGGCAACTTTTCAAAGATCACAAGTTCGACGAAATTCTCCAAGGTGAGGAGAAAACTGCGTGGGAAAGCTTGAAGAGTGTTTGTTCACAGTCCTTGGGAAGACACCGAGCCAAAAATTACAAACAACTGGTAGCAAAGTTGTTATTGCTCTACGAAAATCTTGGTTGCAATATGTATCTGAAACTCCACTTTCTTCATTCACATCTAGACTTCTTTCTTGAAGATTGTGGAGCAGTAAGTGACGAACATGGTGAGCGTTTCCATCAAGATATTGCAGCCATGGAGAAGAGATATGAGGGAAAAGTAGAGTTCTAACATATTAGCCGACTACTGTTGGACTATTGCAAGGGATTCTCCAGATGTAACCTACAAAAGGCAAGCCAAGCGAAGACGCTCAAAATAAAATAAAGATAATCCTGTACAAGGGATCACTTAAAACTTTTGTCTACATTGCAGTGTAGTTCTTGCACAAGAAGCTATTTGTACATATTTTTCATGTTTTGATGTTAATACTGATTTTTATTACGGAATTGTTAATGTTTAACTTGACCACGGTTACTTTATTTTCTATATAGCTGTGAAACTGGTATTTGCGCAATTTTGAAAAAGGAAGTACAAGGGTATAGAAAGCTATAGGTTAGGGTACTTCTTAACTCCCCAGCTTATCGCATCACAGTGAAATGGATAAAAAAGTGAAATGTAGCTTTTACAAGGATTTTGCATAAATATTCTATAAATATTAATACTTTTGTATATATACAGCTACTGTTGTACAAGGGCGTATTTTTCACAACCTGAGCTAAGAAAATTCTTCTATTATCATTTCCTTTCATATTATGCTTAAATGAATGTAAAAATCGCAATTTCAAAGAATTTACATACATTTGATCAAAATTTGTTGAACAGTGTATCATCCAGACAAAAAAAAAAAAAAAAACGAGTTTTCAGATTTAAAACAAATCAGCAAGTAACACAGTGGTATAGTAGAATTTTTAGCGCATTTAAGGGAGACTTGACATCGACATTTCATCGGCGTAATAATATCAACAAAATGAAGGAGATATGAACGTAATCAGTATTAGAAAACGCCAAAGTGGGTATTTTCCTTTTCCCTCTGCTTTCCTTATAAGGTCCTATTTTTCTCAAATATATTATTGCAACTTGCACCGAAAGACCAAAACGTGCGATGTTCAATTTGTTATTAGGATTAGTAATTTTTGTTTAAAAGGACACAAACTCTATGAGGTTCACAAATTAAAGTTAACCATTAAACAACAGGCACAGAATTAAACAACAATATTCAAAATTGAAGAAAAGTAACTTCGAGCTCTACGTTTGTCATCCCTTTGAAATCATTATTAATCTGGCCTTCCCCTTACATAAAATATATTGCCATTTACAGTCTTACCATGATAAATGACGCGTGTCAAGTTAGACCAACCACCAACACCAAAACGACCAGAACATATCTCAGAATTATGTGCTAATTAGTTGCTCTAATCAGAATTTTTAGGCTCCTACTGTTTAGCGGGAAATCGGATTCAAAATGGGCGAGTCTAGCTTGATATCAAGCTAGAACCCCCATACGGTTAAAATGGTCCGATCGAAAAAATTCAAACGCCAGAATTATGGGCTATTTATGGGCTAATTAGTTGCTCTAATCCCAATTTTTTGGCTCCTACTGATTAGCGGGAAATCGGATTGAAAATGGGCGAGTCTAGCTTGATATCAAGCTAGAGCCTCCCATACGGTTACGGTTAAAATTGTCCGATCGAAAAAAATTCAAACGCCAGAATTATGGACTATTTTAGGGCTAATTAGTTGCTCTATTCCACAATTTTTGGGCTCCTAACGTTTAGCAGGAAATCGGAATCAAAATGGGCGAATCTTCCACGACATCAAGCTTGAAACCCCTCCCATATGGCTACAATGGTCCGATCGAAAAAATTCAAAAGCCAGACTGATGGGCTATTTATGGTCTAATTAGTTGTTCTAATCCCGATTTTTGGGCTCCTACTCTTTAGAGGGAAATCGGATTTAAAATGAGCGAGTATAGCTTACTATCAAGCTAGAACTCACATATGGTTACAATTGCCCGATCGAAAAAATTCAAACGCCAGAATTATGGGCTTTTTATGGGCTAATTAGTTGCACTAATCCAAATTTTTGGGCTCCTATACTTTAGCCAGAAATCGGATTCTAAATGGGCGAGTCTAGCTTGATATCAAGCTAGAACCCTCCATGCGGTAACGAAGCTCCGATCGAAAAAATTCAAACGCCAGAATTATGGGCTATTTATGAGCTAGTAAGTTGCTCCATTCCCAATTTTTGGGCTCCTAACATTTAGCAGGAAATCGGAATCTAAATGGGCGAATCTTGCTCGACATCAAGCTAGAAACCCCATACAATTATGGTTACAATGGTCCAATCGAAAAAATTCAAACGCCAGACTTATCGGCTATTCATGGGTTAATTAGTTGCTCTAATCCCAAATTTTGGACTCCTACTGTTTAGTGGGAAATCGGATTCAAAATGGGCGAGTCTAGCTTGATATCAAGCTAGAACCCCAGCATTAGGTTACAATGATCCGATCGAGAAAATTCAAACGCCAGAATTGTGGGTTATTTATGGGCTAATTAGTTGCTCTATTCCCAATTTCTGGGCTTCTATTGTTTAGCGGGAAATCGGATTCAAAATGGGCGAGTCTACCTTGGTATAAAGCTAGAAGCCCCAATATGGTTACAATGGTCCGATCGAAAAAATTCAAACGCTAAAATTATGGACTATTTATGGTTTAATTAGTTACTCTATTCCCAATTTTTGGGCTCCTACTGTTTAGCGGGAAATCGGATTCAAAATGGGCGAGTCTAGCTTGATATCAAGCTAGAACCCCAGCATTAGGTTACAATGATCCGATCGAGAAAATTCAAACGCCAGAATTGTGGGTTATTTATGGGCTAATTAGTTGCTCTATTCCCAATTTCTGGGCTTCTATTGTTTAGCGGGAAATCGGATTCAAAATGGGCGAGTCTACCTTGGTATAAAGCTAGAAGCCCCAATATGGTTACAATGGTCCGATCGAAAAAATTCAAACGCTAAAATTATGGACTATTTATGGTTTAATTAGTTACTCTATTCCCAATTTTTGGGCTCCTACTGTTTAGCGGGAAATCGGATTCAAAATGGGCGAGTCTAGCTTGATATCAAGCTAGAACCCCAGCATTAGGTTACAATGATCCGATCGAGAAAATTCAAACGCCAGAATTGTGGGTTATTTATGGGCTAATTAGTTGCTCTATTCCCAATTTCTGGGCTTCTATTGTTTAGCGGGAAATCGGATTCAAAATGGGCGAGTCTACCTTGGTATAAAGCTAGAAGCCCCAATATGGTTACAATGGTCCGATCGAAAAAATTCAAACGCTAAAATTATGGACTATTTATGGTTTAATTAGTTACTCTATTCCCAATTTTCGGGCTCCTACTGTTTAGCGGGAAATCGGATTCAAAATTGGCGAGTCTAGCTTGGTACAAAGCTAGAACCCCCCATACGGTTACAATGGTCCGACCGAAAAAATTCAAACGCTAAAATTATGGACTATTTATGGTTTAATTAGTTGCTCTATTCCCAATCTTTGGGCTCCTAACGTTTAGCGGAAAATCGAAATCAAAATGGGCAAGTCTAGCTTGACAACAAGCTACAACCCCCCATCCAGTTACAATTGTCCTATCGAAAAAATTTAAACGCCAGAATTATGGACTATTTATTGGCTAATTAGTTGATATAGGGGGTTCTAGCTTGATATCAAGCTAGACTCACCCATTTTGAATCCGATTTCTCGCTAAACAGTAGGAGCCCAAAAATTGGGATTAGAGCAACTAATTAGCCCATAAGTAGCCCATAATTCTGAGACATGTTCCGGTCGTTTTGGTGTTGGTGGTTGGTCTAACTTTACACGCGTTGATAAATGATACATTTAATACTGTAATAAGTTATGTTTATATCACATATTTAATATGTTCCGAGGATAAAAAAATGTATTTTTGTAATTAGATTGCAATATTTATTCCAGATGAACCATTCATATATGTAAATCTGACATGGCCAGATTGGCTGGGAAGTGGATTGAAATTGAAGAATGGTTCCTTTGATGGAAAGGAAATGGAATTGCCGACTTTCAAATGCAGATTTAAAACATTGAGAGAAGAAGTAGTACATAGTAAGTTAAGCGAAATTCTATTTACATTCAATATTATTATTACATGTCTATGCATATTCATGTAGAAGTGGATCTAATTTTTCAAACATTAATGATTTTAAGTCATGCGTTCAGTCGACCGAAGGTAACAATTACACTAGTTTGTTTACAGTCTTTGGAATATCCAAGAGATACGTATTTCTCCAAGTTAACGACACTCGCATAATATATTTATTTCCACGCACAAGCACTTAGTCGTGAAGGTGGAAAACTTATGTCACCTGCCTAGTAATGAGTTATTCTCCAAATATCTGAGGCACAAGAGTACCTTTGGACATTGTTTCTCTTTCTACAAAAACCCACAAACCCGCAAATCTTTCTTAAAAACCCTGTCATCTAAGTGATATTCGGAAGGCTAATTGAAATCTTCAAATCAAAACATGACATTGTAATTTCCTACTACTTTTCAAAGCATGACGTCTCAAAGCAAAGAGTGTAGCTAAAATTGTCAACAAGACTGTACAATCAGTTGCAGAAGTATTGTCTTATGAATGCGACAACTTTATCAGGTTATATCCAACAAATTTGTTAGTGTCGCATACGCCTCAACAGATGCAACCCAACTCACTTATATTATTTGTCGCAGACGGAAAGGTTGATATGTTTACATAAATCAGTCTTTAATGCTTTACAGTTGAAAGTGCACGAAATGCGTCAGCATTTGTAATGAAACATTTTAGTTTGGGGTTCATTGTCCAATTCGCACCATATATCAATGACATAATATCATGTGTGTATAATGTAATATTTCACTATATATTACATGTGAGAAGGAAGAGTAAATATTTATCATACTTCATTTAAAAATAAAGGAAATAAACTGAAAATGTCAAATCTGAATCAGTTCAAGGTATAATAAATATTTATCTCTAATCATTGGCGTTCTAAAATTCCTCATCATTTGAGCACATTTTTCTTCTCTCCAGAAGAAGACTCTAAGTTATCTCACTGAGTATGGATTGAAATAAAAATTGTAGCATGTTGAACGGTTCTAATCTTTCTGGCTCCCTGGGTAGAAATCTAATTCTGTGATCAGTTATTTATGCTAATGAATTAGGTATTATTGCACAAAAATGTATGCTACTTAAAACCGTTTAATTCAAGTATAGGCGAAGTACTAAAGCAAGTATGAAGAAAACAATTAGATAAATAGATTTCTTTATCAAATATTATTGTTTACGTAATTGTTATTGCAATAATATTATTGTTTTAATATTCTTATTAAATAACATTACAACCCCATTACTTCACATATTAAACTTGTTTTTCATCAGTGATTGTAACGTTAAGTAAAATATGACAAAACTACGTCTATACATTGTAAGAAATGTAACGTCCTATTATTTAGCAAAATCAATCGCATCTGACTCTAAAGAAAACTTAGTGCGAGACTCTACAGAAGATTTAAAGTATATATGATATGTTATGCTATGTTATCTTGGTATTTATTTGCATTTTTTCCAAATTGCAAAAGAAAACTTTCAAGCGCTGTACCGTCATTAATAAAACTTTGTGTTGGCATGAGATCTCTTTAGACGTTTTTGTCACAGGATATTCCATAGGGAAAGATAAATTATTGTAGATTTATAAACATGTCTTTTAATGTATTTTAGTACGATATTATTTTCTTTTGGATGTTGGTAACCATTGTTGTTTGTGTAATACCTATTTGCAGGAGTCTTCCAAGATCAACAAGTTATTTAGAAGAGGATTTTGTACTTGGTTACTGCAAAGGTTATTATGTAATGTAATGAAGTATTGTTAATACATTTCAAAGCAGTCAAATATCAGAAGAGAGTAATTTTCCTATTATTGTATTGTAGGTGATAAACAAGAATAGAATGCCATCGGCACGGCTACTTTACAGTATTTCTAAAAGTATTTCCTTATTCCCATTTAACTCGTTTAAGGGTAATTGGTTGCCTAAGACATTTGAAATTCTGAATTCTGTCAACCTTCCTCGGCATATTTGCTCCTAATTCTGTAGGTTCAATATTAAACTTGAAATTTTCAATGTGTGAAAATATGTATTTCAAATGACAACGAGTTACAGGGCAAGCAAGTATTGTCGATCGGGAAAAGTAAAGTGAAATTTCAGACTTTAATGTGTACAGGGTTGCTTAAAAGACGAATACATGAACACATATGTAATTATTTGTTCCCCGGTAGGCATGCAATTCTAAACAAGTATTACTGATATGTTGATTTTGTAAATTTAAGTAGTTTGTGTACGGAGATTTGTATTGATGTTTTGAAGTGTACTTCAATATAGCAAGACCAAAGCGTATTAGATTTCTAACTTTCCGAGCTATTAGTTTAATTTGCTGTAGGGAAAGCCGTGATAATTCAGTAACTGCTTGTATTACGTAATGAATCAGAAGAAGACACATTTAAATAAATACTATTTTATTATTAATATTACTTTTAATAATTCAAATATCACATCAAGTTAATCAATTCTCGAAACACCGATTCGAACAAATATTTGATTAACAATTGTATCAAGACAATTCAAAAATGATATCTAATGTTTTGGTTCTATTTTCAAGCTTTAATCCTGAAAATTACGTATGTTTTATTATTGTATTAACGGAATATTGTTCTATGTCATACTAAAACAAAAGTATTGGTCCACATGTTTGGAGTTAAGGTTCAAAATTGTATCTATTGCTAAAGAAGACAAAGAGTTTTTAATATCTCTACTGACTAAGCAAGCCTGACTTCACAAAGTACATATAAATGTCAGATTACTAAGGGAAAAGAAAGTTCTTTCCAGCTTTTGTACTTACAAGATTCAATAAGATGAAGGATGCGAGGAGTAGAATACAAAAATGTTCGATATTATCAGTAATAAAATATAAGCAAAATTACTCTTGGCACGACTAGAAATAAGGATAAATTCACAATGTTAATGAAAAATTATGCTATTCATAACTGTACTGTTGGTTACGTATTAGCATGTGCACGTTGTGGTCCAGATGTTTTCAGCTAATAGCTCAATATTTTAAAATGATATTGCACAAATTCGCACTGTTGTTCTTTTGAGCCATGAGTTCAAAAATACTGAATTAACTACAATATATCGCTTGGCCTTCCGAATTCTCAGATTTCAATGTTACTTATTATGTACGGCAAGTACTGGAAATTCATTTCCATACTCAGTAAACGGACTGTGGTCTGTCGTTCATAAAGTGTAGTACAATAATAGTTTAAAATTGTGTTACAGATGTTTTTCAATCAATTACACAACTAGTACAGTAAATTTCTAACAAACAAAAGTAAAGTAATTAGTATATGTATGGTTACTACGGATTAGTATTTGCATGGTTCTCCAAACCATACCTGGAACTACTTATTGTTGATTTATACCATTTTAGTGCTTCCGCTATGACGATACTAGGGTTCGGGTGCTATAAGGTCCGTGAATCGGAGATGGCCAGGGTTTTATGCAGTATACCAACCGTCACCGACGAGTGCATCATGTTGTGGAAAACAAACAGAAATTTCCTAATCCACGGTCTCCTATACGTTGTGTTCGTGTTTTTAGACGTCTCTTTTTACGTCGACAAGCAAATTGAAATAAGTAGTAGGACGTAAGATTAAACTCTTGATGCTTGAATAGAGGAATAAATGTACCCGTGCACCTTGCCACTGTAATTACGCCATTAGTATGACGAAATTTAAAAATATTAATAAATGCATGCAAAATACATCACTTATCCTGTTGAAGAAAATATCACTAGGATATATGTACAATTATACTATTAGCATGGTATCACTTGAAACAGAGATTAACACTTACTTAAACATTTTTAATACATATATTTTAACCCTTGTGTAATCACAAGCACATACGTTTAACACAAACAATTATACATTCTTAGTATACAAGGTGTGGGCCCAAAACTTTAGTTTACGGACGAATACGCACTTTAACGGTACTGAGAAAAACGTACGAACATCAACGATTCCGAAAGTTCATTCACAAAAATACGTGATCATTATTCGAAATAAGAAACATATTCGTTCCTATCACAATTAGGGGTATGTGACATCGTCAATTAGCAATTCCTCTGGAAAGGTCCCAAGTCTGACTGCCCGCGCTCTCTGAGCGTCAGGGCTATCTCATGCAATGAAGGCTTAAGAATACAGTAAAACATAAAAAAATAGTTCCCACAAAACATTTATTTTCTTGGTAGTTGCTTCACCAATAAGAATTGGTTAATTGGTTATTGTATTATTAAGAATACATTAACAACAGTTATTTACATGACAATATGAATAATTGATATTTTTTAAATAAAATATGCACATTATTGCATATAGTCCGCTTCTGCATTCTAGTCTTGCAACTCAGCTTAGGTTTGAAGGTGAAGAACCCAAGCTGAGCGGAATTTTTCTTCCATATTAGGGCATATGAAGAGCAAAATGGGCAAGCAACCACAAACACACACACACAGAAAGATTTGTGAGAGAGAAACTTCGCACCATCATCATTCCAAGAATTCTGGCTGGCTGCGCACAGGTTCTAGGAAATCCTTTTCCACATACGAGGGTTATTCAAGCGGTGTATGATAAGTACGTTACACCCTCAGTAATAAATATTTCTACACTGCTCTACACTACTGAGTCTATTCGTTTATATTTTCTAGCTATTTCTCTTACTTTTATCCCCGAACTTTATCCTTCATTTAAGAGCTTGAAATACTAATGAATTTATCTGAAATCAGAGTTGAAATTATAAGGAAGTGAAATGATATTGCGTGTGGTGTGTAAAAATGATAATATGGATGACAGTGAAACACCGTACATTAAAAATGAAATCTTTAAGATTTACGTCATACGGTTATGACTGTTAGGTTAAAAGAGACGGTGATGATGAGAACTGAATGAAATGGTAGAATGAAGAAAGTGGGAGAACCGCGAGAAAACCCACGAGCACGGTGTTTGTCCACCACAAAGTCCACACGGCGGGAATCAAACCAGGAACCCCAAGCACCTGAATTGAACGCTCTATCACTGAGCCTCCGCGCCCCCTAAACACCGTACAAGTCGTGTAAAGAATTCTCAAGAGAATGCCACAAAACAGGGATGGGTATTATAGAACGGAATGTGAGAAGACAGAATATTTTTTTAAAAGTAAGAAAGTAGAAACATAAGTATCGGGAAGATAAGTCTGTGGAAAGTTTAAATAGAAAAATAGCAATAATATTGCTTAGTGATGATAATATTATAGGCAAAAGATGCATTAAAAAATATTTCAGAAATGTGTTTAAAAGTTTATATATTCCTTATCGTTTACAAGAAGATGATCAGTTTAATTAAATGAAGACTAAGAAAAATCAGCTCAACTGAACTTTAAGGTTAAAGGAGATACAGTGGTGTGAATAATAGAAAGCAACTGGAAAATTATGTACATAGAGTTAAATAAAATATTGAATCAGATCAATTATTAGTAAATATAACGAGAAACAATTATGTTATGAATTTTATAGAGATTATTAAAACTCACTGTAAAAGAAAGAAGAAAAGCAACAATTTTTGAAGATTAAAAAATCTAATACTACAAGCACCGAATAATGTACTAGCAAAGATACAGTAAAAATCACTATCAAGAATTTTTAAATTCGGAGTTTAGACTTAGATTTCATTAAGAATTGACCAAATGAAACGTAGGTTCATTTATTGTAATAAAATTATTTTTGTAGAATATACAAGGTAGTATTGTAGTGTTTGCTAATTAAATACGAAAGTAGAATATACACGAAACAATTTTTCTGGAAATAATTGTTCAAACAGAGGTTAGGAAATATTGTTAAATTTTACTTAAAATATCCAGTGAAAGCGGCAATATCATAACAATCATAAAGGCTTAAGGATACCTCATTCTAAACTATGTCTTCAATAGATGGTGGGGAAACTATATTTGTGTAATACCTCAAAATATAAAAGGGGAGTTTCTAATATATAAAAAATGTTGAAAAGTTAAAAAGTAATTCTAAATGATACGATGGAAATTGTGTAAATATAGAGGTTTGTAAGGGGATAATATAATACTATCCTTATGTAGATATTAATGAAGATATGACACCTGGAGAGGAATGAAATCTAAAATAGGAATGATAAGAGAAGCGATGAACCAAGCAAGTACTGTATTTTTCTGCGGATAGCTAAAATATAGATGTGGCAGACTAATAAATTATTTAATTTTCCTTAACATATTGTTTAAGAACAAAGAGTGTATGTGGCAGAAGGATAACAACAGACAACTTATGGCAGTGTTCTTCAACAACTTGTGGCAGTGTTCTTTTAGGTGATAGCCACTTTCTGAGTCAGATTGTTCTACGAACTTCACTACTTTTGTCATCTTCGAAAATTACGAATGCGTTTAAACAAACGAACTTTTAGTTTAAAAGTTTCTTTAATTATCTTTAATTTTAATAAATTTTAATTTTGTAATAATGTTTATAGATGAAGATACATTTTTAGATGAAAGTATTGAAGGATGACAAGGAAAGTCAAGATGCTTGAGCTTGTAATTTCCAAACTGTGTGTAATAATGTCAATTATAGTGTATGATATATACTTAACATCATACCTACTTTTGGATCACCATCTATATATATAAATATATTAGTTTGTTCCTTATATAAAATAATTTCGTGTTACTATAGCACAAATGTACTCTACGTGACTGTAAACACACATCACTGAAACATCACCTTCCTACGAGAACACTAACCCGTGCCGACGTCATGAAAGGAGATGACATTTCCACATTATTTCATGTTTCTACATGTTTTCCGTTATTTCTCGAAATGTTTGTAATACTGAACTGTATTTACGATCTATATTTACTGCTGCTTCCAATGATGATATGTAATTTAGATTATTCGATTTTCACAAACGTAACTTTCTTTTGAGTAGGCAATACTGTTCATCCGGTGATACTCATCAATACACGGACAGGTGTTCTCCTTTCTCTAGTTGCTTCTTGCAAATTTTCGTTTCTCTGCCTACTTTGATTTCTCCGTTATAACGGTTGGACATTCTAAATTTTGGAAATGTCATTCCCTGATTGTCTTTAAGTCAGCACGAGTTAAGGAGCTGCTATTTCACGGTGCGTGTTTACGGTCTCTTAGAATACATTTGGCGAGTATGCTTATCGTAACATGGCATTACTTTATATAAGGGGAACCCTAATATATATATATCGTTGTTTGTGTGTGTTTGTTTTAGTAAGGATCAATCTAAAAGATAGGCCTTGTGAATCAGAGTTTCATATACGTGTAGTTAGATAATATTAAAAATGTTTAAGAAGAACGGTAAATTTCGTTTATCCTTGTAGAAAAAAACTAATTTCCAGGTGTCAGCAAGAATTGAAAGGAAATGTAAATAACGGACATAACTAGAAATTGTAAATAATCACTATTTGCTCGTTGTTGGATTACTTTAGTTGGAACGTACCATATCAAAATCTGTATCAAATGAGACAGTTTATATTTAGATATATATATTTAACTAGAAATGGGTTACAAAGTTCGGGAAACTTTCAAAAATATTAAGAACTACATTTCAATCCTAAGCTACTACAATTCCTTGAGAACACCCAAATTTTAATCTTTACTTTAATAAAGTAACTTGGGAAGAACCATATTTCAATTTTAAACTAATTGTACTTGAGAAGAATCATATTTCAATAAACAACTAATACAGTTACTAGAGTAAAACAAAGTCCTGAACTCTTGGATTTTCTGAGGTACACAAAGTGTGTAAATCTACAGATTTGGCGAATAAAAATACAGCATTCACGAATTAAATATTACTAGTGTGTTTCAAATTTGCCTTCTTTTGATATAGTTATAAATTTATATTGACAAAGTAAAGAGTTAATGATTAAAGAGTCTAGTATTTTAGTTACATTTGTTTGGAAATATCTGATAAATTATTTATAAAACCTGGAATAAGTTTATATATAGAACTAAAATTCCATCCATAATAATTTTACTTTTATTTTGCGTTTTACATCTAGTTAATATGCCAAACGAGTTGCATCTTATAATGGGACTGCACCGAGATCTTTCTACCAGTTTAATCATGACGTATTTTCCGAGTGGACTTCTAGTACTTGTATCTTGGTGCAGTTTTATTATTCAACCACAAATGGTCCCTGGAAGAATTGCATTATTAATGACAACTCTTCTCACACTTGTTACCATGTTCAATTCTCTCAGGTAATAATTTAATCCATTAAAATGTTTGTGTTAATTTAAAATACTTACAATTAACACCAAAATGTAGCAAATATATCAAACTCTTTATTTAATGTTAGACAATAAACACTTCTGTACTATAAACTGACTTTAGACAAGTTATTATAACATGATGGTCATACAGATAAATACTCTAACTGTTCAAAAATGTATTGTAACTCTCTTTTGTAATTGTAAGTAATAAGTACTCTTTTTCTCTTACCGAATTTCCTGTTATTATTTAAATTAAGCATATTTACAATTTATCAATAAGAAACTCTCTACACAACTAAGCTTTGGCACGATATCGTTCTTAGATAACTCTAGGCATGATGAGTTTCTTAACTTAACGGCAGGCTATATGTGTTTCAAGACATGATGCTGTGGAAGACGTTACTATTCGGACATGAAATAAAGATAGTAGCACATCGGTAAGTTTTAAGATCTAACTCCTTTCCCAAGATTCGGCTTTAAATATCTACTATGAGAAGATCATTCAGCATAGTCAGGAATAACGTTAGTTTTTTATAAATTTACGGACAAATGTTATATTACACATTTTAGTTGTGAATCTGAACACTATTTTAATTATATTTATTTTATGAAAGTAAAGTCATTAGTCATTAAGGCGTCTTAACAGGAAAATGTTGTTTATAGTATACTCTTATAGTATATAGTATAGCATTCGGCAAATACCTTCTTACAAAGTTGAAATGTATATGTCAGTTATAAAACGAATCTGTTCGTACATGGTCTCTCTTCTTATTTGAATTGTGAAATATAGATCGATATGCATTCGATTATATTTTAAAATATTTACAAAGGAACAATATTTACGGACTTCGAAAATAGTGCCAGAACGTATAAATAATAAAAGCGCAAAAACCATAAAATAATAAATCGTTAAATAGAAAGAAATAGTAATTAAGAGCGTTTAAAAGCTGAAAATAATTCATTATCGGTATGTGTAAAGATACTGAATTCTGTGCCGAACCAAACTACCTAGTGTCATGTAAAATTACCATTAAAATTAATTTTGTGTTAGATATTCGACGAAGAAGTTTAATATTGTTTTCCTTAGGTATACATTTTTATTTTTTATTTTTTGGCTTTTGGTGTGTTTTTCAGGTCTGCTATTCATCTGGTTTAATGTATTTTTTGTAGTTTTTCGTTGCACCTAGTAGTTTTGTTAGGTATATAAGTTAAAGGTATGGCTTAAACTTCTTACCAACTGTATCACTCTGCAAACCACGTGTGACAATATATATATATATATATATATATATATATATATATATATATATATATATATATATATATATATGTATATGTATCAATCGATCTACTCGTTACAGAATTATGCGTGAACACGGTATTAACGTTATCATCTGTTGAAGCTTTGATGGTATAGGTCCAAATACTTTAATTAGATCTTTATAACTTTATTTTATTAAACCTGTATTCTCTTTGAAGCTAAAAATAGGATGATTATAATCTGTATATACATGCTGAAGTTATGCGTGAACATGTACACAATGAAATAAGCTAATACTCTAAAATATATTAACAGTTTCACCCATTCAAGAAATTGGTGGGTTAGATACAAAGACTATCATTATCACCTAATAATGCTTATATAGAACGATGAAGATAGCATATTTTTCCCAACAAAAGGAAATATTAAACTCGGTGCAGGTATATCAAAGCCATGCTTGATCATGCAGAAATTATTGTATGATCACTGCATGCCATTGACGTATAGCTGTGAAAACTACATGAATGTTACGTAGTGTAATTATGTGTTAGACTAAATTATTTCCAGTGGTCGATGGTTTAGCTCCGAAGATTATCATCACAAACCCGTGAAACACGTATTTGGCCACACGGTAAGTATGTTTTAAACACAAATGAATAACTACAATCGGAGGAACCATGTTAAAGATACGAAATCAGTTACAGAGCTCAGAACTATTGTGTTAGAACGTTACGTCTTCATCTTACCAAAATATTTCAGTGTAAATATCTTTGTAGATGCTGATAACTTTTGAAGATAGTGCAACAAACTCAATGAATTAATGTTAATACCGGCCAAAAATGATAAAGGTCTGAGATATACAACAGTACAATATGTACGGATGACGAAGGAAAACTTAACATTTGATGAGAATCACTTAACTGATTCATACTAGTTTTGCTAACTTGAATAACTTATACTAAATTTACAAATCGCTTACGAAAGCAAAGTTTATATATAAAATAATAAACGTGTGACAGCTTCGCCAAACAACAGAACATATTGCCTTCATCAGACACTGTGAAAACAAGAGAGAGTTGCATCTAAATATTATAAAATCCGATAGAAATGCAAATTCGTTAAACGATTTGTAATTTTAGTGTAAGAGAATTACTTGATTAGCTGGAGAATGTTTATTTGGTGAAATGTGATACATTTCGAGTTTGGAATCCTAAATACATAATTGAACTTGAAATAATTTTAATTATCTCAGCAAACACAAGAAAATTCTATGTTTTTTAACACCATATCCCCGAGTACTAATTATGATTTATGGTTCTAAAGTTGATCTCCGTAGAACAAAATGAGTATCAGATAGCTAGAAACAACTGTTTGATATGCATTCAGCATCCAAAGAATTGGTCTTACCTTCACCTGGAACTATCTATTGACCATTGAAACTGTAATATGTAGCTATCTTACTTACAAACTTAATATTGATTGATATAAAGCAATATTATAATAGATAGCGAAAATCACTGTCAATACATATAGGGTCAGACTTTGCTCTTACATGTCAAAGAAAATATGGGAGTATGAAGGAATGTATTACCTGCTCCCTCTATTGAAACTAAAAGTGATACATTTACTGCTTCTAGTTCTATGAAATGGCCATAGTATAGAAGTCTACCGTTGTTTTGTAATTTAGAACCTACTTCACATGTCTGTTTAACTATTACAAATTTCCCAATTGCAGAAAAAAGTTGCTCCTTAGTATTTTTTTAAAAGATAAGCTTTATCAAAAAAATATATGCCATAATTTCACAAAGTCTAGATCTCAAATTTGATTACCCATAACTCCGGAGTGAAATCCTTGCTGTAACATACACTGTCTTATGAAACAGCACAGACAATGGAATCAGAATTAAGTCCACGAAACCCCACACGTAAAGTATTTATTTAACAATCCGCGGTAAGAAGACTAATGTAATAGAGAATTGTGACACATGTGAATAAAGTACATGGGGCAGATATATAGCCTCAAAAAAGAAAAAAAATAGTAATATTATTTTAAAAATAGATTCATTCATTCATTCACCTTATTGATGTGAATGTATAAAATAGTTTTAAATATGCTCTGGTCTGGTCTGGTGTAGAAAGCACAGAAATTGGACGGGAAAACCAACAGAAGTATACGCATGTTTGGAATCGAAGATCAACAAGGTCACGTTGCCCGTGATCACCAACACAACTCCAGGCTTAATCTCATTTTCCACACTCTAAAAATAATTGCACACATACTAAACATACGGTTTTAAAGTAAGGTAGAAGAAATGTTGGAGGAATTTCAACTTCGATTTCTGTAAGTAAAAGGGATCAGAGATGCTATTGGCTTGATGTTAATTGTATCAGAACAAGTACTTGACGGATGGAGAGAGTTGTATTTGTGCTTCAGCGATTGGCAAGAAGCTTTCGACGGAATGAATTGGACACAACGTCTGATAATCACTAAAGAAATTGACGTCTACATCTGGGATTGATGATTCATTTGCAATCTATACATATTGAAAAGAATATAATTGTAGCCACGAATAAGCCAATATTGTGGATATAATTAGATATATGAGGGAAGGATGTAGTATGTCGGCCCAATTATTCAACATTTACAGTGGTTGCTTAATGAAAGAAGCAATATTAGGAGTCGAAGAATTCAAGAGTCGTGGAGAGATCAGGTATGCGGATGATATAGCAAGAACCGGACAAGGACTACAAGAAATGATGGATAAATTAGTTGACAAGGAAATAATATGTGAATGTTATGGAAAACGTCGGAAAATCTTTAAAATTTCCCGCTGAAGAAAGTGGAAACAAGAGAACGTAAAGACTTCGATCAGTCCAAATTTGTTGGAAGTCGTTTGGCAAGAAACGCTTGTTACATCATAGTGGTTATAAATTACCATACCCAGAGGTACATTCAACAATGAAAGATCACTCGAAAATAACAGCCTTAACATTGGACATCGCTGGTCAGCTGCTACGTACGGAGTACTTCTTTGTAGTCTAGGAAATCTAGAGCAATTTTACCCTCAACCTGGGCAAAATTGCAACACAAGCTTTACAAACATAATACAGGTGTAAAACTAAAGGTTGCAATTTTGCCCAGGTCAAACCGTATTTTGACTCGACTATTGTACTATTCACAGACTTGGATATTGCGTATTATTAGATATTGCGTATTAGTTAGAAAAGAAATGTTTAAAGACTTCAAAATGTGTTGTTGGAGGAAGATGAAAATTAAAACTTAAAGGAACGAATAACTAGGGAAAATGTTTCAACACGACTAAGGGAGAAAATGACGCTTTTAGCCAGTATTCTTCGCAGGAACAAAATCTCCGAATGTCATGTTAAAATAGTTGGTTTCATTCAATACAAATCCTATAAAACTCATATTAATGTTATGCAATTTTTTATTTTTATTTTTGGCACTGCCATGTATGTGTCTCGTACCCTAGGACAGTAATATCACTCTTTCTCTCACCCACATAGCAGCATCCGTCTGAAGAACAATCACATACCAAACTTGTCTCTTTTCACTAAAGTAACAAATTATCCTTCATATTAGATGCAATTATACATGTACTCAAACCTATGCATGTTCCTTATACAATATGGACTATTGTCAAAGTTGTTCTTCTCAGATATTTTGTTTGGAATTTTTGAATCTCGTTGTAAGATATTATCAAACAGCTTAACCTATTTTCATCTCGCTGCCTACCTTATTACGATAGGTACGTATTATACATTTAGAGATGAAAAGTACAATTGTATTTCTTTCTTTTATCTAAACAGGCAAAATATGAAAGGATCATTCTCTGTGAAACCGGTTGAGCAATGGGTGATCATCTGTATTATCTTTGTGGTTGCTGCCCTTGTTGAATATGCAATCATCTTACTTTTGGGTAGATTTGTGGGAACATCACAGGCGAAAGAAAACACTGATATTGTTGAAGTGAAGCCGGTACTGTTTTATCGTCATAGAATTCCTTTGGTAAGAAAGTTTCAACAGAAAAGTACTGAATGTTGAATTGATTGGTAGAATATATGTTATTTTTTAATTTTCGTTGATAAAATAAATTCACATTTTCAGTAATTATTATTATTATTATTATTATTATTATTATTATTATTATTATTATTATTATTATTATTATTATTATTATTATTATTATTATTATTATTATTATTAATATTATGAATGCATTAAAATATCAAATAATACGTTCGATAAAGTGAATACTTTCAAATATATTGTATCAATATTAACTGAGCAAAACCATATTCAAGAAGGAATTAAAAGTCGACTAAAAGCAATGCATTTTTATAATTATTGAGTTCAAAATCTTTTGTCGTCGCGAATTCTGTCGGAGAATATGAAGCTTAAAACACACAAAACGATCGTCATGTCTGTTGTTCTGTATGGCTACGAAACAGGGTCGCTTAATCTGAGGGAAGAACGCAGAATGAAAGTATTCAAGAACAAGATCCTGAGACGAATATTTGGATCCAATTGGGGAATGGTGGAAACTTCATAACGATGAACTACACAATTTATGTCGTTCACCAATATTGTTAGGATCATCAGATCTTGGAGAATCAGGTGGGCAGGCCATGTAGTCATAATGGAAGAAAGTAGAATACCTTTCAAAGTTTTATCTGGAATCCAATCGGAAAACAGCCATTAGGGAGACCTGGACATATGAGAGGACAATATTAAGATGGATCTTGCAGAAATAGGAATACAAAGTAGAAGCTGGATCCAGTATGCTAAAGGTAGAAGTCAGTGGAGAGTTTGGACATTTAACTCCAGGCTCCATAGGTCGTGGAGTTAGTTAGTTATTGTTAGAATGACGAAGTGTAACTTGTTAGATGGTGTTCTTTGCAGATCCATACGTATAATATTTAACTTATGATTTCTCTTGAACAGAAGCAAATGTTTTAATTATGCTTTCGCAATAGATGGTTATACCGAGTGCATTAACGGAGACAATCCTTTAACACTTTAATATGTAACGCTGACTTGAATGGTGAATATCTGTAGCAATATACAATGCATTAAGGTTGTTCTTTTTAACTTTTTTGCAATAGATAATTATTTCGACTGATTTCGTTAATGGAGTGAATATATTAGCAGCTTCATCCATTACGGTATTTTAACGGCTGATGGTCAATGACTGAGACTGATTTTTTAAACATGTGCTTTTTACTCAAACTTTATGTTCACATGACCTTCAAAGTGGCCCCCTTTTGAGTGAATGCACTTTTTATAGCGTTCCTGCCGTTCTTGGAAGACACGATGCATGCAATTTTTTGATATGTTCTTCCGAATCGCTTCACATTTCTTCACTAGTGCTTCAGAGTTCTCAAAATGAGTACCGCGGAGCTTTGCCTACCGTGATAATCGACTGAAGCAATTTATCTCCTTCCTCAACAAAGGAAAGCAGCACCTCACGGGAAGTCTTAACTCGCACAGCTTTCTGTTACTGAGTCAAAAGTCGTGGTAGCCAATGGGACTTATGGAGGTGATCGTACATTATTGAAAAAACACTATGATATGAAATTCCCAACACTTCACTTAGTTTACGTAATGTTATCATTCGATCATCACAGCTGCCTGATTGATGTTTCCTTCTGTCATAGCAGAGGCGAAATAACAGGTCCACCTTGCTTAACACATGAAACTCTTCCTTCTTTGAATTGTTTGAATCACCAAAACAATGTTGCTCGAGGTAATACACTTTCACCGTAAACTTGCTTGAGCTTTTCGTGTGTTTCAGAAGGTGTATGGTTCAAGCGAAATCAAAATGTTATTATTCCATACTGTTCGTCTCGTGTAACCTCAATTGTATGCATATACACAGCACGTTTTGAGGCGAAAGTGAAGGAGTGCCTAACCACAGAGGATTAATCCAAGCCTACCAATACGAAAATGCTGCCACCTAGTGAGAATATACATTAAACACAACTCTATCAACTGTCAGACGTGCCGCCATTCACAGCAAAGGAAACTGTGGTACAATAATTAGTCTCAGTCTTGATTGATAGTCCTGCTATGTACACTATTCAAAATATGTAAGTGAATTTTTGCGTTTTGCATTTTGCAATAGGTAGATAGCGCCCTTATCTCTACCTGTTTGTTAATGGAATCAATCCGTTAACATGTTAATTGATAACAGTGAGTCTAACGGTGAGTACCAGCATCACAATATAGCACACAAGTAATTGAAATTTTGAAATGTGTTCCTTCTGATAGACAGGTAAACCGATTACGTTGGCCGAGTTCTTTATAATTATCCCAAAGAACTTTAACTGTGGCTCTCATTAATCCCGAGAAAAGAATAATAATAAAGACATGGAAGAAAGCAAAAAAGGATAAAGGAAAAAGGAAGTGATAAATTAATGAACTGGACAAGTGGGCTGTTAATACAAGAACTATGGGATAAATTTTTCCAACAAATTGAATTAAAAGAGCAGGACTAGACTGATTTCTATGTAATTTATTTCCATGTATTTAGCTTTATTTGGTTTTGTTATTTTTATATATAGTTATTTAACATTTAATGTTATTTATATGCACTTAGACATAAAATAGTTCTGTTTAGTATGGTTTTGCTACATTTAAGGTTATAGCGAAATGTATCCAGGGACGACAAAGGAAAGTGTTTAGTGCAGTGGTGTATTTAGGATTTTGTTTCCGGCACTATGCACAACATGTGAATAAGCACTTATATTTTTGCTTTTGGTTGCCGACAAACTTTCACGAAGCATTGCATATAACAAATTTATTTCGGCTGGGGTCGGGGCTTGAGCCCGATAGCCACTCCCCTCAATACACCATTGGTTTACGGTATTATCGAGCCAGATGAAGACTTATAAATAGGTGGATAAACAGAAGAAAAAGATAAACACAAGCTGACGGTTAATTAAGTCGAGGCAGGTGGCCGATTCTACAGGTAGATAAAAAGAGTCCACAAAATGAAGACGGCTGTTCATAGGAGGTAGAAAGATTAAGTGGATAGTTTGCAGACGATAGATTACTTGTTGCAGAATATGAAAAGAAAGTCAGTAAAATGTTAGAAAACTTGAGAAAGGTCTGTGAAAAATAGTCTATAGGATGAAAAGAAATGTTTTTAAAAACCATAGTGATTGGAAAGAAGCTTTTGGTGTTAAATATAGAAATAGGACGGGATAAAGTAGAACAGGTGACAAGTTTTCGGTACCTGGATAGTGTTACTAGCGATGATGTGATGATATGAAAAAGAGAAATTTTAAAACGCTGCATGGAAAAAGTGAAGTGCTGTAAATATAGAACGTGAAACAAAGTCAGTATTAGTAATTACTAGTAAGTGTAAAAACGTCCAAGATTCGTTCAAAGTAAACTATGGTTAATGAACTGTGTTCAATAATTCATTATCTCTAATAAAAAAATTTTAATAGAAGATTCTACTATCAATATACTCACTTGTAATTATCATGTAATTGTGTAAAATGTAAGTGTTTTAAAGTTGTAGCAGCTATAAATACTAAAAAGAAATTATTTTTATAATCTTATCTTTAAAATTATGCTTCCGTCAAAACACTAAGAAAATTTTCATCTTGATCTTCTGTTATCTACTCTTTTGAATCCTTAAATTCGGTCTACAAATACCAGAGATACATTAAATCAAAAAAATTCTGGATCATTTTACTTAACAATTATTGAGGTTTTGAAAAAAAAAATAGTCTTTATAACTATCATCGAAAGTTATCATGATTGAAAAGAATATTGGTATTTTGATAAAAATGTGAATGAAGACCTTTGACTTAATCAACCAAATTACGTTTCTGAACATTATTATTATTATTATTATTATTATTATTATTATTATTATTATTATTATAATTATTATTATTATTATTATTATTATTATTATTTTCTTTTGCATTACGTTCATGACCAACTGCTATAATTGACTTTTTAAGTAATTTATCCTTACACATGTGCATTTTGTGATACATTTTGAAAAAGGGGCGAAACTAAAATTTACAAATCGTTTAAATGTTTCAAATCGCTTCATAAATATCGGAGTTATTGGAGTTTTAAGTTAAAACCCTTCTAGTCGCAAGCGGCAGTTAGAGTAGTCAGTACACTCCAAAAATATATTAATCTGATCTCGATAATTAAAAATTGTGGTAAGGTTTATAACAATTTACGAGGCCCCAACATTATGAAGCAGATTATTTTGTTCTGGATAAATTGATATATATGTGTAATCTGCTTTGTTACGCTCTCTCAATAGTGGACAGTGGGATAGGATACGGGTATGCATAATGTTTCAGCTCTCGTCATTCGCATGGTTTCGTATACTACATTTGTCGGTTTTATTACTAGAATTACAAATTGTTACTGATGATGCTTCACTCGATCTTTGCCTGGCTGCTCCTTCAAGGATGTTAGAAAGGACGCAATTGAAATTAATCTTTGTTTCTTTCTCATTGTTTGCTCACATGGCCGTTTTCATGTGTTTACGCGTATGATTTTCATGATCCAAACGGTATTTAAAATATAATTTAATAGGAAAACTTATACTACAAATATACACGGTTTGTCTTGGAAGTACTAACATTTTCCCCCTCCTAAACGTCGTGAAGGAGAGGGGATGTTACTGCACTAGTTGGGTGGGGAGATCTTACCTCCATCGAACCACTCGCCAATCGTCTCCAAACCTTCAAGGAGTCCAAATCGAGTTTAACATCCCCACAATGAATCGTTTGTTAGAGAAGCGCTACGAGGTAAGCTTTTTGCTTTAAGCTGGGAAAAATTGCAATTCAGACCCATGACATGATAAACACTGCTTATAGCAGTGATGCCATGGGTCGGCCAAGTATTTTTAAGTGGCACAAATTGTTTCGGTAAGGAAGACAGCAAGTTGAAGATGAGCAACGTTTAGCAAGGCCTTCAACGGCAAAAAATACAGAACGTTAGTGAAAGTACGTAATCTTTTGACCTTTGGCTGCAGATTGAGTGTGCGGATCGCCCGCGTCCGCCTAGCAATCGTTGGATCATGGAAACTTCATCATGACAATGCGCCGAGCCACACACCCTTCGCTGTCACTTACTTTCTTGCACAGTGTTCCGAACCACCCTACAGCCCAGGTGTCGTTCCTCAATACTTCTTCTTCTCCCCCCGACTGAAAAGAGTCAGGAAAGGCGGTACCACCGCTCAGTCTAGGTCATTCAAGAGGCTGTAACGAAAGAGCTGAAAATCATATATATATATATATATATATATATATATATATATATATATATATATATATATAATTCAGTCCTACTAATTTTCGGGATAACCCTGTATATTATAATGCAGGATACACCAGCTCTTCAAATGATAAATTAGCACAATATTTTACGTTAAGTGTGTAATGTAATGTTTATATACATAAAACAGAGCAAAGTTTACTGCAGAACACACACACGCACACACACACACACACATATATATATATATATATATATATATATATATATATATATATATATATATATACTACTTACGTTAAATAGTGGCGTAATATATCTATCATGTTTCTTCTTGTGAAGGATAAGATTGTTCTTTGGGTATTTACCTTTTATGATGTATGCACTCTTACATATCTCCTCTGAAATGTACTTAAATATTTTACATATTTTAACAGGTTTTTCCAAGGAAAGTCACAAAGAAGGTGCACAGGTGTAGAACACTCAGGAAGGGTATTCATTCTCTGTGTCAATTAGTAAAGAAGCAGGGGATCCTGGATGTTTTGTCTCTCATTATATTTCCTTTAGCATTCGCTGTCTTTAACAAAATTTACTGGAATTACTACATAACCAAAAAGGAAAGTTTGTGGCAAAAACTTCTGAAGGAAGAATTTGGATAAAACAGTAACTAAATTCTGTTGTACAATAATTTTATGTCGTTGTTACCTTATGTTCGTAAACGATTTAACACTCAGGTGTCCAAAAGTCAACACGTCTTGAACATTGTTGATCTTTCTGCTAATTAAATACACTAAACATTTTATCCTGTACATGGTCAAAGATTAGTTTAATTTTATCCATAGCATATCCAGGTAAGTGCTATGATCAAGCTGCAAATAGGTCTTCTCGGGCTAGCAGCCACGAAAGTACTGTTGTATCTTGCAAAGTTTCGATTGCTGACATTGTGCTCATCTTCAGGCAAATATGATGGGGCAATGAAGTGGGTGGAATATATACTTCATATGTGTGTGATTGCTCCCTTCTATTTGTGGTTGAAATGCGGGATATGAGTGGTGTCCATGTTTGACTCAGTTGGAACCCTGTGTCTCTGTGTCAAAGTTATCCCATCATATCAGCCCTCGAAACGTTGCAAGGCACAACAGTATTTACCTGTCTGCTAACCTGAGAAGACCTGTTTGCAATACGACGCCAGGAAAACATCAATGAATATTCTATGATCAAGTTATTAATATCGATAGTTGATCATAAATACTATACAATTCTCTAAAATAATAATGAATATTAAATAATAAGGAAAATACACACTACGTTAGTCCAAACTACAACCTCAAGAAGGAAATATATTGAATTGAAATTAAATTTTAAATTGAGAGTATTATGTGACAATACAAAAATTGTTATAGCTACATACCTATTCTTATAGTTTGATCTGTAGAATTCAATAAGATATGATGCCCTGCCGTGCTTCAATCGGAGCATTTACACGTCGTGATGTGAAATCAAAGAGATTCTGAATATAAAAAATCTCTCTGTACGCGCTTTGGTTGCAAGTACACAAATATCAATAGTGGTGCCTGTAGAACAGTAACGACTACGTTGCCGACCAACAATGTAAAAATATGTGTGATGTGAGACTATGCAGACCAAGCAAGCAACGAGGCTCATCGTTCTTCAAAGAAGGCTTACACTACCTTCGCCAAATGTGGCTGGGCATTGTCTTGCTAAAAAATAACATGTAAAATTGCATGAAAGATGACAAAGTTGAATCCTAAAACTACAACGATGTAGCTGTTGCTTTTCAAATTGCTCTCAATACGTGAAAGCCGAGATCTCAGGTTGTAGATAATGCTTTTCAAAACGTTCAAACCTGGTCTGTGTCCTCAAAACCTTCAACAATGCAGGGTAAATTGTGCTCATAATAGTATATCCGAACATGTACACAGCCATTAGTGTAGGATAGATTTAGGGAACACTCATCCGAAACTACTGCATTTTTTAAATCAGCATACTTGCGATGGTGTCTTTGGTCATTATGCAGAGTCGTTCTGACATGCTATTAGTGTCACACTAAAGGGTTCGACTAACATATGGTTCCTGCAGTAGTCAGGCCTTTAGTATGCCGCTAATCGTACGTCACAACATCTATGCATACGGCCCTATGTGTTTATTGCAGTGCATGTATTTATGATTGCTAATCAATGACAGCAGAGATAATGGAAAGTTCATCCAGTTCTGCCCACGTCAGACGCCACCGATACGTCCACGTACTCAGATCCATACCCATTACAGTGCACCAGCATCAAAACCGTATTATCCGTTACCCAAATGTTGTCGCATTGTGTGTGATCCAGTTCCATCTCATATCTACGTATGGCCTTCTTCTATCCACTGTTACTGTATACACGCCACTGACGTAGCATCATTCTCTGTAGGAGCCGAAATACCAGAGTATGACATTACATTTTTTTTGGGGGGGTACCAACTTCTGACTTGATCCCTCAATTTCTTTTGAGATATTTTAAATATCACCTGTTTTGTTGTGTGCCAATTTTTGGCTTGATTTATGCGTTCCTGCTGGGATATTTTAAAAGTATTGCCACTAATGTATATCTTGGAATGAAAATGATCCCCTGGATATGAAAAGTAAAGTATTTGATTTTTCGTAAATTCGTTGTGTGTTGGTTTCGTAGCTATTACTATGCATTTGTGAAGGTATTATCTGAGAGCGTTTCGATATAAATAAAACATACATTATGTAGATAAATTATACGGAAATGAATCCCATAGCAATGCAAAGTTCATAATTATAAAATTGTAAAATGTCTATATAAGCATCCGAGTATTCGCCCTATGTGTGATCGTATTGCATGGTCAGGTACCCGCTTGTCGCTGCGAAGACATGCTTTACACGTTGATTCCATACACGCGTCACCGTTGTAGCAGTATTACCTCTACCAGTCCAAAAGCCATCACCCTTTTTATGTACGAACTTTCGGCTTGATCCGTGAGTTTCCTTCAGGATATCGAAGACATAACTTCTTTTGCTGTACACCAGCTTTCGGCTTTAGCTTTATTCTTCGTTGCTGTTTACGTACCTACAATTACATTTAGTAACAATTCATTAGAGTGGGTCTAGAAAAGTGAATATATCTAGAAAAGTGAGTAAATCAGCTCAGGATAACAGAATATTGCGTTTCTCCTAGTGGACTGATCACCCAAGTCACCACTGGAGATTGATATGTTTGCTGAGTGTCAGAAGTGTTTATTTCTTAAACGAATCCTTCAACAAATTGAAGATATTAGCTAGATACATTGTGAAGACGAATGCTGCTGTCTAGTCTGATTGTGTACTCTCCATTTAAATTGTTAAAATATGGGTGAGATTCCGAGCATGTACTCGCTCGAAATCAAGACGCAAACAGAAAATCTAATATACCTTTACTGCCTTCTTCCATACATTTTGAGGCCAATGATTACATTAAGGTGATTCATTGGACGAAATATTAGTTGTTAACTTTTACAATGATTTAAAGCTTTAAAAAATATTTTTCCAAAACAAAACTATTAGCCTTTAACTTACATTATTTCTAATAATTGTTGTTTTTCGTAATTTCTTTAAATCTTAGACTGTATACACAAACTGAGGTGGTTGCAGTGGTTAAGCATTCACTCCTGGTGCATTGGATCTTTGGTTCGATCCCGGATCGCGCCAAGCGAGCTTTGTGGTGGACAAACACCATGTGCTTGGATTTCGTATGGTTTCTCCCGTTTCCTCCCACTTTATTCATTCCACAATTGCATTTATTTCTCATCATTAATGTCTTCTTTAGCTTAGAAAGCAGTAGTGTGGGACGCAAAACTCAAAGATTTCAATTCATTTTTCAATTTAATTTACACAAAATGAGGATAAAATATAGTAATTTAAATGTAGCCTACACCAATAGAAGGTACACCTAATTGTATTGGCACCTGAATTTTAAATTAATTATATTCCACTATTTAGTATTAATATTACTGTAAAAATAGTATTTAAAATGCATGTAAAATGTAACAAACATAATATCAAATATTGTTGCAATTTGAAGCGATTATTAAAATTTAATCGTGCTTAAGGTATAGTTCTGGAAGTGTGTGTTGTTTTTAGTTAATTGCTTTCATTTTAGCATTATTGTCTATATTTAATACTTGATGTACTATATTCTTATTTTTTTCTAATAAGATATGATATCACTAAAACAAGAGGAAAAAATGTTAAATGGGTTTTTCAGTAGTCAATTAGAATATGTTCCCAAATCAGATTATTTTCAAATTAATCAAACTCAATATTTCTTTGCACTTTGAGGGAGATATCTAAACTTCGATTGTTTTACATCAGTAATTTCCAGCTCGACGACACAGAAAGTGGTAGGGCCATTTCATAATCAGGTTTAAAATTGAATTCGATTTAGCATCTGTTCCAACAACGAGGCTGTATATCTGCAGCTAAATGTGGGATCCGAACTATATAAGCTCCCACTGGGGATCGAACCAGAGACTCCCACGCGAAGGTGCGTAAGCTATCCACATCTCCATGAGAGATCTTTGTTTCATATTCTGTATGAAACCAATAGAACACAGTGGAGAAGGGGGATGAGGTTGTGACATAGGTGGACAAGTGTTTCCTGTGTACTCACAGCTACTGTATTTTTTTACGAGTTACGTGTGCGAAAATCCATTTTCTACGCAACTGATGTTTGTGTTAGGTATCCATCACTGTATTTTATCGTCAGATTATCTACTATTGTTTTCTTTTCCGTTTTCTTAATACCGAGAAAAAGGGTAACAAACTCTGCCATTACAGAGTATTTATTTGAAAATGGCTCTTTTAGATAAACTAACCAATTACTCAGTCTATCACGTTTAAATGTACCTGATTAAAAATTAGATTAAAAATGTACCAGATTAATTTATAATGGAGCACACGTAATGAGGTTATTGCTACCCTGTATCTCGAAGAAATTCTACACACAAATCCATCTATTTTAATTGTTTATCAATATAGCTTTTATCACTGTGTTTTTGTTATACGTATTTCACACAATAAAGGTAAAAGAGATTCTTGTGTAATATGCAATGTAAGAGCAGTTTCAGGGTTGTCTAACTGATTAGTAGCTAATGTAAGGTTAATTAACTAGATGTTAAAGTCCTTTTTCTTACAAATAAAGAGGCTACATGAAAAGACATGTACGGTCGTATTCAGAGTCGTTCTACCACGTTACTATCGCCATATTGAAGTGTTCGACTAACCCGTTTCATGCAGTAGTCAGGTCTAGTATGACGCTAATCATACGTGAAAATGATTCTGAATACAGCCCGTGATATTTGATGCGGGATGGAAATCAATAACTCAGTTTGCCTATTAGCAAAGCACTTTCAACCAGAAATCGAACCTTGAACACACGTGCATTACTCAGTGGCATATGGATGGGCATGGGGTACTAAGAAAGCTGATTATTATGATACCGTAAGACGGGTTATCTTGCACATCAGGGGAACTTCGCACAAAATATGAAAAGAGATGCACAGTCTTTTGTCGGAAAAACCATGAACTGTACACAAAAGGTCTCTAATCTCATTGTAAGATAGGACATCTAACTGCATTTTTACTATACTTTAGGCAGGTAATATCACTTCTAATTACCTGGAGGGTTTGTTGTTATTGAGGCAGAGAAAGCAGCTATTGTAAAGGCCGACAAAATTTGAAAGGTATCACCTACAAGAATTTCCGTCAATGTTAAGTCAGTTTCAAAGTAATTCCTTTGATAGGAAGTTACTACTGATGGTACCTACTGCCTTCTATTAATAATTGTAGGTAAATGTCTATTTAGGTGGATGCTGGAATGGATTTCTTGTTGGAAATTAAATTTCGAACAGTGATAAATCCAGAAAATAGTTTGATAGGGGCTTAACTCAGAAAATATATATATTTTTTTTAGAAATTGTTAGGCTTTTAGGAGGCTTGAAGCTTATAACCATAGGGAGGACTAACATTAGATTATTTTTAAAGAAAAAAATCATGTAATTCGGGCTGCCTTCAGCCCGAAGGTCCCAAAACCCCATAAATATTCCACTAATTATGTTTGAGATGATATGCTTGGAAATAAAACGTATCCAAGGCAAATCAATTCACGAGGATTTTATTCTGTTCCTGGGTTGGCATTTCTGTGGGTCATATGCTAAACTATCAGGATGTGAGTCCTATGCCGGTATCAGAAAATACGTAATTTTCTTTACAAATCTCGATAATTCATATTAAGTACTGATACCAGTACAATCATTCTAATATCAATATTTGTCGACTGCATCCAGTTTTGTGTACGAAGGGAAATGTATAAATACTGAGCGGAAAACGTTGCATAGAAATATTAAGTTCGTATGTTGAACATACCTTTTAGTATTGTGCAAAGTGTCCCCACACTTGGAAATTTATATCTCAATATCTATGTCATGCTGAATATTTACTAATGCACTTGCACGAATGTTTTCCTTATATATTTAGCTAATATATGTTTAAACTACAGTGTCCTAAAATTATGTATGTAAGTTACATGCAAGTTCTTTAAAATTTCTTAAATGTTATCCAAAGTAACCCAGTCTTTCGGCACTTTAGACTTCCAAGGTGATACAGTCATAGAGACTGCTTACAAAAGTATGTTTAAACCAGAATGGCAATACAAATAAAACTAAATCTTACTCGCTCGTCTAGTGGAACGCGCGGGAATGCGCCCGCGCTAAGGTGACGTTGTCTTAGGTTTCATTCCTGGTATCTTCATTCCACCATTTCATTCATTTCTTATCCTCACCGTCTCCTTTAACCTAGCCGGCATAAGCGTGGAACGTAAAAGTCAAAAATTTCATTTCATTTCATTTTGAATCCAGGTAAGAATACTGAGACTTGAAAGCATTATAATTTGTTCGAATTCCATATCAAATTGTAGATCCTTGTCTCATGTAAGCTCAGCGATCATTCAAAAAACAACTACAACAACGAATAAATCAGTTTCGTTTTCTTTGTTTTTCATGATTCTTAACATTAGATTAGAAGAATAAGGTCCCTGGACTTATGTTCAGTTGTACAGATAGTACAAATAATAGACTTCTCAAATATCGAAACGTGTAGTACTACGACGGGGAGTCCAACAATAAGTTTCTCCAGGCGACTGTAGACAGTGGTGGCAACGCAAGACAAAAATGTCATGTGACATTAAAGATAAGACGCACCTTTATTTTTACCATAAGTGCCAGGCATATTGAGATATTTGTCATACATGTCATAAACTCTTCCAGAAGAAGAAATCAGGGCTCTGCATACGGAAGAAGCGTCCAACAGTTTCTGTGACTTCAGCATTGCTTCCAAAGTACCTGCCGCAGAGAGTTTTCTTCAAAGCCTCTAGTTCCCGTCTACGTCCTTCCAGGTCTCGGTGTGTCCAGCACTGCTGCCACCCCACACTCACTTTGCGACAACATCAACACACCATTTGTTTCGGAATCATATCAAGCCCATAGATTTCCAAGAGGCGGTTATGAATTTCTGCTCCCAATATACCACGTGCCCACACACAGCGGACAACCGCTCGCACGGATCACGACGACAAAACGTGCCTTCTCTCCTTAGCTAACAGGCCCAGACTGAGAGACTGGTCTCCGCTTTGCGCAGGCGATACGACGGCGCTATCTGCAAGGCGCTTTAGTAGGGAAAACGATAGGAGGAAACTTATTTTAAGACTCCCCCTCGTATTTGTTAGTTACTAATAACGAATGTTCGCATACTTTGACTGACTCGAGATACAGCTTGTATGGTGACAGTACACATTACGCTTCCCAGTATAGTACCGATTCGTCTCTGCATTAGGCCTGACTCTAGTAGTACAAAATAGTAGAATCCACTAAGCACAGAAAGGAAAACATGTGGGTCCAAATTTGCTGGTTTGTTATTAAACTGAAATGCACAATACTTACATAACTGTTAACTTAATCTTAGAGGTAATACAGATTAATGCTTATTAGCAATAATATTAGACTATGTACATTTTTAGTAGTCTTTCTTAGAGTGAAAGTCACTAGGTTTAATATGAAATGACTACTATTTTAAATATTAATACTGTACGATAGCTAAATGTCATACTCAGACTTGTGTGAAATCCCAGTATATATTACAGTATGTCATTCCTATAATTTTAGAAAATGTTTTAAGTGCACCCCATAGTGTTATAATAATATTAGTCCTTTGATTATTTTTGCATATTCTTACATCTCTGGTGCTTTCATCATAATTTTGTAAACTCATACTCTACTCAGAATTATTGTAATTTGATTATTTGTGTTCTCACTTTTGAGAAATAAAATTATTTAAACAAGTTTCAAAAATATTTTATTGTAATACTCATTATATTTTTGTTGTAATCTATCTCCTTGATACAATATTACGTTTCGACAGTTGTACAATTACGAAATTAATCTCTTAGAAATAAAAATAAATACAGCTTTATCAATCATCATCACCAATTAAGCCTGCAATAATAGTCGATCAGAATTTGTACAATATTTTCTCACTCAAATTAAATAAATTAACAAATTAACGCCCGAGTTATTTTTTTGTTCTCAATTTTGTTGAAATTGATAATATGGCTTTATTTAGGTGTGAAGACCACGTATGGGAAAATTTAAGTTCGTCACGTAAGTGTGTTTCATTGGGGTACCCCGTCATTATATGAAAACGCAAGGCGTCTAAGTAAGTACTTTCGGATAGCATGAGTATATGAATGCCCTGTTAAATTATTCACACACATGTAAAAGAAAAACATTTATTGTCTTAGAAACAGTTGCAATCTAGAAGACAAAATAAGCACAATATTGGGATTATGGAGTTGTGGGTTATGAATTCCATTATCAATGGGAGTTTCATAGGGGCACCCGAAAAAATTATAGGGGTACATTCCATGGTTGCCATATTACATGGTTTGGTATTTAATATAAGTGGTTTGCTATATTACATATATATTTTCGTACGCCATGTGGACTGGGCCCCACCGTCGGACGCAGATGGACTTTAGGGAATTAAAAATAAACTATTAGTGTACGTGCAAGAGCTCATTACATTTGAACTATTTCGTAAGAACTGTGCTTGAACACAGGGTACTTGCACAACGTTTAAGATTAGAGCGAACCTCTAAGTGGTCTCTCTCATCAAAATGAACGTAACCACTTATACACTATTGTTCACTGCTCAACTTAGAAATACCTGGACTTACTGCACCTACGGGAATGGCTTTATATTTCTGCAAACAAGTTCGAAATTGCAAACGTGAGATTTGTATCCTATTTTTGCTTAACAGAAGCCATGTATTTCGCACCGGTACATCCAAGAGAAAAGTGCTCACCACCACTATTTGGACTTTATTCCAATGCAATGAAATATTCTATCATATTAACACCATTTTCTGTGTTAGTTCGACTCTACCACTGTGTTATTACAACACCTATTTTGGTATTGAAATAATTCCGTGTGTGGTGTTGACGTAACCATTTTTCTGTGTTGGAAAACACTGTGGTGTGCATGCTTAAGCTTACCGAATTTTAATTTTATTTTTAATTTTTATTTTAATTTTAATATACGAATAGTAAACTATGGAACACTTTATTTAGAAAAGCTTCATAAAACTTCTTGTCGTCCTGCCCAACATAACACAACTTTCACCAACATCTTATTCAAGAATGATAGGAAACTCTTATCTATATTCTTATAGTATGTTTGCCTCTTAATCGTGATTCTACTTGTTTTCCGTCATTTTTGAAGCACAGTCCCTGGTCTTGACTAGTGAGCTCTAGTACAGTGTAGAAGTGACACAGTAATAAGGTGTTTTTTCTCGTTGTTGACATATTTCTTAAGAATCGTTATGTAAAACAATTGAAAACACAACGCGAAGTTCACATGTTGAAATTTTACGCATACCTGGATTTGTTTAAGTATTTTGTCTATTGTTTGTCTGTAGCTTCAATTCTTAAGCCTTTATAATTAGATACCCAACATATTTAGCAATCAAGCAGAAAACAACACCGATGACTCAACACTTGTGTTAATTTAACACAAAGGCTGTGTGTCATTTGAACTATCGGTATTTGACACACAACTCCAAATGGAGTGTGAGTTGTTCTAACCACCGGTTTGTGTTATATTTTAACAAAATTGTGTTAACACATAGGCATATCGTTGAAATAACACAACGATTTTTTACAGTGTACATATTAGTTCGTAATTGGTGTCCTGACCCATCTACTGTAGGCCCCATAGTTTTGGAGCTATGGACTTTTGAAGTTCGTTTTCTCGTGTCTTCGGCGGAATATAGCTCCGAAAGGAAATTGGTCTATACTTTTTGTCCTATCTTGGCGCCAGGAATCACCGTCCAAATATATATATATATATATATATATATATATATATATATATATATATATATATATATATATATATATATATATATATATATATGTGTGTGTGTGTGTGTGTGTGTGTATGTGTGTGTGTGTGTGTGTCTGTAGTTTCGCAAGAAGTGCCTCGTAAAATGTTACATATCGACTGAATTCTTTTCATTACACAAGTTAAACATTTAAATCAACAAATAAACAGGTATGATAGCTGATTAATAATACCAAACTACTAACGACTAGTACAATTCACTTTCTATTTACTGAAATAACGCGAAATTTCTAGTTTATCACGTTCATGTACTGCAACGTAAGAGAAATGTATGATAAATAAATTGAGAGACTATAAATAATTGGTATAATGGTCATGAGAGATGAAACGCCAGAATCGCGAGAGAACTCACACATACGATGTTGTCTACCACAAACTCACATGGCCTGGGCTACACCAGGAACCAATCAAAGGTGAGCTCTCCATCGTATCATCTGCATACTGAGTAAATAGAAACGTTTATTACGTTATGTTAAGTAATAGACTCAATATCACGTTCGAGTGAGTAAAATTAAGAAATTGAAATGAAAGCAATTTTCACTAACGAAGCTTAAAATCTTAAAGTATTTCCTTTTCTGAATGTCTTTCCTTATTGACCTCAACAAGGGTACAAGACACAATACTTTTAGGATCTAAGTATCTTTGCAAGATTAACACGGTATAGAAGTATTACTCACACTCACAACTGATAAGGGTAAAGTTAAAAATATGATCGAATTTTCACAATATTATTTAATATGAAGTATCACTAAAAAGAAACATTATTCCTAAAGTTCATGTATAAAGCTTCTATCATCAAGTGAAACAAGTTTCAGTGAACATTATTTAACTGAAAAGAAGAAATGAAGTTTCAGAGTTATAACAAAACATACAAAGCATAATGAATCGTATTCCTGCTCTTCAGCTTCGAAAACCAAGAACCTGGTAGCCATGGAGACTGGAAATAGAGCCACGCACCTAGATAACTTAAATCGAATATATGTTGGCCAAAAAATAAAATTGTATTTTTATTATATGTTGCGTGGTTTGAGAACTGACGCCTAAATCAGAAGAAAACTTTTCGTGCACTCTTTTTCTCAAGAACACTTTCAGAGCCTAAGAACCTCAGCTGGTAGTCTTCTTCTGTTCGCTATAGCATTTTCTAGGTCCAAACACTGAGATAGTCAGGAGAAGGTTTATTTGTTATGCACTTAAAAAAAGACACTTTATAATACGAATTCTTATTGTGTTAAAACACTATTAGTTGTAGCAATTGTGCGTGGTGATCAATTACGTTATATATATGACGGTAATTGATAGAAAAAATGTAAAGGATGTAGTAGGATACGAATTTCTGAAAAGGTACTAAGAGTTTAATAGTGCAGCAAATAGTATATTCTATCCGTAACACAATAGCATGGAAAAATCACATTACTAATGTGTACAACTAAGAGTGGGAGTAATGCATAGGTGCCAATAGAACATGAAATTTAAATGATTGAGATCCAAGTTTTAAAAACAAAGGAAAACTATTTTTTAATTATAAAATGTAGCCTGCGTATTCTCAATCTGCGAATTATTTATTATTTAGTTTACATTGAAATAGTAGTTAGACTCCAAATATTCGTTTTTGTCTATTACCAAATAAAGTAATCATGTTTATTATATCTAAATGTTAGTAATGATAGAACATTATAATTTTGTTTTAGTATTTTCTAAACTAAGAGAATAGATCTTACTAAGACGTTATATTTACGTACGATATTTTACTTATTTTACCACTTTCCATTTACTATTCCGTTAAATGTAATTGAAGTTTTCTCTAGAAAACTGCAACATAAATGTTTTCCCCGAAGCTTTCAATACAGCTACAGACATGTAAATTAAGAAATACTTTTCTGAGGTATTTGGTATGCGCTATGTTCAAAAGTAGATCTTCAGGATAATATCATTGCCTTAAAACTTTTAGTTAAAAATAAAATGTCCATTGAAATATAAACATGATTAATGAATGTTTTGCGGAAGTATGTGTGTCTGCTTTATAAAAGTAACTAACATCTTCGTGAAGTCAAGTTATAAAAGGAAATATATTTCTAATTATTTTATTCATACCTAAATATGGTTTAATTCTGTGTATTTCATTCATGTTGTTTTTTCCACCTCGTGCAAAAGTATGTTTTTCAGGTACGGTAATGCCTCGCCAGGATACAGTAATTCAGGAAAAGAGCAGCCATATATATATATATATATATATATATATATATATATATATATATATATATATATATATATTGTGTCGTGATTATTTTAGCGTCTCCTAGTTGTTCTGGACTTCGTTCTGTATTTTCTGTACTTTGATATTTTCATATTCCATGCATTTCGGTATTGTTCAGCATTTTTGCTATTTCGGTTTGATTGTATAGTTCAGTATTACAGTTTTACTAATTTTGATATCGATATTTCTCTTTTTTCCAAAAGTCGGTATTGCAAAATATGTAATTAAATCACAGTAGCGAACACCAACATTATATTTTAAAAATATATATATTGTAATGATTAATGTCTTGTTTATATCACACATCTATTGTTTTCTCGTTAACCTTCAGGCCATAAAACATATTTTAAACACTGTTATTTTTTCCTGTTTCTATAGACACAATTATAATTCACATTTTTAACAATTGATACAAATAATCTTGAGTGAAGTCAATACAGAGAACCAATGTATATAAATATTGGTTTATTTTTTCTTGGTACTAATCTAAAATTCCCCCTATATATTACGTTACCCTGTATTATAATTTTTTGTTACAAAAAGTAACCCATAGGCTAATACAAGCAACCTTTGTATACCTGTCTTTCAATTATTTGAGTGCAACATAAACATTGTCAATACATGAGACTGTTCAAAAAATTGGGGAGGGGCGCGGTGGCTCAGTGGTAGAGCTTTCACCTCCGGTGCTTGGGACCCTGGTTTGATCCCAGCTCGCGCCGTGTGTAATTTATGGTGAACAAACACCGTGCTAGTGGGTTTTCTCGGTGTTCTTCCGTTTCCTCCCACTTTCTTCATTGCACAATTTCACACATCTCTCATTATCACCGTCTCCTTTAGCCTAACCGGTATATCTGTGGGACGTAAAACATAAAGATTTTGTTCTAAGGATTGACGATAAAACATTAGATAAATACTTTTGTTCCCTACACCTTATTAATCTTTTTCTGGTCCATACGATTTATAGCGGTGTATTACGTAAAACTTACAACTTCTTGTCATTAAGAAAACGGGAATAAAGCGTGAGATTCTTAGTTATTGTTGATTCGTATTCTGTAAACACATAAACTATACAATATACTGCGTATATAAAATGCAACTTTTTCTGGTTTTGTGTGTCTGTGTGTCTGTAGCGTGAAAACGGCAGAAATTTGGTTTTGAAACTCAATAGAGTGGCCAACCTTCATTGACTAAAATGCCGATTATATGATCACCTAGTGTTCTTCGTTTCTATCTGTTTTTCAACGAAACGTACGACACCCCTATTTGGTTTCAGTTTACGGACGAGGTGAATTTCAGGTGAGATAAATAATAATAAAGTGACATTTGTTTTAGTTTTCTTAGGTACATGGTATTCAAGTAGTGATTAAAATACTCATTTAAAAGACTGAAAGAAGTTGTAAAATAAAGTTTGTGACTATCAGCCGATGAGAACCTATAGCCGGGCAAAGGATATACATTCAATTGACTGTTATGTAATAAGGGAATTGAGTTCTAGGCGTCATTCTTTTCGGCTTCCTATACCACAGATTCCTACCTCTCAATTCAGACAGCTCTCTAATTCCCTTATGAACCGTGACCAAGAACAAACAATTCCAATACTCGAAACAGCAACAGAAGTAGCAAATACACACATTAAATCAATACGCACATTAATACGCTAACAATTTGTCTAATTGACAACTCAAAATAATAAATACGCTTTCTTTAAACTGTAAGAAATTATTTCTTTCTCATCCATCATTTCTCCATGATAAAACAAACACACTATATGTCACACTAGTTCAATCGAAGTCATCCGATCAAGGTCAAAGCTTGCATACTGGTAAATCTGGACTAACTAAAAGAAGAATCTAATTTTTTTTTAAGTTTTACGAGCTTTTGTTTCCCAAGTAAAGGGAGATAAAAAATTTTGTGACACATTTTCAATGTGAAAAAATGCAACAATTCAATTGATTGTTCGAACTCGGCATACTGGTAGACCTTCACCCCTTCACCTACTGTTGAAACATGTGGAGTTAAATAAGTTGTAAACAATCACAGTTCTAAATCAATGTGTTGGACATAATAAGAAAAGTAATTACTATTACTAGAACGGCAAATTAAGATCTGCCTCGGACAGAAGTAAAGATAAAACTACAGAAAATAAACTATGTAACAGATAGTAAAGAGAAAATGAAATTTTTCAGTCTAAAGTCCTAAGGGTTATGCAGTTTATTCTAAGAGAGATGAAGATCAATGCAAATTAATGATGATTCAATAATTCATGGACTTAGAAAATTGGAGGAAATTGAATATCTCGAGAAAATCCTCGAACAACATGTTGCCCACCACAAAATTAGTTGGTCGGGGATTGAACCAAGAACCCCAGTCGTCAGGGTTAAGCGCTCTAACACTGTATCACCGTGTGCTCGCGATAATGGAGAGCTATATGTGAAAATTTGGGATATGGAAACGTATCGTTAAAGTCGCCATTACTCATGAAGTTTACGTATTGACTCCAGTAATGAACGGGATGATAAAATTCTTCGTATCCCAAGATGAAATAATATGTAAAATGTAGTAAGAGTTCATTTCTGAAGAAGTAAATATCATTATATTGCTGTTATGAAAATATTTTATGACTTGAAATTTAATAAAAACACTATCGCTTACATGTTTGCCTTAGCAACTAGATTGTAAAATAATTTCGAAACAAAGCATCATAAAGAAACCTTTCTAGTACAGGAACAGACTGTTGCTTCATTTCGCATATTATTACATCTTGTTAGATCCTAGTGCAGTTTCTGGAGATGTAATATTTGCATATGTTTGTGTGTGCTAAGGTTTTATCAGGGACACGTATATTTTGAAGAAAATGCTGATAATTCAACACAGAAGTAGGATTTTGATTATTACATATATCTTGAAGTAAGTACTCTTACTTGTAAAATTAATTCCTCATTGTTCGTAAGTATGTGTGTAGATAATTGATAGAAAAACTTGTTATTATTTGAATATTACGTGGTTTTATGTAGGACTTAACAAACATATTTTGAATTGAAATCTGTGAGGATCTGGGTGACTCAATCTGCCTCCAAATCTGGTTTCGTAGAACGTCTGGTATCTTATGGATGAAGTATTTTGATTATTATTAAGACTTAATCCGTTTAATTATATTTGAAATTATTCAGGAGTCAAGGTTTGATCTCACTTTACCTTATAAAAAACATATTTAACTACTTATACACAAGGTGTATCAGAAATTGACCATATGTTCTTTAAGTGCTTCGTGTGCGTTTTTTTAGAGAATTTACAACAGAATTTTGGTTATTGTCAGTCAGACGTAAAGAGGAGGCGTTATGACTTAAAATCTTCCTTTAGCAATATGTTAACAGTGCAATTTTTCTAAAAAGATAGTTTGGTTTTCTTAGAGTCTTCAGTATAACGTTACATCTCAATTCGCCTTTTGTTAATGTTTCCTAGTAAACTATGCGTATAATTAGTAGCTGTTGATTATTAAACTCACTAAAGGATCACATACCATAAAACTAATAACACACTATATTTTGTAAACGAAATATATGTCTCTATTACCCGATGTAATGGCTCATTATACTTTGATAATCAACTATAAACAAGTAAGTAGTAACTAGCACTGTCTCCTTAGTAACCAAGTAGTTTGCGATAATAAACAATAAACAAACTAGCTTATATGACATAGGAAAAATAATAGCCAGAAATCATTTTTTTATTATAACTTATACGATAATATCAAGGATGTTATAAAATACAGGCTCTGCCTTTACAACAAAATCTTGAAGCAATACGTCACAGTTTTGCCACTCCCACTCTGCCCACTCCGCCCAATAAGATTGCAAAGTTTTGAGCCAACATTCATGGCAGAAACGAAAATAGCCAATCAGACAACGGCGGAAACGAGAGTAGTCAATCAGATATGTCAATGCTCGGTTGTTTTGGCTTAGTTGAGTTAATAGGATGAATATGGGCAGATCCTCTACTTTATGACATCCTTGGATAATATATCTTCTTCCTTTTCTTTTAATGATTAGCTAGTGCATGTTTGATTATTACTTTTGCCCATTATTAATTAATAAAATCATATACAAGTTATGTTGTACGTATAAGAATGTATCTCGTTGGTTAATCAAGTTCTTAGTTTTCACAATTTTTAGCAGTTCAAATTTTCTCTTTTATATTGCAATGTGATATTAGCGCACAGTAACAATTCTTTTATATATATATATATATATATATATATATATATATATATATATATATATATATATATATAGGGTGTTAATGAACTATACCAACAAACTGTAAGAGGTGATTCCTCACATCAAAGTAAGAAAAAATCATATGGACCTGTGAGTAAAAGTGGTTAGTTTGAGAGCCATAGCTGTCCAAAATTGTGAGAAAGCAAAATTTCAGGAGGCCCTATTTCGAATTCAAAAAACTGTCGATGGTAGTCCTTATCAGCGTAAAGGTAGTCATGCATACGCAGTTCAAAATTGCACACTTTATTAATTTTCAATGGGAATACTGAGTATTTCCTACAGGGTGAAATTTCCAGCCATGCCATCAACCGAATCTTGAGATATGCTCTAATTTTACGATTGGTCCAAAGTAGGCAAAAGATAAGTCTTGATAGCAGTGAACACGGAACCCTTTGTCGAGATATCGGAAGTGTTAAGGATTGTCAGCAGCACTGTCTCTCGTACTCGTGGAAACGCATTCTGCAATGTTTTCTTTCATACTTGTAAGCAGTAGTTTTCCGTCTCATTGCACAACTAACGCACTTGATGGACTCCGAAATTGTTTTTGTGGTCTTATGCAACTTCGCTACGGATTTTCTCTCAGCATCGATGCATATTTATTACTAGTTCCTTTACATTATGGCCTAATGTTTCTGCCGTCGCTGTCAGAATATGTATTCTCGCTCTATCAGTGGACTTGTATCGATCAAGAGCAGCAACCTGTCTGGGAGTTTTAAAATTAGTTTTTCCCCTTTTACATCTCTTGCAGAGTCCGGGCGCACACAGGCACATATTTACCTTTTACCTTACATACTCAACTGGGTTTTCCTCTTCGTTTCTTGAAATGTTTACCTCCGTGAATTTTGGTGGAAAATTTATACAAATCATTTTCAGAAGTGCATTTTTCTTTTGCGTTGCTCTTTCTAATGAAGCCGCGCATATCCCTCTTGTTCTTTTCGAACCAAACTCAAGTCTTTACATTTAGTTGTATAAGAGTTATTACTTGTGAAAAAGATAAATATTTTCATAGGTAATAATCCTTAGGCTATCTTTAAAATAGTGCTAGATTTCTGTTTCTGGTGAAACGCCACCTCAAAACGATATGTCACATGACCCTCTTCCTAAATGAAAATTTTGATCTGAATCCAAGATGGCGAACTTCAAAATGGGCGCTGTGACAACACTATACAACATTAGATGTGCTTCTTCCACTAGTTCCATTATTCAGGGTATTTTTGCGTTCCCTTAAGCCGTTTCAAAATTACAAGATTTTATTCCAGATTTTTCCCAATATATTATGTACTGTAATCGGATTCAAAATTTTAGGTCGCTTGGTGCACCATTTAATATTATTCAATGAAGTTAATTTTTCTCCTTACATAATTTAGTCCCATATGGAACCATTTTAGGGGGGTGAGTCCAAAGAAATTAGGAAATAAAAAATTAAAGACCACCCTAATATATATATATATGGCTGCTCTTTTCCTGAATTACTGTAGCCTGGGGAGGCATTACCGTACCTGCAAAACATTAATTTGCACGAGGTGGAAAAACAACATGAATAAAATACACAGAATTAAACTATATTTAGGCATGAATAAAATAATTAGAAATATATTTCCTTTTGCAACTTGACTTCACGAAGAGATTACTTACTTATATAAAGCAGATACACATACTTCCGTAAAACATTCATTAATCATGTTTATATTTCAATGGACGTTTTATTTTTAACTATAAGTTTCAAGGCAATGATTATCATAGCGCGTACCAAATACCTAAGAAAAGCATTACTTAGTTTACATATCTGTAGCTGTATTGAAAGCTTCAGGGAATACCTTTATATTGCAGTTTTCTACAGAGAACTACAAATATATTTAATGGAATAGTAAATGGAAAGTGGTAAAATAAGTAAATTATCGTACGTAAATATAACGTCTTAGTAAGATCTATTCTCGTAGTTTAGAAAATACTAAAACAAAATTATAATGTTCTATCATTACTAACATTTAGATATAATAAGCATGATTACTTTATTTGGTATTAGACTAAACTCATATTTACTAACTACTATATGAATGTAACTACTATATGAATGTAAACTAAATAATGAATAATTTGCAGATTGAGAATACGCAGGCTACATTTTATAGTTACAAGTATTGCTTTCCTTTATTTTTAAAACTTGGCTCCCAATCCTTTCAATTTCATGTTCTATTGGCACCTATGCATTACTCCCACTCTTAGTTGTACACCCATGCTATTGTGTTACAGATAGAATATACTATTTGCTGCACTATTAAACTCTTAGTACCTTTTCAGAAATTCGTATCCTACTACATCCTTTACATTTTTTCTATCAATTACCGTCATATATATATCGTAATTGATCACCACGCACAATTGCTACAACTAATAGTGTTTTAACACAATAAGAATTCGTATTATAAAGCGTGTTTTTTTAAGTGTATAACAAATAAACCTTCTCCTGACTATCTCAGTGTTTGGACCTAGAAAATGCTATAGCGAACAGAAGAAGACTACCAGCTGAGGTTCTTAGGCTCTGAAAGAGCTCTTGAGAAAAGTAATGCTCGAAAATTTTTCTTCAGATTTAGGCGTCAGTTCTCAAAACTACGCAACATATAATAAAAATACAATTTTATTTTTTGGCCAACATATATTCGATTTAAGTTATCTAGGTGCATGGCTCTATTTCCAGTCTCCATGGCTACCAGGTTCTTGGTTTTCGAAGCTGAAGAGCAGGAATACAATTCATTATGTTTTGTATGTTTTGTTATTATTCTGAAACTTCATTTCTTCTTTTCAGTCAAATAATGTTGAGTGAAACTTGTTTCAGTTCGTGTTCCAGATTTTAAGTTTCGTTAGTGAAGATTTCTTTCATTTATAGTTCTTTACTCACTGGAAGATGATATTGAGTCTATTACTTAACATAACGTAATAAACGTTTCTATTCACTAGTATAGAGATGACACGATGGAGCCCTCACCTTTGATTTGTTCCTGGTCTTGTCCCTGGCCATGTGAGACAACATCGTATGTGTGAGTTCTCTCGAGATTCTGGCGTCTCATCTCTCATGACCATTATACAAATTATTTATAGTCACTCAATTTATTAATCATACGTTTCTCTTACCTTGCAGTAAATGAACGTGATACGTGATACTAGAAATTTCGTTTTATTTTATTAAATAGAAAGTGAGTTGTACGAGTCGATAATAGTTTGTTATTATTACTCAGCTTACATACCTGTTCATTTGTTGGTTTACATATTTAACTTGTGTAATTAAAAGAGTTGAGTCGATATATAAAATTTTACGAGGAACTTTTTACTAAACTACAGACAACACACACACACACACATATATATATATATAGACTTCAATTACGAACTAATACGTGCACCGTACAAATCGTTGTGTTATTTCAACGATATACCTGTGTTAACACAATTGTGTTAGAATATAACACAAACCGGTGGTTAGAACAACTCACTCTCCATTTGAAGTTGTGTCAAATACTAGTAGTTCAAATGACACACAGCCTTTGTGTTAAATTAACACAAGTGTTAAGTCTTCATTGTTGTTTTCTGTATGATTGCTAAATATTTTGGGTATCAAATTATGAAGGCTTATGAATTGAAGCTACAGACAAACCGTTGACAAAATACTTAAATAAGTCCAGGTATACCCAAAATTTCAACATGTGAAGAGCGCGTTGTGTTTTCAATTGTTTTACATATCGATTCTGAAGAAATATGTCAACAGCTAAAAACAACACCGTATTACTGTGTCACTTCTACACTGTAAGTCAGCTCACTAGTCAAGACGAGTGACTGTGCTTCAAAAGTGGCGAATAACAAGTAGAATCACAATTAAGAGGCAAACATATTATAAGGATATAGGAAAGTGTTTCCTATGATTCTTGAATAAGATGTTGGTGAGGACGACAAGAAGTTTTATGAAGATTTTCTAAACGAAATGTTCCATAGTTTACTATTCTTATATTAAAATTAAAATCTTCTGTAAGCGTAAGCATGCACACCACAATGCTTTCCAACAGACAAAAATGGTTACGTCAACACCACACACGGAGTTATTTCAATACCGAAATAGATGTCGTAGTAAGACAGCAGTAGAGTCAAACTAACACCGAAAATGGTGTTAATCTGGTGGTCTGACCTTGAATTTAACACAGAGAGTGTTGTGTCAACACCAAATGGTGTTACACGGCTTTGATCTTGAATTATGACACATATTGTGTGTTGAAATTATAAGAAAATGATGTTGAAGTAACACAGGGATTGTTTATATTGATACTTGACACGGTGTAATATTAACACAAAGTAATTAACATACTACACATTGTGTTACATTCTTCGTGTTAGTGCAACACTGCCACAAGTATTACTCAATACTTTTCTGCACACTAATGACCCTGGCATGGTGTCAAATTAACACCGAAAATATTAGCACAGATCCGAATGTAACACCGATCAAGTGTGAGATTCCGTCATTAAAACACAAAAAAAGCGAATAATTATATAAAAAGGTGTTTTGTTACTGCATTGCTTGCACCTATTTTAGGAGGTATATTATCAAGTTTAATTAAGTAATTATGCAAAACACACAAAAACTTATTTTAATCTTACCGGAAAAATTACATCATTATCAAGCGATATCTAATCTTGATGAAATGAAAGAAATTTTAAATAAAAGTTTAAATGCAGAAGAAAAATGGGTACAATATAGAGAGGTCTTACAAAAATATTTAAATATAATTCACAAACCGGCAGCAGTTACAACAGCAACTACTACTATTGATAAAGAGGAGGAGGAAAAAGAAGAAGACGACGAGGAGGAAGAGGATGATATAATATCTACTCTCCCCGAAATTTGTAAACGTAAAGCAAGACCTTTATTACGTAAATTGAAACAAAATCCTAATATTCAATGGGATGATATTGGAAATGTGAATATTAATAATAAATTAATTCCAGGTGCAAATATAGTGGATTTGATATCCGATTTTGTTAGATGTCGTAAGAAAAATATTTCAGTTGCCGGTTGGGAACCTTTTGCTACATTATTAGCAAAAGCCAATATACCATTAGAGTACATTGGTAATCCTCAACGAATAGAATATATTAGAAAACTCACACAAGTAGAAGGTGGGAAAGAGGACGATGATGATGATGAGAACGAAGAGGATGGTCCTCCACCACGTAAACATAAAGCTATCAACAAATGGCGTACTTATAAGCAATAACGCTAATATTCTATTGCAATCTATTGATATATTTGAGTATATAGAAATAAATATGAATAATCCGTATTTTCGTTATTACAGCAATCAAGCAGGATGAGGTTACAATGTATATAAAGGTACAGCATATCAAGAAGGTTATGGCATTGGTACCTTTCTAGGAGGTTTATTCCATACTGTATTTCCTTTATTAAAACAAGGTGCAAAAACTGTTGGTAAAGAGTTGATACGTACATGAATTAATGTAGCAGATGTACTAGATAATAATAGACGTATTGAAGAGTCTTTACAAAATCGGTGGCAAGAAGCTAGAAAAAAATTTAAAAACAAAGCTCAAAATAAATTTAATCAGGTGTTGGTAGGATCTGGAAGAAAAAGAAAGAAAGTTCATTTTACATCAACAGTTTGTGGTGTGAAGCGGATAAAAGGATCCAAAGATATTTTTGATTAATTGATTATGGAGCAAAGTGAAAGTTTTTATCCCACACTTCCCAGCAATAGTTCTATGGAATATTTTCCTCAAAATACACTTGCTTGTTATAATACTAAATTATATCATCCTATTGTACTGGAGAAGGAAGTGTGGGAAACAGCTGTTGTTGAAGTACATTATACAAGTTCATTTCAGAATGTTTCCAAATATGCTAATAATATTTATTACCGTATCATGAATACAAAAAGGTGGAACATAACTAAAATCTTACCAGGACACTATTATCATGTTGGTGATCTTAAATTAATCATAAAAGTGATATATTAAATTTACAATTAAAATTTAAAACATCAGTAAAACGAATTGAGGTTAATAGAGTAATAAAAGATCAAGAGAAGCATATAGAAGTACGCCTGTCTCCTGAAATAGCTAGAGTACAAGGGATTGATCTTGTACAACAGGAAGATATTGCAATTGTGCATCATGCTCGTTATCCACCTGATTTACAAAAATCGCTACCTACACTTATGTATATTTACAGTGATATTGTAGATCCACAAATGGTAGGGTGTCCGAGAAGTCCTTCCCTGATTACAGAAATTGATAACTCAGGCCAGAAATAAGATAGAAATATGAAACTGGTGTTGAATTGTTTACAAACTATAAAAGTTTTTGTCTGTGTTAGGTTTGTTCTGTTTTACTAAGTCTCGATTTTTTTTGTTTTAGATTTGTAGTACGTAAGTAAGAAGTCCAAGAAGCCATGCCAACCAACCAGGAGAAGGCACAGTGTGCCGTGTGGTACCATGAGACACGATCACCAACCACGGTGCAGAGACAGTTCCAGACAACATTTGGGAGGACTCCACCTGATGTCAAGAGCATTAAAGCCTGGTATGAGAAGTTCAAGAACACAGGGTCGGTTGCTGACCTTCCGAGGTCTAGTCTTTTCTGAGAAGTCCTAAGAAGTCGGTGCGCAGGGCCTCACGTGAATTACAGATGCCAAAAAGCTCTATCCATGACATTTTACACAAACGTTTATTGTTTCGTGCTTACAAAGTGCAACTCGTTCAGGCCTTGTTGCCCGACGACGGTACACGTCGATATGACTTTGCGGTCGAAATGCTATCACGTATTGAGGACGATAATGGTTATCTCAGACGAATTGCCTTTTCCGATTCCGATTTTGATTAGACTTCTTTTTATGGGGTTATGTCAAGGATGAGGTCTACCGAACACGTGTACCAGATCTTGAAACCCTGCAGCAACGAATAACCACAGTCGTTGCATCGATCCCTCCAGTGATGTTGGCTAATGTGTGGATGGAAATTGAATATCGCCTAGATGTGCTACGTGCTACCAAGGGTGCTCATGTGGAAGTGTACTGATGTGACCAAAACTTTTATAGTTTGTAAACAATTCAACACCAGTTTCATATTCCTATCTTATTTCTAGCCTGAGTTATCAATTTCTGTAATCAGGGAAGGACTTCTCGGACACCATTGTATAGCTCCATTGTTACGTATTATAAATACAAATATTACAGAGTATGGTATTAATAATGTACATATTTTTGACAATCCTCATTATGTCACCGTGCAACGCAAACAATTTGATCGAATTATTATTGATTTAAGAGATAGTACAGGTAATCCATTTCCTTTCAAATATGGCAGTGTATGTGTAAAATTACATATTCGCAAACGTAATTGTAAATCTTAACTTGTGTGAATATTAATAGTAAGAAAAACATGCAGTGTGAGTGTATGAAATCAGAATGAAATTTATTTGCTGGTTTACCCACCCACTCGCTTCAATATCTGTTAATGCAGCAATAGAACTTGTTGTCCCCGGTCATGGGGATGACTATATAGACTTACCCTACACAATGTTATATATTAAAGGTAAAATTACTAAATCTAATTTAACTTCTGCCGATAAGAAAATCGGGCCTGTAAATGATTTTCTCAATGCAATGTTCAGTGAAGTGCAATTATATTTAATTAATCAACTTATTTCCTACTCTTCACATACATATCCATATCGAATGTATATTGAAAAATTACTAAATTATAATATCAATGCTAAATCAACGCATCTTCAAACATCAATGTGGTTCAAAGATACTGCAGGTCATATGGACAGTGTGGCCGATGAAAATTTAGGATTTAAACGTTTTCTTCTCACTACTTTAAGTCAGTCATTTGAATTATTGGGTTATATTCATGCTGATATATTTAATCAGGAGAAATTTTTACTGAATGGTGTACATCTGCGTATTAAACTAATTCCAGCTAAACCTACATTTTGTGTAATGGGTGACGCAGATGCTGATGGAAAGGTTGTAATTACAGATGCAACATTGCTTGTGAAAAACGTTGATGTATCACCAGCAATTAAAATAGCACAAAATAAAGTATTACAAAATCCTAAATTTAGAATAAAATATCCTCGTAAAAATATGCAGGTGAAGACAGAAACTTTACCTTAATTATGGATAGTACACTTCCAGGTCTGTTTTCAGGCATAGTGCCTAAACGTATTATTATTGGTTTTGTTACTAATGCTGCTTTCAATGGTACATATCAAACAAATCCATTCCATTTTCAACATTTTATTATGTCGTTTTTTACACTGTATGTTGATGGAATCCCTGTACCATCCAAACCACTACAACCTGATTTTGATAATAAGCTATATATACAAGCATGTTCTACGTTATTTACAGTTTCAGGTATTTATTATTCTAATCAAGGTAATAATATTTCACATATTCCACATGCGTTATTTACAGGTTCAGGTATTTATTATTCTAATCAAGGTAATAATATTTCACATATCCTAATGGTTATACCCTACTGGTGTTTGATTTAACTCCCGATTCTAGCGCTAGTGCTGCATTTCATACTAGTCCACAACGGCAAGGGAGTGTACGTGTAGAGGTTCATTTTAAAGAAGTACTGCCATCTCCTGTAACAGCAATTATTTATGGTGAATTCTCTTCAGAATTAGAAATTGATTTCCAGAGGAAAATATATATTAATTAATTTTAAAAAAATGTTAAATACAATTGAACTTTATGAGGCACTACAACAAAATTTGCCTAACGATCATTTTATTGGTGTGTATGCTACAATAATGCAATTATTGGGATTTTTTAGGACTTTCGTGTGGAGTATCAGGGTAGTCCATGGAATGTGTTAAAATGAAAATTTGCATTCTAATATTTTTTTTTCCGTCTCCAACCCTAATTTGCCTATACTATATCTTAAACCGCTCCGGAGATATGATAAACATTGCTCAAGTTTGCAGCACTGCTTAAATGGTGTAATTGCGAGAACTTTTTGTATTTACAGCTACTAAAAGCTGTCGATGTAATGGTATAAAAGAGAACGAAAACAAAAATAATTTTAAATATTTTTCACAAATACATTATTTTTAGCAGTGTTGCGAACTTTTCTGTTTTTTTGGTTTGTCCTTTATAGCGGATGATCAAGATAAATTTTCCACCATATATATATATATATATATATATATATATATATATATATATATATATATATATATAACCAGTGGAATATTTAGGGTCTTCCGGGCTTAAGCACCCCCCCGAAATCTTACTTACTATAGTAAAGTATATGAATAATCTTGCCTATTTTTTTCATTTTCCAGTAAAGCCCTCCCCACAAATGCCAGCAAAGACCCCCCCGAAACAAAATCATTAATACGCTACTGTATATAACGTTTGTTATAAAATATTTCAGTATTCCTGTTTTATCATAACTTTTATAATTTTTCAATCCTTTTAGAAGCAGTAAGTTTCGAGAATTCTAATTTCAGTGATGGAGGATAATAACCTTCCTGATTGCATCTACATTAAAAAATCTTATCAGTATTTTACATACTATTAAGATGAGGAGGACAATATGTAACAATTCACAGGGGACAATGAAAAAAAGCTACTTGACATGCAATGGTCATTATAATGAACATAGAAACATACTACTGATTAACGAAATACTTCTTTTCCATATATGTTTCCGTTTCGACCATCAAATTAAGTGTTCCTTTTTTTTTATAATTTGATTGTTTCTGTTACTAACAACTCAAAAAGAAATGTTATACGAAGCTCTAAGTGTATTCATTAGTGAGAAAGGAAGTAAATCGCTTCGTTGCATAATTGAGTTTTCTGTGCAAACAGACTAAAGTTAAACGTTCTGCTGGTACTGGGTACAGCTACAGTGAAGAGTTTGTCTGGATTTTGCTTTAAACAGTAAGTTTTTGTCCCCTTTATAAATCTGATCTGACAAGGAAGTTAAGATTTTTTTCAATATAATAATCGTCAGTCTAAACGTTAAAGTACTTAATATCGTTTTTTTTCGTTTGCAACTCAATTATTACGAGGCGAATCCAGAAAGTAAGTTTCCCTCGCGTCCCATAGCTAGGAAACCGTATTTTGCGTGAAGCGACTGCCTGTACGTGAGAGACGAAGGTCCTAACATGGCGAATGCGCCAGCAGAACTTCCCTAATTCTCTCTGTAGCGTCGTGGCAGTGATTGAAGATTGGCATTCCTATTCGAGTTCTCGCCGCTTTTGAAGTGCGAGCAGTGATAAAGTTTTTGAAGGCACAGGGCATGGCACCGATTGAAATCTATTGTCAGCTGTATCGTTGCTAAGATGTCAATGCTGACCCTGGGTGCCTTGCTTTGTGCTCTAGGGTCAGTTGCTTCAACACAAAACTTCTTGATCAACAGGCACTCCGTGACAGTGGTCTGCAGTAAGGAGCGGAAAAACTGCAGTACCTGCTTGGTCATGCCATTAGTCCCATGGACCTGGCACAGCTAACGATGGGTTTCAATAGGTGCTATGCCCTGTGCATTCAAAAACTTTATCACTGCTCGTACTTCACACGCGGCGGGAGCTGGAATAGGAACGTTTAACCACTGCCACCACGCTACAGAGAGCACTAGGAAAGTTCCGCTAGTCTTACTCTCTCACGTACACGTAGTCGCTTCGCGCAACATACCGTTTCCTTGCTATAAGACGCGTGGGAAAGTTACTTTCTGGATGCGCCTCGTATTTGTGCCCAATTCCAAAGCGGCTCTTGTCCGTTTACAGCAAATCCCAGAAAACTTAGAAAAATGTAGGATCTACCTATTTCGTATAGCTGGGAATACTTCACTCTGTTCATGTAAAAAAAATCCTAAACATCTTAAAATATTTCCAGTTTTACAAAACGCATGGCTCCAATATTTTTTTCCTGCAAACAAACTATTTGCTGAGCAAAAAATATATTCACATTTAAATACGCATATCACGTTTATATATAAGATTGTAAAAGATAGTGTCTGATGAAGCCAAAGTGTTATTTGCGACGCTGTCACACGTATATAGTTTTAAAATGTAAATGTATTGTTTTGCTCACCAAATAGTTTGTTTGTATTTAATTATAAGGTAGGTGTTCGCAATTTCGCATGTTTGGAATTCTGCCAGGTACCTGCATTTCCGAACACGTTGGCATAAGTCGGTAGATGAGACTGGTGTATAAGTAGATAGTCCATGGTGAACGGGTTTTGTCCCATTTCGATGGGTAGGATCTTCGTGAGAAATGCAGGCAGTCAGTGTATGTAATAGATGTAGTGCTGTTATAAGATCGAGAAAACTGAAGTGCGGTCTATTGTTCCAGAAGGAAGGTTCGAAGCTTTGTGGTAAGTAATGCATTGTGAAGATGATTGCTTTATGTCTACGCTGTGCAACACTGTGTGTTGTACATTGGGAGTCATTTTGTCTCCCCTTTTGTGTACTCTTTGGAGGAGTTTGCAATTTCTCCTTTCCTTCGATTCAGTTGCAGATAATAGCAGGCAGACGGAATAAATGTAAGAACTGCAAGTGGTCAGCCATGGATTTAAAGAAAGCTGTGATCAGTGTTACCCGGTATCACCTATATGTCAACGCTGCAAGTTAACAATTCAACATACCACGTCGAATCACCTGTGCTGTGTCAGATAACCTGTGCTATATGTAGGAGAGGAAGAGGTCTTAGTCCAGAGGATTGTGCGGCTGCAAGACGTAGGATTTCCTCTCATACCTAGACTCTTCACAAAATTTGCCTACAAGTTTGTACACAAAACACAGTGCCACATCCTTTCAGCAATATACGACGTGCAGCAAGTCGAACACGACTTCGTGGATTTCTGTTACGGCACCCTGAAGTCGTAAAAGATAACAGAAGCATTTGAATGAAGCCAGGGCACAAAAGTTAAATAAATAAATATTTTACTACTGATTATGTATTATGTTTATCATAATATTCATGGAGTGAAAATATGAACTTCAGTATTTGTTTTTATAGCGATATGACTTCTCATCTTTGTTTACAGGAGGGGTGGCAAAATTGTGGACAGGGTGTTTGCAATTTCGCCAGTTTTCACACTTTTTCCTTTTGTATTTTGGAAGTTATATACTATTAGCGTACGGATGTTATTTTTATCCCACAGAGAACTCAAGCCGTATACTATCAATTTCTTGTGCGGACTTACTCCTCATAACTATCAGGAATTTGCAAGAGTCGTTCAAATCTTAACGTGGCGAAATTGCACACACCTACCTTATACCAAGCAAAGATTCTACTTGTGGAAAATATTACAGTGTTTCTCTGTTTTCTGGGATTTGATTATAATTGGGCTAGAGCAATTTTCGAAGTGGACAACTAAATAGTAATGAGTCTATTCATTTATTCCATCATGAGTATATATTTTTATACCTTATTACAGTCCATGAAATGGGTTGTTATATGAACTTTTAGTGTCAATCGTGATTGTCACTTTTGCTTTTTTAAAAGATATTTGCAATTTAAGACCAATTTGTTTAACAAAATCTGTACTTCTATTTAGTTTGAGTAAACCACAAACTTTGTTGGTGCTATATCATGACGTATATCTATGCACATGAACAATGTCCCATATTGAGATAAATATTGAACAATGTGATGGATATTACAATTAACAAATAAACTAAGGCTTAGTGAAGTAAACTATACAACACCAGGCTACTTAGCATTCTAAGTATACTCTTTAACCGTTGCACTACCTAAGTATTTTATGTAATGTGGACTAACAAGGGTGGTAATTTCGTTCCCACCTGTTAAGATTAAATACATCTCGTAGGAGAAACTAATTAGAAACTCTTGCAAAATTATAAGTGACTGAATTTAACAGTACACGGAAAAAGACTCCCAGTTATATATTATACTTACATTTAGGAGTGACACTTCTAAATTGCAGTCACATCTCCTACCAACGGAGGGTACGTTGTGCTCACCAGCTTAAAAAAGTAAATTTATGAGACACACTAACGTGAATCACTTACAAATAGTCAATTGACTGAAGTGAACAGTACATGGGATAAGTCTAACCGCCTAATTCAGAAACACGGAATACAGCTATTTATTACACAGCCTTCTAGAAGTGGCACTTCTAAATGTAAGTCAGAATCAACTTAAAATAGAAAATTTGGGAGCTACGCAAACGTTTTTTTGCACCAACGAAAGGTATACGCTTTACCTAAATATGTTGATCAATAACATATTTTTTTTTAATTTTAAAGAAAAGATTAAAAGACTAATTACAAAAAAAAATACTGTAGTGAGCACAAAGTACACTCCGTAAGTAGTGCGAGGGTTAATATTACTTTCATATTCGATAAAAGCAACATTGTCTTTAACTTTAGATTAAAATATGAAAGATAATTACCTTGTTACGAATTACGGATTAAATCGTAAACGACATTACAAAAAAGCATCATAAATCTTACTTTTCTGGACAATTAAAAAAAAAACAGTGAAACTTTATGCATAAGGAAAGTAATGACAACGGTGTTAGACTCGTGAACTTTGCAACATCCAAAAACCAAATCGTGAAGAGTACAACATTCTCATATCACAACGTTCATAAATACAATTGGACATCACCAGACGGAAAAACACATAATCAAATTGATCACGTTTTAGTAGATAGAAGAAGACAATCTAGCATAATTGACGTCCGGTCGTTTAGAGGGGCTGATTGTGACACTGATAACTACCTAGTAGTAGCGATAATACGGGAGAGATTATCGTTGAATAAAAGTAATATTCAATGTCCGAAAACGGAGAGATTTAATTTAAAGAAATTAGAAGAGAGCCAGGTAAGAGAGGAATACCAGATTGAAGTTTCGAATAGACTCGCGGTTTTAAAAGACTCGAGGTGCACAAGTGTTGAGGATACTTGGATTGAAATTAGAGATAGCATTAAAAGTTCAGCAATAGAAAAATTGGGACACGCGGAAATAAGTAGGAACAAACCATGGTTCGACCAAGAATGCATTAAACTAGCAGAGAAGAGAAAACAGGCAAAATTACGGTGGCTACAAAATCCGAATGAAACAACTACACAAAATTTCGCAGATATCTGGCGGGGAACTTCCAAAACCTTTAGAACAAAGAAACGGGATTTTTTGAAAGCTAAGATTAAGGAACTTGAAGATAATAGTAAAAATAAAAATATTCGGGGCATGTGTAAGGGGATCAGCGAATTTAAGAAAGGCTATCAACCTCGTGCTTATATATTAAAGAAATCTGACGGACAGTTCTCACCGATACGGATAGCCTCTTAAATAGATGGAAAGATTTCTTTGACGATTTGCTGAACACGCAGCCAAAAACTAATGTGCGTGGAGAAAAGGAGATACACACCGCAGAACCGTATATTCCAAAACCCAATCGAATAGAAGTGGTAGCCGCTATAAAGAAATTGAAGAAACACAAATCTCCGGGTGTAGATGAAATTTCGGCTGAGTTAATTTTAGCTGGTGGCGAAAAATTGTGGAACAAGGTACACAAACTCATTCTCTATATGGAACAAGGAAGAATTGCCACAAGAGTGAAAATAATCAATCATTGTTTCAATTCACAAGAAAGGCGACAAAACTGACTGTAATAATTATCGAGGCATTTCTCTTCTGTCAAAATCCTATAAAATCCTTTCAAATATTCTGTTAGCAAGATTGACCCCATACGCAGATAAAAATTATTGGAGATTATCAGTGCGGATTTAGACGAAATCGATCAACTATCGACCAAATATTTACCATTCGCCAAATACTCGAAAAGAAGTGGGAATACAATACCCCGGTACATCAACTATTTATTGATTTTAGAAAGGCTTACGACTCGGTTAAGAGAGAGATATTATACAACGTTCTTACAGAACTTGGAATACCGAGAAAGCTAATTAGATTAATTAAGATATGTTTAAGTGAATTCCAAAGTAAAGTCCGGGTAGGAAAGTTTTTGTCCACTAGCTTCCACGTCGAAAGTGCCCTGAAACAAGGAGATGCGTTGTCGCCATTATTATTTAACTTTGTGCTGGAATACGCCATAAGGAAAATCAAAGATAGCAACCGGGGCCTAGAGTTGAACGGCATTCATCAGGTTATGGCATATGCTGATGATGTAAATTTAATAGGGGATGATAGGAGAACAGTAGAAATAAATACAGGGATCTTATTAAACGCTTGCAGGGACATGGGTTTAGAAGTAAATGCAGAGAAAACTTAATACATGGAAATGCGTCGGGACCGTAATACGGCAAATTGTGGAGGAGTTAAAATATTAAATAATGCTTTTGATAAAGTGGATACTTTCAAATATTTAGGATCAATATTAACAGACGAAAATCATATTCACGAAGAAATTAAATGTCGACTAAAAGAAGGGAATTCGTGTTACTATTCGGTTCAAAATCTCTTGTCGTCGCGAATTCTGACGAGGAATTTAAAGCTTAAAATATATAAAACGATAATCATGCCTGTTGTTCTGTATGGTTGTGAAACATGGTCGCTTACTCTGAGGGAAGAACATAGACTGAAAGTATTTGAGAACAGGATCCTGAGAAGAATATTCGGACCCAAGAGGAACGAGAATGGGGAATGGAGGAAGCTTCATAACGAGGAACTACATAGTTTATACGGTTTACCCAACATTGTTAGGGTCGTCAGGTCTAGGAGGCTTAGGTGGGCAGGTCATGTAGCTAGAATGGAAGAAAGTAGAAACGCTTTCAAAGTCTTGACTGGTAGACCCACAGCAAAACGACCATTAGGAAGACCTAGGAGCAGATGGGAGGACAATATTAAGATGGATCTCGCAGAGATAGGAATACAAAGTAGAGACTGGATGCAATTAGCTAAGGATAGAAGTCAGTGGAGAGCTTTTGTGAACGCGGCACTGAACCTCCGGGTTCCATAGGCCATAGAGTTAGTTAGTGAAACTTTATGTGACACGATCACACGAAAATATCAAATTTGATGAAATTTTATAGGATCGTCCGATTCGAAAATCTCTATCATTGAATTTCGATGCATTAATTTGTATGAACCGTAACTATTGATTCCATCGAAAATAAAAAGCACGAAATACATACCTGCGTTCATATTTTGTTCATGAAGAAGATATGTTCATGATATGTTCACCAATCGTTGCAGAATGCTAATTAAAGGCAATGGAGGAGTTTGTTCGAATATGAGCGTCTTAAATACCGGTTCAATTTTTCAGAGTAATACCTTAGTTAAAGAGAAGCTTTTCTAAGGCGAGGTTGATTAGATTCTAAACCATTACAAGAAATAGATATTGTTGAGCCACATCTATAAGAATTCAGTGTCACTGAAAGACCAATATAGAATAGAATGACTTTGCAGTGTAAAATTCTTGCTTCCAATCTATGTATTGTATACAATCTTGTGCCATCCACTCCTGTCCTAGAAAATGAGATTTTAAAATATTCACATTCCTTTACTGTGGATAATCTTTTAACACCGACGTATCGATAGACCAGTATATTCTTATGTCATGTGATTTCATATTTCAAATTTATATATTAAGCAAAAAAGAACTTACAATACCTCACTTATTATTTAGCATTATAAAATAAGGAGTGTCAGAGACATCTAGATATTGGAGACGACATGTAAGTACAACAGTGACAACGCAGCTGAGATATAGGAAATAATGAGCACCAGAAGTATCTTAGTGTCAAATTCTAATACACCAATGATATGTCATATTTCGAATAAATAACGTTCCTGGTTGTTAAAAAGTTGCCACTAAGACAATTGCTGATTTGATGTGCATTATCCTGCACTCCTTGCTTGTACTATGTAACACGTCTTAAGTAAATTTGAAAAAATAAAACACCCAACCCGTCGTTTTGGGGCACAGCGTAATTATATTGAACACCTCATATTTAAAAACATTTAAATTGGTCGTTTTCTTAGCAAATAATGTGCGAATTGAAAAATAATGATAATTTGCAAATATTTAGAGTACATCTCCTAAGAATAATGTCAAAAATTGAAATTACTGCAAAGGAATTCTAATACATTCAACCTTACAGCAATGAAACGCTATTTGATCGTTACTTGGAAGATTCAAATGAGTACAATGACAACGTTCCCAAAATTTCTTTGAATACAATATATATATATATATATATATATATATATATATATATATACATAGATAGATAGATAGATAGATAGATAGATATCCCTTCAGAGGTCGTGTGACGGTCTTAAAGACCGTGCTGAAGAATTATCTTGTATAGATTACAGGTCACTTCGCCCATCTACCTATCACATTCTATACCTTCATGTGAACTCGTCCCCTACATATATAAACTTATTGTTTCCCTTTAGCTCTAATAAGTTCCACGTAATAAAGCTTTTGTACACTAACTGGTCTTTCCGACCGTGCGCGACACCTCGAGGTAAAGTGACCCGGTCGAAAGCACCGTGAGCGACCTCTCGCATTACGTAAAAATAGTACTGTTCTGTAACCTTGTTCGTTTATTTTAATATGTTGCTGCCTTCTTTGTGAATTTAGTGGTATTTCTGAATGATGAATGAACGTAATACATCGGTGGAAAAGACGAAAAGAATACAAGCCACTCAGATAGCGTTGCCAAATAAATTTTATGCCGTAAATGTGCTTGTTCAAGTGAACAAAATTATGTAAGTTATAGAAAAGTGCGGGCGATTTCAAGGATATTATTATTATTATTATTATTATTATTATTATTATTATTATTATTATTATTATTATTATTATTATTATTATTATTATCTGAGTGATCTGTCTGAAATGGAACTCAATTCTATGTTGGATTCTGAGGATGAAAAAGATATTGTAGAAGATATCATGACTGAATAAGTTGGTGACAACACAATATTGAAATAGGTTACCCAAGTTTATCTGCTCTAATATAAAGGAAAAGATGACAAGACGTTATGGAACGTACGCTATTCTACCCTAACCCATAGGACGAGCAAATGTAATTTAGCATGTCGTTTATCTGTAGTGAAATAGAGAGAAGATGCAGCAAATATATTATTTGGAGCATGTACTGCATTTCTTAAGTACTCTGTAGTGTATGAAATAGATCCACATGCTACTCAAAGGATTTATAAGATAGTATTCCTGTTGTGTACCGAGAACATCGATCCACAATCAGAAGAGCAGAGAAAACACTTTGTGCTTGCATTTTATAATTCTACTAAAGGAGGAGTGGACACTGTACACGAGATCAATAGACGTTATTCAGTGAGTAGAACATCGACACGAAGGACAATACTATTTTTGTTAGTCTACTAAGCACTGGACTGAATAGTTTTATTGTGCTTGGACATACACATATAAGATGGCGTTTGGTGTAGTTGTGGCGTAGTAGTTTAAAGCGCTGGAAAAAGAAGTTAAAAGTCTCTGATAAGTTGTAAAATGTAGTGTTTCAGTTGCGTGAATATATCGTGTACAGTGTGAGTTTAGAGTTTCCTTTTTTTGTGTAGAATAATGATAGTTATGTACGTGATTTCCTAAGTACTTTGCTCTATCGAGAAAGATTTTGTTTACAATCTACTCTCCCGGATGTACGAAGCGTGAATCAGTGATGAAAACTCTACATTTATGTACAGTGACGTTAGTTCAACTTTTGGTATTTTAAGTGAGCGGAACTGAGCAACTGTATTTTTAATTCAAAAATTATTGAGCAATGATATAAAATATAATTATTGATAGTAAAAGAAGTATCAGCGTGAATCTCACGTGGATATTCCGATTAGTTAATTTTTTATTATAAACATTATAGTGATCAAAAGGAGACTGATTTAGTTTACTCCTTATTGGAAATAGGTGTAATTTTACTGTGAAATCTACTTCTGCCGGTGCAAGCGTTGGAAATATCCAAGGTTTTTCCGTCTTCAGAAATACATAATGGGGATTTGTGGTAAGTGTTCCAAGTCTATATCTAGGCAAGATACTAATTTAAAGATACAATGCGGGGAATGCAAGAATCTCTTTCATGGGATTTGTGTTAATATGAAGGAGGATGATGTTAAATTTCTGAAAGTCAGTGACCAAATTTGGCGTTGTGAAGATTGTAGTAGAGTGCGACGAAAATCATTGGTTAGTGATAATCCACCTGAAGTGAGTGAACAAATCCCTACTTTAACTCAAATGTATCAGTTATTACTAAGCATTAAAAATAAAATAAATGATATTAAGGGTACCAATAAAAAACTTGAAGAAGAGTTAGGCAAATCTTTAAATTCAGTACACGAAAAGTTAGACGAAAACTTCAACCTCATAAGAAGTCAAACTGAAGAACTGAATAAATGCAAGGACGACATTGATGTTCTGAAAAACGAAAATTTACTGTTAAAGAAACAAATAGATAAATTAAGAGTTGAATTAGACGAAATAGATCAATACAATAGGAGAAACACAGTTGAAATTCATGGGGTTCCCCTCCTACCTAACGAAGATGTTAATGACATAGTCAGAAAGGTTGGTGGTGCACTTAATATTGATGTAACCGAGAATATGATCGATGTATGTCATAGATTAAAAAAATCACCTAATCAGCCAAATCCAGGTATCATCCTAAAATTTGTTAAGCGTTCTGACAAGGATAGGTTTATTAAACAAAGGAAGGTCAAAAGAAATTTATCCTGTAAAGATATCGGTTTATCTATTGGAGGTCCTGCTTATATTAACCATAGTCTTACGTTGCATAGGCGAATAGTCTTTAGTGAAGCAAGAAAAGTTAAGAGAGAAAAAAATTACGACTACTTGTGGATAGACTATGCTGGTAATATCCGACTAAAGAAGAAAGCTGATGATACTTTTGTATATACACTTAACACAGTTGAGGAAGTAAGACATCTGACATAGATACATGAGTGAAAGCTAAAATTTGATACATTTAAATTATCAGAATGTTAGAGGTATACGTAGTAAACTTACAGAACTATATACAAATATTGCAGCTTCAACCTTTGACATTATATTACTAACTGAAACTTGGCTGTGTAAGGGTATATACAATGGTGAATTTATTGACCAAAGGTATAATGTTTATCGGTGTGATAGGACTCACAAAAATGGTGGTGGTGTTCTCATAGCTATTTTAAGAGATTATTGTGTATCTGAGGTATCCATAACAGTGAATTGTATTGAAGTTCTTTGTCTAAAAGTTACAATTTCTATAAGAAATTTTTATATAGTATTGGTATACTTTCCACCGAAGAGTCAAGTAAGAACCTATAATGATTTCTTTCAAAAATTAGAGGAAATTGATGACATATATGATCAAATTTTGCTTGTTGTTGGTGATTTTAATATATCATCAATCACGGACGCTGATTTTGATCTATTGCAGGGTGGGTCTGTTTGTAATATATTGGCGAACTTCATTTCTTTACATAATTTAACATCGCATAATTTAATAAGAAATATGTACGGGAAAATTTTGGACTTGGTTTTGTCTAATTTTGGAGATGATATTAATCTAACTAGAAATGTATTTCCATTATTAACAGAAGATAATCATCATCCATCTCTTAATGTTAATATTAATCTTGGAAACTTCACACCAAGCATAAAACATAACTCAAGTACTTTGTTCAATTTTAGTAAGGCCAATTTTTATAACCTTTATAAACAACTTTACCTACAAGATTGGATGCATCTATATAATATAAATGATGTTGATAAAGCTATCAATTATTTTTACGATGTTCTGAATAGTATTATTGAAAGAAATGTGCCAAAAAAGAAAATATCTAAGAAAAATCAATATCCATGCTGGTTTACATCAGAAATTATTAACACATTGAAAGAAAAGTATTATTATAGGAAACACATAAAAACCTCCGACTATAATTTAAATAAATTTAAGGAATTGCGTAGAAAATCAAAAACTTTGATTAAGAGGGCGTATGCTTTATATATAAATCAGTCAGAAATGGCATTGAAGGATAGTCCTAAAAATTTTTGGAATTATATCAAAAATAAGAAGAATCAAAATTTAGAAGTAAATCATAAGACTTTCAAAGGTAAAGTAATTACAACAGATGCGGACATAGCTTACAACTTTGCCCAATATTTCAAAAGTGTTTATTCTCCTCATCCTTCTGATTACGATATTATCTCTCATACCAAGTCAATCATACCGTATTGTCTGAAGGTGAATTCCATTTCTGAATGTGAACTTAAAGAGGCTATTAAAAAGTTAAAATCTTCTAAATCAAGTGGGCCCGATCTATTGCCAACTTATTTATTAAAAGGATGTGGAGAACTTTTAATAAAACCATTAAATTACATTTATAACCTGATATTAACAACTTCAATATTTCCAGAAATCTGGAAGATTAGTAAAATTCGTTCAGTACTTAAGAAAGGAGATGCCAAGAGTATTGAAAATTATAGACCAATATCTCTAATTTCCACAGTAGCTAAAATATTTGAGCATATTATTTATAATAGAATATTTCATCATGTCAAACGTTACATATCTAATTTTCAACATGGATTTTATCCACGGAGATTGACCGTTACCAATTTATTTCTATTTATACAGTCTATTGCGGATTCCCTTAATAATGGTTTCTCTGTGGATGTAATTTATACAGATTTTGCGAAGGCCTTTGATAAGCTAGATCATGCTGTATTACTTGCAAAATTATCTAATTATGGCTTTTCAAAGCAACTACTATCATTAATTTCTTCCTATTTAAATGGTCGAAAACAATATGTTGTGTATAATAATCACAGTTCCCCATTGTTTGATGTTAATTCGGGTATACCACAAGGCTCTAATCTTGGACCTCTCTTCTTTCTACTATTTGTTAATGATTTACCATCTGTACTTGAACATTCACACTGTTTATTATATGCGGATGACATGAAATTGTACAAGGAAATAAGAGAACTTGACGATGTTCTTAAACTTCAGAGTGACTTGAATAACTGCTATTGATGGAGTGTTGAAAATAAGTTGCATTTTAATATAAATAAATGTAATGTAATCACATTTTCTAAAAATAGAAACCCTGTATATTACAATTATACCCTAACAAACACTATTCTTAATAGAGTTCAGGAAGTAAATGATTTGGGTGTCATTGTAAATACTAAATTGTGTTTTAGCGCTCATATAGAAAAGGTTGTCAATGAAGCTTTCAAGTCTCTAGGTTTTGTGATAAGAAGTACTAGAGATTTTAATAATCCATATGTCATCATTATGCTATTCAATTTTCTAAATAGTACGAAGCAAACTTGATTATGCAAGTATAGTTTGGACTCCGTATTATAAGCAGTACATTATAAAAATTGAACGGATTCAGAATAAGTTTTTAAGATACTTATATTACAAAACCTATAGAATAAACTCTTATGAAAATAAAATATCGTATGCAACTCTCCTAAGTTTATTTGATGTTGGAACATTATCTGCTAGACGAAGGTATTTTCAACTTATATTTCTTTTTAAGTTAGTAAATGGAATTGTTGATAGTCCTGAGTGTTTGCATTTATTAAATTTCAATGTTACACATAACTGTTTGAGGACAAGATTGCCATTTATTTGTAAAAGATCCAAAACCATTGCACATTTGAATACACCTTTGATAAGTATGTGTAGATTATTTAACAATTTAATACAAAATAACATTGAAATTGATTTTGCTATGCCATGTATTGCCTACATAAGATCGCTTATAAAAATTTTACCACGTTTAGATTATCTATAGTACTGATATTTCTATATCTACTTATGTAAGTCTTCAATATTTAAACAATTCTTCTATTGTTACTATTTTGAATTTGCTTAGTAACAATTTTGTATATATTAAAAATTGCTATGATAAGTTGGTTTATGGATTTTGGTACGCTCCTTCACTTAAAGACGGCTTTATAAATCTACTTTAGAAGTATCTCACTGATCCTGTGCTCATAAAAATTATTTTATCAGACTTCTAATGTATTTTCTATTGTTTTTGGTCGTATGTGATTTGATAGTTTGTGTATTTTCTCTTTCTGGTATTTTATTCACATCTTGCTCTCTCTCTCTATGCATTCAGCATTTTGCCATTATATGTTCCGATGTTTTCTTGTGGATATTTTTATTTATTTTTTGCTTCTTTTTATTTTTTCTTCTATTGTCCATTTGTAGATGTAATATTAATTTTGTAAGCCTGTTGTAACTGGGATAAAATCCTGTAATAGGCAGCAATAATAAATAAATAAATAAATAAATAAATAATAGTGAACTGGGATATAAATGGTTTGTGAAAAAGTTTGAAAAAATTACGGTGAATATTTTGGATAACATCTTTTAAATAAAATACAGGTAGTGACTTTGAATAAATTAGGGATGAAAGTAGCACTACAAAAATACTGGAAATCTACTTTCGATCCAATCGTAAACATATCTCGAGTTAATTTCACTGCTCCTGGGAACTGTAATCCGCCATGCCAACATCTGAAATCATCACTGTCAACAAGTAAAACGATCTGAAAATCTTGATTGTGAAGCTGAAACTGACCACTAATGAAATAAAACCAAATTCAAGATGTTAAGTTGTGATCAAAATGTAGTATATATATTCACTACCACTAACTGTTTTTTCTGCTTACTATTTAGTTTCTATTATTTATTTATTAATTTTGTGATTTTAACATGTTACAATTATGCATCGAGACTTACGAAGGTAGTGTTAATAAGATGAATAATAATGGTGCAATCACGGAAATGGGAGTAAACGAGAAAAACTAGAGAGAATCCGAGCACACAGGTTTTCAAATCACAAAGCCCTTTTGGGATCAAACCAGGAGCTGGGATCGAACGAGGGAGCCACTTGCAGAGCTAAATACTCTACTGCTAACTAGTCCACAAATTATCATTTCCCTTTCGTTGTTGTTTATTTATTGAGGGAATAGTACTATGGAATCATTATATCATTGACTTTCTTTTCAAATAAACTAATCAATTTTAAGTGTGTGTAATTTGAAATATATTCCCATTGTTAATGAGAATATTGGTCACTAAAGTGTCCAACATGCTAACGAAAATTAATAGAGTACTCACATACAAACGTTTCATAAGTACTGAATTTCATTTCTGTACTCCATACTACAAATGACAAAAAATACCAGTGGTTTTCCTTACGTATTATTGGGAACTGTAATTACTGTTTTTTTTATATGAAAGGAAAATAAATCATTAAATAAACTTCAAATGCATTAAAAAATAATGTCAAGGTAATATAAATAGTATTTTCAATATATTGTTTTCGCTTAAGTTTAGTTTTAGCAGCACGGTCCAAAAGACCGTGCGCTACCTCTCAGTTAGGAAACTAGGACGGGACTTCTGAAGGGATATATATATATATATATATATATATATATATATATATATATATATATATATATATATATATATATATATATATATATGGTGTTTCAAAACAACACCAACAACGTTTCTGAGGTGAATGCTGACACAAAAATAAGAGAAAAATATAGACCAACCTGCAGTACTTCCGCAAAAATTTTTATGGAATTAATTATTATGTAGTTCCAATGATATGCCCGTAGTCAAACTGCCTATATCGTTCGTGAGAACCTTAGGATTAAAAAACGTGTATTTTTGGATAGCGCACACAATGAAAGATGGTTGTGTTAATTCAAATAAATTTTAACACAAAACAGTGGTTCCAGTGTGACTACCACTATGCGGGGTTAGTTCAACACAGACCCCGCGGTGTTGGCGTTTAACACAGGTGATGTGTTACGTTCTTAAGACACAACCGGTGTTGAGCGGTGTTAAATTCGGATCTGTGTTAGTATTTTCGGTGTTGATTTGACACCATGTCAGGATCATTAGTGTGCAGAAAAGTGTTGAGTGTTCCTTGTGGCAGTGTAGCACCAACACGACGAAAGTAACACAGTGTGTAATATGTTGTTTATTTTGTGTTAATATTACACTATGTCAAGTATCAATATAACACAGTCCCTGTGTTACTTCAACATCATTTTCTTATCATTTCAATACACAATCTGTGTCATAATTCAAGATCAAAGCCATGTAACACAGTTTTGGTGCTAATTCAACACTCTGTGTGTTAAAGTCAAGGTCAGGCCACCAGATTAACACCATTTTCGACTTTGCTTCTGTGTTACTACGACACCTATTTCGGTATTGAAATAACGCCGTCCGTCGTGTTGCCGTAACCATTTTTCTGTGTTGGAAAACCTTGTGGATGTGTGTATCGCTTACCGAAGGTTCTATTTTTTTTTTAAAAAAAGAATAGTAAACTATGCAACAGTTTTTTTTAGAAAAGCTTTATAAAACGTCTTGTCGTCTTCCCTAACATAACACAACCGTCACCAACATCTTATTCGAGAATGATAGGAAACTCGTTCCTATATCCTTATAATATATTTGCCTCCTAATCGTGATCCTACTTATTTTCCGCCATTTTTTAAGCACAGTCCCTCGTGTTGACTAGTGAGATCTAGTACAGTGTAGAAGTGATAAAGTAATACGGTGTTGTTTCTCGCTGTTGACATATTTCTTCAGAAATATTATGTAAAACAATTGAAAACACAACGCGCGGTTCACATGTTGAAATTTTGCGTATACCTGGATTTGTCTGAGTATTTTGTCTATTGTTTGTCTGTAGCTTCAATTCATAAGACTTTATAATTAGATACCCACCATATTTAGCAATCAAGCTGAAAACAACACCGAAGATTCAACACTTGTGTTATTTTAACACAAAGGCTGTGTGTCATTTGAAATACCGGTATTTGACACACAACTCCAAATGGAGTGTGAGTTGTTCTAACCACCGGTTTGTGTTATATCTTAACACAGTTGTGTTAATACATAGGCATATCGTTGAAATAACACAATGATTTTTTACAGTGCACATATTAGTTCGTAATTGAAGTCCTGACCCATCTACTGTAGGCCCCATAGTTTTGGAGCTATGGACCTTTGAAGTTCGTTTTCTCATGTCTTCGGCGAAATATAACTCCGAAAGCAACCATCTGTGCACCGAGATTGGTTTATACTTTGTTTGTTCTGAGTGAATAGATACGTTTATGACGTTATGTTAAGTAATATACTCAATATTATGTTCCAGTGAGTAAAGAAACGTAGCAATCTTCACTAACGAAATTTAAAATCTTGAAGTATTTGCTTTTCTGAATTTCTTTCCTTATGGACCTCAAAAAGGGTACAAGACACAATACGTTTAGGATCTAAGTATCTTTGCAAGACTACCACCGTATAGAAATATTACTCAAACTCACAACTGATAAGGGAAAGTTACAAATATGATCAAATTCTCACAACATTATTTTATATGAAGTTTCACTAAAAACAAACATTATTCATGAAGTTCAAGAATAATGTTTCTTTCATGAAGTGAAACAAGTTTCATTGAACATTATTTGACTGAACAAAAATGAAGTTTCAGATTAATAACAACACATACTATACATAATGAATTGTATTCCTGCTCTTCAGCTTCGAAAATCTAGAACCTGGTAGACACGGAGATTGTAAATAGAGCCATGCACCTAGATAATTTAAATCGAATATATATAGGCCAATAAATAAAATTGTATTTGTATTATATGTTGCGTAGTTTTGAGAACTGACTCCTGAATCAGAAGAAAAGTTTCGAGCACTGTTTTCTTCAAGATCTGTTTGAGAGCCTAAGAACCTCAACTGCTAGTCTTTTTCTGTTCGCTATAGCATTCTCTAGCTCCAAACGCTGAGATCGTCAGAAGAACGCATATTAAGAATACAATTTAAAAAATTAAAGATGACGTGTGATACTAATTCTGATTGTATTAAGACATGATTTGTTGTAGCAATTGTGTGTGGTAATCAATGTTTAATATGCGCGTTAATTGATAGAAAAAATGTAAAGGAAGTAGTAGGATCCGAATTTCTGAGAAACTACTAAGAGAATATTAGTGCAGCAAATAGTATATTGTATCCGTAACACAATAGTGTAACCCAGAGCCTATATTTTTAATATTTGTTTTATTTTATTTTTTATTTGATGAATTATTTTTTTAAGTTCGAAATTATTCATTGAATTATTTTTGCAGAATAAGGTTAAGGAATATTAAATAACAAAATCATTTCACAAACTAGAAGTTATGTAGTTAGATTTATGTAATGATTATATAACTTTGGCATCAAGGAAGACATGATTTTCCACATTATTATAACAGATGTAAAAAAAAATCTAATATAGTCATTACTTGGAAAAAATAAGGAAATTTTATGGAACTAAATTTTGTAAATAATTGTTAACGCAGACACAATTTCGAAAATGTCAAAACTGCCAGCATCGCGGACGTAGGCATTCCGGAGATTTTTATCACTAATCAACAATGAGGAAACTGAAAAGCTTCCTAAAAAAGGGGCATCACGCCTCTGACGTAATGGTGATAAAGCGGAATACAGAAGGAGGGAAACTAAACAAAACCTAAGGGTCGCTGGTCTCGAGGAGGAAATCGGACCAAGTTGGTAAAAAAAGGTTGAAAACAATCACGCAAACGATGCAAAATTTGCGAAACAGAATAAAATATAATTAGCAATTTCAAACTAGCAAAGTACAAGTCATCCTAAAAATAAAAGCACGCTTCTCCAAAAATACTTAAGTTCACAAATAATTTTTTAAAACTCCATCGAAAACCCTCATTAATCCAAGGAGAAAACCAAGTCCACTGACGTTCCGGGAGGTTGTATCTGCAGGCCCACATCGCCATCCATTCGCAAAAAAGTCCAAAAGCCATCAGACATGTATTCTTTCTTTAAATTTGTTATCAATAATATAATGTCCAGCAATGTCACTATCAAAATCTAACAAAATTAGCCTAACCGCTCTGCACACACACACTTCACACATAAAATATTTATTCAAAATGCATAAGCATAAATCGTATTAAATTTAATTTGTTATTCCAAGTATTATACCTCTTACATAATTTAAATAAGTTAGCTTATTTCCCGTTCATTCCAAATGGTAAACAAAAAGTAACTTCCTGTGTCATCATCCCCAAATTTAAACACCGAAACAGGTGAGTTAAATGGTGGAGAGGCTGAGTAATCCTAAACATTAAAACATTTTACAATAACCTTTAACATGGTGAAAATGCTGTGCCTTTGTAACAATCCTAAATCTATAAATTAACCATCCACAAGCTGATATGCTATGAGGCTTATAGTTTAGTAGTAACCCCAAATCATCAAATAGTTTAACAAGTGCTAAATAACATGAATTCCAAAATTATAAATTTCTAAAAATTTCTAAAAACTTTTTATTAGTCCTCCACATGGCAAAAATACTAAAAAATGTAAAATTGCTAAAATATTTCACATTAACCCACTAAAACTATACGTTGTAAAACTTATGTCTATATAATAATTTTAAGTAGAAACGTAATGGAAAAATCACATTACTAATGAGTACAACTAAGAGTGGGAGTAATGTAAAGGTGTGAATATAACATGAAATTTAAAGGATTGGGAGCCAAGTTTTAAAAATAAAGGAAAGCTATATGTGTAACTATAAAATGTAGCCTACATATTCTCAATCTGCCAATTATATATTATTTAGTTTGCATTGATATAGTAGTTAGACTCCAAATGTTCTTTTGGTCTAATACCAAATAAAGTAATCATGTTTATTATATCTAAATGTTAGTAATAATAGAACATTATAATTTTGTTTTAGTATTTTTAAGTAGGAGAATAGATCTAACTGAGACGTTATATTTATGTACGATATTTTACTTATTTTACAACTTTCCATTTACTATTCGCTATTCACTTTCAGTATAGCTACAGATATGTGAACTAAGAAATACTTTTCTGAGGCATTTGGTAAGCGCTATGTTCAAAAATAGATCTTCAGGATAAAATCATTACGTTAAAACTTTTAGTTAAAAAACGTCCTTTGAAATATAAACATGATTAATGAATGTGTTACGGAAGTAGATTTATCTGCTTTATAAATATAACTAACATCTTCGTGAACTCAAGTTGTAAAAGGAAATATATTTTTAATTATTTTTCTCGTACCTAAATATAGTTTAATTCTGTGTATTTTATTCAAGTTATTTTTCCATCCACTGCAAATGTGTGTCTTGCACATACGATAATGCCTCCCCAGGCTACAGTAATCGAAGAAAAGAGCAAAGTCAAATATATATATAATGTCGTGATTATTTTCTCTTAGCGTCTGCTAGTTATCCTGGACTTCGTTCTGTATTTTCTGTATTTTGATATGTTCATTTTCCCTGCATTTCGGTATTGTTCAGCATTTTTGCTATTTTGGTTTGTCTGTATAGTTCAGTATTCCAGTTATACGAATTTTTATATCGATATTTCTCTTTATTCCAAAAGTCGGTATTGCAAAATCTATAATTAAATCACAGTACCGAACAGCCCCTGCCGTCCATCCCAACATTATATTTTTAAAAAACAATATATTGTAATGACTAATATTTTGTTTATGGCACAAATAAACTGTTTTCTCGTTGAACTTCAGGTCATAAAACATATTCTAAACGCGATTACGTTTTCCTCCTGCTATAGACCAATGTAAATAAATATCGGTATATTTTTCTTCCTACTAATCTTAAATTCCCTCTATATATTATGTTACGCTATATTATAAATTTTTGACGCGGAAAGTAACCCACAGGCTAATACACGCAACCTTTGTATACCGGTCTTTCAATGATTTGAGTGCAATACAATCATTGCCAATACATGAGGCTCTTCTAAGGATTGACGATAAAAACATTAGATAAATACTTTTGTTGCCTACACCTTATTATTTTTTCTGTTCCATTCGATTTATAACACGGTATTACGTAAAACGTACAACTTCTTGTCATTGAGAAAACGGGTATCTTCGTGAGGGTCTTAGTTATTGTTGATTCGTATTCTGTAAACAAATAATCTATATAATATACTGCATATATAAAATGAAAACATTTTCTGATTGTGTATGTGTGTTTGTATGTAGCGTGAAAATGGCAGAAATTTGGTTTTGAAACGGCCAAACTTCACTGGCTAAAATTTCGATTATATGATCGCCTAAAGTTCTTCGTTTCTATCATTTTTCCAACAAAACTTACTATTTGGTTTCAGTTTACAGACAAGGTGAGTTTCAGGTGAGATAAATAATAATGAACTGACGTTCGTTTTACTTTCCTTAGTTACATGGTATTGAAGTAGTGACTAAAATACACATTTATAAGATCTAAAGAAGTTGTAAAATAAAGTTTTTGACTATTAGCTGATGATAACCTATGGCCGGGCAAAGGATATACATTCAATTGACTGTTTTCTAGGGGTTCCAGGCGCTATTCTATCTGGCTTTCTATACCTCTCAATTCAAATAGCTTTTAAATTCCTTCATTAATCGTGACCAAGAGCAAACAATTCCAATACCGTGAACAGCAACAGAACCAGCAAATACACACATTAAATCAATACGCACATTAATACGCTAACAATTTGTCTAATTGGCAACTCACAATAATATATACGCTTTCTTTAAACTGTTAAGAAACTATTTCTTTCTCTTCCATCATTTCTCCCTGATAAACCAAACACTCTATATATCCCAATAGTTCAATCGAAGTCATCTGATCAAGGTCAAAGCTGACATACTGGTGAATCTGAACTCGCTAAAAGAAGAATCTAAAATATTACATTTTGCGAGCTTTCATTTCACAAATAAAGGGAGATAAAATTTTGTGACACATTTTCAAACCTAATTATAATAAAGGTGAAAAAATGCAACAATTCAATCGATTGTTCGAATTTGATATACTGATAGACTTTCACCGATTCACCTAGTGTTGAAACATGTGAAGTTACCTAAGTTGTAAACAATCACAGTTCTAAATCAATCTATTTGACATAATAAGAAAAGTAATGAATATTACTAGAGCGGCAAATAAAGATCTGTCTCGGAGAGAACTAAAATATAAATCAACAGACAATAAACTATATAGCGTCTATAACCAAGCGTCAGGGTTATGCCCTCTACCACTGCACCACAGTGTCCTCGCGATAATAGAAATGTATATGCGAAAATTATTTGGGATTTGGGATATGAAAACATATCGTTAAAGTTTCCCTTACCCATGAAGTTTACGGATTGACTCCAATAACGAACTGGAATGTAATAATGGTTCGTATCCCAAGATTAAATAGCATGAAAAAAATTGTAAGAGTTTATTTCTGAAGAATTAAATTTCATGTATGTTGCTGTTATGATAATATTTTATGACTTGAAATTTATAAAATAAAATAAAATAACGTACATAATATGTTTTGCTTAGAAACTAGATTGTAAAATAATTTCGAAACAAAGCAAAATAGAGAAACCTTGGTAGTACAGGAACAAACTGTTGCTTGATTTCGCATATTATTGCATCTTGTTAGACTCTAGTGCAGTTTCTGGAGATGTAATATTTGCACACATTTGTGTGTGCTCATAAAAATGCAATTGCATGTCTTTTTTCAGGGACTCATCTTTTGAAGAAAATGCTGATAATTCAACACAGAAGTAGGATTTTGATTATTACATATATCTTGAAGTAAGTGCTCTTACTTGTAAAATTAATTCCTCATCGTTCGTAAGTGTAAAATTAATTCCTCATCGTAAAAGCACTATCGCTTACATGTTTGCCTTAGCAACTAGATTGTAAAATAATTTCGAAACAAATCATCATAAAGAAACCTATCTAGTACAGGAACAGACTGTTGCTTCATTTCGCATATTATTACATCTTGTTAGATCCTAGTGCAGTTTCTGGAGATGTAATATTTGCATATGTTTGTGTGTGCTAAGGTTTTATCAGGGACTCGTATATTTTGAAGAAAATGCTGATAATTCAACACAGAAGTAGGATTTTGATTATTACATATATCTTGAAGTAAGTACTCTTACTTGTAAAATTAATTCCTCATCGTTCGTAAGTGTGTATGTAGATAATTGAAAGAAAAACTTGTTGTTATTATTTCAATATAACGTGGTTTTATGTAGGACTTAACAAACATACTTTGAATTGAAATCTGTGAGGATCTGGGTGACTCAACCTACCTCCAAATTTGATTTCGTAGAACGTCTGCTATCTTAAGAATGAAGTACTTTGATTAATATTAAGTCTTGATCCTTATAACTAGACTAGAAATTATTCAGGAGTCAAGGTTTGATCTCACTTTACCTTATATAAAAAAAAACATATTTAACTATTTATACAGGGGGTGTATCAGAAATTGACCATATTTTCATTAAGTGCCGCGTGTGCGCTTTTTAGAGAATTTACAACAGAATTTTGGTTATTGTCAGTCAGACGTAAAGAGGAGGCGTTATGACTTCACATCTACCTTTAGCAATATGTTAACATAGTGCAATTCCTAAAAACTGAATAGTTTAGTTTTCTTAGAGTCTTCAGTATAACGTTACACCTCATTTCGCTTCTTGTTAATTTTTCGTAGTAAACTATGCGTATAATTAGCAGCTGTTGATTATTAAACTCACTAAAGGATTACATACCAGTAACTTACTCAAAACACACTATATGTTGTAATAATTATTAATTATATTAAAACGAAATATATGTCTGTAGTACCTGATGGCCTAGGTCATTATACTTTGATAATCAACTTTAAACAAGTATCTGGTAACTAGCACTGTCTCCTTAGTAACCAAGTAGATTGCGATAATAACCAATAAACAAACTGGTTTACATGACTCCGGAAAAATAATAACTATAAATCATTTTTTTATTATATCCGATAATATCAAGTATGTTATAAAATAGAAGGTCTACCTTTACAACAAAATCCTGAAGCCATACGTCACAGTTTTTCCACCCCCACTCTGCCCACTCCGTCCAATAAGATCGCAATTTTTTTAGCCAACAATCATGGCGGAAACCAAAGTGGAAATCAGACGTACCGATGATCGGTTGTTTATTGGCTTCCTTGAGTTGATAGGATGAATATGGGCAGATCATCTACTTTATAAAATCCTTGGATAATATATATCTTCTTCCTTTTCTTTTGAAGATCAGCTAGTGCATGTTTGAATATCACTTCTGCCTATAATTAATTAATAGAAGAAAATACAACTTATGTTGTACGTATAACAATGTAATGCGTTGGTTGATCAAGTTGTTATTTATTACAATTTTTAACAGTTCAAGTTTTCTTACAAGGTCTTTTACAATTTTCACTTTATTCTATAGCGCCAAGTAATATTAGCGCACAGTAAGGATCCTTATATATACATTATATATATATATATATATATATATATATATATATATATATATATATATATATATATATATATATATGTGTGTGTGTGTGTGTGTGTAAATAGATAGATAAACAGATACAGGCTGTTTATGAACTAGTTGACAAACTGTAACAGGTGATTCCTCACATTAAAGACAAAATAAATTCATAAGAAAATGTGGATAGTCGTGCTTAGTTTCAGAGCCAGAGCTGTCAAAAATCGCGAGAAAGACAAATGTCAGGAGGCCCTATTTCGAAATCAAAAACCTGTGGATGGTAGTTCTTATCAGCGTAAAGGAAGTCATGCAAAAACAGTCCAAAAATGCACACTTCATTAATTTTCAATGGGTATACATAGTATTTCCTATAGGGTAAAATTTCCATACATGCCTTCAACCGAATCTTGAGATATGCTCTGATTTTATGATTGGTCCAAAGTAGGCAAACGATAAGTCTTGATAGCAGTGAACACGGAATCCTTTGTCGAGATATCGGAAGTGTTAAGGATCGTCAGCAGGACGGTCTCTCGTGCTCGTGGAAACGCATGTTGCGGTGTTTTCTTTCACGCTTATAAGAGAAGAAAACGTGAAATATGCCATGACGAAATACATCGCATCGCACCTTATTCTGAACAAAAAACAACGGGGAACTGCCGGTTCCAACACTTCCAACTTCCCTCCCCAAGTATTGGATATCCATTGTTGTCAAGCCTTACTTCCTAACTAATCTCAACCTTCCCTGAAATCAGGTTATATTGAAAACTCTATTGATAGTATATCTGAGTATTACTTAATGTAGGCAATACCATTTAAACCTATTAAAAATTGATCAAATGTGCACTTAAAGATTGTGATTGCTTGGCTTCCTTTACACTGATAATGACCAACTTCCACAGGTTCTCAATTCGAAATAGGGCCTGTTAAAATTTAGCTTTTTTTCAATTTTGGACTGCCCTAGCTCTGAAAGTATGCATTTTTCGCCGTAGGTCCATACGAAATTTTCTCTTATTTTGATGTGAGGAGTCATATCTTACAATTTGTCGGTATAGTTCATTAATGCATTGTATATGTTCAGCAACACATTGTGCTTTAAGGAGAGAAAATATATCGCGGTGAAGATGTCGGTAAAGTAAATACCTATGAAATGGGAGATCCGAGTTTGAACCCAGGAAGAAGTGAGAAATATATTCAGTCTTATTCATCGTTTCAGTATGGTCGGACAGACAAAGAACTGGAAAGATGTCCGAATGAAAAGAAAACAGAGGTAAATATAGATATTTTTCACTTGTCGAATGAAGGTTGAACTAATCAAGGCTTGTTAGGACAACCATTTTGAAGAATTCTCGTAAGGTACTAGTAATCGAGCACTAGCCGATTAAATCATACTCTGGTCTAATTTCACCTAGCAAAGTATTATTTACTGCTGCAATTTTGTCAGTAGCCATAAATGCTAAAATTTTCCGCATAAATTTAATTATACTGAAAAGTATAAATATTATGATATTCTGACTTATTATGGAAAATTCTCTCTTGCCCCTTGTAATTGTCAAAAGGGGTTTTCTTTTGGAAACTTCAACTGTTTTGTTTTAGTACAACGCTCTAGAAAAGAAGTTAATAAGTAAGTCGGTCTCACTTTTAGACCAATAGCATAAATTTAATAGAAGTCTATATATATGTGTGTGTAAATTAGTTATGTAATTTATATTTGTGTAATTTCAGTTTACATTTCCTAGTAAGGTAAGATAACATTGTTTTTGTTGCAGTTTATTTCTTCCTTTGAGCCATACACAAAATGCGTCAGAAGTGATACTCAGAGTACCCAAATGGTACAACAAAAACTTGGCTCCATATCGCGTACACAATGGAAGCAGTAAGTAATTATTGTTTAACTTAACAAGAGAGTCGAACAGTAAGAATTATACGATTTCTGTCCTCATTTATCTCGTATTGCTCGTTCATTCAATGTATTAATATAATTTCTTCTCAATGTTCCTTGTAAATTTAGTATATTTCTATAATTACATATATTATGTGTTTCTATCCTTTTCTATATGTTTGATCATACGCGTTCGTTTTCTTGGTTTCACAATGCTTTTTAGTTCAGTGCTATCAATAGCCTCATTTTAAACACTACAATGTTATTTCATCGTATGCATGTTTAATATTGATATTTATGCTTATACAGAATTTATTTAAAAGTTATTGTTCATGCTAATATAATTATCATTCCCTAATCTCACTGTCCTAGTGGTTCTAGTAAGAGCATTCAATTTAAGAGTCTCTTGTGCTACTAGTTCCAAGTTTAGTTGTGATAACTCTATAAACAATTTGTGATAACTTGTTCATCCATATCAACTCTAATTAGAGGTGTTCCCCAACGTTGCATTTTGGGTAATATTCTGTTTTTGGTATATATAAATGACTTGTTAGAATATATGTATTCAGCAAAATATACTCTGTACGTTGATAATATCAGTGTGATTATATCCGGAAAATCAATGGAAGTAGTTGAGAGGAAATCTGCCGATTCTACGAACAAATTGGTAAAGTGGTTAACAGCAAACAGATTAATTATTATAATTTTCCAGGAAAACCACGTATATCACCAACAGTAAAAATATCTTCTCGCTTACTACAATATTCTTCGACGACAAAGCTTTTAGATGTAAGTATAAGTGACGATCTTTCATGATTTGCTCATATCTCCACTTTAAACAAGAATCTGAGTAGCGTGTGTTTTGCTTTATACAAATTTCAAGTTACTGTGTCGAGAGAACCACTTCTTATCTTTTACTACGCCAAGTTTAATTCATAATTTAGCTTAAGGATAACGCACTGGGGAACTGCCGAAAATAGTTTAAGCACTTTACGATTGCAAAATAAAGCGATTGGAATAATTTTTGCATTACCCACAAAATTGACATGTAACAAGGTTTTCATAGAAGCAAACATTTTTACACCCCCAGCTTATACATGTATAAATAAATTCTTTTTACAGTAAACAATCAGGTATGTTTTCATTTTTAACACAAATGTTCGTAGCCATAATACACGACAAGATAGTGATATGTTTCTGATGCATCAAAATATGCTAATATAAGCAAAATTGTTATATGAGTTGTGTCTACTTGTATAATTGTTTCTATGTACTTGAGAATATGACTAATGTTTCCGTTTTTCACAAGAAGTTATTTAGCTTATCTGGTGTAAAGTGCTATTATACTATTAAGGAATATTTAAATAATTTATTTAATGAAGAGTTGGTAAGAGATACTCGTGAATACATGCTTGGTGTGATACAAACGATCATCTAATTACCATGTAAATGTTAATATTCATACACATGATACATCTTACTTTATGATTTTGAATTTTGGAAAGATGTATAGGTACAATATGATGTATACATCTGTTACTTGACACTATTGTATGTATTTTTATTTATTTTTTTTTAATTTCACGGCTGTAATGCTTACATGAGAATTTCTCGTGTTTTGTAAGCTAACGAAACAGGCAAATTAATGAAATGAAAGGAAATTTTATACGTTGCTAGTAAAGTGATAGAAAAAATTTGCGAACAATATGAAATTGACCTAAAATAGATAGGTAGGGTAGTCTAAAAAAGGACAGAGTACTATGAGTCTCCGAAATGGTGATATCCTCACCACACAATCGTAGATTGCGGCTTAAGTCGTTTAGTACAGCCAAAGAGGTCCTTTACTTTCAAACATAATTATCTGTATACTTTACTATCATTACGTAAAGTACACGTTTTTCAAACATATTTCGGATTAGTATCCTTCAATTTCATTTTATACGTACTTTTATTTCCACTTCTGAGACTTTTCTGGTATCCTAAATGATTATTTGATTTCTCTGATTCTCCACCTACATGTATATTTGTCAATGTACACTTTATCGAAACATCTATTTCTTAATGTTTCGAAGGTTTATTTTATTTAATTTTCTTAATTCAGTTAACGTACAGATTTTTCAGTTATGATTTGTAACCAGATTTCTCGCTGTCAATTCTTCCCGAATTGTAAATGATTTTATCTTGATTTTATGTAAAATTAATTAATCTGCAAAGAAAGTCAACATTCTTTAACAAAATCAGCAAAATATATTTATTTAACCATCAATTAATTCATGGCATGTTATCGGATAGTTATTTTGGAAGGTTAACTTTTGAAGTGATTTAAATATTGCTTTTAGAATTTCACAACAACTTTTACTAATTTCCCTTTATTTGATGAACATTGTTAAGAACAATTATCAATTAAAGAGGAAGCAATGCAGCTTTAAAATATCTCTAAAATGCATTTAAGTCCTTCTCTGAACTCATCTCATTCTGCATAGTAACTTTCTTAATGTTATTGAACTGTAGTATACCTAATAGTGTTATATATCTATGTACAGTGTTTATCTTTGGAATGTTGGTATCGTGGTACATTTTATTATGCTTTATTCGCGTAGGTTTCTTTAATATGTATTACGTCTTGATTTTCTTTTTGTATTTTAGTAAACCCATCGATGCTAACACTTAGAATGCTAATCTCCAGGGATCCGTTTATTGACGAAATTAACCAGGTATGTACTCATACAATATTACACTGTGTGATGACACAATAAATATTAAGAATACATAACAACTAATTAGAATAAAGCACTTTACGTAGGGAGTCGTTAGCATAATACATTACTATATCTGAAACTTCAAGTTTTCTTGCCCATTCCCTTTGAAGACTTAATACGTAAATTTTTTCAGTGTATCTGTAAGAAAAACGAACTTTCCTAACATTAAACGCCAATTTATGTTAGCTAACTTTTAAAATGTAATAAGATTTTGTCTGCTACAGTTAATAATAATCAGTATGTTTTAATTTACATTCAATATGTGCTGGGTACGTTGTTTCCTACAGCGGCTATAGTATTTAGATGCGATTCTAAAACTTATAATCATAAATTGAATAGTCTTTCTAAAACTGATTAGCAATGTCAAATTGCGTCAGATATGTATACAGTATTTGGATCATGCAATCGTAATCTTAGACTAATTTATATATATTTCAGGAAATTAGTGGTGGTAACGCCTTATAATAAACAAGATGTTCCGTTTATGTTACCATACAGAAATATATTTTTAATTTAGTAATTACGAAAACTTTGTTTAATTCCTTTAAAGTTTACTTTTGAAAAGTTCAACTTCTAACTCCTGTAGTACACAAGGTATATTCTAAACACATTACACATTCAACTGTATGTTGTGCATTTTGTGCTCAATTTCAGAGGAGACGGAGGTATGCACGAGCAGTTGAGCTTGCAACATAAATAATAATTATTTTACAGACTTAAGAAAGAAATATTTTGTGAAAAGAAATTTTGATGAATATTATATTCACTAAGTGTAAGAAAAAATTAGGTGTAAATAAAGACGTAGATACCAATTTTAGATACTCATAAATACATGCATACGTGAAAGACAAATCAATTTTTCAAAGGTGCAAAATTTATTACAATTACTTTAGACATACTACATCTTTTATTATTTACACCATTAGCATACGTAATATTACATATACAACTCGAAAACAACAAAAAAGACGAAACTCTCTATTCGTTTTATTTTTATTTAAAAATCAATTTATGAATTAAACAAAAGCTACTGTGTTGAACCAAATAAAGAAACATAAATAAAGAGAGAAGAGAGAAGAAATAAAGAAAAGACACAATGAAGCATTCGCCTACACTCCCGGGTAATGTAGAATTTTCTTTTCCGTATTGTTCCGTGAGACGCCATTTCAATTTAAAGGTTACAACTACTTATTCAAAGAATTACAGCTATTGCCTTAAGGGAAAATTAATGCAGAAATAAGGTATGAATAATGTGGCTTGGCCTGTAACAGTCTTCCTATAACAGAAATAAATAAACATTGGCGGCCAGAAAAATAATGCTCAAAAGTTCTAAATTAATTGGGAGAAACAACAAAATGTGTTATTGTCACCAACCCGCTCATTCAGAAATCCCTCCTATCAACTTTGAACCCCATTGAAGTGGCTTCGGGCAAAAGCAGACAATCCAAATGTATCTCAGAAATTAGTATAGGGGATAAGAAATGTGTATACCAAGTTTTGTATTAATAGACGGAATAAGTATGTGGGGAAATCGTGTATTGATATACAATGAACTATAAAACATGACTTTCCAATGAACAGTCTTGATGCAATAGATATTTCACTGTATATGTGCATGATCTTATCTTTGTGCATGATCTTATCTTTGTTATGTTTATCGAATATACTACGTTTGATTAGGAAGTCATGTTCACAGGTTCATGCCCTTTCCTTGTGAGTCTGTAATACACGGAAGATCATTCATAAGAAAAGTAAAAAAAAAAAGAACGGGCCTTAAGTTCGATCCCTGCGGAACTTCTGAAATCATGTCTATTTTTGTAAAGGAATTCTTTATACAGAAAGAACTGTTTACGGTTATACTATTAAGATTGAAGTAAATTGACTATATCAGGACTCATTTTAATTAAAATTGATTTATGAAGTAAAACGTATGTTAATACATTTAGGTTTATGTATGATTAAGCCATACTTAAGATGATAATGACAACCAAAAAGGTATGGGAAACGAAAGATGGTCATAGTAATATAGAAAAAACATTTGTTTGTCTAGGCTTTAAAGAGTGAGAGAACAGCCTTTCACATATTTCAGACCAAGTACTATAGCTTACAATGCTGAAATATATAAATAGGGAATGGAACTTTACTTAAATAAATGCTTTTTCTGTAGTGAGATAGAGGCCCTTTCTTTTGCCAAAATGCTGATCATATCCTTTTATGCCACCACAAAAAATTTTATTCTACATAAAAACACATATTTGCCAGTTTTCAATATGTAAATACATATTTTAAGAATAAATATAATCACTCTGTGAAGCGTGCTACTGTGAAGTATCAGTGTAAACATAGTGACATGACGCTGAGATAACTAAGTAAACATTTAAATTATGTCGCCAAATTCAATTATTTGTTAAATTGCGACTATGTTTTACAGAATCAGGAATTCTCTTTAAAATCGAAAGAAATAAAAAAAAAAAACTTTTATTAAGATTGTACATTCCCAGACAACCTCCATAAAAACATTTTTGTTAATAAACACAACTAGTTCCCTTATTGCCTTTCTCATACCTTCAAGCATAGCCTGATACTTCCCCATTCATTAAACTCAAGAGTCATCATTCTTCAGCCACACAAAACCACGGAGGATACATGAATAAGGAGTATTCGCCACGAAGTTGAGGAAGGTGCAGGATCATCGGAGACAAGCAGATACCACCATTGGAGGACGACCGACTCCATGTTTAAATAATGCCATTCTGCCGGTTCCTCGCCGCAGACACATTGTGAGTTTTACAGCAGAGTAGTGGCATGAAGGCATAGAAGAATATTATCGCAGAGACGTATCACAGAGAGACTTCGACGCCTCTAGCAGTACAACAGGATTGAGTTCCAGTTGTTGGCTGATTCCAGAACATCCAGGTTCCTCCAGGGCAAACCTTTCATCATTCAGATGACTAAGACGACACCAGTCGTAACGGAATGTCAGGCTAGTACTCTTCCTTTAGATCTTAATTATATACTTTCTCTCTCACACCTATTTCCCACAACTAGTCATTTTTCAAAATTAAAACATTTGAATTTTATTTAAATTCAAACATAATTTTACAGTTAAGTACCGTGTTATGCATCAGTTCCATCCCCATTCTGATATGTTCATTTAATGAGTATTCTGAGATACAACTAATGGCACCTCACCGATACCCTACATCCAAATCTTTGAAAGAAAAATGCTTATTTTCCCAAACCTCTTTCATATCACGTTTGAAATATCATGAATGCATCAGGTTTGTGTGTATGTTTCCCTACTTTAAAATGCCTAAAAGGAAGGAAATTGTTACATCTCGGTGTCAAAAGTTCTGTGACGAATATAAAGATGCATTTTCTACTGATAGCGAAGTGCTATTTTGCAAACCATGTTGTAAATCTGTAGCGGCTGACAACGTTCACAAATTAGGCAGCATTTGGAGAGCAAGAAGCATATTGCTGCCTCTTTGAGCAAGAGACAGGCATTTCTTGGGTAACCAATTGCGTCTAGTTCTGGTGAATCGTCAAAATTGTCCGATTTTTCAATTGATTTGTGTAGAGCTTTTGTATCCGCAGATATTCCACTGATCAAATTAAAGAACCCTGAATTACGAAAGTTTCTCGTGAAGGGTAGAGCTTCGAACCTCCTGACGAATCAACATTTGGAAAAACATATCTGCACAAGTGTTACAAGCAAACTTTACAACATATTCATTCGGAATCTGAGCATGAAAACATTTGGGTATGTATGGACAAAACTACAGACTCCAGTGATAAAAAATGGGAAACGTGATTGTGCTTGTGCTAACTAATGGTGACGAAACTGTTTTGAAGAAAAATTATTTGCTAGTGTGTAAAGAGCTATCTGCTGCTACACGTGTAACGATAGCCAGGCTTTTCAACGAAGCAATACAATTACTGTGGTCAGAAGGCATAAACTTTGATAACGTTCTTCTTCTTGTTACAAATGTTGCAGCTTACATGAAAAAAGCTACAGTAGACCTTGCCGTTAGCAATCCCAAAATTGTGCATGTTACCCGTGTAGCTCATGCGTTTCATAGAATATGTGAAAAATCAAGAGTTCTTTATTCCAAACTATTTTCAAATGGAAGGAAACCTTTTATCAAGTCACATAAAAGAATAGATATATTTAAACAAAAATGTCCTAAGATTCCTCCTATAGTTACGCGATGGAGCACTTGGTTGGAAGCCGTTAGGTATTATGCTCAAACCTTTGAATAATTATATATGTCGTAAATGATCTCGACAAAGACGCAGCATAGTTCACAGAAATTCTACAAGAACTGTTAGAAGACCCATCCGAAAACTCGAGTTAACATTCATTTCAACAAACATGTCCTTTCTTTCTCCTTGTATACAAAAGCTTGGATCGTCATCGAACGCTCTGCCAGCTTCAGCGGGTGAAATCCGCATAGTAGAAACGAAACTGAAAAAACTTCCTGGAGCTAACGAACAAGTACTAATGTCTAAATTTACATACATTTTTTAAGGAAATCTTGGTATACAAAAATTGTGTAAAATTGCCCGTGTTTTTAAAGTGGAACTGGTGAACGAAGAAGCGGTCAATTTCAGCGTTACTGAAATTTCGTGTTTCAAATATGCGAAAATTGTTTACTGTAACGTGGAACAATCTTTCTTGCAATATAAGATGTTTTTCCGGGATAATCGTCACAGATTTACAATGGAGAACTTGGAGAAAACTATGGTGGTCCACTGCAACGCTTCCAAAGAATAGCTCGCTAGAAGGTAGGAATTTTAGAACTGAATTTAAGATGTTCACAATACACGTAATATTTAAGTTTCTGTTGCGAGTTATTTTTATTTTTGTCACATATTTTTCAAGTTTTATCACATATTTTCAAAATTGATAGCACATAAATAAATAAATAAATATTTCTGAGTTTTTTAAGCACACGAAGCTCAGTTCCCTGCATATAAACGTGTACACAAAGGAAATTTAGAAAATTAATAAATGCATAATAGTAAACAAATTAAGGAAATCTAGTGCAAAAATTACTCTTATATTTGGAAATAATAGGAAGGAAAATAGCAATTGCTTGAGGAGTTAAAGAGAAAAATATACTGTTTTGAACATTTGTTGATATTTTAAACAACGAAATAAAACTGTAGCCAAAGCCACAGCAAAAACCGAACGGAAAGATCAAATGAACAATTGACAGAAAACTAATGTAAAAGCTCTATGCCAGACTAAGAATTTACAATGGTTGATGGATTACATCTATTTTGTAATATAATTTCGATTTCAATATTTCGTATGGTGATCAATAGGCCAGCAATTTCAAATGAGGTATTTCTACTAGAAGTGACTAACATTCTTTACTTCTCTCTTAGGAAATAATGCTGGACGTGAAACTTATCCTTGTTTGGCATGATCATCGATTGATATACACCAAAGACGTTACTTTGACCCAGCTGCCAGAAAATTTGATCAAAAAGATATGGCTTCCACAGATCACATTTTCACCTTTGAAAGACATGAAATTGATCCATGGCACAAATGACTTTACAACTGTCTTTCTACGTAATTATATGTTAATTTATTATGGCAGGTAAGGAGAATTGTACTATGAAGCAATTACATTTAAATTTAAGTTCTATAAGACCGTAATGTCTATAGGGGATTTGTAACGTGCATTTTAATTTTATTATCTTAATTAACTTATTTTCCACATATGTAATGTTTTAATACTGATTACAAATGTCCATTGAGGAATTAAAGTCGCACTCCGTCATAATTGAGATTTGTATTTCGCGCTAAGTGGTTTTCTCGGGATCCTCTCGATTCTTCCAATTTTTTACAATCGCCCATTTAATTCATTTCTCATTACCACCGTCTCCCATAGCCTACACTGCATACCGAAGAACATAATATGGAAGTAACTCATTTACATTTTAAAAACTGAAATAATAATTAATTACAAATATAATCAATTCCAAACTTATTTTCTACGTATATTCTTATCTTCTTTCATTTTTATGTATATACAGCACTGTTGTGACCACTAAATTTGTCCCTGCGTGATTCTGTACTTTCTCAGTAAAACGTGATCTACAATATTAACTAGGTAAGTCCGTAGCTAGAGTATTAAGACTGTATAATTTGTGTCAGTATTAGTCTGTAGGTAGCAACTATTATTAAGTTTATTATTCGAACCTCTAAATATAGTACAATTTTCGTGCAAAAATTCCGAAAATAAGAAACGTTTGTCAGTGGTCATAATTGGTTGATTTGATATGAATTTACGCATTCACAATTCTCCATTCTACCTGAAATGTACTCAGCAGCAACTCCGCGTTAACACAGATATTTGCATATTTATAATATACATAAATAGTATTTTCTTTTTCTGTTTTGTTAGCCCCTGGAACATATGGTCCAGCTGTATGCAGTTTACTTCCTTCGTTGACATTTCAATTTGGCTGTGAAGGTAGCAAATCACCAAAGAAATATATTAACTTATTCAAAAAAAAATTTCCACGTCTGTGCAAATTTTTCCGTGTGCATTCTGTAAGTCAAAAGCACAAGGTTGTTAGACTTTACTTAATTGATGTCTTCATATGTGTCTCCAATATTTATTTTTTTCTTGAAGTTATATAGCTTTCAAAATATAGCATTATTTTGTTCTAAAATTCTGGGAGTTTCCCATCTAATGTCAATAGAATTCTGTTTAAATTTATTTGTAGAATTTTGTGTAACTCAATTGGTCGAGTTCTAAAAACAACGCAGTATTAGCTGTTTGTTTACGTCTAGTAGTTTGATGCATTCCGGTCCAAAATAGTATGCTGACATGTATTTCCTTTTGATCTAATTATCTTTTGCTAAACTTTTCATGCTTTTTCGTAATTCTAATACAAGTATCTTCAGCGCTACTGCATTACAAAGCTCCTAGAAATATAAACTATTCGATATTTCAATCTTGAATTCCTCTCTTTCCTGATCTTCAGTCACTTTCTTTAATTGAACATACCTAGTAATTATTGTCAGATGCTAAAGATAATTACGTTTTCCAATTATCTTCTTTCTCTCTTATAATCTCTGGGAAGAGAAAGAAGTCAGTACCATAGTAAACTCCTCTAAACGATCGAACATCAGTTATGCTGCAGTTTATTCTTCTGTCTACTGTAAAGTGATAAATGTCCATTACGCGTATGTGCTTTTTTCCTACAATCCTTTTGGAAATATCTTTTCGTTCTATCGCCAAAATAAACTCCTCAAATAGAATTTTCATATGGGATCTCGAGAGTTGTTCAAGCAAAGTTTCTACAATTAATTTTATAATTCTTTAGGGAATGTACATGAAGAACAATAATATTACAACACCGATCCTAAAATATTTTTAAAAGGAACACATTTATTTAGTATTATTCTTTTGTGTACAAAACTTTGTTTTTCGTTAATGATTTTCTCATCTTCTATAAGAAATAAAATTTTTGTTCTGTACTTTACCTTATCTTTCAAATTTACCTTCTTCAACTCCTAGCAGGTGCCTCCTATATTTTCGTAACTCTCTCATTACGAACTTTAATGTGTTTGGTTCATATAGACTTTTCATATTTCAAGTTCCAAATCACTTATATATTATTCATTGTAGCGTTTTCGCGATTACTTATTCAATATATTAGCAGGTAACATCTATATCTAGACTGGTCCTCCTGGATTCCAAACCAGACAATATGCTTGATCCTGGTGAAACTACACAACTCAGGACAGAATAATATTACTGAAGATGAACAGTGCTCGAAAGAAACTCCTTCATGTCAGGCTCTTCAGAACCGTCGTACGACTAGTCATGGAGCAACTTAAGCTGAAATTTCCACAGCTCCAGTCCATGATCATAGTCCACGCGAGATACATGACGTGCATAAACAGTAGCACGGTGAAACCGCTGGAGAAGTATAATCACACATGAGCACAATTCCAATGATCCCGCGACCATGCAACATTCACAGGTAATAACTGGATATGTGTGATAAGGTCGTTTAATCTATTTCACATTACGACCCGTGATTGATTGTGATGCACATAAACAACAGTATTTATTCCAATGATTCCGTCCAATCGTGCAACAGGAAGGCGGTGCTGTGGATTACAATGTATTAGTTTGAGTGGGACTTGTAATGAAATTCAACTTTAGCGTCACTGCCCATGATTATATTGACATTGTAGGGAAGCGTATGCATATTATGTCCAGATTTTGTTTCTATTCAACTAAATTATATTCCAGATTGATAATGACCCAACCGTAGAACGGGAGCTGTTGCCTCATAGTTTAGAAACGTTGGGCTGTATGTAAATATCTTTTTTTTGGTCTGACCAACCCTTGTGTTCGAACATAATTGAAGATCATTGGTCTGTTATTTTGGGTACAATGCGTTCGGAATAAGATAATATTCCATTTTCTAACAACTTCGATTTGTATGACACCATTCCGCATTGCACAACTGGTATTTGGTGGGCAAGAAGTCAACCAACTCCATATTAATCGGGTACTTGCATATTTCCATCCGCTTTTTTTTTTTTTTTGTTGAATTGCTAAATATATGTTTATATGTTTGTTATTTTTTAATTTTCCTTTCCACTGTCGTATTTGTTTGTGTTATTCATAAAGATGTTAGTTTTAACTGTTCGATGGTGCATAAAACAGTAAAATATTACTACAACTACTACTACTACTACTACTACTACTACTACTACTAATAATAATAATAATAATAATAATAATAATAATAGTAATAATAAATGTTTTCTTTCGTGGAAATGCAAAATAGAAATTTTAAAAATCCCTATAAAAATTAGGTTTCTTTAACAAAGTATATAGATAGAACCAAAGTATAGAAAGAAATCTTTTCACCTATATATTGCGCTACATAAAAGATGATATCCATACAATTTTCCATTTTTAAACAAGCAATAGTTTCCTCCTGCATTTTACTGAGATGAACTTGATGGTTGAAAGGTATGTCGAATAAATCTAATGTGGTAGAAACCAAAAGACAACTGAAAGTACTTTAACTCATATTTCGTGTACCAAATAATACTGAAGTTTATCAGGGATAGTACACAAAAAATGCTTCTGTCAGTACACTAACTCATGCATTTTTCTCGGCAAAATTCTTAAAGTTACTGAATTTATTTATAAGTGAATATACTATAAAATTAAATGGAGCTGCATTAAAATATTTCATTTCAGCTATTCACTGAAGCTTATATGCGAAATGGAATTTGACTTGTACCCAATGGATGTGCAACTTTGTAAATGGTACATCTACGCAAGTATGTTACTTATTTCATATGCAATTAAGTTAGTCGAGTCTTAGTTATTAATACCAAATATTAGTATGAAGAATAAACAATTTAATTCATGTTTCTTGCATTATATTGTTGAGGTAACAGCAGAGTATATTCCTCACAGTTTTCATGTAGTTGTCTGTAATTACATATATTCAGTTTTTGAAATTTCGTTCATGCTTTTATTTATATTAACTGATGTTTCAAAAGTACTAACTGTGTTTATGATCAGAGTTATATTAATTTTAGGAATGGTTGGAGAATTATTGAGTATAATGTTAATCGTCACTATTATAATTTAAAATTCCAACATGAAGAAATAAGCCCTTATTAAAACTTGTAGTTTTGCTTAAATTTATATGAAATCCATATAATATATCTCTATGTCTTTTTAAATTTTTGGTTCGATTCTATTCTCATGCATTTAAAGTTAATGGTTCAAGCTAATTATATTTGTATTTATAATTATTATAACTATTAGGTTAGGCTGTAAAACCTGCCTTTATTACAATATGAAGGGAGATTTTCACACTCTTTTTCCCAGTGAGATCTTGAAGTCTTATTCTTAACTAGTAGGTACGTTAGAGTTCATTCTTACAAAATCGTCAGCTTGTTTTTTGGTTTCGTGGTGTGCTCGGTGTTACCACATGGATACTGGCTTTGTAAACAGTTCACAGCATTACTCAGTAATAAATTGCACTATTCAGGTTCTTATTGGATCCCATGTAGTAGTAATGGGGTTACTTTAGGACACTTTTTGGCCCCTGGGTCCCTGCCTCAGGACCCATGGTCCCTGGCCGGGGTCAATGACCTAGGGGTACACAGGACCACCTCTCTAAATTTTGGCAGGGGTACCATGGCCCACCCCCTAAATTTTGGCAGGGGTACATAGGACCATCCCCCTTAAATTTTGGAAATTGCCAAATCTAAAAATTTGGTATGGTAGCCTAGGACTATAGTATGTACATCTATCAGTATTGGGTGTCTATGTCGTTCCCTTTCATGGGTAAAAAATTGCCAAAAAATCAAATTTCGGGGTTTTTTGACCTAATTTATCCCCTTTGATGAGGTGTTAGTACCCTATATGGTTATATGGGCGTATACAGGAGTTCATTACCTTTCATAAGACATGGGTATATTGGTGTACCCCTTGAAAAATTTGGGAGGGGTACCTTGGCCCACCCCTTAAATTTTGGAAATTGACCAAATTAAACATTGGGTATTATAGTACAGGACCCTAATATGTATCATGATAAATTTGGGCGGTCCACCTCGTTTCCTTCTAGGGGTACAAAATTGCCAAAATATAAACGTAAGCAATACGTTATACCACGTGTTTTGGTTTTGGTCGATTTTATCCCCTTTGATGAGGTGTTATTATCCTATATAGTTATATGGGCGTATACAGGGGTTCATTACCTTTCATAACATATGGGTATATTAATGCACCCCTTAAAAAATTTGGGAGGGGTACCTTGGCCCACCCCTTAAATTTTGGAAATTGACCAATTTAAACATTGGGTATTATAGTACAGGACCCTAATATGTATCATGATAAATTTGGGCGGTCCACCTCGTTTCCTTCTAGGGGTACAAAATTGCCAAAATATAAACGTAAGCAATACGTAGTACCACGTGTTTGGTTTTGACCTAAGTTATCCCCTTGGATGAGGTCCTATTACCTTATATGTTTATATGAGCGTATAAAGGAGTCTATTACCTTTCATAAGACATGGGTATATTGGTGCACCCCTTTAAAAATTTGGGAGGGGTACCTTGGCCCACCCCTTCATTTTTAGAAATTGACCAATTTAAACATTTGTTATAATAGTATAGAACCCTAGTATGTATCACTATAAATTTGGGTGGTCCACCTTGTTCCCTTTCATGGGTACAAAATTACCAAATTTTAGTACAACCACGTGTTTGGTCTTTTCACCTAATTTATCGCGTTTGATGAGATGTTATTATCCTATATGGTTATATGGGCGTATACAGGGGTTCATTACCTTTCATAAAACATGGGTATATTAATGCACCCCTTGAAAATTTTGGGAGGGTTACCTTGGCTCACCTCTTTATTTTGGAAATTGCCCAATTTCCCAATTTAAACATTTGGTATAATAGTATAAGACCCTAATATATATTACTATAAATTTGGGTGGTCCATCTCGTTCCCTTTCATGGGTACGAAATTGCCAAATTTTAGTACAACCACGTGTTTCGTTTTTCACCTAATTTATTCACTTGGATGAGGTCCTATTACCTAATATGATTATATGGTCATGTATAGGGGTCCATTTTCTATCATAAGACATAGGTACATTGATGCACCCCGGGAGGGGTACCATAGACAATCCCTTAAATTTTGGAAATTTTTCAATTTAAGCATTCGCTATCATAGTACATGACCTCAATATGTATCATGATAAATTTGGGTGGTCCACCTTGTTCCCTTTCATGAGTAAAAAAAAAATGCCAAAATATAAACATAAGCAATATGTTGTATCACGTGTTTGGTTTTTGGCCCAATTTATCCCGTTTGATGCGGTCTTATACCGTATATGGTCATATGGTCATGTATATAGGTTCATTCCCTATCATAAGACATGAGTACATTGATGCACCCTTTAAAAATTTGGGAGGGGTATCTTGACTCATCCACTCAGTTTTAGAAATTGTTTAATATAAGCATTTGGTATCTTCGTACAGGTCTTCAATATGTACCACTATAAATTTGGATGATCCACATCGTTCCCTTTCATGGGTAAAGAACTACCAAAAATCAAATTTCGGAGGTTATTGACCCTTTGATAAGTATTTAGCACGTTATATGGTTTATTACCTTTATATGTTTATGTTCTCTTTTAAATTTGGGAATTATAAAATAACATAATTTGGTAAACGTTTTCTAGGACCCATTGGTGTTTCTCTTATGGCCAAATATTCAAAATTTAAAGGTTATTGACTGGCTTTATTATTGAATAACTACAGGATTTATTACTTTTTCATAAGACACAGGTGTATTTTGTGTACCAATCTTAAATTTTGGGAGGGGTACATTTCTTATTGTCATATCAATAATTGGTAATTGTTCTTAAAATTGGATAGTATCTCATTCATTGGGTAAATCATTATGATCACGTGATCAGTTATTGACCTATGATGGGATTAGGAGTCCAGGACATTGGTACATTTAAACTTTGTAGGATAATTTGAGAATGCGTCATTGGTATTGATTATTACAGCCAAATATAAACGTAAGCAATACGATGTACCACGTGATTGACCTTGATGAGGTAGTGTACAGGGATACATAGCTAACCTTATTGAATCTTATGACTCATAGTCTTAAGGGAATACATGTTACAACACTGGCAAAGTTATTGTTGATGTAATTTGATTGGTTGATCACTATCTTTCGTGCAATCTGATTGGCTGATCACTATCTTTCGTGCAATCTGATTGGTTGCTGATTTTCAAATCTTTGCTGCATTCAGTTTTAAGTTTTATTTAACATTTAAAAATCTTGGTTTCGTTCAACATTTTGCACTCACTGATAAATATGATCAAAACCGTTTATTTGTTAATCGAATAGTTAAAAACCGGATAAAGTTTGACGGTTAACAGTGAAACGTAAAATTTTTTTAGTTTGAAAATTTTTTGTTTGAAAGTTTTTGTTTGAAAACTCTTGTTTCAAATTTGTGTTTGAATTTTTTTTGTTTCAGAATTTTGTTTGAAATTTGTTTCAAAATTTTTTGTTTGAAAATTTTTTGTTGCAAAATTTTGTTTGAAATTTTTTTTGTTTAAAAGTTTTTGTTCGAAATTTTTGTTTTGAAATTTTTCTTTTCCAAATTTTTTTTTGTTTCGATTTTTTTTCGTTTCAAAATTTTGTTTGAATTTTTCGTTTCCAATTTTTTTCGTTTCAAAAATTTTGTTTCAAAATTTGGTTTGACATTTTTAAAAGTTTGTGCACACATTAGTAAAGAACCGGAACTGTTCACAACAAAAACCTCTGGCAACATTGTGGTGCAATAGTACACGTCAGAACATGGGGTTGTACTTGAAATGAAAAAACACAATTCATTAAAATGGATCATTTTATTACACTCCACATACATCCATACCAGATATATGATCTGGATATTGTCGATACAATGTATTTTGAACTTCTTGCACTAGTTTGTCTTTAGCATATAATTTTAATTCCATTTCGTTTTAAAATTTTGTTTGAATTTTTCGTTTCCAAATTTTTTCATTTCAAAAATTTTGTTTCAAAGTTTGGTTTGACATTTTTAAAAGTTTGTGCACTCATTAGTAAAGAACCGGAACTGTTTAGAACTAAAACCTCTGGCAACATTGTATTGCAATAGTACACGTCAGAACATGATAATGCAACGTCATCAGTTTTGCATCATATATAAGTATCGTTCGAGTTAGTATTCATGATAACATCATCATGGCTACTTGTCTGCAGTTTCTAAACACACGTGATGTGATGAAATCATTTACCAAGATTACTGATTTACAACAGAATGTACCTTATAGAATCTTAGCTAGCCAAATGATCCCTACAAAGTTTGGATTAAGAATCGTAGTGAAGCTTGAAAATGATAAGAATATAATTTTACCAGCAAGATATTTACCCATGGAAGCATCAAAACATGAAGAACTGCTGCGTTTCTTAAATACTAGATCTGTATCTTTATGTTACAAAGGATTCTTGGGTCGAAGTCATCAATTTGAATTTAGTACACAGCCAGATTCGTCAGCAATTGTGATGAAATCATGAATTCAAACGTCAGCACATTCCTTTGACGTCAGACATAGTTGTATGAATTTGGTTGGTCAGCATGACGTCAGCAACTGTGATGAAACTATAAATTCAAACGGCAGCACATTCCTTTCCAATGACGTCAGCCGTAGTTCTATAAATACACTGTCATCCCACGAAACCATTTGAGCAAGTGCTTTTCAGGAGGAAAGATGTGTACTTCTAACGATAAAGAGTTCATCTTCGCAAGCTATTATCCAATAAATATATTTCAAACAAAACATGTGATGATTGGTATCAGTGCTAGAACATTTGAACCAGTAATTCGAATGGGAAAAGCAGAACATTTTGGTGTACAACTGACCTGTGAAGAATGGCAAATATTATGTTCACGAATCGACCAAATGAACGATTATTTTCATGATGAGCTAAATGTGACCATAGTCAAATCATTAGGCTCAAATCATGAAGTGGTGCTGCGTACAGTCCTCGAAGAGAAGATGGTGCTGTTACGTAAAAAGAGTACATTCCATGTCCCTCGCAACATGGTGTATCTAACACAAACGGAATGGAACAAATTCATCAGCGTATTTCAGTGTGTTAAACATGCAGTGGAAGTGTGCAACAAAACAAGTATATTTCTTAAAAAGTACTATTTTGAAAAATGTGTTATGCATATTGTACAACATGTATCTAGATATTGTGATGGTTGTCATCATCGTTCGTGGATGCATACCTGTATTGATAAACAGTTTATTTGTGATCAAATGGACGTTGAGTTTCCACCAATTGATATCGCAATAGACCTTAAAAGACTTCAATTGGAATTAAAATTATACGCTAAAGACAAACTAGTGCAAGAAGTTCAAAATACATTATATCCACAATATCCAGATCATATATCTGGTATGGATGTATGTGGAGTGTAATAAAATGATCCATTTTAATGAATTGTGTTTTTTCATTTCAAGTACAACCCCATATTCTGATGTGTACTATTGCACCACAATGTTGCCAGAGGTTTTTGTTCTGAACAGTTCCGGTTCTTTACTAATGAGTGCACAAACGTTTAAAAATGTCAAACCAAATTTTGAAACAAAATTTTTGAAACGAAAAAAATTGGAAACGAAAAATTCAAACAAAATTTTGAAACGAAAAAAATTCGAAACAAAAAAATTTGGAAACGAAAAATTTCAAAACAAAAATTTCGAGCAAAAACTTTTAAACAAAAAAATTTCAAACAAAATTTTGCAACAAAAATTTTCAAACAAAAAATTTTGAAACAAATTTCAAACAAAATTCTGAAACAAAAAAATTCAAACACAAATTTGAAACAAGAGTTTTCAAACAAAAACTTTCAAACAAAAAATTTTCAAACTAAAAAAAAAATTACGTTTCACTGTTAACCGTCAAACTTTATCCGGTTTTTAAGTATTCGATTAACAAATAAACGGTTTTGATCATATTTATCAGTGATTGCAAAATGTTGAACGAAACCAAGATTTTTAAATGTTAAATAAAACTTAAAACTGAATGCAGCAAAGATTTGAAAATCAGCAACCAATCAGATTGCACGAAAGATAGTGATCAGCCAATCAGATTGCACGAAAGATAGTGATCAACCAATCAAATTACATCAACAATAACTTTGCCAGTGTTGTAGCATGTATTCCCTTAAGACTATGAGTCATAAGATTCAATAAGGTTAGCTATGTATCCCTGCACACTACCTCATCAAGGTCAATCACGTGGTACATCGTATTGCTTACGTTTATATTTGGCTGTAATAATCAATACCAATGACGCATTCTCAAATTATCCTACAAAGTTTAAATGTACCAATGTCCTGGACTCCTAATCCCATCATAGGTCAATAACTGATCACGTGATCATAATGATTTACCCAATGAATGAGATACTATCCAATTTTAAGAACAATTACCAATTATTGATATGACAATAAGAAATGTACCCCTCCCAAAATTTAAGATTGGTACACAAAATACACCTGTGTCTTATGAAAAAGTAATAAATCCTGTAGTTATTCAATAATAAAGCCGGTCAATAACCTTTAAATTTTGAATATTTGGCCACAAGAGAAACACCAATGGGTCCTAGAAAACGTTTACCAAATTATGTTATTTTATAATTCCCAAATTTAAAAGAGAACATAAACATATAAAGGTAATAAACCATATAACGAGCTAAATACTTATCAAAGGGCCAATAACCTCCGAAATTTGATTTTTGGTAGTTCTTTACCCATGAAAGGGAACGATGTGGACCATCCAAATTTATAGTGGTACATATTGAAGACCTGTACGAAGACACCAAATTCTTATATTAAACAATTTCTAAAACTGAGTGGATGAGTCAAGATACCCCTCCCAAATTTTTAAAGGGTGCATCATTGTACTCATGTCTTATGATAGGGAATGAACCTATATACATGACCATATGACCATATACGGTATAAGACCGCATCAAACGGGATAAATTGGGCCAAAAACCAAACACGTGATACAACATATTGCTTATGTTTATATTTTGGCATTTTTTTTTACTCATGAAAGGGAACAAGGTGGACTACCCAAATTTATCATGATACATATTGAGGTCATGTACTATGATAGCGAATGCTTAAATTGAAAAATTTTCAAAATTTAAGGGATTGGCTATGGTACCCCTCCCGGGGTGCATCAATGTACCTATGTCTTATGATAGAAAATGGACCCCTATACATGACCATATAATTATATTAGGTAATAGGACCTCATCCAAGTGAATAAATTAGGTGAAAAACGAAACACGTGGTTGTACTAAAATTTGGCAATTTCGTACCCATGAAAGGGAACGAGATGGACCACCCAAATTTATAGTAATATATATTAGGGTCTTATACTATTATACCAAATGTTTAAATTGGGCAATTTCCAAAATAAAGAGGTGGGCCAAGGTAACCCTCCCAAAATTTTCAAGGGGTGCATTAATATACCCATGTTTTATGAAAGGTAATGAACCCCTGTATACGCCCATATAACCATACAGGATAATAACATCTCATCAAACGCGATAAATTAGGTGAAAAGACCAAACACGTGGTTGTATTAAAATTTGGTAATTTTGTACCCATGAAAGGGAACAAGGTGGACCACCCAAATTTATAGTGATACATACTAGGGTTCTATACTATTATACCAAATGTTTAAATTGGTCAATTTCTAAAAATGAAGGGGTGGGCCAAGGTACCCCTCCCAAATTTTTAAAGGGGTGCACCAATATACCCATGTCTTATGAAAGGTAATAGACTCCTGTATACGCTCATATAAACATATAAGGTAATAGGACCTCATCCAAGGGGATAACTTAGGTCAAAACCAAACACGTGGTACTACGTATTGCTTACGTTTTGGGCAATTTCCAAAATAAAGAGGTGGGCCAAGTTAACCCTCCCAAAATTTTCAAGGGGTGCATTAATATACCCATGTTTTATGAAAGGTAATAAACCCCTGTATACGCCCATATAACCATATAGGATAATAACATCTCATCAAACGCGATAAATTAGGTGAAAAGACCAAACACGTGGTTGTACTAAAATTTGGTAATTTTGTACCCATGAAAGGGAACAAGGTGGACCACCCAAATTTATAGTGATACATACTAGGGTTCTATACTATTATACCAAATGTTTAAATTGGTCAATTTCCAAAAATGAAGGGGTGGGCCAAGGTACCCCTCCCAAATTTTTAAAGGGGTGCACCAATATACCCATGTCTTATGAAAGGTAATAGACTCCTGTATACGCTCATATAAACATATAAGGTAATAGGACCTCATCCAAGGGGATAACTTAGGTCAAAACCAAACACGTGGTACTACGTATTGCTTACGTTTATATTTTGGCAATTTTGTACCCCTAGAAGGAAACGAGGTGGACCGCCCAAATTTATCATGATACGTATTAGGGTCCTGTACTATAATACCCAATGTTTAAATTGGTCAATTTCCAAAATTTAAGGGGTGGGCCAAGGTACCCCTCCCAAATTTTTTAAGGGGTGCATTAATATACCCATATGTTATGAAAGATAATGAACCCCTGTATACGCCCATATAACTATATAGGATAATAACACCTCATCAAAGGGGATAAAATCGACCAAAACCCAAACACGTGGTATAACGTATTGCTTACGTTTATATTTTGGCAATTTTGTACCCCTAGAAGGAAACGAGGTGGACCGCCCAAATTTATCATGATACATATTAGGGTCCTGTACTATAATACCCAATGTTTAATTTGGTCAATTTCCAAAATTTAAGGGGTGGGCCAAGGTACCCCTCCCAAATTTTTCAAGGGGTACACCAATATACCCATGTCTTATGAAAGGTAATGAACTCCTGTATACGCCCATATAACCATATAGGGTACTAACACCTCATCAAAGGGGATAAATTAGGTCAAAAAACCCCGAAATTTGATTTTTTGGCAATTTTTTACCCATGAAAGTGAACGACATAGACACCCAATACTGATAGATGTACATAGTATGGTCGTAGGCTACCATACCAAATTTTTAGATTTGGCAATTTCCAAAATTTAAGGGGGATGGTCCTATGTACCCCTGCCAAAATTTAGGGGGTGGGCCATGGTACCCCTGCCAAAATTTAGAGAGGTTGTCCTATGTACCCCTAGGTCATTGACCCCGGCCAGGGACCATGGGTCCTGAGGCAGTGACCCAGGGGCCAAAAAGTGTCCTAAAGTAACCCCATTACTACTCATGCACTATCCAAAAGCAATCCTCTGAACCTTTTTAAATCCGAAATTGGTCCAGGCTTACCAATCGCCATAACTTCTTTAGTACACTGTTTTGATTTCCATTGACACTATCTTTCAATACTCCAAGTATTGTTTTCGATCTGTGTTGAGTTACATATTACTTTGTACAACATCGAATTATAAAACTAATATTAGTCTATCCTATCCCAGCACTACTGTTCCGATATATGTTCTGCTTTGCAGTAGGGTGCGGCGAAATGGAGGGGGAGTCGATTATCAAAAGTTGTCCAATGAAATACCACTATTAGCCAATACCACTAGGTATTGGCTAGTATAACATTCGTGGCATTTTACATATTTCTTGTACTGCATCTTCATTCCCCCCGAAAACCTTAAAATTTTGCAAATTTTTACGGTAAAATAATATTCTTTAATGTCATGCGGTGGCAGTATAGAAGATTTCTCTAAAGAATAGTATTTCATTTTAATACCTAATGATGTTAGTAATAAGTATTAATATATCATATTTACGCTATTTACATCTGTTGATAAAACTAAGACATCTTTCATCAAGTGGAAACTATTTGTTCTGTGCTCTTTGTCAACTTTTCTCATTCGTGCAATCATTTTTTTCCGTTTTCAATCACATTATCTTTGAAGCCCGCGTCACTAAAAGTAAACTTCAGCGTGTGTTGAAGAGTTATACCTGACAGAGTAACTGTTGATTGTCCTTGGAAACAAATATTAACAACAATGTATCACATAGTTGGACTGATATATCAAACTTGTGTATGTGTGTGTGTGTTTTGTGAAAAAGAATATACCATATAGTTGAATTGAGATACCCAGCGCGTGTATTACGAAGTATAGTGTTCAGTGGTATTATGTGTGTAAAGCGCATGAGTTTTTCTAGTGTACAACAAGTTCTAACCTTGTGTGAGATATAAACCTGTAAGATAGTGATCCCTTTTGCTTTTTGAACTCGAGAAGTTTTTGTTTATTTCATTCTTTTAAGAGAATAAAATGATTTAAACAAGAAAACGAGTTTATTTTCATGTTACTGGTTGTCCGATACTTTGATAATTACTTTGATGAAGAAAGAGCACGATAAACTGGTGGACATTTTGAAGTCTGACGCCCGACGCAAGGAGGCAGACATCTTTAAAAATAAAACCTTCAAAGATGAAGAGAAGATGCTCTTTGATATTCTTGCGTGCAAATGTCATGATTATGAATTTTGTCATTATGAAAAATCGCGGATAAGTTCTATAAAGGAACTTCCTTTCATAACAGACCAAAGATTTGCAAGTAAAATGGTCATTGGTTCTGTTGATCTTCGAACTACCCAGGAGCTCCAAAGACAATATGCAAGAAAGACAAGTGATAGGTTTGAGAGAAGCACGAACTGTAAAACTTCAACAATGCGAAGTCACAATCAGTATTGAGTTGTTATAAACTTTTGGTGAAGATAATACAGTTGTGGAGAAAGACCCGGACGAAGATATTCCTTCAAGAGAAATACCTGCTGCGTGAGTGACCCACTGCTGTCAATATTATCGATGTCCCAGACAAGAGTGAATCTTGCAACATTTGCTAGAACATGTGACGGATACGGAGTAGTTGACATGTCTGCTGCAGCCCTCACATATGCATTACTGCACACTTTAAGGAGTGAAAGCTAGACTTCAGATGATTCACCCATTATTGTAGACCGAAGTAAAGTTAGAAGGAAGCGGAGAAAATTGAGACAAAATATTCAAAAGCATATGCTCAAAGAACAAATTACAATTCAAAGTCTTTATTTCGAACGCCGAAAAGATAAAACATTGGTTATGAAAAGGACAGAAGAAGGCAATTTTCGTCTCAGATGTAAAGTAGGACACGTATATACGATTTAACACCCTGGTGTCTTGTACCTGGGGCATGTTTCACCAACATCAGGCATAGCACAGAGCATCAAGAACGCAATCTGCGACTTTTTGACGGACAAAAATATTGACATGTCAAAACTTCTCGGAATTGGATGTGAATTGGAAACGTTGGCAGTGTTATTTCTTTACTGGAGAAGGAACTTGGAGAAGATCTCTGCAGTGAGTGATCTGTCAGCTTCATTCTGTTGAATTGCCGCTAAGGCATATTCTGGAGTATTTAGATGGCGCAGCAGTGGGTTCTCAAAAATTCTCGAGAATTATAGGAAAATGTTTAACCAATTACGAGGAATTACAAATCGTCAATTTTTGAAGCGATTGAAGGGAAGTTTCCCACGTACGGAAGATAAAAGACGTCAGAGAACAGCACTAACCAAAGATATATGTTGGATATTTGCAAAGGAATCCCTGCTGGTGAATGTTTACTTAATCTTGCATCAAAAAGTTCTGGAAAATTATGCGTGCAAGATGGATCACTACTGCCAAAAGAGTGCTCACAGTGTACATAAGCACTACTGACCCACCTGTGAATTTGAAGGAGTTGGTTACATTCATCATGAAAGTGTATGTTCTGATGTGATTTTACATTAAATGTTACCCTACTTTTCAGGGATGCTCCTGAGAACTTATGTTGTACTGTACCCTTTTCACGATACTTAAGAAATAAACCGAAGCTCGTCGCAGAGAGGACAATTAGATGCAATGACTTCTTCGCGCATCCGGAGGATTTACTGGTATATATGGTCGCCGATGATCGAAAGCATATTTGAAAACTTGCTATGCATAGAATCCGTGACCCAATGTCAAAAAACTGAAACCAAACACCTGCTGTACGTAAGTTCAGTATTCCAGTAATACACTTTAGTGCTCAAGATTAAACTAATCAACTGGCAGGAACGCGAAGTAACCGAGCCACCTGTGACAAGCCATTTGTCGAAGGAAGAAATGAAACGAAATTTTTGAGTTTTATGTCCCACAAATATGCCTTCTAGACTAAAATAAACGATGATATGAGAAATGGTGGAATGAAGAAAGTGGGAGGAAACGGAACAATCTCGAGGAAACACACGCACACGGTGTTTGTCCACCAGAAAGTTTGCATGGCGGGATCAGAGTTTGAACACGGAACCCCAAGCACCAGAGGTGAACGCTCTACCGCTGAGCCACCGCGGCCCATTGTTGGAGGAGGATCTACAGAAATATATAATAGAATGCTAGTCTGTTTTCCCGACTGTTTTTCACTTGCCATGTCATACAAAAGCAGTCGAGAAATGCTTTAACACTTGTATCGTAGCTTCGTCTGAAGTGCGTGTTGTCCTAGCTCAGATGGATTCATCAGAACAATATTTTTAGAAAGGTCAGTTATCCACACATTCAAAAGAAAATCTGAATACAAACCAACGAGTTAAAGAGGTAATTTCCAAAGGTAAGGTGGATGGGATGTGAGGATCGTAGGAACTCTACATGCAGCCACCTCCTCATTGTGAGTTCTTGGTGGTTCTGGGTAAAAGCAAAGAGCTGCATATTTAAGAAATCAATGCAAAATTGTTACAATTACACAATGTATCTTAATATTGAGCTCAATGTATATTTTGATATTATTATGAAACTGCATTTTAAAACATGGGGGCACGGTGGCTAAGTGGTAGAGAGTTCACCTCCGGTGCTTGTGGTCCCTGGTTCGATCCCAGCTCAAGCCGTGTGGACTTTGTGGTGGACAAACACCGTACTCGTGGGTTTTCTCGGGGTTCTCCCGTTTCCTCCACTTTCTTCATTCCATCATTTCACTCATCTCTCATCATCACTGTCTCTTTTAGCCTAACCGGCATAAACGTGGGACGTAAAACTTAGATTTCATTTCATTTCATTATTGCATTTTAAACCTACTTAGCGGTAACGAAAAATGGTTAGCTAATATGAAGGAAAAATATTTCTAAAAATGTTCAGAATTATACTAATCAGGCAAAGGCTTGACATCTAGTAGGACATTGTTTGACAGTTTTTGAAAAATTTTAATGAATTTTGAGATTTACCTTTAAAAAGATCCAAAATTTTAAAGCCACTTCAGGTAATAACATAGAGCACGAAAATTATTTTAAAATCATGGGTGTTATAGTACTGAATACGACTCTTTCTTAATCTACTGTGAAGTGATTGGGCGTATTTTGGAAGCCTTTTTAATATTTTAAGTGGAATTTCGAAATTTAACATAAAAAATAAAAAATGCACTCATGCGTGGGAGAAAGATTCAAGTTATTTTAAAAATCATGAATGGTTTAGTCAATCTAGTCATTATGCAACTTTTGTCACCTAGCTTGATTTGATTGGACAACTTTAAAGAAAATCAATAATTTCAAAAAGAATCGACTGTTAATGAAAATTTCAAACACTTAATGACCCTGCGGGGAATGAAGATGAAATACAAAAATTACGGAAAAATTCACGAATGTTATAATTGCCAATATAGAACTTTTGACATCTATTGCTATTTAAGTGGACAATTTTAATTTTTTTTTGCTTCATCCTACTATGCAGAAACTTCTGGAGTTCCGATGGAAAAGGAGTTTGTGTGGAGCTTTCATGAGCATTAAAGTTGCATTATTAATCTAGGTAGTTGCATCAGACCTTCAAGTCTGCAGTCGGAAAACGATGTTTGGAAACGCTTGAGTATTAAAGAAGTGTTTCAATACAAAATATGGAAATTTGAAATAAACTGCTGATATAACACATTAATCTAATCTAATATAAATAAAATAGAGTTTGTTTGTCTATGAATCTGTGTGTCTGTCTGTGTGAGGCCTAAGAACCAGACGAGTGGACCATGAATAACCAAATTTGGGTCTCATTTACCCTGGTCCAAATAGCAGATCATGACGAAGCGTCTGTTCCAAAGGGGATTCTCGGATTTCGAAGCAGGGGATTCTCAGAAGACATGTAAAAGTAGTTGAAAATGACCTATATTAGTATCAAATCCATAGTTTTCACATTCGCTGAGGCCAATGGTGAAACTCCGAACTCATTAACTTCAAAATTCACCCCACTCGGCTGCTGACCCTGGGGTTACCGTGTGGGATACCAAGACATGTAAAAATAGTCCAAAATGACGGATATTAGTGTCGAATCCATAGTTTTCACTGTCACTGAGGTCAATGGTGAAACTCCGAACACATTAACTTCCAAATTCACCCTATTCTGCTGCTGACCCTGGGGTTACCGTGTGGGATACCAAGACATGTAAAAATAGTCCAAAATGTCAGATATTAGTGTCATAGTTTTAGCGCCCGTTGAAATCGATGGTGACACTTCCATTAGCGATGACTTTGAAATTCAGCTACCATTGTATGCGAGTCGGGGTTCGATTGCGGGGGAAAGAGGGTTCGTGTGACATGTAAAATTAATCCAAAATGACCAATATTAATGTAAAATCCATGGTTTTTGCTATCATTGATATGAATGACGATACTCTCACAAGTGTTGGCTTCCAAATACAGCTCACATGCTAAGAATGGTTATTTCATTTAATATGTTATAAAGAAAGAATATTAATTACATTTGCGAACTAGAAAAAGTTTCTACTCTTATTCTTAGGAAACTACGCAGAATTCATTTTTGGAACAATCTCTATCATTAAAAAAAAATAAATGGAATTAATTACTCGAATCATGGTAATCTTAGCTGTCTTTAACAAACTTAAATATAAAATATTTGCTTCAAATTATGATATTAACATCTCTACGGCGAAATTATCAACAAAAGTGTCAAACTACTGATGCAGAATATGACTGTCTGTTTAAAAGATGTGAATATAATTTTCAGGTGTTTTCATTTCCAATCTGTTTTCTAACGAAATTCTTCCACACAGATTGAACTTGTTGACACATTAATTGTTACATAATTCTAGCACATAAACCTCTGTTCTAATTTACCAACAAATATGATGTCGTAAAAATATTGAATACGAGAGAGATCACAATCAATCTTGAACATTTTTTAATTAATCTAGAACATTTTCAATAGGTGGAAATTGCATTAAGTTAATACATAACATCTTGCTACAATTACACATTTGTCAAAAACTTTAATTAGTGCTTGGAAGGCTTCAGCATGAAAACATTTGTAGCTATGTCTAAATTGCTATACCACAGACCGCTTCACCTCATCATCGCTGTTTAGATATTAAACTCCGAGGGATTCCTTTAAAGGTCTAGACTAGTTTCATTTTTTTTTGTTATAGCTCCCCTTAATTGGGTCATACAGAGTACAAAGGATTCTTGACCAATTACTGATTTTGAGGAGAAACGGTATAAACTTTGTACCCATCGTTTATTTGTTTTACATTATAAGAGCTATTTGCAATATCTTGGGTTGGATCTTTTAAGCATTGAAAGGGGCTTTAGGTAGGGATAGTAAATATGAAATATATTCAAAAAATGACCAAAAATTGGTATTGAATCCTGTGTGGACTGGGATAGGAAGTGATCCTTTGCGACTACTTACGGCCATCTTTCAAGGACTTGAACTACTTAAATCCACTACCGATTCTGAGAGTCTCATCTCCACTCTGAACGAAAGTGAGATTTTCAGCAAGTTTCAACTGGTTTTACGTCCTACTTCAGTAGAAATATCATCAGCAAAACTATTCTATGCACAGGTTCACACAGTTCTCTTCCACCTTGAGCAACAATCTCTAGAGTACCATGTGAAACGAGTAAATCGTACCAGTATCATAAGTACATGCACAAATCTACCCTAGGTATCTATTATAAGTAGAAAAGTATGAGAAATATTTCAACACCTCTTGTATTAATGTATTTATTCCTGTCATGAGTAATGGCAACATAAATCAAGTTTGTCTACTTATGTACTTAGTTCCTAGGAATAAGTGTTCATGAACTTCATAAGAAAAGGATGAACGAACAGATTTTGTTCTTGATTCTTAGCATAAAAAATTATGCAGCCATAGTGCAAGTCCTTAGAACACAGACAAGATACAAATTACAGTGTAGCGTCTTAGCGCGGTACCCCTTTGTATAATATATGTTCGGAGAATCTTATACTTAACCTCAACAATTATCTTCATTTCAGATGAGCCCTACAAATACATTAATTTGACTTGGAATCCTAATAACTCAAAATTGAAGAATAGTAGTTCACATGAATTGGAAATGAAATTACCGACTTTCAAATGCAGATTTAAAGCATCGTGGACACAAAACACAAATCGTAAGTAATACACAAGTAGAATACGCTTAATAACATTGTTAGAAAGTTAAGCTCTTCCGAACAAAAGTTATGCTCTTTACGGAAAATATTGCGAACATTGATGAATCGACGTAATAGTTTTCGTTAATAAATCACGAAAACGAAGCATTAGCGCATTTGAAAAATTTGTAAACAAAATAAGCATCATTTTTATATGATAACAAGATCTTATAAAAGTAACATAGATAATTCGGGAGAAGAAAACATAGTAAGCATGAAAGTGAAAACCTCTTACACAAAAATGGTAGCACTGATGATTTACAATTGTATATGGATAGAATAGACATTCTGCATTCTGAAAATACAAGTGTGGTTCATATTGTGTCTGAATTAACGTGCATAGAAAGAAATAAATCATACAAAGTAAATTATTCACTTCATTAAACACTTGGGGGTGAAGTGAATACACACTAAGGGGGAGTGGGGAGAAGAAGTGTCCTTCACATAATGTAAATAACACGATACAAACTGTTATATAATGAGTATACAGGTAAAAAATAACATCTACATGATGTGTAGGTGCATAAGCTATTGTTGTAGAAATGCTTAAGAAGCAAATACACATACCAACTCGATACGTGTCCGAACTACTGCCTTGGGGACATTGACTAGTCTGATTTTACAAGAAAGAACACAATATTTGAAAAACAAAATGAAATCTTTAAGTTTTACGTCCTACGGTTAGGCTAAAGGAGATGTTGAGGATGAGAAATCAATGAAATGGTATAATGAAGAAAGAGGGAGGAAATATGAGAACACCGAAGAAACTCACGACCACCGTGTTTGTCCACCACAAAGTGCACATGGCGTGAGCTGGGATCGAACCAGACCCCAATCATCGGTGGTGAACGCTCTACCACTGAGCCACCGCGTCCCGTCACAATATTTGATTTCCCAATAGGCCGTGAACCCAGGTTTTTTCGATAAGAGACTGTGTCCATAATTTATTATCTTTCAAAAGGATGCCGACGATTAAGCGTTTGTTGGTCTGAGTTCAACAGTTTCCCAACTCACGTCACATTGTCAGCAGTTGTGATCGTGGATGGTCATCCGGCACGGTCCCTCGTCGACCTCTTCCTGGCCTTGCAGAAACGCCTTGAGGCACCGAAACAGTAGACGATCTCACACGGCATGTGCTTTGTAAGCAGTCTTGATCATAGTGACAGTTTCCGTAGTGGTCTTGCCAAGTTTCATGCAAAACTTGATCGTAAATCTTTGTTCTAACAAGCGCTGCATTTTCACTTGCACAAGAGCAAACAACAACCCTCACGGACAGACCCGTCCGCACTCTCCGTTTGCTCGGAGCAGACTGAGCGACGAAGCGCTCATTAGCTGAAATCCCCCACCACTAGTTTCAACCGGTTAGACCGCGCTCCGACGTACAGTCGTGTCACAATATATTCACTGACATTACTTTCAGAACAGACCTTGTAAATACTGTTACACCGTGCTCATGGAATCTTACTGAAGTAATCCTTTTACAATTTCCACTTTTTAAGATAAATTTTAGACGTTCAGTGAAACAGCTACCGCTTCTTTACTATTTATCGTAGGACCATTGTTCAAACTACTTTCTTTCAGAGTTTCTTAACAAGGGATAATAACTGAATTCTACGGCTTTGTTACATATCAAATATATTCGGACATAACGACTTTAATTTAACTTTCAGATATCAGTACATAAATCTCGGTTTTTCACTAGAATAGCCTTCTTATTGCAAAGTATACAGCTGATAAGACAAACCGTGATATATATAGATATAGATATAGATATAGATATATAGATATAGGTATATACCAAGCTGTCACAGAAGCCATACATCATCAGCATAGTGACCTGCATGAGGTACGACTTTGGGAGGGCAGGTAACGCCACTACTGAAAATTGTCGGTAGGCATATAGTACAGGTTCGTGGGAGCAACTGAAGGCAAATACTGCGTGTTTAGCGAGCGATCCCGAACGTTAGAAAACGTAGCATGGGTGAGAACCAAATGGCAATTCGACCAGTGCTACGATTTCTGCGGAAAAAAGACTAGCTACAAAAGCTACAGAGGAGCAAATTTCTTGTGAAGAGTAAAAAGCAGTACTGGATTCCTCTACAGCTTCTCGTTGGTTCAAAAAATATACTTGGGGTCATTTAAGCTTCGCAAAAAAATCCAAGAGTATACCTTCGATTGATATTAACGGTACTCTGCAAGATGCTGTGATTGCTAAACCACAATGGAGAACACGCGTGTTAACAAAAGTGGTTGGAGTATTAAGACCGGCAGTAAAAACTCGATTGCAAGGCATGGATTACGTCAATAAACAGCTCACACAAAGTAAACGTGAGTTAACAAATTAGCAGACCCAGTGCAGAGTGGCAGCTTGCTAGACTTGGTTTAAAAATACAGCTTGTGATCTTCGTTTCTTGACCAAAATTGTGACAGGAGATGATAAGTGACTTTCTTGAGAAACCATAACACAAGCAAACAATGAGTGAAAAAGGACAAGAAGCCCTAGTCAATATGACACAAGACAGGTTTGGTAGAAAGCTCATACTGTGTGTGTGGTGAAATATCTACGCTATAATATTTGATTTTGAGTTTGTGTCAGAGGGTCGTACTGTACCAGGTGAAGTGTATTTTTAAAACTTACGCCTAGTGTATGGAATTCTGAACGTGAAATATCCGGCATTAACAAGCAGGAAGACGTTATTGCTGCACCTTGACAATGTTCCGAGATATCGGTCTCGAAGTGTGACCAATCCCCTGGCTGAACTTGAGGGGCTTGAGTAACTACCTCCTCCTGCCTACATTCCAGATATTGCACCCTCAGTTTAGGGTTGATTTCGCTCTCTCTCTCAGCGGCAATTCAATTCATACGCTGATGTGTATACGGCGACTCTCGAGTTTTTCAATTCCAAACCTGCCATCTGGTATTGCCATCAGATTCATAGCCTGCATAAACATTTGCTGAATAAACGTTTGCCTTTGTCTCAAATATTCGTATTTCATTTTTCTCCTTGTATTGTAAAGGACTTTTGGGACAGTCTTTATATATATATATATATATATATATATATATATATATATATATATATATATATATATATATATACTGATTACCAGTTGAAATAGAGAAAGCAGGATAGTTACAGAAACCTACCTGAAGAGGCTCCACCAGTGCATGTGAATTAAACGCATCGCGCGTGTACAACTACCGCGTGCTTCTTCTCTCCGTATCCGTGTCAGTGTAAGTGTGATGGGCAAGACTAAGGACCTGAGTGTATTTAAGCATGGCCAAATCGTAGGTTCCAGACGAATGGGTGACTCGATTTCAGAAGTGACTGAGACACTCGGATTTTATAGGACAATTGTGTCAAAGGTGTATCATGACTATCAGACTTCGAGTAAAACCGCACTCGCACGGGCAAACTAGTGCGGTCAGACACGTGTTATCGATAGGTGTGCGCGCCGACTGGCCCGCACCGTACCATTCGTTAGACGGAGCACAGTGCGTCAGATCGGGGAGTAGTTCAATACAGGACAACAACTCCGTGTTAGCAGGCAACACAATCCACAATCACCTACTGGCTATGGAAGGCAACACAATCCACAATCACCCATATCACCTACAGAAGCCATCGCACCACGAGAAAACCCTTCTAACGGCACATGCACGATACAACGTCTAGCATGAGCAAAGGAACAACCCCATTCGACCATGCAAATGAAAAATATTGCCTGGACATATGAGTCACGTTTTACTTTGGTACATGAAGATGGAATGATGAGGGCAACAGCACGAGGCAATGAATCCATCGTGCCATAGGCAATCGTCGAGCCCCATTTTGGTGGTATTCACATCTGAGGCATGTTTAAGCGGACTAAGGTGACTTCTCTAACACTTGTGACACGGTCCATTACAGTTGAACGCTAAGGCGATGTTTTGGATTACCATGTCCTTTCATTTCCTCAGCTGCAACTTCCGGATGGTGGCCGCATCTTTCAGCGGGACAATGCGCCGGCCTACCGCTATACGATGAGAGAAGACTAGTTTGATGAACACTTCTCAGATCTGGCAACACTTCCCTGGCCATCAGGGTCAGTGGACTTCAATCCCAGCGAAGGCATCTAGGACGCCAAAGAACTATGCCTTTGGGCTATTAGCCCTCTTCCGACCAACATAGAGCTCTGTGGGTGACTAAGCAGCAGATATGGATTGAGAATAGTTCAGGTGTCTCGTGGAGTCCATGCCGCGGCGGAGAGCCGAAGTTATCAGAGAGAAAAGTGGTGTCACACCGTATTAGGAAGGTGTCTCTAATTTCTCTGGTGATTAGTCATATATATGATATATACGTACGTTCCCATTAACAATACTATACAACAAGAGTTGGTACCACTCGTCGATTACCCACTTAACAAATCGTATTTTATGAGCTTCTATCCTTCCTACCTTGCTATTACCAGCTTCAGTACGAAGCAGTACTCTTCGTGCTACCTACAGCTCATCGTTTAGTTCACCTACCTCACAGTTAGCGGCGGTGATAGCTAGTTAGTCGTGAAGGATCTGCTCAAATGAGATTTATCTATATGATTATCTCTTCTGTTTTTCCTTTAACATTTTATAAAGTTCCCTACAAGTAACAGTATTTAAAATGAGTATAAATTATGAAAATAATAGATATTTTAGGTATGATTGTGAAAATAATAATATACCTAGGTATAAAATATTTATTTGCAGTACAATAATACATTTATGTTTTAAAACAATAAATTGACAAACTATTTCATATACATTTATATTTAATTTAGCCGGTATGATGAACGAGTTGCTTCTTATTATGGGACTTCACCGAGATCTTTCTACAAACTTAATTATGACGTATTTTCCGAGCGGTCTTTTGGTGCTTGTGTCTTGGTGTAGCTTTATTATTCAACCACAAATGGTTCCTGGGAGAATAGCATTACTCATGACAACTCTACTAACACTTGTTACAATGTTCAACTCTCTAAGGTAAGATATTCCATTTTAAATAACTTTATGGATGTCAGTATGGGATGAAATCCATTCTTATTAGTTAACGTTCAAGATTTAACAAGTTAATATAGAAAAATATTTGATAGGATAAACAAATCATTTCACAATTAGATCGGAGATTGAAACCGATTTTTGTCTTTATCTGTCACAATGGTTAGATATTCAGTTCATAATTCTACAGCATTGCTAGTGTATAAGTAAACATATGTCCAAAGATGATAGACATGTGAGCAAGTATGATAAACATATGATCAAGTATTGTAGTACAAGCCCATACTAACAAGTATTTTTTTAAGTATTCACACTTACAGTCTCTCCATACCCTATATTTTCTATGTATGTTTTATAATATTTTCTTAGAAGTGCTAGAGCACGTATCCCCATAGCATCTAACATATGCTCGATAGGAACCAGATAGGGAAGTTCATTTGCAGAATGTCATGTCGTTCCAGAACATCCTAAACTTGCGATGTTCGATGCGGTCGCGCGTTATCATGCATAAAAATGATGTTCAGACAGGCTCCATCCAGACAGGATGTGTTCAGACACACATCTTTTTATGACCAGTGAGTGTACCATGGTGAGAATTTTCAAAATATGACGTACGAAAACAAATTAATCACAATAACATCATAGATGACCACTGTTCCTGCCTCATTACTTATTCCCAACTTTCTCGAGATGATCTTACATCCAGAATTACTATTTACACACAACGTTTTCCGAGTGCCATACTCCGAGTTCGTTGAAAATCCTGCAGTGAATAAAAGAATGAAGAGTAAAAATATACGTGCTTTTTATATCACCAAAATTGGAATGAAGCTGTAGACATACCCTAATCTGTAAACGTAGGACAATATGACACTTTTTACCAAGGCCATGACAAGCAACTCAAGCACCTCCAGTGAATAAAGGAATAAAAAATTTGGACATACGTGTTTTTTAATATCGAACAACGTGGGGGATGAAGGAGGTAAACAACCCAATACACTGCGAACATACCACAATACTACACTTGTTAGCAAGGAAATAACTAGTTACGCGGTAAGAGTTACACATGGACTAATGTTGGAGAACAACACTGATATTTCGAACACTACGTGATATATTCTTTTTCGGTAAACTCACTAATAATTACAGTCCGCAATTATTACCATGGCAACCTGCGAGAAAATATAATGGTCAAATGTATACACTTTATTCTCTGGAATTGCAGAGGATTTACCTATCATGAATTAAGCAAGAAACACGAATATGGAATACTGTGAGCAGAATCTCCTTTCACGAACATGGGTAAGTCTTGGGATGTATTTGAGTGTGTGGTCAATTCAGATTATCATATATAGATCAGGTTTTATGCCATACAATATAGTTGTGACAGAAATGGTAGTCGTGGAAGAAATGCTGTAAGCACAATGCTCGCTTCCACCAAGCACACCAAGTGGCACCTTTTAGTTTTATAACAAGAACGATGTCACCCTGCGTTTGGTATGAAATGCCATATTTAAAACATTACACAGTATACACAAGCACAGAACATACAGATATGCTACACAATTTGAGGAAACTAGTCACTCGGCTAGAAAGTAGCTAGGATTATTTTCTATTATATTATTTTTGAAATGTTTATATGTTAAAGTGTCGAAACGTCTGCAAATTGTAGTGTTTCTATTATAATTTAATCAGAAAAAGTAAACAAGCATAGCTACACTCTTAGCTAATATTGCCAGCATAAAGCAAAACATTTCTTTCTGCTTTGTTTTCTTTTCATAAAAGCGACTTTTATCTGATATTAAAATGTTAGATATGAATATTTCGTAAGGTTCTAAAATTTCTATCCATTCATCTTACGGAAAATATTACTCTTGTACGGCAGTAGAGTAATCTAGAAACTAATATACCCCTTTATCATGGGAATCGTATTATTTATTAATAGTATGTAAGGAACCAGTGATGTGCTCTTTTACATATTCAGAAAAAAGATTACGTTTTGATTCTAGGACATTTACTAATATCATGTTGACCATCCATTTAATATATCTATATTCTAAACTTGTCTTATAGCGAATCTGTGTATAGGCTTTGTATATTTGAGTCCCACACATGGCAACAAGTATATTTTTTATTCTTAAACAGGGAAAATATGAGAGGATCATTCTCTGTGAAGCCGATTGAACAATGGGTGATAATCTGCATCTCCTTCGTAGTTGCTTCTCTTGTGGAATACGCGATCATGTTACTTTTGGGTAGATTCAAGGGATCGTCACAAGCGAGAGGAAAGAATCAAGTTACAGAACTGAAGCTGCTTCAACTTCCGTCGCAAGTAATGCCATTGGTAAATCATTAATAAATATATTCTTCATTTATGTAGTGAATTATTTGACTGAATATTAGAATTTGTCCTTCAGACGTACACTAGAGTTATTTATTTATTTATTTATTAGTTGAATACATAAGTATGTCTTTCATCAGAATACTTCAATATGTATTACTTATTGCTTTCACTTACACTACTTGGTTCTTTTAATAGTCATGTTAATATCAGCTGCGACAATCTTAAGTAGATAAGATATCACCGTACTTAATACTTAATAGAAGACTTTGCAGCTAAATTCACACAAACAGACAATTCTGAAAATAAATCTCTCCTATCAGAGCCTCGTGTGACGAAATCCCTATAGGGAAAATTCTCTCGTCAAAATGTTGTGACACGAAATCTCGCCATAATGATTTTTTTTTAACTAAGGATGTTCAATGTATCGTTGTATATAATATGTTACCACGAGCAAAACTACATTCCCACTTCCAATTTTTCACATCCTGAAACGTTAGATAACCAAGAAAGCACTTAAAGTTGGTGTTTGAGAACTAAGTAAGGCGATCTACAAGTACTCAGGTTTGTTCGAAAGATGTCTGTTACGCAAACGACAATGAAAGTGAAAAATATCTTTGTCTCTGCAACGAATAAAAATCGGGTAGACAGAGTTTAGTATCTACAGAGCGATTTATATCATGAGAAAGTCACGAAGAGATCTTATTTAATCTTACAAATACCCTAAAAAAAAGTCAATATTAGTCACACATTTATTTTAGCTCACAGATTACAGTATTTTGTAAAAAAAAATCTGAATGATTGGCATTCTTCGTTTCAACGTTACCTTTTCAGTTTTAATATATCTATTGAAACTTTATGAAAAAGCTTTCATGTTGTACGGAGTTATTTGACTCTCATCGTTGTTTTGATTAACTTTCGTTTGCCAACAAATCCTTGAGAGTTTCCATTTGTATATGTGTTATTCTTGTGTGACGAATATTGTTCGGTATTACATTATTTGTTTCCAGTCTGTTTGAAAAATAAAATCTAAAAATAAAGACAATCTAAGAAAATAAACCAAATTTGAAGTGTGTAAAGTTTAATTTGTGAACACTATTGCATCAAAAGAAATAATGTCATATGTTTCAAATATGACAAATATTTAAAAAAAAGTATATATTTGATATCCCTTCCTATACCCTAAGTAATCGAGAACTGTTATTTCCTAAAGAAGAGTAAACAAAAAATAAACTAAAACACAAACAAATATGGATACAGATGAATGTTCCTAATAATATTTCAATAAGATCTGTTTCCACTCTCCCTTTCTCTCGGTTAATATGATTCTTGCATCTTATTTCTAGATGGAGAATTTCGACCAAAGAGAATTGATCATTCCCCTTCCATGCAGCCGTCATTTTATGCGAAAAAGATGTTACCAGGTGTGGTAACGAACGGAAGTTTTCCAGTTGGAACTCCAGCACGATACCGAAACTACACAGATCACTCTACCAAAAACTTGTTTATCAATTGGTACAGTGTTTCTTTCTCAGGCCAATAACATGAAAAGCGGATACGGCAGAGCAATGAAGTTTCGAGCTGTCCTGGTAATCCCAATAGATGTTGTTTGCCCTTTCCCAACGAACATTCATAAATCGTCTCCGTGATACAAATGTGTTCTTCCACCTATCTAAAGATGAGTCATTTGATATGAAAAGTCACTTTTTGATTCTTCTCTACGGCTTTGTAAAAAAATCGTTGAGGGAAAATTGTTGGACCTATATTGATTAGTTGTATTACTCATAAGTCCTGCATGTGACACCTACACTATCTTCCCATATAAAATGATTATGCAAATATTGCGAAGTTCTGCTATGATGTTTGGAACGAACCAGTAATGTTCTTTTTGTAATGCAATTTACACCAAAGTGCACGCCGCAATTAATTTATTCGATAAACTGGAGAAAAAAGTGCACATTGATACACTAAATAACATATAATCGAAGAAAATTACCCTAATGATAACATATTATGCTGTAATTTCGCTGTGCTGATTCGGGAGTACCTTAATAATAATAATAATAATAATAATAATAATAATAATAATAATAATAATAATAATAATAATATAACGGCAACCACAATAACAATGCACAGTGGGCCAGAATCAGAATCTGACTGGAAAAAAGTAGTTTTGGCAACTACGTCTAATCTACATTCCAACAGCACAGTTGTGTTAACGTACTGATGAACTGCTATTGGAAATTGAAATTGAGATTTGAAAATGTACGTTCATGTCTGTATTGAGATATTTTGTCATGGTGTAGTTTGATATATGCATTTCGAAATACAGTTGTGATCTACTGCCCGTTCTTGCCCGATTTTTATATTTATCTTCTTTTCAAAGTTAGGTGTGCTTCAAAGCGATTTCGAGCAGCGTTGAAAGCTGTGTAATAGAATGACTGATAGATTTTTATTTAAAATAATGATTGGTTGGAGGGACATATTAATTCTCTGATAAAGTATTTACTGCTTTCAAAACGATCTCCCGAAGCCAAGAGAATAGGCCTTTGACAAGCAAATCAGGCAGACCTAGTAAACTCTTTTGAAGATCCGGAAACAAATTCGAAAAAAAAACTTGTACAACCACTTGTTACAAAGCATTCTGAGCAAGAGCTAGTGTTGGCTACCAATGTTTATTGAGATCTGCTGGAAAAAGAGATGCCGCAGTTGTATTAGGAGAAATCACTAAAACGACACCTAAGGGAGTAACGAAAGACAAAAAGGCTTATCATTCGCCAAAATACTCTCAAACACTTATTCTCCGGATGAACTCGTGGCACTTATTATAGATAACAACTTAACAAAAAGACAGTATACACATTTGAGACTTGGTGCAAAGGCAAAACATTGTGATACATATCCATCGTATAAAATTGTGTGGGAAGCAAAATTAAAGTTTTGTCCCAGAGAAAAGAATATTACAGTAACTGACACGTCAGCCGAAGATAATTTACAAGCAACAGTAAATCAGACAATTGAGCGCATCGTGATTTTACATGAAGATTATATTAAACAGTGCATCAAAGATGGAGACATAATGAAATTAGGGTGTGAGTGAGTTTGCGATGGAAGCAGTTGTCATAATGTATATAAGCAGAAAGTTCAAACAGAAGATAAATTGAACTAGTGGCTCAGATATTTTTGCTATCTCCTTCGTTCCCTTACAGTTGTATTCAACATCGGATGGAGAGGTTGACAAAGCAATTTTGTAGCAAAATCCCAAACCATCGTCGCCTAGGTTTTGCCGACCCATTAAATTATTGTACCAGAAAAGAGAACTTAACTGTCGAGAAAAGAGGTATGTTCAATGGAAACGCAAATACGTAATTTAGAGCCTACTAATGTACCAATTCAGGAGAAGAAAGTAAATGATATCCCTAAATTTGTGTTCACAATGGTGAATGGGAAGATGTGAAAATCTGTTACAGAAACTTCCTTCTCAAACGTACTCCTTGAAGGCACTTAAAGACACTCTCACACTGCGAAGAACATACACAAAAAAAAATTTACATTCTATAACTGTTCGTATCATAATTATAAAGTGCTTCGTTTGATGGTTTAGAACGCAATACCACGTACAGGTTCTTCACGTCACGAAGAGCGTATCCGGATCGCTACACCTAACTTTGAAAAGACGATAAATATAAAAATCGGGCAAGAACGGGCAGTAGATCACAACTGTATTTCGAAATACATATATCAAACTACACCATGACGAAATATCTCAATACAGACATGAACGTACATTTTTAAATCTCAATTTCAATTTCCGATAGCAGTTCTTCAATACGTGAATAATTTGACTCTCTAGAAATGCTTCTACAGAACAGCAACGTAAACCAATCAATCAAAACTTTAGTCAAACAGCAAATACATATACGTACCTTTACTCATAGCTTATTTTGCGATCGTTCGTAGCCTTTTCACATGCGCAATTAAACCGCAAACCTTACGTTCGTACTACCCCAATTCAGCGCGCTATAAAACAGATAATGAACTATCAATTTTGAAGTGCTGCTGCCGCCACTATATGCTGTTATCCGTGTTTACTGATACGCAGCAAGAAACCTTATTTATTACTTAACACAACTGTACTGTTGGAATGTAGATTAGACGTAGTTGCCAAACTACTTTTTTCCAGTCAGATTCTGATTCTGGCCCACTGTGCAATGGTCGGCAAAATGAAACATTTTTTTTCGCTCCTACGAACGAAAATAGGTGATTCCTATAGGGTTCGAGCTCCTTCGTGGCTAAGCTGTTAGCGTACGCGCCTTTAACGTGAAAGACCCGAGTTCGATTCCCAGCGGGAGCTCATGTGGTTCCGATTCCACGTTACTCAGTAGGTCCACGTCTCATATAGCCTCGCTGGTAAAAGCGACGCTAAACTAAAATCAACTCAACTCCTATAGGCTTCGAGCTCCTGAGTACGTTTTTCTCCTGGACGTACCAGTTTTCAGGAATGAGGGGGGTTTCAATATCCGCCCAAAGATGATATTCTCCACTCATAATAATTTGCACTTTATAATTTAAATATCAATATAAATTATGCATATAAAATTGCTTTAAAAGTTTAACACTTACGTGTCACTTGGTTTTCCTACTCCTCTTGTAATTACTACAGGGTGTTTCGCGGTTCACATTCCAACAGATGTCTGCCCACATATTCACACTCCATTTACCATTGTAGCTCCTCTCCATAGCAGCTATTTGCTGGTGAAATCTTTCTACGTGTCCGTCAGAGACCTCCCCCAAGCTGTACATTTCAGGGAAGATGTCCAGGTGGCAATGCAGGAAGTGTAACTTTAGGGACATATTACATCTCATGTTACGAAATGAAGTAATTAACCTGCCCAGAATGTCTTTGTAATCAGGTGACTTATGATTCCCTAGAAAGTTACTGCACACTTCTCGAAAGGCCTGCCAAGCCTCACTTTCCACTTCATTAAGCTTAGAAGAAAATGTAGTAACCTTAAATACGTCTCTGATTTGAGGTCCCGTAAAAACACCTTCTTTCACCTTCGCTTCGATGAGTCTTGGGAATAGTTTTCTGAGACGATTAAATGTTTCACCATCCCGGTTCAGGGCCTTGACGAAGACATTCACGAGCCCTAATTTGATATGAAGGGGTGGTAATAATATTTTCTCCGGATCCACAAGACCCTCATTAGCCACGCTCATCTCCCCTGAGACCAGTTGCTTAGTTCGCGGCCATTTTCTGATGGTGTACTGATCTTTGACGCGACTATCCCAATGACACAAAAAGCAGCAGTGCTTAGTTTAACTCCTTGTAAACTGGTGAGAATGGCAATAACCTAAAGGTTAGCGCATACAGACCACTGGAACTTTTCGTACTTTATTTTCTGCAATAGGTTTCTCATGTTCTCGTATGTTTCTTTCATATGTGGAGCATGAGCAATAGGGATCTGTGGCTTTTCATTGCCATTGTGTACCAACACTGCCTTGAGTCTTATCCTAGAGGAATCTACAAATAGCCTCCAATCTTCTGTGTTGTAGTTCAACTTCAGTTGCCCTATAAGCGATGGAATGTAACTGCAATACACCTAATCACCATCCTTTGTAAAATTAGGAACTAGGCTCACCTCTCTTTTCCTATACATGGATATATTCACATCTTGGTTTAGTAGATTCCATTGTTGAAGTCGTGATGCAAGCAGCAGGGCCTTAGACTTGGGAAGCTTTAGTCTCAGATCAGATCATTCAGCTCTGCCTGACTTATCACATGTGGTTCATTAGTGTCAGGCACTGGAGCGTAATTGGGATCTGACTGTGTACTCGACTGTGCTACATCCTCACAAGCAGCAGGTTCTTCATCGGATGAAATACTGCACAGGGTGTATGAGCCTGGTGATGCAGGTACAGGCAGAAAAACATCATGTTTCACAGTTCTCCTCGCGGAATCCAAGTTAGGATACTGTATTTTATGCTTCATGTTTTCTCAGAAACCTGTTATATCCTGTGGAAGTAGGCGCACATGAGTTACAACTTTGTTTCGGAGCCCAAACGCGATCCTGGTCGCCAATTTTACACCCGAAGTACAGATGGTAGGCTGTCTTCAGGAACGGTGGCACTGGCCTACTTTCTCCCTTGAAAATCACTTCCCCACATATCTAGCAGGATGAATCTGTCGAATTGTTGCACGTTCCTGGCATTTTCGTTTAAAAAAACCTCAATATTTCACGCAGAAATATTTTTCACCTACGGTATACACAGACAGCGTAACACCACCTTCTAACACGAAGATACACTCGAAACTGAAAATTTTGTTTCACGCAACAACGTGGTGTATGTCTTGGCTACATTTTTCAACAATCTGTCTTTCGTCTAGACAAAAGGGAGCTGACGAATGATCGTAAGTTGATTACGAAACCTTTCTCCGTCAGTAACGTCCAGGTTTTAGTGTATGCAGTGTGGAATGACAATAAATAATTGCATCCCAAAGGGAGGGGGTACGTTTCCAGGGGGGTCCCGAGGTAGAGAAAATAAAATTTCTGGGATATATCCTATTAACAGTTCTTGGATTAAGATAAAAAATTCAGAATTATGCACTCTAAACACGAAAAACTCATATTAAATACAAAAATACGATTTTCCTGTCAATCATGGAAACAGCAACCCGCCAAAAAATACCTTTCGTGCTGGAACTTTCCCGGTGAGATATTCGTAATCAGTTTCTCAAAATCTGTCCGGTACGCCCTTTCACCCTCGTAAAAATTCAGAACTTTTATGCACTCCAAACACGGAAAACACATATTAAATACGAAAAATTGATTTTTCTGTCAATTATGGAAACAGCACCCCACCAAAAACTTACGTGATGAAACTTTCTCGATGAGATATTCGTAATCAGCGTCTCGAAATCTATCCCGTATACACTTTTACGCTCGTGGCAGGATTTTCGTGCCGACCACTGTAATAATAATATTCACCTTCGCTATACAGATGTCACTTCAACGAACTATTTACGTCTTGGTGCGCGCAGACATTGGTTGGAGTCCATTGGTGACTATTGAACTCAGTGCTTCTAAACATAGTTTCGAAACAATTGCTAGGCCCGTCGTTAGGAGCTCAACTTTTCATTTTAGTCTTTTCTAGTAAGTATTATTGACAACGTTTAATACTAGTAATACTTTCTGTCTTTGCATATTACTTTTATTCTTCTCTTCATCTCGAAAGAGAAGAATATCCGAACAAATGCCTCCATAACGCCATTTGCAATTAATAAAGAACAGACATTGAACTGTCCGATGTTGCTACAAAACGTAAAATATAATGAAAGTGCTGGGATTCGAACCCATACTCATTGTCATTAAAAGTGCCACAACTACATGCCTTAAACCTCTCGACTACGATTTCTACGCTAAGTAGAACATAATGTATTCAATTTCTGTATTGCTCTCATTAGTGCAGGTTCATAAGGATATTTTTCTTTCCTAATTTCAGAGAAGGAATCAACAGGTTAATTCATCGTTGTACTCTTTGTTCGATGCGCCTTCCGATATTGAACACATACCCTAAATTCATATATGGCTTATCAGTAGCATTTGTAATTCTACCTGAGATTTTCGATTTTCTAGGGTACACGAATCATATTCAAATTTCACTATATAATTTCCACTCCAAAGAACCTGGTATGTTTGATATTGTATCGTAAAAGGCAATAGAGCACAAATCACTAAAACATAACTAAAAATAATCGTACTACATCTATTGATCTCAAACAAATACTAGTTTCCGGGCACCTCTGAAATGTTATCCCATTACCATATGTAATTTCTTTTCACAGTAATAATGCGATGTTCGTTCCTGGCAACCATAAATACCCGATATTTAAATATCAGCTGAGAGTTTCCGCATTGTCCAAACAATCAATGAACATGAAATGTAATTAAGCACTTGGCTTATTTTCTCTAAACCGAAATGCATCAAACACAACATTCGTACAAATTAATTACGGTAATTTTGCTTTTGCAGTATTGTCTCACATTTTATTGTTTAATAAATTAAAGGAATTAAAAATGCTTTTACTGAGTAATGAACACTGATAAATAAATGTAGTATTTTAATTGAAGTTGGGATTGGACACCTTAAAAATAAGTGGAACTATATTAGTTTTCACTCAGTTTTTGTCTATCTATAGACCGGAATGTGTCAATAGTTAATTAACTATGCATTTAATATTTTTCAATAGGGTGCTACAAGCAACGTCACAAAGTGGGTGCGAAAGCGTAGGATTCTGCGAAAGGCTGTCCAAACTGTATGCAGATTACTAAAAAAGCAAGAGACCCTGGATGTTCTGTCGCTGATTCTTTTTCCTTTTGCATTTATTATCTTCAATGGAATTTACTGGAGTTACTACATAAACATGAAGAACAACTTGTGGGAACAACTACTGAAGAAAGAATTTGGAGAAGACAACAACTGAAATCTGGGTGATAGAGGAACGTTGATAGAGTGCTTACCTCTGGTGAATATTCTGCTTCGGTCTCTGCTTGCCTTCAAATGTACTTTATGGTAGCTAAACGTATATTGTAAAATTTCTTGGATAGAGCAAATATAGTACTCGGGATTTGGACTTTTCCTATCTTCGTTTATTATAAAAGTTCCACTAATCCAGAAGTATGTTACAATAGTAGTTTCCTTTAAATACTTTTAGGTTAGAATGTTTTGGGAACCCGATGACCAAGCGACGTGGGCTTTGGGGGTGAGGTTTCTCTCTTTGACCAAGCGTCATGAAAGGGGTTAAGTTTAGTGTGATTAGGTGTCCTTCTCGGTGACCGGGCGTCGTGAGAGAGAGAAGAAACCCAATGATTGTGCGTCTCAGGACTTAAGGATCAGGTGTCTCTGAATTGACCAAGGTTCGTGAGTGGGCAGGGTAACCCAATAGCTGGGCACCTTAGGTCTAAGTGGTTTGATCAACCTGTGGAGATTGATCCTCGTCGAGGCGTGCAGCTCCCTTTTATTCTGAAGTGTCGGCTTCCTCTTCGGCGATCCTCGTCCTGCCGACTGTTGACAATTGTGAGCGACTCCTCTTTGGGACCATCGTCTGCTTATTTCATTTACTATTAACACGTGTAGTTCACACATGGTTATTGCATGACGTGTAGACATGAGGGACCTTACAATATGCTCTCAATTCCCCGTTTTCCTGGCAATATTTCTTGGGCAGGGTCTTCTTGAACCCTGTTATATAATCATGGAACATTAAACTAAACAATCTTGTCTGTTTTAGATATTTGTGTTTTTATTGCGTTAATTAGTGAGCATCTTAACTTTCAAATACACATAAATAGTTATGTTCTTGTTTTCCCTATACAATTATCGTGACTATTTGCAATACAGAAAGTTGTTTGATTTATTTTCTACCAATGTTACAATGCTGCTATTTTCTGCGTGAAAGTGTCAAAAACCTGTAACCAAAGTCGTGTTACAGCTTAGTCTTTTGAATGTTGTGTTAGTGATCATGAAATCCTGTTGACAGTGTACTGTTATTGCGTAAAATACATAATGATATTTCACAATCATATTTTTCTACAACCGAATAGGAAAGCAGTATTGTTACAATGTTTAACTATTATGGAGAACACAGTTAGGCATATCGTGTCATGCTAAACACATACGGTATCATGTAGAAACGTTCGACATAAAAGGATCCCTTCCAGATTACCAGAGACAACCACTACATGACATGACCCAGTTATAATAAGTGGGGCAATTCTATTTCAGCTACATCCTCCTCGGGTTCGCAACCTCGTCAGGTGCCATAATGTTCAAGATGGGACAAGCTCACGCAAAACATAGGAAAGGTACTTAGCCTTTAAATGCAGGGTTTAAATGGACGACAGTGGTAATTTTGGATGATATTCACTTATTTCACGTAAGGATAACATTTGAAACGCTACATACTATGACAACTCTCACAACGGGTACCGAATTTTAATTTCGGTGCAGGTAAGTCTCTTACAATGAATTGTGTTTGCACTGGATTCGTTTAACAGAGGAAGTATACCAGTAAATCATCCGATGAATCTTCAGTTCAAAACCAATTTATATATTGAATGAGCGTCTCCAAACGTAATATTTCATTTTATTTTGAGTAATGATTAAATTGTATTTAACAATCTGAATAAGTTATTTCTCTTCAGAATATACACTGCTTAAAAAGTGTGCTTTTACGGACAGTGACATAATATAACATAGCTTGGTGGTGTTGAAGCTATCATGTCCCTCATCTTGATAAGAAATCTCTTCCAAATGCAGCAATTTCATATGTATTCCCAGAGAGTCCTTGCCTGATTTTTAACCCCTTTCATGCAATAAATATGAAAGAGTGTATTGACGGTTTTTATAGTGACAAATGAAGTGCAAGATAGCCGATACTATTAACTACAACTATAAGAAGCTCGGTGTGTTTTATCAACTTCCAATCTTGCAATCTATAAAGATACTCTTACCAAACGGTTTGTTAATATAGTATTCCAAACAGGAAAGCAAGATATTGCTCTAACCGCCTATGGCAACGTTGCAATAACACAGACAACTAGTGTATATTTTTGTAAATGTGTTAAAGGGCAATAATTATGACGTTCCGAAACACAAGGTGTTGTGAAATTATAAAAACACTGGATAAAATCCTTGTTATTTTCAAGGGGAGAATATGGTTATGGAAGATATTTGAATCCTTTTCTCCTTTAGATTTCCACGGAGGACGAATGCTGTGTGATGAATATATCATGACCCAACATAGGAACCTAAGTTCGTCCATGTTTTAGTAACTTGGAAAAAATAATAAAACTGGAACGGCAGTGTAGGAAAAATAATTAAAAATTATCGTCCAACATCTTTGCAGACACTTGTTATACAGACAAATAACTACGAAAATAATGGAAAATTCTTCGTAGTTCACCACGTAATCTTTTCGTCTTATTAAGACGGAACATTTGTGCATAACAACTGCCCTGTAAAAGTGTTCAGTTTGCAGATAGTAAATAGTAGTCAAATAGTGTAGCAAGGATTTGTGGTTAAAATTGATGTATCTATACCATTATACTTGGTAGAGGTATCGTTGAATGTTGTTAAGTATCGTTAAGGATTTATAATTGTACCAACCTTGGCTCAACATATTTAAAGTATGTTTTGTTACATAAATAGTTTATCCAACAATTTCAACCTCATATCTCCGATTCGTATTTTATTTATTTTATCGGTTATACTTTGAGAGTTGAATCAGTTTTCAAATGCACGTCAAAACGACTAATTACAAATTACAAAGTACGACTAACGTGGAAGGTGACTAACTTGCCATTCTCTACTTCTGGACTTACAACCTGTGATGCTAGGGACTTTGGTGGTTCGCAATAAAAGCAATGTCGTCTGCAGTTTCTGAGAAAAACTGCAGTTGTATTTGTCGATGTATAGATCCCAACAAGTTTCGATTTCCCGCGAAATAGACCAAAATGTAATTTTATCATAATCTGTCTTACGTTGTCTAAAGAGTATAATTGTAAGACTTCAAACTAAAATGTTCCATTTCATTGGTTACGAAGAGCTAAGTAAAGTAGATATCAAATCGTAGAATTTGTTCATAGAACTTTAAATACACTTTATTATTCAATTATCAATCTGATTTATTTCTAATCTTTTACGTAATACTTTCTCATGTCTATGCGATTATTCTAACAAGTTACATCTATTTAAAGAGTAAGATTCGTTGTCTTCAGAAATTGTCTTAAAATAGAAGCTAATTTAAACAAATAATTTATGTATTTTTTGTTAAACAATAAATTCTCCAAGTGATAAAGAAAACGCTTTATCTTAAAATCTCTGCAAACTGTTAGTATGTATTATCAATACGTAAGTAGTATTCTATTAGCTAAGTCATAAATAGCCTCATATTGTGTACGTAAATAAAACTATTATGAGAGATTAATTTTCACTTTTAAATAACTCACTTCCATGTATATAACGTCGTATTGTTTTTAATTTTTAACACACTACCATGTATATAACATAATATTGTTTCTAATTTTTAATCACTACAATGTATATAATATCACGTTTATCCTCTCTAAACTAGGTGTCTCTAGATGTGAGTTGGATTTTCAATATATTGAATTCTGAGAACATGGGGACAACTAAGTAACATTCATTCATTTAGCTTTTATCTAAGTACATGGATACTTTTTTATAAATGAATAACTTGGAAGAAACTACATGTAAATGAAACTTTAGATAGTAATGTGTGGGTTGGATAGAGTTGTTCTTGGTCAATCAGAGAAATGAATTATGCCGTTAGGACGAGAACCATGTTCTCAGTTCTCGAAACGTTCGATGACGTGGAATTCACATGACTGATTGCCCCAGTATGGCTATATTCATCACGATACCAGAAAAGCTTCAATACTTATTTTACCTTTTAGTTCATTATCTATGTTGTTCGATAAAACATTAAAACTTGAAATACTTTTTTTTAGATATACAATAATGCATGTATATCTACTCGTAAAACAAATTTGTAAGATGTAATCGAACTTTCACGGGTCAAATAGTAGTTATAAATTTGTTGCTTTGAAATTTACGGATGTATTTATGTATACTGACTACGATGTAGAAAATAAAATAGATGTAACAAATTGTTTAAAATAATTTCAATACCAGTAGTGTTAACAACTGTTTGGAAAGGGCAAGTTATGATGCCAATATTATAATTGCTACTTAAATGTCTTCAAACTGGAGAATGGAGATACAAGGTGCAACCATGTCCTAAATTATTGTCGCATATCTGTAACTGTCTTCTTGTAAGAATATAATTTGATAATCATTTTGCAGGGAACTTTTAATACTGATACTATGTCTATAACTGGGAAATGCATATTTGTAGTAAATTTCATATTAAAAGAATTACAAATACGAAAATTATAATGAGTAAAATAAAATGTTGATAAATGGGAAACAAAATTTTATTTTCGTTTTATTGTTCTTGTTTACTTCTCTTTTGACATGAAATTTGCCCCTTTCATGTCTTTACCGATTATACACATATTAACATTATAATAAATACCGGGCGAATTCATTATCAAATTATATTCCTAGAACAACATATTTATAGACATGCGACAATGATTTTGGACATGAGTGCATATGATCAGTTGTACTCTCGAATCTACTGACTCTACCTGTAAAGACGTATGGTCTTACTTTCTATAGTACAACACAGATTATATTATATATTCCAGTACATGTCCGATTTTCATGTTAACCTATCTTTTTTACCCCTTTTGAAAGTTTCTTTAAAGATTTGTTTCGGTTTAGAATATTAGCATTCCTTTGTCAATACCGTTTAAATCATATCACAGTTTCGATCGCTCGCGTTATATTGGATTTAACCCAGATATGCCTACCGCCCTTTTAAAAGGACACTCTGTAATACTGACTTTAAGGTTCGCTCGTCTATGCTCTATCAATCCAATGTGCTTTCTACTGGCTTATATGTTTACAAGAATGTTCAAGAAATCACTTGCGCGCTGTCCCTTTCTTTTGTTTTAAAAATAGGTTTCGTGGTGGTCGCGTATTCTCACATGTGATTAAAAGAATGGCAGTGAAGAACAGATGTCATTCTGAAAGGAACGATTTTATAAATACTATGGAATTTATTTCATTGTTGAGGGTTTGCGCTGCTCGAATAAAGATGAGGTATAATGTCCGTAATGATCCTTAATTTCCCTTTTAAAGTTCTTGTAATTCAATTTGAATTCTCAGAGTCCTTTAAAAAGGACAGTAGGAACATAAGAGTCAAAAAATTACAAAAGTCAAATATTGTGCTTCGTGTTGTTTTTCATTTCTGCTACTGTATTTACATAACATTTAACTGCATAATTTGCAATATGAAATATTTTATTAAAATAAGTGGATTAGTGTTCTCTTCAGCAGTCAGGATCATATTTTGAAGTACAAGGCCAAATATTATTCAATTATACTCCTCACAACATAATTAGCTCTTTATCAGCATTATCCTATTCGCAAACTAACCTAAACTTTGCTAAGAAATTTTAATTTAGATGTTGGATAATCAAATTGTATTTTATTGTGGACGAGGCACAAAATGTTACTAAATATATTCCTCAAATCATGCACAAATGTAACTATGACAACATTGTAGCTGTGGCGTCAAATGCCATACCAGCAACTCCCATGAATATTGCTTCCAGATTTTCTCAAAGGGAGAAGGCGAATGTTACAAACCAACAGCCTCATGACGTATATGTGTGCAACACAGGAATTGGGGACATTGATGGTTCCGATCAAATATCAGTTTGTATCGCACTACAATTCGAGGGAAGAAATGGTACTTCGCATTTCTTATTTTCCTACTAGACGCTGCAACAGAAAACTCATGGCAGTTACACAGACAACGAGAAGGAAACTTGATCAACTGATATTTCGAAGAAGACTGCACTGACACTTTTGGAATCCAACAAATCCAGAAGGAAATATAAACCCTTGGCCCGTCCAGTCTTGGAAATGCAGACATGCAATTTCATTGAATGGATCATAAGCTGGTGTCTCAGGGAAAGCAGACAAGGTGCCGCCTGTGCCACAAGAAAGTTTCAAAAAAGTGTGTAAAATGTGATGCAACCTTACACGTTGGTAAATGTTTTGATGCGTACAGCACGCCGAATGGAAAACAGAAGTGCAAGAAAAAGGATACGACTGAAAAATGCGCATTTTGATACCACTAAAGTGTGTATTTTGAAGAATAATATGTATTTTTTTCTAGAGTATGTAAAAGAAAGATATGTAAGGAATATATATATCAATAGCAACTGCAAATATAGCTGGGTTCTTCGTTAGTTTACTTCCATTCTTTCTTTCTTTGTAGATAACATTCCAAATAGTTGACAAAAGTTTAGTATTCAAAGATATATTATTTTTATACGTGCATGTGCCTACTGTCCATTTTAAAGGACACCCCCTCCCGATGAAACTGGAAATGAGGGATAATCTTTTTTGCCTTTTTTCGAAATAAGGTAGTAATATGAGCTAAAATAAAAGAATGATTAAAACAATCAATAGTAGATTCTTTTTCAGGCATAACTGGGTTAAGGAACAGACGAAAGTGCAAACTTATAAAGCCAGGAGTCCAAGTATCTATAGATTGTGATGTGTCCTGCACAGGCGTTTTTTTAATGTATTGGTATGAAAGTAGGACTGTTAAGATGCGAAGTCTTCAAAGACAAAGAGATGCATGTAACATGATTGGTTTCAGTTGAGTTAATCTTACATTTCAGCACCGAGGCTACGTGAGACGAACACTACACAGCTTGACATGGAGTCCGAAATTTGTAAGCTCCTACTGGGAATTGTTCTTTCGATTTTGTCTTGGAATTATCATTACTTTTTCATGTAAGGGAGACTTGGCTGATAATGCTCGGAGTGTAATGGCGCTCACTCCTCTGTAGTCATTACAAAGCTTTTTATTGGAGTTTAGCCTATGCTGGCATCTATAATTCAGCAGTAAGTGGGACTAGAAAAACATGAATTATAAATTATTTGTTATAAAATTGACAAGATAAAAAGTGCAAGAATAACGGATTCAATATTTAAGATAGAGTATTGTCAATTTTACATGTATAATAATAGTATTTCTTGTGTATTTATTCATTATGATAAGGTAAATATTTGGCCTTCTTCATGAGACAAAATATAAAAAGTATAAAATGGGGCCTATTGGATGATGACGCTCAGTCTGAGCGGTATTTCCTTACTGTGAGCGCCATTTTCCGGTTACTTATTATTAAAATATTATCTTTTAAATTTCTTTCGTTCTGTGGGCTATTTCATTGTAATTGAATGTGCAAAAGGTTTACGAGTTGTGGTATAGAACACGTCAAACACATGAAGATGAACTTGGCCAATCAGGGTAATCAATGATTTTGACACCAATGAAATTCATATTATAGGCTAAAGATGAAAGGGAGCAGTCATCATGAAAGCAAACTATGCAGAAAAAGAGGATAAGAAACTAGAAAGGTATTCAATTAGGAGAAAGGAAGATAACTCTGTTGAAGAGCAAGAAGTGATTTAGTTCTGAACTTTGTGAGACACTGATGGTATTGATTTTGCATATCACTCGGATAATGAAAATGATGCTGATAGTGTTTCAATAATATGTGTGGAGGACGACAAAAAACCGAGCTGTGGTTTAGATTGGAAATTGGTTGCAGCGGGTACACTATACGTGTGAGACTTCTAATAGCCATACATTAGAGCTGTTTAGTTAATTTTGAGGTTAACCTCCAGTTCAGCAGAGAGTTTACATGATACGTGAATCTACTGATTAACGTGGAGTCCGAACCGCATGAGCTCCCACTGGGTATCGGATCCTGGTCTCCCATACTAGAGACGGGTACGCTAACCGCTTAGCCCCGAAGGAGCTCTAGGCATACATTAAAATAAACAGGTATCCCCATATATAATTTTTCGACATGTAGGGGTCATGAAACATTCAGGTACGTTGAAATATCAAAATAGATAATTTTTCATGATCGCTGTACAATTTCTGTCCTATTATCACTAGAAAGTGAAAAAAGTAATAATAGTAATATCGTGCTTCAAAACTCTCCTCACTTATAGATGCCCGGTAACTGCACGCCTTTGATACAGATTGGCATAGATTTTATTCCAAATGATATAACATTGAATTGCAAATGTAGGGTTTATGTTAAGGGTTTACGTTGTCTGGTCTATGTCTAATACAGCACTGGTGCTGGGATGGGATGCTAAACCTGAAGAAACAAACATAAAAGCTGAACATAAAATATTGAAAGGATCCCCCACCTTTCAGTGCAAGCACATGTTATTCATGCAACATGTGTTATTCTTTACAAGCATCATTACAGTAGACGATACACATAAAACCAACAAGACACAAAGGCTGCACAGCGGGAACCGAAGAGGAATGAGCCATCCAGAAAAGGCCTATAAAAATAAACCCAAACAGAACAGAAGAGTCAGTGGACCACTGATCACTTACCCTACGCCAGCTCCTGAGGTCCCTGGACGTAGGAGTACTACTTTGCCTAAATTCCTGGAGTCTGCCATGAGCTAAGGAGGTTACCGAAGTACCATTTCCTGAAGTAACTGCAAGATGCGCTGGAGGCTAGTATGAGCTAAAGGGTTTCCGTTTAAAATATTTCCTGACTTCATCTCACTGGTCATAAGAAAGATTTTAAGATATTTACTTTGTTGGTAGAAAGACTATTTTGTAATATTTTTATAAATATAAAGTAGCTGAAGGGCTAGAATCTCGGATTGTCATTGTCTCAACGCACATAGACATCATATTGAAAGGATATTGAACGCGCCGGGCGTTTATGAATTTATAATATCATGTAATGAATTCATAAACGCCTTTAATGGCAGAAGAATTATTTCTCGTTGGTGGACATAGCGGGCATATTCTAAGCATGATTATATTTTCAATCATTTCTTTGATATAAAATTGTAATGTCACACTGTTACGAACTGTTACAAATGGCTCTGGTGGAAATCAATATAATGAACCACTGAATGATATGTTGTATATACAAGGTTTGTAGTTTAGAGCAACACGTTTCCTGTCATAATTTATTGACGTAACAACATATCTAATTATATATTACACAATAGTTTGTTGCTTTTGGAACTGAACAGTTCTTTTTTCAAATTATAGGTCTTATGTTACTATGATAAAAAAACGAGATAAGAACTGTGTTTTCTATTTATTACTCAATACTGTATTCGGTATATTTTTGTTATGTAAAACAAAGAATTTTCATCATTGACGAGAACAGAAACAGAGAGCATGGAACTAAGTTAATCCTAGATTATACTGGTAACTATAAAATTTTTATAAACTAAAATTTACTTTTATATTCTCTTCAAGCTTGGAGTCACAAGTTCGGCATTTTATTTACTTAATTAAAATGAAGTATATGCGTCAATCTTAAGGGTATATATGAATGATAAACACTCATTTAGTGATAACAATAAGTGAGTTAAGTTGACCTGATTAACGAAGAGTCCGCAGAGCACCAGAAAAGACATTAAATGCTTTATATATCAACAAATAACTTTTATTATGTTGTTTCAATTTAAAACCATAAAGAATGGATTTCTGGAAACTTTCTCTGAAGGAAAGATTACTTGAAGTAAAAATAATATAAGTTCTCTATCGAATGAATTACTAGGATGGATAAACTTAAAGTAATAATCATGTGCATGATCATAATTATGCAGTAATATTATCGACCTACTTTACAGGTTAATAATAATATTGAAGCGTAGTTAGTACAAGCTAATATAATAGATAGCGCTTAATATAATACAAGATTGTTAATATGATGTATACGTATAATCTGGGATACAAATAAGACATAAAATTTTACTCGCCCCAAAAAATATATATACTACCAGACATTTCACAATGGAAATAATTTACTTACCTTAGATATGATATTAAATACTCTCCCACACCGATGAACCACTTGTCCCGGGTTAGTGGGCGAGCAGTTATTTGCATCCCTGTATAATAGATAGGTAAGTAGTGGCACCTGTCAAAACTTACATATCGACTGAAGTGTTTTGATATACACGAATAAAACATTTAAATTTTATATCTACAAATAAGCAGATATGAAAGAAGAGTAGTGATAACAAATTACTTACAAATTAACTGATTACTGAATGGAATAAAAAAACTAAATTTCTAGTTCGCGACTCTCGTTTATATACTGTAGTGCAGCGGTTCTTAATCTAATTTCTATTACGACCCCTATCGTATCACATTCTCTTGCCAGCCACCTCCTTATAATTTCTACTTTTTAATAAGCTTGTGTGGGATTTTTAATATACCTATTGCGCAGATCTAACGATATCCATCTATTACTGTAGCAGTAGAATCTACTTCTTGTATATTGTGGATACACTAACTTCCCTAGAAGCGAACAGATTAAAACAAAATTTGATTAGTTCATTCATATTATACATATCAAATCCGATCCGTCATACTGTTTCAAACTGAAGAATGTTTGAAAAAAAATTAAAACTTTATAACTCTCAATTTTGGATAATATGATTTAAAAATGATCTGTAATTTTAGTTAAATATACTTGGACAGTTATTTTCAAAAATTCATGGAGTATTTTAATTTTCGAGAGGCCACCACTGTGAGTTACCCCATATTCTGAATTTGGTACTTTGTTGTGTACGTGTTCAGTATCACCGAAAGCAGCTTGTATCCATTTAAAATTTAAGGAAAATCACACATCAAAAGTCTACCTTCATTGCTTCCAATTTGCTGAAAAAAAAACATTATTAGCTCACATACACACATGTACAATACTGCAAATAACAGCAAAGGATCCTAAGGAAAAGCAATTCCTTTTATTGCTGACTAATAATTTGTCCAGTGTTGATTTATCACACCATGGTCAGAGATCTCATTAGTTTTCAATTTAAACTGCATTTGGACATGAGGTTTTGTTGCATTCCTATTTGCCTGGTATATCAATATGCAGTTCTCATTAGTTTCATATACTATCTCTTTCATTTAAATTGATTTTTAAATTACTCTGCACCTGATGAAAATGTCTAGTAGATTTATTATTTTGTTGTTCTTAGCAGTATGTACAAAAATAAAAAAAAAATATTCCTATCAGAACAAAATTCAAAATATAATTTAAAATTAGTTTCCGTTATTAGATTCTATTACAATTATCTCTTTCGCTTATTTACGCGACCCTCATGAAACCCTCTCGTGACCCTCTAGGGATCACGGCCCCAAGTTGAGAAACCTTCCTGTACAGGAAGAGAAACGGATGAGTATAAAATTATTTGAATGATCATGAGGGAGGAAATATCAGAATCATGGGAAACTGACAGATATTTTGTTGCCATAATAAACTGACATGATGCGAGACCAAACCACAAACCATTCACACCAAAAGTGAGCGCTACATCGCTATCAGCGCTACATCGTGTCACCTGACTACTGAGTGAGTATAAACCTTCGTTATGTCATGACGACTAATATACACAATATTCTGTTTCAGTGAGTAAAGAAATGTAAAGAAAACCAATCCACACTAACGAAACTTGAACTCTTCAAATATTTGCTTTTCTGAATTTGTTTCCTTATAGAACTCAAGAAAGGTATGAGACACAATACTATTAAAATCTAAGAAGGGAAGCTACTCGTCTCCCCGACGAGTACCGCATTGAAACTCGCACAATTCGAAGAACACTGGAAGGAAAGATGCAAATAGTATTGTGTCTTGGAGAAAAGATGGAAAAATGCTTACTCCGACGATTCGCAACATCTTCGAACAGGAAGTATAAATATTTTTCCCCATAGCCCCTGAAAGGTATGTACTCTAGTCATACCTGCCTTTGATGGGATACGAATATGATACACTGGAACTTGTTTTGGCACGGAAACAAATGTTGCAAATTCAAGATGATAACAGTTGATGGCGATTGTGATCTCTGGTACGTCTTTTATGTGAATTGATGTCAAATGGATGATACGCGATCGTAAGTTCCAAACGAACACGTTTACCTGGTGGGCAATAGGGAAACACTGAAACCACAACAGAAAAATGACTTTCTTTCATTATTATTATTATTATTATTATTATTATTATTATTATTATTATTATTATTATTATTATTATTATTATTATTATTATTATTATTATTAATCGTATAATTAGTGTTATTAATATTAGTAGTATGATGAGTAATAATAACAATAATGAAAAGGAGTAGAAGAAACAGATATATTGTTGGACCCGTTCAATAACGAAGGACTTCAGACCATTTTCATTGTCCTCTAGCACTACTACGAAGAGTTTAACATGCACAAACAACCATACCCCAGCCGGGATTCGATGTCACGGCCTTGATTCCTCAATCCACAGGATCACGAGATCGAAGACCTGGCAAACATTCTATTCGGAGCTAGCAGGCCATTATGAGTACGAATATGTGAATGCTGACCTGTTGTAGAAATCGGGGACCGGAAATGGTAGCAGGGCAACCTGATGCACATATTCTGGGTTGCCAGTCCATAAGGAGTACGAATATATATATATCAGTTGACCCAATGTCCGAGAGATCACTTCCAACCGAAAATGGTTAACAAGTATCCCTTTGTCAATATCCAGAACCGGATTGAGCTCGGAAAATGGATTGCATATATGGGATTCTGATCGGTCGAAAACGACAACGAATACATTTTGACTCCGATTTGCTCACTTACAGCTGGACGTGACCTCTCGAAGTCCAACCGGAAGTGGCCAATTAGGATCGAATTATATTTATTGTCGTTTCCGTTCGATTATGCTTCCCAATATGCAATCCATTATCAGATCTCACGTCCGGTTCTAGAGATGAACAAGGGAGGGGTTACTTACAACATGAATACAATAGGCAACCCTTACTCAATAACGTTCGTTGGGCACGCTAATAAGAATATAGAATATGTAATAGCATGCGCGATATGTGTATATACTATTATATGTTTACTAGTAGTGGTCAGCATACAATGCACAGGTAATACTACGAAATTTTCTGGGGGAGAAAGGACAACAAACTTCCCGGAATAGCTCTGTAGACAGAAATGACAACAATGAAACTGTTCCAGAGTTTGTGCCACTGCTAAATGCAGCCTCGAAGTCCTCTTATGTCAGCAAAGCCAGAACCGTTGGCGCTTCGCGTTGTATCTTGGTATCGATGTGAAAGCGGCTACCTTTCAGCTTTATCTTCATCTTCGGAAAAAAAGGGAGGAGTCTTCATCAGTATTGGTGCTAAATCAGGAGAACTATTTTCGAGAACTGTCTTCCTCTCGAAAATATAAATTGAGAGTTCCGAAAACAACTATTTATTTTCATATTTTTCATACCGATGCATAGTTTAATTCTGTGTCCTTCATGCCACTTTTTTCTGTCACCCCGTAAAAATTCAGGAGTTGCAGGTATGTTAGATCTAGCCCTGGCTATTGTCAGTCAGGAAGAGACAAAAATCAAATACCCCTGATTATTTCCTTCTAGTGTCTGCTCGCTTTCCTGGATTACGTTAGAAATTTTCAATGTTTTGGTATTTTCATTTTTCCCGGTATTTCGGTATTTTGGTTTGTCGGTATCGTTCAGTATTTCGGTTTTATTAATTTTGATATCAAAATTTCTCGGTATTCAAAAAAGTCAGGATTACAAAGTCAGTCTTTAAATGATAATACTGAACAGCTCTATCCTAAAACGTCCACCCATGCATTAAAAAAGAAAGCAATGTACTGTAATGAGTATTATTTTCTTTATGGCGACAAATTACAGTATATATTGATTTCCCCGATAATTTCCACTCAGATAGTTAAATAAAATACGTTCTAAACACGACTTTTTCCTCCTCTTTCTACAGAGACATATTAATAATTCCATATTTCTATTAAATGACCTTTGGTGAAGAAAATACACAGAACAATGTACATTAATATCTTTTTATTTTTCTCTGCATGCTTATTTGTAATTACTACCATACATTATGTTATCCTCTATTATAAATTTATGGTGGCACAAAGATAATCGTGAGGTTTATACATGCAACCAATGTACGCTTGTTTTTCGATAGTTTTGATAAAATACCATCAATTATATTTTATGAAACTCTTTCTAAGAGCGCCAATAGAATATTAGATAAGTAGTTTTGTTACCTACACGTTTCCCTCTTCCATACCATTTACACCCATTAATTATATAAAATTTACGAACTAATTAACAAACTGAGGAATTAACCGTATAGATCCTACGTATTATTGATTTGTACTCGGTAAATATAGTATATCTATATAGACTGCACACATAAAATGAAAACAGTCTGTGTTTGTGACTGTGTAGCGTTAAAAGGGCAGAAACGTGGCGTTGAAAATAATGCCCTTGCCAAGCTACACTGGCTGAAAATGTGAACTAGATTGTCATCTAGATTCCCTTGCTGCTCTTTTTTCTTTCCATTAAGCCTACTATTTTGTTTCTGTTTCCAGAGGAGGCAAAGTTCAGGTGAGATTGATAACAACGAAGTTATCAATCCTCGTAGTTACATGGTATTGAAGTACTGATTAAAGTAGCTAACGGATTGAATAACTAACTAACTCTATGGCCTATGGAACCCAGAGCTTCAATGCCGTGTTCTCTAAAATAAACTCTATGACTATTACCTAATCAGAACCTCTGACCGGCCCAAAGATGCACATTGAATTAGCTGATGCGTGATAAGCTACTTGTCGACTATGTCTGACCTTTTGTATCAGAGTTTCCTGCCTTAATTCAGAAAGCTCTATAATTCCCTCATGATGCTGGACCAAAACCAAATAATTTCATTACTTTTGCTTCCAGCAAGATCTGCAAACGCGCACACTAAAGTCAAGCGGATAATAATTTGGCAAAGGAGCAACTCAATATAATATATATTTTAAAGTGTAACAGTCAATTTCTTTTAGGCCATCTGCACGATAGCTTTTCCGTTGATTGGGTGAGTTCGGTTGGACTCGTATGAAGTATGGCGTAAACTATACATCATAAGAGTCCTACCAAACTCATTCGACCAAGGAAAACACCTACCGTGCTGATGTATCTAGACATGCTTCATAAAAGTGTATAATATGATTTTGTGCAGGCTTTCAGTTCCTGAGTTATCGGTGTTAAAGTTTGAGTTACATTTTCGAATATAATAATAAAGTCAAAAAATCACCGACTCATTGGATTGATTGAACTTGTTATGGTGATATAACTTCACCTGCTTTGGAATAGGTGTATCTGGTAACTAACTGTCTCGTTGTTAAGTTGTGCACAATCATAGTTCTAAACCAATTTGTCACGACAAAATATAAAAGTAATAAATATTATACTAATAGCAAATAAAAAATTGTCTCGGAGAGAAAGAAAATATAAACCAAAAGGAAATAAAGTATGGGGAATCTAGTAAAGAAGGATACACGAAACTTACATCATCCATATTTGGGATTTTCGATATGGTCACTACCATTAAAGTCTCCGTTACCCATGGAGATATTTATGAATTGGCTAAAGTAGTGAACGCAGATTACAGACAACTTTTCATGTTCCGAGATGAAATATCCACATTGGACCAAGAGTTTGTTCTTGAAAAAGTAAGTTTTATGTATTCTGTCGATATGAAAATATTTTGTGACTTAGAGTTTAATAAAACACCATAACGACCATTTTATGTTCAGTAACTGAATAATTTTGAAACAAGCTAAAATACGGAACTCTTGCTCGTACAGGGCTAAACTCTTGCTTGATTTTGCATATTACAGTATTTCTTATAAGACTCAAAAACAGTTTCTGTAGTTATAAGAGTTGTGTATGTTTGTGTGTATGTGTTGTATGTGTGTGTGTTTATGTGTGAAGTCATAATAATACAATTCTATATTTTTTCAGGGACTAAAAAATTTACAGGAAAATGCTGATAATTCAACATAAAAGTAGGATTTTCATTATCACATGTATCTTAAAGTAAGTACAATTATTTATAAAATTAATTCCTTATCGTTCTTATGTTTGTACTTAATTGAAACAACTTTTGTCAATATTGAATTATAACTTATAATTATTAGGGTGGGCCGAAAAAACCTTTTTTTATTTTTTTAAGTCGCTATAGTGCGGAAAAGTTGCCATTGGTACTGATTACAAAAATTAAGAAAAATAATTGAAATCGGTTAACATCTTCCACTCGCGCATCGCAGTTAAAGTTTACCAAAAATGACGAAGATTTTCTGATTTTTAATTTCCTTTGTCTTATAAATAAATAATAGTTAATCGATTCCATTATTTATTTTCTGTAATATAAATTATTAAACTATAAAAATAGTTATTGCATTTTTTAAATTCCCAACATAACTGAAATTATTTTCCAAAAAAAATAATATTTTTCATTTGTATAACATAGTTTGTTTATTTTAATTAAATGACTGGTTTAAAAATCAAAATGAACATTGTAAAACCGTTCATGCAACTTCTTTTATTTTTTAAATTGTACTTAAAATTTAAATAATTTCATCAGCAGCTCTTCGCCCATTTGCAAACAGGAATGACCTAGAACTCACCACCAGGAGGGGGCTGCAGTTGAAGTTCCACCCACATCCTTCCCAATGCAGGTGTGTTTTACATATTTTTAGTTAATCCTTGATTTTTGTGGATTTTTTCACGTGTTTTAGCAATGAGGATTCACTTTCAAATGAGATTTTTGGCTGAAGTGTGGCATAATAGCTCCGGATTGCAGAGTTGCTCTGATATATCCATCTCTTGACTGAGCACCACATACTTTGCCACCTGATTCTGTTACCAGTTTTACATGTCTCTCGACAGCTTGTGTGTGGCATGGGAATCCTCTTACAACTTCCCAATCGGGTACCATGCCACTCTGTATAAAGATTCTCATTTCATCATCATTGATTCGACGCAACAATGGAGAAGATACTTTGCTGCTCGACCAGTCAATCATTTCAGTATAATCTTTAGCACCAAAATTCAGTTTGGGTGGTTTGAAGTTCCTGATTGTCTTTCCTTTAGTTTTTGCCTGTCTTCTTTTTATTATTCGTCAAAGAGCAAGTTCTCTAATATATTTCCTTTCGTCCCTTATCATAGCCAAAAGTAAGTTTTCTGGATGGGCATATACGCGTTTCTCTCAATTACAGGCTCTGTCGCTTGCCGAAGAGTTTCAGGGAGGTATCTTGTTGTAGCAATTGCTTCAAAAAGATGTTTCGAACCATCTGGAAAAGAATGGTGTGTTTTGATTTTAAACCAGAAAAGGCACGTACGAACGCAATATAAAATATAGCAATTCTTTAAGACCTCCTGAGGGATTGTCAGTACTGTTGTACAACCGAAGAATTATGTTTGCGGTTGTAAGCAATCTTGAGTGCGACATAGGGCAAGAGTCTCGATAGGACAAGTCTTTTGGACATTCCCCTGCATTTACTGATCTTGAAATATCCAAAAGATACTGCTGGTCTTTGCTGAGAATTTGACGGTCTACTTCAGGGATTATGCAGTCAACTCCTCTAAATTCAACTACAGGTAATCTTTCACAGACATTAAGCAGTTGACCAATCGGTCCACTAAAGATTTTAGGACCTGTTGTTTCCCCATTAACGTGTTGAAATAAGTGCCGGAGAGGCAACTCATTAAAATGGAGAAGACATAAAGCCCAATTCAACGGTCTACCTATATGAAGCTAAATTTGCCGAATTACACTATTCCTCCATCCTATAATGGTAACAGTACCATCACAGCCAACAGCATCTAATTTGTCCAAAGAAAAGTCAACTTTAGTCAAGTAGAAAATTATGCTGGAAGCGATATCAGTAGAAGTTCCCGATGATGGAGAAACGTGGTCAATATTTGTTGACATAGGTTCTTGAATGTTATTGTAGTGCTCCTCCTTTCAAGTATACGAAATAACTTAGAATCACGTTCTTCAACTACCAAGGTATCATCTTTGCGCCCATCAAAGTATAGCCCAGGTTTACACTGCAAAGATCTCCTGATATGACTTTTCTCTCTCCGTATTTTATTTTTATCGACCAGGTGAGAGTAGTCCGTTTGTCACCATTCCAATATCTTGTAGAACGCTGGAAGCAATTGCAGCAGTAGCTCGGTCAGATACACCAAACATATTTCTATTTAGTGCCATTTTCTTCAGTTTTATTCTCATTTGCCATTCTTACGGAATTTTGGTGGGGATATCTGGGACGAACTCATCATTTTGACTTTCACAGAACTCGGAAAAGCCCGAACCGTCTTGTTGAAGTCTTGAACTGAAATAATCTGTAGGGTTGTTTTAAAAAATGGTTGGTGAACTCGAAAGCGTGTCATTAAAAACACGTTTATGTTTGTAGTTCCTTCTTCTCAGTCTTGCAGTTAGCCTTTTCGTTTCTTGAAGATCTATTGATCCAATTTTTCTCAAACCTCACTTCGTATGAAAAAAGATGAATCGTAACTCAAGGGCAGGTACCTTGTTAGACTTTTCACACTTGCACTTGATAGAAATTAAACATTCACACAAATCTTCTGTCTTACAGTTCAAAACGATAAAACATTAGCATGCTGCCACATCAAATAACGACAATGATATTTTCTTGTAGTCTGCAATCTTCTTTGCAATCTTGTTGACTTGTTCAAATCACGATCGTACGACTTTCTCAGTTTATAGTAACTGTCATGATACGCAACAAGATGCACTATCTTGTACTCAGTAACGATAGGAATGGACACTCTGTTATAAATGTTTTTTTATATTTTCCTTGCTTCTATCCTAGCAACTTTTGAAAAGCTCACTTTTGCATTGTTTGTTTATGGGTACAATTGTAGTCTTTCGTGAAAACAACACCGAAGTGCATCTTCATTATAGGCAGTTTAGTTAGTGGCAAATCTCTGGGATGACCAATAAGAGGACACTCAAAGTTTTGCCTCGTAATCATCTTCGAAGCTGCCATTGTAGCGCTACGAAAGATCACCGCACGGAATGCAACAAAAATACTAAACACTATAATTCAAGATTATAAAGAACAACTAATACAAATGTGATAACACAGCTAATACAGAAGAGGACTTCTACACAACGCCACACTTAATCACTAAGTGAGGAAATGACGAGGACGTGACGGACACGTTATCCATGTCGACACTTGCAGAGTTCAGCATTCAGCAATAATTCTCAAACATTCAAATTCAAACTATCTTCCAGAAGGGGAGGGGAAGAGGGATTGAATCCAGTAAATTGTCGGACTGCGGTGAAATATATCCCTGTCAATATGCTTGTTTTTTAAACCAGTCGCTTAACTCATATATGCTAAATTACCCTAGACGTAAATTATGAAAAAGTCTTTCTTTTTGTAAAAAAAAAAAAATGTTTTCAGTAAAGTTGTGCAATTGGAAAACATAAAACAAAACAACACACTGAAACTATATTTATACTTTACTACAGTTTGTATTAGCGAAAATAAATCATGGATCGATGAAATATTATTTATTTATATGACAAAAGAAATAAAAATTCACAAGATTTTCGTCATTCTTGGTAAACTTTAACTACGATGCGCAAACGGAAGATGTTAACCGGTTTCAAAATTTTTTCTTAGTTTTTCTAATCAGTACAAAAGGCAACTTTTCCACGGTATGGAGACTTAAAAACATAAAAAGTTTTCTTCAGGTCACCCTAATAATTATTTAGGGCCTTAGCGATTACACTTGCATTTGAAACCGGTCACGATCCTCGGGACAAATTACATCCAAATTTGAATTTGTAAAAAGTACCCTATTTTACGAAGCAAACATTTTTTATTAAACTTAATGGTTAACTAAACTACTTAGATTTTAAATTATTCAGATGACACAGTTTGGTCTCAACTCGCCGTTTAAGAAACACACGTAAAACTATATACAGAATAGCTTTGTTGGTGTTATTGTAATATAATATATATTTATTTTGGGGCTTAATAATCAAGCTAGGTATTGGAATCAGGTATGATTCGGGTGACTCAGTCTACGTCCAAAACTGAACTCGTAGAAAGTATCCTATTTTACGAAGCAAGTATTTTGATTCAACTTAAGGCAGAATCCCATTAAGACAGAAGACTAAAAATATAAAAGACAGTTTTTACAAAGAACTAAAAGGGTATCTTAACAACTCAACTATACCAAAATTTCAATGTGAAGGAGGATATTTTCAAACCGTTTAGGGTGAACGAACGCCTGCACAAAGACAAAGTAATGACAACGGTGTTAGACTCGTGAACTTTGCAACTCCCGAAAACCTTATCGTCAAGAGTAAAAAATTCCCACTTTGCGATGTTCATAAATATACTTTACCCTCAAAAGTTGGAAGAACACATAATCCAATAGGTCACGTGTTTGTAGAAACAATACGAGAGTCCAGCATAATTGATTGTTTTTGGGGTTTTTAGGTGTTAGTAGTTGATACGGAATGAGGCATGTGTGATGCTTGTGACGGAATGAGGCTTCTGAAGACATACAGTACTCAGAGTTAGTACTATAATAAAACAGAAGAATAAAAAATAAAAGGAGGTTTAAAAGATATAGTAGAATGGATTATTAGATTATCAATACAAGACGTTATTTAGTGTTATACCTTTTTTGGGGTTTAAAATAAATAGTCTATGGAATTTTAAGTATGTAAAGTTTCAGAAGTGTATGTAATTATTTTGGAGGAGAGAGATAGAATTAATTGTAACTGAAATAAAGAGTATCTGGTTAGTTGATATATTTTGTTCAATGGCCAGAAGAGTTATCTAGTTCTAAAGGAAGTTGTGTTGGGTCATTAACTGAACATTAAATTTAAAAAGTTCAGTATTGATGTCCGATCGTTTGGACGAACTGACAGTGACATCTCGCATTAGTGATAATAAGGGAGAAATTATCGTTGAATATGGGAAATACTCAAGATCTGAAAATGAGAGGTTTAATTTAATGAACTTAAAAGAACGCTAGGCGAGAGTCGAATACCAGACTGATGTTTCTAATAGATTGTCGAGTTTCGTAATTTCAGATTGCACTTGTATTTAGGATACTTGGGTTGACAGTACGGATAGCATTAAAAATTCAGCAAAACGAAAATAGTGGCACGCGCAAATACATAGGAAGAAACAATGCTTCGACCAGAAATGAACTGCACTAGCGGAGAACTTCCAAACTGTTTGGAAATAGAGAGGTGATTGTTTTGAAATCTAAATTACATGAACTTGAAGATAATAGTAGAAACAAAACTATTCTGGGCATGTGTATAAGGATATCAACGAACTTAATAAAGTGTATCAAGCTTGAACTTAGATGTTAGAGAAAGCCGACTGATACAGATAGCATCCTAAATAGATGGAAAAAATTTATTTGACGATTTGCTAACACGCAGCCAATGACAAAAGTTCATGCTAAAAGGGAAATAAATTCAGCAGAGCTGTATATTCCAGAGCCTAGCTAAACAGAAGTAGAAAGCGTTGTAAAGAAATATAAGAAACACAATTCTCCAGGTGTAAATTAAATTTTGCCTATGTTATTTTAGCTGGAGGAGAAAAATGTGAAACAAGATACACAAGCTCACTCTTCTTATCTGGATCAAAAAGGAATTACCACGGAAACAACCAATGATTCTTCCACTTCACAAGAAAGGCGACAAAATTGATTGTAATGATTATCGATGTATTTCTTTTCTGTCAACATCCGATAAAGTTCTGAGTTCTATCAACATTCTATTAGAAAAATTGATCCAATACGTAAATGAAATTATTGGAGATTATTAGTGAGGAAATAGGGCAAATTCATCAACTATCTACCAGATGTTTACCATTTGACAAATACTCGAAAGGAAATGGAAATACTATACTCCAATACATCAGGAAATCTTCGGTTTCCATAGGCCATAGAGTAACTTACTTACTTACATCGAGAATGTAAGAAGGTTTTCTTTCTGTAATCAGGAAAGCTTGAAATTTGACACAAAATGTAATGTTCGTGATCTAAATATACGATTGTGTGTTGGGACAAGTTTTCTGTTTCTGTAAGGCAAATCACGTCCAGCCGCGCTTGAAAGGAAATCAGACCTCTCCGAGTATTGTTATGTCTTTTTCCATGAAGCTTGTACAATAAAACACTTATGCTTATCTCAAAACCATATCAAATAGAGGGTCGTGAATACTTTAACAAATAAATAGATAACACTAAACAATATGAAACATAAACTCATATATTGGCACTGACTTATCAAAATATCTAGGGTGTTTGCTGTAAACAAGGAAACTTGAATAATGGTACAAACATAAGTCATGTAATACTAGTAAAGGGAAAGAAACTTTAAATGTTCTTCTAAAGGGAAAATCACGTATTAAATACAAGCTCTGATAACGATATAAAAAAACTTATAACGTTTTTGAAAACATGGAAACTTAGAGATTTGAGCCATTCATAAATAATAACTTAAACATATTTTGTGTATACAAAAATGTAAAATTTCATTTCAATGGAGGTACGTATTTGAAATAAGTAAATATAAAAATCGAATAATATGAACTTTGCTAGTTTATGGAGAATAACAGGATCAGAAATAAGTTAAAATTCCCCGTTTTATTACTGAGTTGTTGTCATTTATGAGACAAACCAAAATTTTAACTCAGTTCCTATAAACAGGTAAATCCTGAACATGTCATGGAAGGATAAGGATTGAATATTTATCGTTATCACTATTGATTACACGAGCAAGCTAATGGTTTATCTTCCCCTTGAATACTATGAATATCATTGTAAAATTCTTTGTACACAATAGTAATATCTCACTAAACGTATATATAAAAATAGAGCCAACTCACTTACACCCATCTTTTTGACCCAAAACTAGGATGGATACTTGAAACGATGCCAATTGAAATTCAAAAGTTGAAAATGAAATTTCCAACTTTGAAGAACTTGCTAGCCAAAAACGTCTTGAAGCGTTAGCGTATAGAGCTTGTTTTTTAGCACTAAGTAGCTAATTCCGTTTCCCAATTTTAGAACTTCAATAAAACTTGACATCGTTTCAGATCACTTACATAGAAGCTTTTAGTTTTGTGAAAGTTAATATGAAGAAGAGTTTAAACTTCGGTGAACTCTAAACTGAATATGTAAATATCACAAAAAAAGCTGAAGGTTCCCAAAAATGTCTTATACACTCTAGTTCATTCACAAGTTCCCCTTCTGTACTTTTCTGTGATTCTGACTTGAGTTGAAAAATGTGAAATCAGATATTTTTCTTCAGGTGAAGAAAACACATCTCATGTTTTGTTGTACAAAAATGATATATATCCACCTTTCATCAATGAAATGAGGTCACGTATGACATATCGTAAGATTACCAGTGGATGCTTTTGATTGTTATTTAGTTCATGGTTGATTTCGAGAAGTTTTGCTTCATCTAAAGTTCCTTTCCATGATAATAATATTAATATAAGAATAAATATCCATTAACATCCATTATCCATTATGTGAGAGTTTTGGAAGTTTAACTTACGACAAGAAATGCATTACTCAAATTATGCGTAATTGAAACTTCATTCTGAGGTAGCTCATACTGTTTAATGGAATTCCAATTCCGATCAGTCCTTATATACAATGTGGACCATAGGTCTGTTAACAAAAACACATCTGAAATTGTTTAATAACCACTAACTTACTACAAGCTGGCTCAAAAAAATAAGTTAGGTTATCGAAGAAAATGTTCAAACTGACATCCTCCATTTCCGATGCACAAATTAGTAATGTGCTAGTCACAAAGTTAGGTGTGCATCGTCTAGCAAGATCCGCCACAGACCCAGTTTGTTTGAACATTTTCTTCAAATGATGTGCTGTCTACATACGGAAATAATCCAATCACAACTTGGTAATTACGGTAATGAAACCACAGGTATTGAAGTACAAAAATATGTTCGTCGTTTGATAAATCCATATTTAAATATATATTTGTATGGAGATTAAGTGAATCACTATTTCAATCGTTTATAAGATCACTTTCTACAATTTATTATTCGCGAACTACGTATAGTCACTGTAACGTGCTGTAGCTATATATGTGCCAATCGGTAACAACACCCTACTCTATTGAAAGCTGAATAATTGACAGTATCAACACCATATTTTAAATAAACACTGATAGTCAATGAAACATCATGCACTACAAAGTCCAATTTCGTCTGATACATATCAACAGCAGAAAGTTACTTCTTACCTACCGAAATGAGTAACATTTACTTTTGCAATATAAAATTGCTGTTGTTCAAGAGTTATCTTGTGCATAAGGGATGGACATTTATCGCTGTTTCCCATTAAAATGTTAAGGAAGTAACTGCACTAGCGTAGTCAGCCGAGGCAATGCTTTAGCTATCTTTTGTTAATAGTAACCTTTCAATATTTACTTTCGTTCAAAAAAGAGTTATATTGTTCACTAACAAATGGCAGAGTGTCACATTTACCCATTAATATCTTAAGAAATTTTCTTTTTTAACGAACTTGGCGTGGATAGTTGCTGTAGATATATATTACAGAAAACAATTTAAAAATTTACTTGAGTTCATGAGTTCTCCTTTGCACTAATAGCCGTAAAACTATCTCAATATTATAAGTGCTACATTAGAAATAGCCTTTGTCGAAACTACTTGTTATTAGGATCATAGTTAGATTTACAACATTAGGGTGTTAGTCCATCTGTTTCTTTCTCCGCACTATGTCTCTTTAACGGAACGTCCGGTGTTCGTTTCTTTTTCGATAGGTAGTTAGAGCAATTATCTCGGTCTAATTCACTAATGAAATCAATCCGTTAATATCCTAATAGGCAACGGCGAATTTAAACTTACCTATCTGTGACTTATATGCTATACATGTAAATTCATTTCTTTTCTGCAATAAATAACTTGAACGTTTACCGAGTTCGTTAATAGACTGAATCCAAAAAAAAATGAAGTCTTTAAGTTTTACGTTCCACGATTATGCCCATTAGGCTAAAGGAGACGGTGATTATGAGAAATAAATGAAATGGCGGAAAGAAAGTGTGATAAAACAGGAGAACCTCGAGGAAACCCACGAGCATGGTGTTTGTCCACCACGCAATCCACAGGGCTGGATCTGGGATGGAACCAAGGACCCCAAGCACCCTACATGAATGCTTTACCACTGAGCCCCCGCGTCCCCGGACCTAAATCTATTAATATCCTGGCTGGTAATACTCACTCATATCGGTTCGTTTGAACAAAAACGAATTTTTCATTTAAGTAATTTGCAGTGGAGAGCCAGAGCAATTAACACATCCCGATTCATTAATTAAATTAATGTGTTATATATTTAAGGTTAACGGTCCACTAATAGTTGATATACACGTCACATTCTATTATTGACTTCTAGAAGTGTACATGGCAGCAATTCTCAGTAGTTGACATCTACAGGATAAAATTGGAACTTCTACTTGTAACACTTTCTGTCTATTAACCGACATTTATTAATAAATAATTTAACAGCATTCTTGCCATTACAATTGGATCTCTGTGTTGATAGAGAGAAAGGCAGAAAGAAAACTAGAAAAAGGAAAACCAGGGATAGAATATCTAGATGCAATTACGAAGAAGAGCCCTTATCAAAATATAAAACAGCTCTCCCAAAAGACTGAAGGGTTTTTTTTTTTTTTTAATTTCTGTATTGCTTACAAACTTATGGTTGAAAAAAAACAAGAAGAAGAATTTGACAGTTTCGGCTGTACATAATTAAAGACATCAAAAACATTATCAGAAAATGTGTCTGTTGAAGACAATAATATATTTTTCGAAAATTGTAACACAGATTTAAAATTAGGCTAAATGTTTCTTTTCGAGATGTTTTATTTTCTTTAATAAGCTTTACGTAGTTCCAACAATATATTCTAAACTATTCAAGGTATATTTTAACAAAAATAGAAGTTGTGGCAAACTAGTGATCTATTCCTAGTTATAAGTATACCTGCTTATAAGTACTTTGTTTTCAGATTCTATCTTCCATTGAGCCATACACAAAATGAGTCTCAAGTGCTATTCAGAATACCAAAAGGGTATAATAAGAACTTGCCTCCATATCGGAAAAATGAAAATGGCTGTAAGTAATAAAAAATATGTGTACCGTAAAGAAAAATATTATTCTTTAATTTCTAGTTTACCTTGTGCCTCGTAACTATTCTAATCTTTATTAATAAGACCATGTCTTAAGTTGTAATAAATGCATTGCTTTTATTTATTTGATTATGTGTATTTCTGGATATTACCAGAAATCATTGTCGTTCGCATGATGGATGATGGCCTTTGATAATCACAGTATTTAGGTAAGAGGGGAAGTAATGCAGGGAGAAGGAAGGAAATGCTCTCGTCTTGAGCTTGTATGTTACGTACCATATCACGATTTGCCTGATGTGATCGAGCAAAACCCAAGAAAATCTCGCTCAGGGTGACTGCCCCGAAAAATGTATTACATATTTACTGCCGAGTATTCGATCGGGAATCGATCTTCGGAGAATCGATCTCCTACTAACGATAGACAATCTGCTTATTATTTTCCGAATTTTCATGTAAGATATAAAAAGTAGGACGAGCTCATGTTATATGGACTATCATGTATAAATATGGGATTCGACAAATGGACTATCATGTGTTAAGGAACTCGAGAAATCTTTCTTTTCATGCAAAAAAAAACAACTGCTAATTTATTACAAAAGTTGTGAGGTTGGACATCCTTAAACATATAAATCACCAAAATCACAACAAGGAATTCAGTAATGAGGATGGGTTATTCACAATCCCATTGAAAGTAAAAAATAGAACTGCCATCCTGGGAAGTTGCAGCAATTGTAAATGGAGCAACATTAACATAAATGACAAGAAGAGAAGTCGGACTGTACCTTATAGGTGGAAGCCGGGAGTTTGAATTTACAATTACGTTACGAATAAATAGATTTTTCTGTACACAACATTAGCAATGGGAAAAAGAATGTGAGGACTGAGGTCACCCAGACAACAAAAATGGATAGGAATTGGCAAGCTTGATGAGAACTGTGAAGCAGATACCATGGATAGAATTTTACAATGTCAGAATACTTCATATAAACAGAAACGGAATTGATATTAAAATTAATGTTAATACGTACAACAGGTGAAAGTTTTCAATTGGTAAGAGTAGATAAGGCTTCATTGATCCGTATAGGCAACTGGCAAGGAATATGTACTCCTTCTAGTAATATACGTGGTGGCACCATGAGTAGGATGTCATCGTAGTGTAACAGGAAAGAAAAACTGGTGGAAGATGGTTGCGATGTTCAAGTTGCACAGGTAATTGCATATGGGCTAAGAGACCATTCCATAGTTAGTCTACAGAAACGGAATTATCATCCAATGAGGCATAAATTAAAATATCTTCTGGTTGCAGGAGCAAGAAGAACGTGATAAAACAATGTTCCAAATCGATTTTCACCATATAATCTGTCAGTACATGTGGAAATGTGACGCCAAGTGAATGATTATATTCAGGAGTACACTCAGAATAATCGTTTGTAATTCTGAAATCATTATCACCCTTAGGCACACAGAAAATTGAAAATAAAAAGTTAAGCACTTGTGGACTAGTCAGTTTTTCAATCATTCCAAACTTAGTGAGAAACAACAAACGGCTGGCGAATATGCTAAATGCGCACGGATTAATTCACACTGAGCTTGATTCTAGAAGTTTTTATCCTCCGGAGAAAGTTCGTCAAGAAACGAATGAATCACGATAAGTTCAAGAGCTTCTACAGCGTCTGTTTTTCCCAACTGTTTACATCACACCAGGACTGGGGAAAAGTAACAGCAGCGAACAAACAGAAAGTTTGATTAGGCGAAACGCAGCGAATTGTTGACTCTGTGAAAAGTTATATTTTTTCGAGTATTCGAAAACTAAGCATCATAATTCACCTTTAATAGTGTAAGTTTTTAAAGTTGATGGCACTATCTGGCATACGTATTATTCCCATGATTCCAAGTTCAGAGGCGTTACAAAACTCAGTTTTCAATCCGAAATCCACAGCAAGCAAATCTTTTCTTAGAATGTTTGCAGCACATTTTAATGTATCGTTAGCTCAAACTGTTTCCGTAATTTATTCTGGTGTCAAACTTGCCCAAAGCAGCAGAAGTGCCTCATTCTTCTTATTGGATTGTCAAAAACATATTCTTTCACCAATATTTCAGAGGAATATTTTGAATCCATTTTTATAGACTTCCATATCTTTTACGATAGATGTCATAAGGCGTTTAACTTCAGATAAGGTCAGGGAATAACTAGAATTAATACCTGTTACTAACTTCACATTTATTTTTTCAAATACAGAAAATTTTTCTCATTGACGTTTCTCCGTTTCTGTTTCTGCAACTGATCTGTCATATGTTGTTATACATCGTTGAATACTATATAAGTGTGCTTACAAGCTAGCTGTGAAATTATTATTCATTATCCAGGTCTCTAATTCGAGAAAATATCTTGTCTTGGAAACGGCAAGTTGCAGCTAGAAACGAATGTGAATCTATTACCTCACAATCTCTATTTTTTGATTCCTATGAATCCGTCCTATGCTACTTTTGTGCATATGATTCACGGCAAAAGGTTCCAGTGGAACCACGCTACTAGGTTAAGAACGTTCCCATTTTTCCCACCGAAGTGATTCTGTTCTTGGTGGAAATAATAAACATTTTCCCTCTTCCACAACAACCCTTTCAGCTAGTTCGGATTCATTCGATTTTCGAATTGCATCTACGCTTTTTTTTAAAAATATAACGTTTGTAGCAGATGTTGCTGTTCTGATACACTATTTTCTCTCCATCTTTTGCTCTTATATATTTACTTATGTCGTTATTCGAATTTCAACAACTTCTTGTAGACTTTTAAGTCCGGCAGTCGTGTTTGTAGACCGCTGTGACGTATTTTTGACAAATTCTGCATCTGCTGCTTTTGCAGGGCTTTTCCATTCGTTGACAACTAAGTTGAACACCTTGAGGAGTACTTATTGCAGAAGTACAGGGTGAGCATAAAGTCTTGTCTTGATTACAAAAATTTATTACAGAAGAACCGTTGACATAATAATGTAAATACTGGGCAGTTACATACGTTAGTATTAGAAGTTGTTTTAAAGACCACTTTTCTTAGAGCACTTTAACGTGTGCCCTCTTGGTAGCTCGGAGAATGTCTAAGGGGTATTCCAGTTCCCTCCAGGAGTTTTGTAACATGTCTTCTTTCACAGTACCCACAACTCCTTGTATTCTAGCTTTCAGTTCATCGACGGCAGCAACATGTGTGGCATAGTCTCTGTCCTTGATATAGCCCCATAAAAATTTCCAGTGGAGTAGTGTCTGGAGAGCGGGGTGTCCAAAGTGTTGGACCACCTCTACCAATCCACCGATCCTGAAATCTATCACTCAGGAAATCACTTAATGTTAAACCCCAATGAGGGGGTGCTCTATCTTGCTGAAAAATTATCCATCGCTGATATTCTTTTAACTGTAGTGCAATGAACAGTTGCAAAACGTCTAAGGTGTTCGCGTTAATGTTTTTTCGGTGAAGAAAAATGGCCCAAAAACCCTCTTATGCATGAGGCCGCACCAAACATTCACTTTTCCGCTGTCTCGCTGTAACTGTACTGAAGGATGTAGCATCTCCGATCCCCATATACAGACATTATGCCTATTTACCATTTCACTGACATGAAAGCCGGAATCATTTTTAAAGCATATGCGATTTTAGTAATCGTTAGATTCATCAATTCCGTTGAGAATCTCACTTGCGAATTCTGCACGTCTAGGCAAATCATTCGGTTGCAAGGCCTGCATGATTTGCACTTTGTAAACATGAAGCCTATGCCTTTTATGAAGAATTTTCACCACACTTGATTGTGGTATTTGAAGTTCGCGTGACGCTTGACGGGTTGATTTAGACGGACTCCGTTGAAACACTTGCCGACCACGATCAACAGTTGCCTCAATCACACTAGGCCTGTCACTTCAGGAGGATCTTCAACGCTGCCTGTTGCTTTAAATCTTTCATACCATCGCTTTACTGAGGGCTGCGGCCTCACAAAGTCACAAACTTACGCTGAATACTGATGAGCGATTTGCTTTCGTGATAACACAGCACGCATTGCGCTTTCTCCTACTTTGATGCCATTTCGCCAACTAAGTCGCGCAAGTAACGCACTCTTGGGTAGCACTAGTGCCATCTATTGGTCTTGAAAAAACTTGTAATACTAACCAATGTAACGCACCAGAATTTACATTATACTGTCCAACGGTTATTCCCTAATAAATTTTTATAATCAGGGCAGGACTTTATGCTCGCGGTCTCCTTATGATGTATTAGTCATCCTCAGTCTCCTCCGTCTCAATCTCTTTAGATCCTTGTCTCTTTTCTGAAGTAGTATAAATAAATTCAATTACTTAATTTTATACAGTTTTCGTGATGGGTAAGTACATATACTTGGTGCAAACTAGCCCGAAATTACTTAAAACTAATACGAAAATAGTTCCATCAGATTCTACAACCTCGGAAACATAAGTTTATACTTTCAAGTCACTCAAGAAGGGTCAGGGGTTCTCGAGATAAGGTAGAAAGTGTTATAGCAGCCACCATATTAAAAAAATAATTCCAGTAGATAACGTACAGAACAACGGATGTTTAAAACTAACTAAAACTAACTCTATGGCCTATGGAACCCGGAGGTTCAGTGCCGCGTTCACAAAAGCTCTCCACTGACTTCTATCCTTAGCTAATTGCATCCAGTTTCTACTTTGTATTCCTATCTCTGCGAGATCCATCTTAATATTGTCCTCCCATCTGCGCCTAGGTCTTCCTAATGGTCGTTTTCCTATGGGTCTACCAGTCAAGACTTTGAAAGCGTTTCTACTTTCTTCCATTCTAGCTACATGACCTGCCCACCTAAGCCTCCTAGACTTGACGACCCTAACAATGTTGGGTAAACCGTATAAACTATGTAGTTCCTCGTTATGAAGCTTCCGCCATTCCCCATTCTCGTTCCTCTTGGGTCCGAATATTCTTCTCAGGATCCTGTTCTCAAATACTTTCAGTCTATGTTCTTCCCTCAAAGTAAGCGACCATGTTTCACAACCATACAGAACAACAGGCATGATTATCGTTTTATATATTTTAAGCTTCGAATTCCTCGACAGAATTCGCGACGACAAGAGATTTTGAACCGAATAGTAACACGAATTCCCTGCTTTTAGTCGACATTTAATTTCTTCGTGAATATGATTTTCGTCTGTTAATATTGATCCTAAATATTTGAAAGTATCCACTTTATCAAAAGCATTATTTAATATTTTAACGCCTCCACAATTTGCCGTATTACGGTCCCGACGCACTTCCATGTATTTAGTTTTCTCTGCATTTACTTCTAAACCCAAGTCCCTGCAAGCGTTTAATAAGATCTCTGCATTTATTTCTACTGTTCTCCTATCATCCCCTATTAAATTTACATCATCAGCATATGCCATAACCTGGTGAATGCCGTTCAACTCTAGGCCCTGGTTGCTATCTTTGATTTTCCTTATGGCGTATTCCAGCACAAAGTTAAATAATAATGGCGACAACGCATCTCCTTGTTTCAGGCCATTTTCGACGTGGAAGCTCGTGGACAAAAATTTTCCTACCCGGACTTTACTTTGGGATTCACTTAAACATATCTTAATTAATCTAATTAGCTTTCTCGGTATTCCAAGTTCTGTAAGAACGTTGTATAATGTTTCTCTCCTAACCGAGTCGTAAGCCTTTCTAAAATCAATAAATAGTTGATGTACCGGGGTATTGTATTCCCACTTCTTTTCGAGTATTTGGCGAATGGTAAATATTTGGTCGATAGTTGATCGATTTCGTCTAAATCCGCACTGATAATCTCCAATAATTTCATCTGCGTATGGGGTCAATCTTGCTAACAGAATATTTGAAAGGATTTTATAGGATGTTGACAGAAGAGAAATGCCTCGATAATTATTACAGTCAGTTTTGTCGCCTTTCTTGTGAATTGGAACAATGATTGATTCTTTCCACTCTTGTGGCAATTCTTCCTTGTTCCAGATAAGGAGAATGAGTTTGTGTATCTTGTTCCACAATTTTTCGCCTCCAGCTAAAATTAACTCAGCCGGAATTTCATCTACACCCGGAGATTTGTGTTTCTTCAATTTCTTTATAGCGGCTTCCACTTCTATTCGATTGGGTTCTGGAATATACGGTTCTGCGGTGTGTATCTCCTTTTCTCCACGCACATTAGTTTTTGGCTGCGTGTTCAGCAAATCGTCAAAGAAATCTTTCCATCTATTTAAGAGGCTATCCGTATCGGTGAGAACTGTTCCGTCAGATTTCTTTAATATATAAGCACGAGGTTGATAGCCTTTCTTAAATTCGCTGATCCCCTTATACATGTCCCGAATATTTTTATTTTTACTATTATCTTCAAGTTCCTTAATTTTAGCTTTCAAAAAATCCCGTTTCTTTGTTCTAAAAGTTTTGGAAGTTTCCCGCCTGATATTTGCGAAATTTTGTGTAGTTGTTTCATTCGGATTTTGTAGCCACCGTAATTTTGCCTGTTTTCTCTTCTCTGCTAGTTTAATGCATTCTTGGTCGAACCATGGTTTCTTCCTATGTATTTCCGCGCGTCCCAATTTTTCTATTGCTGAACTTTTAATGCTATCTCTAATTTCAATCCAAGTATCCTCAACACTAGTGCACTCCGAGTCTTCTAAAACCGCGAATCTATTCGAAACTTCAATCTGGTATTCCTCTCTTACCTGGCTCTCTTCTAATTTCTTTAAATTAAATCTCTCCGTTTTCGGACATTGAATATTACCTTTATTCAACGATAATCTCTCCCGTATTATAGCTACTACCAGGTAGTGATCAGTGTCACAATCAGCCCCTCTAAACGATCGGACGTCAATTATGCTAGATTGTCTTCTTCTATCTACTAAAACGTGATCAATTTGATTATGTGTTTTTCCGTCTGGTGATGTCCAAGTGTATTTATGAACGTCGCGATGTGGGAATTTTGTACTCTTCACGATTAGGTTTTTGGATGTTGCAAAGTTCACGAGTCTAACACCGTTGTCATTACTTTCCTTATGCAAACTTTCGTTCCCTATAATCGGTTTGAAAATATCCTCTCGTCCTACCTTCGCATTGAAATCCCCTAATAGAATCTTCATATGGTATCGCGGGAGTTGATCAAATATCCGTTCCACTTCTTCGTAAAAACTATCTTTTATATCGTCACCCTTATCTTCAGTTGGAGCATGTACATTTAAAACAATAATATCACACCACCGTCCCTTAAGAGTAATAAAAGAAAGTCTGTCAGTAACAAATTCAACCCGTTTAATTGCTGGTAATATTCGTTTGTGAACGAAAAACCCTGTTCCTAACTGGTGATTTTTATTTCCTTCCCCGTAAAAGAACATAAAATTTCCGGAATTCTCAGATCCATTTCCTTCCCACCTAACTTCCTGAACTCCTACTAAGTCCATCCTGTATTTCTCTAACTCACTCGTTACAGATTTTAACGCGCCTGCCCTATAAAGACTTCTAATATTCCATGTTCCAAATCTCATGTCCATTTTCTTTTGCTGATGTCGTGCCAAGTTATCAGTCCTTGTCCGAGGCTTTTGTGAATGTTTCTGAACAAGTACCTTTTTTTACAGGATGAGGGTGTTAGCCTTACCCAAACCCCCAAGCTGGAGGACCACTCCTAGTCGTCTGTCCGCGACTGCTTATTCAGTATATTCGCAGCTAACCTCTATATCTAGAGGCCTTCTCCTCGATCCGCAACCTGAGGACGCGCCATGCCGTGGTGACAGGAACCCACAGATAATAAAAATGATGGCAACGGATGTTTACGTATGATTTTATTTGCTCACTGTTTCATTTCAGCAATAAAATTTTCCGGATCTAAACATTTTTACGTGGGTATAGGCTGGAAAGCCACGATCATTAAAAGTTTATAATTTATTTGTTGTTTGTACCGAATACTCACTGTAACATTCTCATTCATTGATATCATGGATTTTATATAAGGTTCACTTCAATCTTTGAACAAAGAACAATGTTCAACATACTTGGCCTATTTCTCTGAACGATTTTGCAATTAATATTTTACACTGGCTGAACGAAGACCTTATTGAAGTTGCCGCGCGATCGGGGAGAAATCGTTGAGAGTGCGATAGTCACGAAGCGTAAACAGTGTTCCCATCAGGACATCTTATAGATAGATTTGGTTTACTTCCATCACCAAAGCAGCAATGTTGTTCTCGTCTTCCGTCAATGATGTCTTCAGCAATTTATTACTTTGTGTCAGGAGATTTATTTTTAAGTTTCTTTATACACCTTAATCGACTAACGATAAAATATCTCTTTCGTAGTTTTGTACCTTTTCTTCTTACCGAACAACACTAGTCAGACTAATTAAATGCACAGAAAATAAATTATCTCCTTTCAGAATTACGTGCCTTGTTACGTAACGTGGTTAACAATCCAAGCGATTTCAAAGTAACATTTAAAAAGATCTCCTATCTTATTCATGAATTCTCCATACAAGTCATCAATAATATTCAACTTGTTTTTACGTCTGGATAACTATAGCGGTAAATCGAACAAATGGGTGCAGAAACGATATTGATATTCGAGAAAACCTATTCATAACATGTAAAACAACTAAGAAGTCATTTCCAAGAGCTATTAATGAAGTATTATAACGCTTGAGTGAAGTGAATAGTTCAAAACGCCCGTTCACATATTTCTCTTTATTTTTTACTTTTATGTTCCAGTAGTACTAGGTATAATATTGAGACTTTCTGCAAGTTATCTTTTATTTGAATTTTCTTTGAACTTGTCAGACCTTTTAAAATTATAGTTTCTCAGTTTTCTCTATGAATCTTACTTTTAGAAACCTATACATTAAACAACTAACTCCGCAGGATTGGATTTGATAGACAGTTTTTCAAATCAGTGTCTTTATAAAGCAGTGCGTTTTCCAGCTGGCGACCGAGGGTATCACACCAGTCTTCTGGAATAGCACCAGCCAAAAATTGTTAAACCTATGACTGGTGAAGTAAACTATGATGGTATAGAAGAAGTCTATTGTTTGGAAATACTTCTTATACAACACAGCAATAGCTAGCAGTAACACAGTACGATTAATCTCCTTGCATTATTTATTTCATACTTTTGGTCGTATTAAACTCGGAAGAGTAGGATGGCAGTATTTTGTTTCAAATGACATTGATTAAGATATTTAAAACACATGTCAAATCTTCAAGATTCTTGGCGAAATGTTTCAATAGCATAGTGTGAACATTAAAGTATATTTTGAGTTCAAACCTAAGTTATAATGAACTAGAAGACACATGTGTGAAAGTTGTAACCTTGCTAAAGTCAACACCTACTTTAAAAGGCATTTCAGCACAATTATTAGAAATTACGTCACTACGAAATCGACTTGGAAACTTATCAAAGATCTCTGCATGGAGATTTCAGTTGAATTGTTGTTGAGTTTGAGTTTATCGTCCCTTTCAGCAGCGAGGCTATATCAGACGTGGACCTACTGAATAACGTGGAATCCGAACCACATGAGCTCCCGCCGGGAATCAAACCTGGGTCTCCCACGCCAAAGGCGCGTACACTAACCGCTTAGCCAGGTAGGAGCTCGATAGTTCTGTTGAAGGCAATGTTTTAAATAAAGAATGTTTAATCTAAGTCCTTATATAGTTTACACACAAAATTCAAGGAAGGATGCGTTTGGGTTAAATAAGGTTTCTCTTTGGAAGACTTATTAGGAAAATGATATAATAAGTGATACTTATAAGTGAAAAAATAAATATCTTTTCCTTTAATTCTCTAGTATATACTTCAATTTTTATTAAATATGGAAGATTAGTCACTTGGAACAAGATGTAGACATCTATTTGCATTTAATATGTTGCAAATAGTTTCTGGATTTATTACTGTAATTTAATTATAAGGAATTGCTACTTGCAAAAAGTTTAGATAGGAAATCTACAACAAAGTAAAGTTTCTTTCTCTGCTATTCGAGAAGAGAAATCCAGGTGACTTTTTCTTTAAAAATATAGTTTAAATTAATGGATAACATATGTTTTGCTAAGATGTTTTTGCTTCATAATAAGAATTATTATTTACCATGTATATTTATTTCGTAATCATTTAAACACATACATGAGTTTATCTATTTTTCTTAAAAATTAAGGAGAAACAAAACAGTAAAAATGAAACCATTTTATATCTACTATTATTTTATGGAGTATCTGTAGAATAATCCTCTCTTGCCAACTTCATTATTTTAAAACATTAACTTAGTGTATTACTTTGGATTTTGTTTTCGAAAACGGGAACTAAATTCAAAACAGTAATAAAACTGATTTTATTGTAACATTATGCATTACATAACGAATTGAAAAATATGTGTAACTGAAGGTAGTGAATTGAAAAATATGTATAACTGAAGGTTTTAGAGGGTTGGGGAATCTAAAACCCTATAGAACTTTTGTAAATTGATTTTACTATTACAGCGGTTTGGTACTCTGCAGCTTTCCTTTTCTAAAACTCAAGTCCATTAGACATACATTACTGGATGCACTCCCGTCATAATATAACATATTTTCCTAGTAACAAACAAATTCATCATTCAATAAGATTATCTTTTAAATATACGTATAAATAAAAACATAGAATATGTCCATTGTTTTTATGCGTCATATAAATATCATAAAGATGTATTTATTCCTAACTCAGCGTTTCGTCTCCTCTTAAATGATACAACATTACTAAGTATTGCTAAATGTTTTTGTACGTCATTATTTAATCCACGTAATTATCTATCTTATACTGCTACTGTTTCTTAAGGCTTGGCGTCACTTCTAACCATGAGATGTGGAAATAATGTTGAAGGTGTAATAGAAACAATTGTGTGTGTTTAAGTGTTTATGATCTCTCACTGGAATCGAACCATAGTCAGGAGCAGCAGAGAGGTAGACACTAGATCAGCGGAGAGAACGCAAGTATACTTTTACGATGACATACTTTATTTATGATATTATATTTCCATACTTGTCTAGAATTGGTTTAGGTTGCTTTCTATGGCATGTATTACAGGGTACCCAGCACCGGTCACTATTGCCATTGAGGTACTAAGAGATCCATTTATTGATGAAGTTAATCAGGTAGGTACTTTATAATAATAATAATGAAAAACAAGATCTGTTCTGAAAGTAATGTCAGTAAGTCAATTAAAATCACTTATTAAATTTATCGTTACAAGTGTTCAGAAAATTTCAATATAGTCTCCTTTTGCGTCCATTCATCGGCTCCAGCGGGACTTCCAGCTCTCGAATGCGTTTTGGTAGTCGTCCGGAATGTCTTTAGTGCTGTGTAACAAGCAGGTTTGATCCCGTCCACTGCCCAAAAATGCTTGCCTTTCAGGGGTGTTTTGAGGAGTGGAAACAGAAGAGTCAAGGGCTTTACGGGGCTGAGGGATTGTTGACTCTTCTGCTTTGACCAGAAAGTCGGTGACGATGAAGGTAGTGTGGTTGCATGCCGATATCGGTTGTAACGATTTCATGAACTTGAGTTTTCGGAATGTTTGACATGTCGGCCATTAAACGAACAGTTCAATCGTCGATCTGACTCAACAATTAATTCCCTCACTCGTATCACTTTGTCAGTCGTGATGGTCGTGGATGGCCGTCCGGCACGGTCCTCGTCGTCGAACTCTTCCCCGCCTTTCGAAAAGGCCTTGTGCCACCGTATCACTTGCCCATCTGATAGGACATGTTCTTGGTAAGCAGTCTTGTTCATAGTAACATTTTCCGTATCGCTCTTTCCTAGTTTCACCTAAGACTTAATCACAAATCTTCTAACGAGCGCTGCATTTGAAATTGTACAAGGTTAAAAAACAACTCTTACGGACAGTCCCGTCCTCACTCTCGTAGAGACGGAGCGCTGCTTAGCAGAGATCCCCTACTGTCAGTTTTAACCGATTAGACTTTGCTTTGACGTACAGTTGCGTCACAATACATACACTGAAATTACTTTCAGCATAGACATTGTAATATTTTATTTCAGTGCCACGAACATCTTGTTACAAAAAAATACGGCACATTCTGTGGTATCAGAGTAATACAGTACGTTGCAATACTAATACTGATAATAACAAGTAAGAAAACGGTGGATGGAGCAAAACTAATATAAAACGTAATACAAACAATATCTATTAAGCAGAAAGACTTTCTTGTCTACGCTGTAAAAGTCGTCAAGTAATCTATCGATCTAAAAGAAACAAAGAGAACCTAATAACACCAGCCTAAAAGTTACATTTTAGCTTAATGTTGCATATAGTTATTGCTTAAAAACTACAAGTAAGATGTCATTTATTTTGCATTCTTTTATATTTAGTATCTTTGGTACGGACTTCATCAAAATATTTCCTTTTATTTGTAAGAATCTCCGAATATCAATATTGACGTTAAAGTTCATAGCTATGTAAATAGAAGGTAATTTTCATCTTAAAACCTAGCAGTCGAATAAAGCATTTTTGCGCATCTCTTTGAAATAAGGCGACTGTTTAGGAATAACATTATTATCCTTTTATCACCTTGCATAATAGAGTTATGTGGTAACAAAACTTTAACTGACCGTAAAATATATTACTTAGATCATTAGATAATCCTTGGATCAACTAGATGTTTATTATTTTGTTTTCCTTGGCGATGCAAGACAGTATGCATCGATAGCACTCTAACACTTCCGCTGCCTGTACAAATAAAATTTTACGTTGTTAATATTAATTCATCAAATTCTATCATCAGTTCTGTAAAAGAATGTTATATACTCCTTCAACAGAATGCGTTAGTACATTTCGTACAAGTTAAGAAACGTTATTCAAGATACCAGACAATTATATAAACACTTAAGAGTATATGGTAGTAAAATGTTCCAATACCGTCTGAAATTTACAGAAAATTTCAGTCACAATACGGACTTAATAAGAACTTAAAATGTTGCACGCACTGGAAAGATAGTCCGTGTATCTGACACGAAATTACTTTAACTTTCACTATGTTCAAATACGAGAGTTTTATGTCAATAACACGTAGTTGCACATTTGTTGGCATAATTAGTAATCAAACACGTAGAAAAAAACGTCTTCATACAAATAAGCTATAAATCTCGCATTAAATATATTGATTTTGAAGACAATGTATACGTATATTTGCACTTACGCCAATTAAATACTTATTGGGTGACAACTAGCTGTCGATATACGGTTTTTATAACTTTAGTAAGCACGTTTCTTTGTATCGCAGAATAGATGTATGTTTCTGTAAGAAGGGCTGTGGAAATTACAACTTATTTGGGCTCAATATTTTAGACTTATCACGTGAGTAAGATTTTGGGCTATTTTTACGTGTCTCAATATCCCGCTACTGACAGACAGCTCGCATACAATGGTAGCCGAATTTGCTAGACATCAGTTATGGAATTGTCACCATTGACTTCATCGTGAAAACTATTGATTTGGCACTAATACCGGTCATTTTCTACTTTTACATGTCCCGGTAAAGAGCGAAATATGACAATAACGCATCGCGTTGGTCTGAGGTCTGGACAAAGAAACCCACGACCACAATTCGGTAACTCTCGGTCAAATCGTCTCGTCCCCAGGCCGCACACAGTCAGACAAAAAGACAAACACACAAACACATTATTTTGTTTATATTAGATGAGACCTTTCTAGGAAAATAATGGAATGTTTAATTGTATGACAATTTAACTACCAAGGGAAACAAGTTCAAGGTCTATAATATTTCAAAAGAGAAACGTACTGGTTTTCTGGATCCATCCAACTGTATTCGTCAAGTGCATACAATTTATTATGGACTATCCAATATCTGTTGTAGTAATGTTTTATAATATGCATAACGTGTTTGTGTTTAAATGTTACACTATTAATACAAGTCATTTTTTGTATTTTAACCAGTAATGCTCCAATTTAAATATAAGTCCTCTATTTTTTCTAAGTGATGTAATAGCAAATAGGAGGACAATCAGGGGAAAAGTAGAATAGACTAAGATATAAACAGAATAGCGACGTTAATACATATATAGAAGATGTCTCAGTATATAGTGTCACATTGACCTCAAACAAATTGTGATTAATGGCGAAATCCTTGGAGTGTTGACAACATAGAAAACGTAGAAATAATTTTGTCGAAACGTAAGTCATCGGATGTAGTACTAATTCATGCTTATTTAAATATTTTTCTCTTGAATTTATTTTAGGAAATAATCCTGGATGTGACGTTAGATTTAGCGTGGTTTGATTACCGCCTGGTTTTCCAGAAGAATAATCCTAGAATTGCCATACTACCAGATGGTTTGAGAGAAAAAATATGGCTTCCACAAATTATAGTTAAACCTTTGAAAGACATGAAACTGGTATATGGCAGCACTGACATTATTCTACAGTACTATTGGTTTTTATACAAAGTGAGGTAAGGACGATAGTTTTATTTGACAAATAAGATTGGTTTCAGAAATGTAGATCATAGTTATGGATTATAACATTGCTTATGGTGTCTCTGTATACTTTTAGCAAGATTATTTAAGATAAGAGACAATTTTTCGTCTCATGTTACGAGTATAAGGCTGCAAATGAAATGGATCTTACGTACCTCATTGATTAATATCAAAAATAAAATAAAACTATAACCCATTGGTAATCAAAATAATCCCTGAATGCAAACACATACCTATGCTATTTTACAATCAATGATTCGATACCGTGGTAAAGGAAGTCTGAAATCTCCGCTATGGCGAAATTCTGAAGGACATATTGTACCACCTAATTATCAGGTAAGATCATCCGTCGCAAAAAGTAATCAATATGGCGAAAGACCTGATACTCGAAGGGAGAGACATTATCAGAATAATGTAGGTGAAAAAGGGTTTCATGGAGAGTCAACACTTTCTTTAAACGACGTTTGATCGCGAATTGACTTACAACACTAGAACACCATGTCTATAGCTCATCAATAGTTGCTTATGAGCAAGTTTGATCCTGTTTTCTGCAGTTTAGGATTATGTCTATACAGAATTATGGTTTTGCCTCAACTGAGAAAGACATATCTCATCCTCCTTAAAACGTTTTTGCATCTAAAGCCTCCTTAAAACGTGGCTTGGAACACAGTCTTTGATTTGACGATTCTAATGACCATTTACAGTTGTCGTAACAGATAAATCTTCCAGAAAATTTTCACAGAAAATTTTCCGAGTTCCCTTACCCTCATGGATCTGCGCACCACCATCTTTGATGGTCGATGCCAACTCGCGTCGAACGCATGAATTCAACGCTTTAATTGTAGTGATTCCGTGAAGTGCCCAAACAATTGTATTGTGTATTCTTGGCTCCTCTACAATGATCTGAAGACTATAAGGACGGTCTGTTTTCACGATGTTCCAATAGTCGGTTCCGAACATGATGGCTGATGCCCGTCATACTTATTTAGTAAATCGGTCTCTCTGTAACAAAACATTGTAAATAGTGCATTCATTTCCCGTTACGACTCAAGTACATAGTTATTGTTTGGTTTCTGGGTATCTGTGCAAAATGTTACTGTTTACATTAGTAAATATCACTCACAATTGTGTGTTCTTCATGAATCCCGTGTTAAACAATACAAACTCTTCTGGTTCTGTGATTACCCCAGCCTGTTTTTCTCGTTGTTTATAAGTCTGTGCTATTAGGCACGTGATTACTTCTTTTGTGTTTTGTCGTTGAGGTGAGATTCAGTACAAATGTCAAATACGTGCATTTTATTCGCACCAATCTATGCTTGAACACGAAGCGTGAGGAGATAATTTTCGTGACGAGATCGACCTCTTCCAATAAAAACAGGAACACTTAACAAGGAGAGGCATTAATTTCATATCTTTTGAAGAAGACAAAACTTAAACGTTTGATTCGTAAGTGAATGTACTTAGGAATTTTATTCGAGCTTCATACTCCATCTGAAATCGAACTAATTTATTGATATAATGTATGTTATGTAAATTATTTAGTGCATTCAAATATATTCTACAGTTTTAATGGAAATCATACTATGAAATTAATAACAACCATCAATATGAAGATTAACAGCAATTTTTATTTAGAGAAAAATAACATTTTTGATGCTAAATCCACTACGAAACTTGGAAGCTAGAAGAGAGCTTGAACAGAAAGTTCTTATTTTGTTCTGAAAATGCCATTCTGCGTCTTTCACCTCCACTCCACTCTTGCTATTTCGCAAGGTAGCTGGTTTGTCTCTATATTAGAAGTAAAGTAAGATACTTGAACATACTGGGACAGAAGGGGAAAAGAAATAGGGGTTGCTAACACTACTCTTGACAATGCTATCTGCTTTGTTTTCTATACTCATAAGTATTTTGCAGAGAACTTCTATACCTTGGGGTTGAATTGAAATGTCATTCATCTTTTCCGGAACAAGTGGAAGTAATGACGCCTCTAGTTGGTTTGCGGATCTAGGCTTTCTTTTTCCAGGATGTACTGTGAGTAGGTAGGGGTCACTTTTTGCTGTTTTTTCCTACTGCGCATGCGCAAACCCTTGAAGCTGATTGGCTGGCGCAGGTCACGTGACCCCGCCCCCTTGGCCAAGGCCCCCGGCCACGCCCCTTGACGCTGATTGGCTGGCCACGCCCCTTCGCACTGATTGGTCGGTTCCGGCCACGCCCCTTGACGCTGATTGGCTGGCACCGGCCACGCCCTTTGACGCTGATTGGCCACGCTCTTTTATGACCTCCATTTTAGGAGTATCTACTGCGCTGACTGGCTGGCACCGGACCCCCACGGAATGGCTGGCGCAGGACCCCGCTAATTGCCTGGCACCGGACCCCGCCCCCTTAACGCTGATTGGTGGGCCACGCGCACGGTCTTTTAGGAGTGCCGCGCTGATTGGCTGGCGCAGGCCCCCGCACCTGCCACATGCCACATAAGGTTCGTTCCCTTTTATGAGCACTTTACGAACACATAGCAGAGCCGATAACACATTCTCCATACAGCTATTTAACATAGCACATATAGCATAGCAGGGGTGTATCCGTTCCCTTTTATGACCACTTTGAACATAGCAGATATTACACAGAGACTACGAACATATAGCAGATCGATAACACATTCTCCAACCGCCTATTTAACATAGCACATATAACATAGCAGGGGTGTACTTGTTCTCTTTTATGAGTACATTTTAAGTGGTGGGCTCGTTCCCTTTTATGAGCAGTTTTAACATAGCAGAAATTACACAGAGACTACGAACACATAACATAGCACATATAACATAAGACTATCTAACATACCAGGGGTGTACTCGTTCCCTTTTATGAGCACTTTATTTCAACATAGCAGAGAATGGAGACTAATTTTTGACCTACTGTACATATGCGCAAAACTGTTCCGATTCCGCCGGAGCAGAACTGCCGTTCTCTATATCAATGGTAACAGAACACACACACACACACACACACACACCAGCAGACCGCAGACTGTTCCAGTTCAGGAGCAGATTACGGCTATGCGCAGAAACATAAAATAAGCCATAACACCCCCGTTCTCTTTTACGAGCACTTTATAGCAACATAATAGAGCAGAGAATAAAAAAATAACAACACACACACACACACACTTGATTGCTTATGCGCAGCAAAATTAAATTTCCAAATAATTACACATTGCACGCATGCGCAGAAAAATTACAGTCACATAACAAACTGTTCCACCTGTAGTGCTGGTTCCGGTTCAATAGAGCAGATTACGTGCAATGAGCAGGTCATAAAAGACCATGACCTATTTTTCATCCCCTAAATAACATAGTATACACACACACTTGGTTGCGTATGCCAAATCCGATTTAGTACAAATAACACGCATGCGCAGAAAAATTTACATTTCCGATTTTTATGATACTCGGCATATGGGGGTTTCCGACCATGCTGATTACGAATACCACACTTACTTTTACCTGGGTCTTATAGTTTATGTGGGATACGTCGTTTGTATGACATTGAAAACCTAATAACTCAAAACGGAGCCACATATTGAGGTCGTGTTTCCACATTTAGTAATGGGTCACCAGCAACTACACGTCTCAAAATAATGACCATTGAGGTCAAAGGTCAAACTCGAAAACGGAGTCACATATTGCGATGCAGTTTCCAAATCTAGTAATTGGTCATCAGGTACTACAAGTTCCAAAATAATGACCACCGAGGTCAAAGGTCAACATACTTAAAACCTAATAACTCGTAAACGGAGCCACATATTGATATGGAGTCTCCACATTGGTCATCAGGTACTACAAGTTCCAAAATAATGACCATCGAGGTCAAATGTCAACATACTTAAAACCTAATAACTCGAAAACGGATCCGCATATTGAGATGCTGTTTCCAAATCTAGTAATTGGTCATCAGGTACTACAAGTTCCAAAATACTGATCATCGAGGTCAAAGGTCAACTTACTTAAAACCTAATAACTCGAAAACGGATCCTCATATTGAGGTGGTGTTTCCAAATCTGGTAATTGGTCATCAGGTACTACAAGTTCCAAAATAATGACCATTGAGGTCAAAGGTTAACATATTTAAAACCTAATAACTCGAAAACGGATCCACATATTGAGATGGTGTTTCCAAAGCTGGTAATTGGTCATTAGGTACTACAAGTTCCAAAAAATGACCGTTGAGGTCAAAGGTTAACATATTTAAAACCTAATCACTTGAAAACGGAGCCACATATTGAGATGGTGTTTCTAAATTTAGTAATTTGTCATTAGGTACTACAAGTTCCAAAATAATGACCGTCGAGGTCAAAGGTCAAAACTCGAAAACGGATCCACATATTGAGATGGTGTTTCCAAATCTAGTAATTGGTCATCAGGTACTACAAGTTCCAAAATAGTGGCCATCGAGGTCAAAGGTAAACATACTTAAAACCCAATTACTAGAAAACGAAGCAACGTATTGAGGTGGTGTTGCCAAATCTAGTAATTGGTCATCAACTACTACAAGTTCCAAAATAATGACTATCGAGGTCAAAGGTCAACATACTTAAAACCTAATAACCCGGAAACTGAGCCAAATATTGAGGTGCTGTTTCCACATTTAGTAATTGGCCATCAGGTACCACAAGTTCCAAAATAATGAATATCGAGGTCAAAGGTCAAAATACTTAAAACCTAATAACTCGAAAATGGCGCCACATATTGAGGTGCTGTTACCATATTTTGTAATTGGTCATCAACTACTACAAGTTCCAAAAATAATTACCATCGAGGTCAAAGGTCAATATACTTAAAACCTAATAACACGAAAACTGCGCCAAATATCGAAGTGGTGTTTCCACATCTAGTAATTGGTCATCAGGTACTACATGTTCCAAAATAATGGTCATCGATGTCAAAGGTCAAAGTACTTAAAACCTAATAACACGAAAACTGAGCCACATGTTGAGATGCTGTTTCCAAATCTGGTAATCGGTCATCAGGTACTACAAGTTCCAAAATAATGACCATCGAGGTCAAAGGTCAACATACTTAAAACCTAATAACTCGAAAACGGAGCCACATATTGAGCAGCTGTTTCGAAATGTAGTAATTGGTCATCAACTAATAAAAGTTCAATAATAATGACCATCGAGGTCAAAGGTCAACATACTTAAAACCTAATAACTCGAAAACGGAGACACATACTCAGGTGCTGTTTCCGCACTGAGTAATAGGTCATCAGGTACCACAAATTCCAAAATAGTGGCCATTGAGGTCAAAGGTCAACATACTTAAAATCTAATAACTCTTAAATGGATCCACATATTGAGGTGCTGTTTCCAAATCTAGTAACTGGTCATCAAATACTACAAGTTCCAAAATCATGACCATCGAGGTCAAAGGTCAACATACTTAAAACCTAAAACTGAGCCAAATATCGAAGTGGTGTTTCCACATCTAGTAATTGGTCATCAGGTACTACATGTTCCAAAATAATGATCATCGAGGTCAAAGGTCAAAACTCGAAAACGGAGCCAAATATCGAAGTGGTGTTTCCCCATTTAGCAAGAGGTCATTAACTAGTACAAGTTCCAAAATCATGATCATCGAGGTCAAAGGTCAGCATACTTAAAACCTAAAACTGAGCCAAATATCGAAGTGGTGTTTCCACATCTAGTAATTGGTCATCAGGTACTACATGTTCCAAAATAATGATCATCGAGGTCAAAGGTCAAAACTCGAAAACGGAGCCAAATATCGAAGTGGTGTTTCCCCATTTAGCAAGAGGTCATTAACTAGTACAAGTTCCAAAATCATGATCATCGAGGTCAAAGGTCAACATAGTTAAAACCTAATAACTCGAAAACTGAGCAAAATATTGAGGTGCTGTTTCCACATTTAGTAATTGGTCATCAGGTGCTACAAGTTCCAAAATAATGATCATCGAGGACAAAGGTCAACATACTTAAAACCTAATAACTCGAAAACTGAGCCACATATTGAGGTGCTGTTTCCACATTTAGTAATTGGTCATCAACCACTGCAAGTTCCAAAAATAATGAACGCCCAATGAACCATTGAACGCGAATAACTCTTAAACAGGGCAACATATTGAGGTGGTGTTTCCACATTTAGCAATTGGTCATCAACTACTACAAGTTCCAAAAATAATGACCATCGAGGTCAAAGGTCAAAACTCGGAAACGGAGCCAAATATCGAAGTGGTGTTTCCACATCTAGTAATTGGTCATCATGTACTACATGTTCCAAAATAATGATCATCGAGGTCAAAGATCAAGAAACCACATATTGAGATAACGTTTCCTCATTTAGTAAATTTGTGTGATCTATTCAATTTTGTACAAAGCAGAAAAAAGTGAAGAAGGAATAAATTTGAGAACATAATTTTAACTGGCGCAGAATTTCTGTACCTTTTTGGGCTATTCAAAAGAAAGCAAAGATATGCCATATTAACTAGCTGAGAATTATTTAAGCAAAACGAAGAAAGCGAACATGGACCATTTTACTCAAATTTGGATGGAGTATTTATATTTGTATGAACCAGAAAAAAATGAAGAAGGTCCGTTTTGACTAGTTCAATATTTCTGTACAATTTTGTACTACCTAAATAATCACAAGAAAATCAAAGAAGGGTCATTTAACTAGATCTGCATTTTATACCTTTTTGTGCTATTTAAATAATAGAGGCAACAAATTTCAGTGGTCTATTTTATTTTTGTACCAATCAGTAGAAAGTGTAAAATTGGATCCACTCATAGGTATAGTAGTTAAAGATAATTGCTTCCAATCTCGTAATACCCTGTAAACGCTTGTCAGAACAATGAACCAGATTTGCCAAATAAATTTGTTGTAAATTTTAATGGAAGAATTACCTGTTTTCTATCTAAGACAATTTACACCCACGGAATCATCATTGTTTCAAATAGAGTTAATAGGCTTGTCCTTCCATTTAAAAATTAAAATACCTGCAAAATCATGTGTAATGTTCTGTTTGTAGATGTTCTGAAATTGTTCTATTTGCACATCTGCTAATTCCATCCTAGTACTTCTTACTTATATCTCCCAAATACTGTACACCTCTTCCCCATTTAATTTAACCTTAAATCTGAGAAAGTAGATGGTATAAATGGGTTAAAAGAACTACAAGCTTCCTTCTTAACTCTTTCGCAACATAATTCCCAAGTACATTGTCGCAGAACGGTGGTGCAATTGGTTCACCACTAGCAAATTGTTATCAGGTAAGTTTTATCTTACCTAATAATTTTCTCAGAGATCATTATTGCTGGCAGACTAGAAATTGTACACTACAATACATATTTAAAACTCTTGTGCAATGTAACCTATTTAAAAAGTTTTAATGTTCTTGTAAAACCTACTCTCATTCGAAAAATAAACTGCACTACTACAGACTATTTTTTATAAGTACAGTGCAATACCACTATTACACAATGTATCGTTCTTGTAAAACCTACTATTAATCGAGGAATTATTGTTATCGAAGTATAATTGTAATACCACCTAAATTCTCTTAAGTCTACTCCAAATAAGCATAAGGAGAAAGTAGTATTTTCTGCCGTAATGGATTATTCTGTATGTATAGCTTTATTGTGAGAAAAAAACATTTGTTATTCTTTTTCACAAAGTTTCCAAATTCTGCGAGGTCAGCAGATACGTATCAGGAGATATCGAAAAAAGGTCAGTTTTACAGTAAGGCTAAGAAGCTTGTTTGTTGTATAAAAGGTGGTCATAAGAGTATGTTTTTAAAGTTATACTCCAGTATGGATTTTGTTTTCCAAAGCATAACAGGTTTACTGCAAACGATAAATCGATGCCCTACTAGTGGGTTTCTAATTGTTGGCTAGAATACGAGTTTAAAATAATGCTTGGTCCTCTTAAGTCTGCTCTAATCCATATGTATTCGAAAATGAAAGTCGCAATTCGTTTCTTTCGTTTTACGTTAATGCCATACTGTTGATCTACTAAAAGGATTAGTTAAAATGACCACTCAAAATTGTTTCTTCGTTACAAGAGGCACATAAATTCTAAGCTAGTTAAAAATGGTCTCTCTTTGCTTTTCCTTCGTTTATTTGTAGAGCACAAAAGGTAGAACAGAAATTTATTCGCTTTTAATAAGACGGCAAATCTGAATAGGTTTCTTTATTTGAGCCAACAAAATTTCTGCTTAGTACAAAACTCAATGGGTCACACAGACTTATACCTTTGTATATTTGAGTACTACAAAATTAAATAAAACGATCCTTCTCCGTTTTTTCTGATTAGTATAAAAAGTAGAACATCCAATTTTATTCCTTCGTTTATTTTAGTAGTACAAAATGTACATAAATACTGAGCTATTTAAATTTTACCTTCTTCGCCTTTTTGTGCAAATTTTCTCCGCTTAGTACAAAACTGAATAGGTACTCCTTCGGTTTCTTCTTTTGTCGTTGGTACAAAAGTATGTATGCCACTCAAATTTGCTCCATTTTTGTTGGTACATAAGAAAATAGTCCATCTAAATTTTATTCCTTCTTCACTTCTTTTTCTTATTTTGCTTGGTACAAAACTAAATACTCTATTCCTTCGTTTATTGGAGTAGTACAAAACGTATATAAATTCTGAGCTAGTTAAATTGGTCTTTTTTCGCTTTTTCTTTCGTTTATTTGAGCAGTACAAAATGGTATAAAATACTCAGCTAGCTAAAATGGAAAGTAGAACAACCAAATTTGTTCTTTCGTTCGTTGGGCTAGTACAAAGGTACCTTCTTCGCTTTTTCTGGTGAGTACAATTTTGTTCTTTCGTTTATTTGAGTAATACAAAATGGTATAAAATGATCCTCTGGTTGCTACAAAAACAGCTCACTCATATTTATGCCTTTGTTTATTAGATTAGTTTAAAATGATATAAAATGGTCTTTTTTTGCTTTTTCCTTTGTTTGTTGAAATAATAAAAAAAATGGTATAAAACACTCAGCTAGTTAAAATGACCCATTTTAGATTTGACACAAATTATAAGTCCTTTGTTTATTTGAATACACCAAAATGGTGCAATTTCTTTTTTCTCGGTGGTACAAAACTAAATACTCCATTGTTTATTTGAGTAGTAAAATTCTAAGCCAGTTAAAAATGACATTTCTCAAGGGTACAAAATTGAATAGGTCACTTAAATTTATTATTTCGTATATTCAGCTAGTTCATGTTTTCTCGTTGGTATAAAAAGTAGAACATCGAAATTATGAACTTATTAAAATAGCCCTTCTTCGGTTTTTTCTAATTGATACAATAGAACATTTCAGTAGTTCAAAAGTTACATAATGCTCAATTTTCGTTTGTTTAAACAGTACATAATGAGCTAGTTAAAATAGCTCTTCTTCTCTTTTCCGGTTGGTACAAAGGAAAATAATCCACCTGATCTTCACTTTTTTTTCTGGTTGGTATTCCTTCGTTTATTGGAGTAGTACAAAATGGTATAAAAGTCTGAGAATGGCATATCTTTGCTTTTCTTCTGATTGGTACAAAAATAAAATAGACCACTGAAATTTGTTGCATCTCTTATTTAAATAACACAAAAAGGTATAAAATGCTGATCTAGTTAAAATGACCCTTCTTTGATTTTCTTGTGATTATTTAGGTAGTACAAAATTGTACAAAAATATTGAACTAGTCAAAACGGACCTTCTTCATTTTTTTCTGGTTCATACAAATATAAATACTCCATCCAAATTTGAGTAAAATGGTCCATGTTCGCTTTCTTCGTTTTGCTTAAATAATTCTCAGCTAGTTAATATGGCATATCTTTGCTTTCTTTTGAATGGCCCAAAAAGGTACAGAAATTCTGCGCCAGTTAAAATTATGTTCTCAAATTTATTCCTTCTTCACTTTTTTCTGCTTTGTACAAAATTGAATAGATCACACAAATTTACTAAATGAGGAAACGTTATCTCAATATGTGGTTTCTTGATCTTTGACCTCGATGATCATTATTTTGGAACATGTAGTACATGATGACCAATTACTAGATGTGGAAACACCACTTCGATATTTGGCTCCGTTTCCGAATTTTGACCTTTGACCTCGATGGTCATTATTTTTGGAACTTGTAGTAGTTGATGACCAATTGCTAAATGTGGAAACACCACCTCAATATGTTGCCCTGTTTAAGAGTTATTCGCGTTCAATGGTTCATTGGGCGTTCATTATTTTTGGAACTTGCAGTGGTTGATGACCAATTACTAAATGTGGAAACAGCACCTCAATATGTGGCTCAGTTTTCGAGTTATTAGGTTTTAAGTATGTTGACCTTTGTCCTCGATGATCATTATTTTGGAACTTGTAGCACCTGATGACCAATTACTAAATGTGGAAACAGCACCTCAATATTTTGCTCAGTTTTCGAGTTATTAGGTTTTAAGTATGTTGGCCTTTGACCTCGATGATCATGATTTTGGAACTTGTACTAGTTAATGACCTCTTGCTAAAAGAGGAAACACCACTTCGATATTTGGCTCCGTTTTCGAGTTTTGACCTTTGACCTCAATGATCATTATTTTGGAACATGTAGTACCTGATGACCAATTACTAGATGTGGAAACACCACTTCGATATTTGGCTCAGTTTTAGGTTTTAAGTATGTTGACCTTTGATCTCGATGGTCATGATTTTGGAACTTGTAGTATTTGATGACCAGTTACTAGATTTGGAAACAGCACCTCAATATGTGGATCCATTTAAGAGTTATTAGGTTTTAAGTATGTTGACCTTTGACCTCAATGGCCACTATTTTGGAATTTGTGGTACCTGATGACCTATTACTCAGTGTGGAAACAGCACCTGAGTATGTGGCTCCGTTTTCGAGTTATTAGGTTTTAAGTATGTTGACCTTTGACCTCGATAGTCATTATTATGGAACTTTTATTAGTTGATGACCAATTAGTACATTTCGAAACCGCTGCTCAATATGTAGCTCCGTTTTCGAGTTATTAGGTTTTAAGTATGTTGACCTTTGACCTCGATGGTCATTATTTTGGAACTTGTAGTACCTGATGACCGATTACCAGATTTGGAAACAGCACCTCAATATGTGGATCCATTTAAGAGTTATTAGGTTTTAAGTATGTTGACCTTTGACCTCGATAGTCATTATTATGGAACTTTTATTAGTTGATGACCAATTAGTACATTTCGAAACCGCTGCTCAATATGTAGCTCCGTTTTCGAGTTATTAGGTTTTAAGTATGTTGACCTTTGACCTCGATGGTAATTATTTTTGGAACTTGTAGCAGTTGATGACCAATTACAAAATGTGGTAACAGCACCTCAATATGTGGCGCCAATTTCGAGTTATTAGGTTTTAAGTATTTTGACCTTTGACCACGATAGTCATTATTCTGGAACTTGTGGTACCTGATGACCAATTACCAAATGTGGAAACAGCACCTCAATATTTGGCTCAGTTTCCAGGTTATTAGGTTTTAAGTATGTTGACCTTTGACCTCGATAGTCATTATTTTGCAAGTTGTATTAGTTGATGACCAATTACTAGATGTGGAAACACCACCTCAATACGTTGCTTCGTTTTCGAGTAATTGGGTTTTAAGTATGTTTACCTTTGACCTCGATGGCCACTATTTTGGAACTTGTAGTACCTGATGACCAATTACTAGATTTGGAAACAACATCTCAATATGTGGATCCGTTTTCGAGTTTTGACCTTTGACCTCGACGGTCATTATTTTGGAACTTGTAGTACCTAATGACCAATTACTAGATTTTGAAACACCATCTCAATAAGTGGCTCCGTTTTCGAGTGATTAGGTTTTAAGTATGTTGACCTTTGACCTCAACGGTCATTTTTTTGGAACTTGTACTACCTAATGACCAATTACCAGCTTTGGAAACACCATCTCAATATGTGGATCCGTTTTCGAGTTATTAGGTTTTAAGTATGTTGACCTTTGACCTCAATGGTCAATGTTTTGGAACTTGTAGTACCAGATGACCAATTACTAGATTTGGAAACACCATCTCAATATGTGGATCCGTTTTCGAGTTTGACCTTTCACCTCAATGGTCATTATTTTGGAACTTGCAGTACCTGATGACCAATTACCAGATTTGGAAACACCACCTCAATATGAGGATCCGTTTTCTACTTATTAGGTTTTAAGTATGTTGACCTTTGACCTCGATGATCAGTATTTTGGAACTTGTAGTACCTGATGACCAATTACTAGATTTGGAAACAGCATCTGAATATGCGGATCCGTTTTCGAGTTATTAGGTTTTAAGTATTTTGACCTTTGACCTCGATAGTCATTATTTTGGATCTTGTAGTAGTTGATGACCAATTACTAGATGTGGAAACACCACCTCAATACGTTGCTTCGTTTTCGAGTAATTGGGTTTTAAGTATGTTTACCTTTGACCTCGATGGCCACTATTTTGGAACTTGTAGTACCTGATGACCAATTACTAGATTTGGAAACACCATATCAATATGTGGATCCGTTTTCGAGTTTTGACCTTTGACCTCGACGGTCATTATTTTGGAACTTGTAGTACTTAATGACCAATTACTAGATTTGGGAACACCATCTCAATATGTGGCTCCGTTTTCGAGTGATTAGGTTTTAAGTATGTTGACCTTTGACCTCAACGGTCATTTTTTTGGAACTTGTAGTACCTGATGACCAATTACCAGATTTGGAAACACCACCTCAATATGAGGATCCGTTTTCGAGTTATTAGGATTTAAGTATGTTGACCTTTGACCTCGATGATCGGTATTTGGGAACTTGTAGTACCTGATGACCAATTACTAGATTTGGAAACAGCATCTCAATATGCGGATCCGTTTTCGAGTTATTAGGTTTTAAGTATGTTGACCTTTGACCTCGATGGTCATTATTATGGAACTTGTAGTACCTGATGACCAATGTGGAGACTCCATATCAATATGTGGCTCCGTTTACGAGTTATTAGGTTTTAAGTATGTTGACCTTTGACCTCGGTGGTCATTATTTTGGAACTTGTAGTACCTGATGACCAATTACTAGATTTGGAAACTGCATCGCAATATGTGACTCCGTTTTCGAGTTTGACCTTTGACCTCAATGGTCATTATTTTGGGACGTGTAGTTGCTGGTGACCCATTACTAAATGTGGAAACACGACCTCAATATGTGGCTCCGTTTTGAGTTATTAGGTTTTCAATGTCATACAAACGACGTATCCCACATAAACTATAAGACCCAGGTAAACGTAAGTGTGGTATTCGTAATCAGCATGGTCGGAAACCCCCATATGCCGAGTATCATAAAAATCGGAAATGTAAATTTTTCTGCGCATGCGTGTTATTTGTACTAAATCGGATTTGGCATACGCAACCAAGTGTGTGTGTATACTATGTTATTTAGGGGATGAAAAATAGGTCATAGTCTTTTATGACCTGCTCGTTGCACGTAGTCTGCTCTATTGAACCGGAACCAGCACTGCAGGTGGAACAGTTTGTTATGTGACTGTAATTTTTCTGCGCATGCGTGCAATGTGTAATTATTTGGAAATTTAATTTTGCTGCGCATAAGCAATCAAGTGTGTGTGTGTGTGTGTTGTTATTTTTTTATTCTCTGCTCTATTATGTTGCTATAAAGTGCTCGTAAAAGAGAACGGGGGTGTTATGGCTTATTTTATGTTTCTGCGCATAGCCGTAATCTGCTCCTGAACTGGAACAGTCTGCGGTCTGCTGGTGTGTGTGTGTGTGTGTGTGTTCTGGTACCATTGATATAGAGAACGGCAGTTCTGCTCCGGCGGAATCGGAACAGTTTTGCGCATATGCGCAGTAGGTCAAAAATTAGTCTCCATTCTCTGCTATGTTGAAAAAAAGTGCTCATAAAAGGGAACGAGTGCACCCCTGGTATGTTAGATAGTCTTATGTTATATGTGCTATGTTATGTGTTCGTAGTCTCTGTGTAATTTCTGCTATGTTAAAACTGCTCATAAAAGGGAACGAGCCCACCACTTAAAATGTACTCATAAAAGAGAACAAGTACACCCCTGCTATGTTATATGTGCTATGTTAAATAGGCGGTTGGAGAATGTGTTATCGATCTGCTATGTGTTCGTAGTCTCTGTGTAATATCTGCTATGTTCAAAGTGGTCATAAAAGGGAACGGATACACCCCTGCTATGCTATATGTGCTATGTTAAATAGCTGTATGGAGAATGTGTTATCGGCTCTGCTATGTGTTCGTAAAGTGCTCATAAAAGGGAACGAACCTTATGTGGCATGTGGCAGGTGTGGGGGCCTGCGCCAGCCAATCAGCGCGGCACTCCTAAAAGACCGTGCGCGTGGCCCACCAATCAGCGTTAAGGGGGCGGGGTCCGGTGCCAGCCAATCAGCGGGGTCCTGCGCCAGCCATTCGGTGGGGGTCCGGTGCCAGCCAGTCAGCGCAGTAGATACTCCTAAAATGGAGGTCATAAAAGAGCGTGGCCAATCAGCGTCAAAGGGCGTGGCCGGTGCCAGCCAATCAGCGTCAAGGGGCGTGGCCGGAACCGACCAATCAGTGCGAAGGGGCGTGGCCAGCCAATCAGCGTCAAGGGGCGTGGGCTGGGGCGTGGCCAAGGGGGCGGGGTCACGTGACCTGCGCCAGCCAATCAGCGTCAAGGGTTTGCGCATGCGCAGTAGGAAAAAACAGCACCAAGTGACCCCTACCTACTCTGTGTCTTTGAAAATATATATTATAATCTGACTCATTTTAAAAGAAAATCTCAATACTGTCGTATACCACTGTAATATTCTTGAAACTAGTGCAGTGTTCTTGGAAAATCATACAACTATTTATTATCGTGGTTCCTTCCGCTAGAGTGATGTTATTCCTCAATTGTCAAAATGATTCCTGCAGTCTGCAGAACCTCTCATCGTCTTTCTGTTAGGGGAGTGTCCATGTTATGAAAGGGTGGACGATATTCCTTGCCATCTTGAAATACGCTAGCTTAAATATAAAATATTCGTTGCCTAATAAAGAGTTGAAATGCTTTGTATGTTGTTTAACTATTTTGTTTAATGTATAAATACTTTATTTCCATCATATTATAATATGGATTATGTTCCCAACTTCCTGTTATTATAACTTAGGTGATAATGGGGGAAGGAAGTGAGGTTACAGTCACCTTTGGTCAACTTTATTATTATAGCTATTATTATTATTTTCATTACACAAGTCCTTCACAGTAGGTCAAACTGATTGGACTGATTGAGGGTCCAGGCCACTCAATCTACAGGAGAACCATGAAACTGATCTCTACCTCAATGCTACCAGTGTTTTTCATCCTGCACAGAAGATCGGGTGTTAAATACTCTAATACACAGAGCATACCAAGTAGCAGATGCAGATAATATGAGCATAGAACTATCTCACCTGGAAACGGTATTCAATTTCAACGGTATTCATATTCACAGATTCACAGATTCACAGATCAAGACAGCCAAGAGAAAATCAGTAACAGAAATTGCACCGCAAAAGAGAACAATATGGCAGACAAGGAAGACATTGCAGTTATTCCGTAATAGGAAAAAACTCCAATCAACTAGCAAGACTAGTGAAGAAATTCAATATCAAGACGGTACACTGCCCCCCACCGAAGATCAAGAGTATATTCCCAAACGAAATAGACCCATTGGGATTAAAGACCTGGCATCTATAGAATCACATGTAAATGTAACGCAACTTACCTAGGGGAAACGGGAAAGAATATTGAAGACAGAATAAAAGAACACCAGCAACACACCAGACTGAAAAAGCCTGAAAAGTCTGCAATAGCCGAACACTGCATACAATACAATCATACAGCTCTGTGGGACCAAATTGAAGTTCTAAAGAAAAACAAACATTTCTGGGACCCGAAAATATATGAAACTCTATTCATTCGTACACACAAGCCGTCCATCAAAAGAGACCAAGGTTATCATCTACCTGACATCTGGATGCAGCTTCTCAGTGCGAAGAGAACCATCAGCCAATCATAGAACAGTTCTCACCCGCAACATCAGAGCAGGCCATTGCCCTACAACAACAACCAATAGAAACAGCAATTCCTTAACACTACAATATAAATTGTACGACCAGCACATTCCGACCCATAGCTCTGAAGATGTTACCGCTGTATGGTAATGAAAGCTCAGCACAGAAACATTCAATCTGGCACCAATCCCGAGAGCATTGTATTAATGAGTGGACCAATGTTTGTCTCAACTAAATTTCATACTTAGAAAAGTGTACGTTTAATTTTAATCTCAATGTGATTAATATAATTTTGTTCTATGGTAACGTTTAGGTGTGATTCTTTTAAGGAATCAAGTTCTGAGGCAAGAATAAATTTCTACGCTGTTTATATGAATATTGGAAAATTAATGTATTTTTAAACCTGTGCGTTATACTGTTCATTCTATATATATTGCCTGAATATCAATCTTATTTCGTTGATTTGTAATACAGGAAAATACGAAGCATCGGACTTAGACCCTATAATGTTAATCACAGTTCCTCTGAATAACTTGCACGTCAGCGATGGCAGAGAAGTTGGAAAATTGGAACTGAAAATTATACTAGGATTTAGATTCATATAACATTATCTCTCAGAAGCTTTTAGACCAGTATTTGTACGAGGTACTGAATTTGATTAATGAAATCAAGAGAAGAGCTTTACTGTTTTTTTAGAGAGAATTGGCCATTAGATTTTACTTGTTATTTTCTAGTTTGAACAGAATATATTGTTAATTTTAATCATGATTCGATTGCAATGTAAATACCTAAGAGAACACATTTGAAATCGACCAAAAGTAAAAGTAAAGAAATGATATAGAAAACAAGTATACGAATTTTCGACTATGGTAAAGGCATTGCTTGAGAGCGATCATCTATATATCCTTCAGAGATGCATGAATCAGTTTCTAATAGATACTCCTGCTATAATCTTATATAAGTTACTTTATCAATCGCTATGGTGATTCCAGTTGGGAACTTTCCTAGGAATTTGAACAGTTTAAGCAGAAAACTGCGGACTATGTTTATGATATTTCGTCACGTATTCTCCTTAACAGTAAAAAAAATATCATAAATGATTCATTCGTTTTGAATGGTCTATATTTTCAAACGTATTACACGTAAGTTCATGAAATATATATGAACAGAACGCGTCTAGGTCAAAACTCCCAACAGAACCAGAAACTCACCATGTATGTACTATGTAGCAGCACTAGTCCATTATCTTTCCCATCCTGTGTGGCCGTGTGCAGTGTGGCAGTACGAGATTAGTACCTATCGAAAATGGCAGGAAAAAACATTTGTTTGCTTGAATATGCCAGATATTTGCCTGTTATAGTTGTGCAACTTGCTTTCAGAAGAGAGTATGGAAAAGAGCTACCATGTAAACCATGCATTTTGTGGTGGTATCGGTAATTCAAGGAGACTGGTTGCTTGTGTAAAGGTAGAAGCACCTGATGTCCCAGATCTACTGATTTAACGTCCTGTGTCTTATTCCTGTGGAGGTACGGTAAGGATCATGTTTACGTACCCTCTACTACCGCAATCCTTCGTCGAACTCAAAGAACGTATCAGTGTTGCAGTGCAAACAATTGAGAGGACTATGCAACTAAATGTATGGAATGTATTCGAGTATCGTCTGGAAGTGTGTCGTATCACCAAACGGGCGCATGTTGAACTTTCGCAGACTGCATATATACTTTTTGAGTTTGTGGTTTATATATCTTTCCATATATATTTTATGTGTGTACGTGGAATGCTTTTGAATTACAGCTTTTTAATGAAAATTGAGGATTTGGAAAAAGTGTCCATTGAAGTTTAAAAATGAAGTATAATTCGAATTCTGTTTTCTTCCCAACTGTGTTTCTTTACAATACGGTACCCACTACTTAATCTCTCCTTAGTGCATGTACGAAGTTGAGTTTTTCTATACAACGATAGCTGTACCTTATCAACTAACTGAACTTGCTTCCATCTAATGCTCCCACAATTTGTGTACCCAACGCACACCAATATTATTGTACGAAGGCGTACATAATAATAATATCAACAATAAAAATAAGATCATTATGATTTTGTTCAGAAACGCTCGCAAGGTGAATCGTTTGGTAGACAAAGTACACAACAGCTATAGCGTTTAATTATTCGTATATCATCCCCACAATAAAGCACTCCACAATAGAAATCTATCTACGTATAATTCACGCACGTGTATAAGAATGATGTTACAGAGTAAACTTGGGACTTAGAAAATAAAATTTTGTACATGTTTCTGTAAATTAAATTACTGTATTTTCTATATTTACTCATTTCGTTTCAGCTGCTCATTAAGGCTCATATGCGAAATGGAGTTTGACTTATACCCAATGGATGTGCAACTATGTAAATTTAGCATTCACGCAAGTAAGCACTTTGTATTAGAAAACAAAGTTAGTTCATTCGTAGTAAATAGGAGTAGTGAGTATTAATAATATAGCACATAACACGTTTCATGCATAACAGAAGTTGATTTGAACGAACGGTTTTGTTTCGTGATAACGTTAAGCACATTCTTCTTTCAAATGCAGAATTTATGTAGTAACAATAAGTTATCAGTTGTAATGTAGTGTGGCACACACAATGCAATATAGTAATATCTTCTCATATTAGCAACGAGCATCACTTGGTTTAGATTGGCAAACAAAGTCACGTACTTCATTACCACTACCAGGAAGCAGGCGAACGACTTTATCATCACTAACGGAACACCAAGAGGGCGCCTTCGACACTCCTTCACAAGCTCCACCTCCGAAGACCCGATATAAAGCGGACGCAATAGGGCAGAAGTTATCACTTTTCAACTGGGCATTCCTCACCTAATATCTAAGGTTTGAATGTGCAACAGGTACTAATTTCTCTCTAAGCTGCAGCGGAATCGAGAGACTCTTAAAACCCAATATCTGGGCTGCAATGGCAAGAGGTATTCTTTCTGTCCAGACTGCAACATTCATGAGATTCTTAACCTTATATTTGTGCGGTGGATTCTTAACAGAACGGGCAAGAGAAATTCTTAATTTTTCTCTGTGCTGCAAGAGAAAGATTAAATTCTAAGACACAAATGTCACAAGCAGGCTCATTCCCAATCTTCAACATGTATCTTCGTGCAGCAACGGGTAAGAGGGTTTCCTTGTTTTTAAATTGATAAACGCTTTAAGTCCTCTAAATTCTCTTATTTGTGATATTTCTATCGTAAGCTATACAAGATACTTAGATAGTTCATCATAAATTATGGCGGAAATACCCAAGCACCCTTAGCTCTACGAAATATTACATATTATCTTTACACAGATATAAACAAACACAGAAACAAGCACACCCAAACAAAACATTTATGGACACATACACACACACACACACACACACTTATATATATATATATACTGGGTGGGCCATTTTAATTAATCCACGGAAATATCTGAAAAATGATAAAGCATAGAAAAAATGTTTCAAGTACATGTTATATATTGCTAAGGGGGAAACCCAATTCCGCCATAAGTACCCCTCCTCGACCCCCCTAAATGGGGGTAACGGGGGGTAACTTTGAAATGTCAAATGGGAACATGGGTCGAGTAATACCTCGTTCGAAAGGTCTTGGAAAACTAAGTAACGCTGTACCAAAAGATGTTCCATATTGTGCACCGGTTTCAAAATGGCCGCCATAATATGGTTCGGAAACTCCAGTACCCGTAGTGTGAAAACCATGGAAGGTAAATGAATGGAACAAAATTGAAATACGTAAATATCATAGGGCATATCGAACGGTGTGGTCCCTGTGATCCCAGTGGCCTCCCTGAGTGGATCTTGAGGGCTAACTTCAAAATTTCAAATAGTAACATGAGTCGTGTGGTACCTCGTTCGATAAATCTTGCAAAATCAAACATCTTGCAGGAGAAAACGATTGAGATGAAATGGCACTCTTCTCAAAAAGCCGCAGAAACATAGTATCCGTGTCAGAGAAAAGGTGTAATATGAAAGCGATTGGAGTTGGCCCCGGATACCGTTCAGTTGGTCCTTGAAGTCACCCCGACAACACCTCTCGATGTGTCTTACTCAGTTACCTACTCCAGTTTTTCTTCTGTTGATTTATCTCCCATCGCTTTCATACTACGGGTACTACACCTTTTCTCTGGCACGGATACTACGTTCCTGCGGCCTTTTGAGAACAGTGCCATTTCATCTCAATCGTTTACCCTGCAAGATGTTTGATTTTGCAAGATTTGTCGAACGAGGTACCACTCGACTCATGTTACTATTTGAAATTTTGAAGTTAGCCCCCAAGAGCCCTTCAGGGAGGCCACTGGGATCACAGGGACCACACCGTACGATATGCCCTGATATTTACGTATTTCAATTTTGTTCCATTCATTTACCTTCCATGGTTTTACCACTACGGGTACTGGAGTTTCCGAACCATATTATGGCGGCCATTTTGAAACCGGTGCACAGTATGGAACATCTTTTGGTACAGCGTTACTTAGTTTTCCAAGACCGTTTGAACGAGGTATTACTCGACCCATGTTCCCATTTGACATTTCAAAGTTACCCCCCGTTACCCCCATTTAGGGGGGTCGGGGAGGGGTACTTTTGACGGAATTGGGTTTCCCCCTTAGCAGTATATAACGTGTACTTGAAACATTTTTTCTATGTTTTATCATTTTTCAGATATTTCCGTGGATTAATTAAAATGGCCCACCCTGTATATCAGTGTTGAGCAAAATCAATTGAAATCAATTGATTTCAATTTGTAATTGACGATTAATTTCAATTGCAATTGAATTCAATCATAAAATTTGCAATTAAATTTTCGTCAATTGTTAATTGTTAATTGGTCACCAGGCAATTGAAACTTTTAATTGTTGATTGTCAATTGCAAAGGGTGCAATTGAAACATTTAATTGTTAATTGAAATTGACAATTGAAACTTGTAATTGTTAATTGTAATTGTTAATTGCAATTGAAATCAGCAATTAAAACTGAAGATAAGAAGATATGAGTATATTGTGTTGTCCACTTGTAACTGTTTTACATATTTCAAATAAGGTACTTATAAGAAATGCTGGATAACTATCATCTCTTCGCCCCCCTGGGAAGAAAGCCGTGAAACTAAGCATTTTTAAATATATTATGTTTATGGTTCTATCCCCCTCGAAAGAACTCTATGTGCCCGTCATGCATACAATAGGAATGGGTACGAGCGAACTCGAGCGAGTTTTCTTTGAAACTCGACTTCACTCGAAGCAGACATCTTTGAGCTCGACTCGAGAACTCGGCTCGAAAAATTTGCCCCAACTCGACTCGAATTCGGAACGAGTTTCCATCGAGTCGAGCCAAAACGAGCCAATCCGAGCTAAATCCTTTGTGTAGTTCCAAGTACTACTCTCTTCAAGTATCCTACATAGACAATATAAGTATCAATGATACTACTACTATTACTATAACTAATTATTATTATAACACCGTGTACTTGTATAAACATGGAATATAGGCGGTTTGTATCTGAATACTAAAAATTAGTTGACTGTCGATCTCTGTCGTCAAGAAATCTTCAGGAGGAAAGGACATCGGTCACGAGGTTCTAGGTTTGAGTTCAGGAGGAGCAAGTATTCGGGCTCGAGTCAAAAATTGTTAAAAAATATAGGACTCCAGCCAAACATGTTCAATACTGCTCGACCCGGGTTTAGGGTTGTCAACGACTCAAGCGGCTCGTTCACAGCTCATTCACTTATCGAGCCGAACCGAGAAGTAAGCCGAACCAACAGTTCATCCAACCAAGCCAGCTCGAGCCGATGGCTCACACGAGCCGAACCGAACCGAGCTGATTGCTTACCCCAACCGAGCCGGTTCGAGCAATCGGCTTAGTTAAGCTGACTCGAACCCAGCCTATGGACTCGTTTCAACGGAGCTGGTTCGAACCATTGGCTCCAATCGAACCGAGTCGATGACTCGTCCCTACCGAGACGGCTCAAGCCATCGGCTCAATTGAGCCCAGTCGATTGGTCATCCCAACCAAGCCAGCTCAAGCTGTACGCTCAGTTGAACCAAACCAAGCCGGTTGAAATCACTATCCCGGTTGGGCTTCTACTTTGGCTAAAAAATTGGACCGTGCAGTTCTCAGCCTTGATGGTAAGAACTACAGTATATACTTATATTGGTGCTCACGGCGTCATTAACTCGTTCCCCCACCAACGAATTTCGAGGTACATTGTTTTGCATATTTATTGCAAGTTTTGTGTCGCTTTATGCGCCTATTACCACATTTTGTGCGTCACTGGAAGTGGGTCAAAATGGGCCTACAAATATGACGGAACAAGTTATTGCTGTTCGGCCACACATGAATTTCAAGGTCGTTTCCTTCACATTGTGTTGTGCCGTTTTGTGCGTCTACTTCCACGTTTTGTGCGTCACCGGAAGTAGGTCCAAATGGCCTTGCAAGATGGGACGAAAATGACCAAGAGTTCTGCCACTATCGAATTTCGAGGTCGTTAATTTCACATCGCGTACACTTATGTGCTTCTTATTTCGACGTTTTGTGCGTCACTGGAAGACGGTCAAAATGGGCCTCAAAGGAGGGACGAAAATAAACTATTGTCCCGCCACTACCGAATTTCGAGATCCTTCCTCTCGCATCGACTAGTGGATTTTCGTGCCATTTCGTTCCCTTATTTCCACGTTTTATGCGTCACCGGTAGTGGGTCAAAGTGGGCTTTCAAGATGGGACGAAAATGGCCAAGTGTTCCGCCACTATCGAATTTCGAGGTAGTTAATTTCACATCGCGTATCCTTTGTGCGCCTATTTCGACGTTTTGTGCGTCACTGAAAGACGGTCAAAATGTGCCTCAAAGGTGGGACGAATATGACCCACTGCTCCGCCACTACCGAATTTCGAGGTCCTTCCTTTCGTATCGAGTAGTGCCTACTTTTTAAAAAGTTTTCTGTACCTACTTCCTCGTCTTGTGCATCACCGGAAGTGAGCTAAACGGGCCTTTAAAGTGGGAGTTAAATGACTCACTGCTCCGCCACTACCGAATTTCGAGGTCCTTTCTTTCGCATTCGCTAGTGCCTGTTTTGTTCCCTTTTGTGCCCCTATTTCCACGTTTTGTTCGTCACCAGAAGTGTGTTAAGATGAGCCTCGAAGGTGTGACGAAAATGAGCCCTGTTCCGACACTATCGAATTTCTAGATCGTTATTTTCTCATCGTTTAATGCCTTTTTCTAAAGTTTTCTGCACCTATTTCTCCTCTTGTGCATCATCCGAGGTGAGTTAAACGGGCCTTTAAAGAGTGGGACTTAAATGTCTCACTGTTCCGCCACTATCGAATTTCGGGGTCGGTTCTTTCGCATCGTTATTGCCTGTTTTGTATGTTTTGTGCGTCACCGGAAGTGGCTCAAAGTGGACCTACGAATATATCGAAACAAGTTAATGCTGTTCCGCCACCAACGAATTTGGAGGACGTTTCCTTCACATCGTTTAGTGTGTATTTTGTACCGTTCTGTTCGCCTACTTCCACGTTTTGAGCATCACCAGAAATGCGTCAAAATGGTCCATCAAGGTGTGAGGAAAAAGAGCCATATTTCTGCTACTATCGAATTTGGAAGTCGTTTCTTTCGCACCGTATAGTGCCTGTTTTGTACCGTTTTGTGCTTCTATTTCTACTATAGTGCGACAACGAAAATGGGTCAAATGGCCTACAAGTATAGCGGGATAACTTAATGCTGTTCCGTCACCATCGAATGTCGAGGTCCTTTCCTTCACATTTTTTATGCATGATTTGTGTCGCTTTGTGCATCAGTAGAAGTGGGTTAAAATGGGCCTTGAAAGTGGGATGAATATGTCTTTTCCTGCTACATTTGTAGGTCTTCTTTGACCCACTTTCGTTGGCGCACAAAATGTGAAAATATGCGCAGAAACAATACAAAACATGCACTAAACAATGCGAAAAAAGCGACCTCGAGATTCGATACTGGTGGGAGAGTGTGTCATTTTTCTTCCCACATTGAATGCCCATTTTGACCCACTACCATTGGTTCACAAAACATAGAAATAGGCTTACAAAACGGTAGAAAACACGCACAAGACGATGCACTGTGGGGCGAAAGCGCAAAAAGCTGGCCAAAAGTAAAAACACGAAAGTTAGTAATATAGGATTTTTTTATGTAGTTGGCTAGAGTGATGTTAGAAGGGCCCAAATCCATAAATAGAATATGGTTTTTACTTTATTCCGACTACCTGAGCCACTCTTAAGTTGACCCTTCAGCAGGTCAAATGAGTAGAGAACAATAGAAGAATTGTGAGCGTCCGTTTAAACGGTTGTAACTTTCGAACGCGTTCATAGTTTTTAAATCTGTAAAGTTTCCTGTATCGTACTGGTAAGTAGAATAAGAGTATGAAGTGAAAAATTAATAATAATGATGTAATAATTTATAATTTGAATCGCAAGTTAGGCAAATTTTTCGCATTGTTCATATATTTTATTAACTTAAAGCGTTGAAAACATTATGTGCACCCTCGTGCACCACGTTCATATTTTGTAGAATGGTATTCTGAAAATTAATTAATGCTGTCGACAAGAACGTAGCTGCCAGAACGTGCCAATTACGAAGGGTGTTGATGTTAATTATTGCTCATTAATGTTACAGTGACAAGAGGTTGCAGTTACCATAACCGAATCAAATACTAATAATTTGTGTCATTTAAGTAATAATACATTTCTAATAAATAAGAACGTAAGTAACAAGTAATTGTTCATCAAAATATGTGAAAAAAGTGAATGTTGTTAAAGATACATTGTGAAAATTACGAAGTTTGTTGACATTCTTGTTATTCCGCCATTTTGGATCCACCATTTTGTTTTTTTCAACTTTAGTTGCAGAATCGTAATCAGCAACCTCAATAACCCCTTTATCGTTACTTTTGAGAACATTTCTACGACTTTTTCGACTTTTGCAAATTTTATTCCGCCATTTTGGATCCGCCATTTTTTTCCAACGTTAGTTGTAGAATCGTAATCAGCAACCTCAATAACCCCTTCATACTACATTTCATTCAATCTGAATATAGTTATCATATTTTGGCCAGCTTTTTGCGTTTTCGCCCCACTGTGCGATGTGAAGGAAACGACCTCGAAATCGTTCCTGACAGAACAGCATTAACTTGTTCTGCCATATTTGTAGAATAACATTGACCCACTTCTGGTGACGCACAAAACGTGGAAATAAGAGCACAAAACGACACAAAAATGGAAATTTAGCTTAATTACATGGAAATTTTAAGTTTGTAAGCTTAATTATATGGAAAATTTTATACATTTTTTTCATTACGTTGGTCTATTTTACGTTGATTTGGGACTCAAATTTTATTCTTTTTTCCATTCAAAAGTATCTGTAATTCAACAAGGAAATAATTATCAATATAATTGAATTCATTGTAATTTGGTCCATGACAAACACTTTACCATTTCGTACTAGCTGTTATGCCCGTTCTTCACACGGATCAGATAAAATATTAATGTAAACAAACTGAACAACGGGAGGACAATTAAGAAACATTTCTAAAATTGGATATATTTTGTGTTAATATATATCAACAACGTACATGTGTTTTCATTGATAAGGCCGATGGGGGATGAATTTGAACGTAAACACTATCGGGGGTGTCACTATATATCTGAACAATGGATTCGACACAAATATTGTTAATTTTCTACTACTTTTACATGTCCCGGTGAACGCCTTCTCAGACCCCCTTAGTTCGAATTGTGAAAAAAATCTCCTCTAGCCCCCAGCCGATACCCCGAAAACTATGAATGTGACACTAACATGTGCCATTTTCTACTACCTTTTAGATATCCCGGTAAAAGCTGATATATATATATATATATATATATATATATATATATATATATATATATATATATATATATATATATATCAGTGTTGGGTAAATTTCAATTGAATTAACAATTAACAATTAATCTGTAAATTTAATTGTTAATTGCAATTAACAATCGAAGTAAGTAATGGTTAATTGTTAGTTGCAGTTGGCCATTGATAATGGAAAATCAATTGCAATTAATCAATTGATTGAAAGTAATTGAAGTGGAAAGTAATTAAGTGTTAGTTAGTTATAGAAGGAGACATAGAAGGAGTTATGCTAGGTGAAAGAAACGTAGACAGAATATTCACGTTTTATTCTAGTGATACTAGTTACAAGGTAACAACACGAAGGAAGTGCGTGCACTTCCATTTAAAAGCGGAATGGGTGGAACCATTAGACACGTCCCACTGTGGTGAGATGCAGTAGAGTCATTGTGCCAGTCTACTGTAGCACGTGCTGTGAGTATACAGAATGCCTCGAAGACAACAACGAACTACTTATCGGCAGTTAACGCAGTTCGAACAAGGCTGCGTGGTATGACTGCGAGAGGGTGGATTTTAATTTCGTGACATCGCGGCAAGAATTGGTCTAGACGTTTCCACGGTATACAACTGTTAGCAGCAATGGTCCCGGGGAGACACTACTACGAGAAGACCGGATTCCGGGGCTTGTCTGTTCACCGGTGCAAGAGAGAATCGGCGTATTCACAGGTTGGCCCTTATGGATCAGAGGGCGTCTGCTGCTGCAGTACACTCAGCGTTATTACAAGAACTGCTGTGACTCGTCTACTGGAGTGTAGATTCTGCTCTAGACGTCCTGTGGAGTGTTTGTCGCGTACTCCTACCCACTGTCAAAATCTTCTACAGTGGTGTCACGAGATAGCCCATTGGAGGCAGAATGGAACTCTGTGGTATTGACGGACGAAAGTGGTTTTTGTCTCGGTAACACTGATCGACTTACACGAATCTGAAGGCGACCTTATGAACGTTTGTTGCCAATCTGCAATAATCATAGTCATACCGACTGGAATCCGGGCATTATGGTATGGAGAAGGATTTTGTATGGCCACAGAACCCCATTAGTTATTATTTCTAACATCAAGAAAGGACACGTGTACATTACAATGGTGATAGAACCCATTGTACTCTCGTTTATGAGCGATGTGGAAAGTGTCTTGTTTTAACAAGATTACGCTCATGATACTACATGTGCAACTCTACGTGCTCTTCAAGATGCTAACATGTTACCTTGTCCGGTAAAATCTCCAGATTTCTCTCTAATAAAGCATGTGTGTGACACGCCTCGGGACCCATCCTCAACTAGAAACGACCGTCGTCGATCACATACTACAGGTGCAGGAGGCGTAGAACGCAATTCTACAAGATGCCATCCTTACATCTAGATGCTTGTGTGAACGATGCACTCAACGAGGCGGTGACTACACTGGATACTAAAGACGACTATCGTCCACTTACATCTGGCTGTGTACCTGCATTCTGTAAGTTCTGTACTACAAACTTGAATCAATGTAATAATACATGGACATGATTATTCTGTGTAAGTTTCATTCACGACACATAACTTCTTTTATTTGTTGGGAAAGATTTATGTATGTATGTATATATGTATAATTTTGCTACAATTGTGCATACATACATTACGAAGATTGCATTAATTGTCGCGTGCACCTACAGTCGCTGTCCGTATACCGAACGATAAGTGACAATACTCTACATTTTCTCCCTGTTTATGTAACATACAAAATGATGTATCTCTTGATGATTGGTTAAAAAGAATAATGTTATTATTTACCGAAAATATAAACTATACATATACTTTAAACTTTATATAAAAATAAGCAAAAGGACGACAAATGTGAATAAAATTATAAATGGAATATTCTCGGACGCAATATGATCAAAACGAAAGGACGCCACATAGAATTTATTATATAAACTGCCGAATTCACTATTTCGTCAAAACTCTCAGAGAGGGACACGATTGTCCATATCTATAAACTATATATATTCCTTAATCATAATATACTCCATTATTTTAAGGGATGCTGAATGACTGCGATATGAAAAGATACCAAATGGATATAATTAATTAATTTCATCAATTGAACATCAATAACATTAATTATTATCAGGGGCCAGATCTTGTTGGCAAGTCAACTTTTTTCTGTTACGCATAAGACAAGGCAAGTTCAAATAAAAACGTTATCCATCAACTCTAGGTTCTAAAAATGTAGTTTTTTCGGGTCATCTTTTGGTACGTTTTTGCCATTTTGAAGTTTCAGGTCATTTTTTTTAATATTTTAAGGTAATTTTCAGGTCACTTATGGACTTTTTATTCTTTTTCTTCTACATAAGAAAATCTTTAAAAGAATACGGTTTACGAATGTGTAAAGACGAAGTTGTATAATCTCTTTTCTTTCTTCCTGACTACTGGGGTGGAAAAACTGCATTCTTAACAAGCTAATAGAAACTAAGCTGTAGCTGGTTAACGAAAGGTGGGGATTGGTGGGTGGCCTAACAGATAGTTTTGAGTTGTTGACCACAAAGTATGTGATCACGTGAATGTCTAAAAATGGATTAGTACAACGATTTTAAACAGGTTTCTATCTATTTTTTCTAGTAGTCTACACTTGCAAACTTTTATTCTTTAAGAGTGCTTTCTAGCTTTAACGCGGGAGTGAATTGACGCTTTCAATACTTACAATGCCGTACAATGGACTGATCAATAGAAATAAATGATCAATGGACTGCAACTAAGTGAAACAATACTTTTTGAATATGAGTGAGAAATATTAACTAAAAATCCAATGAATATTAAAAAAATGTCCATGTTTAACGAAAGAAACGTTTAAGAAAACGCAAGTTTTAAGGTCAATTTTTGTGATTCTTATGATCATTTTACAGGAATTTTAGTATCATTTTTATAGGTCACTTTTTAGAAAATCTTAGGTCAACAACGTTCGGGCTCTGTTAATTATGTTATAATTAACTAATTTCATGAAATGAATTCTCCCATGACTCTACGAATATTATACGTAATGTAATTTCATACAGGCTCTTTCTGAAATGAAAGCTAATCTCAAAAGCCAACAAACCAATTACTTTCTTGCATACTTTCTTCAAGATTCATCTGATTGGAATCAAATCTGACGTATTGGTAGAACTTTAACTACTATTAAAAAGTACGACTATGTTCTGAGGTTTACGATTGTCAAGTTATTTGAGGTTAACTTTTGTGTCAAACTATAAAAAAATACATATATAAATTGTACAATTGGCATCAAATTTGATATGGTGGTAGAACACAAACTGGCATATACATATGGAAAGATATTTTGATGTGTATGGTCTGAGTTCTTGACATATGGTGGCCCAATGTTAAACCATATTATTCAAAACAAAAATGCAAATCTATACACCAAAGTTATCAGATTGGAATCTGAATTAGAACTGATATAAAAGTATGCAAAACTACAAAAATAGTATGTTGCCCTATCTTAGTTTCATAGTTCGTACGATCCGAAACAAATTGGCACGGTGATATACACATGACTTGCTACCTATTGCCACAGACGAGATATTGGCTTACAGTTCTTAAGCTCTTCGCTCTCAAATTTTGCATGATATTATGAGAACATAATCCCATATACCGTACTCATTTGATGAGATCAGACTTGGAATGGTAGTAGAACTTGACTTCTTACATAAACAAGTGAGATATATAGTCTCTATGCTTACGATTCCTGAGTTAGGAACAGTGAATCTTTACGTTTTGTATTCCAAAACAAGAACCCATACACCAAACACATCAGATTAGGATATGCTTTAAACCTGGTAAATATCGACATCTTTATTAGTGCGTGAAATAGTAGATAAGAGATTTTGGGATCCCGACTAAGGCACAATGGAACTTATAACTCGTCGAACATAGCAAAAACACAATAAATGTAGTATAAATTGCAATTAAAGGCAATTTTTTCATTACATCATTTCATTCGTTACCACAATCCTATTTCCCTGTAGCCTTTGAGCAATCGTGTGAAACGTTAAATTTAATAAAATAAGCTGCATACAGTATATGTGTCAATTATGAGTCTGTAATTAATATTGTGCGAATATAATTAGAGTGAAATTTGAATCATGAAAGAAGAAAATATATTTTCTATTTTAGATAGTTGAAAAAATAATTTTGGTTCATTAGTAGAATATTTGCCAAATTGATTTTACAATTATCTAACAATAATTATAATTTCAACTCTACGTGAAATAAATTCTTTATAAATATCCCAGGCTAAAAACTGAAGAACGGGATATTTAAAGAAACATAAAATATTGCTTAGTTGTTCGAAATAAGTGAAACACTGGCAGTATGTTAGCAGAGGAAGAAAGACGTTGCACATGTGACGTCAGGATGACCTCAGCGTCGAATGTCTGTTTCCCGAATCCAAAGTACAAGGTAAAAAAAGATAAGGCAGTGTGTGTCGGAAAGAGAGCTCTTGAGGTGTATTTTAATTGTATTACTTTCAACAACATAACCTGCAGTTAACATTCGGATGACTTAACACGAAATTGAGATACTATACTAACATCAATTAGGGGGAAAGCGATTGAGCAATTTCCTGGCATATTCTATATGAATTATGATCAACAAGAATTACATTTATGTAGAAAGAAACATATAATGTGGGTGCGTTGTTAGCAAGTGATAGGCACTAAAACGATATTCAAATAATGATGAAAAGTAATATGGCAACGACGAAACCATACATCAGAAAGTATCGTATTCTTAGATTAAGTGTGGATCATTCAATGTATCATGTTTGAGAAACACGAAGCTAGATTAGCAATGGCTCTCTTCATCTTATCGAAAGCAGTGTAAGGCTTTGAGAAGTAATAAAGTAGAAACATCATCTGAAAACTGGAAGAAGAACCCAGTATGGCGAGCGTGGTCCAAACATTTGATATTGTCTACATCATTGTTTCACGTGCATGTAGGGCATTCCGAAACCTTGCCATGTTGTGTGAAACGTGGTAATCGGCACAGTCGACTAAACACTAAGGACGACTACTACATTCTGAAACAAAGAAGAGGCAGAAAACGTAATGCAAGAGTTGCGATTAAAAGCACATCCAACAGGACTGAAACATGCTTACTGGCATGCTTCACAGTTGCACGATGACTGAAAGAATGGTCTCTTTGCATGACAACCATTATATTGTGCCCCTTTACATACGAAAATTGGAGACACAGTTTGCAATGGTGCCAAGAACATCAGGATTGAATTGAGCGGAAGACGTTCGCGTTCTGTTTCAAACAACAGCTAATTAAGATTATCATTGAGCCAAAAAATTGTAAGATTACAAGAATTTGTAATGCATATAAAGAAGACTAAACATCTCATCTCTTGACGTCAACATTTCACCGGTGTAAGAATATTAACAAAATAAAGCAGATGTGAAAGTACTCAGTACTAAACACATTAAACTGAATATTTTGCTTTCCCATCTTCGAAAAATCCTTTTTTCACATCGCTCAAACATATCCCCATTTTTCTCTCATATGTAATTGTAGCTTGCACTGAAAGAACGAAACTTAGTCTGTTCAATTTATTATTAGGATTAGCTAATTTTGGTTCAAATGGATACAGTATTTATGAGGTAGACAAATTAAAATTAATTATTCAGCATTTACAGGTACAGAATTAATACATATATTCAAAAAGTAAAGAAAATTTACTTCGAGCTGTACGTTTGTCAACCATTTTAAATCATTATTGAGCTGGCCTTCCCCTTGCATCCAATATATTGTTATTTGCAGTTTTACCATAGTAAATGATACATTTAATACCTTAATAATTTATTTTTAGATCATTTATTTAATATATTCCCGGAATAAAAAATATTTTTGTAATAGAATTGGAACATATGTTTCAGATGAACCATTTATATACGTAAATCTGACATGGCCAGATTGGTTGGGAAGTGGATTGAAATTGAAGAATGGTTCCTTTGATGGAAAGGAAATGGAATTGCCGACTTTCAAATGTAGATTTAAAACATTGAGAGAACAAGTAGGGTTGAGTAAGTTAAATGAAATTCTAGTTACATTCAATATTATTATCATAGGTCTATGCACATTCATGCAGGAGTTACCACTCTATCTAATTTTGCAAACATTAATGAATTTAAGTCAAGTGTTCAGTCGATGTACGTTAACAACTACATTAGCAGCAGTCTTGCGAATATCCAAGAGGTATGTATTTCTCCAAGTTAACGACACTCGCAAAAAATATTTTGTTTACGCACAAGCACTTATGTGTGAAGAAATAAGAGCTATGTCACCTGCCTAGTAATCAGTTCTTTTCCAAATATCTGAGATAGACGAATACCTTTGGACATTGTATTTCCTTTTCAAAAACCAACATGCATCCAAATCCGTATGAAAAACCCTGTCATCAGACTGATATTCGGAAGGTTAATTGAAACTTGATGAAACAAAACAAGACACATTTAAATATTTTTTTAGTATTATTTTCAATCGTTCAAATTTCACATTAACATTAATCAATTCTCAAAGTACCGATACGAACAAAAATTTGGTTAACGATTGTATCAATTTTTTTTAAAAAAATGATAACCAACTTTTTGTTCTATGTTCAAGATTCAATGCTCAAAATTACGTTCGTTTTATTATTGTATCAACAGAATAGTGTTCTATGTCATAGTAAAACAAAATTATTGGTCCAAACTTTTGGAGTTAACGTTCAGAATTTTATCTATTGCTACAGAAGACAAACAAAGAGTTGTAATAACGAAGCAAACTTGACTTCACACAGTACATATGCATTTCAGATTACTAAGGAAAAGCAATTAGTGGTTTTTCAGCTTTCGTGCTTCCAAGATTATATAAGATGAAATGTACGAGGTGTAGAATACAAAACTGTTCGACATTATCAGTAATATAATATAATCCAAATTCTTCTTGGCACGACTAGAAGTAGAGATAAATTCACAATGTTAATGAACCATTATTCGACTGTACTGTTGGTTACATATTAGTATGTGTACGTTGTAGTCCAGATGTTTTCAGCAAATAAGTGAACATTTTAAAATGATATTGCACAAATTCGCACTGTTGTTCTGTTGAGCCATGGGTTCAAGAACACAGTAATGAACTACAAAATATACCTTGCCCTCTCAATTCCTAGAATTCAATGTTACTTATTATGTACGGTCAGTACTGGAGATTCCCCTTCATCCTCAGTAAAGGACGTGGGGTCTGTCGTGCATAAAACGTAGTACAATACTAGTTTAAGATTGTATTACATATTTTTCTCAAACAATTACACAACTAGTACAGTAAATTTCTAACTAACAAAAGGTAGAGTAATTAGTATATTTACCGTTACTACGGATTATAAAGATGAAAGTTAGACTGGCGAACTAGAAGAGCAAAATGTAAACATATTTTACTCAGCATCACGTTGTTCTCCAAACCATACTTGGAACTACTTCTTGTCGATTTATACCTTTTGACGTGCTTCCGTTATGACGGTACTTGGGTTCGGGTGCTATAAGGTTGGTGAATGGGAGTTGGCCAAGGTTTTAGGTCTTATATCCACCGTCACTGACGAGTCCATCACGTTGTGGAAAACAAACAAAACTTTCCTAATCCACGGTCTCATACATGTTCTGTTTGTGTTTTTAGATGTATCTTATTACCTCGACAAATGAGTAGTAGGACGTAAGATTAAACTCTTGATGCGTGAATAGAAGAATAAATGTACCCGTGCACCGTGCCACAGTAATTACACCAATAGTATGACAAAAGATAAAAATATTAATAAATGCATGCAAAATACAACATTGCTTATCCTGTTGAAGAAAATATCACCATGATATACGCACAAGTATACTAGTAGCATGATATCACTTGAAACACAGATTAACACTTACGATAAATATTTTAATGCATATATTTTAGCCTTTAGGTGATCACAAGCACATACGTTTATCGTAAACAATTAAACATTCTTAGTATTCAAGGTATAGGTCCAAAAGATTAGTCCGCATGTTAACGGTACTGAGGAAAACGTACAACATTGACGATTCCGAAAATTCATTCACTGAAATACGTGATCATTATTCGAAATAATAAACATATTTTTTCCTATCACCATTGGGGTATGCGACGTCGTTAACTAATAATTCCTCTTGAAAGGTCCGTAACAGTTTTTCAATTATTCAATGGCCTTCAATAGAATTGAAAGAAAAAAAATCATCCACCTTTCTTCTTAGTTGACCGAAAACCAAACAGTTACGTTTTGATTATGTAAGAATTAAATTATACTGATGTTTATTTTGGAAATATGTTGCAATTTTACGTTTGAAATTCACATTTTCACTTCAGAACACACTGGTAACTTTTATATATTCGTATAAAACATAAAAAGCCTCCAATTAGATTATTGAGTCAGAAACGACAGATAATCCTTTCAGTTCCCGAGTCTGACTGCCCGCGCTCTCTGAAAGCTGACGCCCGCATTACCTCATGCAATGAAGGCTTAAGAATACAGTGAAAATAAAAAAATAGTTCTCACAAAACGTTTAGTTTCTAGGTAGTTGCTTCACTAATAAGAATTGATTAATTAATTATTGCATTCTTAGGAACACATTAACAACAGTTATTTACATGGCAACATGAATAATTAATATTTTTGCCTTCTAGCCTTGCAACTCAGCTTAGGGTGGAGGGTGAAGAACACCATCTGGGCCAAATGTTTCTTCCATATAAGGGCATACGAAGAGGAAAATGAGCAAGCAACCACACACACACACACACACACACACACACACATAGACAGACAGAGAGAGATTTGTGAGCGAGAAACCTCGCACCATCGTAATTCCAAGAATTCTGGCTGGCTGCGCACTGATTCCACGAAATCCTTTTCCACATACAAGGGTTATTCAAGGGGTATATGAAAAGTACTTTACACCAGTAGCAATCAATATTTCTACACTGCTCGAGCCTTCAGAGTCTATTCGTTTATATTTTCTAGCTATTTCTCTTACGTTTATCTCCGAATTTTATCCTTCGTTTAAGAGCTTGAAACACTAATGAATTTATATGAAATCAGAGTTGAAATTAAATGAGGTGAAATGATATTGCGTGTGCTGTGTAAACAGGATAATATGGATGACAGTGAAACACCGTACAATAAAAATGGAATCTTTAAGCTTTATGTCCCAATTTATGACTGTTAGGTTAAAGGAGACGGTGATGATGAGAAATGAATGAAATGGTGGAATGAAGAGTGTGGGAGGAAACGGGAGAACCGCGAGAAAACCCGCGAGCACGGTGTTTGTCGACCACAAAATCCACACAGCGCGAGCTGGGATTGAACCAAGGACCAGAAACACCGGAATTAAACGCTCTACCACTGAGCGACCGCGCCCCCTAATCACCATACAAGTCGTGTAATGAATTCTCAAGAGAATGCCACAAACCCAGGGATGGGTATTATAGAACGGAATGTGAGAAGACAGAATATTTTTTAAAAGTAAGAAAGTAGAAATATACGGAAGAAGATAAGAAATATCGGGAAGATAAGTCTGTGAAAAGAGTTAATTAAAACATTGAAACAGATCAATTATTTCGTAAATATAACGAAAAAAATTATGTTATAAATTTTTTAGAGAACATTAAAACTCTCTGTAAGAGAAAGGAGAAAGCAACGTTTTCTGAACTACAAGAAAAGAGACAGTAAAAATCACTTGTAAAAAATTTGGAAATTAGGAGTTTAGACTTAGATTTCTTTAAGAAGTGACCAAATGGAACGTTGGTTCATTTATTGTAATAAAATAATGTTTTGTAGAATGTGCAAGGTAGTATTCCAGTGTTTACTAATTAAATACAAAACTAGAATATACACGAAACAATTTTTCTGGAAATAATTGTTCAAACAGAGGTTAAGAAATACTGTTAAATTTCACTAAAATTGTGCTATGAAATTGGCATTAACATAAAGATCATAAAGGCTTAAAAATACCTCCTTCTAAACTATGTCTTCAATAGATTACAGAGCAACCTATATTTGTGTAATACCTTAATACAAAAGGGGAGTTTCTAATAAATTAAAAAAAGGTTGAAAAGTTAAAAATTAATACTAAATGAAACGATGGAAATTGTGTAAATTATAAAGGTTTGTAAGAGGATAATATAATACTATCCTTATGTAGATATTAATGAAGAAATGAAATCTGAAGGGAAATAAAATCTAAAATAGGAATGATAATAGAAACGGTGAACCAAGCAAGTATTGTATTTTTCTGCGGATAGTTAAAATATAGATGCGGCAGACTAATAAATTATTTCATTTTCCTTAACATATTGTATAAGAAAAAGAGTCCATGTGGCAGAAGGATAACAACAGGCAACTTATGGCAGTGTTCTTCAAACACTTTGAGGTGATAACCACTTTCTGAATCAGATTGCTCTACGAACATCGCTACTTTGATCATCTTCGAAAATTACGAATACGTTTAAACAAACAAACTTTTAGTTTAAAAGTAACTTTAATTTTAATTAATTTTAATTTTGTAATAATGTTTATAGATGAAGATACATGTTTAGATAAAAGTATTGAAGGATGAGGAGGAAAGTCAAGATGCTTGAGCTTGTAATTTCCAAACTGTGTGCGATAATGTCAATTATAGTGTTTTATATATACATAACATTATACCTACTTTTGGGCCACCATGTGAATATATAAATATATTAGTTTGTCCCTTATTTAAAATAATTTTGTGTTACGATAGCACAAATGTACCCTATGTGACTGTAAATAAACTTCACTGAAGCAGCACTTTCCTGCGAGAACGTTAACCCGAGCGAACGTCATGAAATGAAATGACATTTCCACATTATTTCATGTTTCTACATGTTTCCCGTTATTTCTTGAAATTTTTGTAATACTAATCTGCATTTACCATCTATATTCATTGCTGCTTCCAATTATGATATCCAATTTTGGTTATTTGATTTACACAAACGTATCTTACTTTTGAGTAGGCAACACTGTTCATCCGGTGATGCTCATCAATACACGGACAAGTATTCTCCTTTCAAAAGTTGCTTCTTGCAAAGTTTCGTTTCTCTACCTACTTTGGTTTCTCCGTTATCACGGTTGGACATTCTAAATTATGGAAGTGTCATTCCATGACTTCGTTATTAAGTCGGCACGAGTTAAGGAGCTGCTATTTCACGATGCCTGTTTACGGTCGCATGGAATACATTTGGCAAGTGTGCGTATCGTAACGTGACGTTATTTATATAAGGACACCTACTATATATATATATATATATATATATATATATATATATATATATATATATATATATATAGTTGTTTGTGTGTGTTTCAGTAATGATCAATCCAAAAATAGGAATTGTGAATCAGAGTTTGAGATACGTGGAATTAGATAATACTAAACATGGTTAAGAAAACTACAAATTTCGTTTATTTGTAGAAAAGTAACTAATTGCCAGGTGTCAGCATGAATTGAAAGGAAATGTAAATAACGAACATAACTAGAAAATGTAAATAATCTGAGAGGTCACTATTTGCTCGTTGTTGGATTAATCTAGTTGAAACGTACCATATCATCATTTCTATCAAATCAGACAGTTTATATATATATATATATATATATATATATATATATATATATATATATATATATATATATATATATATATATATATTTAACTAGAAATTGGTTATAAACTTCCGGAAATTCCCATAAATGTTGAGAACTACATTTCAATCCTAAACTATTAAAGTTACTTGAGAACACCCAAATTTTAATCCTCAGTTAATAAAGTAACTTGGGAAGAACCCCATTTCAATTTTAAACTAATTGTTACTTGAGAAGAATCATATTTCAGTAATCAACTAATACAGTTAGTAGAGTAGAACAAAGTCCTCAACTGCTGAATTTTCTGACGTACAGGAAAGTGTGTGAATATACAGATTTTGCGAGTAAAAATAAGCATTCACGAATTAAATATTACTAGTTTGTTTCAAATTTGTTTTTTTTCGATATAGTTATAATTTTATATTGAATAAGTAAAGAATTAATAGTTAAAGAGCCTAGTATTTTAGTTATACTTTGGTCGAAACCTTTAATATAATTATTTATTAAAACTGAAATGTATATATTTTGAACTAAAATTCGATGCATAATCTTTTTACTTTTATTTTTCCTTTTGCATCTAGTTGAAATGCCAAACGAGTTGCATCTCATAATGGGACTGCACCGAGATCTTTCTACCAGTTTAATCATGACGTATTTTCCGAGTGGACTTCTAGTACTTGTATCTTGGTGTAGTTTTATTATTCAACCACAAATGGTCCCTGGAAGAATTGCATTATTGATGACCACTCTTCTCACACTTGTTACCATGTTCAATTCCCTCAGGTAATAATTTTATCCATTAAAATTTTTGTGTTAACTTAAAATACTTATAATTAACACTAAAAATGTAGGAAATATATCAAACATTTTATTTAATGTTAGACAATAAGCACTTCTATACTATAATTAACTTTAGACAAATTATAATAACATGATGATCATACAGATAAATACACTTACTGTTCACAAATGTATTGTATTTCTCTTTTGTAATTGTAAGTAATATGTACACCTTTCCGTTTTCGAGTTTTCTGTTATTATCTACTTTATGTATATTTAAAATTTATCAATAAGAGACTCTCTACACAAGTAAGCCTTGGCACCATTTCGTCCTTAAATAACTTTAAGGGTGAATACTTTCATGACTTAACCACAGCCTATATGTGTTTAACGACATGGTGCTGTGGAAGAAGTTACTATTCGGATATGAGCTAAGGATACTAGTATATCGGGAATTACTAAGATCAAACTCTTTTCCCAAGGTTCGGCTTTAAATATCGACTATCAGAAGACCATTCAGCATAGTCAGGAATAACGTTAGTTTTTTTATGAATTTATGGACAAACGTTATTATATTACATATTTGAGTTGTGAATCTAAACACTATTTTAAGTAAATTTATTTTATGAGAGTAAAGTCAATAATCATTAAGGTGTCTTAGCAGGGAAAAAGTTGCTTATAATATAATCTTGCCTATAGGATTCAGTAAATATCTTGAGCTCCCTCGTGGCTAAGCGGTTAGCGTATGCGCCTTTGGTGTGGGAGACCCGGGTTCGATTCCCAGTGGAAGCCCATTTGGTTCGGATTCCACGTTAATCAGTAGGCGTCTCATAAAGCCTGAAAGGGACGGTAAACTAAAAATCAATCACTGAATCAACAAATACCTTCTTAGAAATTCGAATGGTATATGTCAGTTATAAAATAAAGCTGTTGTTACATGACCCGACTTCTTGTTTGAATTATGAAATCTAGATCAATGTGTATTCGAGTATATATTTAAAACAAAAAAAAAACTTTTCAAAGGAACAGAATTAACCTATTTCAAAAATAGCGCAAGAACGCAGAAAATAATAAAAATGCAAAAATCATAAAATGATAAATCATAAAATGATAATAGTAGAAAATAATGATAGGTGCGTTTAAAAGCTGAAAATAATTCATTATCGTTATGTATAAGGAAATTTAATTCTGTCCCAAACCAAAGAAACTAATGCCACGTAAAATTACCATTAAAAGTAATTTTGTATTAGATATTTGATGAAGAACAATAATATTGTTTTTCTTAGGCAACAATTATTATCTTATGCCTCTTGGTGTGCTTTTGAAGTCTGTTATTCTTTTAGGTTTATTTAATTTTTTGCAGTTTTTCGTTGCACCTACTTGTTTAGTTAGATAGCTAAACTCAAGGTATGACTTAAACTTCGTAATCGATCTACTCGTTACAGAATTATTCGTGATCATATACACGGTATTAAAGTTGAAGGGTTTCTTGGTATAGCTCCAAGTACTTTAACTAGATCTTTATAACTTTTTCATTAAACCTACAAGTAAGTATTCTCTTTGAATCTAAAAAAAGGATGATTATAATCGATATATACATGTTGCAGTTATGCGTGAACATATACATAATGAAATCACCTCATACTAGAAAATATATTAACATTGTCACCCATTAAAACAATTGCTGGGTTAGATGCGAAGAGTATCATTATCACTTAATAAAGTTTATTTTTTAGAGTGATGTTGAAAGCATATTTTTCCAAACTAAAGAAAATATTAAAATCGGTGCAGCTATATTGAAGCTATGCTTGATCATGCACAAATTATGATATGATCAATGTCTGCCATTGAGATATAGCTCTGAAAACTGCATGAATGTTACGTAGTGTAATTGTGTGTTACACTACATTATTTGAAGTGGTCGATGGTTTAGCTCCAAAGATAATCATTACAAACCAATGAAACTCAAATGTGACCACAGAGAAAGTATGCTTTTTAACAAGAATGAATAACTAAAATCGGAAGGAAGGTATGAAGTCGGTTACAGAGCTCATAACTATTCTGTTAGAACGTTATGTCTTCATCTTACCAAAATATTTCTGTGTAAATATCTTTCTAGATGTTGATAATGTTTAAAGATAGTGTAATATACTCAATGAATCAACGCTAATAGCTGCCGAAAATGATAAAGATCTAAAACATACATCGGTACAAGATGTACGGATGACGAAGGAAAACTTAACATTTGATGAGAATTACTTAACTGATTCATACTAGCTTTGCTAAATTGAATAACTTATAGCAAAATTACAAATCACTTAGCAAAACAACGTTTATTAATAAAATGATAAATATTGGAAAGATCAGATACTGCGAAAACAAGAGAGAGTTGCATCTAAATATAATTGAAACCCAGAAAAGCCCTGCTTTGTTCAACGATTAATATTTTAGTGTAAGATAAGTACTTGAATGGCTGGAGAAGGTTTATTTGGTGAAATTTTATAAAATTTTAGTTGGAATCCTAAATACCATTATTGAACTTCAAATAAGTTTAATTACCTTAGCAAACCCCAGAAAAGTCTATGGCTTTCTTGAACAAATCTCAGAAAACTTATTTATTATTTCTGGTTCTAAAGTTGATCTCCGTAGAGCACAATCAGTGTAATATAGCCAGAAACAACTGTTTGATATGCATTCAGCATCCAAAGAATTGGTTTTACCTTCACCTGTATCCATCTATTGACCATTGAAACTGTAATATGTAGATATCTACTATTTAGAAACTCAATATTGATATATAAAAAGGAATATTATAATAGAAAGCAAAAAGCATTGTCAATACATATCGGGTCAGAAGTATAGTTTCTATCTTTGCTCTTACATGTCAAAGAAAATGTAAGAATATGAAGGAATGTAACCTGCTCCCTCTATTGAAACGAAAAATGAAGCATTTACATCTTCTGGTTCTAATATGAAATCCCCCTAGTACGGAAGCCTACCGTTGTTTTGTAATTTAGAACCTAATTCACAAGTTTGTTTAACTAGTACAAATTTCCCAACTGCAGAAAAAAGTTGCTCCTTAGTATTTTTTTAAAAGAAAAGCTTTCTCAAAAAAATTATGCCATAATTTCACAAAGTCTAGATTACAAATTTGATTACCCATAACTCCGGAGTGAAATACTTGTTGTAAGATACACTATCCTATGAAACAGCATAGACATTGGATTGGGAACTAAGTCCACGAAACCCCACACGTAAAGTATTTATTTATCGATCCGCGGTAGGAAGACTAATGTAATAGAGAATTGTGCCACATGTGAATAAAGTAATATATATATAACCTCAAAAAAGAAAAAATAGTACTGTTATTTTAAAAATACATTTATAGTGACTTTATTGGTGTGAATGATAAAATGGTTTTAAATATGCTCTGGTCTGATCTGGTGTATCAGAAAGCACAGGAATTGGAAGGAAAGGCCAACAGAAGTATACGCATGTTTCGAATCGAAGATCGACATGGTCACGTTGCCCGTCACCATCAACACATCCCCAGGCTTAATCTCATTTTCCACACTGTAAAGATAATTGCACACATACTGAACATGCGGTTGGTAAGTAAGGTAGAAAATAATGTTGGAGGATTATTAATTTAGATTTCTGGAAGCAAAAGGGATCAGATATACTAGGGGGTTGATGTTAATTGTACCAGAACAAGTACTTGACGGATGGGAAGAGTTGTGTTTGTGCTTCAGCGACTAGCAAGAAGCTTTCGACCGAATGAATTGGACACAACGCCTGAAAACACCTAAAGAAATTGAGGTTTACTTCTGGGATTGATGATTCATTTGCAAACTATACACATTACAAAGAATGAAATTTCAGTCAAGAATAAGCCAATATTGTGGATATAATGAGATATGTGAGGCAAGGATGTGTTAGGATGAAATGCAATACATAGATGGTTCATCAAAAATGTTCCTAAGTAAATGTATTGTCTATGCTGGTGAAGATTAGGAGAAGAAGTGTAACAAAACACTCTGGTTATATTTTGGCTAGAATGAGTAGTTGTTTTTTGTGAAGTAAATGCCATAGTTTATATGTATGAGTTTATTTGTATATGGTTTTTACCTGTAAAATGTAAGAATTATATGGCGACAAGAAATCGTGATGTTTTATATACACCTGTATTATATTTTGATTCTACATATTTTAGATAAATACACATGGTTAAGTAAGTAGTACTTGTTATGCCTAACACATCATAAACGGAACATATCTTCATTGGCACAGTTCGATTTAGGACTACCTAACAAATGGCGCAGTCGGTAGGATAAAAAACTACGGTTCTAAACTAATGAGGTATGAGTAAAGTTTAGATGGACCAGTTGCAAATTAGCAACCAGAAACCTATAAGGCTTGAAGTGACGATAAGGAAGGAATCTGTGGATCCGATATGGCAACAACTAGTAGTTATATAAGAAATATCCTTAGTGGATTTAATGGTATCCTGTGTGGATCCGTAAGAATTATCCTTAGTGGATTTAACGGTATCCTGTGTGGATCCTAGAGAAGTATAATTAGTGGATCTGATGGTATCCTGTGTATATCATAGAGAAATATCATTAGTGGATTTGATGGTATCATGTGTGCATCCAAGAGAAGTATAATTAGTGGATTTGATAATATCCTGTGTGGACCATGGACAAGTATCCTTAGTGGATTTTAAGGCACATGAGAATCATAAGCAGTATTTTGTGTGGTTGGTTATAAAATCCTGCGTAGATTGACAATAAATCCCTTGTGTTAGTAATGATTTAATGGATGAGTCTGAAGAAATATCTGTGGACCTTAAAGTCTTTTATAGGTCATAAGGAAGTCTCAATCATTTAGAAGGGAGGAGAGTGTTAGGATCAAATGCAATACATAGATGGTTCATCAGAAATGTTTCATAAGTAAATGTACTGTCTATGCTGTTGAAGATTAGAAGAAGAAGTGTAACAAAACACTGTGGTTCGATCTTGGCTAGAATGAGCAGTTGTTTTTTGTGAAGTAAATGTCATAGTTTATATGTATGAGTTTATTTTTATATTGCTTTTACCTGTAAAATATAAGAATTATATGGCGACAAGAAATCGTAATGTTTTATATATACCCGTATTATATTTTGATTCTGCATATTTTAGATAAATACACATGGTTAAGTAAGTAGTGCTTGTTATGCCTAACGCATCATAAACGGAGCATATCTTCATTGGCACAGTTCGATTTTGGACTACCTAACAGGATATAGTATGTCGGCCCAATTATTCATCATTGACAGTGATTGCTTAATGAAAGAAGCAATAATAGGAGTCGAAGAATTCAAGAGTGGAGGGCAGATCAGATACGCGGATGATACAGTTGTTATAGCAAGAACCGAACTGAGACTACAAGAAATGATGGATAAATTAGTTGACAAGGAAATAATATGTGAATGTAAATCAACATGCAAAAATCATTACAATACCCCGCTCAAAAAATTGAAAACAAGAAAACTTAAAGACCTCGATCAGTCCAAATATGCTGGAGATCGTTTGACAACAAACACTTACTTCACCAAACCATTTTTGCAAAAGGGTCAAGAATTACCGTAGCCAAAGAGAAATTCAACAATAATAGATGACTTCTGACTAGCAGTGTTAACATTGGACTCAGAAAGGAGGCTGTCAAGTGGTATATATGGAGAATTTCATTGTATTGTTCACAGACTTGGATATTACCTATTAGTTGGAAAAGAAATATTTAAAGAACTTCAAAATGTGTTTTTGGAGGAAGACGAAAATGAAACATTAGAGGAAAGAATAAGAAGTTAAGATGTTTCAACACGACTAGGGGAGAAAATGATACTTTTAACTAGCATCCTTCACAGGAACTAAAATTCCGAATGTTATGTTAAAATAGTTGATTTGATCCAATAAAAATCCGATAAAACTAACATTAACGATATATACAATATACAATTCTTATTTCTGTCGTTGCCATGTATGTGTCTCGTATCCTGGAACAGTAATATCACTCTTTCTCTCACTCGCACAAGATCATTCATCTGAAGAACATTCACACACCAAACATGTATCTTTTCGCCAAAATTGAGATTAAAGTATCAAATTATCCTTTATGTTAGATATCATTATAGGAGTACTAAAACTTATGCATGTTCCTTATACAATATGGACTATTATCAAAGTTGTTCGTCTCAGATATTATGATGGAATTTTAGAAACTCGTTGTAAGATACTATCAAACTGCTTAACGTATTTTCATCTCGCTGCCTATCTTACTACGATGTGTACTATTGTACCTTTAGAGATGAAAAGTACAATTGTATTTCTTTCTTTTATCTAAACAGGCAAAATATGAGAGGATCGTTCTCTGTGAAACCGATTGAGCAATGGGTGATCATCTGTATCATCTTTGTGGTTGCTGCCCTTGTTGAATATGCAATCATCTTACTTTTGGGTAGATTTGTAGAAACATCACAGGCGAAAGAAAACACTGATATTGTTGAAGTGAAACCGGTACTGTTTCATCGTCATAGAATTCCTCTGGTAAGAAAAGTTCAATGGAAAACTACTGAGTGTTGAATACATTGGTAGATTATATGTTCTCTTTTTATATCCGTTGATAAAATAAATTTATATTTTTAGTAAATAATAATAATAATAATAATTATTATTATTATAATAATAATAATAATAATAATAATAATTATTATTATTATTATTATTATTATTATTATTATTATTATTATTAGTAGTAGTAGTAGTAGTAGTAGTAGTAGTAGTAGTAGTATTAACATTAATATTATTATTATGGATGCATTAAAATATCCAATTATACGTTCGATAAAGTGAACACTTATAAATATCTAGAATCAATATTAACTGATCAAATATTAACTGATCATATTCAAGTAAGAAATTAAAGTCGACTAAAAGCAATGAATTTTTATAATTATTCAGTTCAAAATCTTTTGTCGTTGCGAATTCTGTCGGAGAATATGAAGCTTAAAATACACAAAACGATCGTCATGTCTGATGTTCTGTACGGGTGCGAAACATGGTCGATTAATCTGAGGGAAGAACGCAGAATGAAAGTACAAAATATATTCAAGAACAAGATCCTGAGACGAATATTTGGATCCAATTGGGGAATGGCGGAAACTTCATAAAGTTGAACCACACAACTTATGTCGTTCACCAATATTGTTAGGATCATCAAATTTTGGAGAATCAGGTTGGCAGGTCATGTAGTCATAATGGAAGAAAGTAGGGTGTCTTTCAAAGTTTTATCTGAAATCCAACCGGAAAAGGACCACAAGGAAGACCTGGACATATGAGAGGACAGTATTAACATGGATCTCCCAGAAATAGGAATACGAAGTAGAAACTGGATCCAGTTGGCTAAGGATAGAAGTCAGTGGAGAGTTTGAACATTGCAATTCCAGGTTCCATAGGTCATGGAGTTAGCTAATGATTATTAGAATGACGAATGTAACTTGTTAGATGATGCTCTTTGTAGATCCAAGATTCCAAGATTAAAACGTCCAAGATTCGTTCGAAGTAAACTTCGATTAATGAACTGTGTTTAATAAATCATTATTTCTAATAAAAAAATGTTAACAGAAAATTCCACTATCAATATACTCACTTGCAATTGTCATGTAATTGTGTAAAATGTGTTTTAAACTTGTAAAAGTTATAAAAACTAAAAAATAAAAGATTTTTATAATCTTATCTTTAAACTTATGGTTCCATCACAACAGTAAGGACATTTTCATTTTGATCTTCTTTCATCTACTTTTTTGAATTCTTAAATTCGGTCTACAAATACCCGAGATATATTAAATCAAAAACTTTCTGCATCACTACTTGACAATCATTGAGATTTCGAATAAAAAATAGTCTTTATAACTATCACCTAAAGTTATCAGGATTATGCATGGACGAGTATAAACTTTTATTTTTCAATTGAATTGAAAAGAATATTGCTATTTTGATAAAAACATAAATCCTTTGACTTAATTAACCAAATTACGTTTCTGAAAATTATTATTATTATTATTATTATTATTATTATTATTATTATTATTATTATTATTATTATTATTATTATTATTATTATTATTATTATTATTATTATTTCCATCTTTTTCTTTTGCATTCCGTTCGTGACCAACTGTTATATTTGACTTTTTAAAGTAAGTTGTCCTTACTAACTAACTAACTAACTCTATGGCCTATGGAACCCGGAGGTTCAGTGCCGCGTTCACAAAAGCTCTCCAATGACTTCTATCCTTAGCTAATAGCATCCAGTTTCTACTTTGTATTCCAATCTCTGCGAGATCCATCTTAATATTATCCTCCCATCTGCGCCTAGGTCTTCCTAATGGTCGTTTTCCGATGGATCTTCCAGTCAAAACTTTGAATAACATTATAACTAACTAAACTAACTAACTAACTCTATGGCCTATGAAACCCGGAGGTTCAGTGCCGCGTTCACAAAAGATCTCCACTGACTTCTATCCTTAGCTAATTGCATCCAGTTTCTACTTTGTATTCCAATCTCTGCGAGATCCATTTTAATATGATCCTCCCATCTGCGCCTAGGTCTTCCTAATGGTAGTTTTCCGATGGATCTTCCAGTCAAGACTTTGAATAACATTATAACTAACTAAACTAACTAACTAACTCTATGGCCTATGGAACCCGGAGGTTCAGTGCCGCGTTCACAAAAGCTCTCCACTGACTTCTATCCTTAGCTAATTGCATCCAGTTTCTACTTTGTATTCCAATCTCTGCGAGATCCATTTAATATTATCCTCCCATCTGTGCCTAGGTCTTCCTAATGGTCGTTTTCCTATGGGTCTACCAGTCAAAACTTTGAAAGCGTTTCTACTTTCTTCCATTCTAGCTACATGACCTGCCCACCTAAGCCTCCTAGACTTGACGACCCTAACAATGTTGGGTAAACCGTATAAACTATGTAGTTCCTCGTTATGAAGTTTCCGCCATTCCCCATTATCGTTCCTCTTGGGTCCGAATATTCTTCTCAGGATCTTGTTCTCAAATACTTTTAGTCCATGTTCTTCCCTCAGAGTAAGTGGCCATGTTTCGCAACCATACAGTTGTCCTTACACATGTGCATTTTGTGATACATTTTGAAAAAGGGGGAAACTAAGATTTAAAAATCATTTAAATGCTTCAAATCGCTTAATAAATACCGGAGTTATAGCAGTTTTAAGTTCAAACACTTCTAGTCGCAAGCGGTAGTCAGAGTAGTCAGTGCACTCCAAAAATATATTAATCTGATCTCGATAATTAAAAATTGTGGTAAGGTTTTTTAGCAACTTACTAGGCCCCAACATTGAGAAGCAGATTATTTTGTTCGGGATAAATTGTGTAATCCTATTTCTTACGCTTTCTCAATAATAAGCAGTGGGATAGGATACGGGTACGCATAAGGTTTCAGTTGTCATCATTCGCATGGTTACGTATACTACAGTTGTCGCTTTTATTAGTAGAATTTGAAATTGTTACTAATGATGCTTCACTCGATCTTTGCCTGGTTGCTCCTTGAAGGATGTTAGCAAAGACTCAATTGAAATTAATATATGTTTCTCCCTCATTGTTTGCTCACATGTCTGTTTTCATGTGTTTACGTGTATGCTTTGGTAAGTTTTAAACAGAGACGAAAGTATACGTATTGAAAGAATATAACATTTTCGTTTGTTCATCAATTTTCAATATTCAAACCGTATTTAGAATATAATTTAATAGGAAAACTTATACAACAAATATACAGAGTTTGTCCGGGAAGTACTAAGATTTTTTTCCTCCTAAACTTTGTGAAGAAGGCAGATGTTATTGCACTGGTTGCGTCAGTAGATCTTACCTCCAGCGAACAAATCGCCAGCCGTCTCCAAACACTCAAGGAGTCCAAATCGAGTTTAACATCCCCACAATGAATCGTTTGTTAGAGAAGCACTACGAGGTGAGGTTTTGCTTTAAACTGCAAAAAATTGCAATTGAGACCCGTGACATGATGAAGACTGCTCATAGAACTGATGCCATGGGTCGAACAAGTATTTTTAAGTGGCACAACTTGTTTAGGTAAGGAAGAGAGCAAGTTGAAGATGGGCAATGGTCAGCAAGGCCGTCAACGGCCAAGAGTTGCAGAGCGTTAGTGAAAGTACGAAATCTTTTGACATTTGGCCGCAGATTGAGTTTGCGGATCGCTCGTGTCCGCCTAGCAGTCGCTGGATCATGGAAACTCCATCATGACAATGCACCTTGCCACACCGCTTTGCTGTGTCGTGACCAAACATGGCAATTACACAGTGTTCCCAGGCACCATACAGCCCAATGTCGTTCCTCATGACTTTTTTCTCTTCCCCCGACTGTAAAGAGTCATGAAAGGGCGGCACCACCGCTCGGTCTAAGAAATTTCAAGAGGCCGTAACGAAGTAGCTGAAAAGTATATATATTTATATTAAATTCAGTCCTACTACTTTCCGGGATAAACCTGTGTATTATAGTGCAGTATACACCAGTTCATCAAATGATAAATAAGCACAATATTTTACGTTAAGTGTGTAATGTAATATATATATATATATATGTATGTATATAAACCAGCTGAGTGCAAAGTTGACTGCAGAACATAAATATATATTATACTTACAATAAATAGTGTCGTAATATGCCTAACATGTTTCTTCCTTTGAAGGATAAGATTGTTGTTTTGAGTATTTGCTTTTTAAAATGTATGTACTTTTACATATCTTTTCTCAAATGTACTTAAACATTTTACATATTTTAACAGGGTTTTCCAAGGAAAGTCACAAAGAAGGTGCACATGTGTAGAACTCTCAGGAAGTGTTTCCATTCTCTGTGTCAGTTATTAAAGAAGCAGGGGATTCTGGACGTTGTGTCGCTGATTCTTTTTCCTTTAGCATTTGCTGTCTTTAACAAAATTTACTGGAATTACTACATAACCAAAAAGGAAAGTTTGTGGCAAAAACTTCTGAAGGAAGAATTTGGAGAAAACACTAACTAAATTCTTTTGTACAAAAATTTTATGTTGTTATTACCTTATGTTCGTAAACGATTTAACACTCAGGTATCCAAAAGTCAACACTTCTTGAACATTGTTGATCTTTCTGCTAATTAAATACACTAAAATTTTTATCCTGTACATGGTAAAAGATTATTTTAATTTTATGCATAGCATATCCAGGTAAGTGCTATGATCAAGCTGCAAACAGGTCTTCTCGGGTTAGCAGCCAGGAAAATACTGTTGTATATTACAATGATTCATTTGCTGACATTGTGCTCATCTTCAGGCAAATATGATGGGGCAATGAAGTAAGTGGAATATATATTTATGTGTGTGTGATTGGACTCTTTTATTTGTGTTTGAAATGGTGGCTACTGATTGGTGCTTGAAATGGCGGGATATGATTGGTGTCCATGTTTGACTGAGTTGGAACCCTGTGTTTCTGTGTCAAAGTTATCCCATCATATCAGCCCTCGAAACATTGCAAAACACAAGAGTATTTACCTGTCTGCTAACCCGAGAAGACCTTTTTTCAATACGACGCCAGGAAAGCTTCGATGAATATTTTATGATCAAGGTATTAATATTGATAGTTGATCATAAATACTTGTATACAATTTTCTGAAATAATAATGAAAATACACACTACGGTGAAGGGCGCCGATCCTGGGGGGTTGAGAGGGCCCGTGCACCTCCAAAGCTTATATGGGCACCCACATTGTATTTATGAATATACAATATTTGGCATAATTTGAATGTAATTTGTCTTAAAATCCTCATATATATGCCTTCTGCATCTGAATGCAACCGCCCAAATTTACAGAGAAATCGGCGCCCTTGTCTAACGTTAGTCCAAACTACAACCCCAAGAAAAAATATTTGATTAAAATTAAATTTAAACTTCAGAGCAATATGTGACAATACACAAATTGTTATAGCTACACAACTATTCCTATCCTTTAACGTTTAGAATTTAATATGATATGAAGTCCTGACTTGCTTCAGTCGAAGCATTACATGTCGTGATGTGAAATCGAAGAGATTATGAACGTATTTGCAAGAAATCTCTCTCTACGTGGTTTGGATGCAAATACAGACACATGAATAGTGGTTGCTGTAGAACGCTAACGACTACGTTGCCAACCAACAATATACCAAATATGATGTGCGACCTGTGCAGGCAAGCAAGCAACGATTAGTCCTTAAGCCAGACCCCGAAAAATGAGGTATCTGGTTTCATTTAGAGGGAGTAAATGCCACCTGCATTTCTGAGTAACTAATATTCTGAACTTTCAGATTTTGCATGATACTTCTCTGAAAGCGGTACCTTTCAGGGGGTAAACCCCCCAAATTTAGAATCTTACAGACATTTTTTACTTAGCTCAGTGGTCTTTTGAAATACCTATATATATGTGTCCATTTTAGTCACAGAACAATGAGTTATACCCTTTCGATTTGGAATTAAATAGGCTTTAAAGTGATGTAACACACTTACCTATAGTACTGACGAAAGGCAAGTAATGAGGGAAAATTTAAAAAATCCCTAAAAATTCCTTTTTCACCATTTTCTTCTCTTATTACGTGGCAACACTGCATGAGGGGTGAAAAACTCCTATATTTCTGAGTAGCCAATACTATAAGCTTTCAGATATGGTATGATACTTGCCTGTGGGCGGTAGCTTTCAAGAGATAAAACCCCCTTCTCAGATTCTTTAGTCCTTGAGAGGCAGAAAATTTAGTAATGATTTCGAGAAAAGTTGATGTAAAAAAAAAAACTGTAGTAAGTTTTCTGATCCTGGTTTTATATAATTGAATAGTTGGCCATGAAAGATCAGAAAATTCTAAAGTTCCTGTAGGGAAAGAGAAGCGGAGGCAGGAAGGAAGGTTATGTCTTTCAGTTTCATTTTCAATTTTTTTTCAGAGACCGTTCGTAAATTGCTTGATGTTTGAAGTGAAGGGAATGGTGCAAGAGAATAGATCTATATGCTTTATAAACATTTCAAAAACACAATATTTTAACTTTGAAAATATTTTGATTGTAAAATATCATGGCGGTAAGTAAGTTAAAGAGAAGTTCGTAACTCAGTATGGTAATGTTTACAGCATCATTAAAAATATTCTTCACATATTAAGATCTAAATAACATTTTATTTACATTACATTAGTTATGTTGAACATCATTCAAATATGCCATGAAAATAATAATCACATGGAAAAATAGGCGTGTCTTATGATATAGCTTGTAGCCAATTGCATATTCACAGTATTTGTTGAATACTTATATCCTTTATTTTGATTCATTCATCTTCATCTGAGTCTACAACTTCGTCTAACAATTCAGATATTTCTTCATCTTGATAATTGACACATGTTTGGATTTTGCACATGTCAGTATACTTTAATTCATGTTTCATGCACTCAGAATCGGATGGCACACAGTTCTTAGCACACGTACACGACAACAGCTCCATCACTTTTTCTGGTGTAGGCCGACAATCCATCCAATCGATGTCAAGCTTACCCGATGCGTTTGTCCTCCAGCCATGAAGATTGGGACTTGGTATGTCAGGGTTCGCTTCCAGTACTTTCTTCCAAATGGTTGCTTGGTAGTTAGCTCTCTGAATATGTTTCTCAAGAGCCTTCCTGCATGGTGGTAGCAGATGGGATTCAACCAAACCTTTCTTTGCACAGAACAGCGAGTACCTAAATTCATTTACAGAGTTCACATTGTGACCATACAACCTACAAACGAACTTTTCTACTATATCCATCGTCTCTTTCTTGGGTTCAAAACTTTCTGACAGTTCCTTCAGTGCCTGTACAAACTCTCCCTTTTTAAAAAGTGTAAAAGCTTTACACTTTCCCTTACCAGCAAAAGCACTCACTGTATCACAGCCTGTGATAGCATGAAATCCTGCTAAGGCTGCACAAATGTTTTCCCCATTTGCGTGATATATCTTGTTCATATCGTGGTAACAAAGACGGTTAGATGTTCCACTCTTCAGGAAAATATGTCCTCCATGCTTTGTTAGTTCGTCAAAGGTGCTCAGTACTTTGACTGCAACATCTGTATCTTCACTGTTGATTATAATGGTAGAGCAGCCTGATCTAAGAGCATGAAACGCATGAAGCACAAGTCTTGTGTCTGCTTCCTCCCGTGAAGACCATAATTCTGGAATGTTTGTCACTGGTAATGTTGAAGACAGTTGACAGCACTCCTTCTCGCATGTTAAAAACACAATTTTGTTACCCAGTTTTTGAGTATACTTATAAAGCTGCCATTCTTTCCACAAAAAGTGAATGAGCTCACATCTGTTATTAGTGTTGCTCAAGAATTTTCTCCAGTTTCTGACTGGATGTCCAGCCATGATGTATTGAATATACATACTGTCCTCAGAGACCCTCCGCATTCTTTCTGCATTTTTATAGACCTACTTTTATAGGTATCAAATATGATATCAACACGAGGGAAACGACCAGAATTAAGTAATATTTTTGAAAGTAACTTTTCTGCTAGGAGGCTAAATGTTTTAGGTACTTCCATTAATTTGTGGACCTGGCTCATTGCGTCAACAATGTATGCTGAAGTCTCTTCCGGTATTGTTTCTGACTCGCAGTTTCTACTTAACATATGCATCAGCTTTGACTTGACGGTTTTCCTAATGGTTCCCTGTGGCGTTGCCAGAGACCAAGGTAATGGTCCAAGAGGATAAACAAGCACTTCCCTCATGTTCAGATTCCTTTTTTGAGCTATTATAGACATCTGGGAAAAAATACCCCTGTCTGCTTTCAGAATAACGTCTCTCCCTTTAACTTTAATAGTTTTACTTTTCTTTGAATGGGTAAACGTCTTTAATTCTTGCTTACGCATTGGAGTGTGGGATGCCCCTGGCTGCACACCTTTCTGGAGGCGTTGCTCTTTAAAATTTTTATATGCTTTCTAACCTTTCTCATAAGCATTAAGTAAGCCGTTTGTGATGTCTACAGAAGCTACCATGCCAGAAGATATATTTTGCAGATTAGATTCTTGAAAGGATTCTGCATTTCTTCGTCAGTATCTCAACCATCGACGAAACATTTATTTCATCTTTCTTGATTCTCGATGGTGAAAGGTCACGATGAGTGATTTTACTTTTTAGCGAAGAATTTGTGGCTTCTCTAAGAATACGTAGGAATTCTGCCCTTACATCTGAAACTAAATAATACCTTTCAACATCAGCCTGCCGAGTGCTAAATTTGATTGTTCCAGCAGGCCCTTGGGTATCTTTGTTGACAGTCTCTTCAATTACTTGGTCTGCAGGAATTTTCCCAAATGGATTGACTGTCCCCATTTGGACGGAGAACTCGCCTCTCTGAAATGCTTCATACACAGTTGGATGATTTTTCTCAAGACCTAACATTTCATTGTAATATACCGAAAGATAGCGTGCATAATTTAGATGGCCATATGCAAAACACCACGGGATTATCTTTCGAACACTTGCCAGATAAAGCGGCCGGTTACGTTCTCTTGTTGCGCGAACTGTAATTAAAAGAACATCTACCATATCGACGTAGGATATCCAAAAGGAAGATAGATCACCATTTTCGTGCCTTAGATGGTCCAGATATGCTTCAAACATTTTCCAAATTGTTACAAAAGACTGTTCTGACAAAATTTGAGATAACTGCTCAGTAGTGGCGTCTCTTATTTCTTTGAACAATTGAGATATGTTAGGCTCAACTTCCTCCAGCACAGGAAAGATATCTAAGTACTTGGACTGTAACCATAACCGGAATTCATTGAGGATTATTCTCATCAGTGACTCAAATGCTAGCTTGTGCATACGAATAGCACGGTTATAGTGCTTCCCTTGTAAACTTCGAATTATGGATCCCTCAGCAACAGTTCCTGATTCGGATAAGAGCTCCGGCAAGCCAGAATCTTGAAATGGTCTGCCGATGATGCCCATGAAGTTACAAATAGTATGGAATCCTCCAAGATTTAAAACTATTGTCCGGTACTTTGCAGGATTCTTCCATACAATTTCATTTGCTTTTGAGTAAATAGCTTGATCTGCAGTTAGAACTAAAGACTGAAGTTGTAGTTGCTTCTTTATGATGAGTGAACGATTTAGTATCTCATGTATTGTAGTCATACTGGTTGCTGACGAATTTATTGTTGGTAGGTTGCTAATGCTTGTTGGTTGAATTTCACGATCCCTCAGTAGATTGATGTTGAATCCAGTCTAACTTGGAATTAGCTGATTCTGGGGATCTATACACCGCAACATAATCCAAAATAAATTCTTAGACCTTGACGCTGCAACGAACTCTTCACAAATAGGATCATCATACACAATTACAACTGGACCAACTCTTTTCCCAGGAATGGAAGGCGTTAGCTCTTTCGTGGCACCAACAAACGTTCGTTGCCTTGTCTTTACTGCTATTTTTGTTGTAACCAGACTACTAATTTGTGACTTTAATTCTAACTGTATTGCTACTCATTCACACGATAAGTGGTTCCCTCTCCAGACAGGGTCTCATCTAACCTATCAATGTTATCCCAAGCAAGTTGAGTAAATTTACCAGGCGCAATATTTCCAGGTAGGGCTACACGATCATCTTTCTCTTCAGATGTTTTCTGGACGGCGATGGCAGTTTCTATTTCCTCTATTTGATAGTAGGACAAGCCGTGACCGCATCGGTTTAAGATCTTTGTTAATTCGACAATTCTACCATTCAACGTTTTCAGCGCAAAAGGTAAGAGAATGTGTTTTGAGGTTTTAACTTTTCCGTCAGTAACACCAAAAATAAGATCTTGTCCAAATGACCATATTAGACGTGAACGTCTGTTACTTGTTAATTTAGGATTGTCGCCTGTAAGAACGACTTTCAAAAATAATGCTACAGATTCTGGTAGTAATTCATTGTTCTCTTCACATGCTCTTAAATGATCTGGAGTTGGAGGCCTGATGTTTGACAGTACATGTTTTTGTTGTACATTCTGTTCTCAGTCGATGGACAATAGATATCACTTGCTGCTCTGATGATTTCTGAAATTCTTGTAGTTTAGAAAACCGATCCTCGTTTCTTCTGACATGGTCTTCTCTTGACAAGGTATCTGGGAACATGAGAAGCTTTCCACTGTTACTCATAGTGAAATAAAGACGTGAAGCGTATACTTTTTTGAGTTTTCTTTTTAGGTTCTTTTTAGTGTGTGGTTTTACATCTTTGACTCCATATTGCAACATGCTCTCAACATATCTATTAGTAATATGAACGAAGTACACAACTGAAGGTTCAAAGCAAAGTTCGGTGATATATTCTTGCAAATCCTCAAAGGCACGAATTTCACTGTTTGTGTAGACTAAGTCTTCATCATGTTTCACTGATGTTATTCCACATTCCATGGTATTAGGCTTAAATGTACGAGTATAATTGCGATAGCATGTGAAGTGATACTGTGCTTCAGCTGCTATCAATTCCCTTGTATTCACTAAACTAAGGATTTCTGCATCTTTTTTTTCAGTTGCACACGCTTTGATTGTCTCTTGAGCTCGTGTTTCCACACATTTTACAAGTGGTTCTCAAGTCTTGCTCCCCGCTTTATATTTGATTGCTTTATTACAAAAGATACAAATGAGAGGCAAAAGTGGACCAGTAGGGACATCCAATGAATCAAATTATGCTTGTAACCGTGTGGATATGATGGAAAGGTTCTCTTTTGAATCAATATCACAAGTCTGTTTTCTTTTTATAATTGCATCAAGTCTTGATTTCATGGTGAACTTACTTCTACATTGTCGATGATATTTAATGAATGGGATTTCACCATCTGTTACAGTTGCTGAAGCTGCTATTACGCCTGAGTGATTTCTTATTTTTGCTGCATTCAAAAGTGTTTGCCATGATTCTAAGTCTCTCGGACACACAAGACTACTCCTGTCCCCTGTACAGTGAATAACACACTCTTCCAGTTGGGCGGTTTTCTTGATTTTTTTTTTTTTTACTTTTTGACTGTCGTCACACTCATCATTCTTTTCCATTGTTCACTAGAATGTCACTACATACCTGAAAGACAAGAAATGTTAAATGAAATGAAGGATAATGACTTTTACATCAAACACAATTATTTTTATAAAGTAATGGTAAACTATAGCCTACAAGTTGTAACCAAGAAGTTTCGAATTCATACCTTGGATAAGTAATCTTCAGGATGTTACAAATTCTTTTTTTCTTTTAGTCTAATTTTTAACAATTCTTTAATTGCTCTTGAATACAGGGGTCTTTTACTCCTCATGCAGTGCTGCCACGTAATAAGCGAAGAAAATTGTAAAAAGGGAATTTTATAGAATTTTTCTTAAATTTCCCTCATTACTTCCATTTCGTAAGTACAATTGAAAATTGTATTAATCATCTAAAAGCCTATATAATTCTAGAACTAGAGAAATATAATTTTTGCTTCTGTGATCATAATGAACATAGAGGAATTTCGAAAGACCATGGAACTTCGTTACCATTTTCTTTAAGAATCTAAAAAGGAGGTTTTAGCAACTGAAAGCTACCACCCAGAGTGAAGTATCATACGATATCTGAAAGTTTATAGTATTGGCTACTCTGAAATATACGAGTTTTTCACTCCTCATGCAGTGTTGCCACGTAATAAGAGAAGAAAATTGTAAAAAGGGAATTTTTAGGGAATTTTTCTTACATTTTCCCTTATTACTTCCCTTTCGTCAGTACTATTGAATGCTGTATTAATCACCTAAAAGCCTATATAATTCTAAAACTAAAGACATGCAATTTTTACTTCTATGATCATAACGAACATAGTTAGAGGAATTTCGAAAGACCACGGGATTTCGTTACGATTTTCATTAGGAATCTAAAAAGGGGGTTTTAGCAACTGAAAGCTACCACCCACAGTGAAGTATCATACCATATATGAAAGCTTATAGTATTCGCTACTTTGAAATATAGGTGTCCCTTACTCCTCATGCAGTGTTGCCACGTAATAAGAGAGGAAAATGGTGAAAAGGGAATTTTAGGGATTTTTTAAATTTTCCCTCATTACTTCCCTTTCGTCAGTCTCTAAGATTCTAAATTGGGGGGATTTACCCCTGAAAGCTACCGCCTTCAGAGAAGTATCATGCAAAATCTGAAAGTTCAGAATATTAGCTACTCAGAAATGCAGGTGGTATTTACTCTGTCGAGATGAAATCACACACCCCCTCTGGCTCAAAGACTAGATGCTCATTGCTCTTCAAAGAAGCCTTACACTACCTTCGCCAAATGTGGCTGGACATTGTCTTGCTAAAATATAACATGTAGAATTGCATGAAAGATGAGAAAGTTGAATCCTAAAACTACAATTATGTTGCTGTGGCTTTTCAAATTGCTCTCAATGCGTGAAAGCCGAGATCTCAGATTCTAGATAATGCCTTTCTAAACTTTCAAACTTGGTCTTCGTGCTCAAATCCTTCAACAATACAGGGTAAATTGTGATCATAACAGTATTTCCGAACATGTACGCAGTCATTACTATAGGATAGATTGAAGGAGGATTCATCCAAAAATACAGCATTTTTTCAATCAGCGTGCTAGCGATGGTGTCCATAGCCTTATACAGAATCGTTCTGACATGCGATTAGTGTCACACTAAAGAGTTCGACTAACATATGATTCATGCAATAGTCGACATTTAGTATACCACTAATCGTACGACACAACGTCTCTGCATACGGCCCTATGTGTTTAATGCCGCGGATATATTTATGCCTGCTAGTCACTGACAGCCGATATAATGGCATGCTTTCATCCAGTTCTGGCCACATCAGAAACTGCCGATACGTCCACGTAATCACATCCATACCCATTACAGTGCACCAGACTCAAAAAGTACGTTCCGTTACCCCCATGTGAACAAGGGGCAATCATTGCTGTTGTCCCACTGCGTAATCTAGTACCCTTTCTTTTCTACGTATGATCTTCTTCTATCCACTGTTACTATGCAAGCACCACTGATGTAGCAGCATTCCGTGTAGGAGCCGAAATGTCATATTCTATGACATTATTTTTCTTGGAGTACCACCTTCTGACTTGATCTCTGAGTTTCTTTTGAGATATTTTAAATATCACCTGTTTTGTTGTGTACCAACTTTTGGTTTGATTTATGCGTTTCTGCTGGGATATTTTAAACGCATTGCCACTAATGTATTTCTTGGAATGAAAATGATCCCCTGGATATGAAAAGTAAACTATTTGATTTTCCGTAAATTCGTTGTGTGTTTGTTTCGTAGCTATTACTATGCATTTGTGAAGTTATTATCGGACCGCGTGCCGATCTAAATAAAATATGCATTATATAGATAAATTATACTAAAACGAATCCCATAGCAGTGCAAAGTTCACAATTACAAACTTGTGAAAATGTCTATATGAGATCCGAGTATTCACTCTATGTGTGATCGTATTGCGCGGACAGGTACCTGCTTGTGGCTGTGAAGACATGTATTATACACTGATTCCACACACGCGTCACTCTTGTAGCAGTATTACCTCTACCAGTACAAAAGCCTTTACCCTCTTTATACACGAACTTTCGGCTTGATCCGTGAGTTTTTTTTTGGGATATCGAAGACATAACCTCTTTTGCTGTATACCGGCTTTAGGCTTGAGCTTCATTCTTCATTGTTGTTAATGTGCTTTAAATTACATTTGGTATGAATTCATTAGAGTGGGTGTAGAAAAGTGAATATATCGTACCCCAGCTACTACCATGATAACATCAGCTCAGGATAACAGAATATCGCGTTTCTCCTAGTGAATTGATGGATCTAGTCATTACCGGTGGTCGATATGTTTGCCGACTGTTACAATTGTTTATTTCCTAAACGAATCCATCAACAAAATAAAGATATTAGCTATATAAATTGTGAGGACGAATGATGCTGTTTGGTCCGATTGTGTCCTCTCCATTTAAATTCTTAAAATATGGGTGAGATTCCGAGCATGTACTCGCTCGAAATCAACAGACAAACAGAAAATCTGATACACCTTTATTGTCTTCTTCTATACATTTTGATGCCAACGATTACATTAAGATGATTGATTGGCCGAAATATTAGTTGTTAACTTCTAGAATGTTTTAAAGCTTGAAAAGAATGTTTTAGAGCTTTTGCAAAACAAAACTATCTGACTTTGAATTTATAAACTTCCCTGCAAAACCCAAATAGTAGAGAGATGTGTTAAATTTTTCGTAGAATACCTCGTAAAGTGCCTAAAGAAAAAGAGAAAACAATATTATTACTACAACATTGCACTAGAATCAGAATTAGAGCAACATTTCACTCTTTTGATGCCCCAACTTTGTTCGACCGGAAATCGAACTTCAAGGAGATGGCCTTCACGAATAATGGTAAAACAATTTGACATACCCTAATTAATTGGATAATTAAGTAGGGGTTTGAAAGAATTAAAATTACGATTACCTCTAAGTTCTAAATAATTTTGAAAAGTGTACGAAATTTAGAAAGTTAAAATTATTTCAGGTCGAAGTTGAATATCATATTACGCTACAGAACCAATTAATAAATATGACCTATAAGTATTTCGTACAATAATTCAGATATATAGTACTGAAAAAAAAATAAATGCTTCACGAAATTCACTAATATTATGTCTTGTATGCAAACTGTAGACACAACGAAGTAATTTTATAAATAACAAACTTTTGCCATTCATTAATATAAGAAAATACATGTATCCTTTTAGAAGTCAGAAAACTTAATCTTTAAAATTAGAGATTTTAAGCAAAAATTGGTGTTATTGTTACTGTATTGTGAGCGGTGATAATAATTAGAAATAATGTAAGTAAAGGGCTAATAGTCACCCGAAGAAACAAAGCACATCACTAGGAACTACTTTCGAAGAATATTGTCTTCATCTTCAGCCTAGACACACTTCGAAAAGAATTTAAACCTTTAGACTGAAAATGAAGACGATGTTCTGCGAAAGTACTTGCTAGTGATATGGTTTGTTTCTTGCGGTGACTGTTAACCTCGTACTTACATTGTTTCTAATAATTGGTGCTTTTCGTAATTTCTTTAAATGTTTAGACTGTCTAAACAAACTGAGCTGGCTGCAGTGGCTCAGTGGTTGAGCGTTCACTTCTAGTGCATGGGACGTTTGGTTTGATACCAGATCGTGCCAAGCGAGCTTTGTGGCGGACAAACACCATGTACTTGGATTTTCTCTGGTTTCTCCAGTTTCCTCCCACTTTATTCATTCCACAATTGCATTCATTTCTCATCATCAATGTCTAGTTTAACCTAGCCAGCATAAAGGTTGGAAGCAAAACTCAAAGGTTTCAATTTATTTTCTTTATTTTTTATTTACACAAAATGAAGATAAAATATAGTAATTTAAATGTAACCTACACCAATAGAAGGCACACCTGACTGTATTGGTACCTGAATGTTAAATGTATTATATTCCACTATTTAGTATTAACATTACTCTAAAAATAGTTTTTAAAATGCATGTAAAATGTAATACACATAATATCAAACATTGCTGCAATTTATCAAGTTATCTACTATTGTTTCCTTTTTCGTTTCTTTATGCCGAGAAAAAGATCAGCAAACTCTGAGAACACAGAATACTCATTTCAAAATGGCTCGTTTTGATAAATTAACCAATTACTCAGTCTATCACGTTTATAAGGTATGATTAAAAGTGTACCAGATTAAGTTTATGAGGTTACTGCTACACTGTATCTGAAAGAACTTCCACACACAAATCCATCGATTTGAAGTGTTTACCGATATAGCCTTTAGCACTGTGTTCTTTTTATACGTACTTCACGTAAATGTAAAATAGATTGTTGTGTAATATACAATGTAAGAGCAGTTTCAGGGTTGTCAAACTGATTAGTAACTAATGTGAGGTAGATTAACTAGATATTAACATTCTTTTTCTTACAAAGAAACAAACTACATGAAAAGGCATGTACGGTCATATTCAGAGTGGTTTTACGCGTTACTAGTATCACACTAAGGAGTTCGACTAATATATATTTCATGCAGTAGTCAGGCATTTAGTATGACGTTAATCACACGGGAAAATGATTCTCAATGATATTTAATGTGGGATGGGAATCAATATTTCAGTTTGCATATGAGGAAAGCACTTTCAACCAGGAATGGAACATCGAACACACGTGCGTTACTCAGTCGTATATGAAAGAACATGGGGTACTAAAAGAACTGATTACTATGGTACAGTAAGACGGGGTTACTTTGCACATCAGGGTAACTGTACGCAAACTTAGAAGAGAGATGCACAGTCATCTGTCGGTAAAACCATGAACTGAAATGAGAAAGTTTCAACTGCCACCTTAAGATAGGACATCTAACTTTATTTTGGCTTTATTGTTGACTTTTACATCAGTTCTAATTACCCATAGGGTTTGTTGTTGTAGAGGTATGGAAAGCAGTCACTGTTAAAACCACCAACATTTGAAAGGTATCACTTACAAGAATTTCTGTCAAAGTTAAGTCAGTTTCAATGTTATCCCTTAGATAGAAAATTAGGCCTACTACTGCTGGTACTTTCTGCCTTCTAATTTGAGGAACGTTTCCTATCTAGGAAGATGCTGGAATGGACTTCATGTTGGAAATTAAATTACAAACAGTGATGAATCCAGAAAATAGTTTGATAGGGACTTCACTTAAAAAAAAAAGCTTAGTATTTCTTTTTTAAAGAAATCACTAGATTTTTGGGGGTTTGAAGCTTATACGAATAGGAAGGACTAACATTAGTTTTTTTTAATGGAATCATGAAATTTTAGTTGGTTTCAGCCTGAAAGCTCCACACCCCGTAAATATTCCACTGATAACGTTTGGGATGATGTTCTTGGTCATAAAAACTAACTAAGGCAAATCAGTTCACTTGAATTTATTTTCTGTTCCTGAGTTAGCACTTCTGTGGGGCATATGCTAAACTATCAGAATGTGGTTCCTGTGCTGGTACCAAAAAATACGTATTTTTTATTACAAATATCGATAATTCATACTAAGTACTGATACCAGTACCATAATTCTAATATCAATAATTTTAGAGTGCATGCAGTTTTGTGTAGGAAGGGAAATGTAAAAATACTGAAGGGAAAACATCGCATAGAAACATTATGTTCGTATGTTGAACATACTTTTTTGTATATTGTGGAAAGTATTCCCACATGTGGGTTAACTTTGCCCAAAGTTTATATTTCAATACCTATGAGATGCTGAATGTTTACTAATGCATTGCCCGAATGTTTTCCTTATATACAGAGTGTTTATTTATTATATAGCCAAAATCCATTGGTGAAATCCTCACAACTAAACAATAAAAAAGTCCATGTGAACATAAGACATTGGTATGTATCGGCTAAATGGATTTTATAGAGCGACCTGCGGTATAGGTCCCACTCTTCCTCCCCTTACTCTAAAGTAATATGGGCCGGTACAACCCAACTCTGAAACATGGTTATTTACATAGACAGTGTACTAGCTCCTCTAATATTTCTTTAACCGCAATTGATATCTCTCATAGTTTTCGAGCTAGGCAGCCTCATATTACAATTTTCTTGATTTCGGCATCTTTTAACTTTGAAACAACGCGTTTTCCTGCCTTATGTTCATATGGACTTTTTTATTGTTTAGATGTGAGGATTTCACCAGTGGAGTTTGACTACATAATAAATTAACACCCTGTATGTATCTATCATATGTTTAAAATATACTGTCCTAAATTATTACATACGTAAGTTACATGCGATTTTCTTAAAAATTCCTTAAATCGGGCACAAAGTGTCCCCGTCTTATGGTACTTAACACTTCCAAGGCCATATAGTCAAGGAGGCTGCTTACAAAAGCATATTTAAACCAGCATGTTAAACACGAATAAAACTAAGTCTTCCTCGTTCGTTTAGTGGAACGCGCAGGAATGCGCCCGCGCTTTTAGTGACGTTGTTTAAGTTTGATTCCCGGTAAGAATATTGGACTATAACCCCTTATTTTTTGTTTGAATTCCATATCAAATTGTAGATCTTTGTTTCGTATAAGGTCAACGCTGAAAAGGGTGGCGAAACGAACAAATAACGACAACGGCGAATAAAGCAGCTTTGCTTGCATCCTTTTTCATGATTCGTAACATTAGATCAGAAGAATAAGATCCGTGGACTTATGTCCAATTCTACAGGTGGTTACAAAAATAATAGACTTCCCATGTACTGGAACATGTAATACTACGAGAAGGAATCCGAAAATAAGTTTCCCCAGACTTCTGTGGGCAGAGATGGGGATGCAAGACCAACAATATCATGTGACATTAAACATAATACGTATCTTTATTTTTCCACATAAGTACCACGTATATTAATATATTTGTCATATGTTTCAAAGAGCCCTTCAAGAAAAAAATCAGGGTTCTCCATACGGAAGAAGCGTCGAACAGCTTCTGTGACTTCTGCATTGCTTCCAAAGCGTCTGCCGCCGAGAGTCTTCTTCAAAGTTTGTACTCCCCGTGCACGTCATTCCAGCTCTTTATGTGCCCAGCAATTGATGCCGCCCTTTCTCAATTGGTGACATCATTTCCTTACCATTTGTTTCAACATCACATCAAGCCTATAGACTTCCACGATGCGTTTATGGATTTCTGTTCCTGGTACGCTACGTGCCCATTCATAGCGGACAACTGCTCGCACTACCTTCTTTCACCACGATGTCAAAACGCGATTTCACTGCACAATTACTAGCCTCAGACTCTCGTTTTCGCTTTGCACATGCGCAGCGATGGTGCGTTGTGCAGTATCGCAGCGAACGATACCTATTTGCGTCAGAGTGTGTTGCGCGCTCTTGTCTTGTTTTCCCCATTGCTGTTCGCTTTCCTGGTGAAAACGAGAGGGGAAAATTATTTTCAGACTCCTCCTCGTATTTGTTAGTTACTAATAAAGAATGTTTGTACACTTCGGCTGACTCGCGTTACTGCTTTGTGTGGCGAGGCAGTATAGTATTGATCTATCTGTGTATTAGGCTAGACGTTGGTAGTACCAAATATGAGAATATTCTCAGCTCATAAAGAAAAAAAGGGGGTTCAAGCTTTGCTGGACTCAGTTTATAAACACCGGACACTGTGTTAGGGGTATATGATGAGGATAAAGTGTCATTTTTATTTTGAAATGCACAATTTATACGTATGTGCCGACTTAATCGTAGCGCACATAAGGATTACTGTTTATTAGCAATAATATTAAATTTTATGCATTTTTACATCTCTTTCTTAGCGTGAAAGTCAGTATGTTTAATATGAAATAATTGCTTTTAATACTAACACTCCACAATAGCTAAATGTCATACTCAGACTTGTGTAAAATTGCTATATACAGTCATTTCTATAACTCGTGCAAATGTTTTAAGTACATCGCACAGTACTATAATAATACTAGTCCTTGGATTATTTTTTGCATATTCTTACATCTCTGGTGCTTTCATCATAATTTTGTAAACTCATACAATATTCAGAATTATTGTAATTTGGTTATTTGTGTTCTCACTTTTGAGAAATAAATTTATTTAAATACGTTTCAAAAATATTTTATTGCAATACTTATGATATTTTTGTAATAATCCATCTCCTTGATATAATATTACGTTTCGACAGTAGTACAACTATGAAATTAATTTGTTGTAAATAAAAATAAATACAGCTTTGTCAATCACCGGCCACCGATTAAGGCTGCAGTGATAGTTGATCAGAATTTGTACAACATTGGACCGTAGGATCTCACACAAATTAATTGATATTCATTAGTGCTGTTTTTATTGTTATGCTCTTACCTATATTACTATTATTATTATTATTATTATTATTATTATTATTATTATTATTATTATTATTATTATTATTGGTTAATAATAACAATAACTACCTAATCTAATCTTTTCCATCATGGGTGGTAAAATGTCTCATATGTTGTATATGAAGCATTTACTATAATTACTTACAATTCATTTAGTTAAATATCTGCTTTATTACTATTTAAAATGTACAATTTTCATAGATAGCAGAATTTCTTACTGGTAAATAGAACTATATTAGATGCCTATTTAAATTTTCTTGATCTTTGAATTGTTAACTTTTATGGTTAAACTTTTCTTTTTATTATGTATTCGATGTATTGTTGAAACTAAGGTTCAGATATGACTGGCATTTTGCATTAGCTTCTAACAATTGTCACTATGATTACATAGTGTAATGGGGTGTTTGAATAGCCTGATTGTATTTCAGAAAGGTTTAATTTTGTCCGTTGTTTGAAGTCCCGGCTGAATTATGAACTTGGGTGTTTATTAAAACTTTAATTTATATGAAATTTTTAATCATTAATCTAAAAATCTGTAGCGAGTGTACAGAAGCAAGGGGAATAGAAATAAGAAATTACATAAACCCCATACCAAGGAACTGTATGATTTAAACCGTTTACCCAAAATTGGTAAGATCATTAAGTCTAGGAGACTCAAATGCCCTAGTCGCGAAGCCAGAGATTAAAGAAAAAAATGAAATGAAATCGTTCAGTTCTACGTCCCACGTTTTATGCTGGTTCGGGTAAAGGAGACGATGATGATGAGATATGAAAGAAAGGGTGAAATGATGAAAGTGGGAGGAAAAGGGAGTACCCCGAGAAAGGACAAGAACACGGTGTTTGTCCACCACAAAGTCCACACGGCGCGAGCTGGGATCGAACCAGGGACCCCAAGCACCGGAGGTGAACGCTCTACCACTGAGCCATCCCGCTCCCTACAGAATTAAAGAAAGTAAACGGTTTAAAATGTTTAACTAGAAATTCGATCAATCAAAATACAGTTAAGGAGAACTACAAGCAGATGTGAAGATAATATTAAGATGTTTCATGCTGAAATAGGAGCACAAAGTAAAAACTAAACGTACTTACTTTCGTACATAAAACAATGAAGAATTTTTCTGAATCCAGGATTCAATCTTTTTGTTCCATAGGCCATAGAGTTACCTTCAATTTTAATATATATGGTCAATTCAAGCGCAGAAACTGTGAAACTGTGAAACAATTGCTCTTGATGCCAAATTTTAAATAAATTGTTTATAGTATATTGCACTGAATTCAGACGTCCGTAACCGTTAAGCTGCACCTTTCCTGAAAATATTCTATTAGTTGTGTGAATAATAAACAACATGTCAACTCACCTTCAGAGTGACTGTCGAACCCATAGTGACATTTACCAAACTATTACACTTTTGGATCAATAATAATAAGAAACACAAATCATTAACGTGTTATGTTCTTAGTTGTACAAGATGACCCTTCTCTCTTCACTAGGTACGTAATTGAATCAACAGGATATATATTTTCTAAAGTACTAATTGTAGGTTAGAACCCTCATCACAAGTACATGTCATAAAATCTTATGATCGATATCACAGCGCTATTGCTAATGTAAGCACATGCTGTGTTAAATGGGACGGAATTGAATGCCTTACATTATGTAATCCGTGTCTGATTCTCATGTACGTGATCGAAAATAATAATGTGATTAGAGTGGGTATACTGGGTGCCGTTTTTCTAACCATATTTCCAATTTTTTGTAACCAGATTTAGTAACTTTTCGTAGTTTTTATGACCCATTTTTGAATGGTGAAAAAAACAGTATGGTGTTGGTACTCTTTCTCTTTAAGACCTTCCTCGTGAATATACTAGGAGATGTACTTGTTCTCTTTTTCAACCGCTACATAACATAGTAGAGATAACGACCATGTCTCGTTCTTTTTAACACAGCAGAGAATGAACCAACAGAAGGGTAACATTTTATAAACCCCTATGTAACATCATAAAAATTACATAAGACTATGTCCACTTTTATCAACCCCTATATAACAAAGCTGTGATTACACAGGAAAGGCTACAAGCATTTTTAACGTAGCAGATCTGATAAAAGAGTATGAGCTATCTTCCAACCCCTACGTAACATAGCTGAGAATACATAAGACCTAGAACACATAGCAGGGGTACTTTTTATCAACCCCTATTTTAACACAGCAGAGATAATAAAAGACTATGAACTCATTTTCCAACCCCTATTTAACACACCAGAAATGGCATAAGACTATGAAAACGTAGCAGAGCTAATAAGAGTTTTGCTTATTTTTCCACCCCATCTTAAAAAAAGCCAAAGGTACATAAAGCTATGACCACAAAGACTACCAATCCATATTTTAACAGCATTCCTATGTAATATAGCAACGACTGCTATCATTACAGAGAATAATAGCAGGTGTATTCGTTCCCTTTTCTGACCACTTTTTCCAACCCCTACATTAACATAGGAGAAATTACACAGAATACGAACACCTATTTTCGCTACCCCTATGTATAAAACTGTATGGCCTATTTTTAACCAGTATTTAACATAGCACACTTTACAACACCTATTTAGTACAGCAGAGATTATGAACAAATAGCAGAAGTGTATTCGTACCCTTTTATCAATCCCTATGTAATATAGCAGAAATTACACAAGCATTCATCAAGTACTACATGTCCCAAAAGTACTGACCATCGAGGTCAAAGGTCAAATATTTAATCCTTAATAACTACTAAACGGAGTCACATATTGAGGTGGCGTTTCCACATTTAGTAATAGGTCATCAAATACTACATGTCCCAAAACTGCTGACCTTCAAGTTAAATGTCAAATATTTAAGCCCAAATAACTCGTAAACGGAGCAACATATGAGATGAAGTTTCCACATTTAACAATAAGTCTTGAACTACTACGTGTCTCAAAAGTGCTAACTATCGAGGTCAAATGTCATATATTTAAACCCGAATAACTTCTAAAACGGAGCAAAGTATTGAGGTGCTGTTTCCACATTTAGTAATAGGTCATCAAGTGATACAAGTCCCGAATGTACTGACCATCGAAATCAAAGTTCAAATATTTAATCCCGAATAACTTGTTAACGCAGCAACGTATTGAGGTGCTTTTTCCACATTTTGTGATAGTCTATCAAGTACTACATGTTCCAAAAATACTGACCATTGAGTAAAAACGTCAAATATTTATACCCAAATAACTTGTAAACAGAGCGACGGATAAATTTGTGTGACCTATCCAATTTTGTACTAAGCAGAAAAAAAGTAAAGAAGGAATAAATTTGATTGGATTATTTACTTATGAGTTAACGATAAAAAGCGAGGAAACGCTATTTTTATTATCTCAGTGTCTTATATATTTTTGGGCTATTCAAATAAACTTAAAAAAATTTGGATGCAGTATTCATGATTATACTAATCAGAAAAAAGCAAAGATATGAGATTTTTAAGTAGCTCAGAAATTCTATACCATTTTTTACTATTTAAACAAACGAAGAGAAAACTTTGAGCAAGCTATTCAATTTTTCACCAAGAGAAAAGTTAAGAAATACCATTTTAACTCGCTCAGCATGTGATGCCCTATTGTTATACTCAAACAAACGAAGCAATAAATTTGAGTCGCTCATTTACTTTTTTAACCATAGGAAAAAAGCGAAGGATTATTTTAACTAGCTGAGTATTTTATACGATTCTGTACAAACCAGGAAAAACGGAAAAGGACCATTTTAACTAGCTCAGAATTTATGTAATTTTGTACTACTCAAATAAACGATAGAATAAATTAGGGTGTTCTACTTTTTATGGCAACTAGAACAGTGAAGAGCCATTTTAACTAGCTCAGAATTTTATATCGTTTGTAGTATTTAAACAAACGAGGCAATAAATTTGAGTGGTCTATTCAATATTGTACCAACGAGAAAAAATGAAGGACCATTTTAACTTGCTCAGAATTTCTATACCATTTTGTACTATTTAAATAAACGAAGGGATAAATTTGAGTGACCTATTCAATTTTATACTAAAATGCCATTTTCACTAGCTCAGAATTTCTGTAACATTTTGTGCTTTTCGAATAAACGGATGAATAAATTTGATTGGTCTATTTAGCTTTGTACAGTAAGGGACACTTGTGAATGGTACACTCATAAAACGATTTACGACAAAACTACTCAACCAGTTGAGTTCGAAGCATTTGCTTGGAAGTAGTGCAACTGAATTAGATTTAAAGGAAGGTGGGTGGCATAATCACCGGTGAAAATTTCCACACATTTGGACGAAATTTCAACTACCGTCAACATGATTTCTTCAAAATGAAATTAATCTCAGAACTGTGGTTCTTATGGCAAACATATTTCTTGATATTTGTCCTATTCGTAAAGATAGTCTACAACAAAAAATGAAAGTCCAATCCTGTTGCTGATGGAATAAGCACATTTTCAGTCGTTTAATCTCAAATGACTTTGCAGAGCCTGAATAAATATTCTGTCACTTCAGGAGGGTAGAAAGAGCGAATCCCTCTACTTCAGTGTGAAAACATATACATTTCTTTAATGCGTAGTGAGAGTGAGCTCATTGTTTTAGCATTTTATGATTTGAAGTTTTGCTCCAAAGCCATCTCACGTCATAACTGACGACATTGAAGAACGATAAATGCAAATATCATGAAAAAGAGAGTCACATGTGCAAATTTAGAATTGGTGAGAAAATTATCGGATAGCTTCGATATTTTGTCCCAAATTTTGATTTTGTAAGTAGACTGTAAAAGCTCACCCAAACTTGAGAGCATCCCGCTACAAATTGTTGAATTCAAGTGGAGAACTCAGTTGAGAGCATCAGATGATAACGGAGGGGAAAATATATCTAAAGATATGGGTAACAAAGAATAAAAAAATTAAATTGCCATGTACAGGATGCGATCCACGAAACTCACGATTACCAAACAACGACTATACTCACTCATCCACGGAGCCACACAAATCGAAAGGCAGTAATACGTCAGACACAGAACCTTTGTTACCTATAAAACGTTATTGTAAGGGAGAAAGCTATATAAATTTCCACGTCTCTAGTTTTCTTTCCCTGGCACGAATTTAATAACCGTTGTCCCAGCCTGGGAAGAATATTTTTCACCTCTCTAGAAAGTTTCATAACAATTTTCATACATTTATAGCAACACAAAACATTTATCCATGGCTCTTTTGCACAATTATACTTACACAAAACAATTACTTCCAATTCTATTACTTCCAGTCAGTGATGAAAATTTTCCGGAACATTTTCCGATTCATAAAAACATACTCCAATTATTCTTACATTATTGGTTAGCCATGATGTGAGGTGGAAAAATTTCTTCTATATTTTTCCGGAAAATTTTCCGTTCTGAACAAATATCATTGATCAAGTACCAGTTGCTCAGTATTCATAAAATTGATTGGTATCATGTATAGAAATGTTAGAAATTGAAAGATCGTTTAAAGAATCGGAAATTTTCATGGCTCAGACAATTTTCAGTACTATGTAGGAACTTGTGAAACAACTTTCCATGGATCGAAATATTGTGTCTTGCATGAAAAAATTGAAGAACTTTTTATAAGTCGGAAAATTGTATTGCTCTGTAGAAACAAATGAAAGGAATTTTCATTAATTCGAAAATTTTCATCACGATGTAGAAACAAGTGAAAACACTTTTCATAATCCGGACAGTTTAGGATATTATGTATTGTGATGCTAGATGGAAAATTTTCCACGATATTTAACTGCACATTGATATATCCAATTAATGAAGAGGAAAATTAAACAGCAACAAATTATAATTTTCCAATTAGCTTTCGGGAACTAGAATTTTTTAATATTTTAGGTTGGGAAATAAAAATTTACATAGTGTTTCTCTTAATCTCTCTCTCTTTGTGTGTGTGTGTGTATGTGTGTGTGTGTGTGTGTGTGTGCGTGTGTGTGTGTGTGTGTGTAAAGTTCATGGAACATAAATCGAGTTCGTTGAGAACAAATATCGCATTCCAATATTTAAAAGGTAACATGAAATTGAAAAGAAACCTTTGTGAATTTATCAATTTCAGAAACAGAAAATTCAACTACTTTTTCAATTGTAGGCCTGCCTATGTAATGAAATAACTACATAAAAGTTCCTTATGAAAATTATTTTTGTAACAGAAAATAATCTTCGGAAACTGATTTTGTTGTGTTTAACACTTGTAAGTCAAAATTTCAATATTGGTATTTTGTAATATATATATATAAAGAAATGTGTTTTTTTATTTTGTAAATTAAAATGAAATTACTAGCTTTTAGAACGCAGCGCTAATATAGCTGATTTTTATGTTTCTTTTATTATTTTATTGGAAGAACAACTACACTAACTTCCTTATTAGTTATATTTCACTCTCTCTTCTGAATTAATATATGAGTAAATAAATGTTTATTTCTAGAAAATGGTCAGTATTTGCTTTCATGAGTTACTAAAACTCAAATTTTTGGTAGTCCAAATTTTACAGTAGGCACTTTATATTATATTTACTTATTTATAAATGTTGCACTATGTAAATCTATAAAAGTAGTAAAGGTATGAGAAAACCGTCTTATGTCTATTAAACTGACAAAATCTAAGATTGTAAGATCAAAGGCGGATTCTGAGGGAAGAACGCATTGAAGTTTTTGAAACATTCTTGAAATGAAGAATCGTTAGATTTTTACTTCATGAAACTTTTTAAGACAATATTTATTTCCAATAAATTTTACGGCTAAACAACGATGTAGGAATAAGTGGAGTAGGTTTTTATGAATCGGAAAATATTCATGACTTTTAATACATTGAAATTTTAAATAATAGAATGGGAAATTTGTACTGTACGAACTCATGATCTGTGCACTCTGCATACACACACAGAGTGAGAGAGAGAGAAAGGGAGGAGGTGAATTGAGTTGATTTTGAGTTTAACATCCCTTTCAGCAGCGAGACTATATAAGACGGGGCCAACTGATTGACGTGGAATCTGAACTACATGAGCTCCCGCTGGGAGTCGAAGCCAAGTAATCCATGCCAAAGGCGCGTATGGTAACCGTTTAGCAACGAAGGAGCTCGAAGCAGAAAAGAGAGAGAGAAACACTGTGTAAAATTTTACTTCCCAACTTTCCCATATTAGACAATTTTCCGGTTACGGAAAGCTAACTGGAAAATTATAATTGGTTGCTGGCTAACTTTCCTCTACAGAAATTCAATTTTGTAGCTGAATGTGCAGTTAAATATAGTGGAAAATGTTCCAACTAACATCACTATACATAATATCCAAAATTGTCCGCATTATGAAAAGTTTTTTCCACTTGTTTCTACATCGTGATTAAAATTTTCCAATCTACGAAAATTCCTTTTACTTGTTTCTAGAGAGTAATAAAACTTTCCGATTCACAAAAATTGTCTTACTTTTTGCTTCAAAATGATGAAAAATTTCCGACTCGTAAAAAGTTCTTCAATTTTCTCATATAAGACAGAAAATATTTCGATTCATGAAACATTGTTTCACTTCTTCCTACGTAGTACTGAAAATTGTCAGAGCCATGAAAATTTTCAGATTCTTTAAACGATCTTTCAGTTTTTAATATTTCTGTACATGAATTCAACCAATTTTATGATTGCTGAGGAATTGTTACTTAACTACTGATATGTCTTCAGAACGGAAAATTTTCCGAAATGGAAAATTTTCCGCGGAGAATTATCCACCTCACATCACTACTTCCAGTACCAAGAAAACAGAAATACTGGATATGAAATTCTATGTCTCGCCAATAGTCTTGCAGAAAATATCGAAATTCATTTTTCTATTTGGTACAGGGGGAGCATATACGCAGGTTGCTCCCGTGAGGTTTATTTTGCGGAGGAGTTAACAGAAATTTATATTTCAAATTTCAAAATCGCACGTTTAATTATACCATAATTTTACTTCTAATAACGCCAAATGCGAAGGAAACGCATGTATTCTCTTTGGCTTGAAAGAAGCAATTTTTTGGCTGAAGGTGGATGTAACAGAGATGTTTAGGAAAAATGCATGTTACCAAGCAATGGCGTAGCCAGAAGGTCTGGAACCCTTGACATTTGTAGAAGTTGTTAAAATAAGGCTTAAGATTGTGGTTTTATTCAAAAAATTCCGGGAGTGGATCTCCGGATTCCCCTCAAATGATCATTTAGCCAGTAACTTCCTGGTTACGTCCCTGCTAGCAAGTGCTGTACTCTCCTATACGTGTGACATGCAAATCATCGTGGAATTCATTAGATGAGGGGAGAAATTTCGATAACAATTTAGGCATTCCTTTTCTGGTGGGAAGAAGAATGAGAAATGTGGGAGAAATTTCGCAAATACACTTTGGGGGATAGACTCCTATCGCCCAGGAAGGAGAGGGGCTGCGATTTTTAAGTTGCCAAGAGCTAGCCAAGAAACTAAGTTCTTTAACCTCCAGAAAATTAGTAGACAAAACATTGGTTACTACTGTGTTACTTAAGTTTTATTCGGAAGAGTCGTTTGCTAAAAACTACTGTAAAATAATCTTACATAAGCCATAGCTAATATTCAAACATGTCCGAAACATGTGGTATTTGTGAAACATAAGAGAGAGAGAGAGAGAGAGAGAGAGAGAACACTTGACAGTAGTACGTGATTATCTATATAACAGCACACATAATTCCTAGTGGCCGGTATTTAAGTTTAAGATGTATGAAATACAATTGTATCAAACCATTTAAAATTAGTTAAATATTTACATTGTATATGCAACCAAAATGACACAAATACGAATCCGATATTGCTTGCATGAAAGTAAAGTTCTTTTAAGCTCTTGAACTATTATAGAAGGATTCCGATGCTGGCGCTCGTCATATTTTGCTTAAACCACACATTATCAGAAATTGAATCAAAACTTAAAACGTTTAAATTTATGCGTTTATTTAAAAAAAGAGTATATTATATACATTGTAGTGAGTTAAAAATTAGAAACAATATTGTTATATACATGGTAGTGTGTTAAAAATTAAAAACAATACGACGATATATACATGGTAGTGAGTTAATTATAAAAGAAATTAATCTCTCGTAATAGTCGTATTTACTTACACAATATGAGGCTGTGTATGACTTAGCTAATAGAATACTACTTAAGTATTGATAATACGTAGCAACACTTTGCAGAGACACTTTAAAATACCGTGTTTCCTTTATCACGTAGAGAATTTATTGTGCTTTCAAAAAATACATAAATTATTTGTTTAAATTAGCTTCTATTTTAAGATAATTTCTGAAGACAACACAACTTACTCTTTAAACAAATGTAACTTGTTAGAATAATCGTTTAAACATGAGAGAATGCTATCTAAAATACTTGAAATAAATCAGATTGCCAATTGATTAATAAAGTGTATTTGAAATTCTATGAACATGTTCTACGCTTTTATATCTAGTTTGACTAGCTTTTCGTACGCAATGAAATGGAAAATTTAGTTTAAAGTCCGACTATTATACTCTTTAGACAACATAAGACGGATAATGATAAAATTACATTTTGCTCTATCTCACCGGAATCGAAGTTTGTTGTGACCTATTACATTGGCCAATATAACTGCGCCTTTTCTCAGAAACTGCAGACGACATTGCCTTCATTGTGAAGCAGCAAAGCCCCTAGCATCACAGGCGGTAAGTCCAGAAGTAGAGAATGTGAAGTTAGGCACCTTCCAACATTAACCTTACTTTGTAATTAGTCGTTTTGATGTGCATTTGTAAACTGATTCAACTCTCAAAGTATAACCGACAAAACTAATAACATACGAATCGGAGATATGAGGTTGAAATTGTTGAATAAACTATTTACGTAACCAAAAACACTTTAAATATGTAGAGCCAAGGTTGGTACAATTATAAATTCTTTACAATGTTTAACACTTTTCAACGATGCCTCTACCAAGTGTAATGGTATAGATACATCCTTTGTAACAACAATTCCTTGCTACACCATTTGACTACTATTTACCATCTGCAAACAGAACACTTTTGCAGGGGAATTGTAATGCACGAATGTTCCGTGCCAGTAAGACAAAACGATTACATGGTGTACTGCGAAGAAGTTTCCATTATTTTCATAGTTATTTGTCTGTGTAACATGCGTCTATAAAAATGTTGAACGCTATTTTTTAATTATTTTTCCTACACCGCTCTCCAGTTTTAATTACTTTTCATAAGTTAGAAAAACTTTGTTTCTATGTTAGGTTACGATAGATTCATCACACAGCATTCGTCCTCCGTGGAAATCTAAAGGAGAAAAGGATTCAAATATCTTCCATAACCATATTCTCCCCTTGAAAATACCAAGGATTTTATCCAGTGTCTTTGTAATTTCACATCAGCATGTGTTTTGGGACGTCACAACAATTTCTCTATAACACATTTAGAAAAATATACACTAATTGTCTGTGTTATTGCAACGTTGTCATAGGCGGTTAGAGCAATATCTTGCTTTCCTGTTTGGAATACTATATTAACAAACCTTTTGATAAGAGTGACTTTATATATTGCAAGGTTGGAAGTTGATAAATATCACCGAGCTTCTTATATGTGTAGGTAATAGTATCGGCTATTTTGCACTTCATTTCTCACTATAAAAACCGTCAATACACTCTTTCATATTTATTGCATGAAAGGGGTTAGAAATCAGAAAAGGACTATCTGGGAATACATATGAAATTGCTGCATTTGGAAGAGATTTCTTATCAAGATGAGGGACATAGTAGCTTCAACACCACCAAGTTATGTTATATTAAGCCACTTTCCGAAAAAGCACACTTTTTAAGCACTGTATATTTTGAAGAGAAATCATTTTTTCAGATTGTTAAAAACAATGTAATCGGTGCTCAAAATAAAATGAAATATTACATTTGGAGAAGTTCATTAAATAAATATTTTTTTTGAACTGAAGATTCATCGGATGATGTACTGGTGTACTTCCTCTGTTAACCGAATCCAGTGACAAACACAACTCATTGTAAGAGACTGTGTCTGCACCGAAATTGAAATTCGGTACTGAATTCGGTACCCGTTGTGAGAGTTGTCATAGTATGTAGCGTTCCGAATCTTATCCTTACGTGAAATAAGTGTACACAATCCAAAATTACCACTGTCAACCATTTCAACCCTCCACTCTAAACGCTAAGTTTCTTTCCTATAGTTAGGGTAAGCTCGTCCCATCTTGAATATTATGGCACCTGACGCTGTTGCGAACCCGAGGAAGATGTAGCTGAAATGGAACTGCGCCACATACTATATCTGGTTCATGTCATGTAGTGGTTGTTTCGGGTAATCTCGAATGGATCCTTTTATGTGAAACGTTTCTACATGACACATTATGTGTTTGGCATGACACGATATGCCTAACTGTGGTATCCATAATAGTTAAACATTGTAACAACACTGCTTTCCTATTCGTTTGTACAAAAATGTGATTGAGATATGTACTTTTTTCAATAACGGTACACTTTTAACAGTATTTCATGAGCACTAACACAACATCCAAACGACAAAGCTGTAACACTACTTTGGTTTCAGGTGTTTGATACTTCCACACAGAAAATAGCAGCATTGTAACATTGGTTGGAAATACATCGAACAACTTTCTGTATTGCAAATAGTCACGATAATTATATAGGGAAAACAAGAACATAACTATTTCCGTGTATTTGAATATTAAGGTGGTCACTAAACTACGCAACAAAAACACAAATATTTGATACAGACAAGATTGTTTAGTTTAATGTTCCATGTTTATATAACAGGGTTCAGAAAGACTCTGCTCAAGAAATAGTGCCAGGAAAACGGGGAATTCAGAGCATATTGTAAGGTTCCGCATGTTACACGTCATGCAATAACCATGTGTGAACTACACGTGTTAATAAGTAAATAAAAACAAGCAGACGACGGTCCTGAAGAGGAGTCGCCCACCATTCCCAACAGTCGGAAGGACGAGGATCACCGAAGCAAGCCGACACTTCAGGATAAAAGGGAGCTGCACGCCTTGACCAGGATCAATCTCTACAGGTTGATCACACCACCTACCTCTAAGGCTCCCGGCCATTGGGTTACCCTACCCTATCACGACGCTTGGTCAATTGAGAAACACCTGCTCCTTAAGCCGTGAGACGCACGGTCATTGGGTTCCTTCTCTCTCTCACGACGCCCAGTCACCGAGAAGGACACCTAATCGCACAAAACTTAATCCCTTCTTGGTTAAAGAGAGAAACCTCACCCCCAAAGCCAATGACGCTTGGTAATCGGGTTCCTAGAACATCTAACCGAAAACATACTTCTGTATTAGTGGAACTTTTATAATAAAAGGTGATGGGAAAGTCCTAATCCCGAGTACTATATTTGGTCTATCCAAGAAATTTTACAATATACGTTTAGCTACCACAAAGTACATTTGAAGAGAAGCAGAGACCGAAGCAGAATATCCACGCACCAGAGGTAAGCACTCTATCAATGTTCCTCTATCACCCACATTTCAGTTGTTGCCTTCTCCAAATTCTTTCTTCAGTAATTGTTTCCACAAGTTGTTCTTCATGTTTATGTAGTAACTCCAGTAAATTCCATTGAAGATAATAAATGCAAAAGGAAAAAGAATCAGTGACAGAACATCCAGGGTCTCTTGCTTTTTTAGTAATCTGCATACAGTCTGGGAAACCTTCCGTAGAATCCTACGCTCTCGCACCCACTTTGTGACATTTCTTGTAGCACCCTATTAAAAATATTAAATGCATAGTTAATTAACTACTGAGACATTTAGGGCTATAGATAGACAATAACTGAGTGAAAACTAATATAATTACAGTAATTTTTAAGGTTTCTAATCTCAACTTCAATTAAAATATTACATTTATTAAAAAGTTTTGATTTCTCATTAAAAGCATTTTCAATTCCTTTAATTCATGGGACAATAAAATGTAAGGCAATATTGAAAAAGCAAAATTACCGGAATTAATTTGTAGGATTGTTGTGTTTGATACATTTCGGTTTTGAGAAAATAAGCCAAGTTCTCAATTACATTTCATGTTAATTGTTTGTTCGGACAATGCAGAAACTATCAGTTGATATATAAGTATGGAGATTTGTATTCATGGTTGCCAGGAACGAATATCGCATTATTACTGTGAAAAGAAATTACATATGGTAATGGGAAAAAAGTTCAGAGTTGAACAGAAACTAGTATTTGTTTCAGATCAATATATGCAGTACGATTATTTTTTAGTGATTTTTAGTGTTTTGTGCTCTGTTGCCTTTTATGATACAATATAAAACGTACCAGGTTCTTTGGAGTGGAAATTATATAGTGAAATTTGAATATGATTCGTGTACCCTAGAAAATCGAAAATCTCAGGTGGAATTACAGGTGCTACTGATAAACCATATATGAATTTTAAGTATGTGTTCCATACCGCAAAGCGCATCGAACATAGAGTATAACGATGAATTTACCTGTTGTTTTTTTTCTATGGAATAGGGAAAGAAAAACATCCGTATAAACCTGGACTAATTGGAACAATACAGAGATTGAAGAAGTTATGTCCTACGTAGCGTAGAAATCGTAGTCGAGAGGTTTAAGACATTGAGTTGTGGCATTTTTAATGACCATGAGTATGGGTTCGAACCCCAGCACTTCCATTGTATTTTACGTTTTGCAGCAACATCAATTGCTGTTCTTTATTAATTGAAAATGACATTTAAATTCAAAATAATAGTAATAGTGCAGACATTTGTTCATATATTCTTGTCTTTCTACATGAAGAGAGGAATAAAAGCAATATGCAAAGACAAAATGTATTTCTAGTACTAAACATTATCAATATTAATTACAAGAAAAGACTGAAACAAAAAGCTGAGATCCTAATGACGGGATTAATAATTGTTTCGAAACTATGTTTAGAAGCACTGAGTTCAATTGTCCCCAATGGACTCGAACCAATGTCTGCGCCACCAACACGTAAGTAGTTCGTTGAAGTGATATCTGTAAAGCGAAGGTGAATATTTATTATTACACTGGTTGGCATGAAAATCCTCCCACGAGGGTGAAAGGGCGTACCGGATAGATTTCGAGAAGCTGATTGCGAATATCTCATCGAGAAAGTTCCAGCACGTAAAGTATATTTGGCGTTGTGCTGTTTCCATAATTGACAGAAGAATCGTATTTTTCGTATATAATATGTTTTTTCATGTTTAGAGTGCATAATTCTAAATGTTTCGGAATCCAAGAACTGTTAATATGCTATCTCCCAGGAACATTCTTTCCTCTACCTCAGGATCCCCGGAAACGTACCCCCTCCCATTGGGTTGCAAAGATTTATTGTTGTTCCACACTGCATACACTAAAACCTAGACGTTATTGACGGAAGGTTTCGTAATCAACTTACGATCATTCGTCAGCTCCCTTTTGTCTAGACGGCAGACAGATTGTTGAAAAAGGGCGCCAAGACACACACCACGTTGTGGTGTGAAACAAATATTTCACTTTCGAGTGTATCTTCGTGTTAAAAGGTGGTGTTACGCTATGTTTGTGTATACCGTAGATGAAAAATATTTCTGCGTGAAATATTGACGTTTGTGTTAAACGAACATGCCGGGAACTTGCAACAATTTGACAGATTCATTCTGTTACATATGTGGGGAAGTGATTTTCAAGGGACAAAGTAGGCCATTGCATCGTTCCTGAAGACTGCCTACCATCTGTACTTCGGGTATTAAATCGGCGACCAGGATCGCGTGTGGTCTCCGAAACAAAGTTGTAACTCGTGTGCGCGTACTCTCGCAGGATAGTTGAAAGGTACATATAAATCGATGCCGTTTGTCGTACCTATCGTTTGGCGCGAGCCCCGTGATCATGTTTCAGACTGTTACTTCTGCCTGACTAATATAAAAAACATGAAGCATAAAATACAGTATCCTAACTTGGATTCAGCGAGGAGAGCTGTGAAACATGATGTTTGTCTGCCTGTACTCGTACCACCAGACTCATACACCCTGTGCAGTGTTTCATCCGATGAAGAACCTGCTGTTTGTGAGAATGTTGTACAATCTTCGAGTATACAGTCAGATCCACATTACGCTCCAGTGCCTGACACCAACGATCCACATGTAATGAGTCAGGAGGAGCTGAATGATCTGATGAGAGACTTAACCTTCCCAAGTCTAAGGCTCTGTTGCTTGCATCACGACTTCAACAATGGAATCTACTAAACCAAGATGTGAATATATCGATGTATAGGAAAAGAGAGGTGAGCCTAGTTCATAATTTTACAAAGGATCCTGATTTGGTGTATTCCAGTGACATTCCATCGCTTATAGGACAACTGAAGTTGAACTACAACACTGAAGATTGGACGCTATTCGTAGATTCCTCTAGGATAAGTCTCAAAGCATTGTTAATACACAAATGCAATGAAAAGCCAGCCATCCGTATTGCTCATGCTGCACATATGAAAGAAACATATGAGAACATGCCAAACCTATTGCAGAAAATAAAGTACGAACAGTTCCAGTGGTGCGCTAACTTTAAGGTTATTGCCATCCTCACCGGTTTACAAGGAGGTTACACAAAAGTACTGCTGCTTCTTGTGTCATTGGGATAGACGAGCCAAAGATCAGTACACCATCACAAAATGGCCGCGAAGGAAGAAACTGGTCCCAGGGCACATGAGCGTGGCTAATGAACGTCTTGTGAATCAGGAGAAAATATTCTTATCCCCCTTCATATCAAATTAGGACTTATGAAGGTCTTCGTCAAGGCCCTGAACCGGAATGGTGAAGCATTTAATCATCTCGAAAAAACTATTCCCAAGACCCAGCGACGCCAAGGTAAAGAGTTTTTTACGGGACCTCATATCATTGACGTTTTTAAGGATACTAAATTTTCTTCTAATCTTAATGAAGTGGAAAGTGAGGCTAGGGAGGCCTTTCGAGAAGTGTGCAGTAACTTTCTAAGGAATCATAGGTCACCTGATTACAAAGACATTGTGGGCAGGTTAAGTACTTCATTTCGTAATATGGGATGTAATATGTCCCTAAAATTACTCTTATTGCATTGCCACCTGGACCCTTTCGCTGAAATGTACAGCTTGGGGCAGGTCTCTGACGAACACGGGGAAAGATTTCACCAGCAAATAGCAAAAATGGAGAGGCGCTACAGTGGTAAATGGAGTGTGAATATGTTGGCAGACTTCTGTTGGTATGTAACACGCGAGACACCCTGTTAATTACAAGAGGAGTACTAAAGCCAAGTGACACGTAAGTGTTTAACTTTTTATGCAATTTTATCTGCATAATTTATATTGATATTTAAATTATAACGTGCAAATTGTTATAGGTGTACAATAGCATCCTTGGGCGGATATTAAAACAGCCCCATCCTTAATGGAAACTTGTACGTCCTGGAGAAAAACGGGTTACGGATTCGAACTCAGGAGCTCGATGGCTATAGGAATCACCTATTCTCGTTCGTGAGAGCGAAAAAAAGTTTCATTTCGCCGACCAATGTTATTGTTGTTGCTGTTACATTATTATTATTATTATTATTATTATTATTATTATTATTATTATTATTATTATTATTATTATTATTATTATTATTATTATTATTATTAAGATACTCTCGAATTACCACGGCGAAATTGCACTATAATATGTTATCATTATTGTAATTTTCCTCGATTATGTGTTATTAGTGCATCAATGGGCACTATTTTTTCTCCAGGTTATCGAATAAATTAGTTTTGGCATGCACATTGGTGTAAATAGCATTACAAAAAAAAAAACATTGCCGGTTCCTTACAAACATCATAGCTGAACTACGCAATATTTGTATTATGATTTTATATGGGAAGATAGTGTAGGTGTCACATGCTGGACTTATGAGTAATACAGGTAATCAATATAGGTCAAACAATTTTAACACAAAGACTTTTTACAAAGCGATAGAGAAGAATCGAAGAGTGATTTTTCATATTAAATGAACCATCTTTAGTTAGGTGGAAGAACATATTTGTATCACGGAGACGATTTATGAATGTTCGTTGGGAAAGGGCAAACAACATCTATTGGGATTACCAGGACAGCTCGAAACTTCATTGCTCTGCCGTATCCGCTTTTCAAGTTATTGGTCTTAGAAAGAAACACTATTCCAATTGATAAACAAGGTTTGGGTAAATAATCTGTACAGTATAGGTTTCGCGCTGGAGTTCCAACTGGAAAGATTCCGTTCGTTACCACACCTGGTAACATCTTTTTCGCATAAAATGACGGCTGCATGGAAGGTGAATGATCAATTCTCTTTGTTCGAAGTTCTCCATCTAGAGATGAGATGCAAGAATCATGAACATATTAACCGAGAGAAAGAGAGAGTGGAAATAGATCTTATTGAAGTATTATTTAGAACATTCTTCTGTATCCATATTTGTTTGTGTTTTAATTCATTTTTAGTTTTCTCTTCTTTACGAAATAACAGTTCTCCAATACTTAGCGTATAGCAGGTGATGTCAAAGATATACTTTTTAAAAAAAATAATTGTCATATTAGAAACATATGACATTATTTCTATTGGTGCAATCGTGTTCACAAATTAAACTTTATACACTTCACATTTTGATTTTATTTTCTTAGATTGTCATTATCTTTCGATTTTATTTTCCAAATCGACTAGAAAAGATTAATGTAATACCGAAAAATATTCGTTGCACAAGAATAATACTGTATATTAGAAAATGGAAACTATGATGGATTTGTTGGCAAACGAAATTTAATCAAAATGACGATAAGAGTCAAATCACTCCGTACAACATGATAACTTTTTCATAAAGTTTCAACAGATATATTAAAACTGAAAACTAACCAAATTTAACCTCTTCAGTGCGTAATTTTCAGATGCGAACCGCTATTAAAAAGTGTAGTTTTTTTTAGAACTTTGGAATTTGTTACCTTTTAATAACTTTTGAACCTCTCAAGCAATCACAATGAAATTTTCGGCATTATGAGCTTTGTTGCTTCTAATTACCTAATATAACTTGTCATTGTCGTGTTTATGGTCATCATCATCATCATATGGTTAGGTTACACAAAATTTGGGAATGCCTCAACAGATCAAGCCCAATTTTTCTGTGTGATCTCTTGGGGGTTCCTAGGTGAGCGCAAACTTGCTAAATATTGTCGGGAATACCATTACTCACACCATGGGCAAGTATATTCGCCATACGCAATACAAAATAGCCAAAGCAAAATTAAAGCGTATATATACGCCATCCGCACAGCAGGTGCGTTTTGAAGACATGGATTAACTCGCCACCCACACTGAAGGGGTTAAGGTAACGTTGAAACGAAGAATGTCAAACATTCAGATTATTTTTTACAAAATACTCTAACCAGTGAGCTAAAATAAATGTGTGACTAATATTGACTTTTTCATGGTATTTGTAAGGTTAAGTAAGACCTCTTCGTGACTTTCTAATGATATAAATCGCTCCGTAGATACTAAGCTCTGTCTACCCGATATTTATTCGTTGCAGTGGCAAGGATATTTTTCACTTTCTTTGTCGTTTGCTACACAATCATCTTTCCAACAAACCTGAGTACTTGTAGATCGCCTAACTTAGTTCCCAAACAACCAACTTTAAGTGCTTTGTTGGTTATCTAACGTTTCAGGATGTGAAAAATCAGAAGTGGGAATGTAGTTTTGCACGTGGTAATACATTATATACAACGATACATTGCACATCCTAAATTAAAAAATCACTATGGCGAGATTTCGTGTCGCAACATTTTGACGAGAGATTTTTCCCCATGCGGATTTCGTCACACGAGGCTCTAGTTCCAGAATGGTCTGGTTGAGAGAATTCAGCTCCAAGGTCTTCTATCCAAACTGTATAAAGTACGGTAATAGCTTATCTCCTCAAGATTGTCGCAGCTGTGATCAACATGACTAATAAAAGAACCAAGTAGTGTAAGTGAAAGCAATTTGAAATACATATTGAAGTATTCTGATGAAAGATATACTTTTGTATTCAACTAATAAATAAATAAATAAATAAATAACTCTAATGTACGTCTGAAGGACAAATTCTAATATTCAGTCAAATAATTCACAACATAAATGAAGAATATATTTTTAATGACTTACCAAAGGCATTACTTGCGACGGAAGTTGAAGCAGCTTCAGTTCTGTAACTTGATTCTTTCCTCTTGCTTGTGATGTTCCCTTAAATCTACCCAAAAGTAAGATAATTGCGTACTCCACAAGAGCAGCAACTACGAAGGAGATGCAGATTATCACCCATTGTTCAATCGGCTTCACAGAGAATGATCCTCTCATATTTTCCCTGTTTAGAAATAAAAAATGTACTTGTTGTCATGAGTGTGACTCAAAAATATAAAGCATACATACAGATTCACCATAAGACAAGATTAGAATATACATATATTAAATAGAGGATCAACATCATATTAGGAAATACTTTAGAATCAAAACGTAATCTTTTTTTCTGAATAGGTAAAAGAGCACATAACTGTTCGATACAAACTATTAATAAATAATACGATTCCTGTAATAAAGGGGCATATCAGTTTCTAGATTACTCTACTGTCGTACAAGAGTGCTATTTTCTGAAAGATGAATGGATAAAAATTTTAGAACGTAAAGAAATCTTCATATCTAACATTTTAATATAAGATAAAGGTTTCTTTCATGAAAACAAAAGAAAGCAGAATGATTTTTTTTTTGCTTTATGCTCCGAATTCCGAATTCTCAGAGTGTACCTACGCTTGTTTATCTTTTCGGATTAAATTATAATAGAAACACTACAATTGGCAGATGTTTCGACACTTTAACATATAGACATTTCAAGAATTATATAACAGAAGATAATCGTAGCTACTTTCTAGCTGAGTGACTAATTTCCTCAAATTGTATAGCATATCTGTATGTTCAATGTTTGTGTATACTGTGTAATCTTTTAAATATGGCATTTCATACCAAACGCAGGGTGATATCGTTCTTGTTACAAAATTAAAAGGTGCCACTTGGTGTGCTTGGTGCAAGCGATAATTGTGCTTACAGCATTTCTTCCACGGCTACATTTCTGTCACAACTATACTGTATTCATTGGCATAAAACCTGATCTATTTATAGTAATCTGAATTGACAACACACTCCAATACATCACAAGACTTACTCATATTTGTGAAAGGAGATTCAGCTCCCACTATCCCATATTCGTGTTTCTTGCTTAATTCATGACGAGTAAATCCTCTGCAGTGAAGAGAAAAAAGTGTATACATTTTACCATTATATTTTCTCGCAGGTTGTCATGGTAATAATAGCGGACTGTAATTATTAGTGAGTTTACCGAAACGGAATATATCACGTTGTGTTCTAAATATCAGTGTTGTTTTCAAACATTAGGCCATGTGTATCTCTTACGGCGTAACTAGTTATGGTCTTGCTAACAGGTGTAGTATTGTGGTTTGTTCGCAGTGTATTGGGGTGTTTACCACCTTCTTCCCCCACGTTGGCTTACTAATAAAAATACACGTATGACCTACTTTTTGATTCCTTTATTCACTGGACGAGTTTGAAGTAAACTGGCTATATGAGTTGCTTGTTATGGCCTTCGTAAAAGGTGTCATATTGTCCTAGGTTTACAGTTTAGGTTATGTCTACACCTTCATTCCCATGTTGGCGATGTAAAAAACACGTACGTATACCTTACTCTTCATTCTATTGTTCACTGCAGGGTTTTCACCGAAATCGGGAGTATGGCACTCGGAAAACCTTGTGCGAAAATAGTAATTCTGGATGTAAGGTCATCTCGAGAAAGTTGGGAACAAGCAAAGAGGCAGGAACAGTGGTCATCTATGTCGTTATTGTGATTAATTTGTTTTCGGGCATCACATTTTGAAAATTCTGATCATGGTACGCTCACTGAGCAACGTTATTGTGGCAGCACGTCTTTTAGATGTGTGTCTTTTTAGCGATGGATCCTATCTGAACTTCATTTTTATGCAGGATAACGCGCGACCGCATCGAACAGCTCAAGTTTAGGATGGTCTGGAGCGACAGGACATTCTGCAAATGAACTTCTCTATCTGGTTCCTATCGAGCATATGTCAGGTGGTATGGGGATACGTGCTGCAGCACTCCTAAGAAAATATTATAAAATACACATAGAGAATACAGGGTATGGAGAGACTGTAAGTGTGAGTACTTAAAAATTACTTGTCATTATTGGTGTGATAGTACAATACTTGATCATATGTTTATCATATTTGCTCACACGTTTATCATCTTTGGACGCATGTTTATTTGTGCATTAGCAATACTGTAGAATTATGAACTGAATATCTAACCATTGTGACAGATAAAGAAATAAATCGTTTTCAATCTCCGATCTAATTGAGAAATGATTTGTTTATCCTATGAAATATTTTATTATATTAACTTATTAAATCTTGAACGTTAACTAATAAGAATGAATTTCATACCATACTGGCATCCATAAAGTTATTTAAAATGTGGTAATATCTTACCTGAGAGAGTTGAACATTGTAACAAGTGTTAGTAGAGTTGTCATGAGTAATGCTATTCTTCCAGGGACCATTTGTGGTTGAATAATAAAGCTACACCATGACACAAGAACCAAAAGACCGCTCGGAAAATACGTCATAATTAAGTTTGTAGAAAGATCCCGGTGAAGTCCCATAATAAGAAGCAAGTCGTTCATCATACCAGCTAAATTAAATATAAATGTATATGAAATAATTGTTTCAATGTATTATTTAAAAAAATAAATGTTTTATTCTATTGCAAATATATATTGTATACCTAGGTATATTATTATTTTCATAATCAAACCTAAAATATATGTTTGATAATTATACTCATTTTAAATACTGTTACTTCTAGTAACTTTATTAAATGTTAAAGGAAAAAGAAAATAGATAATCATATAGATGAAGCTCATTTGAGAAGATCCTTCATGACAAATTAGTTATCACCGTCGCCAACTGTGGGGTAGGTGAACTAAACGCTGAGCTGTAGGTAGTACTAAGAATACTGCTTCGTACTGAAGCTGGTAATGGATACGACGAGGCACCTGAATTGTTTTTGTGGCATCTCAATCCATATCTGCTGCAAAGTCACCCACAGAGCCCGTAAGTTGGTCGGAAGAGTGCTCATAGCCTAAAGGCGCAGTTCTTTGGCGTCCTAGATGCCTTCGCTGGGATTGAAGTCAACTGACCGTGATGGCCAGGGAAGTGTTGCCAGATCAGAGAAGTGTTCATCAAACTAGTCTGCTCGAATAGTAGAGCGGTAGGCCGGCCTGAAAGATAAGGCCACCATCCGGAAGTTGCAGCTGAGGAAATGACAGGACATGGTCATCCAAAGATCACCTTATCGTTCACTTTAATGGACCGTGTCACAAGTATTAGGGAAGTCATTTTAGTTCTCGTAAACATGCCTCAGATGTTAAATGGTGCTCTACAGTTTCCTCTGGCACGATGGATCCATTGCTTCATGCTGTTGGCGACGCACAACTCATCCGTCAATCTTCATGTACCAAATTAAAATGTGACTCATATGTCCAGGCAATCTTTTTCATCATTTGCATCGTCGACTGGGGATGTTCCTTTGCTCATGCTAGACGTTGTATCCTGTGTTTTGCTGTTAGAAGGTGTTCTTGATTGGGGAAAGGGGTGCGATTGCTTCTGTACTCCATAGCGAGTAGGTGCCTGTGGATTGTGTTGCCTGCTAACACGGTGTTGTTGTACTGTATTGATCTTCTCCGCGATGTGAATTATTCTGCTCTGTCTTTTGACTGTTATAGTGCTACCCAGTTGGCGCCTACACCTATGAACGACACGCCCCTGATCGTTCGTCCGTGCCGGTGCGGTATTACTGGAAGGCTGGTAGTCATTATACACAATTGACACAATTGGCTTATAAAAGCCGAGTGGTGCCTCAGCCACTTCTGAAATCAAGCCACCCAGTCGTCTGAAACCTTCGATTTGACCATGGTTAAATGCACTCAGGTCCTTAGTCTTCCCCATCACATATTAGACTGACACATATAGGCGGCAGTATTATACGCGCGATGCGTTTCATTCACTGTATTGGTGAAGCCTCTTCAGAGTGGTTTCTGTAACTACCCTGCTGTCTCTATTTCACCTGGTAATCAGTATATATGTATACCAGACTGTCCCAAAAGTCCTGCACCATACAAGGAGGAAAAACACAAAGACAAACCCTTATTCAGCAAAGTACAGACTATCATGTTGGATGACCTTTAACCATCTTTGGGACGACTGTTTAATCTGATGGCGATACCAGATGGCAGGTTTAGAGATGAACAACTTTTGACTCGCAGCATACACCTCATCCTATGAATTGTATTGCCGACCACAAAAGAAATGTGAGAGAGTGCGAAACCAACCCCTAAACTGAGGGTGCAACATCTGCATTATAGGAACGATGAGGTAGTTACTCAAGCCCCTCAAGTTCAACCAGGGTGTTGATCACACTTCGAGACCGATAACTCGGAACATTGTCAAGGTACAGCAATAACCTCTTCCTGCTTGTTAATGCTGGATATTTCACGTTCAGAATGCCATACAATAGGCTTAATTTTTTTGAAAAAAGTACACTTTACCTGGTACAGCACGTCCATCTGACAAACTCAAAACCAAATATTATTCCCTAAATATTCCACCACACACACAGCATGAGCATTTTCCCAAACCTGTCCTGTGTCACATTGCCTAGGGCTTCTTGTCCTTTTTTCACTCACTCTTTACGTGTGTCAGGATTTCTCTTAGAAAGTCAGTTATCAGCTCCTGTCACAATTCTGATCAAGAAATGAAGCTCACAAGGTTTATTTTTAAACCAAGTCTGGCAAACTGCCACTCTGCACTGGGTGTGCTCCTTTGTTAAATCATGGTTACTTTGTGTGAGCTGTTTATTGACGTAATCCATGACATGCAATCCGCGGTTTACTGTCGGTTTGGATGGCCCAACCACTCTTGTTAACACACGTGTACTCAATTGTGCTTTACCACTCACAGAATCTTGCAGAGGCCCGTTAATATCCATCGAAGGTATACTCTTGGATTTTTTTGCGAAGCTTAAATCACCCCAAGTAAATGTTTTGAACCAACTGTAGATCGATCCAGTACTGCTTTGTTTGCTACAAGAGAAATTTGTCCCGCTGCAGCTTTTGTACCTAGTCATTTTTTCCGTAGAAATCGTAGCACTGGTCGAACTGCCATTTTGTCCTCACCCATGCTATGTTTTCTCACTTTCGGGGATCGCTCGATAAACACGCAGTATTTGCCTTCAGTTGCTCCTACGAACCTGGCCTCTATACCTGCCAACAATTTTCAGTAGTGGTGCCACCTGTCCTCCCAAAGCCGTACCATTGGAGATCACTGTGCTAATGCTGTAGAGCTTCTGGGACAGCCTGGTATATATATATATATATCACTCACAAAATTAACCTTTTAATTACGGAGCCTTTTGAAAAAATAAAGCCTGGGATACGGCGAGAATTTTGAACAAAATGTAGGGTTATTTTCAAATGGCTGTGGATCAGGCCCTAATAGTCGTAACCTCACGAAAGTTAAAGCATTTTACAGAAAATACATGAATGTTTCACAATTAGTATGGTTTTCCCCCCGACCACTCTAATCTAGGATTACGGGGTGGGGAAAACATCATTTTTGCAACTTTTCTAACAAAAATTTTGAGTTCCGTCCCAACTCTGCCACTCTAGAAATTGACGATACGTATAAAATGCACATCAAAATGTTCTTTGATATATTCTCAATAACATATAACAGCAGTGTTAACATAAGATACATACAGCATAATTAGGAAATTCCTCAAAATTATAATGTAACTACGTCACTGATTACGACAAAAAAGACAAAATGCAGGGTTATTTTCAAATGATCGTAGCTCAGGCTCTAATAGCAGTAGGCTCACAAAAGTTGAAGTATTTTACGGATAATACATGAAAGTTTTATAATTAATATGCTTTTCGCCCAACCACTGTAACGAAGGATTAGAGGGTAGGGGAAAACAAAATTTTTACAATTTTTCTTATAAATATTATGGGTTCCGGCCCCCTCTGCCGCCCTAGAAGTTGACGATGAGCATACAATTTACATCAAAATATTCTTTGATATATTCTCAATAACATATAACAGCATTGTTAACATAAGATACATACAGCATAATTAGGAAATTCCTCAAAATTATAATGCAACTACGTGACTGATTAGGACAAAAATGAGGGTTATTTTCAAATGATCGTAGCTCAGGCTCTAATAGCAGTAGACTCACAGACGTTAAAGCATATTACGGAGAATTCATGGAAGTCTTATAATTATATGGTTTTTGCCCAACAACTGTAACCAAGGATTAGGGGGTGGGGTAAAGAATTTTTTTTACATTTTTTCTTATTAAAAATTTGGGTTTCGCCCCCCTCCGCCGCCCTAGAAGTTGACGAAGATAAAATTTACATCAAAATGTTCTTTGATATATTCTCAATAACATATAACAGCATTGTTAACGTAAGATACATACAGCATAATTAGGAAATTCCTCAAAATTATAATGTAACTACGCCACTGATTAGGACAGAAATGACAAAATGCAGGGTTATTTTCAAATGATCATAGCTCAGGCTCTAATAGCAGTAGACTCACGAAAGTTCAAGCATTTTATGGAGAATACATGGAAGTTTCATAATTAGTATGGTTTGCGCCCGATCACTGTAATCAAGGATTAGGGGGTGGGATAATCATCATCAAAGTCATCAAAATTAAATTCGTCTGTGTCTGAGGAAGGAAATTCAATCTGTTCTTCATCCCACTCCGAATCTGTGTCCATTGCTTCCAATTCGTCTTGAATGTCTTCTGAACTGAGAATATCTCTCGATGCCATTTCTACTAATACACGCAACACCAAAGTCTCAAAAGTAAAACCAAATGTAACAAATTTTAGGGTCCGTAAAGGTAGATTCTACTGTATGCTAAACAGCCTCGAGAAAACCTTCTGTCATCAGCGCCAAGTTCACAGGATACTTATAAAGAAAACGCAACGTTAGCTACAATACACTAACGGGATAGACTAGCATAATAAGTCTATCGACTGATCCTCCAAACAGCTGTTAATGGTCATTAACTCTTAGAACAGTAATCCATAAGAAAAATGAAATAATCCTTTTGAGCTAGCCAATTTATTTACAGGATAGTAAAATACTTATACAATAAAATTACAAAAATAAGAATTAAAAAGTAGCTCAGCATTACATTAAGGTTTACGAGGGTCGTCTTCAATATCATATTTCAACCATTTATGTATTCTCTTTTCCTTAATATTAATCACCGATTTGAATACCTTTTATCTCATGACTGTAAGGTAGTCTACTGACGTCCAAAAAGACAAACGAAGTAAAGGAATATTTAGAGAATATCATCTACCACGCCAGAGTTAAGGTACTAATTGCCAAACAGATGTTAAAGTCCAAAGTTTCAGCCTCCCAACCTTCATATCTGTACTTTCTTTGCCGTTTAGTAAAAAATATTAAAGATTAATTTCTTACATACTCGTAATTGGCTCAACGCAAAGGTAGACTAGCAGGACACTTATCAAACACAGCACAACGGCCAGTCTTGCTACACTAACAAACACCAGAATGACCCCCCAATCACCCCGAGAATTTCCTTTTCTAATTTTTATATACGCCGTCTGACGTAAGATCACCCACTCAGCAACTGAGTCAGCAGAAGCCGTTCTTATTTTTTGGTTTTGAGATAAAACTGCACAATTTTATCAGACATCGTCATTCTCTTCCTTTGAAAAAATAACGCAGCCCAAGACATCTAGGGTGTGCAGGGACACTGACGAATTTAGAATAATTCTGAGCGTCATTCTTCAGGAGAACTCAATTCCGTAATTTTCTTAATTGCGTAGAATAGAGATCTCACAAACGCTCTGACTTTGTTCGTCACGTACTTCAGGGAATTGTTTTGTTGATAACTTAATACGTGTTTATCATCGGCTACTTATTTACGTCAATCCTGTCATCATGGCTTGCTCTCTTACCATTTCCAAAGGTGTGGGAGAATTAAAAAGACAATAAAAAAATAATAACGTTGGCATGGTGCCTACAAGAATCAAATTTCAATAACGATTCTCTACCGATTTTCCCCAAGAGTAGGGTCAATTCATGTCAGCAGTGGCAGAAATAAATCAGTGGCGGCTTGATTATGGTCCCTAGGCCAGCCTAATATTACATCGTAAAAATATATATATATATATATATATATATATATATATATATATATATATATATATATATATATATATATATATATATATATATATGTGTGTGTGTGTGTGAGTGTGTGTGTGTGTGTTTCCTATCAGCTGTAAACTTTGTAATAAGAAGGCTATTCAAGTGTAAAATCGAGATTTAAGTGGTGATATCTGAAAGTTAAATGAAAGTCTTTAAATCCGTACATATTTGGTATGTAACTAAGCCGTAGAATTCAGTTATTCATCTCTTGTTAAGAAACTGAAAGAAACTAGTTTGAACCATGGTCCTACGGTAAATAGTAAGGAAGCAGTAGGAGTTTCACTGAACGTCTAAAATTTACCTCAAGACGTGAAAATCCTAAAAGGGTTACTTCAGTAAGGTTCCATGAGCACAGCATAACAGTATTTACAAGTTCTATTCTGAAAGTAATGTCAATGAATTTATTGTGACGCGACTGTACGTCGGAGCGAGGTATAACCGATTGAAACTGGTAAAGGGGGGAATCCAGCTAGCAGCTCTACGTCTCTCTGTGTGCTCCGAACATCCGAAGAGTCAGAACGGGCCTGTCCGTGAGGGTTGTTTGTGGTTGTTTGTGGAGGCGTGTTTGATCTTGTGCAACTGATAATGCTGCACTTGTTAGAACAAAGATTTACGATCAAGCTTTGCATGAAACTTGGCAACACCACGACGGAAACTGTTACTATGATCAAGACTGCTTACAAAGCACATGCCCCGTGAGATCAGTAAGTGTTTCGGTGGCACAAGGTGTCTTTGGAAGGCCGGGAAGAGGTCGATAAAGGAACGCGCCGGACGGCAATCCACGACCGCCACGCTGACAATGTGACGAGAGTGCGAGAACTATTGAACTCAGATCAAGAAACGCTTAATCGTCGATATTTTCTTGCAAGTTAATAAATTGTGAACAAATATATTATTTTTATTAAGATAAAATATATAAATTCACTATTTGTGTACAAAAATACAGATAGAAATATTACAATGGGCGGGAATCAAAGTCACAAATTCTGACTTCCCAGGCAAGTACGCTAACTGTTTAGTCGCAGAGTGCACTACTGCGAATTAGCATTTTCATAACATTTTGGGATACCTTTTGGATGTCGATTCAAGCGCTACCCGTGGAGCCACTGTCTTCAGTTCTGGATTAAATCACTGTCCATTCTTCTGGATAATTCTAATGGTTCGATAAGAAATGGGTGTTTTGTTTTAAAACTTTAATGTTATTCCCGAAGCCCCTAAGGAGTTTGCGTTTGGTATCACTGTATAGCTTTCTAAAACTGTTTAATACGTGTTTCTGTTTGTTTTACAGATCTGTATAATTCGCGAGATATTAGACCGATCTGGGACATTTTCCTCACGCAGTATATCAAAGGAATTAGTTTCATTAGACTAAAGATATTCCAAGAGACGATGAAAAAGACTAATAGATTACATCAACCAAAAGTGGGACACAATTTTAGAAAGAATAAAAAAGAAATAACGACTTGATAAATATGTTTATCATACCTTAATCACCCTATCACTATTATTATCTGCAACAATTTATTTTAATAATCGCGTTATTTAATTCATTGTTTGTCAAATTACAAGAACGTCGTTGGTCACAGGAAGCTCTGTAATAACTGATTTATAATTTAAATTGAATATTAGCAAGAATAAAGCAAACTCAAGATAACTGCTAGTTAGCATGTCTTCTTCTTATTCACCTCAACAATAGCTTCGTGGGCTACATGAGAATTTTAAAAATTTTCTCTCCCTTGGGAGAGTTGTTTGTACTTTGATAAGGTTTCTTCTTCGTAACGGCAGCTAAATATACTATCCTTGGTCTTCCTCTTCCTGCTCTTCCTTCTGCCTTTCCCTCTAACAGCAAGGTGATGACGAATAAGATGGCCAAGCATGCTGGTTCTTCTTTTTCCTATTATGTTCATGTTCTGTCGTCCTTCATTAGTTTCCTTTAGCCTGTTTTTTCCCGGTGTTCCAATATTGGAACAATTTTAGAGATAACGCAAATACCTGATCAGCTGGCTACAATGTACCGCGATTAGTTGGGAACGTGCTAACTGCATTCACAAGGGATGGAATGAAGAGTTGATGTACTTATTTCCTGCTCTATTAGCTTTTGCACCTAGCGGTGGTGACGTTATTGTCAAAGAAATTTTTACATACACCATAGAGGAAAGAAAGTAAGAAAATATTCTTTTAGTTTTATAATTTTGTCCGTTTATTGCCTCAGATACCTTGATTAATAATTGTTTCAAGCCATATTAAAGATTTATAAAGAAAGTAATAATTATAACTTGTACAGTGTAATCTAAAGTACAATGTTACAATAATGGAACACCAGGAACGAATGGGTCCATTATTTTCATTATTACAAAATTTCATTTCTGTGTCACAACTTGGATCTATATTACTCTTTTATTAAAATACAAATGATTTTTGCTTTCCGTACAATTTCTCTGCTTATATTTACTTTGTTTCCAGCTACGGCGCAACCTCTCATATCATTCTAAAAGTATCGAAAATATCTCATAATATTATTTGGTTGTAATTTTATATTATTTGCACTATATACATATTATAAATTGTTTTCTGGAAAGGTATGGAGCATTGATGTATGTAGATGTATAATTCTTCACTGAACTAGTTAGTATCACGCATGTATTTGGTGCACTGAGTCCGAGGTTCAATTTCCTTAGTAGTAGGATTGTACATTCTACAAAGATACCTGATGGATTTATGATTTTTTAATTTACCAAAAAAAAAACACTTCCCTTCAAAACTAGACTTAGAGCTTAACATGGGATTTGAATCACGTATGCTCTTGCTGGGAATCGAATTTGGGTCTCTTGAACCAAATGCGAGAACTTTAACCATGTAGTCATAAGAGATGTATTATTATTATTATTATTATTGTGTAAGAATTCATTTTTTATTTGCGCTGTGTATGTGTGAACCTCGAGGATACCTGGTACAGTTTCAGCCATACATTGGATGAGATGTAATTACACCTAAAGACACTGGCTTGGGAGAATACGTTGTAATACAGTTGACAAATTGAATTCAAAAAAATATGTCTATATTGATTTTGCATATATCTGAAAATTTAACGTGTTAATATTTTATTCCTATACCTCCCTATAAGAACTATAGGATAAATAGTTTAGAATCATTAAAAAATATTTATATTCATATTCTGTAGTAAACATTTATATTTTATACTGTTCGTCCTGTATTTCATACTATAATATTCGTACAAAGTATATTTGCAAAATAAAAATATGCAAATTGATCGGTTGTTTTATAACGATATTTCTTTCTAGTAAAAGTAGAGGTATAGAGGGGTGTCCTATTTGTAGGATAAATAACATATATAACAAACATTACTGTCACGTTCGTTCGTAATGTCAGAGTTTAGGAAAAATTTTTACTGGCACCGTTCGTTCCTGGTGTTCCAATATTGGAACATGCCCAAACCGCCGAATTAATTACGAAAAGTGGCAGAATTTAATATTAATCGTACAAATAGAAGCCTCCCATTCAGAAAAACACAAATTAAAAAAAACTCGAAAGTAAAAAAAATCGGGCAAAAACGGGTTTAGTACGTCTTCATTCCTTTTTCTTTTGGCAAATGTTATGTGCAGCACTCTGCTCCAACAACACATTTCAAATGTTTCCAGCTTGGATATGTAAGCTTTTTTCAATGTCCACGTCTCTAATCCTTAATGTGCCACGCTCCATACCAGGGTCTTAATAGATCCTTTTCGAACGTCCAAAGACACATTTCTTCACGTTAACAGTATTCTTTTCCTATTGAATGCTTGTTTTGCCAGCACTATTCTGGAACTTATATCTTTTTCACTTTTTCCGTTCGAGGATATTAGATTTTATAAATAAGAAAACGTCTTAACGTCTTCGATTTTCTCTCCATCTAGCTATATGGTAGCCTCTAGAACCAATAATTAATGTAAAATCATCTTAAAAGGGAAATGGGGAATTATTACCCAATGACATACATGTCATATTACAGACACATCTGAATTGGTAAAACGTTTCCTTTATTGAACATTTTGTTTCAACGACACTGGTTAACCAACGATTATATGTATGTATATTCCAAAAGTATCTAATGAGTAAATCGTTAACCGTACTGTAGGGATGAAATTATGACTTTCATTTTCTGTTATTTAACAATATCCAACTAAATTAATTTGTTATCTTGTTTCACCACATATTGTGTATAAGAATGTGACAGATAGAAAACTAATCTTTCTATCCTAAGGCCAAATACTGTTTACCAAGCCTCTACAAGCGTTTTTTTTATTTAGGTGCACATAAATGAATATAGATGATTGAAGAAGATCTCAAACATTGTAGCAGTTTGGTCAAATAACATCGGTAATGAACAAGATATGCACACTTTTCACATCATGCTTATGCTGTAAAGTGTTTTTTGCGAACATGAAAAACTATTTGCTTAAAATAATTCCTGTGTCAATTCCACCTAATAATAACCATATGTGTTCTATTCATCTGTACTATTAATCACTCAATATATAATTAATTATTAATCATTCTATTTATACAATATGGATAAAAGAACATATTTGAATCTGTTTCTTCTCTGTCCTCCAAACTACAGTTCCGTATAGGAGGAACTTGGGTTCAAGGCCTACACAAATATTGTGCTGGGGCGTGGTGGCTCAGTGGTAGAGCGTTCAGCTCCGATGCTTGGGGTCCCTGGTTCGATCCCAGCTCGAGCCGTGTGGACTTTGTTGTTTACAAAAACCGTGGTCGTGAGTTTTCTCGGGTTTCTCCCGTTTCCTCCCATTTTCTTCATTCCACCCTTTCATTCATTTCTCATCCTCACCGTCTCCTTTATCCTAAAAGGCATAACTGTGGGACGTAAAACTTAAATCTTTCATTTCATTTTTCAAATATTGTGTCCTTTCTTGTAAGGTCAGACTACTCAATGTCCCCAATTCAGTACTTCGGACACGATTTCGAGTTGGTATGTGTATTTGCTTCTTACGCATTTCTACAACAATAGCTTATGCACCTTTACATCATGCAGATGTTCTTTTTTTTACCTGTATACTCATTATTTAGCAGTTTATATCTTGTTATTTACATTATGTCAAAGACACTTTCTCTCCCTACTCCCCTCTATTGTGAATTCACTTCACCCCCAAGTGTTTGGTGAGGTGAATAATTTACCTTGTATGATTCATTTCTTTCTATGCACGTTACTTCAGACACAATACGACCCCCCACTTGTATTTGCAGAATGCAGAAGGTCTGTTCTACTCATATACAATTGTAAATCATCAATGCTTCCCCCGAATTATCTATGTTACATTTATAAGATATTGTTATTATATGAAAAATGATGCTTATTTTGTTGACAAATTTCTCAAATGCGCTAATGCTTCATTTTCGTGGTTTCGACTCATCAATGTTCGGAATATTTGTCGTAAAGAGAATCTTCTGTTCGGAAGAGCATAACTTTGTAATAATGTTATTAAGCATATTCTACTTGTGTATTACTTACGATTTGTGTTTTGTATCGATGATGACTTAAATCTGCATTTGAAAGTCGGTAATTTCATTTCCAATTCATGTGAACCACTATTCTTCAATTCTGAGTGGTCAGAACTCCAAGTCAAATTAATGTATTTGTAGGGTTCATCTGAAATGAAGTTAATTGCTCAGGTTAAGTATAAGATTCTCTGAACATATAATATTATATAAAAGGTACCATGCTAAGGCGCTACACTGTAATTTCTATCTTGTCTGTGTTTCAAAGACTTGTACATTGGCTGCATAATTTTTGATGCTAAGAATCACGAACAAAATCCATTCATTCATCCATTTCTTATAAAGGTCATGAACACTTATTCCTAGGAACTAAGTACATAAGTTGACAAACTTGATTTATGTTGCCATTACTCATGACAGGAATAAATACATTAATACAAGAGGTGTTGAAATATTTCTCATACTTTTCTACTTATAATAGAAACCTAGGGTAGATTTGTGCATGTACTTATGATACTGGTACGATTCACTCGTTTCACATGGTACTCTAGAGATTGTTGCTCGAGGTGGAAGAGAACAGTGTGAACAGGAACAGAGAATAGTTTTGCTGATGATATTTGTACTGAAGTAGGACGTACAACCAGTTGAAACTTGCTGAAAATCTCACTTTCGTTCAGAGTGGAGATGAGACCCTCAGAACGTTAGTGCATTTAAGTAGAGCAAGACCTTGAAAGATGGCCGTAGGTAGTCGCAAATGATCACTTCCAATCTCAGTCCACACAGGATTCAATTCCAATTTTGGTCATTTTTTGAATATATTCCATATTTAATATCCCTAATTAAAGCCCCTTTCAGTGCTTAAAGGATCCAAGCCAAGATAATGCAAATAGCTCTTATTATGTAAAACAAATAAACGATGGGTACAAACTTTATGCCGTTTTTCCCCAAAATTAGTGATTGAACAATAATCCATTGTACTCTGTATGACGCAATTAAGAGAGGGCTATAACAAGGGGAAAACAAAAAATTAAACTTGCTAAGACCTCCTATGCACCTCCGAAAAATGAAGAATTCCTCGGAGGTCAGTATCTCCACAGCGATGATGAGGTGAAGCAGTCTGTGGTATAACAATTTAGACATTGCTACAAATCCTTGCACACTGAAGCCTTCCAAGCACTAATTAAAGTTTTTGACAAATGTGTAATTGTAGCAAGATGTTATGTATTAACTTAATGCAATTTCCACCTATTGAAAATGTTCCTAGATTAATTAAAAATGTTCAGGATTGATTGTGATCTCTCTCGTATTCGATATTATTACGAAATCATATTTGTTGGTAAATTAGAACAGAGGTATATGTGCTAAAATTATTTAACAATTAATGTGTCAACAAGTTTAATCTGTGTGGAAGAAGTTCGTTAGAAAACAGAATGGAAATGAAAACCCCTGAAAATTATATTCACACCTTTTAAACAGGCAGTCATATTCTGCATCAGTGGTTTGACACTTTTGTTGATCGTTTCGCCGTAGAGATGTTAATATCATAATTTTAAGCAAATATTTTATATTTGAATTTGTTAAAGACAGCTAAGATTACCACGACTTACGAGTAATTAATTTCATTTATTTTTTAATGATAGAGATTGTTCCAAAAATGAATTCTGCTTAGTTTCCTAAGAATAAGAGTACAAACTTTTTCTAGTTCGCAAATGTAATTAATATTCTTTCTTTATAACATATTAAATGAAATAACCATTCTTCGCATGTGAGCTGTATTTGGAAGCCAACACTTGTGGGAGTATCGCCATTCATATCAAGGTTACGATATGCAGTACTATCCTTACATAATTCATACTGCTGGATAGTATGAAGATCAACAGAACCAATGACCATTAGACCTGCAAATCTCTGGTCTGTTATGAAATGAAATTCTTTTATAGGACTTTTCCGCGATTTTTCATAATGACAAAGTTCATAATCATTACATTTGCACGCAAGAATATCAAAGAGCATTTTCTCTTAATCTTTGAAGGTTTTAATTTTAAAGATGTCTGTCCCCTTGCATCGGGCGTGAGACTTCAAAACGTTCAGTAGTTTATTGTGCTCTTTCTTTATCAAAGTAATTATCCTGACACAGTTAACAACGCTAATTGAAGCTTTACTCCAAATTCTTTTGAGCTTAGCAGCAATCAATATCTGCAACTTTCGTCTTATATTGTCCTGTATCCTCTTTCTCTCGCCTAATCCAGTTGTATTGTCGCAGTACATCTTCTCTTGTTGGCAGAACAATATTGCCGCGCTCTTTCGGACAACCAGTAATAGGAAAATAAACTCGTTTTCTTGTTTGAGTCATTTTATTCTCTTAAAAGAAGGAAATAAAAAAAACTTCTCGAGTTCAAAAAGGAAAAGGGATCACTATCTTACAGGTTTATATCTCACACAAGTTTAGAGCTTGTTGTACACTACAAAAACTCGGCGCTTTACACACATAATACCATTGAACACAATATTTCGTAATACACGTGTTGGGTATCTCAATTCAACTATATGGTATATTCTTTTTCACAACACACACACACACACACACAAGTTTAATATATCAGTCCAACTATGTGATACATTCTTGTTAATAATTGTTTTCAAGAACAATCAACAGTTACTCTGTCAGGTATCACTCTTGAACACGCGCTGAAGTTCACTTTTAGTGACGCGGGCTTCAAAGATGAAGTTATTGAAAACGGAGAAAATGATGGCACGAATGAGGAAAATTGACAGAGAACAGGGAAACAAATAGTTTGCACTTGAAACATGTCTTAGTTTTATCAACAGATGTAAATAGTGTAAATATGAGATGTTAATACTTATTACTAACATCATTAGGTATTAAAATGAAACATCATTCTTTATAAAAATATATCTTCTTATACCGTCCCAACTTGGCATTAAAAAATATTATTTTACCGTGACAATTTGCACAACTTTAAGGTCTTTGGGGGGGGGGGGGATAAAATTGAAGTACAAAAAATATGTAAAAGGTGACGAACGTTATACTAGTCAATACCTGATGGTATTGACACCTAGTGGCATTTCATTGGACAACTTTTGATAATCGACCCCCCATTTCGCCGCACCCTACTGCAAAGCAGAACATATATCGGAACAGTAGTGCTGTGATAGGATGAACTAGTGTTAGTTTCATAATTATATGTTGTACAAAGTAATTTGCCACTCAACACACATCGAAAACGATACTTAGAGTATTGAAAGATAGTGTCAATGGAACTCAAAACAGTGTACTAAAGAAGTTATGGTGATTGGTCCACCTGGACCAATCTCGGATTAAAAAATGTTCAGAGGATTGGCTCTGTGATGGTGCATTAGATCCAATAAGAACCTGAATAGTGGAGCTCATTAATGATTAATGCTGTGAACTGTTTGCAAGGCCAGTGTCCATGTGTTGAAACCGGCCACACCGCGAAAGCAAAAAACATGTAGACGACAGCTTGAAACTTTTGTAACAATGAACTCTGACGTTCCTACTACCTAAGCATAAGACCTCAAGATCTCACTGGGAAGAAGGAAGTACAAATCTTCCTTCATATTGTAATAAAGAGATTTTGTAGCCTGGACTAATAGTGATAATTATAAATATATTTATAATGAGCTCGACCCATGAACTTTGATTGTATCTAAATAGAATCGAACCAAAAATTAGAAAATATAAATATATGCATTTCATATAAATTTAAGCGAAACTACAAGTTTTAATAAGATGTTATTTTTTCATGTTGAAATTTTAAATTATAATAAAGTGACTCTTAAAACATACTCAATAATTATCCAACAATTCCTCAAATTAATATATTTATAACTCTGATGATAAACGCAGTCAATATGTTTGAAACATCAGTTAATATAAATAAAAGCATGAACGAAATTTTAAAAACTGAATATATGTAATTACAGACAACTACATGAAAACTGTGTAGAATATACTGTGCAGTTACCTCAACAATACAATGCATGAAATATGAATAAGTTGTTTATTTTTCATACTAATATCTCATATTAATAATTAAGACTCAACTAAATTAATCGCATATGAAATAAGTAACATACTTGCGTAGATGAGCCATTTACAAAGTTGCACATCCATTGGGTACAAGTCAAATTCCATTTCGCATATAAGCTTCAGTGAATAGCTGAAATGAAATATTTTAATTCAGCTCCATTTAATTTTATAATATATTCACTTATAAATAAATTAAGTAAGTTTAGTAGTATGCTGAGAAAAGTACATGAGTTAGTGTATTCGCAGAAGCATTTTTTGTGCACTGTGCTTGATTGCTTGTTTAAAAATGGAAAATTGTATGAATAGCGCGTGCTGCGCAATATATATATGAGCAGATTTCTTTGTATACTTTGGTTCTCTCTCTATACTTTGTTAGAGAAATGTAAATGTCTATAGGTATTTTTAAAGCTTCTATTTTTGCATTCCCATGAAAGCAGGCAATTTATTATTATTATTATTATTATTATTGTACTGTTTTATGCACCGTTAAACAATTAAAACTAACATCTTTATGAATAACACAAACAAGTATGACAGTGGAAGGGAAAATCAAAAAAAATAAACATAAGGAAATGGATTCAGGAATTTAACAAAAAAGGGCATCAAAATATGCACGTACCCGAATAATATGGTGTTGGATGACATTTTGGCCACCGAATACCTGTAGTGCAACATGGAATGGTGTTATGCAAATCGTAGTTGTTAGAAAATGGAATATTGCCTTATACCGAATTCATTGTGCCCAAAATAACAGACCACTGATCTTCAATTATGTTCAAACACAAGGGTTGGTCAGACCAAAAAATGTATTTAATTTAAGCCCAACGTTTCTAAACTATAAAGCAACAGCTCCAGTTCTACGATTACGTCATTATCAATATGGAATATAATTTAATTGAATACAAACAACATCTAGACATAATATGCACATGCTTCCCTACAAAGTGAAAATAATCACCGGCAGTGACGGTAAAGGTAAATTTCATTACAAGATCTACTTAAACAAGTATATTGTAATCCACAGTACTCCAGAAGCGATGCCATGTTTCACGATTGGACGGAATCACTAAAATACATACTGATTTTATGTGTCTGTCAGAAACAATCATGGGTCGGTGCGGGAAATAGGTTAAACTATGTATCATCCAACCTTATCGCACGTATCCACTTATTAGCTGTGAATCTTGCATGCTCGCGAGATTATTGGAATTGTGCTCATGCGTGATTATTCCTTGCGAATGGTTTCGCCGTGCTACTGTTCCCCGTTTATGCTGGTCACGTATCTCGCGGGGAACTGTGAACATGGACTGGAGCTCTGGAAAGCGCTGTTTGAGTTGCTTCATGACTAGTCGCACAACGGTTACAATCCATTTTAATCTCTGTAGGGCCTGAAATGAAGGAGTTTCTCCAGATCGCTGTTCATCTTTAGTAATTTTATTCTGTCCTGAGTTGTGTAGTCCCTCATTACCTTGGAAGCTGTCCCTTATGATAACCAACACACTTGCTCCTTGGGTATTGCTCGCACCTCAGTACCGAACTCCGACAATTTGAACTCCAAGGACTTCCGAGAACTCGCCTATTTTGCATTATCACCATCTGCTTAGTTCCCTGCATGCTGTCGTTCTATTGATCTTTCAAATACGGAGTTTGCTGTAATACATACCACCAACATCCTGGGGCTGTGGTTGCGCCCTGAGTATTACCAACCCAATCATCCGATTGTTTTCAACTCCTTGTTTCCATTAAGTTGATAAGGATATATGTGCTATACATTGCCAAAGCTGTTATCTGTTTTTTAATATGTATATATGAAGCTGAACAGAATCCATAATCTTATTCAATTATCTGGAACCTTTATATGATGCCTATAAATTAATTATTCATTCATACATTAACAAAACAAATCTTCGTATCACACATATGTTAATTTACTACTTCAAATTTTGGTTTAGTATTACAATGATCTACCTTTTTTTTAATTTTTTACTTTGTGTAGCAGACAATTCACTTCTTTTGCCATTTTAATGAATAACGAGGGTCACATAGCAAAACAATTTAAAACCTTTGTTATTGTCTACTATTTATGGACTCTTGAAACAAATATGGTTAAAAAAGGGGCGAAAAGTAGGTAATGCTGAACGTTTGTGTTTTTAGTAGATATCTATTTGCAGGAATAATAGATGAGTCTCCTATTTGTGATCTAACCAAATACATATCTGTTCTTGAGTAATTTTAATTTCAATTAATAATTATAGATTCCATGTAACGTATGTTCCTTTCACTAGGGTCAAGCACATTTTCTGGTTGCTGATCAAGAAAGACCAGTCTAGATATAGATGTTACCTGCTAACATATTCAATTAGTAATCACGAAGATCCGACCACACATTATGTTTCAACTTGAGTTTTTGTGTGAAGATAATAACGTCATCCTGTAACAAGACACACTTATTCAGAAATATTTACGTAAGACTCAGATCTGTGAAGCAATACTGAAATGTTTGGTAAGTATACGCTCAACCATTTTCCAAGATGCAGTGTATAAGTAAACCCTGTACAGATCTTTCTTTTGCAAATTTAAGGTGTTTATAAAATGGAATATAAGCATATTAGGTTAGTGTAAACCATATACTCCCTTACATGTCCCATTACAACAATGGTGGTAAATTTATTCGACCTCAATAAAGTAAAATACATACGTGATTTGAAACTTGAAATGTGAGAAGTCTATATGAACCAAACACATTAAAGTTCGTAATAAGAGAGTTAAGGAAATATAGGAGGCACCTGATAGTAGTTGAAGAAGATACATTTGAAAGATAAAGTGAAGTAAAAACCAAAAATTTTATTTCTATAGATGAAAAAATCATTAACGTAAAACAAAGTTTCTGTTCACAAAAGAGTAATACTAAATAATAAAAGTGTTGAATTAGTTAAAAAATAAAACTCCTTTCATTAATTTTTAGGATCCGTGTTCTAATATTATTGTTCGTAGTGTATATCCCATAACGGATTATAGGGATAATTGTTGAAAGTATACTTGAACAACTCTCGAGAATCTACATGAAAATTCTATTTGGGGATTTTGTTGTGGCGATAGGACGATATAATGTTTTCAAAACGATTGCAGGAAACAAAAGTCTGCATATGAAATGTAATGCCAAGTGGTATCATAGATTCACGAACATTGAAACATTCAAATATCTCATTTTCAAGAGTGGGGAACTCCCACATAGCACCATTCACACAACCTGGACGTTACCAGATGAAAAAGGCACATACGCGTAAAGAAATTTATCACTTTAGAGTAGACAGAGGAATGAAGTCCAGCCTAACTGATGTTCGATCGTTTAGAGATGTTTACTAGGGCATTAAACCCTTTATGGTCCAATAGATTATCAAAGAGAAACAATATCATTGGAGAGTTTTTCAATTTTGTTTATCATCTTACGATAATTACTAGGTAAGTTCAATTTAAAGAAAGAACCGAAAATCAGGCAAGAGGGGAATTCAGGATTGAAATATCGAATAGGTTCTATTTCTAGGAGCTTTGGAATGCAGTAGTGTTGAAGATATTTGGATTAGAATTACGGAAAGCATTAAAATTTTAACGAAAGATAAATAGATCAAAAGGAAATTCATGAGAACATACTTTCTTGGACTGGAATGCAATAAACTAGGAGAGGTAAGCAAACAGCTAATACTGCGTTGTTTTTAAAACTCGAAAAATTGAGTTAACAAAACTAAACCAATAAAATTAAACAAAATTCTATTGACCTTAGGTGCGGAACTCTCAGAATTTTAGAACAAAATAATACTATTTTTAAAAGCTTTACAACTTCAAAAAAAACTTTTTAAAATATTGGAGACGCGTATGAAGACATCAATTGAGTAAAGTCTATCAACCTTGCGCTTTTGAATTACAAAACGTGCACGAAAAAATTTGTACAGACGTGGAAGTTTTTTTTTCGTATAAGTAAATATGTTTCTTTGTGGATTTGCTAACTTCACAGCTAAATTGTAATGTCAGAGGAGGAAGTAAACTGCATACAGCAGGAGCATATGCTCCAGAGGCTAACAAAACAGAAATAGAAAATACTATTAATAAATATTATAGATATGCAAATCTCTGCGTTAATACGGTATTCATGCTGTCAGGTGGAATGGAAAATTATGAATGCGTAAATTGATAACAAATCAACTAATAATGATCACTGACAAATGTTTCTTATTTTTGGAATTTTTGCACAGGAAATTGTCCTATATTTAAAGGTTTGAATAATAAACTTGAATTTTATATACTAGTTGCTACTTACAGACCAATACTGATACCAAATATACAAGCTTAATACTCTACCTACAGATTTACCTCGTGAATATTGTAGCTCACTTTTTACTGAAAAAGTGTAGAATCACTCAGGGACATGTTTAGTGGTCACGACAGTGCAGTATATACATACAAAGGAAACAAGATAAGAACATACGTAGAAAATCAGTGTGCTATCGATTATATTTGTAATTAATTATTATTTTAGTCTTTAAAATGAAAATGAGTTACTTCTATTTTATGTTGTTCCGTATGTCGTGTAGGCTATAGGAGATGGTGGTAATGAGAAACGAATTTAATGGTCGATTGTAGAAAATGGAAAAAATCGAGTGGACCCCGAGAGAACCACTTAGCGCGAAATACAAATCTCAATTATGACGAAGTGGGACAGTAATTCTTCAATTGACATTTGTAATCAGTATTAAAACATTACATATGTGGAAAATAAGTTCATTAAGATAATACAATTAAAATGCACGTAACAATACCTCAATAGCCATTAAGGTCTTATAGAACATAAATTCAATGGTAATTGCTTCACAGTACAATAGCCTTACCTGGCATAATAAATGAATACATTATTTTGGAGAAAGATTGTATTGAATTCCTTCGTGCCATGGATCCGTTTCATGTCTTTCAAAGGTGAAAATGTGATCTGAGGAAGCCATATCTGTTTGATCAGATTTTCTGGCAGCTGGGTCAAAGTAACATCTTTGCTGTATATCAATCGATGATCATGCCAAAAAAGGAGAAGTTTCACGTCCAGCATTATTTCCTAAAATAGAGATAAAAAGAGTCAGTCACTTCAAGTAGAAATACCTCATATGAAATTCGTGGCTTATTGATCACCATACAAAATATTGAAATCGAAATTATATTACAGAATAGGAGTAATCCATCATTCATTGTAAATTGTTAGTCTGGCATAGAGCTTTTACATTAGTTTTCTGTCAATGTTCATTTGTTCTTTCTGTTTCTTTTTTGCGGTGGCTTTGGCTACATTTTTGTTTCATTGCTTAGAATATCAACAAACAGTATATTTTTTCTCTTTAACTCCCCAAGCAATTGCTATTTTCTGTCATATTATTTCTAAATATTAAAGTAATTTTGGCAATAGATCTCCTCAATTTGTTTATTGTTGTCCATCTATCATTTTCTAAATTTCCTTTGTGTATACGTTTATATGTAGGGTACGGGACTTCATGTGCTTAAAAAACTCAGAAATATTTATTTATTTGTGTGCTATCAATTTTGAAAATATGTGATACAACTAGAAAAATATGTGACAAAAATAAAAATATCTCACTACAGAAACTTAAATATTACGTGTACTGTGAATATCTTAAATTCAGTTATAAAATTCCTACCTTCTATCAAGCTATTCTTTGGAAGCGTTACAGTGCACAACCATAGTTTTCTCCAAGTTCTTTATTGTAAAGGTATGATGATTACCCTTAAAAGCATCTTATATTACAAGAAAGATTGCTTCACGTTACAAGAAACAATTCTCGCATATTTGAAACACAAAATTTCAGTAACGCTGAAATTGACAACATCTTCCTTCACCAGTTCCACTTCCAAAACACGGGCAATTTTACACAATGTTTGTAAACCAAGGTTTCTGTAAAAACTGTCTGTAAATTTAGACATTAGCACTTGTCCGTTAGCTCCAGTTAGTTCTTCAAGTTTCGTTTCTACTATGCGGATTTCACCCACTGAAGAGCGTTCGATGGCGATTCAAGTTTTTCTATACAACGAGAAAGAAAGGACAGGTTTGACGAAAGGAATGCTAATTCGAGTTTTACGGAGTGATCTTTTAACAGTTCCTGTAGAATTTCCATGGACGATGCTTCGTCTTTGTCGAGAGATTATTTACGACAGATACGAATTGTTCAAAGTTTTGGGCATAATACTCAACGGCGTCCAACCAAGTGCTCCATTGCGTAACTATAAGAGCGGGTTGAAGAGGAAACTTAGGACATTTTTTATTAAAAATATCTATTCTTTTAAGTGACTTGACAAAAGGTCTCTTTCCATTTGAAACTAGTTTATCGATCTTGTGATATAGAACTAAGCAACGCATGAGCCACACAGGTAACATGCACGATTTTGGGATAGCTAACGGCAAGGTCTACTGCAGCTTTTCTCATGTAACCTGCAGCATCTGTAAGAACAAGAAGAATATTGTCAAATTGTATGCCTTCTTGCCACAATAGTTGCATTTCTTCGTTGAAAAGCCTTGCTATCGTTACATGTGTAGCAGCAGATAGCCTTTTGCACACTAGCAAATAAGTTTTCGTCAACAGATTTTCGTCACCATTACTTAGCACTAGTACAATCCCGTTTCCCACTTTTTTACCACTGGAGTCTGTAGTTTCGTCCATACATACCCAAATATTTTGATGCGCAGATTCCGAACGAATATGTTATAAAGTTTGCTCGTGACACCTGCGCAGATGAGTTTTTCGCAATGTTGATTTGTCAGGCGGTTCGAAATTCTTATATTTCACGGGAAACTTTCGTTATTCAGAGTTCTTTAATTTGAACAGGGGAATATGTGCGGATACAAAAGCTCTGCACAAATTCATTGAAAAAGCGGACAATTTTGCGATTCACCAGAACTAGACACAATTGGGTGACCAATAAATGCCTCTCTCTTGCTCAAACCGGCAGGATTTTGCTTCTTGGTCTCCAAATGCTGCGCAAATTGTGAACCTTGGTGAGCCGCGACAGATTTACCACACAGTAGGCAAAATAGCACTTTGCTACTAGTAGAAAATACATCTTTATATTCGTGACAGAACTTCTGCAAACGAGATCAAACATTTGCTTTATTTTAGACATTTTAAGGTAAGAAAACACATACATTGAGCTGGAGCCCCACTTAGAACACAATAAACGAAAAGTACCGTAGTGGATTCAAAGTACTGCAATGTTGTGACTGGCTTGTGGCTGGGTAGAATTCCCTCAACTCGACCTTAAGTGTAGATTCAAGTAAGGCGCCAGAAGTCTACCAGTCAACATGCTCAAAGCAAAACAAACCAGTTACACTCAATATAAAAGAGGTGTGGGAAAATAAGTATTTTTTTCAATGAGTGATTTTATGTTTTTAAAACGAAAACTCTTAAAATATGTATTTGCATACGGAAAACTAGAAAATATGTTTTTTTTTGTAAAATAAAATTTGCTGCGGTGGCGTAATAGGATATGATCAGCATTTTGGCAAAAAGGGCCTCTATCTCACTGCAGAAAAAAGCATTTATTTTAATAAAGTTCCTTTCTCTATTAATATGTTTCAGCTTTGTAAGCTATAGCACTTGGTCCGAAATATCTGAAAGGCAGTGCTCTCACTCTTTAAAGCCTAGACAAACAAAATGTTTTCGTTTCCTATGTTTCTTTTTGATGTTCATTATCATCAAAGTATAGGTATGGATTAATAATAAATAAACATAATGTATTCACACACGTTTTGCTTCACAATTTAGCTTCATTTAAAATGAGTCCTGCTCTTGTCAATTTATTTCAATCTTAATTGTATAACCGTAAACAGTCCTTTCTCTATAAAGAATTCCCATCCAAAAATTGACATAATTTCACAAGTTTCGCAGGGATCGAACTTAGGGCTTGTTCTTATTTTACTTTTTATCAATAATTTTCCGTGTATTAAAAACTCACAAGGAAAGGACATGAACTCTTCAACGGAATTTCCTAATCAAATCTAGTCCGTTCGATAAACATAAGAAAGATGCATTCAAAAAATTAGGTGCCATGAACAACGGAGTAAGTCCATGGCTCCCATTGACTCTGTTGATATAAAGACAATCTTAAACTTGCAGTGAAATATCTATTACATCAACATTGTTCATTGGAAACTCATGTTACTCCGTTGTCCATAGAATCTAACATTTGTGCATGAACATACCTTTGTTATGTTTATAGAATGAACTAGGTATGATTAGGAAGTCCCGTTGACAGTTTTATGTCCTTTCCTTGTCAGAAAAACTATTGTTTGCAGACGATCTCAAAATATATGTAAAAATCAAAGCACGAGAAAACTATTATCTATTACAACAAGACCCAAATAATGTAATGAATCTGTGTAATGTAAACAAACTTTAGCTGAATTTAGATCAATGTGTGTCTATGACGTTCAGTAGGAAAAAAATTGCTAGTGAATATTCCTATTCCATTGGTCGGACAAATCAAACTTAGTGAAAGATTTGGGAGTAATATTTCATCATAAGCTAACCTTCAATCAACATGTAGAAATTATAACTAATGAAGTAGACAGGAAACCCGGATTCATAATCCGAATGGGTAATGAGCTTAGAAATGATATGACATTGGAGATACAACGATATTGTATATCTGGTATCTGTGAATTACTTCAATTTTTAATTGTAACTATTTTGGGTAACGGTGTTTAAAAGTGCACAATCTGTTAAGAAGAATAAGAAGAAGAAGAAGAAAATGTAGAATATGTGTTGACATAGGTAGATATTTATATTATGATAGTTACAGTTCAGTGTTGCTATGACAACAGAAAGGTTTTCATGGAGATTTGAGAATAAAAGTAAGTTGTGCTGTGTATAATTTTAATGTGTGATAATGGATGGTTCTTGCAAAATATATATATAAAAAGTAAATGTACTAATGGCGGTGTGTTATTTATTTCCATCTTCGAACTGGGTAATATAAAATATAACGAAAATCTCGTTATATAATAAATGGTGTTTTCGCCGAGGAGATACTTTGAGATTTGGTTTAAGCAAAGTAACCAATCTCATCAATAACCGTCAATACGGAGTATACTTTATTAAGAAGTAAAAAAAATTATGTAACCTTAAAATGGATATACACAGAGTTTAAAGTATTAGTGATGAAGTTGGTGATGTTGAAAAACCAGGATCGGATACATCAACGAATGTGTCTGACCTTATAAAACAGCTAGGTCTGCAAATGAAAACTAAAATTGAGCAATTGACGCAGCAAACACAGCAAACGGTTACTAAATTCGAACAAAAGTTAGAACAAATTACACATTCTATAACATAGCAAATGAATACTAAATTTGAGCAATTGACACAGCAAACACAGTTACTGATACAGCAAAAACAGCAAATGGATACTAAATTCGAACAAAAGTTAGAACAAATTGCACAGTCTATGACACAGCAAATGGATAATAAATTAGAGCAAATAACACAGCAAATAAACTCTAAACTAGAACGAACAGACTATAGGATAGAACAAATTTTGCACAGATTTACCATTGTACAAAGTTCGGTGGAAGTGGTTGAAACTCAAGTTAATGAGCATTGAAATCAGATTAGAAAATAATAGGAAAAAATAAATACTATCAAGGAAAAGATTATCACTGTAAATGGTAATCCTGATCCGATCATCAACACTGACCATAAGCCAATTGAACCCAGACTAGCTTTAGAAGAAAGTGGTATACCTGAAAGCTATTCTGAGAGGGGTGATAGTGCTGTACAATCTGTGGAAAGACTAGAGAAGACCACATTCATCACATCCCAGGAAAACCAAATATGTAAAATCTAAACATATAAAACAGTCTAATAATAATCATTATTTCCGATTTAGCGAAATAAGGTCGCTAACCAAATTTAGTGGAAGGTCGCAAGACACACAAGCAAATGTAGTTTTGGAAAAAATATGGAAAAAAGAATTTTTTGAAAAAAGAAGAATGCGACTTAATTGGTGTAGACATATCAAGATTTCTTAAAATGTTACCATACGTTTTACTACCACCTTACTCTGTTTGGTTCAAAACGATCAGAGGAATTTTACGTAATTATTTAGATTTCAAGAACGCTCTGCTTTCAAATTTTGAAAATGATTTTATGTTGGCAAACCGACACGGTTTGGTTCGAAACAGACGTTAAGATCTAAAAATTGATAAGAAACCTACTGATTTTGTGATTTCCGTATATAATGAGTTGAAATTAATTAATCGATACCAACAGCAATCACGAATTATAGCATCGATGTGGATATTGTTACCTTTTAGGTTGCAACAAATACTGATCTCTGCACAATGTATTAATTTCAATCATCTTATTATGATGCAAAATTTCGAAAATCTATCAATGGTGCACATAATACTAATCGAAACCAAACTAATAATAACCGAAACCAACCCAATCATATTCCAATCCGAAATATCAATTTGGGGAAGAGTGTAGTCCTAATGTAAGAAGTAATAATTGATTCAATTACACCAGTAATAGAATGGAACCCTATTTCAGAAGAAACAAATAATAATCGTACAACATTTAGAAATCAGGCAAACTATATATAATTTTTCTCAAACTGGATTTTGTAGTAATTTCATAGGTGGCAGAAATTCTCAAAATAGAAATCAAAGAACTGTAGGAATTCATAATATACAGGACTGTATTCAAGATTGTGTGATTCAATTCCACCTAATTGAATCTTTTGGTAATGCAATTTGAGTTAAGTTTATGAAGTCCATCAAAATATACCAAAGGTGAATGGTTACAATTAATTAAAATGTTAGTTCCTTAAGAAGTTTTTTCTAAGATTAACATAGATAATGTCGAGTTTACAAATTGATTCTTAATATAATAGTTTCTTTATTTGTATTGCTCCTAGTTATGATATTGATCAAGTCGTGTTTTGTTTCACTTTGAGTATTTTTATGATTTCTTTGTAATTCGCTTCACTTATCAATATTGTGCTTTCAAGGTCATAATCATCTTAATTATGCCCAAGTGGAAGAAATGTTATTTAGTATTTCAATATACTTTAATTTAATTTGTCAGTCAGCTCGAATGATTTTGAATTAAAGAATATATTTTAGGACCTAAATAATTAGCAAAAGGGTCGCAAAGTCCTCATCGTCGATAATTTTATAGAATTAAAATGGAATTGATTATGAAATGAATGAAAGAATATTATTGAGACAAAATGAAATTAATTTGTATACATGTTATTAGTTATATATGTGAGGGCTATTTGGAAAGTAAGGTAACCACGTATAAGACATATGTCCAGGATCCTTTCCCTAATTGTAACCAATTAAAGAAGTCCTAGTCGGGAGCCATATATCCAACGATATTGTATATCTGATATCTGTGAATTGCTTTTATTTTTAATTGTAGCTATTTTGGGCAACGGTGCTTAAAAGTGCACAATCTGTTGTGAAGAAGAAGAAAAATGTAGAATATAAGTTGACAATGATAGATATTTATATAATGATAGTTACAGTTTTGTGTTGCTTTACCAACAAAGAGTTTTTCATGGAGATTTGAGAATAAAAGTAAGTTGTGCTGTATATAATTTTAATGTGTGATAATAGATTGTTCATGCTATATATATATATATATATAAACTAAATGTCCTAATGATGCTGTGCTATTTATTTTCATCTTCGAACTGGGTAATATAAAATATTACAAAAATCTCGTTATCAAGACACTTTAATTCTCGTGTGGTAGATCTAAATTAGAATATTCTTCAGTTATCTGGAATCCATACGTAAAACTGAATGCCAGAAAGTTGTGCAATTACAAAATAAATTCTTAAGATATTACACCTACAAAAAGACTTGTCTGTATCCAAAATTTAAGCACTATACCAATCTTATTGATAATTTTAAATTCATGACGTTACAACAAAGAGACCATTAACTGACTTATCTTTTGTCTTTAGATTTCTGCACAATAAGATCGATTGTCCAAAGCTGTTACAGAATCTATTTATAGAAGCCCCATCCCTCAAAACGCGTGCAAAAAGTAATAATCTATTCTTTTCCGGAAAGTAAGTACAAATATACGGTTTTGCCACCTACTTTGAGAATTAGTGCTGCTACAATGCAATAAGTAAAGAGAATTGGAAATAATGTAAGTAAAAGGCTAATAGTCACCGCAAGAACAAACCACATCACTAAGAAGTACTTTCGAAGAACATCTTTATCATCTTCAGCGTAGACACACTTCGAAAAGGATTTAAATCATTGGAAAGAAATTATGGATAGGTAAAAATGTTCAAAAAGATATTTAAAATATGCGAAGTAAAGATCTTCTTCTCACTAGAAACAGACATATATTAATAATAATTTACTTGTCACTGTTCACTGCTGATTACTGGTTTTTCCTCATTACCTTCCAAACGGCAGAAATTTGTAGTAACAACTCTAATACAAATGGCATTTGTGTCACCTTTTTCTGAATTGAGTACAGGTTTCTCCTTATGAATGTAATAAGCATATTTACTTTTCCGTTCAGTTGCGTTTTTTTGCTTTTTCGATCAAAAATGAATTAGCAATGTTGTAGTTATTATGTTTGAGATGTTATGCCAATCCAGATAACTGTTGTAAGCTACTGATTTAAACATGTGAATGTTTTCAGTGATTCTGGTACAAATATTCCTTTTTTTACCTATATATATTTAGTCACATTGACATTTAGTCCTATAGAGGCTACTACTTTTTTGGGAATCAGTAAACAATTATGTAAAATTTGCACTATATTTTTCTATAGATTTAGGAGGAACTACGGAGACCTTGATGTTATATTTATGTAATTCCTTCTTCACTTTCGCCGAAGTACGTGCGACCAGTGGGAGACCAATTTATCCAGTTTGTTTTCTTCGACATTTATTGCTGGCCGATGGTGATTGCCGTCGATATTCAGTTGTACCTGTTTGTACCACTTCAGTATAAAGACTTTTGAAAACGATTTTGTTGTCTAATTTTAATTAAATTTTGAATTTCATGGTTGAGGTTACAAAGTAGAAGTAAATGACAAAGTAGAACATCTCTCCTGAAGAAGTATTTTTCAAGTATTCAGTTTCAGAGACCATGAATGTTATAACTTAAATTGAACATACTTGGTACCAGCAGAAGGTTTACGATATACTGAAGTAACAAACTTATTGGCTTTCTTTTGATGGTAATATCAAGGATGTTAAGAGTTCCATTTTCTTCAAGTTTCATCGTGAATTTGATTGTGGGATGTATCTGATGAAATTCATCAAATAATTTCTTTAAATCTTGATATTCCTTGTACAGAATTAAGGTATCGTCAGTATATCAAAAATACCTGACATGAGGAACTTTTTGGGCATGTTGGTTTCGAATATGTCCAATACCAGGTTCGAAAGTATTGGAGAAAGAGTATTGTCCAAGGCCAATCCATTGTATGGACGAAAGATGGTATCTTCACATTGAAAAACATTATTTCTAAGGCAAAGAGCTATTGGTTGAGAGACTAGTTGAATATCGTATGGGTTTAATTTTAGTTTAAGTAAGGCAGGTTAGACTGCCTGTAAAGCCAAATGTACTGATATTGATGTACTTTATGTCAAAAGATGCTATATGGATAGAATCCGCAAAAACAAACGAATTCAAACATGTTCTTAACTCTAAGCTACTTTTAACAGTATATTTGACTTTGATAAACCAACATTCTCCCAAAATTTCCTCATATCCGGTATTTTCGATTATTTAATTCTGTACAAGGAATTTCAAGATTTAAAGAAATTATTTGATGAATTTAATCAGGTACATCCCACAATGGAATTCACGATGGAACTTGAAGAAAAGTGAGCTCTTAACGTCGTTGATATTAGAATCAAAAGACATGCCAATAAGTTTATCACTTCAGTATATCGCAAACTTTCTGCTGGTATCAAGTATATTCATTTTTAATCATCCCATTCATGGTCTCTGAAACTGAATATTTGGAAAAGATTCTTTAGGAGAGCTCTTCTAGTTTCTCATCTTTCTGGTACCTCAACCAAGAAATTCAATATTTAATTAAAATTGGACAACGAAATGGTTTTCAAAAGTCTTTATACTGAAGTGGTAAAGAAGGTAAAACGGGAGATCAATGGTGCCCACCATCGGCCAACGAGAAATGCCAAAGAGGACAAATCGATTGGTATCTCCCTGGTCTCACGTATTTTGGCAAAAATGAATAAGATGTTACATAAATATAACTTCAAGGCCTCCGAAGTTCCACCTAAATCTATAGAAAAAATATATTACAAATTTTAAATCATTTTTAACTGATACCCTAAGAGAGTAATGGCGCCTAACGGTTTAACTATCAATGTGACTAAATATATATAGGTCAAACAAAAAGAATATTCATACCAAATCATTTAGCACATTTGCACGTCCAAATCTCGTACCTTACAACAGTTAATCTGGATTGGCATCACATCTCAAACAAAATATACACAACATTGCGATCTCATGTTTGATCGAGAAAGCAAAAATAGCAACTGAGCGGAAAATTAAAGAAGTTTATTACATTCATAAAGAGAAATCTGCATCCAATTCAGATAAAGATGACATAAATGCCATTTGGATCAGTGTTTTACTACTCATTTCAGCAGCCTTGAAGATAAGAAAAAAGAAAAGAAAACAGTAAACAACAGTGAACAGTAACAAGTAAATTATTTTTAATATATGTTTATTTCTTGTGAGAAGAAGACTTTTACTTCGCATATTTTTAAAACTCTTTTTAAGCATTTTTACCTATCCATAATTTCTTTCCAATGATTTAAATCCTTTTCGAAGTGTGCCTAGGCTGAAGATGAAGACGATGTTCTTTCAAAGTACTTCCTTGTGATGTGGTTTGTTTCTTACGGTGACTATTAGCCTTTTACTTACATTATTTCTAATTACTATCATCGCTTGCAATACAGTGAGAAGTAAGGAGAATGTTTGTTTTGGTATGTTTAATAACAAAGAACTTCACTTCAGAAACCAAGTTTTGAAAATCCTATGATTCATTGCTTACTGGTAAACTATATTGTATTTTTATTTGTCTTATCCTGCTATTATGTATTTAAACTCTTTTCACATCTTTATTGTTCCTGCTTAACTGAACATAAAAAAAACAATAATTGTTTACCATCTTTAACTGGAGTTTTATACTTTGTTGACAGTAAAAGTAAATAAATATATAAATAAATAAATAATATAAAGAACTTGTATGTTGTTGTACTTCAAACTTGTTGAGAAATTATTTGATTTGGAATGCGTTGTTCTATTTAGTATGTATGTATGAATGTTATATTTCTGTTCAATACAGTTGTGTCCTATTTATTTCAAGTATTCTAATGTGAAAATTTCCTTTGAAACATTGAACTTATTTCTAATAAACTACCAGTCATATATACCTAAGTAACCAATATCTTACTTCTCGACAATCTCTAGAGTCAGACTTCTCTATTTCTTTGCCTACTTAACATTCTTCCTTAACATTTAGCAAACGTTTGTAATCCTGTGGCAAGGGCAATATTTTAGCCCAAGAGCAGTTCTTTGAAGTATGGTTACCTTGCCCACGACTACTATGCTATAGTATAAAATAATTGACGATTCTTGTCTACTATCTTTAATCTTTGGATTATCCATTAATACATAAACCCATTCCCATGAATAATCTCTTTTATTCTCCGCATAGTAGTCGCGTAGTATGAAGAACTATATTAAATACACTCTCCAAGATATTCGACTGCGCAACTATTCCACCTCTTCTTGCCGGTTGTTACGCCTCTGATAGACGTAGTGAAACAAAGTATAACATTTGTTCCCTCTATATCATTTAATTTCAACTTGATGTAGAAAAGTCTTAAGCGCATGAATATCAGTACCAGGCACGTAGCATTTCATTACATGAAATACTGTGGTCATCACACCAGGGGTTCGATCACTCCAAACTATTTTACTGGCAACATATATTGGTTCGTTTAGCAAGGAATTCGTAACGAGGGAGGGGGGGCTTGATATGGAATTCTGAAGGCTCAGGAGCTCGATCAATCTAAACTACTTTACTATCAACATGTGTTGTTTTGTTATTACAATAAAATCAGGATATGTTGGTAAGTGTTTTAGAAACAAACTATGAAGAAATCTCGAGTAAAATAACAAATGCATTGAAAAAGATTTTACAATATTTACGTCCTTTCTCTGTTCATTCAAATATAACAATTGTCCTTTCACTATGACCTCAACTATTACAAAAAAAGTACATATTCACTATTATAGAAAGTACATACTCAATAATCTCTTGTAAATTACTTTACAATATCTGCCTTTCTTTCTCTGTTCACTCAGATGATAACAGAACTTTCTTTCCACATAAATTTTTGTTTTTATTATTCCGTCAACTACTGTCTGTACCAAATGACAGGTTAAAGGACCAGTAGAAAATTGTTTTTGAAATAACATGTTTGACACTGCAAGAATGCGATGACGAAAAATTGTTAAAAATTGTCCACACTGTTACACAACGCCACTATGCTTTCGAAAGCTTGCCATCTCCCTGACTAGTAGCAGAAATCCTGGGAATTCCGTAACTTTTGTAGAAATTTCAAATTCCCTGACTCTTACAGGATATCTCACTCACCTCGCCAACATGCATTGCAAGTAATGCAAATCTTCTCATAACAAAGAGTAACCAAAAGCTTCATGCAATTTTTAATTTTTAACGCTGCTCCTTCTTTTTCTCGTTTCATTTTTTCATCTTTTCTTAATTTTTTTTCATTTCTGGTCTCGAAGGAGGGAGGTTCGGACGCCCCGGACCTTCCTTGGTTACGTGCCTGTCAGTACATTAAATTATCTTCACACCGGATAAAATAGAAGAACACAGGAAGGCACAATATTCAAATAAAAAATGGTTATATAAATATAAAACTCCCATTCAATGGTAAATCAAACATAAATTATACTTTTAAATGTAATATTAACAATCTTGTTGTTCCAGACGTAGTTTAGTAATTCTGCAATATACATGATTCAGTGAAACATATATAACTGTGTATTTTGAGATATCATGAGACTAGACTAACCAAATATGTAACAAAAATCACCGACTGATACACGAAGAGCTCAAATGTAATTATGAATAGTGAAAGGTACTCAAAGTGTAGAAATGAGTCCAGATTAAACCAAAACAAGTCATAGCAATACCTTTGGTGGATACAGTATTCGCCCGTCATTCACTTTAGGTACTCGAAGCAATGTTTTATTAATCAATATTTACATATCCTTGCCAAGACGATTATACTAGTTTTTTTCTAAATATTATATCCCGAACAGTTCTTTACGAGACGTTAGTTCTACGACCACACAATTTAATCGAGCACGCAATTTGCTTTATGTTACAAACTAATGCGTTCACAATATAGTACAACCTGTATGGATCTGCTATCTAAATAATAGAATATTCGCTATGTTAACCTTTTTAAATAACGAGTAATTAAATATAATTACTCTCAGGTAAACTTTTGCTGACGTATTACCTAAAATAAAAATTAAGATTGACAAAGATTCATATTAATGCTAATCGGTTTTTCAGTTCCGGAAATATGTTATTGCTTTTCTCAGACACATTACGAAAATGTAATGTTAGTCTGTAGCTTACATATTTCAGAAAATGAGAGTATATGGTTAGTGAATTGGATTAGCAGGTAAGTAATATGATTCGCGGAGCAACGTATTATGTATAAGTGGCCGTATTATTGCCTAAGACCACAGTAAGAACGAGAAAACAAGTTCTAGTCGAAGGGTGTTTCTTGAAAATTAGTGTAAAGAGCTGCACTTGGTGACTTCAAGCTAAGCTCAGTAACAGCCGGTTGAGCGGGTTGGTGGTAATCGGACATTTTGTTGTTTTTCCCGATTAATTTACAACATGGGTGCATTATTTTGACCAATGGTAATGTATTTCTTTTATAGGTAAATTTGTCATTTTTCAAGTTGTATGTACGTATCACGTATGCTAAAGGTGTAAATAATAAACAATTATAGAACTAATTCTAATCAATTTTGGACGTTTAAACATTGATTGGTTCTTCACGTATGTATATATTAATGGGTATCTATAATTGTATCTTTATTTTCATTTATTTTTTACTTACATTTAGTGAGTAGAATATTCTCCAAACTTTCTTTTTAAAAAATACTTTTTTTCTGTAATTCTCCAAAAATAGTAATTACAGATGTAATCTTAAATGTTCGTGGATATCCACGTCTCCCCTAAAATAGAGTACAAAATGTACAACATACACTCGAATGTGGAATGTGTTTAAAATTTAACTTGAGTAGTAGTGTAATTAGAAGTTAAACTTTTGAAAAGTAAAGTTTAAAGCCAATTAAACAAAGTGTGGTAAGTACCAAATTAAAAATATGTGGCTATATGGTAAAATAAAGGGAAGATCTTATTTGTTGTAAGATGTTACTCACACTACCTTCCTGACATATATATTTTTTAGTCTTAAAATATACGTACATGATAAAATACTGCATACATGTCTTAGGCTATTTGATATTATTAATCAGTATTAGAAACATCGTTCAATTTATGTGTTAGAATCGCATCTAGATATTATGGCCACTATAAGAAACATACTAATGTAGCACATATAGAATACAAATAAAACACACTGATTATTAACTGTAGCAGAGAAAATGTTTTTATATTTTAAATGTTCGCTAACATAAATTGGTGTTCAATGTTATGAAAGTCAATGTTTCTTACAGATAGACTGAAAGAATTTACATATCAAGTTTTCAAAGGGAATGGCAAGAAAACTTGAGGTATCAGACATAATAATATATTATGCTAACGACTCCCTTTGTCAAGTGCTTTATTCTAATTAGTGGTTCTGTGTTATTCATATTTATTGTGTCATCGCACAGTATAATATTGTATGAATACGTACCTGGTTAATTTCATCAATAAACGGATCTCTCAAGATGCTCAATTTAATTATTAGCACCGATGGTTTTACTAAAATACACAAAGAAAATCAATACTTAATACACATTAAATGAATGTACGAGAATAAAGTATACTAAAATGTACCACACCAGCATTTCCAAGATAAACGCTGTGCAGATCCATATATAATGACGTTAGGTGTACTAGAGTAAGGAAGGTACTTCGTAAAATGAGATGAGCTCAAATAATGAGTTAAAAATACATTTTAGAAATATTTTAAATCTACATTGCTTGTTCTCTAATTGATAACTGTTCTGATAGATGTCCATTTGGTCCAGAGAAATCACTTAACGTTCTTTGGAAATTCTCAAAGCAACATTTAAATCACTTCATACTTTAACCTCCCAAAATAACTATTCGATAACATGTCTAGAATTAATTGAGAGTTAAATAAATATATTTTAGTGATTTTCCCGGCGGGAGCTCATGTGGTTCGGATTCCACGTTAATCAGTAGGTCCACGTCTCATATAGCCTAGCTGCTGAACGGGACGTTAAACCCAAAATCAACTCAATTAACTTTAGTGATTTTGTTCTAGAATGTTGATTTTCTTTGCAGGTTAATTAATTACATAAATTCAATTACCTTAATTACATAGAATCGTTTACAACCGGGGACAAGTTGACAGCGAGAGGTATGGTTACGAATCATAACTGAAAAGTCTGTATGTTAACTCAATTAAGACAAGTGAATAAAGTAAAGGTTTCAAATACTAAGGAAGTAATGATTCGATGAAGTGGGCATTGACAAATATACATGTTTGAGGATAATCAGATAAATCGATTAATCATTTTGGACACCGGAAATGTCTCAATAGTGGTAATATATAAGTACGCATAAAACTAAATTGAAGGATAGGAGTCCGATATAAACCTGAATAACGTGTGCTTTATGTAAAGTTGGTAAGGTATACAGACAATTATATTTGGAAGTAAAGGACCATTCTGGATGTACTAAGTGGCTTCAGCCGCAATTTGCGATTGAAAGGTCAGTATATCAGGAGTTCGATGACTGATATTACTTTGTTCTTCCTACGAGTACCCTACCTATTTGCTTTAGGTCAATTTCATATTGTTTGCAAACTGTTTTTTCTATCATTGTACTGACAACGAATATAATTTTTTGAGTTATCATAACAAAACTCAGAATTAACAATACAAGAAATTGCTTGATGTTAATGCTCTTACTAGAAAAAGTAGAACAGAGCAATAAGGAGATTGACCAGTATATTAACAAAAATAATAAATTAAAAAATTCCCTGTATAAGCATAAATATCAATATTATATAGCAATACGATGAAATAACATTATACTGTCTACAATCAGACTGTGGACGGCATTGAATTAAACAGCTGTGTGGAATAAAAGACGAACGAACATATGTTAGCAAACGTATGGAAGAGGATAGAAATACATTATATATCCAATTATAGGAAAATATTAAATTTACAAGAAATTGAGAAGAAATTATATTCATAAATTTACTGAATGAGCAATAGAAGATTAGGGGAGATTAACATCATATAATTCTTACTGTTGGATTATCTTGTTTAGTTAAAAAATAATTACTTACTTATGCCATTGTGTACGCGATATGGAGCCAAGTTTTTATTGTACCATTTTGGTATTCTGAGTATCATTTCTGACGCATTTTGTGTGTAGCTCGAAGGAAGAAATAAACTGCAACAAAAACAATGTTACTGGGAAATATAAATTGAAATTACACAAATATGTATTACATAACTGATTTACACATATATAGACTTTTATTAAACTTATGCTATTGAACCAAAAGTGAGACTGACTTACTTATTAACTTCTATTGTAGAACTTTGTGCTACAGTTAAATAGGTTAATAAAACTCCTTGTAAAATACAAGGAGTAACAGAGAATTTTTCAAAATATATTAGAATATCATAATACTTATATTCATCAATATAACACAATCTATGCTAAAAGTTTTAGCATTTATCTTTACTGACAAAATTGCAGCAGTAAATAATGCTTTGCTAGGTTAAATTAGAACCAAGTATAATTTAATTGACTACTGCTCGGTTACTAGTACTTTACAAGAGTTCTTCAAACTGGTTGTCTTAACGAGCTTTGGATACTTTAACCTTCATTTGGCAAGTGAAATTTTCTATGCTTATATCTGCTGTTTTTTTCGTTCAAACGTCTCTTCGTTCTTTCTCTCTCCGGCTTCCATTTTATTAAGGTAACTACCAAGCTATGACACTTCGTTAGCAGAGTAAGAATAGCAGAGGTGTTATAGGCGCAGGTCTAGTAAATCTAACATCTTCAGTTCAAGTTCACCCTACTTCAAAATAATACTTTTAAATTAAATTTATTCTTAAAACGTCAATAATAATATACCTTTGGTCAACGTTCTCCATCTAGGTTATGAGATGCGATACTCATGTACATGTTAGCCAAGAGAGCGTTGATAGATCGTGTTGAGATACTATCAAAAACTTCCATCCATATTCACATACTTTTATATTGTAGTTTATTTTTCTTTACGAAATTGCGGTTCTCGATTACTTCGAATATAATAACTGGTAGTGAATGATATATTACGGCGTTGTACAAGAGAGAGGTCGTGTTCCATTTGATATCGTAAATGATTTTAATATTTACTTCTTGTTTTAAAAAAAACGGAGATTAAATTACACAAACTCATGTTATACCCTCACAAAAAGGTCAAACATATACATTTTTACTATTTGTTCTTTTTGAAACACATGACATGTTTTCTATTAATGCAATGCTATCACAAATTATACTGTCAGATATTGCAAATCTTGATTTAACTTCTTTTATTGTTCTTTTGCTGTTTCGATTGTATTTCTCAATACGGCTGAAACCAATAACACAAAAATTATTATTTAATGCAAATTACACATAATAATAATAGTAATACTTTCGTTTAAAATGGAAAAAATATGAAGATTTTGCGAACAAAATAAATTTTCACAAAACAAAGATGAGAGTGAAATCAAGTCACCTGTTCTGCTATATTTTTCCTAATGTTTCAGTAAAGATATTAAAACCGAAACTAACATTGTGAAGATAAAGTTGAAACGATTAATGCAAAAGATCAAAAACTTTTACAGAATATTCTATTCTGTAACACAAAGTGAATGTTTAAATAACACTAATTTTTTCTTATATCTTTCGGGTTAATTACGACCATTTTGTAACTGGTCTTTAAATACTAAACGGTGTATTCTTTCCGAGTTTTTATTCGTACAGAGGTACGGATTTTATTCTACTTTTTTGCAGCTTGCTACGCTAACATGTTTTAATCAAATTGAAGCTATTGAAGATCGCCTTACATACTTCTCAACCAAATATTCCTCACTTCATTGTTTGTTGTCTAACGTTGTAGAATGTGAAAAATTGGATGTGTGAATACAAAACCGTGCGAGGTAACACACATGTTAGCTTTTCTCTGTCAGCAAACTATGGAAAAATAGTGTGGTTGTTTCCCATTGCCTTCCGTCCCGCAGTATCCCAGCCGTTAACGTAACTCAGGCCTCTACTGCGACTAAAGTCCAAGTTGCCGTACCAATCACTATGATTTCCTTCAGCTTAGCTATTAAAGAACTCCTGTCTTCTTCCTAAGAACTCTCCACCTGATTACTTCATTTAGACCAATTCGGTAGGGAAGGGTCTTCTGGTAGTGAATTACCTCCAATATAGGTTTAAATTGCAGCGTAGGATGTAATCCTTCTCATCGGAAATATAAGTGTCTTACGAGGAAGGTCCATAAACCGTGAGAGTTGAATTTTGATATAAATTAGTGACAAGATTCAGTTCAAGTTGCTAAGTAACGTAGTAATAGTCACTCGATGCACAAATGCTTCGTTGAGCTGCTACACCGACGTCATCTTGAAATCCAGTAGGCAACGTTCAAGAATACAATTAGGCACAAAATGGAAAAGCTTCTGCTTTATCTGACTTCATTAATGTAAATCGAGATAGAGCATCTACAGGTGAGAGTACTTTCAGTGCATGATCGCCATCATGAAAGGCGCCATATTAAATTGCGGTCCAATATGATAAATAGCAAGGGGGTATCGAATAACACTGGAATGTACTCCTGAATCCATTTCCGTAATCAAAGTTCACATATCTGTTTTCGCTTCAGAACTAAGAGCTCTCTCACCCATAGGAACATATAAAAACTGTGCAAGTTAGGTTTGTGTTATGAAACGCGGTCGTGCGAGCAGTTGCAGGGTTTTAACTAATGCAGTAGTAGTCACTTGATGTACAATAACCACTATGACAATCAGAGCTTAAGCCTAGAGAGAGAAATCGTTATGTCGAAATGTTCGTAGTGAAAATGGAATAGCAGCAGGCTTCAAATTATACCTATATCGAAGCGCGATGGAATAGATTGATTGTCGATGAAACACATATTTAATAGCGTTGGCGAGCAGAGAATACCAAAGGGATTGTTAGGATATATATTAGAAAAATGATATAAACTGGTGCATATTAGTTGAACGACAAAAATGGTTCGCATTCCACTATAATCAGCAAATCCACGTCTCTTTTAGCGTAGCATGCATAATTGTGGGACATTAAAATGAATCAATCCAAAAATCTATTTTAGGTAATTTTACATGGTCTATTTTATAGAGTGTTAAGTGTTCTTCTCCGATCTTGAAACCTTACGCAAAGACCCTCATTGTTGGCAGAATATTGCGTTCTTTTTCAATACTCATACTTGAAAACCTATAATTTACCGTGTTTATTACGAAGCTAAAATACCTTAATGTATTTATTGTCAGTTTGTGTAAATAAATTCAATTTATCGTTGACGCATTGAACAATGAACGGGATTTAAATTATCAGTTCATAGCCTATTCTTGGTAGAAGATACACCTGGAAACTTAGAATTCACTTTTCTTGTCTCTGTTCTGCTATTAGTGATAAGAGAATGCATACACATCTGCCAAGAATAGATGGCAATAAAAATTGTTACAAGATTAAATACCAAGTTGCAGTCCATAAAATAAGCTTCTTTATTGCTTTTTCTTTCAATATTAAATAATTAAATATCTGCATCTTTCCAACTTTATCGATAAAACCTCGCTTTTAATAAGGGCAAGACTAGTTTTCATATCAAAACTGTGATAAATAACTAATTGTAGCAGGTGTTCCTTAAAGTCAGAGGATTTATTTATTACTTAAATCACGTACTTGACAACTCAAGAAATTCATTTTGGGACTTGGTTATTCATTTGCTTTAACACACACACAATTTCCTCAATATTGTACTCCGTATTATTAAAAACTGGAAAAGTAGATTTATTAGTTCTCTTGACTTTAGACTATTGATTAAGATTTTAAGACATATCATGCAAAATTTAAAATGCTTTCCTACAGGCAATCTCAACATGGGTGTGCAGTGAGGTCTATGTTGTCTGTCTTGGAATAACAAACTGTAGTAGTACAGGAATTTTGGTGCGGGCAGGCGTGTGACGTTCGGTACAAACTCATTTGTTGGACCAGTGAAACATTCGTTCAGTGCATAAAATGCGAACAATTATTCCGATAAATGGAGTCAACATTTTAAATCAAGCAGTGGTGAAAAAATATAGTGTCGTGAGTGAGAATGAGCTAGAAGATATAACATTTGCAGATACGTTGCTTGCAATGATAGCAAGGAAATATGATGGTGGCGTTTCTCTAAGAGTCAGTGACATATTAGATGTGAACAATGACACAGAGAGTGAACATGAAGATTCGACGAACGAAATGGATTTGGGGTAGATAACTAGTCCATCTATTACTGACAGTGAGCCTTCTACGAGCGAGTATGAGATGTGATATCCAACCCGGACGAAATCTGTACGTGTAACAGAAGCTGTTGTCAACAAATAATAAACAAATTCAGAGCACGTTGCATTATTGAAAAGGAATGGGAAACATAACACTGTTGTAGCTGCAGCGAAGAAATTCAAATGCAATACGGCGTTTGTGTATAAGGCTTGGAAGTTCCATAACAAACCTCCTCGTTCTCATGTCATGTCACTACTAAAATACGAAGTACTAAAGACATTCAACATTTATCGCACTAAAGGACTTACGGTCCATGATTATCATTTGAAAGCGTGGATGTCACTGACAGCGAGAAAATTGAACTCGCCATTTCGTGCTTCTCGTGGTTTCATTAACAAATCTAAAAAAAGAACATAGGATTCGCTCAAGAATGATTACTAAATTTGTAACGAAGAGAGATGTTGAAAACGAAGGTGAAATACTTCATAATGCCCAAAATTTTGTGATTAAAATTAATAAAATAATACATGAGAAACCGTACAACAGTGAGCGCATCTTTAATACTGATCAATCTAGGTTTGAGTACGAAATGACCTCTGGAAGAACTCTGTCAAAAATAGGTGAGAAACATACTACAGGAGTCGTTCAGTCTCTGGCATAAGTGCCCCACGCATACATCATACAAATTCACATTTCCCCAGTGCGGCTAGGCATACACATGTATATATGTTTCCAAGAACCTGAAGGCGTGCTCGAATCCAAAGTAAAACAACAGTTAGCTAGACAGACACCCTTCAACATTGCTCTTGATAAGAGCGTATCAGGTAAACTCACTCGCGAACGCTTCAAACGGTGGCTAAAAGACGTGTTAATTCCTGATGTGAAAGAGGATTCCCTGTTGTTGCTTAACTTGTGGAGTGGACAGACAGGTGAAAACGTGGGAGAATTATTACATGGGGAAAAACATTCGTGCTGAAGTTATATCCCCAAAGACCACCAAATTTAATCAGCCTCTTGATGTATAATTTTTTCGGCAATATAAGCTGGTAATTCGGAGACTTGAGGATTATTTTCGAGATAAATTCATTGTTTGTGGTATACCGAACAAGTTATATGACAGCATTTTCATAATGAAAATGCATTCAGTTGCGTATCATCAATTTTGTGTGCCACTTCTAAAGGACATTCTTGCATATACATGGCAGAAATGTGGGTCTGTCACAAGAGCAATAGTTGGTTCGTTTACAAATGTTCTGCAAGTAGAAACTAGTGTCTGTGGTCATGAAGATTGTGACGAAAGTGCATTTGTTAAGTGTTTGTACTGCTCCACGATGTTGTGTGCTAATCACATGGCTATAGATCTCCATCATCACAACTGAATAGCAAAAGGTTAGTTGGTTAATATTTGCTTAGGCCCTGCTTTACACTACGAGATAACTCCTAGGAAATATTTTAGGATTTATCTTCGGAAAAATGTTATGGCGTATTTCGTAGGAAATCCAACCTTTTTTCGCCATACACGTAAGGCGTTTTTGTGTCTGACCGAATGACGTTTTCCAATAAATATTATGAAATAGTTCTATTTAATAAAACTACAAAATTGATTAATTCCTATGCTAACTATACTGCACATCCTACTAGTATTAATAGTAGGCGCTATATTGTTAAATTGGATACCCCTTAAAAAGTATGAAAATCAGAAAGGTGCTGGTGTACTTTTGCATTACATTTTAGAATATTTAATAGATAAAATTCAATACTTTGCATGAAAAGACATATTTATAAAGAACAAATTTCTGCAAACAATAGAATTAAATACAAAGTAATACATCTATATTTTATGTTATAAGTGTATAATCATTATAAATGTTTTACGACGGTAAAAATAAGTGAGGAAAAATGTTTATCAGAAGAGGTCCAGCTATTTTTTCTAAGAAATGTTACCATTTCGGTACTTTCTGTTCATATTAGTTTAGTTTAGTTCATGTTAGTTGCGGTTAGGTTAGGTTAGGTTAGGTTAGATTATATTAGCATAGTAGTACAGCATAATTTTCAAAAGATAATAGAATTTCGCTTTTTTCTGTTATTATTAGGTTAGTTTAGTTTCATTAGGTTAGAATTGGTTAGGTTGTGTTTGGTCTAAGGATTTTCATCTTCCATTTCTCCTGTAAGTTTTGTATTTTTTACGTTCTCCTGGACTCCTTCTGCGAAACATTTACCTAAGTGAGTGCATATAAAATATAACCGTTGATACTATTTTCCACTACCGGTGTATTTCTGCACAATTTACAGAAGCTGTAATTTGCGTTACGAGTGGAGCGCTACTAGTATGATACCATGACAAGTGCTTTTTAAACTCGTATCATTGCAAAAACCCACTCGTTTTTACTACTTTCGTTGACACGCCTGCTTCCATCGGACGTACTCACCCGTTTCGCTTTACACTGACTCGGTTAGATAGCATTCCTGCTTTTCAGTGGCCACCTAGCACATGTTGGTTTGTGATTTTTGCACTATAGCTTTTATACAATACATCCGGACGCCGTATTTATAGGCAAATCCTAAAAGATTGTAGTTTTCAATAATTGCTATTGATAGTCTCCTTGAATTTGATTTATACCATGTGAGATATTTTCAATACGCTGAGCGCAAATCATTTAGGAAATAATAATAAGGAAATGAGTGACAAATTATAATTTTTCAACAATTATTTCCAGTGGTGCACCAAAAGTAAAGCTGCACGATCAGAAGATAAATTTGCAAAACGTACCGCTGTCTGTTTTCACTAGTTTTGTTTTCCCTTTCTCTCAACTGATGTCGCTTAAATTGAAAACTTACGAATTTTCTTTTCGAAATAGAGCGTGCTCTAAACAAGCGAAATCTCATAGGATCGTTCAGAACACAGGAAATGACATGCGATCTGACGCCATACAAATCGTAAGAGATTTCCTAGGATCTATTCTATAGTGTATATGCAACAGTTTATATTATTTTTCGAATAAAGTTTCTATTAATTTTCTAATAACTTCAAGACATATCCTCGTAAACTCATATGTACCGTTGCACCTAACTTATATTACAGCATTTAAATACTATGCATAATCGCAACACAAACTCATATATATAGCATGCTCCGAAATAGGTATAATTTGTTATATTGCTGGTATTCCATCTTTCACTAGAGGCATTTCAATTTAATTAACGATTTCTCTCTCTAGGCTCAAGATCTGAATGGTATAGTGGTTATTGTACATCAAGTGACTACTACTCCATTAGTTAAAACCTTGCAACTGCTTGCACGTCCACACTTCGTATCACAAATTTAAATTGCACAGTTTCTATGTTTCTGTGGGTGAGAGACCTCTGAACTCTAAAGTGAAAACAGATATGTAAACTTTGATTACGGAAAGATTTAGATTTAGAAGTAAATTCCAGTGCTATTTCTTACCCCACATGACCCCCTTGCTACTTATCATATTTGATCGCCATTCAATATGGCGTCTTTCAAGATGGAGATCATGCACTGGAAGTACTTTCATATGTAGATACTCTGTCCCGGTTTACAATGGTGAAGACAGATCTACCTAAAGCTTTTTCATTTTTGTGACAGAAGGGTATTCTTGGACATTGCCTACTGGATTTCAAGATGGTGTCAGTGTAGCAGCTCAACGAAGCATTTGCGCATCGAGTGACTATTACTACGTTACTTAGCAACTTGAACTGAATCTTGTAAGTTATTTCTCTCAAAATTCAATTCTCACGGTTTATGGACCTTCCTCGTTAGTAAAGGTGGTATATATCTGGCGGAAATTGAACCGTCTTAGTGGAAAAATATATTAAGAATGTTTGGAAAGATCTGAGTTGCGCGGCGAGGGGTGTTTTATGTTAGGGAAAATGAAAGTTTCGCTCGACGAAACCCGTACATTTACATCTACTACATTTGTGCTAATTTTCAAATTTCCGTGTTTACATAAAGTGCCCTATAGGTTTTGAATTGGCATAAAACTCGTAACAATGTGTAATTTGACCCCGCTTCATAATTTCTATCCTTGAAGGAACGAATTTCAAGTTTCCGATTTTCTATTTTGCAGATATCACAAATCCTACATTCGTGTCAAATTTCAAGTATATTTGTTTAAAAAGAAGCGAGACTAGACTTATTTTTTATGAGACTTAACTATATGCGAACTTTCCCTTGGCCCCGTAATTTTTCCTCTTTGGTTGTGTTGGGTTTCCAGTTGCCGGATTTTTCCATTCATTATGTTATAAATCCTAATTTATGACAAATTTCAGATTTTCGTTGTCTACGAGAAGTATCCTATAGATTTCCTGAAAACGAAACGAAAGCTTCAAGTTTTACGTCGCACAATTATGCCGGCTAGGCTAAAGGAGGCGGTGATGATGAAAATGAATGAAATGGTGGAATCAAGAAAGTGGCGGGAAACGATTGAACCGCGAGAAAACCAACCCACATGGTATTTGTTCATCTCAAATCTCACTTGTTACAAGCTGGGTTCGAACTAACGACCCCATGCACCTGAGGTGAACGCTCTATCAATGAACCCTACCGTCTTCTATAGGTTTATAACGAAGTGATGTAAACAAATGTTATAATAACCTCATATCCTTGTATTCTTCGTTATAGAGGAAAGTTTCCAGTTTTATGATTTTTTGCACTATTTGAATCACAAACTTTATATGTATGTCGAATTCCAAGTTTCCAATTTATAGAATGTATTCTATAGGTTGTGAATCAAGTAACGCAACCACATGATCTCTAGCTCTTGCTTATTAATATCCCCCTTGTACCGGGAAATTTTCAGTTTCCGGTTATTTAACTTACGTGTAACTCCTATATTTGTGCTTTATTTCAAATATGATATGCTATTATATTTTAATTATGCTTTCCGTCATAACTATCCTATCGCAAATGTTACGTTTGTGCAAAATTTTAAATTTCCATATCTAGATGAAGTATGGTATAGGCCTTCAAACAAACGATGTTACTATTATGTAATTCTGTGTTTGTGTCATAATTTTTCTCCTTTGAGGAAGTAATTTCCATTTCCCGGCCTTTTTCTGTTATCTGCCTCACAAATCCCACATCCAGCCAAAAATGACAAGTTTCCATATCTATAGGTAGTACTTTATAAATGTCAAGCAAATGGTCTACGTGTTATGTAATTTTTCTCTTGTTCCAAAATTTTACATTGGATCTGTCCTGATGCAGATTAGAGACACTATTTTCGTTCTACTGTTTTCAAGGGAAATGCAAATATTGATGTTCGGAAACGGCCTGAGCTGCTTTGTGGGAAAATAGAGAATGCTTCAGGATAGAGTGGCTGAGAGAACTTCATTAGGACCACTTCCCTACGCGTTGTTATTTTGGTTTAAGTATTTGTACATAAAGTTTGTACGAGAGCCTGAGTGTTAAACATTCTTTCTTTTGGTGCTATGACAACTAGAAGATTTGTCGATAAAATGCTGAAACATCCATAACTCTAGAATTAAAAGTAGAATGAAAATTAGGTAATAGAGAACATTTATCATTTTTAGTGTTTAATTTTATTTATGTTGATTAGTTGCGTCTCAGTTCTAAACTTTAATGTATTATCCTTACTATAGACTATTCTGTCGAAAATAAAATTTAAAATGCAAGCAAAGTACTTCTTTCGTAAGCCAGAATTGTTGGATAGAAATAAGTCTGTACATTTTTTTGGTCTTTAGCACCCATACATGAGGTGATATGGTGACTAGTACCCTTCTGTCATTATTATCATTCTTATCGCAAACTATCTTAGGAACATATTTTGAAGAGTTTACATAAAAGAATGAACCATATGGAAACGAGGAAAGAAACCGCAAGTAATTCTCAAATCTTCCTAGGTCAAGCTCTAACATAACATTTGATAGGTATTTAAGCAATATGTAGGGAATGTCTTGCTGCTGCCCAGTATATATACTAGTACCGTATATATAGGGTGAACCTGGAAGATGTCTATTTACTTCACTAGGAGATTCGTGACATCAAAAGAAAACAAAAAGTCCACTTGCATGTTGTCGAATTCCGCTTCGTGTATGAGATACAGTGATGCCAACTTAGAATCGAAACTCAATTTCTGACAATTGGAATGGTGTAGGAAGATCTGCACACCAACGCAACTTGCAAAAGGACGAATCACCATCCGAAGTATGTGCACACTTTCTGTTTATATACAATTGTCACTATTAGAGTTTCGATTCCAAGTTGGCACCCCTGCCACTCTTACACGACGTGGAATTTGACAATATACAAGATAACGCTTTGTCTTCTTTTGATGTCAGAAATCACCTCCTGGAGTTCGTGCACATTTTTAGGTTCACCCTGTATATTCTCCCTAATATTGCTATGCGTTGTAGAAGAGAGTGAGAAATGTAAAAGATGTAAAAAATAAAAGTTCACTCAACCAATAAGATACATTCTTAAATCTCTAAGAAAAGTAAAGTTTTTTAAAGCAATATTGTTAGTATGTTAAATTATTCTTAAAGACGGACATGAAGTCGTGAAGTGTCCTCTTTACGTCTGACTGTCAATATTACCACAATTTTATTGTAAATTCTCTAACGTAGCACAAGGTTATTGAAAATGTGGTTTATTTCTGAGACATATTATGTATACGTAGTTACATATTTGTTTTATAAGTTAAAGTGAGATCAACTTATCAAGTGAGATCAACTTGCCTCCTGAATAATTTCATATATAATTGATAATTTTAAAAGTTTAATCAAAATACTTCCTCCATAAGGTAAGGATACGTTCTATGAATTCCGACTTGGACGTAGGTTGAGTCACACCAGATCCTCACTGATTTCAATTCAAAGTATGATTGTTAAGTCTTAAATAAAAATGAGTTGTATTGCAATAATAATAAGCTGTTATTTCAATGATGTGCAAACTTACTTAATAATGATGAGGAATTAATTTTACAAATAAAAGTACTTACTTCAAGAAACATATAATAATCAAAATCCTACTTCTGTGTTGAGTTATCAGCATTTTCCTGTAAAGATTTGAGTCCCTGAAAAAATATTCATTTGTTTTGTTACGAGCACACACATACATATACACACAAATATATACAAATGTTACAATTACAATAACTGCATTATGGTCTCATAAAATCAAATAATATGCGAAATCAAGTAACAGTTTATTCCTGTACTAGCAAGATTTCTGTATTTTGCTTTGTCTCGAAATTATTTTACAATTCAGTTACTAAAGAAAAAATACTATGTACGTGATAGTGTTTTATTAAACTCCAAGTCATAAAGTACTTCCATAATAACAACATACATAAAAATTACTTTTTTAGGAATGAACTCTTACTCCATTGTGCATGATATTTCATCTTGGGATATATCATCCCGGCTAGATCCCAAATTCCATATATTGATAATAAACATATGAGCTTCTCGCAGGGGCACTGATCCTTGGGGGGGAGACCTGAGCCCCACAAAGCTCATGTGGCCCCCTATTGTATTTATGAATATACAATATTTGGCATAATTTCAATGCAATTTCTCTTAAAATCCTCGTATATATACTTCCTGCATTTGAATGGCTCCCCAAATTTACGGCAAAATTGGCGCATCCCTCTTTACTATCGGGTGGACACGGTGGGTCAACGGTACAGCGTTTACCTCTAACACGTGGGTTTCTGGTTTGATCTTCAACCAAGTAAGTTTGTGGTAAATAACATCGTTTCCGTGGGTTTTCTCGGGATACCAAGTTTCCTCCCACTTCCTAATTCCACCAATTATTCCATCATTATTCAATTGCATTAATCACCGTCTCCTTTAGCCTAAAGAGCATCAACCTAGAACGTTAAACTGGAAAAATTCATTTTTCCTTTACTATCTGTTCCATAGTTTATTTTCTTTTGAATTATATTTTCCTTTTGTCCGAGCAAGATCCTTTTTTTTTTTTGCCGTTAAAATAATATTTATTAATTCTTTTATTATGTTCAAAAAATTGATTTAGCACTGTGATTATTCATAACTTAGGCTATTTTTCCATGTTTCTACTGTAGGTGAAGGTTTATCGCTATAACTAGTTCAAACAGTCGATTGAGTCGGTGCATTTTTTAACTTTTATTATTATTTATGAAAATGTGTCACGAAATGTGACAGCAAATTTACCTGTGTGAAGTAACTGTGTATTGGATATGAAGTGACGATAAGATAATTGTATAAACTCTAATTTAATTCACTAAATTCGATTATTTTATTAAATTACATTATTAACGAAAGAAACACGAAACTCATTGAAAGAAAACTTCGATTCTAACTGTACATTTTTGGACATCTGTTGTAAACACATTTTTGTTAATAAACTCGACTAGCTTCCTTCTTTCCTTTCCGCATACCTTCAAGCACAGCCTGATACTTTCCGATTCATTGGACTCTTAGGTCATCATTTTTGAGCTGGACAAAACTACGAGGAACACAATAACAAGGGTATTCGCCACGAAGTTGAGGAAGGTGCAGGATCAGCGGAGACAAGCAGATCCCACAATTGAAGGACCACCGACTCCAAGTTCAAAGAATACCATTCTGCCGGTTCATCGCCGCAGATACTTTGGTCAGTTGAGATTAGTGGAATGAAGATGTAAGAGGACATCCTAAAGAAGCATTATTGTCGAGACGCATCACGGAGAGAGTTCGACGCCCCTAGCAGTCCAGCAGGATTGAATTCCAGTTGTTGGCTGTTACCAGAACATCCAGGTTCCTTCACGGCCATCCCTTTATCGTTACAGATGACCAAGACGACGCCACTCTCGATGGATCTATCAGGCTAGTGCTCATCCTTTATCTTTTAATCATAACCTATTTCTCTCTTTCACCTTTTCCCTACTAGTCATCTTCAAAATTGAAACATTTGAATTTCATTTAAATTCAATCATAATTTCGTTGTTAATTATCGTGTTGTGCATCAGTTCCATCCCCTATTGTCACATTATTGTATTAGTATTTTAGAGATTATTCTGAGCTACAACTGATGGCACAGCTCCGGCACATTATGGAGATTTTGTGAGGCTTACGAGTTTGTTACGATCCCAAAATTTCGATAAACTACGTTCCTAAATATTTCGATAGATAAGTCAGGTACTTTAGAGATTTTAAACGGTAACAACGATGCATTTTGAGTAATTTGTACAGTGTAATTTATAGTTTGTCTAGAGAAATTGACTAGAGTTACTTTTAGCCCACGCGCCCAACCTCACTTTGTTATTCATTTGCTCAGTTAGAGTAATTTTTCCTATATAATTTCTTAGTGAATGACTAAGTGGGTGAGAAGAGAAAATTTTTGCCAAGTTATATTTTGTTTTTCTTTTTGTTAGTACATAAGAAGTGATATTTACATTTTAGTGTTGGATATATATACATAGTAGTGTAAGATATTTATTATAAGTGTGATTTCGAAAATAACAATAATGGAGAATACTAGTGCTATATTTTCTGAGTTAGATCGTTTAGTAGAACCCGCCAAATTGAACGAGTCAGTTCAGTCATTTTTTAGTCATTTTGAGGATTTTTCTGTCCTTCATAACCTACGTGATGTACAGAAGCGTCATTTGTTGCCGTATTGTTTAGAAAATGGGGCTCGTGCTTATCTGTTAGCTTTACAATCAACCGCAGAATATGACAATCTCATGTATGCACAGATTAAGAAGAAATTAATAGATGCTTATGAAGATAGCGTAGTTTAGCAAGTTTTTAACAAGACATGAGAAATAGGGAACAGTCTGATTCTGAATCTGTCCGAGATTACAGATAGTCCTTGGCAATAACAGACGAATACAATATACATCCTGTTGGTAATAATGCTCTAGAGCAAAAAGAAAATATATTACATGTCAATATATTGAGAACGCAAATGAAACTCTAAGTCAGCATGAAGAAAAAATACATTGATAGCTCAGTTAGACGATATCAAAGTCCAGTTACAAGATCTGGTTCAACGAACTGCGCTTGCAAAAGTTTCTCACGCACACAAAGGAAAAGCTGTGTGTATACAATCTTATGAGCATTCGCGCTTGGAGCGAAGAAATCCCATTCATGCATCCTTCGCTCACTCGCTGCCTCCTGCTTCTGTCAATGCAGTCAATGTAAATGAGAATATTAAATCGAATAATAGGAATAAAGTAGACAAGAATATGTGTAATAATGTTAGAAATAGTAAGCGATACTATGTGCCTATTCAATATGAAGCTGATTTGCCGCATGTGAAAGCAAATATTGATAATAAGCTGCATTTATTTCTATTGGATCCAGGCAGCACTGTCAGTATAATTTCTGGTAATAGTTTAAGTAATAAGCATAAAATACTTAAAGAAACGACTTTTATTCGTGGCGTCACTGGAAATTCTCAAGAAAGTGATCAAATCGCTTTAGTGAAATTTAAATTAGGAGGACAGTATTTTACGTATCCTTTTCGAGTGTATAAAGATTTTCCGTATAATAGCATAATTGGCCAAGATTTCTTAAAAAATCATCTTGCAATGGTTGATCTCAATAAAAATTCTTTTAGTTTTGTTAAATTTGGTATGCCTCCAAGAGTTGAATTGCCGCCATACGTATATTTCGATGAAATTTCTAACCATATAGCGAAATTGTATAAACCTCAGTTTTTAGTTGCTCGCTTTGTTGTTTTGCCTCGTAATTCAAGTGTTCAAGTTACATTAAAAAAGATAAATGATCTTGCAGGAACTCGCAATTTATTAGTTCCCAATGAGTTAATAGATACGCAGGCAGAAATTTTTGTGCGTAAATCACTTGTAGACGAAATTCATCCGGTAATTTCTGTAGTTAATCCTACCAAAAGTAAACTTTACTTGAAAAAAGATGTTGTTTTTGGTTCTACCGAACGTGTTATCAGTGACACGAACTTCAAGAAACAAAATAGCACTAATAATAAGGTTCATCAAGTCAATGCAGTAGATACGAAATCTTTTCCTGAAGGTTATGATAAATATCGAGTAAATCTTATCCCTGAATTGTTGCCACATCAACAACACAATTATATGACTTAGTAGAGGAATTTTATTCTAGTTTTTCTTGGAATGAATTTGATTATGGTTGCGCTAAAGGATATAAGCATAAAATTGAATTAGTAGACAATATCCCAGTAAATGGACCCAAATTTTCGATACCATTTCATCTACGGGATGAGATCAAAAAACAAGTAGATATTCTATTGAAAAGTAAGATCATTGAGCCTAGTATTAGTCCATATAATTCTCCGGTAATGCTTGTTAAAAAGAAGAATGGACAGTATCGATTTATAGAAGATGCGAGATATATAAATAAAAAAATGCTTCCTGACAGTTTTCCGGTTACTCCCATCCAGGATATTTTGACTAATTTGGCAGGACGCAAATATCTATGTTCTAGCGACGTTTTTGGAGCATTCTTTAATATTCCCCTCACTGAAGAATCAAAACTTATTACAGCCCGATTCCGGGTGTTGGAGCGTACCATTTTAATTTTATGCCACAGGGGTCAAGACATTTACTAGTGGTATGAATAGGTTAGTGAAACTCACTTTAGAAGGTCTTCCACAAGATAAAATATTTGCCTATGTTGATAATTATTTTTGGTCTAGTGATAGTTTTGATGAAATTGTGCAGTTAACTCGTATGTTGCTTCAAAGAATAAATGAAATTGGTTTAAAGCTTTCCCCAGAAAAAACAAAATTGGGATATTTTTCATTAGAGGTTTTAGGTCACACTGTTAGTAAAGATATTTGTCTATTTCGAAACGAATAATTAACTCAATTTCCAACTATCAACGTCCGAAAACAAAGAAACAGGTCAAAAGTTTTTTAGGGTTGACTTCTTTTGTTCGTTCATATTTACCGAATTTTAGTCAATTAGCAGAAGCGTTACTTTCTTTGTTGAAAAAGACGCTCCTTTTCATTGAAAGGAAGCACAGGAGACAGCATTCAATAATGTCAAACAAGCCATCGTTTCAGCACCTTGTTTAATGAGATACAAGCCTGATTATCCTCTGTATCTCTATTTTGATGCCAGCAAGGTCGCTCTTTCTGGACTAATCAAAGAAAATCAAAATTTACCTGACGACACAAATCTAGTTCCCATTAGTTATTGTAGTCGTGCAACGTCTCCTAGTAGGAAAAAATTACACCCATATAAGCTTGAATTACTAGCATTATTGTACTCATTACGTTCATTTAGGTATGTTTTCTTGGGACGTAATTTTTATTTGAAGACAGATTGTCATAGTTTACCTTATTTGAAGCAAACAAAGGATGTAAGTAAAATTTCCAGATGGTTGAGTGAAACTGAATCGTATAATTTCATCATTTCACACATCAGTGGCTCCAGTATCATATAGGCAGACGCTATTTCACGTTTTTCTAACCCCGCTAGAGATTTGGAAGATGAAAAAAAGAATCAAGAAGATCCGAAAATTTTGTTCACTCGGAACACAAATTCATTTTCAATTTTAGATTAGCCAAATTCGGCAACAGAACAGCTTAAATATCTCTTTTTTAAGATAATTTTTCTTGGTTGGAACAGAAAGAAGATAGAAATCCTAAAATAGAACGCCAAGCATTATATTTTATTATTATGGATGGAATTTTGTATAGAAAACAGAAAACTTCTCAAGGTATAAAATTTTTAGTTACAGTTTCTACTTCTTTGCGTTATAAAGTTTTTAATGCTTGTCATACGTCTGCATTAGGATCATCTCATTCCGGTTATTCTAAAACCTATGATATGTTAGTAAAACAGTGTATTTCCCCAACATGAAGAAATATATATATCAGCAATGTAAAGAATGTATGATTTGTAAAGTATCGAAATCGAAAATTGGTTCTCCGTATGGAACATTGCTTACTTATCCCTCAGTTCCCCCTTTCTATCGCATCCACATAGATGTAGCTGGGAGTTATCCCCCAATAATATGTTAAATCACAAATATTTGGTAGTTGTAGTAGACAGTTGTACTAGATACATAATTGCAGATTCCCTTCCTGATGTTATAGCAAGTACTTTGGCTTCATTTCTTTATCCCAAAGTAATTGTAAAATTTGGAATTTTCTATGAAATTTTCTGACAAAGCAGTGCATTCACTAGTGGACTATTTAAAGAATTATGTGCTATGATTAGTGCTAACATGTATTTTGTAAATGTACATGGGCATTATAGTAATGGTGTTTGTGAAATTAGTATTAGAAACATAGAAGAACGAGGAGAACAGAAAAGAAATAGGATAGAATTGTCAACTAACAGTGTATTTCTTTACATGTATAGTAGGAAAAATACCTAAAGGTAAATGTACATTTCAGTAGAATAAAATATATCCATCGCTGTTCAACGATGAAAATGTAAATTGAACGAAATCACTTAACTATTGTTTATTTTGTGTAGTTAGTGTAGTACTTCAGTCTGTAAACCGAGTACCTTATTTTTTTCGTCCTCTTGTGGCCTTGTAATGAAACTAAAGGACATGTACACTCGATAAACAAGGTTACACAGCTATCCATAAGTGTAGGTCGTAGGTTATTATTTAGTGTCAATATCAAACCAAGGTCATCCAAAAGACAACGTAATATTTATTTCAAGTAAAATCAGTTAATGTAAAGCGGAACAATAACAAATATAATGAATTGTAATTATACATCAACACAGATGTACACTTAAGAATTTCAGAAACGTTGCTCATTACGTAGTATCCTTTACCAATACACTTTATTAGTTACATGTGAAACACCATCCATTTTACACTTTTAAATAGAATACAAACAGCAATATGAATCACACGCCTTGTTTTTGTTTTTAAAAAAAATTACTGCAGCTACAATAACCATAATTTGCACTATTGTTAAGTAGGACTAATAATGTATAATTGGTTCGTTATCCCAGAAATAGCGTTGGTAGAAACGCAGTAAAATAATTGAGTCCAGGAACTTAAGAATCGCACTGTGCATAATAGTACAGGAAAACCTGTCTTTAGAGGAATCGAACGGGACCCGAAAAAATTTCCGTTAAAAATAGGCTTCAGGTTAATAAAGTAAACCTATGCAAAAAAATGCCTGAATATAATGAATATACTGAGATAAATAAGATGTACGTACATTGGTCAATTTACAGTATTTATTTCTACTACAAATTGACACACGCAAAATTTACAATGAACAGAAAAATATTTTACACATGTTAACTGAATTTTTCTGATAGTCATAGAGGGTTTTCTATATGTACGGTTTCATTACCAAGTCTGCTTAACTTTCCACAGAGACTTCATACCAGTGTCATTTCGTGCGAGGTAAGGCAAATATTGCACTTCCTTTAACCTTTTGACAGAATCTTGATAAGTATTTAACCTACACTGTCCTCCCAACTCAATGCCTTATTCCTCTTCTTCAACCACCTTCTTTCACACTTTCATTAGAATTCTCAATTAAAGCATGCATATTTGTCGTGTATGCTTCGGCTTGCACATCACTGTCTGTTTCGCTAAAAATATTTCTAAACTTTTCATAGGATGTGTAAACTCTTTCTAAATGGTGCACTCCGAAACTTGAAATTTTCCGTTGAGATGCTTGTTTTGATTTCCGTTGTCCATGTAATACAGTTTCCGTATAATTAAGAGAATTTAACACGATTTGCACCGGTAAATTCATCGGAACGTGAAACATTTCCGTCTAATAAAGTGTCCGTTAAAAACAAATTTTATTGTATAAATTCTTATATTAGGTATAGCATGTATTTTTTTAAAAAAAAAGATAATATTTGCAATAACCCATCTATGTTACACGACATTTTCACAACTTTCTTTTAGTAAAGTGTTCAATTACTTATTTAGTAATTGTGTAGGGGAAATGGAAAAGGCTGAAAGTGCCAAAAAATAAAAAATCGATTTTTGCATGGAATTTGTTGTAAATGACATCGCCAATAACCTAGAGAACGTCCAAAGTGCCAGAAAAATTCCTACTAGTTTCTAGAGCAGTTGCAAGGAGCAGCACCTTAAAAAATAAAGTACAGTTTTAGGAAGTTTTTATTGAATACTGGAATTTTACTTTGTGGCACTTTCAGTCTTTTCCATTTCCATTACACAATTAGAGTTGAAAATATCCTTCGCAATTTTAGTTTGGAGCTTTAATTTCTATGTTAGCTATTCATTTTCTTTTTACTAACATTTTAAATATGTTCTTTCAGAGTTTCGTCTAATAACATACGATAATGTTAAAACTTAACCGGTTTATTTTCCTATTTTTTTAAACGTAAATGAATGAGTTACTTACTTGAAGATACCTGTGAATGTTAACATCTTACTTATGCATTCAGTTATCAACATTCTACCCTAAACTTTTATAATCCTGAAAATGAAAGTACACCGTTATTTTAGTGTAATAGCACCTATGCTGAATGAATATCTTTAAGTCAAATATAGGATAAGGGTAACGAAGAAGATAATTAATGGACTATATAAGCTTTCAACAAAGGTACACTAATTAGTGTTTGTATAAAGATATTGTATAGTATTTGCTCCATATGTTCCAAATTGCGAATTCTTCGAATATTTCAATATAAATAACTATATTAGTCGTTCATTACTATATCCGAAATGCACTTGAAAACATTATGTATAGTGATGTTTTGACACCATATGTTGTGTTACTATTCTCACATATTTTCCATTCTAGTTCTCGTTTATCAAATGACTCATTGTACAAACTATTTAAAAAAATTTTGTGACGTAGCTGAACATTTCCGATATGGGATACTAATACCCAAAATTATCAGAATAATTTTTGATCTTTCTTAGAAATTCACTGGTGCACGCATACTAGACAAAGAGTGCAACTGGAAAGAGAGTTCAACAAGAACACTGTCTCCCTTCAACATTATTTAATATGTGAACAGGTCTTCTCGGGCTAGCAGCCAGGTAAACACTGTTATATCTGGCGACGTTTCGAGGTCTGACATCATCCTCATCTTCAGGCGAATATGATGATGCAATTGAGTGTATGGAATATATATACTCATGTATGTGTGACTGAACTCTTCTGATTGGTGGTTGAAATGGCGGCTTCTGTTTGGTGCTTGAAATGGCGGGATATGATTGGTGTCCATGTTTTACTCAGTTAAAATCCTGTGTCTGTGTTAAGGTTCGTTTTTTCTTGTGTGATTGCAACGGCTTCTTTTATCCTCCTGTCTCAAACTCTTGAACATTTTGCTTTTATTTCGGCATCTGTGAACAAAATCTTATGTTGCTGTTTGATGCTATGTTCTGCCAGTCCGGATTTTTCTGTTTGGTTTAGTCTGATGTAACTGTTGTGTTCTTTGCATCTGGCTCCAATGGTTCGTCCTGTTTGTCCTGTTCACAATACGTCGCCAGGAAAGCTTCAATAGATACATTATTTTATATCTCTCTAGAAGAGATAGTGAAAAAGACCGAACAGAAGAAGGATTAGGTAGAATTAGGTAGAAGGTAGAAGGATTAGGGGCATATGGTTCGAAGATAATATGACTCTTGTTGCAGAACGGGTAAAGAAAATCAACATGTTACAAAACTTGAGAAAGGGCTGTGAAGAAGATGGGATGAAAATAAATGCTATAGAAAGACAGAAGCCATTATGATTGGAACGAAGGGACAAGTGTCAATTATAGCAGTAGGAGGGGAGAAAATATAACAGGTGACTAGTTCTTCATATCTCGGTAGTATTATTAGTGATTATATGAAATATGAACTTGAAATAAAAGCAAGGATAGGGATGGCGAAAGAAGCTTTAGGAGGAAGAAAGAATGTTTTGTACGACTTTGAATACTTTGAAAATGACTCATAAAGTCTTCGTGCGAAGTATTGAACAATATGGAATACAAACATCGAAATTACACAAAAATGATGAAAATTTATTTTAAATGTATTCGAAATTTCGGTGTGGAAAAGAATGGAGAGAATTAACATAGAATAAGAGAATGTTACAAATGGTGGGGGAGGAAAAAACAATTTTATATCTTATTAAGAAGAATTTTAGATATTATTATTAAGAGGAAGAGAAATTCCTTGGGACATTGGCTAAAAAGGAACTGTATCATGAGGGATGTGCTAGAGGGTATGGTAGCAGGAAAGAGAAAGAGAAGGCAAAGGAGACGACAATTGATGGACTATAGCAAAACAGTCAAATTGGACATGAAGAAGAAGAGGTTGATGGAGAACTGTGGAGCATGAAATTTCTCAGTTGCGGCAAGTGACCAGCAAATAATAGCAGAAGATGGTGACAATTGAGTAAAAGTGATAAATTGGATTCTTTATAGCGTATTTATTTCCCACTATTATAATTTCTGAGTAATTCTGCAGAAATATAATTTTATATTTAAATTGTGAGTCACGAGATACGTTAAAGATGAAAATGCGCTGGAATATGATAAAAATGGAATTTAAGACTCCTAACTATTAAGTACGCTTAGAAGCAAAGAAAATCTTATATTCACGAAATTTCGCTATATTGCTAATTTAATTTTGCTATTATTTCGAACAAAGGTTAGATATATTTCAGTGGATAATTCACGTCGAGATAAATAGAATGACACCTTGAGCGATGAATCATCCTCTCTAGTTTTCGAGGAAGAGACAGCAGAAACGAATTTTTGAGGGGGTTAAAATGAATGTATATCATTTGTAGCAAACCTTATGTATTGAGAGTTCTATTCTGCTGGGAAAGTTTTATCATTATTACTATTATTAACCCTAGAAAGACCGAGGTCTTTTTCATTTAGTTCATATTGGTTAATATACATTCACTGTTCTCTGTTTTTTTTTTTTTTTTGTTCCTTCTGATGAAAAATTTATTTTAGCTTTTCTGCAACTGAAATATACTGCATTGCTTATTTGTAAAAATAATAATTCATGTTCTGCAGGCCGATTTGATTCTCATTGGTGATAGTTGCTACCCATCTTTGTTTACCCCAAAATTCCTTCCATTTATTTCTCTTATATCTAAAACTTGTATTAGTTTTTAAAAATATTACTTTTCTCCTTTATAATGGATAAACACTCAGGTTTTCATAGAACGACTCGAGTGTTAGATATAATACTATTTCTCTGTATAGTATTATACGAAATTTGGTATAATATATAAGAAGTTTTAGGCAATATATTAACCCTACTTTGCAGATAGAAAGCACAATTTGTTGAAATTTAAAAAAAACAAATTTCAATTCAACACGTTAACTCAAATTGAACAAATATACTCTGAAAGCTACTTACAAACAGCGCGGGCAAATTTGACCTCCCCTGGTCCTTCACGTAGCAGATGCGAGCACCGACTTTCAAGGGTTAATTTATTTATCATGTAGGAAAATATAAAACGATTAGTAGTAAGTAGCAATTACTGTTGCCTAATCTATTTTAACTGTATGTACACATTATTTATAGCAGCTTATTATTACCTTGACGTATTTCTATTTTATCATTTAATACTATTGTTTTTGTTTGATTCTCATTGGAGTACTAATTTCTGGCATAATATTTATATACTTTTCAATTTTAAATTGCATTCTCTATCTTAATGTGCTTGGACAGCTTTGCAGGCAGTCAGTGCTGCTCTCTTAAACGTAACGCGTTGATAATATCACGTATATTTTTCTGAATATGGCCATGATACGTTAGTCAAAATCTTACCTTATTGCGACACTAATTAGAAGTAAATGGAATCTGAAATTGACCTATAGTGTACAAGTTTCGAGTTACTTATTGTTTGCCATACTTATCTTAATTGTGAAGAAATATATATTTCTAACATGCAGAAATCAAATATTAAAAGGCCCGCTGTGGCTCAGTGATAGAATGTTCACCTCTGGTGCATGAGGTCCACGATTCAATCCCAGTGAAATTTGTGTTGGACAAACATCGTATGTTTGGGCTTTCTCGGGGTGCTCCCGTTTCCTCCCACTTTCTTCATTCCACCATTTTCTCCACTTATCATCATCGTCTTCTTTCTTCTAGCCGGTATAAGTGTGGGACGTAAAACTTACATTTTTCATTTCATTTTTCTGGAATAATTCGAATTTCGGCCACTAGTGTACTTTACTCATCACAAAGAATCAAGTTATTAACACTATTGTAATATTTTCTCACCTGGTAGTGTAAATACAGGATATATCCTTCTGAAATATCTTCGAGACACTCAGCAGTCCTTATTGATATGTTATATAAAAGCTACTGACTAGTTATTCTAAAATAACTAAGACTATATATTACAATAACGTAACAGCAATGCTTGAGAAGACTATGTGGCGACGTACCTATGCGATAATAATCAAAAAAGGATAAAGATAAAATATAGTATCGTTAGGAAATAAAATTCTGTAGAATCGGCATTGCGTGTAGTAACAGAACGTCAATAACGAAGCACGTTTAATGAGTATTAAACCGTTTCCCTCCCTCTTCCCTGAAGTACGTAATATCTACTACGTGTACATTTGATATAGTTTCAAGCCTCAGTGTGAAACCTGAGCAAATTTTAATTTTACAATAATTTATTTTCCTGTCTCCTTGAGCCTCTAGGGTATAAGCTTGGAACTGAAAGGAACATAGTTTATTTCTTGTGTTTGATAATTTTGTTTCCAGAAAATTCTAAATCAATGACAGACTGAATGCGATAAATGAGTGGAAAAGTCTACTACTTACAGAAAGAGCAGGTCATTAAATTTCAGGTAGTAGCTTATTATTGGCTTCATCATATAAATTGCCTTTCTTCTTTTACGATCTACAATTCTTCTGACTAATATCGCATTTATTAAAAAAAACACATTTCGATGTATATTAGTTAATCGTAGTAAACAGTTTCGATATTAGCTGTCGCTATGTGGACTAACTAGCATCGATAGATATGGCTAGACTCCACATATAGTACACTGCCATTAGGTTTAAAAACGAACATTCCAAAAACAAGATAAAACTTTTTCTAAAATTATCGTTATACTCTCTTCAGTAAAGTAGAGAAAGTCCCAAAAATTTCCCCGTCAGGTTTGATCACTATGGCCGCCATATTGGGTAGTCGATTTCCAAGGCCGTGTGTTTTCGTGGAAACCATAGCATTTATTTTAATTGAGTATAATATACGTTGTAAACTCGCAGAGATATAAGCCATAGCTCGTTGAAAAAAAATATTCAATTAGTTGTTCTTATTGTGTGAATATTAAGCAATTCACTTTTGCGAGAAAGGAAGAAGGGAAATTTCACAAAATTTATTACAACAGAAGCTAAAATTTGAGTTTTAGGAATTCTATTGCAACAGTGTAGGCAGCAGAAACATAAAATATGTTCAAATTGTCGGCTAAACCGTTCTCAGTAAAACATTAAAAATATATAATATTAACGTCTGATAAAGCTGGGATATTTTTATTATGTATACGTAATGCGTTAAATTCTGTCTTGACCACATATTGTAGAATTTTCACCTTTGAATCCACAAGTTTGGAGTGAAATTATCAATGGATAGGCATTTGAAAGGTTTCAATATCTCTTACAAACCCCGATGATGACTGTTTTTGTGAAGCAAAAAAGGTAAAAACCCAGATGATTGAGGTTTTTTTTTTTTTTTTTAAATAGAATGTTCTGTTCTTAGCATGCCAGATTAATCGAAGGAATTTGACATGTATTCAAAATTCTTGAAAAGAAATCATTCTTAGTAGCGTTATATGGCGTAATGTTTGAGCTACGAAAAGTCCAAAAGACTAATTTGTTTTATTACGTAAATGTTTCAAACGTAGATAATTTTCACTTAAAACTAACTTACTTTTACTTGAATCACGGTCTTTTCCAGACGAGGATGTTTGGAATCTTGGAATGTCTCTTCTTGGACATCACTGGCATCTTCCTTTTTGGAAACTAGCTAATCTCCATCACTTCCACTTTATCTTCTACGTCAGTGTTGGTATATCAATGCCCTACGCTGTACAAACACATAGTTGAGTATTTTAACATACCTATTCGCCACGTACAACTTCCATCATACTCATTGGTGCAGACACAGGAGATAAGATGCACCAGATCTTCAGGAGAAGCGGGTTTCGAAATTGGTATGGAACGTAGCAAACCATTGACTATCTTACAACCCAAGCGTAAAGGGTCCAAGTTAACAAACACCACACCATTGCTGCCCCTTATGAAAGATTCGGAGTAAATGCTCGGGAGTGATTGCTGTTGTAGGCGTAATTAAAGTTAAGTTAAACTTTAAATGCATAGACTGTTTGACAATTGTCTTCACATATAGTTCGTGATGTAAGCTGAATTGAAATACATAGTTTCTTTCTGAATTCCCTAATAGTCCGTAACGTTTTGTGAGCAGAGATTTTGCCTTTTCGATAAATTGACGAAACTAAATCGCATCCTTTGAAACACCAAAGAATTAGAAGAAAGTCCTTCATATAACCTATATCAGCTTGATTAGCCCCAATGTGAAGAATCAGTTCTGGGCGTGTTCCTTGCATCATCATTTTCAAAGATGTGTCTGTTAGAGCAAGGGTAGATAGAAGAACCAAAAAATCTGTCTTCACTAATCAAAATAACTCCAATGCCTTTCTTGGCCTCTGTAACATTACATCAGCACATTAGCATCTGCCTTGATCGGAGTACCTTGCAGCTTGATTTCTGGAGATGCTAACTAAAAAGATAGATGAATCTGTTACTTAGGAGAAATTTAGTCTATCCTACAGTAACAGTAATATTATCTTCTATTTCCACATCTTTTGTGCTTGAACCTTAGCCAGATCCATGAAAAACGATGAAAGCTTTTCCATAATCTGTAACAATGTATGCAGCATATTACTGACATATTTCTTTGAACGTGACTGGTCGTTGCCATACAACATAATACAGAAGATGCCCACCATCAACTATGTAGGATACAGCTTGTCTTGAAGCACTTGTTGTTTTTTTCGGAATGTACACTAGTTTGAGGACAAAACTAATATTTTCAATAATGTTATACCTTTTTTGATTACACCACTTTCAAACAAGAAGTGAGAATAGGCAGATCGTTCATATTTGTTCATCCTACACTCGACTCGATGGTTCTTTATTTGTGACCCTACCACATCGTTACCACACGAAGTCCCAAAAGATATATAATTATATATATTTTACGCTTTACTTTGACTTGTAGAATAGTGCTCAGGAATCCGTGGGCTCCATATATATGCGTGTGTGTGTGTGTGTGTGTGTAGGGGGGACATAAAATCGCTTTTCCTAAAACTAGTAAGCATAGAAAAGAAATACGAGGAATATAAGCAAGCGTTTTCTTGTACTAGAACTGGCACTACTGTCTCCTAATGTGGCTGGGATTTGTAACATTATTTACGGACGTGTTTTTTTTTTTTTTTTTTTTTTTGTTTCAAAGTTATTTGCTAAGTGATGTTATACCGAACAAATTATGTGTTGGGATGAATCGAAAAATTAACATACGAACAGCGTGCTTTCGTGCTATAAGCTTGGTGGAAATACAGCAAAAACACACATGTGATGACAACAGAATTTATTAGAAAATTTCTAGATGTGGAATGACCATCACTTCAAGTCATGAAAAACCAGAATCAGCTACTTGAACACGTGACCTGGGAATTATGCGTTTTTTTTTTTTTAACGAACATGTTAAAGGATTTGAGTAGGAAAACTTACCGGTCAAAGCTTCTACACAAGTTGCATGAATGACAATCAGGCCGGCATGTTGAGTTCTGTGTGTGGTTCCTAATTCACAACGAAGCAGATAAACAATTCTAGAAACGCATGTTGTGGGCTCATAAGACCTCGTTCAATATGAACGTTCGCGTAAACAGACACAATTGTGTTTATTGAAGTCATAACCACACGAAATTGTGACAGAAGTGTTCATGGTGTTTATCACTGTCTGGAGTGATCTTTTAGAGTAGTAACGTTATTGAACCATCTTTTATTTAATAGATTGTAACCACTGACACAATGTTCAGATGTTGCAAGAAGTAGTGTTTTCTAGAACTTGAAAATAACCTTTGTTACGAAACATTCAATTCACGTGGCAAACGATGGGGCAAAGCCTCGCTTTGGCGTTGTTGTCAAAGATTTCTTGGATAAACATTTCGATGAACGGATTGGTTGTCTTATATGGCACACTGGATGCCCGGTTCATCTTATCTTACAGCATATATGAAACTAAAGTAAAATTATTTCCAGCAATTACACATATGCAACGTATATATCAATCAACTCGTATTGACGAAAGCAAGCGTTCAGTTTGGATTTTTTTACTTCCTTCACCTATTTTCTGCTCTTAATACTCTTCGCGGAAAGAAAAGTAAATTAGTTACCGTGTATCTGAAGTGCGTAATCATATGTGACCAATTTTTACTGCCGATCGTTTACTTTGTCAAAGCGAGTTGACTGATTTATTGCCTCGTATGTGTAAAGTCAATAGATATAACCCTCTCCTGAAAGAAACGTCTTAGGTACCATATACTAAATCTGATGCCGACCACTATCTTTCGTCAAAAGTAGTTGATTGGTATATAAGTTGAACGTTTACAATCGTTGGAAATATCCCATCTCCGGAAACTGTATTGGATGATTTTAACACTTCTTCGGTATCCTGAAATATTAATAGCGAATTTAATTTTTTCAGGACTTCAATTTTACGCATGTTTCTACAAGTCAGAACCATTACGATCACCATCTCATCACTCTTTTTGAAAAATTTTGAAACCAATATTCATGATTCTCATTAGATTATTCCTTTAGTTTGTGCATGTTAACCAAATTGTTTACATATGATAAATAGAGTCTAATATCAGATTTAGATGAATCGTAAAAAAAAATTGTGCAAAGAAGATAATTGTATTCGTGAAATAAAGTGCTTTACAATTGAGTTGTCGAGAATATTGTTTGAACATTTAATTTGTACTAATGCAAGTTTAACATAATGTGATATAATGTGATAAACAGGAAAATAAATTAACAAAAATAAATATTTTAAGTAGTAGATTATATTATCGACTATGACAAACATTAGAAACAGTGCGTTAGAACCAACGTGCATGTAATTTCAATTCACTACAATGGAATAAAATTATATAATACTTGTTTCAAAAGTTACTGGTGGCTGTAAGTTTTCGAACACTCAGTATAACATATATAGATAATCCACAGTCGCCATGCTTGAAGAACTACCTCCTAACATCACAGTTTTCTTCTGTACCAACTTTCAGCCACATCAGATAATTTACACGAAGTATTTTACCTACATTTCCATCAACACATATATACAGAGTGGCCCAAAAGTAGGCATACCGTCCCGTACTGATCAAGTCATTGCTTATTATTATCGATCAGGTAGACTTCGTTTTTGTTATTAATTGTTCTTAATGTGTGTTACTTATATTTTAAGCTCGGAAGAGCCGATGCAAATAAACCTATAAGCTACAACGTTACACTTGATCAATGCAGAAGCGTATAGCTATTTTTGGGAGGATGGATGTGTAGATAATTCAGATAGTCACATCTCTAATTTTACTGTGTAAATTTCCTTTCAAATAATAAATATTTTAAACTTAAATATTGAGAAGACTTTCCGCTTGAAAACATTTGAAGACACTAACTTTACGATGAAGTTTCTGAGTATCTGAACTTTAAGATTTTCATAGTGCATTTCTAGGTAATCACTAAAAGAATAAGTCCACATACATCCTGAATTATTTTCTTATGAAATCACCCTAAAATTCAAGTACCAATACGAATTACTACTAACAAATTTAACATTTGGCAACGGTAAGGGATTGATCATTCCTTTACAAATTCCAGTCAATTCTCAGTGCGCATAGCTGGATGATGGTCGCCATGGGCGCTGATAGCACGAGGGCGCTGAACGAGCAAGAAGAAAGGAAAAGTGTTGAAAATGAGTAAACGACGCGTCGTCCGGAAAGGTATTAGCGCTCTATCAAATCAATATTGTTGTCGGCTTGTAAAGAAATAGATCTGTTAAAAATTTACTTGCTCGCTCCAGTAAAAATTTACTTCGTAACTTCCAGTGTCGACTTGAAAGCAACGTACCACCATTAACCCGCCGCATTTGCTCTTCTCTGTTGCATTTAATCCTCTACAATTAAGTTTGCCAACAATGTGTTTATTGGTGTTTATACCCTAAACGTTCTACACCAATACATGATTAAAACACACTAACTACCGCTTTAACGTATTTGTATGTTCACACCAAACACAAGGCCTTCCGAGCATATCAGAAGTATCATCAGTCATCAGTCGTCAGTCAGTGAGAATTTTTAATTATATTTTATTTTTGCACGAGCGATGCTTTAAGCAGAATATTTGACTTTTTGCCAAGTAACAAATAACGTAACATGTTCTGCTGCAATCGGTCATGAAAATTGTTCTGTAGGGCCTATGAACCGTCTGAAAACAGTTACATTTGTAGCAATGCTGCCACGTGTTGCTCTTATGTACTAGCACATAAAAAGCAGATGAGAACACCAGGCTGCAGAGCAGATCTCAGCGGACGTTACCAAGATCTCACCATCATTCAGCGGTCATTCGTCAAAAAGTCTCTAGAACACCGCCTGGCGGAAAACTACAACGGCTATCTAACTTTACAACGACGGCAGCCGCCTCATTTCCTCTTTCGTGGCTTTTCGCTAGGAACCGGAAGCGGACCGATGCCGGCAGTCATTTTTCCTTCACTTCGGCGGCTATCCGCCAAATGCCAATAGCGCACAGATGATAGCTGGTGGCACTTTGCACGCGGTTGTGAAGTGAAATAGAGACAGCCTCTAATAGCATTGCAGAAGTGACAAGATAACAGATGCTTTGTCCTTTAGGAAGGTGATATCACTAAGCTTGAAATCAATGTTCTTTTTCACAGAATTTGTTTTGAAATAATCTACGTGAGTATCTCAAAACTAATTCGGTGAAAAAGAATGTTGATTCAAGGTCAGTGATATTACCTACCTAAAGTCAAAGCATCTCTTATCTTCGTAGGAAGTTTTTCAAGAACATTCTACGGGATCGAACTGACGGAATTTTGATCCGTCAGCGATTCAGCAAGCTTTGTCCAGGGTTCACTCCAATATTTGGATCCACATACGTGTAACTTTGTTTTCGTGTTGTTTTAAAATGTGTATGTCTAACTAATCCTGAAGTCTCTCCCTCTTCCTCTTCATAAGGAAGAATTAATAGTGGATACTGCTATATATTAAGTCAAAATGGTTCCTACAATTTTGCCGTACTATCGTCTCCATAAATGGATATAAAACAATCATTTCCACGATCGCCATGTACTATATATAAAAACAAAACATTTGAAACTTAAACAAAAAGCTGCCTTTTCCTAGGCTATTGTTGCTTAGAGAACCAATCTGAAGCTTCTAATCTCTTCTAATGTAAATAAAATAAAGAGTTTGATTGTGTGTATGTATTCGTCTGTCTGTATCTTTGTGGTCTGGGGACCAGACTATTGGAACGAGAGTTACCAAAATTTGGTCATGGGTGTCTTGATACAGGGCCCACATCAAGACGAAGAGTCTTTTCTAAATTCGAACCATGGAGATCTCACGGTTTTGTATTTACGAGGACATGTAAAAGTAGTAGAAAGTGGTCAATAATAGTGTCAAATTCATAGTTGGCGCGGTTGCTGAGATCAATGGTGAAACTCCGTTCGTATTAACTTCCAAATTCACCTCATTCGGATGCGGGCCGGGGGTCACTTACGGATGGAATAGAGAAACATGTGAAACTATTAGAAAATGACCGATATTAGTGTAAAATCCATAGTTGAGATGAATAGTTACAGTTCCATTAGCGATGACTTTGAAATTGAGCTACCATTGTATGTGGGTCGGGGATCATCTGGGGGGGGTTACTGACACACTTAAAAGTAGTTGAAAGTGAGCTATATTTTTCGCTTCAATTGTCCAGTTTGCTTACATAGATATTTTATCTGACCCATTGCGAAGAATTGGTATTTCAACTAGTATAAATATTTTACACATGAGTTACTTGACTTCCTTCACATTCACCACGTTTGTTACTTTATCATGGTTATACTTACTTAAAACATGATTTTAATCCAGTATTGCAGTACGTTTGTTTCTCCTTCATGAATCATTTAAGTACAGTACCGTAAGATGAGACATCAAGTTTTCAAGAACATATAATCACACAACAGAAACTTAACTAACTCAATGGCCTATGGAACCCGGAGATTCAATGCCGCGTTCACAAAAGCTCTCCATTGACTTCTATCCTTATCTATCCTTCTATCTAAAATTTTGTATTCGTATTTCTGAGAGATCAATCTTAATATTGTCCTCTCATCTGTGCCTAGGTCTTCCTAATGATAATTTTCCGGTTGATCTACCAGTCATGGCTTTGAAAGCGTTTCTACTTTCTTCCATCCTAGTTACATGACCTGCCCACCTAAGCCTCTTAGATTTGATGACAATAACAATGTTTGGTAAACCGTATAAATTATGTAGTTCCTCGTTATGAAGTTTCCACCATTCCTCATTTCCGTTCCTCTTGGGTGTGAATAAAAAATGCAAAATTTTAAAAGAATTGTGCGAAAACTTTCAGGAAGTATCAGATACTACTGATTTTAACTTTAATTTATGCGGAAGGGCAGGATGGGTAAATCGTATAAATTATATACTTCCTCGTTATGAAGTTTCCACCATTCCTCGTTTTCGTTCTTGTTGGGTCTAAATAAAAAGTGTAAACTTCTAAAAGAATTGTGTAAAAACTTTTTATGAAGTATCGGAGACTACTGATTTTAACCTTACTTGTGGCGGAAGGGCAGGATGGGTAATGAAAAATGTGATAAACTGGAGTCTTGTAAATACCTATTTCTTACTCCCACCATACAATTAAAACACAATTTTTATACCAAAACCCGCTCTTTCTCATATCATCTGACCTTTAATATCACCGGGATTCATGTAGCATCCAATGGGACTATATTTTTGGTTCCGATGTGATACTTGTAAACCAATGATACATCCACCATGATGATAATGAACCGGAGTGTTGGATCGTTCCCTCTCGTTTTTACCGGTGACGCGTGTATCCTTCTGGTCCTCAATAAGAATCATGAACCTAATTTTGCTTATATGTGCTGCTACATCATTAGTTTTACGTGTAGCATTTGGTGACATGAGCTGACAGAAATATTTAACTATTCCACAATTTCACTAATCTACAAAGTGCAGCGATCTGGACAGTTTTTCCTTATTCTGAACCTCAGTCGTGCCACAGCATGGGCTCATTCTTCACTGGTATTCTTTCAGATTGGGGACGTTACATCAGGGTAAGATAAATACGACTAATTGGTGCATTACCAACTTCTAGTACCAGCACTCTGTGTTGTCGTAACTGATTATTCTGATTTAAAACAAAATTTAACGAGATTGGATGATCCCTTGGATCACTCATTATAAACTCTTACATGTATCAAACCCATCGTAAGCTATCACGTTTCAGTAACAATGAGTGGGCTCAGATGAACGGTGACATTATGGTGTTATCATGAGGTCTCGAACTGCAATTCATAATTTAAAAAATAATATTTGAAAAAGAGGAACACGCTTTGCATATTAATATTAACGAGGGTTATTTTTAAGTAAGATCCAATTGTCATTAGAAACAAAACTTGTACAGATATTGTGATACATTTTCGAATATTTCCTTTGAGAATACTAAGCTACTTTTCTATAGAGTTACAATTTTTGTTTATACATTTATAATTGCGTTCGACAAATTTATGTATGCCCACGTCATAGAAATCATCAATCTGTCACCGAAGCCAATCCTCAACAGTTATTTTCACTTCCACATCGGTGTCAAACCGCTTACAGGCGGAAAACTGGCATTTCGACAGACACAACTTAAGTAGCCAATAGCAGAGTAAAGATAACTTTTCAAAATTGGCTTTGGTCATAGCAGATTGATTTCTAAGACATGAGCATACAAAAACTTGTCGAACGCCATGACAAACCGATGGAGAGGTCGATTTGTTATGGTAATTGATTTCTCCATTAGAAAAGTCGTTCACGTTCAACTAATCTCCAACTTTCTGAAACTTTTTTGTCTTCTGTAAAGTAGTGTTTTGTTTTTGATATACGACGTAGCTGTAAAGTACCGTCGAAATGTTTAAACAAACTTGGCAACTATGCAAAAATTTAGGTTATTATGCATAGAAAAAATAACCAAAAACGTATGACATTATCTTTACTAGTTTGTTTCTTTTGATATCAGACTTTAAAAAATAGCTCTCGTATTTCAGTATTCACTATACACTATAGAAACCACTATTATTCTGTTTCGCTTCTTTTTTTTCTGACTTATAACCAGCGTTATTTGCTTAACTTACACTTAATGATGTAAAAATGATATATACAGCCTACATCCGTTTCATGTATATTTTTATCGGAAATCGGTAAAATATTTCGTTTTGAAAAGTAAGTAATGTACAATTCAAATATAATTTCTATTTCTAGTCAATTTCGGAAACATTTCATGTAACATAGTTTTATTTCTTAAACATATCAAACTAATAAATATAAAAGGTGTGTGTAAGTCATGTAATGATTTCGTATGAATGCTGCTGAATTTCTGAGTCATATATGAAGACGCTATTTGTTATATATTGTTTATGTGGTGCTGTAATAACCATTAATTTGTGTGTTTCGATTGAAATGGGACATAGAGGCATTTTTGACCTCCCCCATGTTCTGTAGTGTCGTGTGCAGTTACAATATGAAGACACATTCCAATATTGAAATTGAAATTGATGATTCAAACGTCTGACTACCACCTTACGTGCATTACGAGTGTAGTTGTTCATGGAACTGAAGTGAACAGACATTTTTTAAAGAAGGTATACGAGGGTTGCACTGAAAGGTTCGGGAATGATGTACTGGGAACAACGTTAGGTTTTGTTGTTGTTATGAAGTGTCACCTTTGTTCACTGTAAATGCAAAACCGTATGTAACTCGAAATCTCTGTCGTTGCCAGTTTGAAGTGAGGTAGTCGTAATCAAAAATGAGCATGACAAGAGAGCAGTTTTATGCCATGATTAATTACGATTTTCACCAAGGCTTAACACAGCAAGAGTCTGTTCGTCGGATGACTCCTACTTTCCGTAATGAAGCCCCTTCCCAGAAGACAATTTACAGGTGGTTTCAGCAATTCAGGTTTGGTCGGATCAGTCTGAGTCATGAGGATCGTGCAGTTTATCAATCGACAGCTATTGTATCTCAAAACATTGAAGTTGTTCGTGAATTTATTAATACTGATCGACATGTGACTTGTCGTGAAATTCATGGGACCTTAGGCATTGGCATGAGCCAAATACAAACAATATTGCATGATCATTTAGATGTGAAAGCTTTGCGCTCGTTATATTCCACACAATTTAACTCAAACAGAAAAAAGACACCCGTCTTAAGTGATGAAAAGATATCTCTGAGAAGCAATATACTTATGCATAGTACTGTGGAACCTATTTCTAAAATACTTTTTCCCGATGCTAACATTGTTTTCTACTTGGGAAAAAAACTTAAAGTTAAAAAAAATCCTTCATATGTTTGTCATTGATTTCCAGTCTGACATTATTTATGAATTGGAGTTATACTTAGGTATTTACAATCTCTTTTTCCACAATATGCAGTGATTCATTGGTCTCAAATATCATTGTCTGTAGGATACACTTTTGATAACTGTATAGTATATATCTAGGCTGACTTTTTACTTATATTTGCATTCCTTCAAATTACTATTTATGGAACTTTAATACATAGAAACCCGAATGTAGTTTAAATGAAAATTTAATAATGGTACCCTGTTCTTTCCAATCACCTACATGAGAATCCGACACGGATCACATAACATAAGACATGCAAACACGTCACATTTAACAGCGTGAGAGTACAGTAGCAATAACGCTCTAATATCCATCAATAGTTTTTGCTACTTGTACTTGTGATGAGAATTCTAACCTATAGTTGGTACTTTAGGAAATATATATATAATATGAATCAATTAAATACCTAGTGAAGAGAAAAAAGTGACTCTGTACTATGAAAAACACGTAGATTAATGTTTGTTAATGATGTTTGAGAGTCTTATTATTATTAAATCCAAAAAGTGTAATCTTTTGGTGAATGTCGCTATGGATTCTATGGTCACTCTCAAGATGTGTTGACATCTTGCTTATCACTCAAACAATTAATAGAATGATACACGGAAATGTTACAAAAATTCTAAGTCCAAATTAATAACAAACTCTTGCCCCGTTTTCTTATGCAATCCAGAAATACATGTCTCGATCGATTAGTTATTTCTTGTCTTCAATCCAACTCTGTGTATGTCTCTGCTGCTCTGAATTGTCATAAGCTCCTATTCAAATGTAAGACATAAAATGTAATTAAGTAACGTATAACATAGAATACAATATATATAGAAAATATGTTATTATAAATAAGAAATGCAGTAGAAAATAATTATAAAACATAATGTTGAAGGACAAGTTTTTTTTAAACAATCATACTTGAATGTATAATATACTTTTAAAACAATTTTCCATTTATACAAGGCTACAAGCAAGTGTGGAGTGTCATCTGGTAGCCACTATTCATCTCTTTAAACCAGAGAACTATGAATTTGACACCAATATATTTTGTATTCTATTACTTCTTTTTTTTTTACTTATAACCCTTTCCCCTCCCTGGAATGGTTTCAGTGTCTTAGCCGCTACACTAGATTGCTGAGATTACAACAGTATGTTGTATATTCTACTTGTAATACTTGTAATTTACTTGTACTTTTGGGCCATAATGTATTTTAAATATACACTGGGCAGATTTTGCTAATAGTGGAAGAGAAAGACAAAGAAATAATATATTTATAATGTTAATATATAAAAAATATTTAAGTGTTTCTAGGTAATCTAATCCTGACGTGGTCGTCATGACAACAAAATAAATATAGAGAGTTATTCAGTTGGTTATGTAGACATCTTGAAAAATTTGTGTAGAAATGAACTGTGTAAGCTTCTCTTTTATAATTATTAAACGAAGTGTGCAAAAGGTAAATTGTGTATTTAATGGCTCAGTATTAACGTTTAAGAACAAGATATATCGTTCTATCTTGGTGCCAAAACCCCGGAAGAAAAAAGGTTGTGTCGTTTAGATTAGTAAAGCGGCCAACATTGAGCCTAATATTAATTTTATTATTTACAGAAGTGGCAAAGTAATAAATAGGAATGTTGTGAGTGCTACTGATAGTGATGTAACCGATAATCAAACTATCCATACTGAAATGAATTCTTCAGAGAACATGATAGACGTCTTAAGGGAAATATCCCATTAAATTAGGGATCAAGCTCAACGAAGTGATGAAATATTCCAACAAATTAGGGATCAAGCTCAACGAAGTGACGAAATATCCCAACAAATTAAGGACCAAGCTCGACGTAGTGATGAACAGTTTGAAAATTTAGACCAAAAAATGAATCAAGCTCAACATTTTGACGAAAAGTTAGAGCAATTGCAGCAACGTAACGATGGCAAATGGGACCAAGTGCAACAGTTAAATCAGATAAATCAACAAATTGCAACCAAATTTGAAAGCTGCGATGAAGAAATGGATAAGTTAGTACAGAAATTCACCGAGGTTCAAGACTCTGTAGATATTATAGAGACAGCGGTAAATGAACACGCCAATCAAATTAAGCAGTTTCATGATGAAGTGAACTCTATTAATGAAAGGTGTATTCACGAAAGTGCAGAGCGAAATGGTGGGTACACGAATGCTGTAATCCTACATCTATCAGTTGGGAATCTACGCGTCATCTCAAAACAACTTTTGAAGGTAATGAATCTTCGAGTTGTAATGAAGATAGTACCGATGGAGAAAGAGGAAGGGGGAAATCATCCCGTCAGAAACGTAACTACCACAAATATTTGAAGGTTAATACAGGTAAACCATTACGGTTCAGTGAAGTAAAATCACTTACTAAATTTAGTGGTGTACCGGAAGACATATCTGCGAGGGTGTTGCTTGAAAAATTTGAGGATGAGTGTGAGTTAATGGGTGTAGGTGAGTCTCAATTTTTAAAATTACTACCACATATATTATTGCCACCTTGTTTAACCTGGTTTAAGGCCATTAGGAGTAGTCTTCGTAACTATACTGACTTTAAGAACGCCTTACTATCTAATTATGAAACTGGTTTTATGAAAGCATATAGGGATGTCTTATTGAGAACGAAACCATTCAATCCCAAGATCCATAAAAGCGTTACAGAATTTCTGGTTTCTACATAAAATGAGTTAAGATCATTAAATCCGAATCATCCCCAATCCCGAATCATTGCTTCCATTCGAATTTTATTACCTTTCAGATTACAACAATTATAGTGTCTGCGCAGTGTATCAATTTTAACCATTTGATTATATCTTGTTCAAAATTATGAGAGTCAATCTGCAGTGCAAAATTGTAATAGAGGGGAAGATAGAGGTCAGGGTAATTCTGGCCGTAACCATTTACAATATGCTCCTGTTCGCAACTTGAATATACAACCTGACAATACTTATAACTCGTATTGTTTCAACAGTAGAATAAATGGTCACAATGTTACTGGTAACACTGTTCAACAACGAAAATGTATATTGAACAAAATCAGCTAATTCTTATTGATTTTGTGGTGCTGGTCACGAATTTGAAAGTTATTTTCGAATATTAGGTCTACTTTTTGTTTTACAGGCATGTCTAATAATAACGCTTTAAAAATAAATATATTTGCTTCGTTTGGGGTAAAATGTTACATTGATCCGGCAACACTGGAGAAACTATATGGACGCTTGGTTTCATTGTGTTCCTTATCTCAGTAGTGTTCTGCTATTGTTAGAAAAGACAGGTTTAGTGCAGTTATCAGCGTTTTGGGTGTGACGTTTGTGTAGTGCAAAACATAAAAATAAAAACTACAAGTACGCAAAAATACTGGTATTTCGAATGTATATTTTTAAATAGTTGTCTGAACTATTTCAAGTGACATTTTGAGGATTTCAATAAACAAAAATGCCGCGAAATTGTGTAAACAGTGCGGATAGCTTCTGTTACGTGTGTGGGGAAGTGACATTTGCCTTACAAAAGCAGACTATAACACCACTCATAAGGAAAGCCTATCAATATTACTTTGGTTGTAAAATTGGAGACCAAGATAAATCTTGGGCACCCCACATTATATGTAACACTTGTGCCAGCAATCTAAGAAATTGTATTAATGGGAAGGGGCGCTCAATGCCTTTTGCAGTGCCCACGATTTGGAGGGAGCCAAGCGACCACATCAGAGACTGTTATTTTTGTATGGTTCCTTCCGTCAAGAAGGGAATTTCCACGAAGAAGAAGCGGGCCTTGATCTATCCTAACATTCCTTCTGCAATGCGCCCTGTTCCACACAGAGAAGGACTACCTATTCCTGACCCACCTAAAGAATACGATCTTTTTTCTGATGATGATCAAGAAGTTGAAGCTCGTGAATCAAGTACTTCGAAGGACCCTACGTTTGTTGTAGAAGAACCTCCATGCGAACCACATATACTTACTCAAGAGGAACTAAGTGATCTAATCAGAGACTTGGACCTCTCGAAAAGCAAAGCAGAAATTTTAGCTTCACGCTTAAAGCAATGGAATTTATTGCAGGAACAAGTAAATATTTCAGTGTATCGGAATAGGGAGAAGATGTTCACTTCATTTTTTACTATGGAAGAGACACTTGCGGCATGTACAGATGTAAATGGTCTCATGAGGGCACTTAAAATTAATTACGAACCTACGGAGTGGAGGCTCTTTATAGATTCGTCCAAGGTGAGTTTAAAGGCAGTGCTTTTACATCTTGGAAATGAACTTCCTTCAATTCCTGTAGGTTACGCAGTTCATATGAAGGAATCTTATGAAAACTTGAAACGTTTACTTCAAGCCATTAAATATTACGATTTTCAGTGGCTCATTTGTGGTGACCTTAAAGTAATAGCACTGTTGCCAGGTATGCAGTTAGGGTATACAAAGTATTGTTGCTTTATATGTGAATGGGACAGTAGAGATCGTGGATCTCATTACCGCAAAAGTGATTGGAGTACCAGAGAAACTCTTCAGCCGGGAGTGAAAAATGTGCACCATGAACCACTGGTAGATCGTTACCGATTTTGCTTCCCCATCTACATATTAAATTAGGTCTTATGAAAAGTTTTGTTAAGAGCATGAACCAAGAGGATGAGGCCTATAAGTACTTAAGAGGACAATTCCCTCTATTAAGCGATGCCAAAGTTAAAGAGGGTGTCTTCATAGGGCCACAGATTAGGCAACTATCCAAAGATCACAAGTTCGACGAAATTCTCCAAGGTGAAGAGAAAGCTGCGTGGGAAAGCTTGAAGAGTGTTTGTTCACAATTCTTGGGAAGACACCGAGCAACAAATTACAAACAACTGGTAGCAAAGTTGTTATTGTGCTACGAAAATCTTGGTTGCAATATGTCTCTGAAACTCCACTTTCTTCATTCACATCTAGACTTCTTTCCCGAAGATTGTGGAGCAGTAAGTGACGAACATGGTGAGCGTTTCCATCAAGATATTGCAGCCATTGAGAAGAGATATGAGGGAAAGTGGAGTTCTAACATATTGGCCAACTACTGTTGGACTATTGCAAGGGATGCTCCAGATATAACCTACAAAAGGCAAGCCAAGCAAAGACGCTCAAAATAAAATAAACATAATCCTGTACAAGGAATCACTTGAAACTTTTGTCTACATTTCAGTGTAGTTCTTGCACAAAAAGGTATTTGTACATAATTTTCATGTTTTAATTTTAATATTGATTTTTATTACGGAATTGTTAATGTTTAACTTGACCACGGTTAGTTTATTTTCTGTATCGCTGTGAAACTGGTATTTGCGCAATTTTGAAAAGGGAAGTACAAGGGTATAGAAAGCTATAGGTAAGGGTATTTCTTAGCTCCCCAGCTTATCACATCACAGTGAAATAGATAAAAAAAAAGGGTAGGTTTTTACAAGGATTTTGCTTAAATGTTCTATAAATATTAACACATTTGTATATATACAGCTACTGTTGTACAAGGGCGTTTTTTTTCACAAACTGAGCTAAGAAAATTCTTCTATTATCATTTCCTTTCATATTATGCTTAAATGAATGTAAAAATCGCAATTTCAAAGAATTTACATACTTTCGATCAAAATTTGTTGGACAGTGTAATCAGACGCAACCTAATCGCATAAATGGAAACAGGAATTTTAGAAACAGTACCCGGAATTTCAATAGGAACAATAATCATCGCCTGTTTACACAAAATCAATTTACAGATGCCAGTAATTACACTAATAGAAATCCGAATGCTGTAACAGTGCATAATCGCCAAGAAAGTACTCAAGATTGTGGGATGCAATTTAATTTAACTTAAGCTATGAGTCAACGAAATTAATCCTAAAGTGTTTGAACTTATGGATATAAGAACTGGGTAAACTTTTAGGATTACGAAATATTGATGAAAATTAAGTTATGGCAGCCTACCGAAAACCCTAGAAAACGGTTGGATTTAGTCAAAACTTTAGTCCTCCTGAAGTTATAACGAAAGCTAATGTAAAGAACACTTAACACAGGGAACTTAGTCTTCAAAAGAGAAAAAAGAAGTATTTTATGGATATGTAACTTGGTTTAAGGTATTTTACTTTAAGTTATTTAATCTTTGAGTTTATATCTAAAATAGTAATTAAGCAATTTATGTCGATATATGTCTTAATGTTGTGCGTTTTATTTGATATTCGTATTTCATACTATTCGTGTATTTTCCTATGATTGCAGAACGCAATATTAATCGCATTATTCGTGTTTCATGTTATTGAGTATATTTGAAAGCATTTCTGTAATGCGAGAATACATATTAAAGTTAATAATTTATGTTTCCTCTAAGAAATTCGTATTTAAGCAATTCTTGCTTTTGTGTTTTTGTTCTATTTGAATTTTATGCAAATAATATAAATATTAAAGAATAAAAGAAGATATTTTTAATGTAAACGTACGAAAGTAAAGACAGTTATGTAAAATTGTTGTCACGTATTTCATAGAAGAATTACGAGTAATGAAAATCAAATTTATACTTTTTCCAAAGAACCTTGACTTTATATGTTATTATGGATTCAATCTTAATTTATACTTTCTTTCATATATTCATGTTATGATTACTTTTTGTTTAAAATAATGAAATTTTCTGCTGTTCAATTTCTCTGATTACATTTGCCTAGATATGGCATATATGGATATTAACATCTTTATTTATTATGCCCAAATTAACGATTTAAAATTGTTATTAAGTAACATCTTTATATCCCATAATGGACTTGAATTAAGGTATTGACCGTATTTCTTTAACGTGCCTTGTAATCGACGATTATAGAGTTAATAATGAAGAAATATAATTAATAATGTTCTTTTATGTAAAAATATTGAAATATATGTGAATTATGATATGAAACATATATTGTATATACGAGGGGCACTCAAAAGGTATGTAAACGTTAACGGTCCAGAGTTATTTTTTTTTCTTTTATTAAATAATTAAATAAAATAAAAGTCCGTCGAGCACCATAATATATAACAGTATGTTCTATATTCTACTTGTAATACTTGTAATTTACTTGTAATTTTGGACCATAATGTATTTTAAAAATCACACTAGGCAGATTTTGGCAAGAAGAGAAAGACAGAGAAATAATATATTTATAATGTTAATATATAAAAAATATTTAAGTGTTTTTATGTAATCTAATCCTGACGTGGTCGTCCTGGCAACAAAATAAATATATAGAGTTATTCAGTTGGTTATGTAGACATCTTGAAAAATGTGTGTAGAAGTGAACTGTGTAAGCTTCTTTTTTATAATTATTAAACGAAGTGTGCAAAAGGTACATTGTGTATTTAATGACTCAGTATTAACGTTTAAGAACCAGATATATCATTCTAAGATGGTAATTTATACGTATAGTAAATTCGTTTGAAATTCCTCCAAGAGTCAATGTAGCACTGTACGTTTTCTTCTGAGTCAAACTTTCTAAATATATATGCATACATTACAGTAAGAACTGAATTTTGTATTAACGCCTGCCTGTCGTTGTTGTGCAAACATTCATGATGATATGCTGTAGGGAAATGTGTTATATTAAGGTTGTAAGATTTAATATGAAGTTTGAAACATCGCAAGTTAAGAAACGCATATAATAACAAATATCATATTTGAAAATAATTTCGAATTAAACTAGCTGTTACTACATTACTTCAAAATCGAATTTGTGGAATGCACAGTGTTAGCGTAGCTCAAAGGAGTAACTTACATTAACCATTCACCTAACAGACGATGACGCACAGGGTTTGGCAGTCTTTTATCAGATGGTTCTATCAAATGTAACCTAATTAACACAATAGTAACAAATTTTATTGCCCTAAAAAGTGTTCTGAACAAGGAGAAGTTCATTATGCACATTGTAACTAAGTTACAAGAGGTTTATATCCTATCAGAATGGCGCAACCACCAAGTCAACTTTTGGAATATTCCATTAAATTAGCTTTCAACGTAGCTAAAGGAAACGTATGTGCATAAGTACAGAGTTCTCCGTAGCAGAATGGATAAAGTCATGGTTCGATAACTACAAGGTTCATGGTTCGAAACCAGTCTCGCAAGCTGCAGATTTTTTAAATTTTCAATTCCTCAGTTCTCATGATCTTTCTCTTCATTCGTAATCATCTGATGCTTTCAAAATGTTCCACACCTTAATTCGACAACTGTGTCATGTGATCATCGCAGTTCGAAACCTTCCCATCTTCTCTTTCACAAAATCACAATTTTCGTCATAATACGAATGCTGTCCGATCATATTTCCCCAGTTCTAAATCTGTGTATATAAATCATTCCTCTCTCTATCCATATTTCAATCTCTCTCTCTGTCTGTCTCTCTCAATTTCGCTCAGGAACTCATATGGCTTGAGATCAAACCTTCTACTTATGAAACCAAATGTAAGCTCTGTAGCAATGTGCTATCGTAACTCTGTAGGTTTGTTGCTAAGAGCAGCGTCATTTTCGATTTTATTTGCGGTGGGGAGAGTCTCCGCCGACAAAAATTTTTGACCTTTTTATTAGTGTATTACTATATATTTGCTCAAACCATATGTATTTATGAAGCTCAGGAGAGGGGAAATTACACCTCCTGTCCTTCCCAAATGACGCTGTTGGAACATTTGCTTGCAATTACTGAAAAGAAATGAAATGAATCATTGAATAACACTCATATCGGTCAGTAGATATTCTCGAGCTCTGTACGTGCATTACAGACTTTAGGAAGCACAAAACTTACTGCCGTTATTGGCAATTTCCATAGATGTCTTAGGGAGCATCTTACTAGCTTGCAGTCTTTACAGAAAGGAAAAAATGAAACTAAAGGTATTAATGAAGCTGTGGAAAGTTTGCATGACTTTTTTTAAAAAAAATAGGCTCTTCAAAGATATTTCAGAACAAACGAATGAAAAAGACTGTTTCAGAAACTTGATTCCTGTTTTTTTTTTTTTTTTTGTAATGGACAGAGTGTATTAAGTCGCACACGCAGCTTTAGACAAGGAGAGGTGGAGGAGGGAGGGAGTTGGATTGAAGACAAGAAATAACTAATCGATCGAGACATGTATTTCTGGATTGCATAAGAAAACTGGGCAAGAGTTTGTTATTAATTTGGACTTAGAAAAGCCGCGGAGTGTGCAACTTAACTGTTACGGACATCGGAATCCAGTGCAATATACTATAAACAGCTTAATTAAAATTCAGCATCAATAGCAAGCACTATGTTTCACAGTTTCAACGCTTGAATTGACTATAGATCTTTAAATTAAAAGTAACTCTATGGTCTATGGAACACGAAGATTCTATGTTGAATTCAGAAAAAATCTCCATTAACTTCTGTTCGTAAGTAGCTATATTTAGTTTCTGCTTTCGTTCTTATTTCAGCAAGAATCATCTTCACACCTGCTTGTAGTTCTTCTTAATAGTATTTTGATCGATAGGGTTTCCGGTTAAACGTTTTAGACCACTCTACTTTCCTCCATTCTGACTGCGTGACTTGGACATTTGAGCCTCGTAGACTTAATGATCCTAACAGTGTTAGGTAAATGGTTTAAATCATACAGTTCGTTGGTATGGAGTTTGTCATTCCTTTTTCCTATCCCCCTTGCTTGTGAACACTCGCTACATTATTTTAGACTAATGATTAAAAATTTGAAATAAATTAAGTTTTACTAAACAACCAAATTCATAACTCACAAGGGAGGTTCGCGAAGTGGCTCCGCTGAAATCCGAACAAGACAATTGTTTTTGCATTTGATATGCTATAACTAGACGAATCCCAAAGTTGTACGTGTCACCTGGCGGGATATCGTGATTTACGATATATTTTGTAATGTAAAAGATACAAAAAATTACCTTGCAGAATAGTTTGAGCCGAGTCATTTGTTCAGAAACGGTTGAGTAAATGGACAACTGGGCGAACACATATCCCATCATTTTTATTGGCACACTTTTGGATGCAAAAGTTTTCCCCAGTGTTCCCCGCAGGATCCCAGACGGGGTCCAACTCAAAAGTTTCAATTGACAATGGGGGTTAAATATCACATCGTTTAAAAACTGTGGTAAGATGAAAGAAGACTAAGCAAGTCTCGACTTTCTACTACAATTCTGTGTAAAATGGCGAAAAACCATTACATGGTTTTGACACGTAAAATGGTATCAAAATGCCAACAAAAATTTAATTGAAAAATCTATGACCACTCATATAAATCGGCATTATTTTCAAAGTATAACTACTTAATTTAAAATGGCTTGCCCCAGGAAACCATAGGGTCCCAGATGACATGGGCGGATAAGTTGCATATCGTTGGAAAGCTTTGTTAAATGAAAGAAGATTTAGCAAGTCTCGTCTCTGTTCGAAATTGCGGCGGGTCAAAATCTAAACACAAACTTAATTGAAAAGTCTATGGCCACCTTGACTTCAAGATGGCCGCTTAAAACCTATGTCGAAAGGATAGGAATATCAAACTGCTGAAGCTAGGAAAACCAAATTTGGTATGAGTGTTGATCAGTAGGTGACGAAAAGATACGAAATGTTGAAATGAGTTCAAAATGCCGCACTATATATCGAACGCATGTCAAGCTCAAACCACTCTTGTTGGAGAGGCGAAATGTGGTATTTACGTTTATGGTCAATAGAAGATATCCCCAAAATATCAAACACGTTTCATCTGTAATCCATATGGCTGCCAGTGTGGAAAATAAGTGTGTATATAAATATGCTATTTCTTGGAATATTTTGACCAAATCAACAACGTTTGACGCAGCACGATCTACTGAAATGATTTACATGTAATTTGCTATTGCTCGCCAATCTTGTAAATGAATGTTTTATGTATATTTGGTATTGCTTGATATATTGGGATCAAACCAACGAATTTCATACAAATGTAACCATCTCGATTACGTTACAATAGAGCTCGCAACGTAACTGGTGCAGCAAGTCCTATATATGAACAGCGTTTCATAAAATTAGAAAACTCCCAAAGGTATTCAACTTGTGTTTAGCAGTATGAATAGGAAGTTGGAGTTGTTTGTTCATCACGTATTCGTTACATTCACGTAAATGATATCCGGAGAAACGTGACGAACCTTCATTGAGAACTAAACACATATGTGTTGTTACGGAATTAAGTAATAATTGAAGTAAATCGAAATTAATAGTTCTTTGCCTTCCTATTGTTTCTAATACATAATAGAGAAAAAATAGGGATTTTAATTTGTACTGATACGAATGACATAGGTTTTAAGAGCAGCCATCTTCGATTCAAGGTGGCAATAGATGTTTCAATTAAATTTGTGTTTAGAATTTAACCCGCCGCCATTTTGCACAGAATTATCGCACAGAGTCGAGACTTGCTACATCTTCTTTTCATTTAAGAAAGCTTTCAAAGGATGTGATACTTGACGCTTTGCAATTTGAAACTTTTCAATTGGACCCCATCTGGGACAAGACATTTTAACTTATATCGTTGTACTTTGAAAATAATGCCACACATTCGTTCCTGTTTTCACATTTGTCTCACTGTTTCCGATTTATATTGGCGGCCATGGATATTTCATTTTTTTTTTTAATTTTGAGCCGCCGCCATTTTACACATGGTTGTAGTAAAGAGTCGAGACTTACTTCATTTTCTTTTATTTCACAACAACTTTCAAACGATTTTGTACCTAATCTCTTTTTCCATTTGAAACCTTTAGCTTTGACGTCGTCTGGGGCCCTGCGCGGGACCTTGGGGCAAACTTTTAACCCCACAAGTGTGTCCTAGAAAATGATGGGATACGTGTTCGTCGAGTTTTCCATTTACCCAATCGTTTCTGAACAAATTACCCGGTTCAAACTATTCTGACAGGTAATTTTCTTGTAGCTTTTACACTACAAATTATGTTGTAACTCGCGATATCCCGTCCTGTGGCACGTATAACTTTGGCATTCGTCTATTTATAACATATCAAATGCAAACACAATTGTCTCGTTCGGATCTCGGCGGTGCCACTTCGTAACCTTTCCTTGTCGGCCAGGAGTTCAAACAACGGACAAAATTAAAACTTTCTGAAATAAAATCAGACTATTCAAACACCTCAATACAATATCTAATCATAGAGACAATTGCTAGAAGCTAATTCAAAATATAAATCATATTTTCAGTATCTGAACTTTAGCTTCAACAATACACCAAATGTTTTTTTTTTTTTTTTTTTTTTTTAAGTTCAACCATAGAACTCAACAATTCAAAGATCAAGAAAGTTTAAATAGCGATGTAGTATAGGAACCTTTACCAGTAAGAAATTCTGCTGCAATGAAGATTGTACATTTTAAACAGTAATAAATCAGAAACGTACTCCCATGCGCAAAAAATATTGCGCGTATACTGTAACTCACGATTTTTCGCAATTATTCCATTTTCCTTATGTTTATGGGTAAAATTCAGTTATTAGTATGTGGAGATAATAGAAAGCAATCCATCTAAGGAGATATTTCCAAAAAATATAATAAAATAATAAAAATATAAGCAAAAAACAAAATTATGTTCGGTTTTGTGTATACTGGCTATAATGTTTTCGAGGGATTTTTTGCAGTAGCACAGCACGATTGCAGAGGGAATAACTTTAGTTGAATCAATGAACTGGAAAGTGGACAAATATATTGCATTTATTGGCTTAAATCTAGGGTGTAAATTGTCTACCAAATATAAATTAGCTTCTGTAACCAAGATGTTATACGGAAGTATAGAAACAAAGAGAAAAACTGTTGTCTTAAGTTTGGAAGTGACATGCTCTATAGCGATGAGCATTTATTTGTTAAGAAAAAGACAGGCAACAAAAGGTAGTCTGTGTGGTCAAGTGGATAGAGTGGCGGACTAGTAATTCTTATATTGTTTTGACACCAGATCGAATCCCATGCGATCCCATTAAATTTTTTCTTTAAAAAACATTGTAGAAAGTGTATAAATTTTATGTTAATAAGAACCGAAACAATATAATAATGAAATAACTTTTTGTTTTTCCTGATGACGTATTTATTTAGAATTAGTATATTATTACTAATAGCGATTGTTTTCAGTTTATGGTATGATATGCTTAATCATTCCCTCTCCGTCAGCAGAAGTAACTTCAACTCACTGCGAGTGTCTGTGAGTCAGGAACAGTAAAAAAAAAAAAAACATGTGCGACCTGCTGCCTTACACACAGCGTGGCGAACAGTCACAGCGATAGCTCGTTGTCATGAAGAAAAAAAAAGCTGATGTTAAATTACCGTTCTAGTGTTTCAGTGTGTGTGTTTCTTTTTAGAGTATTGACTCTCTCTCTCTCTCTCTCCTTTTGTTTCATATCCACAAGTGCAACAAATGCAATCATAAGTCTGTGTAAGGAAATAAAGGATGCTTTCTTTAAACAAAACTAAATTAACAGCTCTATTTGTGAGGAACACGAATGCTTCTAAAAGATGCCATGGGTATTAATTATAATCATACCGAATTATACAGTAGCGTGAAAAACTGATAATAAAATGATGTAACATGTATAAGCTTTTTTTTCTAGCGTGACAACACATTAAACATAACAAATTAAATTTTTGGATTACAAATTATCACCTTATGTGTCGGTATAGGCCTATTCGTTTTCACAGTCGAGCGACGAAAGAAGAAAGTTTGGTGATAGTTATAAAAACCGAATACCAGATTTCAATGAATTCAAGCTACAATGTTCCTACATATCGAAAAAATTATTTTTCGATGTATGTCCATCTATTCGTCTCTCGGTTCGTCACGCTTTTACACGCACTCAAATAGAGGCCATACTGTTCAACGTATCTGGACCGAATTCTAGACATAACGTTTTAATAACATACTATCTTTCGAATTTTATATCTTTCGACACCTAAAAGTAAGGGTAATTTACTGAAGGATTAAAATTTAAAATAATTCAATTTTCTCAAGAAAAAAAAGCTGGGACGATTTTATTTACTTTTTATAAATATATATTTTATTAACAAATATCCACCGTATATGAATATTTTTTCTGAGAAAATATATATGGTGTAATTTACTGTATGGTATGCGTTCTTTTTCCACAATTTTCTCAACCACATTTCATAAATAAACGTATTATTAATAACCTAACAATATGACAACTCGTTCGAAGGAGTAGTTTACTCTTAGGGTGAGCTTTCCCCCGATGGTTTTCCCATTAATGCCTCAGGCAATTTTGTTCATATTTCGTAAAGAAATGTTTCATTAATAAACTAAGATACAGCATAAATCGTTTATTCCGTTAACATACAGAAGAAGTGGTTTTCTCAAGGGTTGAATTTTTTTTGACAATTTTCTCAGTAATAACTGAGACAAATTTCTTCTAATTTCAGTAAAAATATTGTCTGTAACACTCTTACAATATGCATAACTCGCTTGTTCCGAAAAGAAAAATCCAAACGAGAGAGTTTACTTTGACAGTGAAATTTTTCCCGACGATTTGCTTAAAAATTATTCGATATACTGTCAAAAAATTACAGATAGAAGAGTTTACCTTTGGGGGTAAGCTTTTAACGATGACCTTCCTAAAAATAACTCAGGAGAGTTTGTTGTTCATATTTTATAAATACATGTTACATAAATAACCTAGCTATATGGTATAATTCCCTCATCCGGAAAATCTAGAAGTGGTATAATACTGTTGACAGTAAGTTTTACCCTGCGATTTTCTCAAGAACGACTCAGGCGATTGTGTTCGTATTTCATAAATAAATGTTTTATGAAAACACTAACAATATAGCATAGCTTGTTTGTCCTGAAAAGATCCACAAAGGATAATTTATTCTTGGGGTGACTTTTTTCATGATTTTCTCAGAAATTACTCAGACGCTTTTGCTTATAGTTCGCATACAATTATATCCTTAATAATTCTAATATATGGATCAAGTGACCAATGGGTACTTTACTTTTGGGCCTGAAGTTTCTTCTAGCAAAGTTTTCCAAAATATTATTTTATTCGCAATTTCCCAAATAAATGTTTCAATAATAGTTGCAGCCTAACACGAGTCAGTGTAAGAAATTCAAGCGAGAAAGTACAGTGCGTTTGCTCCGTACCCTTTCTTAAATGTATTTTTAATGTTACACCTAGTCACAATTTTCCGAACAAAATCGAAACCTCTTTTTAAATGTGCCTTGTTGTGGTCAAATGGTTCAAGTGCATTGGTTCTGGATTTGATTTCCAGTGAGAGCTAGTATATTTTCGTCCAAGAGATGTTACACGTCGGTGCAAAGAAAAAAGTGTTTAAGCCTAACCAAGCTAATCAACAAAGAAATAATACAATGTTACGAAATTATCGTAGAAACATTGTTAATATTAGGTAGGTGCGACTGAAATGTCCAAACGATGATTGCCAATTCCAAAGGTAAAAAAGTGAAAAATACAATGCCAGGTTAATCAGTGGCCTCTAGGTAAAGCTATCCTACTAACATAAGAAGTGATTGAGATGTTAGGAGAATTCAGAGGTGAGAGAGAGTTTAATACTGCGAATCATGGATAGTCTTCACTTTCGTTTGAGGGCGAATATTGAAGTCCGTAGGCCTACATAGGTTTGCATTGAAATGAACATTCTTTGTTTTCGGCCGGCGGGAGCTCAGGTGGTTCAGATTCCACTTTAATCAGTATATCCACGTCTCACATAGCCTCGCTGCTGAAAGAGACGATAAACTCAAAATCACATCACACATCTTTGTTTTCGCCTTTGTTTTAGCCCATAAATGTCTCTGTTCATGAGCTCCTTAGTGGATATGCGGTTAGCGCATGCGCCTTTGGAGTGGAAAACACGGCTTCGATTCCCGGCGAGAGCTCACGTGGTTTAGAGTCCACGTTAATCAGTAGGCCGAAGTCTCATATAGCTTCGTTGCTGAACGAGACGATAAACTGAAACTCAATGTCTTTGTTCATAAATTTCTTTGTGTATGGTTTTGCATATATACGTGGCATGGATATTAAATTTTGATTTCTACGCCATATGTATCTAATTACATACACACCTATAAAACGAACACAACAAACTTGGAATATCTACATTGTTTGCGTATGGAAAATCATCACGTTCTGCTGCACAGGAGAGCCGTGTGTATGGAATTCCATACAGGTGGCAATCAACCTATTAAGAAATGTATAATAATAATAATAATAATAATAATAATAATAATAATAATAATAATAATAATAATAATAATAATAATAATAATAATAATAATAATAATAATAATAAACAGAAAACGATACGATCATTTACATAATTTATAAACATAACTTAACATTTAATAAGCATATAACTGCAATGGAATTAAGTTGTTTCTCTCTCTCTCTTAACGCAACAGCCCTTATTGTGCTAAGGCGTAGAAGAGAACTTGTAGCACTCACGATTTGGGGCGGTGTGCGGTCAGAACATCGGATCCCTTTGTTGTTAGTCCTAGCTTTCTAGACGGATGCAGTTATTCCCGATAGAATATACAAGCAAATAGACTTTTGCATTTTCCCTCAATGTGATACTTGTGGTTGCTTAACCGTATACAGACAGCTGTCCATGGAAGAATCGTTGATAATAATAATAATAATAATAATAATAATAATAATAATAATAATAATAATAATAATAATAATAATAATAATAATAATAATAATAATAATAATAATAATAAATAACAGAAACTCGACAAATATTCTTGCAAATAATAGGAAACAGTTTGCGTCACACTATTCACTTTGCTAGACACACCAGTGTGCCGCTTTATACCAATTGTGCCACACTGGAATATAGGGTATGGCTTTTTAATTTTTTCCAACTATTCCAACTGCTTCAATTGAAATGGATCTATAACAATAAGAGAGTGAATTTAGTCTTCTTACCCTTCGATTTAGAAATAAGGTTCGCGAGAATTTCATAAAAGAATAATATACTCAGAATTGTATATAGTAGTTTTATTCGAAATTACATACTTCCTACAACTGTTTTTTGATTGAAATGATTTGAAATGAAACCTTTTAGTTTTACGTCCCACGTTATGCCGGCTAGGCTAAAGGAGGAAGTGATGATAAGAAATGAATGAAATGGTCGAATGAAGAAAGTGGGATAAAACGGGAGAACCCCGAGAAAACTCACGCACACAGTGTCCAGCACAAGGTTCACTTGGCGCGAGCATAGATCGAACCAAGGACTCCATGCACCAGAGGTGAACGCTCTACCACTGAAACACCGTGGCCTCTGAAATTGCTTAAAGGAGAAAGGGACTACTTTATGAAAACTTGATGACAAACACATTTGTTAAAAAATACATGCTTTTCGTGAAATATTGCTTATAGACATGGGCGGATTAAGGCTTTTGGGGACCTAGAGCCGACTATTTTAAGGGGGCCCTATGTTAAGAATAGTTCCAGTGCATAAATTTTCTTTGCTGCCTTCCACAGCCTCATAGGTTTATGGAACTACCAAGAACTATGCTGTAATATTTGAATGTGCTCCAAGTTTACAATAATTAGTTTAGTTAAATCCATTATTAACAATTAAATAATTGCATTCATTATTAACAGTTAAATGCTGCTGATGGAAAGACTTAAATCTAGCGATACCGCGAGCGTAACGAGCGGAAAAAAAATTAGCATCGGTCTGGAGCCTATAATATAAGTTGATTACTATATTTTACTGTTAAACAGAGGGATTTTAAAGAGCCCTCTGAGCTTGGGGTCCCGAAGCCTGGGCTCCATTGACTCCGCCCTTAATCCGCTAATGCCTATAGATTATAAATTAAAGGGGACGGGCAGGGTCCGTTCTAAAAATTCCGGCCCGTGCAGACCGCTAGCCCCTGTGTATATGCTATCTTTGGAAATACAGTAGAGTTTCGTTTATCCGACATAAAACAGACAGGCAGAATGCCGGATAATATGGGTGTGTTAAGGAAAGACCTATTAAAAGTCAAACTATGATATAATTTTACATATTACTCATCTAATAATCATGTTTTGCAAGAAACAAATATAATGCATTGACTCGGGGACGTATCCAGCGTGAGGTCCTGGAAGCTGTCCCTTTCCAAACCTCAAACACTTTTTAATAAACCTACTTTTTTCCTTTTGAGGTTCTTTTATATCAGATTACTTTGAGTCAGTGTTCAAACTGTGGGCAATGCGTTGTTGTTGTAATTCTAACAAGTAACAATTCCCCAGTGTAACACTCCGATTTTGATAAAATTTGGCAGGTAGATACTACACATAAAGTAAACAAATAAGTGCTTTTTTATTTTTTGCGGAAAAACGGTTTTAGGGGGCAAAAGCCCTCACCCAAAATTTTGAAATTTGACGCCCGAAAGGCAAAAACAAGTGGACCAAAGTGAACGAAATTGTGCACAGATATTGCAGACGTAAAATTAGGGAATACGTATTTTGTATTTTCCTGGAAAAAACGGTTAGGTGGGGCACAGACACCTCCAAACCTTTGATCATGAAATATCAAAAGTGCTAGTAACATGTAAGATGTGTGTAAAGGACATGAAGAATTGCAACGACACTTTGTGTATGAACAATACGCAAAAAATAAACGAATACGGTTTTTGTTTATTTTCTGCGGAAAAACGGTTCTAGGGGAAAAAGCCCCCACCCAAAATTTTGAAAGTTGACACCTGAAAGGTAAGAAAAAGTGAACCTAAGTGAATGAAATTGTGCATAGATATTTTAGACGAAAAATGAGGGAATACGGGTTTCGTATTTTCCTGGAAAAAACGGTTAGGTGGGGCACAGACTCCTCCAAACCTTTGATCATGAAATAACAAAAGTGCTAATAACAGTATGTCAGAAGTGCCCAAATTTACATGAAGAATTGGAACAAAACTTTGTGTTAGGACAATAAGCAAAAAATAAACAAATACGGCTTTTTTATTTCCTGTGAAAATAAAACGGTCTTAGGGGGCAAAAGGTCCTACCCAGAATTTTGAAATTTGACGCCCGAAAGGAAAGAAGAAATCGACCGAACTGAATGAAATTGTTCACAAATGTTGTAGAGGTAAGATGAGGGAATACGTGTTTCGTATTTTCCTGAAAAGAAAAATACTGTTGAGTGGACCGTGGTGTTGAGTGTCGGAAGGAGTGGACCGAAGCCAATGAAATTGTCTATAGATATTGGATATGATAAATAAAGCCTCTCCTGTTTCACAAGTGTCTCCATCAGATTTATTCAAATTTGGCAGCTCAACAACAATCATAAACAGTATAGCGTATTTTATAGTATTTCACGAGGCAACTTTAACCCTTACAATGATTTTCCGCATAAACAAAAACACGTGCCGATTAATTTCCTGTTTGCTGTTGATGTGCCAAAATTGATAGGGACATCTTAAAAACACGAAAGTCCTTATTTTACATACAGTCTATACAATATCTACGCACAATTTCATTTGCTTCGGTCCACTCCTTCCTGCACTTTTACGGTAATATTTTTTTTTTTTCGGAGTGGCTCTAGGCTCCAACACTGTTTTTCCGTACAAATTAAAACACATTTCATTTATTGTTTTGCAAATTGTCCCTATACGAAGTTTCGTTGCAATTCTCCATACTTTTAGGAACTTCTGACGTATACTTATTTGCACTTTTGATATTTCGTAATAACCAACTAAGAAGATCCGTGCCCCACTCAACCGTTTTTTTTCAGGAAAATACGAAACACAATTACCTCAACTTACGTCTAGAATATGTGTGCACGATTTCATCCAATTCAGTGCACTTCTTGTTGCCTTTTTGGTCTTAAATTTCAAAATTTTGGGTGGGGAATTCTTCCCTCTAAAACCATTTTTTCGCAGAAAAAAAACCGTATTCGTTTGTTTTTTGTGTATTGTCCCTACACAATGTGTCGTTCCAATTCTTCATGTAAATTTGGGCACTTCTGACATACTGTTATTAGCACTTTTGATATTTCACGATCAAAGTTTTGTAGGGGTCTGTGTCCCACCCAAACGTTTTTCTTTTCTTTTTTCCAGGAAAATACAAAACCCGTATTCCCTCATTTTACGTCTACAATATTTGGGCACAATTTCATTCATTTAGATTCACTTTTTCTTGCCTTTCGGGCATCAACATTCAAAATTTTGGATGGGGGCTTTTGCCCCCAAAAGCCATTTTTTCGCCAGAAAATAAAAAAAAAACAGGTATTCGTTTAGTTTTTGCGTATCGTATATACACAAAGTGTCGTTGGAATTCTTCGTCCTTTACACACATCTGACATATTGTTACTAGCACTTTTGATATTTCATGATCAAAGGTTTGGAGGAGTCTGTGCCCCACCTAACCGTTTTTTCCAGGAAAATACAAAACACGTATTCCTTCATTTTACGTCTGCCATATCTGTGCACAATTTCGTTCACTTTGGTCCACTTGTTTTTGCCTTTCGGGCGTCAATTTTCAAAATTTTGGGTGGGGGCTTTTGCCCTCCTAAAATCGTTTTTCCGCAGAAAAAAAGAAACATGTATTCGTTTATTTTATGTGTAGTATCTACCTGCCAAATTTTATCAAAATCGGAGTGTTACTTGTAAGAATATACCGTAATGCCATTGAAACCAGGTGGAATTAAAGCACACTTTTAAATGGGATTATAATTTCGTTTCCGTTTTGTTTATAACATTACTGTATTAGAACGCTACACTCATAGCCATTTGCTATTTTTTTATGTGATATACGTAGCAGACAGTTTTCCTTACATGTCTCTAGAAAATATTTTTTGATTTCGTTTGTGTTACAATGCAGTTTGACCGGTTCATAAATGAAAAGTAAGAAACGTTTAAGAGAAATACAGAACTGTTGCATTGTTATTATTATTATTATTATTATTATTATTATTATTATTATTATTATTATTATTATTATTATTATTATTATTATTATTATTATTATTGATATTTTTGAAACATTAGAATTACATGCTTACGAGAATTCGTGTTGGGCCCCCTCCGAAAAGAAAAGCTGGATACATGCCTGCACTGAATGATAGACGTATGAGTCATGGTATAGAAGGGCGTGCTAGGCAATCGAGTCCGGAGCATTGAAAACAGACCACAACTTGCAGTTCTTCTTGCCAATTGATGCTGCTTTTTACCTGCTATGATATGTCGGATAATAATGTGGAATAAACGAAGGTCGAGACCATGGCGTATTGGTGTTTCATGCACCTAAACCTGAAAAATACTTGTGCCGAAAACATCTTTCACTCACTAGCTAAATTTGTGGGTATGATCGCACATCTTCCCTTATAAAGTATAGTCTTATAAAGAATATATATAGCATGCTAAAAACCTACAGACCAAATTCAATAATTTTCTATAATTTTCTTTTTTTAACAACGGGAAACTTGTTTAATTCATCACGATTAATCACGTTTGAGACTAAGATGTCTGTTTCTGTCTATATATATTTTTCATACTTTATTGGAGACAATTTTTTTTTCAAGAAAAGAGGATGATAAAAGAAGCTATACAACAGCATACACTAATTCTAAATAAATACGTCATCAGGAAAAACAAAAAGTTATTTCATTATTATATTGTTTCGGTTCTTATTAACATAAAAATTATACACTTTCTACAATGTTTTTTAAAGAAAAAATTGGATGGGATCGCATGGGATTCGATCTGGCGTCAAAAAAATATAAGAATTACTAGTCCGCCACTCTACCCACTTGACCACACAGACTACCTTTTGTTGCCTGTCTTTTTCTTAACAAATAAATGCTCATCGCTATAGAGCATGTCACTTCCAAACTTAAGACAACAGTTTTTCTCTTTGTTTCTATACTTCCGTATAACATCTTGGTTACAGAAGCTAATTTATATTTGGTAGACAATTTACACCCTAGATTTAAGCCAATAAATGCAATATATTTGTCCACTTTCCAGTTCCTTTGCTTCAACTAAAGTTATTCCCTCTGCAATCGTGCTGTGCTACTGCAAAAAATCCATCGAAAACATTATTGCCAGTATACACAAAACCGAACATAATTTTGTTTTTTGCTTATATTTTTATTATTTTATTATATTTTTTTGGAAAATCTCCTTAGATGGATTGCTTTCTATTATCTCCACATACTAATAACTGAATTTTACCCATAAACATAAGGAAAATGGAATAATTGCGAAAAATCGTGAGTTACAGTATACGCGCAATATTTTTTGCGCATGGGAGTACCTAAAGGAATTGTAATTAATTATATTTAATGCTTGTTACTTTTACCACTTCAGATGTGATTTTTACCACCACAAGAGAAATGATTACATTAGGTAGTTATTATTATTAAAAGCATCTAATAATAAGAATAATAATATAAGTTATAGCATAATAAAAATAAAAGTAATAATAATAATAATAATAATAATAATAATAGCACTGATGAACATGAATTAATTTGCGTGAGATCCTACGGTCCAATGTTGTACAAATTCTGATTAACTATCACTGCAACCTGAATCGGTGGAAGATGATTGACAAAGCTGAATTTTATTTTTATTTACAACAGATTAATTTCATAATAATACCACTGTCCAAACGTAATGTTATATGAACGAGATGGATTGACACAAAAATATCATGAGTATTGCATTAAAATATTTTTGAAACTTATTTAAATAATTTTATTTCTGAAAAGTGAGAACACAAATAATCAAATTACAATAATTCTAAACATAGTATGAGTTTACAAAATTATGATAAAAGCACCAGAGATTTAAGAATATGCAAAAGAAAGTCCAAGGACTAATATTATTATTAGTAATACTATGCGATGTACTTAAAATATTTTCTGAGATTGTAGCAATGGCATACTGTAATATACACTAGAATTTTATACAAGTCTGAATATGACATTTAGCTATCGTAGAGATTTAATATTAAAAATAGTCATTTCATTTTAAAATTAGTGACTTTTACTCTAAGAAATACTACTAAAAATGCACACAGTCTAGTATTATTGCTAGTAAGCATTAATCCTTATTACCGCTAAGATTAAGTTTTCAGTTATGTAAGAATTGTACATTTCAAAATAAAAGTGACAAATTACCCTTTTCGTCATATACCTAACATAGTGTCAGGTTTGTAATAACAGTCCAGCACACTGTGGATCCATATGTTTTTCTTTGTGAGCTGAGAAGATTCTACTATTTTGTACTACCAGAGTCTAGCATAATGCGGAGACCAATCAGTACTATACTGCCTCGCGTAATGTGTACCGTCATCACACAAGCTGCATCGCGAGTCAGTAAAAGTATACGAACATTCCTTATTAGTGACTAATAAATTCGAGGGGGAGTCTGAAAATAACTTTTCCCTCTTCTTTTCCCCAGGAAAGCGAGCAGCAATGGAGTAAACAAGACAGCGGTTTCACGCGCAACACACTCTAGATTCAAGTTCGCCTGCGATCTTGCAGATAGCGCCGTCGCAGCGCCTGCACAAAGTCTCTCAGTCTAAGACTGGTAGCTAAGGAGAGAAAGTACGTTTTGCTATCGTGGTCCGTGCCAGCGTTTGTCCGCTATGAATGGGCACGTGGCGTATCGGGAACAGAAATCCATAAACGTTTCGTCGAAGTCTATGGGCTTGATGTGATGTTGAAACAAATGGTAAGGAGCTGGTGTGGGAAATTGAGTGTGGGGCGGCAGCAAGTACTGGGCACACCGAAAGCTGGAATTACGTGCACGGGGAGTACAGGCTTTGAAGAAGACTCTCGGCGGCAGTCGCTTTGGAAGCAATGCTGAAGTCACAGAAGCCGTTCGACGCTTTTTCTGTATGCAGAGAATAGATTTATTTTATTCTTTGGAAGATTTTTGAAGCGTATGACAAATATTTCAATATACATGGTACTTATGTGGAAAAATTAAAGTACGTCTTATCTTTAATGCTACATGATATTTTTTCCCTTGCATCCCCATTTCTGTCCACAGTCGCCTGGGGAAACTTATTTTCGGATTCCCCGTCATAGTATTACATGTTTCAATACATCGGAAGTCTATTATTTTTTTATCTGTACAACTGAACACAAGTCCAGGGATTTTATTCTTCTGATCTAATGTTACGAATCATGGAAAACGATGGAAACGAAACTTTTTTTATTCGTTGTTGTAGTTATTTGTTGAAGTTTCACGTCCCTTTCCAGCGCTGAGCTTACATGAGACGAGAACCTATAATTTGATATGGAATTCGAACAAAAAATAATGGGTTCAAGTTCCAGTATTCTCACCGGGAATCAAACATAAGACAACGTCACCAAAAGTGCGGGCGCATTACCGCGCGTTCCACTAGACGAGCAAACAAGACTTAGTTTTATTCGTGCCTGACATTCTGGTTTAGACATATTTTTGTAAGCAGTCTCCTTGATTATATGGCCTTGGAAGTCTTAAGTACCATAAGACGGGGTTACTTTGCACAAGATTTTAGGAAACGTACCTAAAATTATAAGGCAGAAAGTACCAGCATTAGTAGACCTAATCTCCTATCTAAGGGATTAGTTTGAAACTGACTTAACTTTGACGGAAATTTTTGTAGGTGACACATTTCAAATTTTGGCTGTTTTTACAGTGACTGCTTTCCATACCACTACAAAACAAACCCTATGGGTAATTAGAACTAATGTAACCGTCAACAATAAAGCCAAAATACAGTTAGATGTCCTATCTTAAGGTGGCAGTTGAAACTTTCTCATTCCAGTTCATTGTTTTACGGACAGATGACTGTGCAACTCTCTTCTAAGTTTGCGTAGAGTTACTCTGATGTGCAAAGTAACCCCGTCTTACGGTACCATAGTAATCAGTTCTTTTAGTACCCCATTTCCTTTCGTATGCAACTGAGTAACTCACGTGTGTTCGATGTTCGATTCCTGGTTGAAAGTGCTTTCCTCATAAGCCAATTGAAATATTGATTCCCATCCCACATTAAATATCATTGAGAATCATTTTTCCGTGTCATTAACGTCATACTAAATGCCTGACTACTGCATGAAATATATATTAGTCTAACTCCTTAGTATGATGTTAGTAACGCGTCAAAACGACTCCGAATATGCCGCACATGTCTCTTTATGTAGCTTGTTTCTTTGTAAGAAAAAGAATGTTAATATCGAGTTAATCTACCTTACATTAGTTACTAATCAGTTTGACAACCCTGAAACTGCTCTTACATTGTATATTACACAACAATCTATTTTACATTTACGTGAAGTACGTATAAGAAAACACAGTGCTAAAGGCTATATCGGTAAAGAATTGAAATCGATGGATTTGTACGAAACAAAACAAACAACGAATTTACGGAAAATCAAATAATTTACTTTTCATATCCACAGGATCATTTTGATTTTAATTTCAAGAAATATATTATGGGCAATTGTTTTAAAATATCCCAGCAGGAACACATAAATCAAGCCAAAAATGGGTACACAACAATACCGATGATATTTAAAATATCTCAAAAGAAACTCAAACCCCCAAAAATGTAATGTCATACCATGGTATTTCAGCTCCTACAGAGAATGATGCTACATCAGTGGTGCGTGCATAGGACAGTGGATAGAGGAAGGCCATACGTATTAAAGAAAGGGAACTAGATCACGCAATGCGACAACAGCACGGAATGACTGCCCCTTGTTCACATGGGGGTAACGGAGTGTACTGTTTTGATGCATGTGCACTCTAATAGATATGAATCTGAGTACTTGGACGTATCGGCGCCTTCTGATGTGGGCAGAACTGGATGAACGCATGCCATTATCTCGGCTGTCATTGATTAGCAAGCATAAAAAACATCCACTGCAATAAACACATCGGACCGTATGCAGAGACATTGTGATGTGCGATTAGTGGTATACTAAAAGTTGACTACTGCAGGAATCATATGTTAGTTGAACTCTTTAGTGTGACACTAATTGCATTTCAGAACGATTCTGCATAAAGCCCATGGACACCATCGCTAGCACGCTGATTGAAAAAATGCTGTATTTTGGATAAATCCTCCTTCAATCTATCCTATAGTAATGGCTGCGTACATGTTCGGAAATACTGTTATGAGCAAAATTTACCCTGCTTTGTTGAAGGATTTGAGAACAAAGACCGAGTTTGAACGTTTAGAAAGGCATTATCTAGAACCTGAGATCTCGGCTTTCACGTATTGAGAGCAAGTTGAATAGCAATAGCTACATAATTGTAGTTTTAGGATTCAACTTTCTCATCTTTCATGCAATTTTACTTGTTATATTTTAGCAAGACAATTCCCAGTCACATTTGACGAAGGTAGTGTAAGCCTTTTTTGAAGAACGATGAGCATCGTTACTTGCTTGGCCTGCACAGGTCGCACATCACACATATTTTTACATTGTTGGTCGGCAACGTAGTCGTTACTGTTGTACAGGCACCACTATTGATGTTTGCGTATTTGCATGCAAAGCGCGTACAGACAGATTTCTTAGAAATATATTCAGAATCTCTTTGATTTCACATCACGATGTGTAAATGCTCCGATTGAAGCACGTCAGGGCATCATATCTTATTGAATTCTACAGATCAAACTATAAGAATATCCATGTAGCTATAACAATTTGTTTACTGCCACATAATACTCTGAAGTTTAAATTTAATTTCAATTCAATATATTTATTTCTTGGCGTTGTATTTTGGATTTACGTAATGTGTATTTTCGTTATTATTTCATATTCATTATTATTTATAGAATTGTATACAAGTATTTATGATCAACGAACGATATTAATAACTTGATCATAAAATATTCATCGCAGTTCTCCTGGAGTCGAATTGCAAACAGGTCTTCTCTGGTTAGCAGTCAGGTAATTACTGTTGTGTCTTGCAACGTTTCGAGGGCTGATAAGATGGGAGAACACAGAGACACAGGGTTCCAACTCAGTCAAACATGGATACCAATCATATCCTGCCATCTCAAGCACCAATCAGTAGTCGCCATTGCAACCACAAATAGAAGAGTCAAATCACACACACATGACGTATATATTCCACTTACTTCATTGCCCCATCATATTTGCCTGAAGATGACCACAATGTCAGCAATTGAAACATTGTAAGATACAACCCGAGAAGACCTAATTCCAGCTTGATTATAGTACTTACCTGGATATTCCATGCATAAAATTAAAATAATCTTTTACCATCTACATGATAAAACGTTTAGTGTATTTAATTAGCAGGAAGATCAACAATGTTCAAGAAGTGTTGACTTTAGAACATCTGAGTGCTAAATCGTTTACGAACATAATGTAATAACAACATAACATTATTGTACAACAGAATTTAGTTAATGTTTTCTTCAAATTCTTCCTTCAGAATTTTTTTCCACAAACTTTCCTTTTTGGTTAAGTAGTAATTCCAGCAAAGTTTGTTAAAGACAGCGAATGCTAAAGGAAAGAGAACCAGCGAAACAACATCCAGAATTACCTGCTTCTTTAATAACTGACACAGAGAATGGAAACCCTTCCTGAGCGTTCTATACCTGAGCAACTTCTTTGTGAGTTTCCTTGGAAAACCCTGTTAAAATATGTAAAATGTTTAAGTACATTTCAGAGAAGATACGTAAGAGTACATACGTTTGGAGGTCCCCGCCCAAGTTCGATCTCAGCCCCGCCAAGTGAACTTTGTGATGTACAAACACCGTGTGCGTGGGTTTTCTCGGGGTTCTCCCGTTTCCTCTTACATTCTTCATTCCAACATTTCATTCATTACTCCTCATCACCGTCTCCTTTAGCATAACCGTGGGACGCAAAACTCAAAGATTTCTTTCATCTCATATATATATATATATATATATATATATATATATATATATATATATATATATATATATATATATATATATGCTTTTCAGCTTCTTCGTTACAGCCTTTTGAATGGCCTAGAGTGAGCGGTGGTATCGCTCTTTCCTGACTCTTTACAGTCGGGGGAAGAGGAAGAAGTCTTGAGTAGTGACATCTGGGCTGTAGGGTGGCTGGGAACACTGTAATGCCATGTTTGGTCAGGAAGTAAGTGACAGCAAAGGCGGTGTGGCTTGGCACATTCTCATGATGAAGTTTCCATGATCCAGCGATACCTAGGTGGACGCGGGCGATCCACACACTCAATCTGCTGCCAGAGGTCAAAAGATTTGGTACTTTAACTAACGTTCTGTAACTTTTTGCTGTTGAAGGCCTTGCTCACCGTTGCTCATCTTCATCTTGCTCTCTTCCTTACCGAAAAAAAATATGCCACTTAAAAATACTTGGTCGACCCATGGAATCACTCCTATAGGCACTCTTCATCATGTCATGGGTCTCAATTGTATTTTTTTTTTCAGTTTAAAGCAAAACATCATAGCGCCTTTATAACAAAGAATTGATGGTGGAGATGTTGAACTCGATTTGCACTCCGTGAAGGTTTGGAGACGACTCGTGATTGGTTCACTGGAAGTAAGATTTCCCCACCCAACCAGTGCAGTAACATCCGCCTTCTTCACGAAAATTAGGCGGGAAAAAATCTTAGTATTTCCGGGACAAAGCCTGTATATCTGTTGTATGAATTTTCCTATTAAATTATATTTTAAATAACGTTTGAATCATGAAAATTGATGAACAAACGAAAATGTTCTATCCTTTCTTTCGTCTCTGTTTAAAGCTTTCCAAAGCATACTCATAAACGGACATTTGCGCAAGATATGAGAGAGAAACAAATTAATTTCAATTGAGTCCTTACTAACATCCTTCAAGGAGCAATTAGGCAAATATCGAGTGAAGCAGCATTAGTAACAATTTCTAAGTCTACTGATAAAACCGACAACTGTAGTATACGAAACTATGCTAATGATGACAGCTCAAACCTTATGCATACCCGTATACTATCTCACTGTTCACTATTGAGAAATGTAGGAGACAAGATTACAGATATAGACCAATTTACATTGAACACAATAATCTGTTTCGCAATGATTGGGCCTCGTAAATTGTTATAAAATCTTACTACAATTTTTAATTATCGAGATCTGATTAATATATTTTTGGAGTGCACTGACTACCCTGACTACCGCTAGCGACTAGAAGTGTTTTAACTTATAATTCCAATAACTCTTGTGTTTAGGAAGCGATTTGAAGCATTTAAACGATTTTGTAATGTTAATTTCCCCCTTTTTCAAAATGTATCACAAATTGCCCATGTGTAAAGATAAATTACTTAAAAAGTCAAATATAGCAGTCGGTCATGAACGGAATGCAAAAGAAAAAGATGGAAATAACAATAATAATAATAATAATAATAATAATAATAATAATAATAATAATAATAATAATAATAATAATAATAATAATAATAATAATAATAATAATGTTCAGAAACTTAATTTGCTTGATTAACTCAAAGGTCATCATTTATGTTTTTTTTATCAAAAGTGCAATATTCTTTTCAATGCAATTCAATAATAAAGAAATACTCGTTCATGCATAATCCTGATAACTTTAGATGATAATTATAAAGACTATTTTTTTCTTCAAAACGTCAATGATTGTCAAGTAAAGCGATTAAGAAAATTTTTGATTTAATATATCTCGGGTATTTGTAGACCCAGTTTAAGAATTCAAAAGAGTATTTAACAGAAAATCAAGATGAAAATTTTGTTAGTGTTTTGATGGAAGCATTAGTCTAAAGATAAGATTAAAAATATATTTTTTTAGTTTTCATAGCTTTTACAACTTTAAAACACTTACATTTTACACATTTACATGATAATTAGAAGTGTGTGTATTGATAGTGGAATCTTCTATTAAATTTGTTTATTACAAATAATGATTTATTAAACACAGTCCAATAATCTTAGTTTACTGCGAACGAACCTTGGACATTTTTACACTCACGAGTAATTACTAAGACTAAATTTGTTTCACGTTCCATATTTACAGCTCGCTTTTACCATGCAGAATTTTAAACCTTTCACTTTTTCATATCATCACATCATCAGTAGTAACACTATCCAGGTATCGAAAACTAGTCACCTGTTCTATTTTATCCCCTCTTACGTCTATATTTAGCACCAAAACTTCTTTCCACTCACTATGGCTTTTTAAAAACATTTCTTTTAATCCTATAGACTATTATTCACAGACCTTTCTCAAGTCTTCTAACATTCTCAAGTCTTCTAACAAGGAACCCTAGGTATCTATCAGAGCCCGATTTTCACGAAACCTTGCATATAGAGAGAGTACCTCGGGAAACTCGCACAGCCAAAATTGTAGCTGCAGAGTCCAAGACGTTGGGACACTAGGACCCGAGAAAGATCAAAAGTGGGACCTCAGTACATTAAGGACATGGTGAGAAAATGCAGTTTTTCTTTAAAACTAACTATTGTAGCAACACGAAATGAGCATACATGGATACGAGATGGTCAATATGATCTGTTAAAAGTTATAAAAAGAATATCCGCCATCTTGAAAGAGGCCATGTTGAAACTGGTGTGATTGGTGTAAATGAGAAGAATTGAATCCGATGCATTAATTTTAACGTAAATAGCCACAAAAACCTGTTGGTGAAGTCTGTTGTTGGATTACAATATTCTTGTGCTTCTGGTCTGTTGGTGAAGTCTGTTGTGGTATTACATTATTCCTGTGCTTTAGGTACAAGATGAGCAAAGTGTATCTTATGACACTCAAGCAGATGCAGATTATGGAGCGCTATGAGTGGGATCAGTGGAGTTTACCGATAGAAATATAATTTTAGCACTACATCATTTATGTCACAGTCATCATGTAATTGGTGTGGATGTGGTGATATGACGGGTTCAATCTTCATAATAATGTCATGGTTGACATTAACTTGTAACTTTTTATCAGATTTGACTTAATTCGAACAGAAATCAGAACGTCATACCAGTCCACCTATAGCACTCCAAACCCTGCATCTGCCAAAGTGTCATGAGATACACTTTGCTTATCTTGTACCTAAACCAGAAGCACATGAATAATGTAACCTCACAACAGACTTCACCAACAGGTTTTTGTGGCTATTTACGTTAAAATTAATGCATTGGATGACCCTCTTCTCATTTACGCCAATCACACCAGTTTCAACATGGCCTCTTTCAAGATGGTGGATATTTTTTTTATAACTTTTAACAGATGATATTGACCATCTCGTATCCATGTATGCTCATTTCGTGTCGCTACAATGATTAGTTTTAAAGAAAAACGTGCATTTTTTCACCATGTCCTTAATGTACTGGCGTTCCACTTTTGATCTTTCTCGAGCCCTAGTGTCCCAACATCTTGGACTCTGCAGCTACAATTTTGGCTGTGCGAGTTTCCCGAGGTACTCTTTCTATATACAAAGTTTCGTGAAAATCGGGCTCTGATAGATACCTAGGGTTCCTTGGAAGAGCCGTCTTCATTTTGTGGACTCTTTTTATTTACCTGTTGAATCGGCCACCTGCCTGCACTTAATTAACGGTCCGCTTGTGTTTATCTTTTCCTTCTGTTTATCCACCTGTTTATACAAGTCTTTATCTGGCTCGATAATACCTTAAACCAGTGGCGTATTTAGAGGAGTGGCAATCGGGCTCAAGCCCCGCCCCCAGCCGAAATACAGTAAATTTGTTATATGCAATATTTCATCATAATTAGTCGGGACAAAAAAGCAAAAATATATGTGTTTATTCGCATATTGTGCATAGCCCCCGAAACAAAGTCATGAATACACCACTGCCCTAAACACTTTGCTTTGTTCTCCCTTGATACATTTCGCTATAACCTTAAATGTAACAAAACTATACTAAACACAACTATTTTATATCTAAGTGCGTATAAATAACATTAAATGTTAAATAACTCTACATAGAAATCAGTCTAGTCGTGCTCTTTTAATTCAATTTGTTGCAACAATTTATCCCATAGTTCTTGTATTAACAGCCCACTTGTCATGTTCATTAATTTATCACCTCTTTTTTCCATTTTTCTTTTATTCTTTCTTCCATGTCTTTATTATTATTCTTTTCTTGGGTTCAATGAGAGCCACAGTTAAAGTTTTTCCGAATAATTATAACAGATCTACTGCATTAAAGATCTCTGCCAAAAAATCGGTTTAGCTGTCAATCGGAAGGAACACAATAAATTGCATATTTGACAGTTGAATGAGTTGTATTTCAAGTATATTCTGACTAGGTAACAGCATTGTCGTATTGGTTACGTTTGGAGTAAATCGCTGTATTTTAGACACTGCCTCCAATTAGCCTCACAACGTGCTGTGTATATGCATACAATGGAGTTTACACGAGAATAACAGTATTGAATAAAAACGTTTGATTTTTGCTTGAACCATTCAGCTTCTGAAACACACGAAAAGCTCAAGCAAGCTTACTGTGAAAATGCATTACCTCGAGCAACATTGTTTTGGTGATTCAAACAATTCAAAAAAGGACGAGTTTCATGCGTTAAGCAAAGTGGACGTGGTATTTCGGCCTCTGCTGTGACAGAAGAAAACATCAATAAAGTTGCTGTGTTTGTTCGTGAGGATCGAATGATAACATTACGTAAACTAAGTGAAGTCTTGGGAATTTCATATGGCACTGTTCTTCCAATAATGTACAATCACATCCGTATGTCCCATAGGCTACCACGATCTTTGACTCCGTAACAGAAAGCTGTGCGAGTTAAGACTTTCCGTGAGGTGCTGCGTTCCTTTGATGAGGAAGTAGATGAATTGCTTCAGTCAATTATCACTGTAGGCAAAGCTCCGTGGTACTCATTTTGAGAACTCTGAAGCACTAGTAAAGAAATGAGAAGCGATTCGGAAGGACATATCAAAAATTGCATGTATCATGTATTCCAGAAATGACAGGAACGCTATAAAAAGTGCTTTCACTCAAAGGAAGGCCACTCTCACAGTTACGAACATTTCCTTCTTATACCAGTCTCCATACTCACCGGATTTAACACCAGCAGATTTCTGGCTCTTCCTCAAGATGATAAGGGCCTCAAAGGTAACCGTTTTGTCACCGTAGAAGACATCCAAACCAACGTGATGGCTGAACTTAAAAACATATCAAAACACCGAGCGAAGTAGCTCAAGTGGTAGAGTGTTGGCTTCTTTTCGGGACGTTGTGGGTTGGAATCCCGCTGCCTACATCCTGACTGAGGTTTTCCAGGGTTTCCCTTAGTACGGGATGGTACCTATTAAAAACAGGCCCTGGCCGATACCTTCCCAAATCCTTTCCATTGTTATTGTTGTACATCCAGTGTAAAATGGCCTCTGTGCTGTATCTGGTGATTGTTAAATAAATAAATAAATAAATAAATGCTCTGTGATAAGTAAGTAATTAACCTATAGTAGCGTGAGATGGTTCGATCTGACTGCAAACATCTCCAAAATGAAACTAGAGATGTCACTAATTTTCGAAGGATTTCTACAGGATGATTATCCAATCATGTGCAGTGGGATATACATACCTCTTCCGTGTCATCATACATGTGGATAAAGAACAGGGTAAATGTAATCCACAAATAAGAAACATGACAAGGAAAAATTCAATAAATACTTATTTTCGTCCCTGACCATGCCATTCTATTAAAATTTGTTTCGTACACAACGATGACAGTTTCGTCTATATGGCTCAACTTATAGACATATCTAATTACATTATGCTACTCAAAACAATACTTAATACTGTCTAGTGAACATTTAGATATGGAGATTATGTATACCCTGCTTTCTATGTTCACAATATTCTCAAAATACACAAATTCATTAAACGGAATGTAATAATCTGGTATTACGGCCCCTTTATAGATAAATTGTCCTAGTGCGCAAGTTGTTAAATGCAGAAGGAATGTTTTCTTAAATAAGATAAGTGTGAATAGGTGGTAATATGATTGTTAACAGTATCATTCCGGAAAGAAAAGCCCTTGTTTTTCATTACTGGCTACTCTTGAGAATCAACTTATCGATTTCTAACTTTAAAACAAAGCTAGTCCTATTGAAGATGATAAACATTGCTGTCATATTCCTTTTAAAATCAAATTTGTTTCTATGAGCAGCTACTTTCGTGACTTTTTAAAAATAGATCAGAATTTTAATGCTTCAATTTCAAGGTACAACCTCCACTATCCACTTGCCGTGATATCTAGTATAGTTCCGAAAGCCTAAAAACTACATAATACAGGTGCACCAAAAGTAGTGACACCTTTTGAGTGATCAGTGCATTCTTATTGTAAACAAGAATTGCATCAAACAAAATTGTAAATACAGAGAAATTTTGTAAACAGAGGCATTCGGTAGTCCTTTGCAGTATCTAATCATTATTGTTCATTTGAAAGTCCACCTGGCAACCATGAACATCGATGCATGCTTGATCCGGACACACACATTTCTGCACGCCAATAGCACACACCAGGACTCTGATGATCAAGTCCAATCACAGCATTTGGATTTTCAGAATACCAGTACACGTAGTTGTGATAGTTCACTGACCCTGACACACGGAACTTTGCCTAGTCCATCCAGGTAATTTGTTTCCAGAAGTTGGGATTTTCGTCCACCATCCCCAGGTACCACTCAGCAAACTCGATGCGGCGAAAGGGATCGTCCTCATTGAATGCGTGCAGCAGGCGAGGATGATACGGGCGCACTGTCAGATTCTTGAGAACCCTGGCACCGATGTCATAGGTACATTTAAGGTGCAGGACAAATGTACGCAGGAATTCGTGTCGATTTATGCGGTGACCTTGCAACTTTCACCTATATCTGAGGCGCATTTGTGGTATTGTTGACGGATCTAGGCTTATCTGGCCTCTTGGCTTCAATCACATCACCAGTAGTATCGAATGTTTCGTTTACCCTTGTTATTGCTTTCCACAGTGGCGCAAGACCTTCATTCGTTGCTGGAATTCCGTAACGTTGTGTTTCACAGAAAATAAGCGAACGTATTGGTTACGTTTCTCAAGCATCGGGCGATCCTCCGTCTTGTAGTGTTGCCAACTAAAGAAAGGGAAAACACCGTTACACCAGCAAACAAGTTAAGAAACAAACGAACAAGAACAGGATATCTTATAAGTCTTTACTACAAGAATTTGGTGTCACTTCTTTATAAACAAGCAGAAATAGATCAACATATCTTTCTCTATAAAATCGTTAATAGTGTTGTTGATAATCCTGAATTCCTAGGTTCATTTTGTTTTAATGTGAAAACAGATGTTTTGCGTATTAGTTTAGCCTTGTATTATGGTATCTCACGTGGTAATTTTCAGCCATTTTCACCTATCATAAGGCTCAGTAAAACATCTTAAAGAATTAATACAATGTAGCTCAAATATTGATTTTTCCCTACATTTTCTGCTGGTATTGTATATAAAGGTTTTCTTTTAATTTTTTGATGCGTATCTGGGTAAATATATTTAAAAATTTCTAGATTGCAAGTGAGAAGTTTCAGATATAGAAGCAAGGTGGAAACAAAATTGATAGTAACTTATTTGTAATTATAAATTGTAAAAGCAGAGAAGAAAGAATTATTTGTATGATTGTACATATTACAACATTTTTTCGATTATTGTAGTTAATATTGTAATAAGCACTTTCATATTACGTATTATTTTTCTTTTCTCTTTTTTTTAATAGTATTCGGATACACGTCTTCTACATCTATCGGAATTGGGGGGATACTCCTGTTATAGGTAATAAATAAATAAATAAACACCAATCCTTACAGTCTAACCTGCCGCATTTAACAAGTGAATCACTACTTCTGGAACACTTTGTACAATGAGAAATAGTGTTTTTCTGAACGATCTATGCGACTTGTAACATTTTCATAAATCGCGACTTTGTCGGGGGTAAAGTGAGCCAACACATGACGCCCGGGGATGTACGTCTCAGGTGGCTTCCCATGCACACAAGGAATTTGAGTACTTTCACTTTTAGTATAAATATCGATGGTCTAAGATATCTCTTTCAGTTAGTGTCTGATGAATACAACGTTAAGTTTTCAAAACCATTTTACTGTAATTTAGTTTTTAATAAACAAGTGTATATAATAATTAACTAACTCTATGGCCTATGGAACTCGGAAGTTCAGTGCCGCGTTCACAAAAGCTATCCACTGACTTCTATCTTTAGCTAATTGCATCCAGTTTCTACTTTGTATTCCTATCTCTGCGAGATCCATCTTAATATTATCCTCCCATCTGCGCCTAGGTCTTCCTAATGGTCGTTTTCCTATGGGTCTTCGAGTTAAGACTTTGAAAGGGTTTCTACTTTCTTCCATTCAAGCTACATGACCTACCCTCCTAAGCCTCCTAGACTTGACAACCCTAATAATGTTGGATAAACCGTATAAACTATGTAGTTCCTCGTTATGAAGTTTCCGCCATTCCCCAATCTCGTTCCTCTTGGGTCCAAATAATCTTCTCAGGATCTTGTTCTCAAATACTTTCAGTCTATGTTCTTCTCTCAGAATAAGCGACCATGTTTTGCAACCATACAGAACAACAGGCATGAGTATTGTTTTATATACTTTAAGCTTACATATAAAACGATATTCATGCCTCTGGTGTATATACTCTGGTCAGAAGTGTTTATGATTTATTTAGTGAGTTCCAGAGTTGTAAGCAATGATCTGTCCAATATTTTCTTTTTCAAAAATTAAAACTCTACGTTTGGCTCTTTTAGGGCTAGTCTTGTACACTTGTGTAATAAATTATCCACGTGCAGGAAAACAAGCTTAAAAAATTATTTAAGAATTATAGCTATGTTTAATGGCAATATTTTGTTCATTTCAAAGTTTCATATTCTTAATAACTAACTAACTCTATGGCCTATGGAACCCGAAGGTTCGATGCCGCCTTCACGAAAGCTCTCCATCGACTTCTGTCCTTAGCCAATTGGATCCAGTTCGTACTTTGCATTGCTATTTTTGTGAGATCCATCTTAATATTATTCTCCCAACTGAGCCTAGGTCTTCTTAATGGTCGTTCTCCAATTGGACTTCAAGTTTAGACTTTGAAAGCTTCCCTATTTTCTTCCATTCTTTCTACATGACCTGCCCGCATGAGCCTCCTAGACTTGCAAACCCTAACAATGTTCGGTGATCCGTATACATTGCGCAGTTCATCGGTATGAAATCTCCGCCATTTTCCTTTCTCTTGGGTCAGAATATTCGAGACGAGAAAATATTTTAAATTGAATAATAACACGAATTCCCTGCTTTCAGTCGACATTTAATTTCTTCCCGAATATGGTTTTCGTCTGTTAATATTGATCCTAGATATTCGAAAGTATTAACTTTAGCGGAAGTATTATTTGATATTTTAACGCATCCATCAGCATATTTGTACAATGAACATAATTATATGTTTCCTGCAATAGAATTTGACATTATATAATTTATTGTAAAATGTGTATAATACGTTTATTCGTCGATTTCTTTTTCTGTACTAAATCTTTAAAATACCCTAAAGGTAAATAACAAACATTTCTAAAATAGATATCTATGGTAATAAGTCAAAAGATATTATTAAGAGTGGGTTTTGAAATAAAAAAGTATGTTTTAATGGTATAGAGGGGAGTAAAAAATAAGTGTTTGGAAGACATGCTTTTTCTTTGTTACCGGTCCATAATTAGAGTTAGAAGTTTGGTAGTCTACGATACTTCCTTAAAAAACAATTTTATATAGTGCATTTCATAAGTTTTTTTTTTGTGTGTGTGATATGTCTTTGAAAACTTGATGTCCCATTTAAGGTTTCTCAAACTTTTCAATAACGTGGAATCATTGTTCATTCGGAAAGTTATCTGCGGACGCTCTGGCAATGCTATCTGATGTTTCACATAGTATTAAAAAAATCTATATGACCAGAAGAAGCACCCCAAGGATATTGCGTTTGAAGGAGAGGAAGATGTGAATGATGAAGGAAAAGGACACAGTATATTGAAAAGTGAAGTAGTACAAGCCATCAAGGACATGCGAAAGAGGAAGGCCACTGGAGACGTCGACATACCAACAAATTTACTCAAGGGATTAGGAGACAATGCATTGAAAGTACTGACTTCCCTTATTAACGAGATCTACCTGAGTGGAAAATGGCCAAAGGCTGTTCTTGATGTTACAATGATTGCATTACCCAAGAGAAAGAAAACAAAGTAGTGCAGCGACCATAAAACCATTAGCCTTATTTCCCACACTGGAAAGATAATTGGGCACATACTAAACAGACGACTGGAAAATAAGACAGAAGAGAAGTTGGAGGAACATTAGTTCGGATTTCGGAAAGTCGAAGCACCAGAAATGTCATTGGGTTATGATAATTGTCTCAGAACGAGTGTTGGTCATAAAGAAAGAGTTGTGTTTGTGATTCATAGACTGGCAAAAAGCTTTCGACAGGGCCAATTGGACGTAACGTTTGCAAATACTTAAAGAAATAGGATCAACTGGAGAGACCGACTATTCATTCACAACCTGTACATGGGACGAAGAGTCAAGATGAATTTGAATGAAGGAGAAACCAATAGTGTGGCGATTGGAAGAGGAGTCAGACAAGGATGTAATATGTCGCCCTAATTTATTCAACATTTATAGTGAACGGTTAACGAAGGAAACATTAACGTTAATTAGAGATTTCCAAATTGGAGGGCAGATCATTAACAAGAGCAGGTATACAGGTAAAATGGTTATTATAGCTAGAATCGAAGAAGGAGTACAAGAGATGATTTACAAAATGGCTGACAACTATATGGAAATCAACATATATATGGAAAACTATATGGAATGGAAATCAACATCGGAAAATCGAAAGTCATGAGAATATCACGTGGAAATTCACCCTTACGGGTCAGAGTAAAACAAGGAATACTTGAAGAGGTTGACATTTCAAATATCTAGGAAGTATTTTGTCGAAAGACACGTATTGCACCAGGGAGATAAGGTCAAGAATTGCATAGCCAAAGAAGCATTCAACAAGAAAAGGTCATTCTTAACTACAGCCTTAATATTGGACTAAGGAAGAAATTGGTCAAGTGTTATAATGGAGCATTGCACTTTATGGTTTAGAGACTTGGGCATTACGGGAGTTAGAGAACAAATATTTAGAGAGCTTCAAAATGTGGTATTGGTGGAAGATGGGGAAGATAAAATGGACAGAAAGAGTAACAAGCGAAGACGTTTTAAAACGAATGGAAGAAAAGAGGACGCTTCTAGCTACCATCCTTCGTAGAAAGACCAATTGGATTGGACACATCTTCAAATTGTCTTCTTCACAGTGCCGTAGAAGGAAAGATGGAAGGAAAGAGAGAAGTGGGGAGAAGAAGAACACAACTGATTGATGACTCGATAACTAGAAGAAAATATTGGGAGTTAAAAGAGGAAGCTGCAGGCAAAAGCTGAAAATTAAAGAGCAGAGAAAAGAAAAAACTATTCTCATTAGTCTCAGAACCTGCCAATAGTCTGAATACATAATAATAATAATAATAATAATAATAATAATAATAATAATAATAATAATAATAATAATAATAATAATAATAAAATATACTCATTAGAATTACTACTGACAAGAAAAAATCAAGAAAAGTAATACAATAAATAATTTATTCTAAAGATACATGAATGTTTCCTAGTGAACGAAATTTCAAATGAAAATACAGTAACTGTCAAGACTAAACATTTTTTTTAAAAGGAAATCCACTTCCTGAACAATGTTCTCAAATGTGGAGTCACTAATGTGAGGAATAAAATTATTTGTATTTTTCGATAATTGTATTGAAATCCAGAATAAGTTTTGTCACCATCAATTTTACGTCCGATTCCACATTAAGACAATTTCGCTTGAAGGTTTTAATACCGCAAAGAGCAGAAGAGATCTGCTCACATAAGTAAATGTAGGGAAAGGCATCTAATGTTGCAATGCCTTTTTAAGCAACTCTTCGTACTCACATATTTAGTAAAGTAGGAAAACATTTAAATTTACAAACGTAGATATAATTTATAAATGCTTTCTCTTTAGTAACTGAAAAATTCTTCTTGCATAACAGTTTTGATTTCCATTTTATCACAACATATTTTAATTTTTAGGCGTACCCGTTTGAGAATTACTGCTGTACTAGGATTCAATATTCAATGTCAAATTTTATTTATTCCTACTTTTATTGATTTGTTATCTATACGAAACAAGCGCCCACAAGCATAATAAATTATCTTATTTCGAAATGTTACCTACACGTAATGATTTAGGTGTCTTTCAAGGTTCACTAAAATAATTTCTTTCTATGTTATAAGTTACTAAAGGGCGTTGTGTCAGATAATACAATAGATAGAAAATACGCGCCAAAATTCTGTGATATTCTTCCATAGTTGATGAGGGTGAGTTAGATTACTTATTTTGATATAATAAATAATAGTTTCAAGATAGTAGATACTCTTTTCAATTCAACAATTTGATTGCAGTTTTATGTGCTTGTGCGTGGCGACAAAGAGAGGTATTTTCTTGTTTACATTGCTAGAGAAAATCGAGAGTATTGCAATACATTTATCTGACTAAAACTTGTGTTACGTTTTAAAAATGCCACTTTTCTCCATTGGTATAAACACTTTGGCTTTCATAGACCTTGTCGAGGGTTAGTTATAATACTGGTTTTCTGCATAGTACTATAAGAAATTTGGTATATTATATACAAGTAGTACAAATAGTACAAAGTAGTACAAATAAAAAGCACAAATCCTAGAAAAGTTCCTTTCTTGAAATTTTTGTTCAACACTTTATCTCAAACTCAACAAATATATTTTGAAGGCTTCTTAAAACCAGCTCGAGTAAATTTAACCCTCCTCCCTATTCTTGGTCCTTCATGTAACAAATGGATGCACGGACTTTGTAGGGTTAAGTAAGTATAACTTTGATAAAGAAAGAAATATCTCTTGAGCTTCAAACAGGTCATATAATCCATGTCTAAAATACTTTTCAAACATTAGATTGGTCTCTATTATTTTACTATTTATGTTGAAGATAGAATGACAAACTTGTTGGAAACATTTACATGGAACATTTACTAATTTCGAATACTAATTGTTCCTTAAGAATCCCATTAAAAGTGAGAGGCTGAGACTTCAAGGCTGATTAAACCTGGATATTTAAAAAAAATTAAGAAAGCAAGGTTTCACGCAAATATTGGACTGATTCCTGGACAGACCTTCTATTATTATTAGAATAACTCACCTTAGTATCAGCAACAACAAAATTATTCTGGGCAAAAAGAAAAACATTTTGATAAATCTAGGCGAACACACCATTTGTTGTCTTTGTGGTCGTGATCACGAGTGTAATGTTATTAGTAACAACAGAGGAAAGTGGATTGAATGTTCGTTTTCTCTTTGATGATATCACTTTGAGTGTGGTAACCTTAATGCTGATAATGCACAAGATGTGCACATTGACCACGGCGTCATAATTGGTTTAAAAGAAAAATATATTCCCAAGTGTTTGTATTGTGAACAATCTTATTCATAGTAGTGTACAGTCAACCTGGGCCTAGTTTCATGTATTTTTCTTTTGTTTTGCATCAAGCCTATTTACTTTTGCCTCCTGGTTACATAGAGAATTTGCTTCACCTGTATAGTATTACTTATTTTATATGAAGTAACGTTTATATTTTGTTTAATCGAACTAAGCTATTTGATCGTATTTATGTCTTAACTCAATCATTTGACTTTTTGAACATTACAGGAGACGAGAGAAATCACAGTCGTGCTATTTTTCACTATAGCCCTTCAATATTAAACATATCTTATTGTTTCTTCATACTTCTACTTTTCTTAATATTCGTTAGGAAGTTTCACAACCAATTACCTCTGGAAAATGTTTTTTTTAAATATTCCTATCTAATATGTTTCTTTATTACATAGTTAAGAACATATTCACGGAATTAACCCCTTACGTTCCAGGTGACATTTTCTTATGTGCGTGCTGAAATACCAGATTTTCATTTAATATTAAAAGACTGTCTACATCGTTATATAGGGCATAGTTAGTGTGCACGCGTGAATAGAGCTTTCACATTACTGATAAAAATAATTATTTGCATTGCGGAAGTTTTGTAGTAGAAAAAAGGAAATTCTAATATTCTGAATTTATGCTGCTTCAAGTTAGCAACTTTGATCGGAGATCAAAGACTTTTTTTAAAAACCTTTTTCAGAACTCGAAATAGATTTCGGAGTTGTTAATTGTTTATAACCGAAACAAATATACGAGTGTTGTAATCGAATGCTTCCTTAGGCCCGCCATCTACTGAGACAATACATTTTGTTGTCTTTTCTGTTAGTAAGGTGTTGTTGCCTAAGGAGAAATAGTAGTGCCTTGTACCCAATAAAAATTTTATCATCTCCACGATTAATACGACCCAAAATAAAGGATACATCTTCATGATATCCCTATGGATGTGACTGGAACAGAAATTGTTAATAAAACAAAAGTGACCGAAGACCCAAATATTCTATTAATAATACGTCTCTAATAGTTTCGGTAATGTAACATAAAGCTTAATGAAAGTAATATTGCATGGCCGAAATTGTTAATATGTATTATTATTATTATTAGTAGTAGTAGTAGTAATAGCAGTAGTAGTAGTAGTAGTACTAGTATTTGGTAAGTTTCTTTTTATTGATACTGTCGAACATCTCCAAAGCAATTAACAAGCTGAAAATATTCCTTGAATTGCGTGCTGTTTATCACATACTTAAGCAACCACACATGGTTTTAAGATCAGTTTCAGTCTTTGGACTCATCTCTTTGTGTAAAGGTAATGAATGGCTTTTGCGCATTCAATGGTAAATTTACAAAAGATTAAATGTATAGATTGTGTATTTAGTATTGTTAGTTCTTTTAGTCCTGTGGGTAATCACTGCAAGATTACGGAATTAGGACACATTAAAATAATTTCTAGCATTTTTTATGTAACAAGCAGAGTTTTCTTCTCATATTTAATCAAACGAGCGTAAAAAGCTTCTTTCTGTCGAGTTAACTAGTATTTATATGTATGATCATCCATCTGCGTGGTCCACGACAGCTCTCGTAATCTTTAACCTAAAATTTCGGAAATCTAACTTTCAACACTCAGTACTTTGGATTCAATAACCCCGTGGATTGGTGGTGCACAGCAGCGTAAACAAAGCCATACATACACAATCCACAAATGCGGACTCTACCATTAAGCAATGGATGTGCTGGGTTTTCTACAAGATGAGTCCATAGTAAGAAATAGGTAGCACTTGACAACAATAACCACGGAATACTTTGGTAGAAAGTTAAAAGTGTTAGAAAGCACTTGTCCACTTGCCGTGAAATGTCGATCGTCGCTATAGGCACTAGTGTGCCGCTGGCGGCAGGGTTTCTTCGATTCGAAAAATATATCTAGCGAGTTCATTTTGGTTCACGCTGCTTCGATTCATCGCTAAGAATCGCGAAGGAAGCAACACGAACTATCGCCAGTAAAACACTTGCATGCAGTTATTAGTATATATAATTTTTTCCTGATGAATGCTTCCTAAAATGAGTTCCAAGGGTCAAGAATAACCCCTGCTGCTATATCGTGAAATGAAAAATCTTGGGATGAGTGGGTATAATTGTACGAATTTAGATGGTAACTTTCGCCGATCATTTGAAAGTGAATATAGGAGAACCACGAACTAATGTGCGTAGACGCGAGCCATTTTGTTATAAATTACATGGCAAGTGGATTTTGTCTAATTCTCGACGGTTATCATCGAATATACACGGTTAAAGGAGACTCTGATTACCCAAATTAAAAAGATTTCAACGATTTAACTCTTTATAAGGGACGTTTATTTCATCATCTCCGTGGCCAAGTTGGAAGAGCATGAGCCTAGTTATCAAAAGATTAGTGGTTCGCCTTAATTTACAGACTCGCCTTAATGTAAACAAATTACGCATATAGGGGGATTTAACATTTTGGGGGGAATAATCTTGTTGTTCATTGGAGTTTCGACTCATCTCTGCCGCTGGTGGTATAATTTTCAAAACGGAAGTGAGGCTACCGCGGTTCGTCGCTGCGGAGCCACCAATGTTTGGCGATATGTCGCTAGTTACCAATCGGTGGTCCACCGACGATTACGGTGTGGGGTAGTTATTATACCCTGTAGAGAATCCCCTCAAAACCCGTGCATATTAATACAATATGTATATTTGAATTGCATGTATTTGATTTTCTTCATGGTGATATCGAAAGTCACTCATCGGTTTCAATTTATCTTTTCCAGACTTTGGATAGTCCTAGCTCTGAAATTATGCACTTCTCAACATTGCCCATATGAACTTTCTATATTTTGTCGGGATAGTTAACACCATATATATATATATATATATGACAATTTATCTTGATCATCTGCTGTAACGGACAAACCGAAACTTTGCTCAAAGTAACTATAAATAGGTTGACATCTTTGTATGTATTAAACAGAAAGACTCTAAAAACAGTGTTGCAAATCCAGTATATAAGTTATATTTCTTTAAATGGCAATACTTGAGGTTATTACATATTTAAAATCAACATATCAAAGTACACTTGAAATGTCACTTTTATTATTCAATGTTGTTAAGGATGTTTTAGTATCACAAACATCCAAAGTTCGACAACTTCTAACGTACATACAGCATAACGGAGATGCTCAGGATTACGTAACACCCTCGAAAGTATTTTAGTGTTGGATAACATGGTGATAGTATGACTTATTTCGAATGAAAAATAACGAAGTTACCAAGGTTTGAAAATTTTAGTTTTTTGAAAGCCTTTATTTCTAAAAAAAAAAATCCTTACATAAGTATCATATCTAGTTACTTGTATGGTTCTCAATTAATGTGTAAATTATTTTGCTGCTTACAGCACTTTGATATCTCAAACCGCTCCGGAGATGTGATAAACATTGTTGAGGTTTGCTACACTGCTTAAATCGTGTAATTGCGAGAACTTGTTGTAGTTAGAGCTACTAAAAGCTATCGCTGTAATGCTATAAAAGAGAAGGAAAACGACAATCATGTTAAATATTTTCCACAAATACATCATTTTCAGTAGCGTTGCGAAGTGTTCTCTATCTCTTTTGGTTTGTGCGTTATAGCGGATGATCAAGATAAATTATCTACCCAGTATATATATATATATATATATATATATATATATATATATATATATATATATATATATATATATATATATATATATATATATAATGTTTGATATAAAATATTTCCGTATTTCTGTTTTATCATAACTTTTATAATTATCATTCCTTTTGTAAGCAGTAAGTTTCGACCATTCTGGTTTCAGTGATGGGGGATAATACCTCCTTGATTGCATCCACATTAAACAATCTAATCAGTATTTTACGTATTATTAAGAAGAGGAGCTAAATATGTAACAATTCACAGGGGACAATGAACAAAAGCTACTACACATGCAATGGCTATTATAATGAACGTAAAAACGTAGTACTGATGCACGAAATATTTCTTTTCCATATATGTTTCCGTTTCGTCCATCAGATTAACTGTTATTATAATTTGATTGTTTCTGTTATTAACAGCTCAAAAAGAAGTATTATACGAAACTATAAGTGTATTCATTAGTGAGAAAGGAAGTAAATTGCTTCGTTGCAAAATTGGGTTTTCTGTGCAAGCAGACAATAGTTAAACGTTCTACTGGTACTGGTTACAGCTACAGTCAAAAGTTTGTTTGGATTTCGCTTTAAACAGTAAGCTTTTGTCTCCTTCATAAATGTGATGTGAGAAGGAAGTTAAGATTTTTTCAACATAATAATCGTCAGTCAAAAAGTTCAAGTACTTAATATCGTATTTTTTTCCTTCGTTTGCAACTGCATTATTACGAAGCGAATCCAGAAAGTAAGTTTCCCACAAGTCCGATAGCTAGGAAACCGTATGTTGCGCGAAGCGACTGCGGGTACATGATAGTAAAGTCCTAACATGGCGCATGCTCCGGCAGAATATCCCTAATTCTCTCAGTAGCGTCGTGGTAGTGATTGAAGATTAACGTTCCTATTCCAGCTCCGGCCTCGTGTGAAGTGCGAGCAGTGATAAAGTTCTTGAATGCACAGGGCATAGCACCGATTGAAATCCATCGTCAGCTGTAACGTTGCAAAAATGTCAACGCTGAACCTGTGCGCCTTGCTTTGTTTTCTAGGTTTAGTTGTTTCAACACAAAACTTCTTGATCAACAAGCACTCCGTGACAGTGGTGTGCAATAAGGAGCGGAAACTTTATTACTGCTCGCACTTCACATGTGGCTGGAGCTGGAATAGGAACGACCATCTTCAACCACTGCCACGACGTTACTGAGAGCACTAGACAAGTTCCACTAGTGCATGTGCCATGCTAGGACTTTACTCTCTCACGTACACGTAGTCGCTTCGCGCAACATACCGTTTCCTTGCTATGATACGCGTGGAAAATTACTTTCTGGATGCGCCTCGTAACTGTGTCGTCAATTCCAAAACGGCTCTTGTCCATTTACAGCAAATCCCAGAAAACTTAGAAAAAATGTAGGATCTGCCTATTTCGTATAACTGGGAATACTTCACTGTGTTCATGTAAAAATCTTAAACATCTTAAAATATTTGCAGTTTTACAAACCGCATGGCTCCAACAATTTTCCTTGGAACAAACTATTTGCTGAGCAAAATAATATATTCACATTTAAATACTCATATCTTGTTTGTATATAAGATTGTAAAAGATAGTGTCTGATGAAGCCAAATTGTTAGCTGCCAAAACTGTCACACGTATATAGTTTATAAATGTGACACTGTATTGTTTAGCTCAGCAAATAGTTTGTTTGTATTTAATTATAAGGTAGGTTTGCGCAATTTCGCCATGTTTGCAATTCTGCCAGGTACCTACATTTCCGAACACGTTGGCATAAGTCGGTAGATGGGACTAGTGTATAGGTACCATTTGGTTCCATGGTGAACGTGTTTTGTCCCATTTCGATTGGTAGGAGCTGGGCGAGGAAAGCAGGCAGTCAGTGTATGTAATAGACGTAGTGCTGTTAAAAGATCGAGAAAACTGAAGTGCGGTCTTTTGTTCCAGAACGAAGGTTCGAAGCTTTGTGGTAAGTATTGCATTGTTAAGATGATTGCTTTATGTCTACAATGATATGTGTAACGCTGTGTGTTGTACATTGGGAGTCATGTCTCCCAATTTGTGTAGTCTTTGAAAGAGCTTGTAATTTCTCCTTGCAGAACAAAGGGTGGTAAAATTGGAACTTATGGTAATGTGCACGACGTAATAAAGCAACGACAGTGATAGCTCCTTTTCTTCGATTTTGATATCTCCTTTCCTTCGATTTAGTTGCACATAATATCAGACAGACGGAATAAATGTAAGTACTGCAAATGTTCAGCCATGAATTTAAAGAACGTTGTGATCACTGTTACCCAACATCAGCTATCTGTCAACGCTGCAAGTTAACAATTTAACATACCAAGTCTAACATTAGGTGCTTATGTACAAGCACGAAAGCAAAACGTACACACCCTGTCAGAAAACCTGCCCTATATGTAGCAGAGGAAGAGGTCTTAGTCGAGAGGACTGGACGCAGCATTTCCTCTCATACTTAAAAAAAATATGCCTACAAGTTTTGTACACAAACCACAATGTCACATCCTTTCAATAATATAGGAGTTGTAGCAAGTGGAACACGACTTCGTGGACTTCTGTACGGCACCCTGAAGTGGTGAAATGAAAACATCAGAATGTGAATGAAGCCAGGGCTCAGAAGTTAAATATATGAATATTTTACTACTGATTATGTATTATGTTTATCATAATATTCATGGAGTGAAAACATGAACTTCAGTATTTGTTTTGTCGAGCGATTTGACTTGTCATCTTTGTTTAGAGAAGGGTTGGCAAAATAGTGGACAGGGTGTTTGCAATTTCACCAGTCCGACGCTTTTTTCTTTTGTATTTTGGAAGTAATATACTATTGCGAACGGATGTTAGTTTTGTCTCAGAGATAACTCAAGCCGTATGCTATCCATTTCCTGTGCGGATGTACCTGCCATATTTATCAGAAATTTGCAAGAGTCGTTCAAAACTTAACGTGGCGAAATTGCGCACACCTACCTTATACCAAGCAAAGATTCTACTTGTGAAAAATATTACAGTGTTTTTCGTTTTTCTGGGATTTGATATAAATGGACAAGAGCCTTTTTGAAACTGGACAACTGAATTGTCATGAGTATATTCATTTATCCCATTATGAGTACATATTTTTGTACCTTACTTTAGTCCATGAAATGAGTTGTTATATGTATTTTTAGTGTCAATCGTGAGTTGTCGCTTTTGTTCTTTAAGGTATTGGCAATTTAAGAGTATTTTTAAAAACGAAATGTGTACTTCTATTTGGTTTGGGTAAACCACAAACCTTGTTTGTACTACGATATATCATGACGTACATGTATGCACATGATCAATGTCTCATATTGAGATAAATATCGAACAATGTAATGGATATTACAATTAATAACTAAACTAAGGCTTAGTGAATAAACTATACAGCACCAGGCAATTTAGCATTCTAAGTATACTCTTCAACCCGCGCACTATCTAAGTATTTTATGTGGCGAGGACTACCAAGGGTGGTCATTTCGTACCCACCTGTTAAGATCAAGTATATCTCGTAGGAGAAACAGATTAGAAACTCTCGCAAAAGTATAAGTGACTGAATTGCACAGTACACGGGAAGAGACTAACAACAATTTATTATACTTCCATTCAGGAGTGACACTTCTAAATGTCAGTTACATCTCCTACCAACGGAGGGTACTTTGTGCCCACCAGCTTAAAACAGTATATTTATGAGACACATTAACGTCAAACACTCACAAAAATGCATTGAGTGAATTGAACAGTACATGGGATAAGTCTAACCGTCAAATTCAGAAACACGGAATACAGCTATTTATTACACTGCCATCTAGGAGTGACACTTCTAAATATCAGTTACCACCAACTTAAAATAGAACATTTGTGAGCTACACAAACGTTTGATTTGAACTAACGAAAAGTATGCGCTTTATCTAAATATGTTGATCAATAACACATATATTTTTCAATTTTAAAGAAAAGATTAAAAGAGTAATTACAAAAGAGAATACTGTGGTGTGTACAAAGTAATTCAGTTGGTAGTACGAAAGTTAATATTCCTTTCATATTCGATAAGAGCAAGACTGTGTATAACTTTAAAGTAAATTATGAAAGATCATTACTTTATTGCGTGAGCATCATATATCTTACTTTTCTGGACAAATAAAAAAACAGTGAAACTTTATGTGACACGATCACACCAAAATAACAAAATTAGATGAAATTTTATAGGATCGTCGGATCTGTAAGTCTGTATCATTGAATTTCGATGCATTAATTTGCATGAACCGTAACTATTGATTCCACCGAAAATAAATAGCGCTAAATATATAACCTATCTCCATTCATGTTTTGTTCATCAGGAAGATATATTCGTGATATGTTCACCAGTGGTTGCAGAATGCTAACGAAAGGCAATGTAGTCGTTGGTTCCAATATGTGCGCCTTAAATATCGATTCATTTTTTTTAGAATAATACCTTATTTAAAGATAAGCTTTTCAAAGGCGAGGTTGATTAGATACTATACCATTATAAGAAATAGATATTATTGAGCCACATCTATAAGAATTCAGTGTCATGAAAAGATCAGTATAGAATAGAATGACTTTGCAATGTAAAATTGTTGCATGCAATCTATGTATTGCAGGCGATCTTGTACTACCTACTCCTATAATCTTTTAACACCCGATGTATAGATACAATAGTATATTTTTATGTCATGTGATTGTATGTTTCAAATTTATGTGTTCAGCGAAAAAGAATTTACAATACCTGACTTTTTATTGAGTATGATAAACTAAGAATATCAGAAACATGTAGATATTGGATACATGTAACAGTGACAACGAAGCTAAGATAGATGCAGCAATGCACACCTGAGGTATCTTAATACCAAATTATACAACACTAATGATATGTTATATTTCGAATAAATAACGTTACTGGTTGTTAAAAAAGTTGCCACTAAGACAATTGCAGATTTGATGTGCATTATCCTGCTCTCCTTGCTTGTACCATGTAACATGTCTTAAGTAAATTAAAAATAATAAAACACCCAACACGTCGTTTTGGGGCAGGATGTAATTATATAGAGCACCCCCACGTTTAATACTATTTAAATAGGTCGTTTTCTTAGCAAATAATGTGCTAATTGAAAAAAATAATGATAATCTGCAACAATTTTGAGTACATCTCCTAAGGATAATGTCAAAAATTGAAATTGCTGCAAAGGAATTCTAATACATTCAACCTTACAGCAATGAAACGCTACTTGATCATTACTTGGAAGATTCAAATGAGTATAATGATAACGTTCCCTAAATTTCTTTCAATATATACATATGTATATATTACAACCATAAATACCTCCAAAAACATATATGTACACTCATACCCTAAATTATTGTCGTATGTCTATAAATATGTTGTTGTAGGAATATAATTTGATAACGGTAATAACATTTCTTATAATGTTAGTATGTGTATAATCGGCAAAGACATCTATGTGGCAAATTTCATGTCAAAAGAGTAGTAAATAAGAACAATAAAACGGAAATAAAACTTTATTGTCCATTTAGCAACATTTTGTTTAACACGTTCTAATTTTCGTATTTATAATTCTTTTTCTATGAAATTTACCACAAATATACGATTATACACATAGTATCAGTATTAAATGAAATGAAATGAAATCTTTGAGTTTTACGTCCCACGGTTATGCCGGTTAGGCTAAAGGAGACGGTGATTATGAGAAATGAATGATATGGTGGAATGAAGAAAGTGGGAGGAAACGGGAGAACCACGAGAAAACCCACGCATACGGTGTTTGTCCACCACAAAGTTCACGTGGCGGGAGCAGGGTTTGAACCCGAGACCACCATGCACCAGAGGTGAACGCTCTACCACTGAGCCACCGTTGCCCCTATCACTATTAAAAGTATCCAGGAAAATCATTATCAAATTATATTCTCACAAGAAAACAGTTATAGATATGCGACAATGATTTTGGACCTGAGTGTACAGTCAACTCACAAATAAAACTATAGAAGGTTGAACTCAATACTGTAAAAAATTCTTGAGTATCTAAGTTGAATAGCAAATACAAAAACTAGCTTACCAGAGAACAGGTAATTTCCAACATATCATATTTAACTTGTTACAGTAGACTTCCGAATACTTTGACCATTAATCTTAAAGCTACAATGTAACTATGTCTCACTAAACTCTACAACATTCACAAATAAATAATATAACTTCTCGTTAACCTGGAATGCTTACTATAATTCTGAATTTATATTAAGCTGGTTTGATGACCAGTTTAAAAGTGGAGATGCTCATTCCGTCTCTATTCGGTTACAAGTCTAGTTCCAATTATCGCCACACTTCGCTCTATTAGTCTTAGCAGCGTTATAAGAAAGAAGACTGTTTTACAATTTTCCTTAACTCATTACAACTATTGCCGTACTAAAATATTCCAAAGAGAAGGTCTTTTTTCAATACTCTACCGTTATTATTAATAGTGACTAATAAATGTAATAATGTAACACGTAACGTTTGTTTATCACGCAGATCTGATATTTGATGTAGTACCATTTGAAGCAATATAACTTTAAGTTGGTTCGGCAATCCGTTTCGATATGTGGTGAAATATATTTAACAATGTCCTCCTGTTTCCAATGGTCACAATTCTGTTTAATTCTCAATATTTATAATGTTATACAGCAATATCGTTTAAATATGTAAACTAAAGCAACTTGTAACATTAATAAACTGCTGTTCAATAATTTCAGAATTGTCGAAGTGAGGAAATGCTTAACATTCGACATTTGGTATATCGGCTTTATTTTGTTTGTTACCTGACGTAAGTATATTTATTTATTTCTAAATTAATATTAATACAGAATATTTCAGTCCCAGGTTTCTCAATCTGTGGTACACCTACCATTGCTGTTGGTATATATGACTTACGGTGGTATTAATAGCTAATATTCTTTAGTGATACGCGAGTAGGGAAGGTTGAGAACCTCAGCTTTAGTCATTTGCATAGAAGTTGTGCATGAAATTCCAACGTATGAGAATGGATTATTTTTCTCTAATTTAGAAAATATAGAGGAAATTGTACATTAATACACACAATGGGAAACATGTTTAATCTCACAGTATGGTGAAAGTCTTAATGCGTAAATCATCCGGTTATTTGGAGCATATCCTTTCTGCATGGAGTCTCATGTTCCTAAAGTCTTCGTGTCATAAACCTTCACTCAGTTTCTGTGTGAGATTCTTCTTTGTAGTCGTGGGTAGGCTTTCTCTTTAACCCTTTTCCGTACAAATTAAAATTGAGGGATTTTGAAAAAAAAATCTTTATTATCAGTAAAGTAGGGTTCGTAAAGTATTATTCCCATGAACCCAGTTTAAAGATATACTCTTACATGATTGTTCACTGTTATATACATACACTAAAATATACTGCAACGTCTTAATCAGTTAGTTCGAGGAACATCCAGAAAGTAAATTTCCCAAAGGCCTTGAACAGAAACAGAACACAATTGAATGGAAACAATTATTGTATCAAACACAGGATGTATTTAGCTATTTTCAACATATCGACTACCAGAATTCAGACATTTATCATACCGTGGGACAAATTTGTCTACACCTGTGTAATAGAACTCTGCCACCTGAGATTGGAATTACTGTTTAACACCCTCCTCCGCTTCTTCGCCATTTTGAAAATGCTGATGCTTACATGAGTGAAATCTCTTTAGGTATAAGAACAGATAGTAATCGCTCGGAGCGAGGTCCGGGTCATTAGGTGGAAGATCCCAAATGTCCCAGCCGAACTGCTGCAGGAGATATGTTGTCTAGCGAACTGTGTGAGGGCGGGCATTTTCATACAGACGGACAATACCGGAACTAAGCATCTCACACCGTTTTTTTCTGACAATGGATTTCAATCTGCTCTAAGCCCTATGCATTCAAAAACGTTATCAGTGCTCGCACTTCACAAGCGGCAGGAGCTGGAATAAGACCGTCCATCTTCAACCAGAGCCACGAAGCTATTGAGATCACTAGAAAAGTTATGCTGGCGCAAGCGCCATGCAGGGATCTTTCTCTCTCATGTGCACGCAGTCACTTCGCGCAACGTACGGCTTTCTAGCTATGATACAAGCGGGAATGTTACTTTCTGGATGCGCCTCGTATATGTATACTTATTATTTATCATTTATAACCATTTGTAACCATTACACCCAATGTTAGTCAAGCAGAATTTTTTGTTCCGATTTATTACATTTTCATGAATAATTTATTTAAATGTTACAACTTTTATCTAACGGAGAAAAACCCTTTATGTGGACAGCGGTATATTGTACAAGCATACGGAATCCTTTTTTTTTACTACAGAAATTAGCACGGATAATACGTTATCCATATGCACTGCCCTTACATATGCACTGCCCTTAGATATTACATCATGCCGTTGCAGGATGCCTGACATATAATAGCTTTCCGTGTATTACATGCGTACACGTGTGTTACATATGTCAGTTATATGTTACATATGTCTGTCTACCTGTATGTAAAATCATCTCCACGTATATACAGTTTTTTCATTCCTTCGAAAAGTACGTTTATTCGGAACACTAATACGGAAAGTACGAATAAGATATACTTTTTTAGTTATACGTTTGTTGTACGTTAAGTCCAAAAACTACAGGATTTTCACATCTAACCTACGTTTTGACATACGCCACATAAGTATTTTTGTTTTTTACTCAGTGTAGCTTCCCTTCATACTTTCATCCTTATCAAACAATAAATACTTATTTTCCTTCGATATATTAGCGACTCTATTTACATTATTGGAAACGGTGTCTTTCACGGAGTAACTTCGTGTGTCATTAGGGGAGTTAACTTTTTTGCAACTTCAATACTGGACGCTTTCCGTAAACCTACCTATTGCCAACAACTAAGCAATTGCTTCAACAGAAAAAGTTTCGTATGCATTATTTTCATTTGTTTATCTCTACTCAAATTTTAGATGTCATACAAATTAATGTAACTGAAGTGACCTGAATTTGTATACTTTGATCCTCCAAAAATTTGCTTTTAAAATATAATCATCTTTTGTTTCAGAAATATAAGAAACAATATATTACAGATGCTAGATTATATATACAGTTTGTATCAAAAAGGACTTTACAATTTTGAAAACTCATATTGATTTATTGATTGACCTGACAGACATGGTTTTGGTGTCATTTTGTAGCTAAATACATGAAAATTTGAATCAGGTAATACACTAGTTCAGAAACAATCCACCGAAAGCGCTAGTGGCAGTTGGAGCAAAGATGGCTGCCTTTACTGGTTCCGAGATTGCTACCTGTATGTTTTGGTTTAAAGAACACAAGTGTGCAACAACTGTGCATCGTAATTTTCGTAGAAAGTATGGTAAAGATCCTCCCAGTAGGTCTACTATTTATCAATAGCATAAGTGTTTTATTGTAACTGGATGTTCGGTAAGACACAACAAATCTTCAAGTCGTACCCGTACGTCTGAAGACGTTGTTGAGGAAGTGAGACAAAGCTTTTGTGAACAGTCCCACAAAATCAACGCAGCCTGCTTCTCGACAGCTGGGCGTCCCACACATGACAGTTTGGCGTGTATTGAGAAAACGGTTGCATCCCAAACTATACACATTACAAATGGTGCAAGGATTAAAAGACACTGATAGAATTGCTGATAAGGATTTCGTATGCTCGCAAGGAATGATTAGAAATCGATTTCAGATGGAATCTGTGCCGCATCACCAATGAAAGGCACGTTGAACATCTTTAGGTGTAAGGTAAAAAGTTAGATGTATTTTGCTATAAAATGATACTAAAATCATGTCTGTAAGCTTAAATTGATATGAGTTTACAAAGTAGTAATGTCCTCTTTAGTTCTTTGCGTACAACGATTTCAAACTATTTTTGATTTCTTTTACGATTTCTTTCCAGTGTGATTCTTCAAATGGTTGGATCTGAGAATGGAATGAAAACACCACTTTTCACATTGCCTGATGATTACAATAAGCAATTGCCTCCGTACAGGATAGTGAATGAAACAGGTAGATTTTAGAGAAATGTTACCACAAATTATTTTCTCGACTTGTTAATTTACAAATGCCCAAACGTGTTATTTTACCTTCTTGCATAGCGTCTTTAACATACGACTCAAACTTGTCAAACAAATCTGATTAGCTGGTTGGTTAGTAAGCCTTATGCAGAGTCGTTCTGACGCTTGATTAGTTCCACACTAATGAGTTGGACATACATATGTTTCCTACACTAGTCACGACTTTAGTATGACACTAATCATACGTCAAAACGACTGCATAAGGGAGTTATACTTTAGCGTTCCGTATAGTAGCAAGGGTTTCTGAAACGCAGCCAAAACCGGTGTGCTAACTATAACGACGAAAAATGTCTATGCAATTGAAACCGTTTGTATGGGTATTTTAATGTACCACCCTAAAACTTTATTCCTCCTTCCTTTAAAAGTATCGTAGTCCTGTATTTAAACTTAATATAATAATCGTAACTAGGGCTAAAATTGGATCTGAAAAGGTAGAGAGACGCATGAAGTCACGCCGTCTCCGGTTCCTATATTTCCCCATTGTATTTTATTAGAAAGGGGAAACGCCTCAGCTCGAGCTGGATACCTTTATACTTGTAATTCGATGTGAACAATTTAATTTTTATTAATGAATTCGTAAACCGTGATTAAAAATAAAATAGTAATACCCTACTTCTAGCCTAATGCTCCTACTTACTTTACTTTATTATCCTTTATTATTATACAGGTTTAGGACTTTAAGTTCCAGTTAAATACATCACTATAAATTGTACCCAATTAAGATTGAATCAAATGAATGTTCATGGTGACGACAGATATGTTAAAAATATTATTATTGTTCATAAAACATTTACTGAAATATTTAAAGTTTGTTGTGAGTTTAATTATTACAACGTAGAAATATAAGCACTACACAGTAACCATTGTCACAAGTAAAGGAATGTAATAATTATCTTAAACAAGTTTTTAATGTATCCATAATTAGTACAAATAGCACGGGCTTCGCTACCATGGGTATGTCGGGGGACACGCATCCCCCTAGATTTTAGTAAAATGTACTTAAAGAAACTAAGACAACTTTGTATATATAACTTTTGTCGGAAAGAGGGTTTTGATTGTGATTCATCCGACTCCCCAGATTTAAAAAGCTAACAACGAAAGTGAAAATAGTATAGTCTCTTATAAATATGAAGATTTTACATTGTTTTCATTTTCTTGCAACTGGAGTAAGGTGTGGATTCATCGTGTTCCTCTTGAGTATTAAAATTACGGACTCCACGTTTTCTTAAGTTTTTCTTGAGTAATGATCTTCTCAGAATTTGGTTCAGATTTTAAAATTAATCTTTTCTTAGAAAAATGAGCAATAACATTTTAGAAACAGAATTTCTGGAAAATAAAATTCAGATTTTGTAATAAATAAATAAATAAATAAATAAATAAATTTATCTAATATTTTCAGCAAAATCATTTGTATAAGAAAAATGTAAAACAAAACTCTCTTTTCAAATTTTCTTAAAATAACAAAACTTATTCACTGTTCTGAAAAAATCTAATTGCTCAACCGGCTGAATCGATTTATTTTGACAAAAAAAATCATCACGCAATCATTCTTGACTTCCTTGTACCGATTCATCTGCTTAATTTAGATTCTAGTGTCACTGAGGTGCTGACGTACACCTTGACGTAATATTTGAACTATATTAAGACTGCTACGTTCAATCCCAGGTCTCTGACAGCAATCAAACATTTTGAACAAAGTGATACCAATCACTAAGATCTGCTAAGTATTTCCTGTTGAAATAGAAAGAACTAAACAATAAGATCATATCTGTGTCATTCTTCATGCTCTTCAAATCCTATTGACAAATAAATCCCTCAGCATTTCGGTGAAAGAATCATTCGATATCAGCAAAATAAATGAATGGTTCCTCTCAAGGTTAAACCATAGTAACCAGAAAAACCGAAGATGATTCATATGAAAGTCGTATAAGAAAAATATAAGTAAATAGTAAAATAAGATGAATACATATTTTAATATAAGTAACAAAACAACCACACAAACCTAAGAAGAAATATTACTTTATTTAAATTAAAACATTCCTTTTAAGGCCGTGGCTGTACGACACATGAACTTCTAGTATAACGCGAGATCTATTCTCACAGTAAATTGAACAAGGACTTCTCAAAACTACCATCTGAAATATAACCATCAGACCTACCATTGTGTTAAGACGAATAGATCTTGACATTGACATTGTACATTAACAATATAACAAAATATTAATATTATCTAGGGAGCAATCTACGGTCTTATACGTATCTTAAAATGCCAAATGAGCTTAACCTTATGAAAGAGGATAAAAGCTCCCAAATTTATTTACTGACAATATTGTACGCAGAAAAGAACACAATATGAATCGACCAAATTTTATCATGGTCCTACACTAATTTTCCATTGCATTTCAAAGATTTAAAGGATGTGGAGATAAATACTCCTTCCCCAAATGTTAAAGACATGCAATAATGTACTAAAACTCTATGAAAGACAATGGGTGACTTTACACATCCATAGCATAATACGTCATTCTTAAAGAGGAAGATAGTTGCCGTCACCAACGTCCCAAAATGATATATTCCTATAAAAGAGAATGAGATGAATTACTTTAACTTATACAGATACATACTATGATCTTCTACTACCATGTCAATTTCTCAAAAACCTAAAATTCCTAAAATTTAAGGATAGGAATTATACTCAAATCTCAAAATTTTAGACAGCTTTGTTTATTTACCCCTCCTATTAATATGTTACTTATAATATGATACTAAATGTAGCAACAATCAATTGTCACGTTAAGTAATCAGAATTCTAATAAAATGACAAGTGTCATATATTTGTGGTATTTATTAAAACCGTCACCATAAATGCAAAAGATATAGATACAAACAATATTTACAAAATCATAATGTGAAATATAGGTAGTACAATTGTAGGGGTCTATCAAGGAGAAATCCCTGATACTCTCGTGTGTTTATAGTGTCCGTAGTCCTCCCCTCACGACATTTATGTCATGCAAAAGTTCATCAGCGCAAAGCTTATACTCACAAACACAGGCCTTCCATCACCGCTGTCAGTCCTGGGTGGTTCCTCTGGACGCAAAATAATTGTACCATACCACACTCTTAGCAGGTGTAGGTCGAATGATGATAATTTTTAAAAATGCCTGGTTTTATAGTATCACAAAACTGTTTTTAGCAAGGCACTGTTTATGCTGGAAAATATGTTTTTTCAATTTAAAAAAGACACCTTGAAAGATTTTAACTTATATGTTTTTACACCATCACCTTGAATAAGCTTGATATTATCACTTTGAAGGTTTTTATATTTTGAAGCCACTGAAAAATCCGTTTGCGTAGGACGTGTTGTTTTTCGTGGTTGTATCGTATTGTTAATCTTGATCTTAAATAGAATATTTACAAGGAGAAATCACGAAGTATATGAGTGTTTAATAATTTTAAACTTTTCATCGTTTATTGATTTTGGGAATATAATAATCCCCCTTTTAATAAAGAACAATGGTTCATGAGAACCACTGACATGGAATCCCTTAAAATTTTTCATCGTTTAAGACCTTTATAACCATGAGGCTGGTGCACAAAAGAAAGAAAAAAAGACACTAGAGGAAGGAGGCACTAGTAAACACACACACAAGAAAAAAAAAATCACTAAAACTGCTGGGTCCGTGTAGATGTCGAGTGTGATCCCAATAGTGTATCCGGGAAGGCTGGAACTCGGGAAATCCTGATCGTGGTGGTGCAGCACGTCGAGAGTCAAGGGCTATCTCCTGGAAGTCTGCTATCTGGAAGGCTTGATCCTTGAGCCAAAATGGACAGCATCTTGTGGTCTGGAAGTCGAGAGGTCCATCATCCAGAAAAAAACTGCGACTGGTAGGCATCATCCATGGAAACGGGTAGCAAGATGATGGGTAGCCCAGGTGCGTTTGTGAAAATAGGCCGGATGCGGAAAAGAAATTACATGACAGGAGGCACTGAGTTACTTGTTAAAGACCATTGTGAAAACTTTTTTTTTGTTTTTTTTTAAAAAGGACTAAAAGAAAGAAAAGAGGGAGAAGAGATAATTAGGAAGAAGTGTAATGTTATTGCAAATGTAACGTACAAGGAACGAAAGGGATAACGTAAAAATATGTATAATGGCGAACTGTAATGAAGAAGGCACCTGATCAATCTTTAGGGAGATACGGAGATTCCGGGGTGTGTGACGTTATTGGTATGAAAAAGAGGAAGATAGATTGGGTTCGGAGCAGCGGGAGCTGCGTAAGATACGGTATAAGTGTGGCGGGTAGGCGTTGGGTGGGTAAAGGAGCGACGAAATTTATGAGTTAAAAAAAACTTGATGTAAAAGAAGCCACCAATGATAAATAAGAGAAAGATGAGGGGGATTGCAATGTAAAAAGATATGGGAATAAAGTCGCCAGCTGCAACACCGGGTATAGGTATAACCAGAAAGAAGAGGATGCTAAAAGAAAAGAGAGAAAAAAAATTGTAAGAGACGAGCCCCTTATTTTATTTTTATTTATTTATTGATTTATTTATTTTATTTTTTTATATTTTTTTTATTATGATCATGTTTACTATTACTGTGTGTGCTGTGTACGGAGGTATGGTCGTGGATAGCGAAAGATTCCGTTATAGTAGAAGAAGTATAGAAATGAAGAGTGAATTTGCCATTAAGTAGGACAGAAGGAAAATATATATTAATGAGATGTAGTTTATTCCTGGCCAAGGTACCGTAAGTTGACCTGGAAGACAAATGATTCGGGAGAAACTGCATGAGGTTGCCAGTCGTGAGCAAAAGGAGCTTGTATACGGGTGTTAAGAAAGAAAATGGAGACGCGAGTAGCAATGGCAATTAATGTGTACCGTCCGCGAATGTGTGGTGGTGGGTTTGTGTTTTATTATCATCATAATGAGAGGATTTGTTAAGATATGTAGAACGAGGAATGAAAATGGCGGAGGACAGGGTACGAGGTAAGTACCAAAAAAATTGTGTATGGATGAGAGAAAGCATTTCGTCCTAGCGACCTTAGTGATATCATGTGGGGTCGGACCAGCCGTTCCCAAAAAAGGACGCAAGAAAGAAATGAGATGGAAAGTCTTTCCTTACGCGTCTAGGAAAGAAAAATGACGTGAATAATGAATGATGCCGGTATATTGCTTATGGGGAGAAGGAAAAGCGTGGAGTTTGTTATGAGCGTAACTAGGAGTCGTTGCACGGGAGAAATAGTACATGTACAGCGAGTTGCCTAAAAACAGGAGACGAAGCATATGCAATAATAATGAACTACCGGAAGAAAGAAAATGCCGCACGGGAGAAATATTGCCTGTAATGTGTGTTGCCTACCTGTATCTGTAATTATGGCATAACGAGAGACAAAGTCGGAAGTTTTGCCAGTGTGGTACTACAGAAAGGGATCATGTTTCACTAGGAACGTTAAATTAGATAATCAAAACATAACGTGAAATGTAATTGGTAGTTGGGTTTTGAAGTAATGTGTGGTCGGATCCTATTTAGAGGTACTGAGGAAGCGCTTGTACTTATACTCAAATTCGAGGTCTGGGTTTGTAGGTGGGATGTACAGTTTCAAACGGGTCTTAGCAATGACCGTTGGCTTCCCATCAATATCTAGAAGATATTCATCAGCCGAGACATTCGAAATCACTTTGTAGGGTCCCTTATAAAGACGGGATAATGGCTTACAAGTGTTAGGTTTTGTTGAGGTATCTAAGACCATAACTAAACTGTCAGGGAAGAACTGTGTTGGAGTTTTGACCTTCTCAATGCGCTTCTTCAGATCAGTGAAAACTTGGTGTTTTCGAAATTCAACGAGGTCCCTCATTTCTTTGAGTGCAAGTAGGCGATCATTAGTATTCAAAGTTTCTTGTTGAACATGTAGCAAATTGTCTAATGGTAAGGTGGGATGAACGCCATAGAGGAGAAAATGAGGAGATAGACCAATGGAAGTTAAGGGTGATTTATTCAGAGCCGCTGTGGCATGCGCAAGGAAGCGAGGCCAAAATTTCTGGTTGTCTTGGCACAGAAATTTGAGACTCGTTTGCAAGGAGCCTAATCGTTGTTCGACTGTGCCTAGAGAACGATGTTGATAGGGTAGGCCGTACTTAACTGTTATGTTAAGAGACTTAAGGAAGTTTAACGATACTGTAGACCGGTGTGAACTCTGAAGATCTAAGTAGATTGTGCGAGGAGTATTATATGGAAGAATGATATGGTTTGTGATGAAATTGATGAAGTTGTCGCTGTTTGGAGTTGTAATGGGATGAGTAATGGTGAATCCAGTACAGTGATCCGTAGCTGCATAAAAGTATTGAAAACCTTCGGGATCGCTGGGTATTAGTTTGCCTGCTAGGTCCAAAGAAAATGTTTCAAATAGGCCTGACTGAGGAAAACGCTGAATTGTGGGGTTATTAGGCATGTAATTGCGTTTAAAGATGGCGCATCCTTTACATGATTTAAGTTTCTGAGCTAGCCATAATTTTAGGCGCGGAAAGAAATACTTGTATCGCAACATCCAATACATCTTGGTAAAACCTATGTGAGTCATTGAGTCATGATACTCATCGAATAAAGCTGGTTTAAGACTATCGGGTACGCAGAGCAGTAATCGAGAGTTAGGTACTCGGTACAGTTTTTTGTAAAGTATGCCTTTCTGAATAACGTATTGTTTGTTGAGACGTTGGAATGAAGGATCTGTCTCGTCTCGTTTGTTGAGAGTCTCGATAATTTTGGAGAAGAATTTATCTTCACCCTGTAGGCGAGATAGGTCCAAGTTGTTATCGATAGTTAGAAGTACAGAATCAGGCACAACTTCATTGTCCATGTCTACCGTGTCTTGCGTAAGAGGAGCAGGATGCCTACTAAGATAATCAGCTATGGGGTTCTGATGGCTTTTTGCATGTTTGATTGTAAAGTCAAATGTATTAATGTAGTTTAACCATCTCAAAATTTTTGGGGATGGAACAATTGTTTTCCGAACAGCAAGTAGAGAAATATTGTCAGTAACTAGGGTGAAATGGTGGCCTAACAAATATTTTTCTAATTTCCGGAGAGAAAAGTACACTGCATATAATTCTTGATGGAAGATTGGAAGGGGGGAAACGGTTTTGGGATGTCTGGAAGAGACATAGCAAACAGGTTGCACAACGTTAGTAGTGAGATGTTTCTGTAATAACACCGCCCCGACGCCTACTGATGCGGCGTCTGTCATGAGAATGTGGTGTGTATTGCGGGTTGAATATAGAGCAAGTACGGGGGGTGAGGTTAGAAGTTTCTGCATTGTTTCAAACCCTTGAACGCGCTCAGGAGTCCAGATGAGCTTTTTAGGATTGTTTGACAGAGCCTGATAAAGGGGTGCAAGAATGATGGAAAAATTTTTGACAAAACGTCGGAAAAAATTTGCACTGGCTAACCAGCTTTTGAGGCTTTTGAGAGTGGCCGGTCTGGGTGCCTGAGCTAAAGCTGAAATCTTATCACGGTCAGGTTGTAGAGTGTGATTGTCAATAATATGGCCTAAACATTTAATTCTTTTTGATCCGAAAACTGATTTTTTAATGTTAAAGAGCAGGGAATGTTTGGCGGCTTGCTGAAAGAAGGCACGAAGCACAATCATCATCTGATCGAATGAATCTGCGTGGACATACATGTCGTCAACGAATGATGTAATATTGTTGGGGAAGATGTCCCTATAAATGGTTTGAAGAGCTTGTTGAAGTAAAATGGAGGCATTTTTGAAACCCTGAGGAACAGATGTCAATTGAAGATGATTGAAGGGGAGAGAAAGACCCTTAATGGAGAACGCAGTGGCCGGTCTGTCCTTGGGATCTAAGTCTAATTGATAGAAACTGGAGTGTAAATCAAAGGAGTTGAACCAAACTGAGTCAGAAAGAGACTCTAGAACGTCCTGTATATCTTCTAAAGGAGAAGCTATTGTTCTTGAACGGGAGTTAAGGCCCCTGAGATCAAAAACGGCCCTTAGCTCTGTTTTGGAATTTGGTTTTAAAACAAATAATATGTTATTTCTATACTGAGAATCTGATTGTTCAAACACTCCTTGATTAATGAGGCGCAGGATGAGTTGTCTTGCTCGCGGTCTAAGTCTGTGTGGAATGACGAATTGGGGGGACTGAAAGGGAACGTCTGATTCTAAGTCTAACGTGGCCGAAAAGGTGGGTATTTTTGTAAAATCATTGTCGTGCCATTGAAAAAGAAAAGCATATTCAGAAAGTAGCGCCTTCATTTGAGCAGTTTGATGTTCGTTCATGTCAGGAGAAAAGTGAAATTTGTTAATGTCAATGAGATGACCGATTTCTTTAAGGCGTTGTGCTTTGTGTCGTGAAGCGTCCTCGTCCGTGGGAAAATGAACCTGTCTGATGGTGTAAGCGTTAGTGTTTTGTTCCGGTGGTGAAAATATGGAACCAATAACAATGGGAGCATTGGCCTTTATAATCTGGGGACGAGACGAGACGTTTGCAAGTGGCAAAACAAGGTTATCTATGGAAACAATGGTATGCGTCATATAGCAGTTACTTAAGTTTCGTAAGATAGGAGTATGTAGCCGGAAGGATGTATTTGGAAAGTGACCGTTAACCTTGAGAGGAACTGCTTTAGCTGAACGGGGTGGTATGACAAGTCTCCTACGTGCTTGAAAAACAATGTGAGGAGTGGGATGTTTTTTGAAAAAGTGAAATGTGTTTGTACTAACGCTGTGTATTGCATTATCGGCTGGAGGCATGCGACCTAGATGACGTAATGATAGGATGCCTTTGTCAAAATCAAGGGTTGCTTGATGGTCTTGAAGAAATTTACTGGAAAGGATAGCAGGAAAGTTTTTGAAAGGAACCAAACAAAAAAGTACAGAGTATTGATGACCATTAAAATTTAAGTTGAGGATGGTAGCACGGGAGAGATGTACCGGAGATGATGAAAGACCATTTAGAACCGTGTGAAGCTTAAAAGTACGAACCGAAGGGTCGAGTTGGTCTCCTGGAAAGAGACTGACTTCAGCACCAGAGTCAAGGCAAAAGAAAACATCCTTGGTCATGCAACGGGCTTTTACGTAAGGTAATTTGCCTTTGAAATGCAACGGTAATTGGAGGTAATCTGAGGAAGAGGGAGGGGAAGAAGGGGATGAGGGAGAATTAAGCGCGAGGAGACTGGTGCACTCTCGCGCTAATTTTGGGCGTTTTTTGGTTTATTGGTACGAGAGTTTGTGGAGACAGGGGAAGGGGAGGGGAGTGAGGGTAGGTGGGTAGGGGTAGGATATTGAAAAAAGGGATGATAGAATGGATATGGTGGGATGGGTATGGTTGGCTGTTGTGTAGTATAGACGTTTTGGGGTTGGGAAGAATGCTTAGTATTAAAACGCTTATTGTTCTTGCCTTTACGAGAGCCGTTATTGTGATCATTTCGTGGAGTGTTACGGGTTGGGGGAGACTGAGGGACAGTTTGACAATGAGAGGAGGCGGTACATTGACAACAATGAGATGGGTCTGTGGAGCAATGAGTACACGAGTTAGAAGAAGAGGTCGGATTGGTGGAATGAGAATGTTGGAGACAGGAGGACGGCGGATGGGATGAGAGGGACCGTTGAAAGGGAAGGGATTTATGGTTAGGAGAGAGGGTGTTGTGATTGTGAGGACTAGGAGAACGAGAACGGGTAGGAGCGAAATGAACAGAGGTAGGTTGAGAATTTGAAAGGGTGTTGAGATGAAGCTGTAACTGTGAAACTTGATGAGTTAGTTCTTGAATGGCGCTAGAAGTTGGGACATCTGAAGTTTGGCGTGAAAAGGAAGAGTCCGTTTCTCGCTTTTGGGCCATGAGCTGAGTGCGTTCTAAGGTTATAACCTCATCAATAAATGTGGGATAGTCAGATATGGTGCGAGTGCCAAACCAACGTATGTTCTCGGGTGTCATACTCGACACGCATTCTAAAAGAAACTCCTGAAAATCTAATTGCGTGTATGCCTGATCTGCCAGAAATTTCTTTGCGAAAACGTAATGAGAAAGTGGTTCATTAGGGAGTTGAACTCGAGCCCTATACTGATGAATGCGAGATCGTGGAACCTGTTCGTCGCCAAATTGTTTTAGGAATTTTTGTTGGACGGTTGACCAGGGAAGGGTAGACAGATTTTGGGTGGAGAACCAATGTTGAGCGGGTCCAGAAAGGGACTTTTCGAAAATCTTTATGCATTTTGAGTCATCCCAGTTATTGACCAGTGCGATTTTCAAAAAATTTTGTAAAAATAAATCCGCGCTTTGTTCCTTGGACGCACTGTATATATCGGGAATGATGGAAGAAATGCCTGCCATATTGTTTGAATTTTGAGCTTGAGGTGTGTTTAAGGGAATGAAAGAAGCCTGACTGCGAGTCGTGGGCATGACAAGAGAATGTGAGAAATGAAATGACCACAATGGAGTTAACAAAGCAAAAGAGTGCCTTATATGTGTGAAAAGAGGAACACAAACACTAAGAACCACACGAGAGAGATTCCTCTGGGGGAGCCATAATATGTTACTTATAATATGATACTAAATGTAGCAACAATCAATTGTCACGTTAAGTAATCAGAATTCTAATAAAATGACAAGTGTCATATATTTGTGGTATTTATTAAAACCGTCACCATAAATGCAAAAGATATAGATACAAACAATATTTACAAAATCATAATGTGAAATATAGGTAGTACAATTGTAGGGGTCTATCAAGGAGAAATCCCTGATACTCTCGTGTGTTTATAGTGTCCGTAGTCCTCCCCTCACGACATTTATGTCATGCAAAAGTTCATCAGCGCAAAGCTTATACTCACAAACACAGGCCTTCCATCACCGCTGTCAGTCCTGGGTGGTTCCTCTGGACGCAGAATAATTGTACCATACCACACTCTTAGCAGGTGTAGGTCGAATGATGATAATTTTTAAAAATGCCTGGTTTTATAGTATCATAAAACTGTTTTTAGCAAGGCACTGTTTATGCTGGAAAATATGTTTTTTCAATTTAAAATAGACACCTTGAAAGATTTTAACTTATATGTTTTTACACCATCACCTTGAATAAGCTTGATATTATCACTTTGAAGGTTTTTATATTTTGAAGCCACTGAAAAATCCGTTTGCGTAGGACGTGTTGTTTTTCGTGGTTGTATCGTATTGTTAATCTTGATCTTAAATAGAATATTTACAAGGAGAAATCACGAAGTATATGAGTGTTTAATAATTTTAAACTTTTCATCGTTTATTGATTTTGGGAATATAATACTATAAAAGATAACTCCCATATTTATTCTTATTATAATAAACCTTCATAAAATAGAACGCATGATGTCAAAAATCTTCCAAATTGATATATTTGTCAATCGTTTATTTGTAACAAGAAACGAGATGGATCACCGAATTTACATCATAGTCATCCATAACGTGATATTACCTAATCAAATTGGTTTCAATAGCTCAAAAACCTGCAAGTTCCCAACATTTTAATAATGTTTTACTCATGAAAGGTGAGGAGAGAATATCCAAGCTTCTACTGGTGCATATCTTAGTCCTATATAATTTCTCTCGGGTCAGCCAATTCATTAATTACCTTCGAGATTGAGCTATTCAACTCCAAACCCTAACCCTTGTCAGATTTTAGATAGCGGTGGTCCTATGCAAACTTTGATCATTATTTCTAGGCCAGGATTTACGGACTTTAAACAAGAGATCCAGGGCCAGGAAAGGTTTCTCAACTCTTACTAGAACTACCATGTGTTAAATTATTGTAAAAATGTACATTCGTGTTAAGAGAGACCGAATCAAATCAGCTCATAATCTAGAAACAGCGAGTCAGTTTCCTTTTAACAACAGTATATTCATATTAACAATGCAATAACATTTACATATATTTACAGTAAATTCCGGAAAGCTTCTTTATACTTCAAGGAAAGTAAATTTAAGATACAATACATAAATCAGATAAAGAACATTTGCTGTACTATCTTCTTCTGTTCAAATGTAGAAAAATTTTATATTAAGATGTTAAGGTGAAAAGAGGAAAATAAATTTAACGCTGCTTGTTTTGATGTTTACGTTTTATTAGTTCACTTTTGAGTGTCCCAAGATATGTTATTTCTGTTTCAGTAACACCAGCGCCAGTGTATTTCTTGATGCATATTGCAAGGGATCCTGTTATTGATGAAATAGAACAGGTAGATCCTTGATTAAATTATTCATTAACTACTTACTTAATTTTTAGTTTGTTTTGATTTTTTTAAAGTGTGAAATAAATAATAGTTTATTTCTTAATTGCCAAAAACTTGAATGCTTTCCTCTTGCATTTATGAGGTAAAGAACAAGTCATAATTTTGAAATGTCAAGAATATAATGCAACAACATTATTGTCTTATATACAAGAAAAAATATATAAAGATGAACATATACCAATTGACATTACTCAGTCACCTGATGACAATAATATAGCTAATTGTAATTTCTTATGCATGAATTTATAGATAATGAAAAAGATGCTTTCACTCACGCTTCAAAATGACCATTCTACATATTAAGGTAAAATTGGTGCTAAAGTATGTACCTTAACATAACCACTTATTATGACAATAGTAGGATCACTGTACACAGGATAATTAATGCGAAATAAAACAATATTATCACCAACTTTAAAGTTAACTGATTGTTCATCATGAATGTATCAAAAAAGATCCTACACAGCATAATCAATGCGATATATGCCAAAAGTACCCATAACTTTTATAGTATAATGGTTGTTTATTATGGTTATAGAAGGATAACTTGCACATGATAACTAATGTGATACAGGCCTATATTAACCTTAATTTTTGTTCATTACCCAAATAGCAGGATTACAGTACAAAGGATGGTTAAAGCGATGCACACAAATATTAATATCAACTTTTAAACTTTAATGTTTGTTCATTATGCAAATAGCGGAATGACTTACAAAAGATGGTCAACGAGATACCGGACAATATTACCATCAACTTTTAAACTGTAATTTCTGTTTATTATTGCTGTAACAGGACGACTCTACACAGAATAAATATTGCAGTACAGGCCAATATTACTCTCAAATTTAAACTTTCTTCATTATGCAAATAGCAGGAGGAATGTACAAAAGATGCTTAATGAAGTAGAGGCTAACATTACCAACAACTTTTAAACTTCAATCTTTGTTCATTACGCCAATAGCAGGATGACTGTACAAACGATGGTGAAAGAGATACAGGAAAATATTACCACCAAGTTTTAAACTTCAATGTTTGTTTATTACGCCAATAGAAGGATGAATGTACAAGCAACGGTTTATCCAAAATAGGGAAATATTAACATCAACTTTTAAACTTTAATCTTTGTTCATTTTGCCAATAGCAGGATGACTACAATGGATGCTTAATGAGATGCATCAACTTTTAAACTTCAATGTTTGTTCATTATACGAATAGCACGATGACTGTACAAAGGATGGTTAATGAGATACAGGCTAATATTATCGTCAACTTTTAGTCTTTAATGTATGTTCATTATACCATTATACCATAATGTATGAGTGTAGAAGGGATTTATAATATGATAAATGCAAATATTATCATTAACTCTAAAATTGTAATGTTCATTCATTATAACAAATACAGGAGGACGTACACAAGATGGTTAATGAGATACAGGCTAATATTACCATGAACTTCTAAACGTTAATATTTGTTCATTATGCCAATAGCATGACGACTGTACAACGAATGGTGAATGGGATATTGGGAAATATATCTATCAAATTTTAAAATTTAATGTTGGTTCATTATGCAATAACGAAACAACTGTACACAGGAAGGTTAATGCGATAGAAACAAGTATTAGCATCAACATTTACAATTTAATGTTCGTTGAGTATGAAATAGTACGATGACTGTACAAAGGATGATTAATGAGACATCAGGCAATATTACCACCAACTTTTAAACTTTGTTGTTTGTTTGTTATTGCTGTAGCTGCACGACTCTACACCGGATAATGATTCGATACATTCTAATATAACCTTCAACTTATAAACTTTGTTCATTATGCCAATAGCAAAATGACTGTGCACACGTTGGTTAATGCGATACAGTCAAATATTACCATAAACTTTTAAACTTTAATGCTTGTTTATTATGCCAATTGCAGTGTGACTGTACAAGCGATGGTTAATGCCATACAGGTAAAAATTACCATCACCTATTAAACTCCAATGTTAGTTCATTATGCCAATAACAGGATGACTGTATAAAAAATGGTTAATTCGATAGAGAGAAATATTACTATCAAATATTAAACTTTAACGTTTGTTCATTTTGCCAATAGTAGGATGGCTGTACAGGTGATGGTTATAGATACAGGGCAATATAAACATCAACTTTTAAACTTTAATATTTCTTCGTTATGCCAATAACATGATATGTATAAAGAATGGTAAATGTTATATAGGCCAATATAACTGTAAACTTAAAAATTTTAATGCTTGTTCATTATGCCGATAACAGGATGACTGCACAAAGGTTGGTGATTAAGATGCAAGCCAATACTACCATCAATATTTAATATTTAATGGTTGTTAATTAATGTTATAGCAGGACGACACTACACAGAGTAATCAGAGCGGTGTACGCTAATATTACCGTCAATTTTAATGTTTGTCCATCATCATCGTAGCAGGATGACAGTGCAAAAGATGGTTAATAAGATACAGTTTAATATTACCATCAACAGTTGAACTTTAATGATTGTTCATTACGTCTATAGCAGGATGACTCCACAAAGGTTCGTTAATGAGATACTCGCCACTATTGTCATCAACTTCTAAATTTAAACGTTTGTTAATTATTGCTGTAGCAGGACAATTCTAAACAGAATAATTAATGCGATACATGCCAATATTGCATTCAGACTTTGTTAATTATGCAAAACGTTGTTCATTATGCTAATAGCCATATGACTATGCAACCGATGGCTAATTCGATACAGGAAAATATTACCATCAATGTTCAACTTTAATCTTTGTTCATTATGACAATAGCAAGAAGACTTAACAAAGGATGGTTAATGGGATACAGGCAAATATTACCATCAACATATAAACTTTCTTGTTTGTTTATTATGCCAATAGCGGGATTACTCTACTAATGGTGGTTAATGCGATAGAAGAAAACATTACAATCAACATTCAAACTTTAATATTTGTTCGTTATTTCTGTAGCAGCATAACTGTACACTAAAAAATTAATGCAATATATAACAATATTACCTTCGGCGTTTAAACTTTCTTCCTTATCCCAATACCAGGTTGAGTGTAAAAATGATGGTTAATGAGTCACAGGCAAACGTTGCCACCGAATTTTACGCTTTAATGTTTGTAAATTACTAGAATAGCAGGATGACTGGACAAAAGATGCTTAATAAGTTACAGGCAAATATTAAAGTCAACTTTTAAACTATGTTCATTATGCTAACAAAAATGTATCTGTAAAAGGGAAGGCGGAAATGATACATGAACATGGGATAGCTAATATGATATTTTAAAATTTTACTTTTGGATCATTTTACCAATAGAAGGATGAATGTACAAGTTATAGTTAATGAGATACATCCTAATATTACCGACAACTTTTAAACTTTAATGTTTCATTGTCATTGCTGTTGCAGGACGACTGTACACATAATAATGAATGCAATATATGTCTATATTTCCTTCAACTTTGAAACTCTGTTGATCACCTAAGTAGCAGGATAACTGTAACACGACGGTTAACTAGATACCGGCAAATATTACCATCAAATTTTATCCTTTATTGTTTACACACTATGCCAAATTCAGGACGACTATACAAACGATTTTTAATGATATACAGGACAGTATTACCATCAATATTTAAACCATAACGTTTGTCCATTATTGCTGTAGCATAACGACTCTACACAGAGCATTTAAAGCGATATACGCTAATATTACGATATTTTTTTAAATTTTAATATTTGTTCATTATTACTGTAGCAGGAGAATTCTTGACAGAATAATTAATGCGACACAGGCCATATTACATTCAACATTTAAACATTCTTCCTTATGCCAATAGCAGTATGACTGTACAAGGGATTGTCAATGCAATACAGGAAAATTCTACCATCAACTTTTAAACCTTGATGTTTGTTCGTTGTGCTAATAGCATAACGATTGTACAAAGGACAGTTAATGTGATAAAGTCAAATATTAGCATCAACTTTTAAACTTTAATTTTTTTAAATTATGTCAATAAAAAGATGGCTGTCCAAAGGATGGTATGCGACACAGGCAAATATTACCGTCAAGTTTGACACTTTAATATTTGTTCGTTATTCCTGGAGCAGGATGGCTCTACACAATATTATTAATGCGATATAGGCCAATATTACCTTCAACGTTTAAACTTTGTTCATTATGCCAGTAGCACGATGACTGCACAAACAATGGTTAATGCGATACAAGCAACTATAGCCATTAACTTTTAAACTTTATTTTTTCTTCATTATGCCAATAGCAGGATAATTATACAGAAGTTGCCTAATGCGATACACACAAATATTACCATCAAACTTTAATTATGGTTCATTATGCCAATAGCAGGATGACTGTGCAAACGATGGTTAATGAAATACAGGCTAGTATTATCATCAACTTTTAATCTTTAATGTTTGTTCATTTATACTGCAGCAGGACGATTCTACACAATATTTGTGGCGATACAGGACAATATTAGCATCAACTTTTAAATTTTCATCGCTATGCCAATAGTAAGATGACTATACAAGCGATGGCTAACGCGATACAGTCAAATATTAGCATAAAATTTTAAACTAATATTGGTTCATTATGCCAATAGCAGTATGGCTGCACAAGGGATGGTTAATGCGGTATAGTTAAATATTATTTTCAACTTTTAAGTGTTAATGTTTGTCATTATGGCAGGAGCAGGATGACTACCAAAGACGATTAATGGGATACTGGCAAGTATTACAATCAACTCTTAAACTTTAATATTTGTTCATTATGGCAATAGCAATAGAGCTGCACAAAGGATTTTTAATGCTACACAGGGAAATATTACCATCAAATTTTGAAGTCTAATGTTTCTTTATTTTGACAATAGGAGGATGACTGTACAAACGATGGTTAATGAGATACAGGCCAATATTACCATCAACTTTTAAACTTCAATGTTTGTTCGTTATTGTTGTAGCAGGACAACTCTACACTGAATAATTAAGGCTGTATTTCTCAATATTACCTTCGAGTCTTAAACTTTGTTCGTTATGCCAACAGCAGGATGACTCTACACAGGATGATTAACAAGATACAGGCAAGTATTACAATCAACTTTAAAACCTTAATGTTTATAAATAATGCCAAATTCAGAATTACTATACAAAGGATAGCTAAGGAGATGCCGGAAAATATTACCATGAACTTTTAAACTTTAATGTTTGCTCATTATGACTGTAGCAGATTGACTCTACATAGGATAGTTAGTGCCGTATAGGCCAATTCATTATGATTCATTATGATTATGATTCATTATGATTCTGTTCATTATGATTGTAGAAGGATCACTATACACGAGTTGATTAATGCGATATAGGCCAATACCACTGTAAACTTTTAAATTTTAGTGTTTGTTCATTATGCTTGTAGCGCGATAACTCTGCATAGGATAAATACTACGATATAGGCCAATATTGCAATCAACTTTTAAACTTTAGTTTTTGTTCATTAGCTGTAACACGGTGACCGCACGCACTATAATTAATGCGATAGAATGCAATATTACCCTCAACTTTCAAATGTTAATTTTTGTTCATTTTTGCTGTACCAGGATGACTGTACACAGAACAAACATTTCGAATAAGCCAATATTATCACGGTATAATCAGCATAAGCTAAAATTACCATCAAGGTATAAATTTTAATGTTTATTCATTATGGTAGTAGTGAAGTCACTGTACAAATTATGGTTAATATAAAATAGGACAATATTACCATCAAATCATAAACTTTAATATTTCTTTATTATGGTATTTGAAGGATAAATGTACACCGAACGGTTAGTGAGATATTGGTTAATATTACCATTAATTTTTAAACTTTAGTGTTTTTTATCATGGCTATAGCAGGATGACTGTAAAGAGGATAATTAATGTGATATAATTCAATATTAACATCAACTTTTATTCTTCTTTCTTTGTTCATTAGAGCTCTAGCAGGATGATGGCACCAGGCCCGTATCCAACTCAAAAATTTAGGGGGGGCCCGACCCAATCATATTATACTTAATAGCCATATTATAGTTCATTTGCAAGCCTATCGTGACATTTTATTGGGGCCACCCAATGTTACGGATACGAGTCTGGATGGTACACAGGATAATTAATGCGTTATAAACGAATGTTAGTATGAAATTTTTATTTTCGTTCAGTATGATAATAGTAGGATGTACATAAGATGGTTAATGCAATATAAACCAATATTAACATCATCTTATAAACTTTGATGTCTGTTCATTATAGTAGTAGCAAAATCACTCTACACATTATGGTTAATGGGATATCGGCCAATATTCCATCAACTTATAAAATTTAACGCTTATTCATTACGGCAGTAGCAGAATGACTGTACACAGGATGGTTAATGCAACTAATTCCTATGTTACTAGTAAGTTTCAAACTTTAATGTTTGTTCATTATGACTGTAGGAGGATGACTGTAAACAGGATGGTTAAAGTGACATAGGAATACATTAGCACTAACTTTTAAACTTTAATGTTGTTCATTATGGTAGAAGCAAAATGACTGTAAACAGGATGTTTAGTATGCTATATAAATATATTCGATAAACTTTTAAAGTCCATTGTTTGTTGAAGTAAAATGATATCCATATGCAACATATATATCAAGCAAATAGATTGCTGTTTGTTGCACAAAAAGGCACGCCTAGGAATATACGTAGTAATAGATTCGTTATAATGTCCTAATAGCGGTATAATTCATACAGCTTACAGTGACATAAATATTCTTACTAGTCATACATATTTGTAACATTCACGCAATGCTACTTGTAAGAGATATGGTACTAATACAATTACCTTGTCCTCTGAAATTAGTAGGTTCCTTCTTCCGTATAGAATGAACAGTTGGCATGCTAATCATAGATGTTGGAAATCTTGTTGCTTGCAAAAAAATGGAAGAAAGCGCCCTTTTGTGATAAAGGGAAGTGGGAAAAGAAAAGCAACAAATCAAAAAGTTTATAGTAGTCATTTTAAAATAATATCAAAAGTTTGTTGGTGATTTCCTTGAATTTTCACATACTAACGCTGTTTAAAACTACAGAATTGTTTTAAACAATAAATTCCTTCAACACGAAATATTCGACTTGTTTCATAATCTTAATCATCAAGAAATTAGTTTCCTCGTGTTTGCACACACCAAATATAAAGGTAACCAAGAAAGTTCTATCGCTATTTCTGGAAGTATGTGTCCTATTGGCCCTCACATAGTGAGTTGAATGGGAATGGAGATAAGGCGAACGTCATTTATTGGTGTGGGTATATTCAACATACTATTTGGTTGTGGTAGTTTCGTTACACCTAGAAACTTGCAAAAGGGTAGAGTCTACATCGGAACTACACAGAGTATCATAACGGTGTATGCTGTACGAGTTTAAACTAGGATCAAACGCCGCTGCAGCTGAGCAAAAGATATGTCACTTTTTTGGTGAGGGTATGTGAGTATGCGGACAGTGCAGCTGTGGTTTATTAATTTTATGAACTGGAACGAAACACTCGAAGACACATCTCGTGCTGGAAGTCCAATACATGTACAAATTGAAGATCTTCAGACAGCAATTGAGGCGAACAGTGGGCATACATGTGAGGAACTGGGATTACAAATCAGTGTAAGTGGAGAAAACATTCGGAAGCACATCAAACAACTTGGGGTGCACTACAAGCTGAGTTGATGTGTCCCACATTATTTGTGGGGATTAGTTTTGATCGTTAAGGTACGTCTTTGTCATATACGGAGGTGATGGGTGAAAAAGCGACATAATATTCTTGGTTACCTTTATATAGTTGCCCGTCCATTACTCAAAATGTGCCTGGAAACCCTCTTCAGCAATTACTAGTAGGACAGCCGTTGTTTTGAGCTTGATATCCATTCAGCTCTCAAGCCACATATTGTTTCGATTTCCTTTGGATTATCCAGAATAGCCAGTAGTAGCAGAGCTCGGAAACTGGACGAAGCAAGGGAATCTTGTTGTGTGTTGCAAGAGCAATCACATTTTCCTAGTGTAGTTTCTTGGTTATCATGCTCCACAGATCTGCTATATCTGTTTTCGACAAATACAGTCACTTAGACGACAGGAAATATCCAAGTAGTATAATTTGTAATCATGCATCCTTTCTTTACGTATCCCTAGTGATGCAACAACAATTGAAGAACACAATCAAAATTAGTTTGCTACAAACCTGGCGAAGCTTGACTGGTCCTCGTTCTCTTATACTCATAGCGTAGTATACTCAAAGTACAAAATTAATGTAGTTAGATAAATGTCACTTAGAATATATATGCAACGTTTTTGAGTGTGGGTTCACAGTCATGGACCTATTTCTCTTGGAAATTACAAATGTTCTCTGAGAGTTATCCGACCTCCTCCGTTTCTGAAGGAACTACACGACTCATCTCTGCGAAACTGCGTGTAGTGGAAGAGAGATTGTCATAATGTGTTAACCTGCAGGTTCAGTTATTTTCAGTAGCGTCAGTAAATGTGAAGGCATGGTTAAATATATACTATGTCATTTCGCTACGAGTATAATGGAATGAAGGCCAATGAAGCTTCTCCAGGTTTGTAGCAAACTAATTTTGATTGTGTTCTCAATTGTTGTTACGTCACTACGGGTACGTAAAGAAAGGACATATATTTACAATACTTGAATATTTTCTGTCGTCTAAGTGACTATTTGTCGAAAACAAATAGAGCAGACTTGTGGATTTTGAAGAGAAACTAAACAAGGAAAATATGATTGTCTCTTTCACCACAACAAGATTCCCTTCCTTTGTCCAGTTCCCGAGCTCTGCTACTACTGGTTATTCTCGATAATCAAAAGAAAATCGAAACAAAATGTGGTTTGAGACCTGACTGGATATCTTGCTCAACACAACGGTTATCCTACTAGTAATATAAAAGTAACGAAGAACATTCTGTACTTTTTCAACCATAACCTTCATATATAACTAATACGTACCTGAAATATCAAAAATAGTCCTTATCAGCACCGATGACCCCCTGTCAATATTCTGAAAGGCCATGAATTCCATAGCGATACAACTTGGTGGACCGCGAAAAGAAGAAGGTATCAAGTGCATGTTGCACCTCTACTAGTAATTTGAACTGGTGTTCTCTAAGGTGATGGTCCAAGGAATGAAACATGTGATGATCGGACAAGTGTTCCCCATCCAAACCGTACAATGGTGTCCCCGGTCATGCTAGCCACATAGGGCTTAGCGTTTTCGTGTAACAGAAGGGCCACTTTGCAATTCAGAAGTGCTGCCTCTAGAGTTTTGAGTTTTTCTTAAACACGGCTCAACTGCTGACAGTACATGGTTGCATTGATGCTCTGACCAGCTCGTACTGGTTTCTGATGTACTATGTCCACCAAACACACGAGGACCTTCGTCTGGTGCAATGCTGGTTTGGACCTTCGGCTGTTTTGGAACCGGTTCATGTAATGCTAACTAATTATGATAGCGACGTGGAGTTTCGTACATGACCTACTTTTCATCACAAGTGAACACTGTGTCCAGACATGGCTTCTTCCTCAGACGAGATAGCAAAGAAACACAAATATCTGCACGCGTTGCCTTCCGGCGCAGATTCAAATTACGTGGGACACATCAACCCAACTTGTAGTGCAACCCAAGTTGTTTGAGGTGCTTCCGAATGGTTTCTCCACTCCCACTGATTTGTAGTGCCAGTTCCTAACATCTCTGCACACTGATCGCCTCAATTCCTGTCTGAAGATGTTCAATTTGTACACCTATTGGTCTTCCGGCACGACGTGCGTCTTCGAGTGTTTCGTACCGTTCATAAAATTATTAAACCATAGCTGCATTGTCCGCATATTCACGATACCCTCACCAAAAACCTGGAATATCTTTTGCTCAGCTGCAGCGGCGTTTGATCCTAGTTTAAACTTGTACAGCATACATGCCCTTATGATACTCTCTAGAGTTCCATGTTGACTCTATCCTTTCGCAAGCTCACGGTGTAACGGAATTACAACAACCAGGTAGTATGTTGAATATACCACCAATATCTGACGTTTGCCTTATCTCTATTCCCATTCAAATCACTATGTGAGGGCCAATAGGACACAGACTTCCAGAAATAGTGATAGAACTTTCTTGGTTACCTTTATACTTGGTGTGTGCAAACTCAAGGAAACTTATTTGATAGTGATTAAGGTTACGGAAACAGGTCGAATATTTCGTGTTTAGGAATATATTATTTTAAACGATTCTGTAGTTTTAAACAACGTTAGTAAATCAAATTTTAAGGCAATCACCAACAAATGTTTGACAGTAATTTAAAACGACTACTATAAACTTTTTGATTTGTATATCTTCGTTCGCCATTTCTCTTTATTACAAAACAGCGCTTTGTTCCATTTTTTTTGGCAAACTACAAGATTTGCAACATCTATGATTATCATGCCAACTCTTCAATCTATACTGAAGAAGGAAGCTACTAGTATCAGAAGACAAGGTAATTGTATTAGTACCATATCTCTTACAAGTTTCATTGCGTGAATATTAGAAATATGTGTGACTGGTAAGAATATTTATGTCACTGTAAGCTGCAAGAACTACATCGCTATTAGAACATTAAAACATCTATAACTACGCATATTCCTAAACATGACCTTTCTATGCAACAAACAGCAATCTGTGTGCGTGATATATGTGTTCCATATGTATATCATTTTACTTCAACAAACATTGGGGTTTAAAAGTTGATAGCAATATATTTATATAGCGTACTACCCATCCTGTTTACAGCCACCCTGCTACAGTCATAAAGAACTAATATTAAAGTTAAAAATTTATAGTAATAATGGCTGATATCGTATTATCTATCCTGTGAAGATTCATCCAACTACAGCGATAATGAGCAAACACTAAAGTTTATAATATAATGATAATATTTGTATAGATCGCATTAACTATCTTGGGTACAGTTCTTCTGCTATTATCATACTAACCCAAAATTTAAGTTAATGTTGATGCTAATATTGGCCTATATTGCAATAATTATCCTGTGCAAAACCATCCAACTATCATCCTGCTAGAGCCTTAATCAACAAACAAAGAAGTATAAACGTTGATCGTAATATTAGCCTTTATCGCATTAATTATTCTATGTACAGTCACCCTGCTATAGCCATAATGAACAATAAATAAAGTTCAAAAGTTGATGGTAATATTGAACAATATATCGTTTACTGTTGTGTGTATATTTATCCTTCTACTAACATAAATTGAACAATAAGGTTTAAAAGTTGATGGTAACATTGGCCTCTATCTCATTAACCATCCTTTGTGCAGTCATCCTTAATTTGGCATAATGAATAAACATTAAAGTTTAAAAGATAATGGTAATATTTGCTTGTATCTTGTTATCCATCATTTCTACATTCACTCCAAGATTGGCATAGTGAACAATGTTAAAAAAATCGAATTGAATATTGACATATGTCGCATTAATTATTCTGTGTAAAATCATCCTGCTACAGCAATAATGAACAAAGATTGAAGTTTTAAAGTTGATGGTAATATGGCCTGTATCTCATTAACCATCGTTTATAAAGTTATCCACTTATTAGCAAAATGAGCAAACATTGAAGTTTAAAATACGATAGTAATATTTCTCTGTATAGGATTAACCATCCTTTGTACACATGTATTGCTATTTTCTTAATAATCAAATCTTATAGTTTAAAAGTTGATGGTAATATTTGCCTGTATCTCATTAACCGCACTTTTTACAGTCATTTTAATATTGTCATAATGAACAAACATTAGTTTAAAAGTTGATGGAAATATTTGACTGTATCGCATTAACCATCGCTTGCACAGTCATCCTGCAATTGGCATTATGAACAAAGTATAAAGTTGAAGGTAATATTATCGTGTATCGCAACAATTATTCTAAGTAGAGTCGTCCTGCTACAGTAAAAATGAACAAACATTAATGTTTAAAGGTTGACGACAATATTGGCCTGTATCTCATTAAACATCGTTTGCAGTCACCTGCTTTGGTATAATGAACAAAGATTAAAGTTTATAAGTTTATAATAATATTTGCCTGTATCGCATTAATAGTCCTTTGTGCTGTTGTTGTCCAATTGGCATAATGAACAAACACTAAGGTTTAATAGTTGACTCTAATATTTGCCTGTATCGCAGTAACTAATTTAAGTACAGGCATCCCATTATTGGCATTAATAACAAATATTAAGGATTAAAAGTTGATGGTAATATTTGCCTGTATTGCATTTGCCATTCTTTTTGTAGCCATACCAATATTTTCCTATAGAAGAAACATTAAAGTTTAAAATTTGATGGTAACATTGGCCTGTATCGCATCAATTATCCCTTTTGTAGTAATCCTGCTTTTGGCATAATGAACAAACAATAAAGTTTAAAAGTTGATGGTAATACTTACCTTATCACGTTAGCCATCGTTTGTACAGTCATCCTACTATTGGCATAATGAGCAAAGTTTAGAGTTGAAGGTAATATTGACCTATAACTCCTTAATTATTTTTTGTATTATCGTCCTGCTACAGCAATAATGAACAAATATTAAAGTTTAAAAGTTGATGGTAATATTGACCAATAAATCATTAAGCATCTCTCTTACAGTCATCCTGCTATTGTAGTAATTTACAAACATTAAAGTTTAAAAATTGGTGGTAACTCTTGCCTGTGACTCATTAATCATCGTTTTTACACTCATCCTGGTATTGGGATAATGAACAAAGTTTAAAAGCTGAAGGTAATATTGGCCTATATCGCATTAATTATTTTCTGTAAAATCGTGTGCTACAGAAAAAACTAACAAACATTTGAATATAAAAGTTGATGGTAATATTGGTCAGTATCTCATTAACCATCCTTCGTAAAATCATGCTGCTAGTAACAAAATGTACAAATATTAAAGTTTAATCTTGCTGGTAATATTTCCCTGTTTCGCATTAATCATCCTTTTCCCATTTATATTGCTATTTCCAAAATGAACAAACATTAAAGTTTAAAACTTGATGGTAATATGGCCTGTATCGCATTAACCATCCTCTGTACAGTCATCGTGCTGTTTGTATAATGATCAAACATTAACTTTTAAAAGGGGATGGTAATATTTGCCTGTATCGCATTAATTATTCTGTGTTGATTCGTGCTGCTACAGCAATAGCAAACAAACAAACAGTAAAGTTTAAAAGTTGATTGTAATGTTGGTCTATAGCTCATTAACCTTTTTGTACAGTCATCCCCCTTTGACAAAATGTACAAATATTGAAGCTTAAAATGTGATGGTAAGATTTCTCTTTTTTGCATTGACCATTCGTTGCGCAGTAATATTGCTATTTGCAAAATGAACAAACATTAAAGTTTGAAATTTGATGGTAATATTTGCCTGTATCGCATTAACCATTCTTTGTATAGTCATCTTTCTATTGGCATAATGAACATTTAGATATTTAGTAACAGAACTATGCATCTAATATAATGCTTATTTATTGAAATTAATATCATGTACATTAATGCCATTATTAATACGTTGGTTATCGTTCAACGAAACTTCATATGTTTCAGCAAATTGTTCTACACTGCAATATTTATTTCTTGTGGAGAGACCATCGTTTAAATTTCAATAAAGGTACCACAGGATCAGCGTTATCGGATGACTTGTTGAAACAACTATGGATTCCAAAGATTACATTCTACCCAATGAAGTACATGCATCTAGTAAAGGGAACGGACAACTTTCGAACAGCTTTTGTAATGAATACAGAACTGAAATATTACATCAGGTACCACAATAATATTAATGCAAAAATAATGCAATACAAATTAAAGTTTAGTGCATATTGCAGTGTACCTGTTTTAACTTTTCGGATTGGCTATCTCAACTATCTCAGTGAAACGTGTGTACCGTATATAAATAAATTAAATTTTAAAATATTCCTTTTCAGCTTCAATAATACTTTAGGAGACGTCCTTATTTGATTTTTTTCTGAATAAGTGAATTACTGAATTCTAACATTGCCTTATTCAATAATGATATTCATAGAGATATTTTTGAATACATTATAACTGTGAAGTATAATAAATCTCGTTTAATCCATAGTTGCACTGTTGTATATTTTAGGCACGTTCCTAAAACTAATAGAAGAATATAACGTTCCAGAACTTTGGAAGTAGTGGATGTCGTCAAATTTTATAAGTATGTTTCTCTGACATGCAATAAATTACGTATTTGAAATTAAAGTTCTACAACCGATCCATGCTCAATTATAAGTACATTTTCGTTCAAGTCTTGTGACAAATAAAAGACTCTGTGCAATAAGGAACTAACCCTCAAAACGTTGTTTTCGAGATATTCGAATTAGAAAGTTGGAAAGATCCATAAATCGGGATTCCATTTTGTAATGTTATGCAGTTCATTCGAAAAGCATTACTGAAGGTTTCAGTTTATATAGCCAAAAACAATTGTGCACAATTAAAATTTAAGTGTGTTAATTTTATCCTTTTTGCATTCAATATTTCTCATTAGCACCTTATTGCGTTAGAATGTTGTGAGTTCTGTTGAATAACAATGAACAGAAATGCATGACCATTATGTTTTGAACACTAACAGACATAACAACAAAAATTCAAAGTTAAATATGTAAGGAAAGCTAAACATACTATAAGTTTAATACATATGTACTAACACCAAATAGTGCCAGATTAATGCAGATCAAAAATTATCTTAAATTCAACCGAGGCAGACCCTTCTTATGCATCAGTCATCAACTCCATTCAAAATGTCTGCGCTCTCTTCTCCAGTTACTTCGGTCGGAAAGGCTGCAATAAAAATTATGATATGTTAGGAGATCTATTCCAACAGAGACATTAAGTCAGAGTATTTCCGGACTTCGATGGGAATTTTTTCCTGGTACTTGCTTGGCAAATCACTGAGGTTCGCAACTGGTAGAGGGAGATCACGTTTCATTAGATTGCACTTAGTCTCTATAGGTGCTTCCTTCTAGTACGAATAGTTCACATGCAAAACATGGGAAGTAGCTGATTCCATCTTAAACACGGGTGCCTCTGAAAACTTGCGAGGGTCCTTGGTGTCTGTGGTTGTTTCCTTAGTAATTGATGATGTGGTGCGAGATACTTAACCTACTAATCCCCAGTGTATCACAGGTGTCACATTGATTTCCTGTTGACCTTATAAAGTTAGTTTCAAACGTTTTACACAAATACCTATTGTACTGTATAAACCACACATAAACATTTGTAGCAAGCTTTGTTTCGTTCCTTTTCTTCAGGTTTTAGCAATTTTATTCAACTTTTCTTGTCAGTAGCTGCATGTGGCGCATGGAGTTCTCGAGCGTCTTTCAGTTTCCGGATATATTTTATTTATTTCTATGATAAGTAAGTATTTAAGTCCCTAATAATTGTTTTTCCTGTATCTAAAAGGGTCAGTAAATATTCGTTTAAAATAGTAATTGTTCATGTACTAAATTAAAGTTGCAAACTACGTCTGTTTCTCGCTGAGTCACAAGTGTCACATTGGGTTTCCAATTCATTCAAAAACACTTTTTTGGACATTTCTGTTATCTAAGATCATCACTTAGTTATCCATGAAAGTTTTGTTCAAAAATTCTTACTTGAACAATGTTTGAGTGTTTGTGGGTTAAAGTCGGGTTGCTACATGCGTGTTACATGAATTGTTTCTATCTGTTTGCACTTCTGATTATATCTGCCCATTGATCTGCTATATACACGATGAGGTGATGCTCACGTGTGCACAAGTCTATGCGGCCAAAATCATTATTCCATGGCACTTGTGTGTATCCTACGGCTAAGAAATGATAAAAAAAACTTTATTAAATCATCTACCGGGGCATCGTATAAGGTAACCAAGGTGCGATTTCGATTTTGCCCTTCGCAATTGCCACTAATAATATCCGCACTGCACATTATTTTCCATAACATTTTTCAGTTTGCAACTGTAAATTTCAGAGTAACCGCGTTTCGCTCTATTTTTACTCCACAAAAACATGAAGCTAATGTTCAAGCCGCAACCATGAACTTTGAAATTATAACTCCAGAGGTTTATTTTGTAGAACACAAAGCTAACCGTTTATTTAGGAGTTGAAAGGGTCTTTTGTAAATGAACGCAGATCACATGATATTTAGTAGGATTTGAAGAAGGAAGGTGTGAGAGATATGTCAGTTTTCCCTTAGCGGCTTCAGCCGTAGTAAGGTGTAGCTTTCTACTGGCTTCTAACTGTTTGACTTCATTTTTGTCACGTACCGGTTTAGGATGATCTAACTTTATCTTATTCGTAAGGAGCAGGTGTCCTTAAGTAATGAAAACCCTATACAAAATTCGTCATAGAAAAGCCTTCGGAATCTAGCAGAACTAATGGATATTATCTGCTGAGATGCACACCACGGAACATACTTTGTCTTAAACAGAGAATTTATTCTGGGATCGCAGTCCACATACTGTTTGTTCTCGTTTCGGCTCTGGCGGTAGTGACTGGCATATTTCGATATAGATGTTACAAAATTCCTTGCAGACTTCAAATTTGCTTCTCGAAAAGCGTTTAGGCGGTGTGGACCTTGAACAGTGTTGCCTCATATATATAAAATGTATAGGAACGCTTAGATATACCTCCCGCCCTCTTACATCGTTTAGGACTGTGATCTTCGCACCCTTGATCCGTTCCTGAAGCAGCTATATTTTTGTTTTCTGCTACCACAGATACAGTAAACTACAAAAAGCTTTCTTTCACAAATATCCACACTATTAATTTTCAAATTATAGGAAAACGTGAATATTCTCCTGGAAGATTGTCCTTCGTGTAGGAACGTTTAGTATTATCAATTCTTATATTTTGCACAAGTTAGAGCAAGTGTTCGGTGTTGCATAATCAGCCACGTTCCCTAATGAATGAAAACTAAACTCTTTGTCTCCCTTAATTTTGTTCCAGCATTTTTTGGACATGAATGGTTCAACTACTTTCCTGGTTGGAACAACATCCATCGAATGACAGGAGGTGTTCTCCTTTCTTTTACTTCTTCTCCTCTTACGTTTCATTCTCACCCAGTTATCCCGGTCACATCGTCACTTTCTATTTGGAGAATTTTTTTTACAGGAGATGCCTCTGTAGTGCTTGTGATGTGAAGGTCATCTTGAAAAGGATAAGTGTACCAAAATTTGTTTTAAAAATCGACACTACCTTCGTTTCAAAACGACATTAGAAATTACAAAATACCTCATCAGAATATTCTTCTGACCACAGTGTTAATGAAGACACTGCTTTTCAAAAACCGACGCCTCAATTCCACTGCTAATCTGAGGGTGCGGATATTTTGTCATCGGAATTTCTATCACTATATTTAGCAAGAATGTACAATCTATTCGCAAAGCATAAATATGAGTGTTCTACAAATTGTAACTTTTTTTCTGCTACATAAATGAAATCCGTTCTTAACTAATTTGGAGGTGGTGAATACGAAAATGAAATTTGAAAAGTTCCGAATGACTCGCATTTGGGCGTAAGAGGGGGGGGCTTATATCTAAGCGTTCCCATACTTTTTTTATATATATGTGGCAACTCTATTCAAGGTCTGACAGCGTCACAGTCCAATATATAATATCAGCATTGGTGGCAAAATATACCCGCAACATAGGTCGATAAGCAGACGGGTCAAGTGGGGCCTAATCCCCCTAAATTGTGATTTTGAAGAGGACTAGGCCCCCTGGGCTTACATAACATTGCTATTACTTGACGAAAAATCTTAGTAATTTCGTTCGGTTTCTTCCTTTCTAACGACATGCATACCCTTATACTTTATGGCTAGCATAAATATAGTATAGTTCTGACTCCACGCTTGGTTTGATATACAGGAGAAATTAGCTGCTTTCTCACTGAAATAAAGCCCTTAAACATTACAAACACAAAAAAATACAAATATTGAATTACTAGGCTTACCTTTTTTATTTCCTGGATATTTTAGTTTGCGGTTTGTAACTAACTTCTGTTCCTTCATTCCTAACACTCCAACAGAAATCAGCTAACATCGCTACACTTCCCTTCCCTTTGTGTCTTTTTTCCATTCTCGCAATTTGTTGATGGAAACGTTCCTCATTGCTCGTCGCTGACATCACCACTATTGTCACTAAAGAAATTCAAATGAGAATGTAGAACATACAGTTTCAGCGACATTCTACACCCAATATTTTCGTAAAATGACAGAAGATTTTCAACAAGTTCTTTATAGCTCTCAGCTCTCCTATTCCCCAGAATACTACTAAGCATATATCACTTCGGGCCAGGGCCGGGCTCGGGTATTAAATTTTTAAATATACAACCATATTTCTCGGGCTCTTTTGGGCCTAACTTTGTAAATACTTTACAACGATATATATTGCACAGTATTTTATGGAGAACGTTTAAAGTAGAACCGCAAAATTGAAGCTCTAATTGCTGTAAATAAAAATGCAATTTTGAGTTAATTATTAAGTTTCTATAATTTGGGCTTATTTCGGGCTCATTTGATTATCACAGGAGTTCGGGTGAGGCTCGGGCCTAATGCTAAAACATATTTCGAACTCTGTTCGGCCTCACATTGTAAATTCACGGGCCAGGCTCGTTACGGGCTAAAAATTCCGACCCATGCAGATCTTTACCACATGGAAAGAGTTTGAAACCGTGCCTTCTGAAAACGCATCTCGCACTTCTATTTTCACTTTGTTGAATAATCATTTTTTAAAAATGACCAGTGCACCTCAGATATATTTAAAAATAACTTACAGCGTTAGTCTTAAATATTCGCACAACTCTACCTTTTAAGGTATTATGCAGTACATAAGTAAAAATGAACATTGGTTTTCGATTAGGTTTACTTAAGTGTTAATTAGCCCTTCAAATTATATAATTATAATCAATGCAGTGACGTATTTAGGGGTGAACTATCAGGCCGAAGATCCCCTAAAATAAATTTCTTAATTTTTAACATTCCATGTACAACAATAATCCTTCTTACGATTTCTAAGAATTTCATTGACTTTCCATTTTTTATGCTTTTTGTTCAGAAATAATATTGTATTTGTCAAATTTTATTCCATATAAAAACTACGTTCTTTCTTTTCTTTCCTCCATTTTACTCTTCTGTTTCTTTTCTTAGTTGTTTGTTTCGTTCCTCCAATCATATTATCGGCCGTTGTTAGGTGTGATTCAAGTCGGCCGTCGTCAGTAATACCAAAACTTAGGAAGTATGTATTTTAATATGGGCGCTAATTACCCTACTGTTTACAAGGAACTGTTTTGAAAACTGTAAACTTGTTAAATTGGCTGTGAAAACTTATGTAAGAACGAAACGTATGCTGTTTAATAAATTGTATATAATAATATTAATATCCTGCTATTATGGATAACTGTTTTATTCTCTGATAATTTCATTCAAATTTCGGCTTTTGGTTTAAAATGGCTTACATTTATTTTCCTTATCGCGGATCTGTTTTTAATTTTAAACGACAGGTTACTTATTTTTCGCCACTGAATTTCATATCTCTCTCGGCTCATTTTCCTCTTGATAATTCAGGTATTATTTCGCCCTTCAGTTATTTCTACTCCCTCCCCGCTCGCGCGCATTATTTTCGATCCTGATACCTGGAAGAATCATTACACAAATACTAAAGGAAGGAAAATGAACTTCATTAAAATTTGTCGGCACTCAAAACAAAAATATATGATTATTCATATCTTATATATAACTCCAACGGAACAAAATTCAATATACGCCACTGAATCGACGTTACACTTGTAATGTGATTACATGGAAGTTTGCTTGCTTGGCATATAGTATTATATATTTCACTATGAATATACCCTGTCAAAATATTCTAAAATGCTTCTGATTCATTTTCGAAGTGAAACTACTTAATTTGCGTTAAAGATATAAGTGGTCTGATGCATTTGCTTCAATACATTATTGTGTACGTTTTCTTACATATCTGACTAAAACTGTTAAATAAGATCGTATCAAATAGATTGTCTTTATAAATCATAGGAATTTAGTTTTTTTTTTTAAAAAAAAAATAATTATCTTATTTATTCAAAGTTATAAATATGTACTAAACACCATTTTGATTAGAAAATATTCTGTACATGAATTTATTTATTCTTCTTAATAATACGTACTAGTTTTTTAAGATATAATTATTTTCATAAATTAATTATAATATATTTCAATTATTTCAGTTGTTCCCTAATTCTTATTTGTGAAATGCAGTTTGATTTATATCCTATGGATGTACATCTGTGTGAATGGGGAATATTTACAAGTACGTACTTTTATTATTCTTTGAAAACATTTTTCAAACTTGAATAGGAAATAGAATGTCAATTACAAATGAATATACTTACTAAATTGCATAGAAACATATTAATTTATTGCAAATCATTCAAACCATGTTTTTCCTAACTTTATTTTAAGATAGATTTTGAATTCAGAGCATGCCATAAAATATATTTAAAATGTGTGATTTCTTCACTTAACAAGAGTTTTATGAATGATCAAAAGATATATAAAAAAGAACTGGTCTTAGTCAATAATTAGTTCTTGGATCAGGTGCCACAACATTTTTGAACGGGTCCTAAATAATGTTTTTGTATTTTCTACGGAATAAACAAATCATACGGAGTTAACTAATACTTTGAGTTTGGCTACACTATATGTAGTTCTCCAGATATAAGGCCTACAAGAAAATTTTTGACTGATATATATTGGATCTTTTGATCCAAAAATTAATAGTGATACATAAATTTGATGGCAGTAGGCTGACTGTAACAAAGATATGTATTTTGAGTACAAGTATAGACTCGTAATGAGCACAATTTAGGTGTTATATATAATCTTGAAACTTTGCTGGCGTCTACTATTAATCCAATGTTCTCGGGATTGCTGCCAGAGTAAGTGTTGCTGTGCTGAGCTTTCGTTACCATACAGCGGCAACATCTTCAGAGCTATGTGCTGGAGTAACAGAAAAGAAACAGAAACAGAAAAGTTAAAAAAAAGGACGCCCCTCAGGAAAGCCCGCGTCCTGACAGAGAGTAACGCATCAACCATCTGTCTACATGCCTCTCCTCACATGCAGTTAGTAGACTACAGTATCTGTCGGATGGAGTGTTTTCCGCGGTTTCTATCTTAGCGAAGACATTTACACGCGAGTCTGTTTCTAAAGTGTAGATAGTAGAAGGAAGGGTAAAGAAGAAGATAGGAAAGCGCGTATGAAGTTATTTTGATTTGGATAGAGGGACAAAAAACCTGGTAACTAGGAAAAAAAACCCTTTGTCGGTCATGCTTCATGCTTTAGTATTTACATGACAAAACCACAATTGAAGGGTGGGAAAATCCATGTAAACTTGTCTGTAATGAATTAGTTTTCTCTTATTAAAGTAACCGGCTGAGTATGTGTTACATTTCTGTGATGTCTGTAATGGGGTTTGTGCTGTTAGTGGGGAGTTTTGTTATTTTTTGAACATGGTATTCTTATTCGTCTGGCCATCTGAATCTGCTTGGTCGCCATCTGTACCTGTAAAGAGACCTTCGCTGCTGCGCTCACCTCTACCAGAGCCTGGGCAATTTCCATTGTGTTTGGTGTAGCTTCTTCCTTTTTCTTCAATTTCTTCATCTTGGTGTTGTTTTGTGGTCGTACAATTTATATTATACTCTTTAGGAATTGCTGTATTTCTATTGGTTGTTTTTGTTGGCCAATGGCGTGCTCTGATTTTGCTGGTGGAAACTGTTCTCTGATTGGCTGATGGTTCTTTTCGTACTGAGAAGCTGGATCCAGATGTCATCCTGAGACCTGAGACTGTCCTGATCCTGAGACTATCATCTACCTGACATCTAGATCCAGCTTCTCAGTACGAAAAGAACCATCAGCCAATCAGAGAACAGTTTCCACCAGCAAAATCAGAGCACGCCATTGGCCAACAAAAACAACCAATAGAAATACAGCAATTCCTAAAGATTACAATATAAATTGTACGACCAGCACACTCCAGCACATAGCCCTGAAGATGTTGCCGCTGTATGGTAACGAAAGCCCAGCACAGCAACACTCACTCTGGCAGCAATCCCGAAAACATTGGATTAATGGGTGTTATATGTTTGTAGAATCGGGCTAACATTATATTTTGGACTTATTGCATGGGTTATACATGCCTTATAGATTGATCCAGTTTATTGTATTATTATGTGACAATTGCTGTAACCTTATGTGACCATGTGTTATAACCTTAAATAAGATAGTTGGTTATATATTGCTCTAAGTATATTAAACAGAATTCCAAAACTATTTAAGACATAATACACACAGTAAATATCCAAATGATGAAACGCTGAGTAAAATAGCTTTCAGAGGATCCGAGCTTACAGAGCATTAGGCCTGCCAGTGCTTTCCTCGTCGTGAACATTGAAACGGACAATTTTAAAATCAATGCACTGTTGCCTCACTCGGCCTTCCATCATTATCCCATGTTCGTACACTTAATAGTTGACATGGCTTTTAATTGGATTGTTTTTTTTTTTCAAACAAAAACCTAATCACAGAACGCACCTCACAAGAGGCGGGATTTTCTAGTGCAACGCACAATGTAACACGTCTCAGAAAGCACAGCAAGAGCGTCAGTCCTCACTCTACCACAGATGGATACGTACTGAGTGTGGCAACGTTCTGACACCAAGATGGCGACTCTTGCCCCGCCCACTGCCGCGATAGGCCAAAACATCTGTCTAGTTTCTGGACAGCCCTCGCATTAATGCGCCAACATCGCTCAATAAACACCCATATGATCCTGTGTGTTGTCCTGTTGAACAATCCGTCCTTTCTTTCAAAGATGACACCTCTTTCTCATCACTGTTTACAAAATCTACAATAATCATCAATGTTTATTAACTGTCACTCAATAGAAATCGCCTTAAACATTACAAAGTAATGAATGCCAAGGATCCCAAATGGCGTTCTTTGAAATTTTGAGCCTAATATAAGAACACCTTATGCTTCAAGAAAAAGGAGTACTGCTGCCCGGGTTAACGGTTTGTCATCTGGCCGTAGGTTTAAATACAAGCTTCGTCAAAAAAGAGTACAAAACCCAACAAGTATGGTTCATTTTCAATTCTTTCGAACATGCTCGCAAAAGAATATTGACGAATCATCTGATGTGAGAGGTTTTTCAGCTAACAGAAACTTTCAAAGTTCACTAGTTCAACTAATATATGCATACTCAATCTTAGGTCAGTTCTGAGCAACTCTTGTACTCTTTTGATGTTGCTTGTTGGATCATTGTCTTCAATACTTTCCTTGTAAAAGATTGTAAATTTGAAAAAAAAAATCTGTTCTCGCTGCATATAATTAACGCCGTAAGTTTCAGCTAACAGAAACTTTCAAAGTTCACTAGTTCAACTAATATATGCATACTCAATCTTAGGTCAGTTCTGAGCAACTCTTGTACTCTTTTGATGTTGCTTGTTGGATCATTGTCTTCAATACTTTCCTTGTAATAGATTGTAAATTTGAAAAAAAAATCTGTTCACGCTGCATATAATTAACACCGTAAGTTTGGGTTGGGTTTGGAATATTTAAATACGCAACCTTTTAGTTTATACAACAAACTTGATTTTCATAGTTTGTTCCACTCTTAAACAAGCATATTTCTGACTTGGTACGGATAAACGTGTTCACGCAATGAAATCTCAATTACAAGGAAGGGTTTTCAAGTGCCATACTGCGCTTTTGCCTGAACCTCCTGGAGTGAATAAGGGAATCAAAAATAGACATACGTGTATTTTTATATCAGCCAACGTGGGGGTGAAGGGTGTGAACATCCTCCTAAAGTACAAACATAGGGCAATATGACACAGTTTAGCAAATCCATAACTAGGAACGCACAATGAGAATTAGCTTGAAACTTGTGGCGTGAATAAAAGAACCAAAAGTAGGTCATACGTGTTTTCCTTATATTGGCCAACATGGGGGATGAAGGGGAAAAACACCCCCAAAAAGTGCGAACATAATGCAATATGACACATTTTAGCAAGGCCATAACTAGCTATGCACAATTTGAATTGGCTTGAGACTGCTGCAATGAATGAAGGAATATAAAGTAGGACATACGTGTTTTCTTTGTAATATCGGTCAACGTGGGGGTGGAAAGAGATAAACACTTTGATTTCGATGAGGATGTCATGGAACCAAATGATATCACCGACTCTAGGGAAGTGGATAAAACTTACGAGGAATATGTGCGAAGGAAAGCTTCGGAACCTGCAGTGTTATAAGTTGTGAGTCTGTGGACTTGGAATACAAGAGCAACGCAGTTGGATTATGGAAGAGTGAAATACAAAAGAGAAAGTAACGTTCCGAAAACAGTCGTACGGTAGGGAAAAGCAAGTCGCTTCAGGTGGAACACGCCAAAACAATTGCGTGAAATGTCGCTCGCCGTGTTTCAGAACTTCTAAACCGCCGTCGGTGCACATTTACCATTGCATGACGTAGATCTACAGCTCCGGATTGTCCAGACAAATCAGGAACATAAGCGCGCTTCATTTACGGCCTCAAAAACATGGCTTGTGAGCATTTAAGCGGGTACTCAATATCGTTTCACGTAAAGTAACCAAACTTACAGCTGTTTTACAACATTAGCCAATGTGTATCTCCAACGGCTTAACTAGTTATGGTTTTCTTAATAGGTGTAATGTTGTGTATGTACGCAGTTTAGGGCAGTGTTTATTCTCTTCGCCCCCCACGTTGGCCGATAATTAAAAAAACGCATTAGTCCGGAGGATAACGAAAAAATGTGCTTTTTGGTATACCAACATGAAATTTGGTGCAAACGTTCCTTGTGATCATTTGGTTATTTTAAGATATGGAGGCATTTTCAAAATCACGTTAATCCAAAATGACGGCCATTTTTTAAATGGATGAACGTAATTATTTTAAAAGAACACAAAAGTCTGTTTTTTATACAAATACAGTAAAATTTACTATATGTGTTCTCTGTGTTCCACTTGTAACTGTTACATGCGAAAGAATAGTTAGTTTTAAAGCTCCTTATATAAAATGGAGGCAGATTTTCAAAATGACGGATGGTAATTACAGGAAACAGACGGGAAAAATGATAAGTTGAAATTAAGATGAAGTATTCTGTGAATGCTGGTGGTCAGTATAAATAAGTTATTTTCAAACCACAGCGATCTAAAGTGGCGGCCAATTTTGAAAATGACAGATTGTAATTTAAAAAAAAAAACTAATGGAAATTTTGCTCTTTTTGTTTCGAAACATGTTCTGCATGTTTCATTTGCAATTTCCCAATATGAAGATATTTGCAAATAGCTTCCATGTCATTTCAACATCACCGTTAGTATTTACAAGATATTTCTCAATTATTATTTAATCTGCTGATCTCGTTTACGTACTTATACTCAAGAGTTCTGTAACGTCAGTCATAGACTAACTCTTGTTCTTATCGTTATAGGAAAGAGGTTATTCCATGAAAGAGTGTCTAGAGAAGTCACTTTTGTGCTTATATGTGTGAAGTTATGTTGTGAGTGACTGAAATAAATATCTGCGTATTGGTAGTGTGTGAATCTTTTACAATAAAAAAAAACATTCAATTTAATAGATACACCATACAGTGAAACAAGTAGTGATACTGATTGGAAGAAGTGCTTCTTTTGCCAGAAGTAGACCATTGAGCATTTAGTATATCCTAGTAATTCTACTAATAAGAGAAAACTTTCGGTGAGCAGAAGCAGTAGCTATGTTTTCTGAAATAACACCGCAATCCTTCTCTACTCATGTGCATCTCTTGTCAAGCGCGTGATGGAAATCTTTCAGAATTCTCGTCGACAGAAAAAGATGGTTTGATGCGATCTGGTGGAAAGTGTCATCTGCTGAAATATTTAGAAGATTACTCAAGGAAGGGCTAGCAAATCATAGAATAATTGGTCGATAAGTCCGCAAATATGATAATAATTGATGGCGCAGATTTAGTCAACGTGATGAAGGCAACTTTGGCAGACGCTTTCGAAGACTATGCAGATAAATTTATAATTGACTTGATCCAAAAAGTCAGTCATCCAAATATTCTCAGAATTTATGTGATTTTTGATATACGCAGGTTTAAAACAGAGACGTGTGAAGTATAACCTTGGAAGAAAGTTCCAAGCAAATGTTACGAATTTCTTCGCGTAGAAGCATACAAAGAAGAGCTTTTCTTACTTTTGGCAGATAAAATCAAAAGGTTCCTTCCGTGGCACAGTTGTTGAAACTTCAGGACAATCTGCTTTCAGCTCGAATTCGATCGACGTAAGTGGATTTATGCCCTACAACGTGAAGAAGCAGACACTAGGATATTTCTTCACGCTGCACATGATCTTGGTATGAACTGTTGATACCGATATTGAAGTTCTTGGTATTTGCATCGCTTCTAAACTTCAGTTTCCAAAGCTACCTATATCTTTCGGAATCAGTACACATTTTAGAATCATCGACGTAAGTGGCATTGCTGCATCTTTAGGCAGCGAACGTTGTAAGCATTTATCAGCGTTTCACGCCATAACAGATTGTGACACCACATCTAGATTCGTAAGCAAAGGGAAAGTATCTGCATGGTCGGCATGGTACTCATTTGAAGCCGTGACTCCAGCCGTAGCAACATTTTGTCATTTACCAAGCAAGGAAGATATTGTCAAAATATTTCCTGTTTTAGAAAGATTTGTGGTTGTGCTTTATGATGCATGCAGACAAGACAAAATCTGTTTGCCAAAACAAATACCTTGTAAACTTTTCGCCAACGCAGGATTTTTTGCAACAGCATATTCTTAGTGTGGCCTACCAAGCAGAATATACATGGGGACAAACTCATCAACCGATACAACACCTTTCTTCTCCCAGTAATTTTGGATGGATGCGATCCCCAGATTCAAAAGCTTGGATATCAAAATTCTGAATCTTGTTTCTATGTTCTTGTTAATTTGTGCGATTGTTTCTTCCAAATGGACGTTTTTGTCTGCAGCTGCAGAATCTTGGAGACAGATCCTCAAATCCGCTTGTCTAATGTGATGTGGGGCCCTTTGCAAATGTGTAAAGGCTGATTTAGCAGGCGCAAACATTCTGCCACTGCGGAGCTTGTTCTACAGATGACTAAAATGAAACCGGATCACCATGAACTTTTGTTATAGATATTAAGTGTTGACTGTGATGAACACGTTTTAAAGAGATTCATTTCCTTATGCTGCACTTTTTATTTTTAAATGATATATATGATCTACGTGTATTTCACTTTCTTAAACGTTTACATATATTTAGTTTTATTTCTAGATATGTTAGAAATGTGTACAACTTTGGAAGTTGAAATTTCCAGAACACTCAAACATGTTTAATTAATTTTCTACCAACAATTTTATGAAACAAACAAATGAATAGATAAAAATACATACAGGGTGTCCCGAAAGCAACAACATAGTAACATAAAGTTCACAATGGAGATTGAAAAGGACGGATGCTTGCCATTCCTGGACATCCTCATCCGCCGGAAGCCCGATGGTAGTCTCGGCCATAGCGTTTACAGGAAACCTACTCACACTGATCTTTATCTCAATGGCAACAGTTTTCATCATAAGTCACAGCGAAACACCGTCATCAGCACAGTAGCACATAGAGCGAAAGACATCTCAGACTAATAATCCCTCCCTCGGGAACTGGATCATCTCAAGAAGACGCTACTCCAGAATAATTACAAGAAGCGTGATATCAGTTTGGCCCTGAAAAGGACCTTTTCTGAACAGAGGAAATCCAAAGAAGAAACTGAAGAACCATTGAGTATAGCAGTTTTACCATACACTGGACAACTTTCTGGAAAGATCTCCCGGATTCTGAAAAAACACAACATGAACACCATACACAAGCCGCCACCAAAAATCAGAAACTTACTTCGCCCATCAAAGATGACTTGGGCTTAAAGACACCAGGCGTGTATCGTATACCCTGTGAATGCGGAAAGGCTTATATTGGACAAACAAGACGCACCATTGAACAACGTTGCAGAGAACATGAAAATTACATTAGATTATTAAATCCAGAAAAATCAGGTTTAGCTGAACACAGTTTAACTGAAGGACATAAAGTTTTATTTAAGGACACATCCATCATTACCAAGAGCTCCAATTACTGGACCAGGATAGTAACCGAATCTCTTGCCATAGTTCATGAACCGAACAACCTTAATAGAGACACTTGATTTCAACTCAGCCCGCTGTGGAACCCGGTCATCAGTACCACAGCAAAGAAAACGACACACATACATCCAGATAACCCTCAGCCAATCAGTACCACGGACTACGGAACATAGCCAGCCAACCACAGCTTCAGTCTTCAGATGGAATCAGTCAATCAGGAAGCAGAATTTTCGCCAGTCCAGAGTATATATTACTTACATCCGCTGATCGTTACATAATTGCCCTGATGATGAGAACGATGACAGTTCTCGAAACGTTGGCCTATCCACCAGTTTTCACCTGGCTGATTGCCCGAGAAGAACTTTATCATTTAGAAAAAAGATGTTATTCGTGATACGATTGCACGCACATGAGTCAAAGAAAAGATTATAAGTAAGGTTGCATAATCAAAGGGGCAATGGAAAGTGGTATACTAGATGGAAACTTGCAGAGAGAGGGTAGAAATAAGAACAAGTGTAACTAGTCGTGTCATGTAATGAAATAACAGGCACAATCCACAACGACCCACTGTATTTTTAACGTAGTATCTTACACAGAGTAGTACCAGCAACTTACTAGGTCAAACGTGCTAACAATAAACGTTCCTACAAAAGATGTTTCAAGTGCAGTCCTCTCACATCTTTGGAACGTGCTAGTCGTGAGTTTTGAATGCATTCCATGACTCCCGATGTGTTGCGTAACTGCTCCCACGTATCTTCAATGTGGTTTTGTAAATTGGCAAGTTCCTTCCCTAAGTGTGAAGTTCTTTTTCCCCCACATTCGAAGCTGTCTAGCTACGCCTCTGTCCACTTCCGGACTATATGTCATATAAGCTTTGTCATGTTTTGGTGCCAGGAATCTGTGGTTTCGTATGTCGCAATTACTTTTGGGACACCTCGTTCGTTATATTTTGTATGTTAGTTTATTTACCTTTTACGTTTATTAAAACATTTATAAGACATTTACTTTGTAGCAACGAAATTCCAGATAATCAATATGTGAAAAATAAAAACTTTCTTAAGACAGATGTCTGTCATTTTGAATATTAGCAGCCATTTTCGATAGAGGGTATTCCTAGAAGGTAACATATATACATATAAATAACAAGAAGTTTACAAAACCTTTCTGTACCAAATTCCAGCCAATTACCTCGAAAATTATTATTTCCACTTAGTTCTCCTGAATTTACTTTCAGTCATTTTGAAAATTGCCATTTGAAAATTGGTCCCCATCTTGAATATAGACGATACTCGAAACGCCTCCATATCTTAAAGTGAAGTGGCAGAACCTGTGTGCCAAGTCTCATGTTGGTATACCAAAGTGTACAATACTCTTGAAATCCTGCGTTGATCCTCCGGACTAGTATGTCCTACTTTTGATTCCTTTATTCATTGCAGCAGTTTCAAGCAAATTCTCATTGTGCGTTGCTACTTATGGCCTTAGTAAAATGTGTCATATTGCCCTATGTTCGCACTTTAGGGCGGTGTTTACCCCCTTCATCCCCACGTTGAATGATATAAAAAACATACATGTCTTACTTTTGATTAATTTATTCACTCCAGGAGTTTCAACCAAATCGGAGTGTGACGCTTGAAACCCTTGCTTGTTAGAACTGTCCTGGTCGGATGAACGGAAACTTCAAACAGACCGTACCTCTTCGTCATTTTGTGGATAGGGCACTCGCCTTTGGTTGGGGAGTTCTGGATTTGATTCCCGGAAGGATCCTACGTTAAGCTGTAGATGAGTGTCTGATAGCTCCGCTCCTGCAATGGAAGTTGAAATTAAACAAAATACATTCATATTGGCGTGAGTAACACAACTAGGTCTGTTTGTGAAATGTGATTTTAGTAGGTTTTATACCATATATGCCGTTCAGATATTCCAGTCAGTACTTGAACAGTCTTTAATTCGTCAATTAAAATGAAACTCGAAGCAAGTTGAGGGCGTGTTTGTCCACAGTTTTGATCAGATTATTTAATCTTATAACGTGAATGGATTAAATAAATCTATTGTCTTGAATTGCCATAAAGTTTTTAATAGATATTCAGTATGAGCATTGGACTTAATTTACTTTATTATTTAGTTATTTTAAACGTGATTAACTTAAATAGACACAATATTTATAGGGCTACGATCGTCAGTTACTGATTAATCTATTTTTCTCCTAATGCGTCGTATATAATCTCAAATGCATTTAATCCTAAAATCTGTGCCATTGAGGACCATTTGCGAGTATATTGTCTCCGTTCTTTAGCTCTCTAGGAAACATTTCTTTGCACTACAGTTCGAATAGCAATTTATATGGCATTGATCTTCCTTAGACTATTATATTTTAAATATAACTTGGTGCGTATAGTATAGTGTGTCACTAAATATGTTAGTAGAAATTACGTTTCCAACTGTGTCTAATACTGTTTTTTAGGTGAAATGATCAAATTTGTTCGTTTGTATTGGCGTAATGGTATGGCACTGAAACTGAAAAATAGTGCTTGGAATGATTTTGACCTTGAACTACCATCATTCAAGTGTCGATTTAAGACACACACATTCAACATATCGAGCAGTAAGTACCAAATATCTGAATGTTGAGTATAGTACCTGCAATATTTGCACGAATTGTCATTCCTCTCTTTGACTGGAAAATCACAATCAATATTGCAAATTCTTATTCTGCAAGGGGGTTTAATAAGTAACATGGTTTGGCATGAAAGAAAACAATTTGAAAATCTTTTTATACTTTATATATCCCCGAAATTTAACGCATTTGCCTCATCATTTGGCGATTTCTTCGAGGCTTTCGTAATACTCGCTTACTTCCGGTATAAACCCTTTATTTCAATCAAAGCTTCCATCCTGCCAGGCACACTTTGAATTTTAGCAATATAAGGTAATCCAAAGAAGCTGCCAAGGGCGCCGATTTCTTTGTAAATTTTAGGGGGGGATCATTCAGATGCAGAAGGTATATATATATGAGGCTTTGAAGATAAGTTGCATTCAAATTATGCCAAATATTGTATATTCATAAATGCAATACTGTGGCCCGCATGAGCTCTGGGGGGTAGGCGGCCCCCCAGGATCAGCGCTCTTGGAAGCTGCTTGACGAATTTTTGCCCTGGAAATGTTTATTTCTCTCCCTCTGTGTGTGTGTGTTCTAGAGTGAGTAAACAGACCACTCACCTTGCGTAGACTTTATTAAACAAAGTGTTTAGATGTTTGTGGTTTCTGTTAACTCGCGTACTTTCACTTGTATATCGGTTAAAAGCACATCACGGTGTTTGTTAATAGTTTTGAGGGTCAAAGCTGATTTCGGGACATCAGAACGTGGTACGCCTCCAATGTTTGCTTTGACACGCTTAAGTTCACTAGTGCAAAGTCTAATAGTTTCCTAGGAAGTGCATGACTATACTATAAAATATTACAAGATTCCAATTACATATTAGTCTTAGGCTTATTTTATTGGAAACGCTACTAGTATGATGTTTTATAGAGATCGAGTTAACACAACTACAGGGTGGTCCGGTGGCGTACTCCACTTTAGTTCCAACAGTATAGTGTTAGCTATGGTAGAATGTCTGTACACAGTTACCTTGAAGCCTTAAGAGTCTTAAGAGTCATAAACATTGGTATGATCACCATCTATGTTGTAACACAGCTGAATTCTGCGCCAAGTTCTCGCAGATGTTTTGCGGAGATACTCCTGAATCACGAGGGTGAAGGCGTGTTCCACAGCAGAAAACATATGAACATGGATAGCAATCTTGCCAGACAATGCCTTGTAATGTTACCAAACAAATATACGTAAAACCTAAAACGATCAGTAAACACCAATTAGGGGATTGCCCACTTCCGGACCACACTGTACAACAATAAATAGGTTATAAACTCCTTTGTAATCATTAATTTATAGTTATACTCAATCAAGTGTAATATTAGCGACTCAGAAGCAAGAAAATTGTACATTTATTAGAAGGAAGCACGGGCCTCAATCTCACCAGGCACATAGGGGGCGTTTACCCCGTAATATTTGTAAAACTGTTTTCCTTCCCCCAATATTTCATGTATCTTAGGTCAACTACAGAGGCGTCATTTCGGACTTCCCTTGGGGGTGGGGTGGCAAGAGCACCACCGACATAAGACTTTCGCGTTTTGTACTACTATATTAGGAGGCAATCGATTAAAGTATATGAATTCCTCAAACTCTTGGGGGGGCAATTGCCCCCTCCTGCCCTCTAAATTACGCCCCTGGTCAACTATGATCCTAAAGAGGTTCAACCATTTAGCAGTTTGCTACGCTCACAAAACAATGCTAGTCAAAGTGGATGTGAAAAAGTAACACAAAATTTTGTTTCCATTTGTAGGAAAAGGGCAGCCAGTTTTTGGCCCTATGAACCTAAAGGTGGAATAAACTGTAAAGTAACAAAATGTTTTCTTTTAGAAAGCGAACAGCGCAGCGAATAAACTTTACATTGGCTAAAAACAATAAAATAAAGAATTTTCAACTAATATTTTTAAACTATACATTGTCGAGCTTCATTTACATTAATTGTAGGATTGTAGACTTAAAACCTGTTTATTGTTTCTGAGTACTCACTTCACATCACTTCACATCTTTTATCATTATTGTGTTTTTGACATCACTTGATATCATTTAAATTTAACTAAACTTGTAAAACAAGATTGAATTTTACTGTTCGGATAAACGAACAATCTGTAAAGTGTGCGTGTGTTTTAATACCACATTTTCCAAAAAGGGAAGAAGAAAACTATCAAAGGTAAAATAATCCACAAAATATACTAAGTTTTTGTTTGCTTTTTAAATCAAAAATGCTTTAAAATGCAATGTAGGAAGACTAATATGTTTATTTCAAGGTGATGGCCCCCGGGCCTCCAGCTTTTTCTGGGGTATTTCATACATGCCAATCCCACCTCAAAGTTTATGCATTGCTGACGCCGGTGGAAGCAAGAAACAGCGACTTTGCAGCTTTACAAATATGCTCATTCCATATAACAACATATATGGTGATTCCAAACATGATTAAATACAACATTCCATTTCGTATACACGGTTACCTTAGGAAAAAAAATGAAGTCGGCGCAATATACATGATTTCCTAATAAAAGAAGACATTTTAAGTATTGAAAATAAACTATATCATCTTCTCACCAACATACGGTGACCGTATATGTAATTTTCAATATATTTTATATTTTATTCTATTGTGCTACGAGACTTTCTTCGTTTAGTAGTTCAAGTGCGTAACATTCGCACTTCAAGAATTACATAATTTTAAACAATTAAAAGAGCTTATATGAATGCAACTCGGAGCACATGAAGAATGAGGGATGCCTACCTCATAAGTACTGTGGTTCACTATACTTATAGCTACTTTAATTATATTTTTTGAACTCGTATGCGATTACATATGGTGAACATACATGAGTATATGTATAGTATGTATATTTTGTATAGTATCCATATTTTGTATAAGATATTTGTACAAAATTTGATGATAGAGGGCATAATCCTGGGACGCTAAACTGAAAATTTCATTTTCCAAAAATTTATTGTTCCTAGCTAAATTCTTTCTATACGAAAATTTAGTAAAAGACAAACACACGAGTATGTGTACATCTCCGAGTATGTGCATATCTTTCTATTCCATTCCAATTGTCAGTATATGAGTTTCGATTCCAAGTTGGTAACTCTATAACTCTTACACAACATGGAATTTGGCAATACGCAACATAACTTTTTGTCTTCTTTTGACGTCACGAATCATTTTCTGGAATTTTGTGTAGATAATTTAGGTATATCCTGTATATCTGTTAAATAAATACTATGTACAATAAATCAAAATTTATGGGAATAATAAAATTCTTTTCATAATAAACAATGTCTTACTTATCACTTTTCTGCTCGTATTTTGGTTATAATTTCATCCACTGGGAATATGTCATATATTTTGATTGTGACCTAATATCAGTATTTTATGTGCATTTGCTCATTTACACTTACGATCTGCATTTCTTATTTCGAACGTTCTTTGATACCTCGATCGCACTTGCCTGAGCACCTTGCCATTTGAGACAAAAATCCCTCCTTATTCTACTGGAATTTCACATCGAAGTCTACTTTCGAACCGGCTCCCACACCGTTTGCAACCACTTTACTTTATAGTGTGGATGGCTATAAAATCAAGTGTACAGATTTTTACGATTGAATATCACGGGAACAAGTTCAAATCAACGTGATTTTCTTTTTTGGAGGTCTGTGTTCAATTGGCCCTCACACCGTGAATTGAATGCGAATAGAGATAAGGCAAAGGTCACTTGTTCGTGTGGGTGTATCCAACAAATATACTATCTGGTTGGGGTAGTTCAGTTACAATGTGAACTTGCGTAAGAATAGAGTGAACATGGAACCTTCACACAGCATTATAAGGGCGTGTATGAAGTATGATCAAACTCGGGTCTAACGCCGCTGCAACGTGGAGGAAGATAGGTCAGGTATTTGGTGAGGTTGTCGTGACTACGTGCACAGTCCAGCGTTGCTTTAACAAGTTTAAGGACGGGAACAAAACAATCGAAGACACACCACGCGACGAAAGACCAACCCATGTAGAAAATGAAGATCTCTAGGCAGCAATTGAGGCGAATTGTGGCTAGACATATTAGGAACTGGGACTATAATTCAGTTTGAGTGGAGAAACAATTCGGTAGCACCTCCATCAATTTGGGAAGCACTACAAGCTGGGTCGATGGGTCCCACGTAATTTGCCTCCGGTCCAGAAGCCTACGCGAGCAGACACCCGTGTTTATTTGCTGTCTCGTCTGAGGAAGGAGCCATTTCTGGACAGGTTGTTGACATGTGATGAGAAGTGAGACCTTAAAGAAGCTACATGTCGCCGTTATCATTGGTTAGGTGCCCATGAACCGGTTTCAAAACAGCCTAAACCAGCACTGCACCAGAAGTAGATCGTCCTATGTGTTTGGTTTACGGCATCGTGCATTGAAAACTTCTACCAGCTGGTCAGAGCATCAATGAAACGGTGTACTCTCAGTAGTTGAGCAGTATTCAAGAAAAATTCAAAACTCTGCAGCCAGCACTCTTGGACCGCAAAGGGGCCCTCCTGTTACAAGACAACACTAAGCCCCATGTGGCTAGGATGACCCGGAAAACCATTCTACGCCTTGGATGGGGAACAATGTCCGCCATACTCACCGGACATTGTAAAGTCCGATTATCACTTGTTCCATTCCTTCGAAAATTAGCTTAAGAGGACGCCAATTCAAATCCCTAGTAGAGGTGCGAAATGCATTTGTTACCTTCCTCGCTTCACGACCCACCAAGTTCTACCACGATGGAATCCATGGCCTTCCAGAACGTTGGCAGATGGTAGTTGATGCTAATGGGAACTATTTGTGATCTTCTAATTACGTCTAAGTTGGCATATGGATGTTCGAAGGTTGTGGGTGAAGAAGCGACAGAACTGTTCTGATTACCTTTATATTTATATGCATATTTGTTCGCACCTATGAGTAAAAATCTTACATTATTCCATTTCATGAGATTGTTATTTTAAATTATAATAAAATTAAGAAAACACAAGTAAAGAATTAGTGGATATCTTTCACATATAAGAAAGAAAATAACGACTTGGTTTCTGAGTACCAACGACGGAAACATATTTTAAACAATATGCACTTAAGAATTTATCTCATCATAACTGTCATCGTCATTGAAAGATACATTTTCATTTTCACGTTTACTAATCCAATTTGATTCTAATGTATATCTTTCTTTTACCATAATTTCTGGTTCTTTTAGCATTTCTTGTTATTTTGCCACAATTTCGTCTTATCTTGATAGCATTTGTTTTTCTATTAATTCTGTTAAGAGCTTATGATCATTATGAATTAGTTGATCGTATGTATAAATTATAACAATACCATATTTTACTTAATATATATTTTATCATTGTATTACGTAAGATATGTAAATACAATATATGCTATCATTTTTTTCTAATACCTATAGATACTGTAATAAAAATATCACAGTTTTGAAATGTGAAAAGAAAAATATATAATTAAGAAATATCATGTTAATTAAGAAAAGCAAACAGTTTTGCAAATTAGAAGTCTCAAATCAACTTAAAGTCTGTTTTTGAAATATAAGAATCACTGTGAAGAATTGTTGGGAACCGAATTTCCGTTTGAAAATTCTTCAGTAAATTGGTTTTCTAACACAAAATGCAGCATGCCCTGTGAAACTAAGCAATTTCATTTTTTTGCGGTTTTACGTGAAGTGCACAACAATCTATAAAATAAAAATAAACGTTACATGCACTTTCTATGTTTGCCGTTCAATCGTTGTGCACAAAATTCCAGATGTGCAATTTTAAAGGTAGTTAGATAACAATTTTCCATCAGATTCCAAAGCCATGAGGTAACGTGCTCATAGCAATTACATTTCCCATTCTTATTGTTGCGTTTAGTGTACATAGGATATGTAAGACTTCGTTTCACGCTACATAATTTCAAATGTATATTGGGTCATTAGCTGAAAACGAATTATGTAGTTATTAGTTTATTATTTCATTCAAGATAATTATTACCATGTTTCAGCAGTATCTTACGCCCAGTTATACATTTCCATGGGATTGCATCGAGATCTTTCTACAAGTATAATAATGACCTACTTTCCCAGTGGTCTTCTGGTGCTTGTATCCTGGTGTAGCTTTATCATTAACCCGGAGTCCATACCTGGAAGGATTGCTTTGTTAACAACTACACTTCTCACGTTGGTTACAATGTTCAACTCTCTCAGGTAAAAACGTTCTTACCAGTTTGGTGTTAACGTTTTCTGTGCTTTAATTGTAATAGTTTTAAATTGGCTTTCAAAGGACCCTCAATTTACTTGAACGAAAGATAGTTACATTATATACACCTCATTATAGAAACAACCTAATCTCATTACCTGATTGACAATTGTTCACCTCGTCCGATGTAAATATTTTCTGACGAGTACTTCCCACCACAAGTTTGTTGTAACGATTATTCATATAATTGATATTTTATATAAAAAGCTAATATCAGAACCTATGCCATAGAGGCAGCTGTCAAGTTCAATAATTGTTGCGAACAACTTATGTTCAAAATTATTGTCGCATGTCTATAAATATGTTGTAGGAATATAATTTGATAACGAATTGGCCTGGTATTTGTTATAATGTTAGTACGTATATAATCGGCAAAGACATGTATGTGGCAAATTTTATGTCAAAACAGCAATAAATAAGAACAATAAAACTTTCTTGTCCATTTAGCAACATTTTGTTTTACTCATTCTAATCTTTGTGCTTATAATTCTTTTCCTATGAAATTTACCACAAATATACATTTCCCGATTGTACACATAGTATCAGTAATAAAAGGACCCTGCAAAATCCTTATCAAATTATATTGTTACAAGAAGACAGTTATAGATATGCGACAACCATTTTGGACATGAATGTACCAACATTATGAGTAATATACAATTATTATCCTTTTTGCAGACATAATCTGGCAATCTCGTTCAAAGTGAAGCCAATTGAGCTGTGGGTAATAGTGTGCATGAGTTTCGTTGTTGGTGCTCTTGTGGAATATGCAATGATCCTTTGTGTCGGCAGATACAAAAGCACTTGGAGGACAAAGGAAGATCTACGGACTGATGTCAAGTTGGACAAGTTGATCATTCTACGTCCAAATGCAAGTAGTTTATTTAATTACTTATTTTAATGTGATAAAGTCATTATCAGAAGTATTCTTCATAACTTATTACTTCATTTAGGAGGTTATTTTCATAGGAGAACCTTTACACCTTCATTTTTCTTTTATTATTGGCCATAAACAATTTTGCAATCTTTGGGATGACATATTCCAGAAATACTAATTTTACACTAGAAGTAAATAAATAAGGTAGACATATTCCTCTCTTTATAGACACAGTTATCTTTACATTGTAATTTCTGCAAATTCCTTGTATTTGCATTTAAACGTATTGCGTATTCCTGCTATGTTCAACTCAGATTGAGAGACCGTTGAGGGTCTATTTATCAAAAAACTAATAGAACTATTCCTTGATGAATATAGACTCCTCGATCACTGACTTAGACGCTACCATCACAAGCAGCAATTACTTTCTGCACTGTTATTTGGGATTTCACATCTTTGTTTCACCTACTTTTTAACTTCTCGGTCATCTTTAATCACACTGATGAAATACGTACTTAATAATGACTAGCGAACACGCCAGCGTATAAATACAGTTATCAATAATTTGAACACAAACTCTGCATGCTTATTATGTGCACCACACATTTTCATTGTATATCCATTATTAGAAACGAAAATTACTATTCATGCCTTCAAAAAAATATCGTGCATTCTATTTCTGTTTGATACTTAGTGTTCGATACCTTGTGTTGATGTTAACGTCTGACAAAATTTCGACCAGCAGTTCGAAAGACACTTCAAGCAATATACTTGAAATATTATTGAGAATAAAGTATATCATCTCAAGCAAAGATTGTCTATTTCATTTCTTCACACGTATATGTTGAAGTTAGAAATGTACTGAGATAAAAAGTAAATTGTCTAACACTTTATTGTCTAATTTCGAGGTTAAATTCTAACAACCTATCATGTTGAAGCATTCTGCCAGGTAACGTTGTATACCTCATTTTGAAATGTATTTGCTTATCAGTTAAATCTTTAGGAAACACTATTTACATATACTGAAAGACTTTTTCCCCTTTGTCTGACTGCCAGCACTTGTGTGCAGACAAACTGCTCTCTGAGCGGAACAACGTTGCAGTTTAGGAACATATGACAGGTTTTCTATATTATGTCTAATGGAAGCAATGGACAGAAATGTTCCAAAAGTTCAGACAGGACCAACTTTTGCTTTTGTTCTTTAGATCATAGAACGGCGATAGAAAAGAAAACGGAAGTATCACTTCGGTTTCAACATTAAACTTATTCTTTCTCTTCTCAACCATAGGTGGTGGCCAACATGGAAATTTTGAAACTTTTCGCTCCCTTAGGAAAGTTTGTTTCCTTATGCTTTGATAATGTCTTTTCTTCTAGATATTCTCTCCTTGGTCTTCCTCTTCCTGGTTTTAACTCGTGCCTTTCCCTCTATCAACATGGCGATCCACTCAGTGCCGAATAAGATGGCCAAGCATTTTTTTTTATTATTTATCCTATTACCTTCATGGTTTGTCATCCTTCATTAGCTTTCTTTAGTACGTCTTCATTCCTCCTTCTTTGGTCCCATGATATGTCCAGTATTCTGCACCAGCACAACATTTCAAATGCTTCCAGGTTGAATATTTCAGCTTTTCTCAATGTCCAAGCCTCTAATCCGTAAATAACCACGGTCCATACCAGGTCTTAACAAATCGTTTTCGGACGTCCAACGACACATTTCCTATTCCTATTGAATGCTTGTTTAGCCTGCACTATTCATGAACTTACGTTTTTTTCAATTCTTCTGTCGGTGGATATTACACTTCTAAACTAAGCACATTTATTATTATTTGCTTCTAAATTGCCTTAATGTAAGTAACTTTAACATGTGTAATGACGCTCTTTATAGTTTGCTTTGAAGGAGCCAAGGAAGAAGGCATGTAAGTGGAATTTCTTCAGGAAAAGTTTTCAGCTGATGCGAAACATGGCAAAGAAGCAAGGAATTTTAGATGTCGTAGCATTGGTTGTATTTCCATCAGCATTCGTCGTATTTAATATTGTGTACTGGAGATACTACCTAAGCCTCAAGTACCAACTGTGGGATGATCTACTGATGAAACAACTTGGAGATGGAGAGGACTAATTTTCAAAAATATGTGCTCATTTCAGGATGTGGCAAATGCATATTATGTGCAAATCGTACATAATTTTAACAAAAAAGGTCTGAGATCAAACCTAGGGTAACATTTAACCCTTCTTAAGTGTGACACTGTCTAAGATTCCGGCTGGTGTTAATTTGTTGTTTACTTTTTTCGGAATAGGTGCAAGAAGTTGGACCTCTTAGTACCTTTCTCTCCGGCAACCTGCTTCAATGTCATGTATGTGTCAGTGAGTTCATTATCGTCGTGGCTGGTAGACAATATATGGTCTCTGCTTGATCATATTACGTCTATTTTGCCATATTTCTAATTGAAATATTCACAGGTTCTGTAGAACGAAAATTGCAAATGTTTCTATATAAGAACGTGAGTCATATGAGGAATGTCAGAAAATAATAAACAAATATTAGTTCCATTGTAATTTTGTACATCCTACCATTATCCAAAATTTCATGTTTTTCGGCGTAGTTTTCATTTACGGCTCAAAAGGTATTTTTAATGTCAATAATTGAAATGATCATAGTTGAATATTGATAAAAGTGACGGTAATATAATACAATTATATTTAGCTTTAATACCGAGAAGAATTTAGAGGAGAACGAATGAAATACACGATCTCTGAGACCAGCCATACTAAAGATGGCCCAAAAAATTACCACACTTACGAAGGAGCAAAATCTAACCAATTCTACAGGAAAATTTCAATAATGTAGACAAATTTTACATGATTTTCTGCTTTCGAAGCTCGAATAATCATGTAATAGTTTCATTCTATGTGATTACCATGAGTTCCAACTAATCCACTTTCCATCCAAAGATTTCTTTACAAGAATGCGAGGGAATACATTTATAATTTCTTATTAGGACGCGTATCGAGAACGGAAAAGTATACTCCATTAAACACAAAATTGGTGTTTCATAAGTCCAAAATGGCAGTAAACCTGCGTCCTGTGTATTTGTAATACTGTGCAATGCCATTTGTGGCACAGAAAATATTCACTCCCTTGTCGCGTAATGAAAGAGCACAAACCAATACCATCTTCCACCCATAGAATGTAAGTCGCATTTTTTCTGTATACCTGGGAGTCTTGCGCTCATGCATCTTCAGTGGTTGATGTCGATTTCCCACATTATGGAGTGCTACTCATTGTTAATATAAATTGTAATGGCTTACTTATAATACTCAGCATTAATTACCACGTTGTAAGCAACACGGTGTCAATATGATCCTCATCTACGACCAAATCCAGGAAGACTTGTGAGACTTCGTGAATGTCTATAAACGCAGTGACGAACAAAATTATTTTGTACATTTGCATCAACTTTGCGGTACCTCCCTTAATTGGTCAGATCCATTCGTGAGTATAAAATTACAGCAATCTCCCGTAAGGCCTTAGAGCTAAGTTTGTGTTCTGTTTCTGACATTTCTGGCTTTTAACATATGAATATTCCTTTATGGGCTGTCTTCAAACATTACGTCTTCTAATAGCCTAGTGAACGGTTGGTTAGGACCCATAGAACACAAAGGCCATAGTATGCTGTGTCGGTGTATTATGTGAGGTCATTAAGGCGTTAGTATTGCACAACATCATTTGTGTTAGTTTTACTGAATTTGTTTTGGATGTGGCATAGTCTATAATGCACAGACTGATGTCCACTTTATATCGTCGCCTATGGCGTTCACAGCAAGTGTTTAACAGTAACTCCGTGTACGTAACATCGTTTAACTCTGCCGAAAGAACTGAAGTGTACATCGAAAAGTTTTATAAAGGAACTTTGCCGGAACGATTTGTTTTTAGCACCATAAGACTTAGCAAACACAGCTAACTCTCATTCACTTTACATTATAAGACATTAATTGTACAACTTTCTTCTTGCTTTGTTGTTATGTGGCTTGGTGTCCCTTTTGTATGTTGCAAATACAATAGACTTTCATCCGCTGTAGATACTTAACTTAATTCCACAGACAAAACACAGATGCAAATCATAGTAATCTCAGTTAGACTGAGGTGTAAAACGTAATATGTGTTGGTAAGAAAATGAGATACGAAATAAGTTAATATTGTAAGAAAAGTAATAATTTTCGCCTTTCTTACTGTATTGCGAATAAGTTGTAAAGTGTTATTGTAAATTGTGCTGTTCTTTTGTTACGAAATGAAAGTTTCGTAATGATGGTTTGCTTATTACATGTGTGAAATTTAGAAACATCGTGATGAACCTTGATACAGAACTTCGTGCTTTTATGTGTGTCTGTGTATATATATAGAAAATAAGAAAACTGAAGGAATTAAATGTAATCTTGTTGAAGGAGAAAAACGTGATTCTTAGTTTCTTATAAACTGCATACATAACTAGTCTCTTATTTTATTATGTGGAAACAACTTTCGTCAATGCTGGTTGCCCTGTATTTAGTATAAAATCATTAGAAGTACTATGTTTGTTTTTTTAAAAAAACGACAAAGTTACTAGCTTAGATGAAACAAGTCACTGCTTCATTATTATAAACCTTGAACTAGTGTAAATCGATCAGAATAGATGCAATGAGAAAGAATGCCCTTGTACCTTGTGTATTCACTAGATAATTAAGTCTTATATTTTAAATAGCTTGAAGTTCAAAAACAATTCAAAATTGAGATTTCTTTCACGTACAATCTGAGTCAATGCCGTTACACTCAAAAATATTATGAGGTCTTTTCATTCGTTTTATTCCCAAAAGTAATCCAGCAGGTCAAGATAAAGTCATCCTCATCCTGATAATGCTGGACTTAGGAATAATCTAATTCAGCGCTACAAAAATGCTATTTGACTCTTCAAATTCTTGTTTAAATCCTCCAATGGTATTTTCTGAGATGAATTGATAATTCTATATAATTACCATTTTCACTATCCCGGCAATGTTAATGTAGACCTTATCAATATACTATGAACCACAATTTGAATATTTCAGAGTTCTCATGCTGTTTCTTCTAGATTGTTAGAATGGAATGTGTTCATGATTAGTACAGTCCAATTCTAAATATATCCTGCAAGAACATTCTTGAATTATTTCGAATGAACTTGCTGAAATATTAATTCTTATATATTATGGTCACGTGCATAAGTTTTCAATTTGTCTTCTAATTTGGACGCTTGTTTAAGCAGAAGTGAAGATATTAAGTGTCACCAACATAATATATAGTTGAAGTATAACCCTGAAATGCAAAACAAGTATCTGTAAAATTGTGTAGTATAAAGTTTATACAGAAACTATGATGGAATTTGGTGTGCAATATTTCGGTCAAAATACCTTTATCATAGGACGAAAAATACAGACTAAATTTTCAAACCGGTTAGCAGATTCAGTTTCAGTGGAAATTATACTTTTGCCATTTGGAAAACCATGAAACAGTCATTATTTTTCATATTTCTCCTAACCTGATGTGTGTTGGATGTTCTTTCTTTGCTTGTAGAATTCTTCAGTTTAATTACTGTTTTAATCACATATTCATTTTTGTTTTCAACAGTGTTATCTGCATATACAGCTCCTTTCAATACATTGTCTAATGTACATGTATTTTTCCTTTTACTTAAATAAAATGAGATGTGTGTATGCTTCATTATTGGCATTCTGCTTTCTTTGCAACTTTCTACCTAGATAACACATTACACAAACGAATGTTAACATTCGATAGTATAAAAGTAAAGTTTCTTTTCGAATTTTTTCGAAACCATTCCAAATACATGGCCAAAGGTGAATTGTGTCCTTGTGTATAGTACGTTAGATAGTACATGAGTGAACGTATGTAGGAATCAAACAAGATTTGGTCAATAGCCCAATTTACTACATAACTAGCAAATATTCACAGGTTGCGGCATGAACCAGCTTTCGAATAACTAGGACCTGTAGCTTATATGTAGATGCGAACACCAAATGCTCTTAAATATGTGTTTAACGTGAGAATTTGGTATCTGGCGTCTTTGTAGAACTTAATTTTATACAAATGAGACATATAACATCAAAAACATAAAAATATTATACTTTGTTCATTTCATATATATACGTTCCCAAAAATTTAAGCTTCCTTTTAAAATCTGCAAGGAAATGCTAAGTATATTGACTAAATGTTGCGAATGTCAAATAAGGGATGACTCAATGACGATCTCCACATTACAACGTTTAATATTGGGCAGTCATGCACAAGGGCGCCGATTTCTATGTAAATTTGGTCGGTTCATTGAGATGCAGAAGGTATATATATTAGGATTTTAAGACAAATTGCACTCAAATTATGCCAAATATCCTATATTCATAAATACAGTAGGGGACCCACATGAGCTTTGGGAGGGGCTCGGGTACCCCCGCCCCCCCCGCCCTCGGTCATGTAACCTTAAAGTCTGTTGCTAGTAGAAAATGTGAAGAGAAAAATATTCCACTTTATAACAATGCCACAAGACTTATCATGAACACCACTGTTGCGCTGAGCAATGTGTTTTCCATGTTCAATGTTCAGATAACATTCCTTTATTAGTTGGCATTGCTCCAAGTCCATTGTAAGACTAAAGTGCTCTGGTGAAGTGATATCTTACCCATTTCCCATCCCAACCAAGTACCTACATTAACTTATTTCACCTGTCCAATATTCAACAGTGAAATGTGTCAAGTGGCTCTTCGCCACTGAGTTACAAGGGGAACCGTACATAATTGGTACATTTCGGTTGATCAGTAATTACATGCTTCTTCTTTTCGATATTATGCATGTATGAATTCATAATTTATATATTATAGAATAATAAATGTTATTTATCCAGTGGCATCCACACCTGTTAAAGTGCTACATCCTTTTCATACTTTAAAAAAATATTGCGGAGCATATCGAAGTTTAAAAATACTTCAAGTACAACTAATTAGTTAAAGTAGTTTTAGTTTCTGACATCAGTCTATCAACATCGATTGACTATCCCTTGCTGATCGTGATAGTGTTGAAAGATGGAATCTAAGAGGATAAAATCATTTCCTCCTCAAACATATTATTTACACAGAGAGAGATGAGAAAACCAACCAGTTTTATTTTCTCTCTGAATACTAAGTTATATAATTGGGATGGTTTACTATGTGAGAACCAGTTATTACAATATATTATTTTTCGACCAGACGAGAAAAGTTTTCTGAAAAACGAAATGAGGGTAGAAGTTATTCTAGAATCGAGATGAAAGAGTTTTCTTCGAGATTCAAGACATAACCAGACTTTTACAAAATTTACAAAAAGATACGAGAAAGGTTTATCTAATCTTGTCTAGTCTTGTCGGCAACATTATAGGTACTTTTCGGTGAAAGGTACAGACAGTTTAACTTAGATGTAGGTTTTTTTTTTCAAAACATTGTCGGCAACACTGGTATACATGGCAAATATATTCATACACCACTACTCACTTATTGTTTTGATTTAATAGAAATACCCTTTTGCTCATAGAGTTTTGCTAACTTTATTATTTTTACATTGTCTTATTGTTAGAACAAATAACAACTACATTGTACTGTTCGTAACTGTCGAAATATTACCATGACGATAACACGAAGTTATAAACCTATACGTACTTTCCATGTGAAACAATATTGGCGGTCAGGATCTCACATACAAATGGACGTATATAACATATAGCTGACTAAGGTAACATACATATATATATATAATATAAAGAAGCCTGTTAGACATCAGACATTCTGCAATTGCATGATGTAACATCTAAGGGCAGTGCCTATGTAGCATACGGATAACGTATCCTCTGTACTGAATTCTATAGTAAACAAGAGGATACCATATATGTGTACAATATACCGGAGAACGGATTTTCCTCTGTGCATTTGTAGCATAAGAAACCAGCAGTATGTTTTGATTTACATACTATATTACTACACACATTGATACAATTAAACACGAATGTAGTTCTGGTCTTCAAAAACACCACCTTGGTACTTAGTTTATTACTCGTATTTATAAAAGAATGTAAATTGAACTGTCAAGTGTATGCAATTCACATAAGCATCAGTACATGCTTCACATAAGTACGTACCTTAAATAAGCATTCAGTTTCCAGTCTCTAATCGAATTTTCATCGGAATTTTCATCGGAATGTTCTTCAATATGTTTATACAGAGCACCAGAGCGTGTCTTCAATGTGGGACACATCCGGAAAATTAGATTCCTTAAAGCCATCAACCTAAAGAATATACAGTAATACTTAAACATTTCACATTATATATAACACAGTAGGTACTACGGCTTAAAATATTCATCACAGATATCCAGATACTTATGATAAAGAGGGATCTTCTTTTATGGTTTTCCTCAAGCAACGATTCTCCAGAATGCGCTGTGCATTAGGTTTACATGGTCATATATCAGGAGAGAAGGTTGATCATTTCGAAGTTAGAAACACAGAGATGTTCCAATCCCAGGCTGCATGAAATTGTCACGAAACACATGAATTTCAAGAAATTGTTCCAAGTATGTCGAATCAACTTACGCTAGTTGCACTTCCACGCAGCAAATTTTCATGCCATCGCAATGCAAAAGTTTATGCCAACTGTGAATCACAAGACAAGTGCATAGATTAAGGTGGTGAATATGTTGAAAAGCAGTGTCAATTGTGTAGTGTCCATGGCAGTAAATGCTTCGAGGCAACTGGACCTTCTTTGTGTTTACTACACTAGGGAAACTTACTTTCTTGATGCACATAGTATAAATGAAGACAATGAAGCAAAAATGTAATCGATATTGAAAAATAATACAGTTAGCAAAAATTTATTAAATAAAGGGTATATGAAGAGTTGACTTTGAGTTTAAGGTCCCTTTGAGCAGCGAGACAATATGAGACGTAGACACACTGATTAACTTGATATCCGAACCACATGAGCTCCCGCCGGGAATCGAACCCGGGTCTCCAACGCCAATGGCGCGAACGCTAACCGCTTAGCCAGAAAGGAGCTTGAAAGGGTATATAACTAACAATCTTTACTCATACTGAGATACTTCCTTAAATCTGAGCTATGAAATTTTCTTATTTTGAGGTATATAAAACACAGTTTATATACTCACATTTTTATACTCTGTTCCTGTGTTTATTCTACACAGGTAAGACGTAGAGGATTTCAAAGTTGATAAAATTTCCTTTCCAACGATATGCAACATGTATCAGTGGGGTCTTTGAAAGGGAAGTTAGTGAGGGAAATTTGGGAATCAGTGTTGCCATCCAATTCGTTACATAATCAACTTTGTCTCAATAACTCCCTTTCAAAGACACCACTGACACACGGTGCATATCGTTGGAAAGGCAATTCCATTGTGTTTCAAATCCGCTATATTTCTGCTTTATAGAATAACTACAGTGCGAGCAATACGCAACATAAAGTGAAAAATGGTTCACAACCTGTAGCTCTCAAACCGTTGGGATTAGAACCAATGCTCATATGAACTTTTTTGTTTAGAATCAACCATACTATTATTTCCAAAAATATAGTCTCTTTCTTCTGGTACACCCTATTATGTATATATAATGTGTGAAACTCAGGGGGCAAATGTCCCTCTCCCAGTAAATGACGCCTCTGAAATAATCAGGAGATTTTAAGTAAATACATGTCGTACTGGAGAAATGTCATTGAGATTAGAGATTAATGAAGTGTGTTACGATTATAAGATAAACATACGAAGAAAGACAAATTGAGTAAAACAAGATGGGCTAGGAGACTTTAATATTCTAAAATAAAGTAACAATTAAACACAACACACTGGAAATCCTTAATTGAGTTATAATGGCTTACAAATATATTACAGAGTAAGAATGGTGCAATTGTCCTCAGTCAGACCTATGCTCTCTATTTCTTTCGGGGAGGGCAGAATCCATTATTTGGTTAACATGAATATACGAGGGGCATACTGAAAGTAGTAAGTAACATTTTTTCACAACCGTAATCTTTATTTTTAAGCGAAACCAAGTATTCATCTGAATCTACAGAACTTTCTTTCACTTTTCCATACAGTCTCTGTTTCTTTTCTCACATTTTCCCCATCGTCCAGCAAATTTGGAAATGCCCTTACGATAGGAATTTTGTTTAAGCTGCCCGTAGTCACTGACGTACTGCTTGCCGAATATCCTTCAGTGTCTGGTAGCGATGGCCTTGCATCTGTTTCTTCACAAAACCCAAAAGATGATAGTCGAAGGGTGCCATGTGAAGGCTGTAGGGAGGATGTGGAAGTATTTTCACCCAAATATCTTAATCTGCTTCATAGTGGCACGTGCAGTCTGCGAACGCGCATTATCCCGTTGAAGAATGATCTTACCAGGACGTTAATCACTCAAGGAAGGACGGAGTTTCAAAAGTGTTTTAATGTATGGTTTGTCCAGGCTCAAGAAAGTCAACCAAAATTCTACCCTGTGCATTCCAGACAACGCACCCCATAACTTTCCCTACCGATTGCACTGTCTTCGCTTTCTTCTTCGGTGTCAAATTCAAGTGGTGCCATTCCATACTCTGTTCTTTTGTTTTAGTTTCATAATGATGGAACCTGCTTCCATTTCCAGTCACAATACTCGTAACGAAGTCATCACCTTCATCTCGAAATTTCTAAATTAGAGGTTGGATAATGGTCAGTCTCTGACGATTGTGATTCTCGGTGCACAAACGTGGGGCCAACGGGCATGAACATTCCGAGAACCTAATAATTTGTTGCATCACACTATGTCCAACAACAAGTTTTGCAGCGATTTCATTCACAGTGCCACGGTTATCTCCCCTAATCAGTTCATCAACCCTTACGTTGTTGCAGTGGAGGCAGTTCGAGGGTGCCCGCTCCGAGGTTTGTCTTCGATACTTGTGTTTCCATCCTTAAAATGCTTCACCAACCGCCTAACACTGCTGCAACCATGCATACATCTCCATAGGCACGCTGAAGTCTGCGATGAATTTCAGAAGCAGGTTGGTCCTCCTTAACAAGAAAATCAATCACAGAACGCTGTCGAAGAGAAATATCGTTGTCCGCCATTTTGGAAATCCTGTCTGAGGTCATGTGCTAGCAACAAGTAGCGTCAACGTCTGGAAAGAAAGAAAGGTCTTCTAGATTGAGATTATATACTTTTTCACTTACAACTAAAGATTACGGTTGTGAAACATGTAGCCCACGGCTTTCAGTATGCTACTCGTAAGAATCTGGATTGCAGCGGAAGTTTAACAGCGAAAATTCTGAAATTTCATTGATAAAATGCCAACTGATACGTAGACATCCAGACACAAAGTGCCTAAGTAAAAGTAACCTCTCAAAAGTAAAGAATTTGATCCCCCAATCACTCCAGACATGAAGAAGTTTACACAGATAATATTTGCCTAGCAAATTCTAAGAGATGTTATCTTTGGAATCTACGGAAGGTCATGTTTCTTCTCTACGAAGCTCAATCCGAGATTTAAATTGACGGTCTATAAAGAACTCGAAAGTGTCTATGCCATTCGAGGAGGAAGAAACAATGCATGAATCAAATCCTAGTGTATCCATAGCAGCATCAAATGCAAATGCGCAACACTTGTTGAATTCATTTTCGAGTTTTATCCCTTTCAGCAACTGTATGAGATGGGACCTACTGATTAGCGTGGAATCTGAAGCACTTAAGCTTCCGCCAGGAATCGAACCCGGGACTCCCATACCAAAGGCGCGTACGCTAACTGCTTAGCCACGAAATGGTAACCACTGCCTCATCTGCATTGCCAACACCTGTGTTCGCAGACCTGCCAGCAAGAGTGTTCGAAATGGTACCAAAAGTGGAAGGAATTGACAAGAAACTGAAGGCAAACAAACTTATTGATATTAATAAGGGCCAATTTGTTGAAGATATATAAAGTTGACGAAGGATCGGTACAGATTTGACATTTGTGGTCGAAAACAGTAACCGGTAATGTAATCAAGAGTTCCAGGTATATGAGATTGCAAGTAGCAGCACGAGTTACCTAAGAAGGCCTGTGGTTTTCTGCGAAGAGATTTCTGCTACAGCACGAAAGTAGTAGTCAACTTTGTAGTTTATAAAAACTGAAAATAAAAAAAAAATGTTATAGAGGTAAAAAGTGGTTGCAAAGATGTAAGGGAAAGATTGACAAGAAATGTTTGTAAATATGGTACACGCCGAGTTAAACAGCACTTACCATGCAAATAGTCAGTGGAACTCAGAAATAATTACAAAATTGGAAGTAAATAAATGAAGTTTGGTTCAAATATTATTAAGACGAGAGGTTAATGAATTGTGTTATGATCATTAGATAATCAGTAGAAAAAAATTAACTCAGTAAAACAAGATTACCTAAGTGAGTAAGGGTTTTAATATTCTAAGATAAAAAATACTTTGAAAACAGGAAATAAGGATAGCGTACACACGTTTACTTCAGGAGGCCCGGATTCGATTCCGGGAAGGTGCTCATATAGTTGGGGTCACATGATAAACTGTAGGTCCACTTTATAATGGACGCAAAGCTCTATTCAAATAAAAATATAAAAATCCTTAACTGTTTTACCGGTATTAATATTTCTTTAGTTTAACGTCCTACAACTATGACCACAAGAGGCGAATCATTAATGAAAATGAGTGATTGTGAACTTAAATTGTTTGCATTCTCGCAACGAAAATCGAACCCTGGTCCTCGTGCATCATAGGAACACGTGTATCATCATAGGACACAATTAATTTGAATTGTATAGTAATTTTCTTTCATTCTGTTTGCATGATATACTCACCTGAGCATCGTAGACTTGATGACCATCCTAGGCTTAATAACGTTGGAGCTCTACAGCGAAACACGACAATAGTTATGAATATAATGTTAAGTAACTTAGCAAGAATTTTATATCTGAACTTCTTCCAAAATATGTTATTTAAGGTTCTGAGACAATTACGCATAGGATTCTCCAAAGAAAATAAAGAGTTCTTGGAAAGTCTGCGAAGGAAAAATGGATAAAATTAACATTCATTGATATGCCGATATTTCTCTCAGAGTATAGTATGGGGTTATTTTGTGTGCAATAGGTGTATTAATGTATGTTCATAACATTTAAAAAAAATATCGATCTGATTTGGACAGGGAAGAGTTCGACGTGGTGCGTATAGCAATTTGAATAACGCGATGTTCCCTACTGGAAAAACATTTACTCAAAACATTTCTTGTTATGTATTGCTATTGACAGATTAAAACTACAGAACATTACTACTGGAACTCGATACAATCAGTCTTTAATTCACAATTGATTATTTTACTTTAATTGTAATGAAATATACAAGTTTCTAAATACAGATTTGTTCAAAAGCAAATGTCCACAAAAGAGGACATGCTGTATGTATGCAAGGCTTTTTTTTAAAGGCTCCCAACATTCTAAACCATGTCATTTATCTTGTGTGTTAAACTGAGATATTTTTCCTTTTTCTAAGCAGTTATTCTCATGAAATTTGTTTCCTGGAAAGGGAAATGATTATCTCATCAGGTAGGTTCACCTCCCCTTGACTTTAAGTGAAACCTTCGGTGTCACCCTCGGTGTTGGTCACACAGTACGATCGGAAATCCAGTCCAGAAAGCACAATTCATTATTTTGTTAATTAAAACTAATTCAGTGGTCACTGTGCAATGTAACTTTCGTTGCTAGTATGGGAGATCATCCGTAACAGATAAGTGTATTCGAAAGTGGTTAAGGCAATTTATTATTCCATTTTAGTTGTCACGTTCGTATAGCTATGGGCTGAGGGATTCAGGGCAGACGAATCGGCAAAGGACTAATTGATTGGCCTCCTCCTAACCCTGACCTGTAGACTTTGAATTTCTTTTCCTTTGATGGCACACAGAAAGCTTGATGTATGCTCACAAAATTGAACAATAAAACCTTGCACAAAGAATAACGAACCCAGTCGCATCATTTTATGAAAAATGCTCACACGAACATGACATGAGATACAATACCGGTTGGACATATCCAGGGACACCAGAGGTGAAAATGTTGAAGTATAGTAGATATAAAAGAAACTTCAAGATATACCATTTCATTGAACAGGGTGACCCAAAAGTAGGTATAAACCCCTGCAGAGATGGAGTGGGTCAGTGGGTCGACGGGCCAGTAGGTCAAGTGGGTCAAGTTTTTTAAGTGAGTCAGTAGGTCGTGAGTCAACAACATGTGACCCACCACCTATATGGCCCACTGCGACCACCTTCCCATCATGACCCACTGCGACCCATCTACTCACTCTGATCTACCAACCTACTCTGCTCGCTGCATTATAGACAGCATCTTCCGAACACTGGTGAATTTGTCTACTTTTTACTTTCAAGGTCTCAATTTTCCTTCCTTTTCCATTTGTTTCTGTTTACTTACCAGAGATGAGTGCATCTATGTGAAAAGAAAACTTCAGGCACTTTTGGATATTGATATTTGTAATTGTAATAATAGCAATAGGACTTACTATTTTATTATTACACTACTTGGCTTTCGAGACACACAGCCTGTGAGTTTTTAGAGGAGCGAACTACTGGAAAAAATACATTTTTGAATGGCTGTAATATATAACTTATTATATAAGAAATTGAATGTAACTAAGTGTGCCTGGTCATCACGACCATATTGAAAAGTGGCATGAAATGACTTTGGTATATACTTTAGTTACGTATTAATCCAAACTGGATTGTTATCATATCGCTTTCATTATAATACATATCTTAAGAGGGTAGTGGAGATATAAATTTTTGCAAAAAAAAAAAAAATAATAATAAGTATCTGCTAGGGATGGGCATGAGCGAGATCGAGCGAGTTTTCTTTGAAACTCCACTCGACTCGACACAGACATTGTTCAGCTTGACTCGAAAAATTTCCTCCAACTCTACTCGAATTTGGATCGAGTTTAGAGTCGAGTCGAACCAATTCGAGCTAAACCCTGTGTGTAGTTCCAAGTACTCTTTTCAAGTATCTACATAGGCAATATAATTATCAATGATACTACTACTACTTCTTATATTATTATTATTATTATTATTATTATTATTATTATTATTATTATTATTATTATTATTATTATTATTATTATTATTATTATTATTATTACTGTAACAGCACCTTGTGTAACAATGAAAGGTATGTGATTTGTGTCTGAATACTGAAAACTAGTTGGCTGCAGATCTCGGTGTAAGAAAAGTCTTCAGGAGGCAAGGACATCGGTTGTTGTTAAAAGTTATAGTGCGCCAGCCAAAGATGTTCAATACTGCTCGGCCTGAGTTTATGGTCGTTAACAGCTCGAGCGGCTCGGTTCACAGCTCATTCACTATCGAGCCAAACCCAGAAGTGACCCAAGCCAACAGCTCACCTAATCAAGCTGGCTCGAACCGGTGGCTCATCTAAGCCGAACCGAACCGAGCTGATTGCTCACCCAGCCGAGCCAGTTCGAGCCATCGACTCAGTTGAGCTGAATTGAACCAAACCGATGGCTGTTTCAACTGAGCTTGCTCGAGCCAATGGCTCACATAAGCCGAGTCGGTGGCTCATCCCAACCTAGCTGGCTCGAACCATCGGCTCAATTGAGGCGAGTCAGTTGCTTGTTCCAACCGAACCGATGGTTCATCCTAACCAAGCCGGTTCGAGCAGCACGCTCAGTTGAACCGAACCTAGCCGATTGACATCCCTACCCAGGTTGGCCTCTACTTGGGCTCAAAAATTCAACCGTGCAGGTCTCAGTCTTGATGCTAAGAACAACATACTTATATTGGTGCTCATGACATTTTAGGCTGTTTCGTTATAAAAATCTATTGTCGTCTTGTTATCGAGGCGAGACGAGACACACTAAAAGTACCCCACAAGATGCACTAAAAGTACGAGAGGAGTTGCACCCCTGTCGTGAGGAACACTAAAATTATTCCACATTACTGCTTACATTTCTCATGACTTTCGTTTTCCAGTCTAATCAGGCAAAAATTTCAAAACAAGTTAAAACGAGCTGAAAGAGTAATTCATTTATCAAACTCGACTCTACTCGAAATTCGATCTCAAAACAGTGACTCGAATCGGAACTCGACTCGGGAAAATCTTCTTTGATTTGACTCGAAACTCGACTCGAAAATTCTCCTCTATGGGGAGGGGAGCGGCACTTTCTATATATGGAAAATTGGTAGTCGGGCTGTAAAAATAATCGCAAAAAATCGATACTAGTTGAGAAACAAATTGAGAAGCGATTATTAATTGATAAATAAAAAATACAGAGCTTCGCTTTATATATCCATTACTTTCTACTATAAGAATTGTTGAAACTTATGTTTATTATATGGAGCACTTAGAGCACAGGCCAATCAACCCATAAAGCTGTGAGAAAAATAGGCATAAAATTTGTACTGTAAGCTTAATTACACAAAAATTTTAAATTTGGACTGTACGCTTAATTATATGAAAAATTTTACACTTTTTTCTTAATTTACGTTGTTCTACTCACCTTGATTTGGGACTTTCAAACTTTATCATTTTTTCCTCTGAAAAGTATCGATAATTCAACAAAGAAATAATTATACCATGAAATTTAATTAAAATTTATCGTAATCGGGCCCATGACAAACACTTTACCATTTTATATCGTAAATGTCAGATCTACCGTGATCGTAACAGAGCGGTGCTTCAGTGATTGACCGTAGAAATTCAAACTCCGGTTAGTGATAATTTCACAACCTGGTTTTATTACAAGTGTAAACTCTTTAGTCAGTAGAAAAAGGCTGTGGACCATGTGTCAGAGTTGATGACGTTGTGCTTTGTTTGCTTAGAGTGGGTCGCAGTGGGTGAGAGTGGTTCATGGCGGGTGGTAAGTTAGAGTGGGTCACGGTGGGTGGTGGGTCAGAGTCGGTCACGGTTGGTGGTGAACCATGGTGGATTGTGGGTCAGAGTGGGTCACGGTGAGTGGTGGATCGCCCCAAGTGGTGGGTCAGTGGATCGTGGATCAAGTTTTCATTGACCCACGCCATTCTGCACCCCTGCACTAATCAAGTATAACTGTAGTTTATAGTTTTATTTGCTTCGGCTCTTCCGAGCTTAAGATGCAAGTAAAAACATATTAAGTACAATTAATAAAGAAACTAAGTCTACCTGATGGATAAGAATAAGGAATTATATACAATACTGTACTGAAATTAGCAATACTGTATTGTATACCTACTTTTGGGCCACGCTATTGGTTACATTTGCTAAAGGCTATACGATGAGTGCATAAAACTAAAGATATATTTGGGTAGATCCTGTTTTTTTTTTTTTCTGAATAAATCGATAATTACGTACTTTAGGCGTTTGATCTGATGCAAACGACGTCCTAGAACTTTACACTTTTTACAATGTGTGAAGTTCGATTCTCTATCAATAGGGTTACGAAGTGTCAGCATTTTGAAAGTAAAACTTGCAATTCAGGTACATATTTTGGAACTTTCATACCAGAATTTGTTCGCAGTTTGTAAGCTAAACAGTATTAGATATTAATTGAATTTGAGGCATGATGTTTGGCTATTTATACTCAAAGAAGGAATTGTCAAGAAAAGAACAGATCTACTGAAAAATGTTAATAGGAAATGAATATAAATTTCAATATATTTTACATACGAATGTTAAAAAAGGAATCTTGAAAGTAGAGGATGAAATTTATCATCCTTATGACAAAAATTAATCTTTATAATTATAAACAATTAGTCGGATAAAAGTGTATCCTTCTTTAGAAATTTCAAAGCATAGTAACCCTATTAAACAGAGTTCAATGTACAACATACGTAGGAGGGAGAATGAAAACGCAATAAAGTGTTACATATGAAGATACTTACACGAAATTTAAAAGTATAATGACGTTACTTTTAGTTATCATTGTTATACAATGTTTTCCGCTTTTTACGCCTACAACTGCACAATAATCAACCCAAACCATGTCATACAGTCTGCTACAATCAAGCTTATTTACCATTTTCTATTCACAAGTCAATAATCAATATCTGTTTCATCGCTATATTTTGGATACAGTAGAATACATTAAAACTTGAGTTTCATGATACGAGTAACGTGACAAAAGAATATGTGATATTACAAGGTTGTCATTGTTTCCTTCAACACAAATATTGACTGTGCTTACATAGCGTCTGATTCAATACGTGCTGATAATAATCTCCATGCGTTTGAGTTCTTTCTCCAAAAATATTCTAGGTTTAACTTTAATGGTTATTAATTTATGGACGTATTGAAATAAGTGTTATGATATAGCAATTCGTGACTGGAATTGTAATCTAGATTATTTGTAGTCTTACAAGGGACACACTTGCTTTGGTATCGGCTCTCAGACATCACGTATTATGCAGGTATAGTATCCGAATTCTCATAATTTGCTACTCCATTTCCCCGAATTTCTTTTACATTTCAAAAAGATTTTTACAAACGAAAAACTTAACTTACCACCTGACGATTTTCTTTATGACTTTCTGAAATACGGAAATATTTTTTCTAAATGATTAAAATAAAATTAGCTTTCAACAAATTTAGAAAATACGAGATTTGTTAGTCATCTGTGTTCAATTAATATAAATCATTTGTTCTCTGTTCCTCACTTTTGTAAACGCTAATCTATTGTTTTCTTAATTCTGATATTTTTAGGAACCTTCATGTGCATATTATGGCTATAATGTAAATTTTCATAAACTATATCGATTTCTAGTGTCTAAAGTTTCATAGTGTATTTTTTATTAGTTTAAAAATATGACAGTTTAATATCATAACTTACCAAATATACGGTTTCATATCCTGTCATGGATTTCTCAATAGGTTCAGAACAAAAGCGTTACTTTAGTACAAGTAATTAGTCCCGCCTCCAGTTTCTATACTTTCCAGAACATTCCGAAATATAAAATTAATACTAAATTTGTTTGCTCATTTTCGATTAACTTACTGTATACGTGTCTCCTGAAAGTGTAAATATACAGGGTTTGTCCGCGAAGTTGTTGGATTGCTTTTTTCCTGCCGAAAAGTGGTATAGGATAGTGATACTTCTGCGCTGGTTGGGTGGTGGTGGGTCTTAGCTACCAGCGCAATAGGCGCCAGTTGTCCCTAAACCATCACAAAGTGTAAATCGAACCTCTTTCAAGGTCCCCTGTCAGCTCCACAAAGATTCGTTTGTTAAAACAGTGTTACTCGGTGAAGGTTTGCGTCAAACAGTGAACTTTACATTCTACGTAGAAGTACTAGAAAGACTCGGAAAACGAGTCGCCCGCATTCGACAGCAAACGCTGGATTAAGGAAGCATCATTACGACAATGCGCCTAGTCACACTGCCTTTGCTGTCATGGACTTCCTGACAAAACATAGCATCACACAGCTTTCCCAGCCGACCTATAGCCCAGATGTCTTTCCTGCAGATTTGTTCCTCTTCCCCCGACTGAAAAGAGTCATGAAAGGACTCCCCAGGGCTCGGTCCATTCCATTCAAGAGGCCATAATGAGAGAGCTGAAGAGCACTCCACGTTTCTGCCTTCAAGGAAGCCTTCAGTAATTGGCAGAGTGGCCGAAAACTCTGTGTTGATGTCGCGAAAAGAGCAATAGTAAACAAATTACGTAGATTAAAAAAAAAGAATAATTGAGATGTCTAAAAAGTGAAGTTCAAATATAATTTCACCAAGGAAAAGAGATTGAAAGAAAAGCATATATACTATCCAAATTAAATTAGAAGTCGCGAAAACGTTAAATAATAAATAACAAAATAATAAAATGGTTGACAAGATAATAACTTATTATATAGTAATAGTAACGGTAATATAAAAATATATAATATAAAACAAAAAATTCAGAGCGCGTTAACTAATTCAATGCTGCCAACAAAAGTTAGGAAACTATCACTAGAAGCTCTGTTATCCCCGAGAATCTGGCTAAAAATTTTAGAAAGCCTTAAATGTTCTCTAAAGTCTGGCAGGGATGCGCGGTGACTCATTGATAGAGCGCCTACCTTTGGTGTTTGGGGTATATGGTTTGATTCCAAGCCCAGTAAGTATCTTGTGAATAATATCCTCTACATGGGGTTACTCGGTGTTACTTCATTTTCACTCATTTTCTACGTCTATCAATCATTTCATTGTAATTCAACTTCATTGGTCATCCGTCTATTTACCCTAAGAAGCATAAACGTATGACATTTAAAAAAATCATTTTCCAAAAGATCGCACTAATTCATCTGCAGATCGACAGCTTTTCATCCGCCTGAAGTAGGTATTGCTAACGCATCGACTGGTCGGGAGACCCGGGTTCGATTCTGGGCGGGAGCTCATGTGGTTCGGATTCCACGTTAATCAGTAGGTCCATGTCTCATATAGCCTCGCTGCTGAATGGGACGTAGAACTCAAAATCAATCAATCAAAAGCATCGACTGGTATGTCGAGGGAGGCAGCCCTCTGTGATGTGTGTCATATTCTCCCTATCGATCGTTATTTTATAATTCTCTGGAGCAGACTAATGAGCAACTCAAACAGACATCCAGTGATTTCTAAAGTGAAAACTAGAACTAAAATCTAAAACGGTTGAACACCCCAGGTATACCCATAGGACTTCATTCCAAGGGGAAACCGACATTCAAGTGCAGTCGCTTAGAAACACACAGTTCGATTCACGCATGCTCATAATACGTGATATAAAACAGGTCTATGCACATGTCCATATAAACAACAATAAATTAATCATTACTACTATATTTAATATAAATATTTTATGAACTTTTAAATAAATCTTTCGGTTTACTCGCCTCACGATTATGTTCTTAAGGATAAGAGAGGTGATGACGGGAGAATTGAAGCCAAATGAATGATGATGGGAGAATTGGTGGAATGGTAAGGTGGAGGAAAGAGCAGTACCCGGAGAAAAAAGCACCAATACAATGTTGTCCGCAACAAACTAACTTTGCCGGGAATCGAACCAGTCACCCCACACACCAGAGGTAAGAACTCTACCACTGAGCCAGAGCTCCTCCCTGGCTAAGCGGTTAGCGTACGCGCCTTTGGCATGGGAGACCCGGGTTCGATTCCCAGCGGGACCTCCTGTGGTTCGTATTCCACGTTAATTAGCATGTCCATGTCTCATATAGCCTCGCTGTTGAAAGGGACGCTAAACTAAAATCAACTCAACTCTACCACTGAGCCCCCTTTACCCTATTAAGTAGTAATTTAGTATATAAGTAAGCAAGTTAGTATAGCATGGGATGTGCTTAAAAGAACACCCTACGAAACTCAAGAGTGGCACTCTTTGAAAATTGAATATCTTTGTTTCTCCCTGCAGCGGTCATGCCCACCGCTGATCTAGATTACTATAAGCAGCAGCCGTATAACGGGAGTAAAATAAACTACATTACGTAGTCGGGGACAAAATTCGTTGATACCATGGAGTCATGTTCCTAAAAGCGGTTAATAAATACGTAGTAGATCTTACCCGTTGTTTTACGTATTTTCCGTCGCACAGGTGGGATGAGATTGTAGTTGCTAAAACATGGAACAATAGTCATCTGAAGTAATTACGTTTTGATCGGCGCCTTGAACTTATTTCTGTGTGTCAATGACCAGAATCAATTGGGTACCTTTGTATGTACTCGGGTAATTTCACAGTTGGACGGGAAATTTTGCTGTTACGAAACTGCCAACACTGCTATATAGTTGTTCTCATTACCGCATATTGCCCAATAAATGGAATCGATTGTAGGTGCTGATAAGTTGGTACAAAGAAGTATGATTTATATCAATAACGTAGAGGGAAGAAGTTAATGCATGTTCGCTGTTTCGTGTGTATATCATCCTCGCCCATATGTTCTACTTCCCCCGCCCCTTCTCCTGTTTATTACGAAGCCTTTCTGAGTCCAATATGAATGTCACGCACGTGATTTAGATTTGGTTCATGCAGTCTAACATGTTTTTTTTCACTGTTTGTTAGTGTTACGTTTGGTGTTGTATAAGTGATTGGAAACAGCGTTAACTTACTCTTTGCAAGTTCAGCGAGACTTCTTCAAAGTAGAATGTGCGCCCGGAGGAAACGCTTCAAGGTAATGTATTTCTTAACTAACAAACTCATCCAGGTCTAATGGATAGCGCGCACGTCTTTGATGCGAGAGGTTCTAATAGTTCAGATTTCAACGTAGATATTAGGTGTACGTTTCCTACAGAGACTCGGTGCTAAAAAAGGCCCAGTACCCAAGGAGGCCGATCGTGGGGTCCCGCCTTCCCTTAAAGTTCATGTGGGTTCCCCTATTGTATTTATGAATATACAATATTTTTCATAATTTGAATGCAATTTGTCTTTAAATCCTCATATATATATAACTTTTGTATCTGAATGGGCCCCAAAATTTACAGAGAAGTTGGCACCCTTTCAGTACCTTTGCAAACAAAAACAACAGACTGAAAATTTATCAGAACTTCTTGTAAGTTATCATTAATATACACTTGCCTAAAAGAGAATATTTGGTCAGAATTAGTGCTCTCAACAGGTCAGATCGGGTCGGGTTGAAGACCGACCCGACCCGACCCGTGACCCGAATTGACTGACCCGACCCGATGACCCAACCCGACAACCCGACCCGAGCTGGCCCGACTGACCCGACCCGACAACCCGACCCGTTTTATGGCTCGTAATGATCCGTCTGACCTTTGTTTTCCCAAATTTACATTCTCAACAGGGTATCTCAGTGGTAGAGCGTTCACCTCTGGTGCTTGAGGTCCGGGTTCGATCCCAGTCCCCGCCAAGTGAACTTTGTGGTGGACAAACACCGTGTGCGTGTTTTTTTTCTCGGGGTTCTCCCGTTTCCTCCCACTTTCTTCATTCTGCCATTTCAATCATTACTTATCATCACCGTCTCCTTTAGCCTAACCGGCATAAGCATGGGATGTAAAACTCAAAGATTTCATTTCATTTTCATTTCATTTTTACGATTTTGTTTACCACAAATTTACTTGTCGGGATTCGTACCAGGGACTCGAGGTACAACTAAGTCACCGTACCCGCATGAAATTATATAAAGTAGTGAAGTTTACACATATTACTTAACCAGATTTTCAAATCTTTCAATTTTATTTCATCTACATTGATTATTATCCTTTATGCTTCAACTTTTTGAAATGCGTATATCAACAAAATAGTACGTAAACATATATAATCATATAACTAGCATTATATATGTGCTTAATCAAATTGCAATGGTTTCTCTATACCCGTTTCAATAAAAGCACCACGTGCTACTCTTTGCATAACTAGACATGAAAATATCTCTTTCTACCTCTCTCTCGTTCTTTCTTTCTCTCTCTCCTTTTTTCTCTCGTTCTTTCTTTCTCTTTCCCTATTTCGTTCTTTCTCTCTCGTTCTTTCTTTCTCGCTCTTTCGTTCTCTCCTTCTCTATTTCTCTTTCGTTCTCTCTCTCTTTCTCTCTCTCTTTCTCTCTCTCTCATTCTTTCTCTCTGATTATTTTATCTCTCTCATTCTTTGTTTACCTCTCGTTCTTTCTATCTTTCTCTCAATTTCGTTCTTTTTCTCTCTTATTCTTTTTATCTTTCCCGTTCTTTCCCTCTCTCGTTGTCTTTCTCTCTCTCGGTCTTCCTTTCCCTCTCCTCTTCTTTTTTCTCTCTTCTTCTTCTTTGTATTTCTCTCATTCTTTCTTTTTCTCTTTCCTTCTTTCTTATCTTTTTTGTTCTTTCCCGTTCTTTCTTCCTCTCTCTCTTTCGTTCTTTCTCTCTTCCAGCCTCAGATGAACCTTCTTTTCGTATTCCATAACGTTTTTCGTGAACGCAAACACAAATCTGCTCTTTTAAGAGCAAGAATAAGACAATACCTGGGTGCGTCATCGGCGCTGTCTTTTTGCACCCATTGCGATAATAGGCACAGCAGTTATAATTGATTCTCCCAAGTTTTTGAAGTTACACCTCTCAATTTTGTAAAAGTTGGTACGGAATACGAACCCTGTAATCTGTGTTTCGCAGTTATTTATAAGTTAGGATTGGACGTTGGATTGCAATAGTGTTATTGGAAAAATGGAAAACTGAAGATTATAATGTTTGAGCTTGTAATTTGAGCAATATATTAACTTTAATTCCTTAAGAAAATAGAGAAATGACCGAGTGAATGTGTGAAATTGTGGCAGCAGATAATTATACTAATATGATATCACGAGCACATACAAACACGCGAGGGAACACAAACGCTGCGCTACAGGAAAGAAGACGAAAGACTAGATCTTGTGTCACTGCAATTACAGAAGTAAATGTGACAACAATTAATGATATGTTAAAATGATCTCATCCAACCACAAATGATAACATGTAGAGTGAAGATCTCTCAAGAGTCCATCCAATAAAATCTTCAGGACTGATTGAACATGCTCAAGTTTCTGTAAAATATGGTACTTTAAAACTTCATTGAGTAGATGCAATTACTCTTAGTAGCAAAAAAAGGAATAGAGAAAATCATTACTGGTGACGAAGCATGGATTTTTTGATTGAATCTAGAAACAAAGGAGCAACTCAACGCGCTGGAGACCTGTTCTATACGTAATAAACGAATAAGGTTTATGAAAAAAATCAGAAATTAACGAAAACCTCATCGTGTCTTTTGATACAGTGCTGTTCTTCTAACTCCATCGAGAAGACAGCAATTTAACAGTTTTAACTCAAAGCTTTGCCGCAATTGCAAATATACCTCTATTATAGTCACGAAATAATTAAGAGATTTTTCCAAAAGATCTATCATATACAATCCGCATTATAATTTACTAGGATACGGCTACAGACAATACACCGTCAGCTACAGGTTGTTAAAACAACCACTGTGCCGTGTGCAGCCGCGTAATGGGAGACGCTTTTTGAGATCGTTGTGGCGGTGAATAGAAAAGACTTTCTCAACCCACGTTTCAACGCAGTTTTCTTCAGTTGAAGCTATAATGCGTGATGATATGCATATCCAGTATAACCTCTGGTGCCGTCGTGTTATTTCTTAATCTGATATTGACGCCAAGTTTGTTACCACAAACCTGAAAAATTTTATTGCACATGTGAATGAAATTTATCCTGCTTTTGTTTTTATAACTATCCAAGTTTCCAACACTCTTATTGAGGTACAAATAGAGAAAAGCGAATTTTTTAGTTGTTTTCCTTTCGTGTTATGGAAGATAAGTTTTACCTGAAATTTAATAATAACTTATACATAGGTTGATTAATACTGAGCCAAACTCAATGTGCAACTGTACTGCACATGCGCAACCCATCGGTGTGAGTTAGATAAGAGGCAAGGAACACCAACTCATTAGACACGTAATAGTCACTGTCGTCTAGCGTAATCTGATGCCTCCGAAATTGAACAGATTCTGCGAGAAGTCCATTGTGGCCTTTTCCGAAGTGTCATGTATCCTAGATATGTGTCAAGCGCGTAATGAATATTCGCATAGACAGAAATATGTAGCTCACCAGACCGCCGCTAGCACATAAAACTGTTTCAAACAAGGTTAATTGTTGTGTTCGGTTTCTGGTAAAAGGACAAAGTACGTCTCCGAAACGTGCAGAGCAACGTCAAAACCTATGCTGCGTACTATCAGACTTATCTCCAAAGTATAGTGTAGTACCAACAAATCCAGCATTGTACGGACAAGACGTGAACTACATTGAACTCCACCAACACAAGGTATCCAGTCGCACGCCGAAAACATTGTTTTAATTCTATCGCCATATGGAACGTGAAACTGGAGGTTTTGTAATTTCCTTCTCTGACATTCCTGTCAATAGCCTAGGTGCAGCCCAACGGATTATTGTGCTTTCGGGCTCTCCAATCAGTGCTTGTTTCATCGTCGAGTCCCGCCGTCACTGGCTTAGGGAGCTTGAAAAGAGAAGTGGGATGCAATGCTTATGTCTTAGCTGCAACGCAATCTCCTGTAATGGAAACTCCCATGCCGCACAATGGTCAGTAGGGGCTACCAGTAGATTGTACACAACTGGTGATGGAAACACGACATTTCCTAGGTAAGTGGCACATTGAAATTCGGCGCAATGTAAGTGAATCAATCTGTGTAATCTTCAAGAAACAAGTAGGATACATTGATTGTCCTACTATGAGATTGTATTCATCTTGTTGTATGACAGTACATTGATAGGTTTAACCAGTTTATTTATTTATTGAAGTATGCGTCCCTTTTCAGTAATGAAGATGTATTACATGAGGACTTACAGTGTTAGATGGGCTACTCAATGGGTATATTCAGTTTCAACCGGAAATCTAGTCCTTAGAAACGTGTATCAAAACCACACGTCAAGCACAAACTGCGCGCAAACATCTTAAACTACGAAGAAAATAGGTTTAGCCAAATAGGAGTGCTTTCAAAACAAAAATTTGATCGTAGTACTTAGAAGTTGTTCGACCTTGCCCTGCTAAGGATTTGCCTGTAGATCATATAAAAAGTTGTTTAGTTTACCTTACTGAATCAAATGTGGTATTTAGAGTTTATTCTACCAGCTCAGTACACGAGAACTGAAGTAATATTGAAAAATAATAGCATTTCGTGACATAAAACATATATTATATTTATTGATTATACACCGGCATTGCATAACAAACATACGAAGCAACAAAGGTAACGCTTCTTCTTGTACGAGTATAGTAAACATTCTATAATGATTGGGGTCAATATATGTTTGGTTAGCAAGCGATATAGATGTCTGATAAAGAAATAAACAAGAACAAAAATGATCGATCTTCTACCTACTTGAACATGTCCGTTAACATACAACTAAGTTCAGTTTGAGATTGATTTCTGTTTCAGTCTAATGTATGCAGTATCTGTGGATAACAAACTGTGCTTATGTATTAAATTTGGCTTAAAATGAAAGACAGAAAAAAAAACTAAAATATAGATTTGGAAACCGAAATGTTCAACTCTCATAGAAATGTAGTTAAGGTAAAGTTCTAAAATAATTTGTACTTGCTTTCACCCGGAGTTAAAAATTAAACGAAATATCTTTCAAGATGAGTTGTTTTGAATGAAATGTTCATGATTCTTTGCCACCTTTAAGGACCGAGAAAATAGAAACCGCTATATCAAGTTAATCAAACTAGTATCTGGCTAAAACCAAGCTTTTGCTATTATCCCGCTAATAACTGAAAAAGAACTTTTAATGTCCGCGATATGAAGGGTTTTAAGCATTGTCAAGATATCGCAATACTAAAACAGGTGATAGTCTGTAGTACTGACATCAGAAGAATGTGGTAGTAAAGGGAGGCTATCATACTAGAATTCATGGAGACCCTCCAACGTCTATGGGCGACGCGTCGTCGTGCATTTTGGTGCAACATGAGGTCATTATGTCTTTTGAACGTGATGCTTGCGGACAAGTTCGTGTCGTGTTTCACGTAATTCAGTACTATAACGTACCGCAATGATCTTTTCACCTCGAGTTAAAAAGGGTATGCTTCATCGCCCCAATCATATCAGCTACATAGGGTGGCAAGGAGGCAATGATACAAAAAGCCGGATTTTATGAATTTCTAAACCTTTTCCCCATCTATGATAATTCAATTCATTGTTTGCGTTTAGGCATCTTTGGCTCAAGGCAGCTGGGAAAGCTACATTTACAAATAGCTACATTTACATTCTTGCCTGCTCGAGCGGCATTTAATAGACGCTTGTTGTGCAAGAATTCTTTAAATATGCACGTTCCATTCTCATTTTTTTTTTTAAAAAAAAGTTGAAACAAACTTGAAATTCGGACTTCATTTTGGAGATATTAAGTTGGTTGCGTTCTTTTATCCAAGCAGCATTCATTAATGAAAGTACCCATCCAAAGTAAGCATTACTACTTTGTACGAAAATAATATATGAACCTACTTTTTCAAATTCTCAAAACGTTTTCGCTTGGTTTTTTCGCACTTTCGAAAAATTTACACACTTTGTGCATTGAAACACACATTTTGCTATTTTTCGCTTTTAGAGCACTTTGAAAGTGCAAATATTATTTTTTTCAAACAAAGAATCCAATATTTATTCTAAACCACAACGTTACTTCCTCCGTACTAAATCGTAGTCGCTTACGCTTAATAAATGTAAAATTTACAATTTTGTCACAAAGATTCTGAACAGTAGAGTGACTAGCGTTTATATTTCCTATGTGAGGGTACTCAACACCCTATGAGTGCAAATGCTTTTCAGATATAGCCTTAAAGCTATTGATCTCGGTCTCATGTAAATTAGTTGTTCATAGAGGTTCAACCGTTCTGTGAAACAAATATTTAACAAGTATCTTTAAATTTAGAAAATAGCAATCCTTTGGTATATAAAATACATTGGTTTATGTTCTACCGATTTTGTAGCATTGCTGTCTCTTGTGTAGTTGACCAAGAACCATAGAAACGATGTCGTTCTCGGTATGGTATACCAGCTTCCACGTAGTGAATTGTGTTAGTTCTATTTAAATGCAATTGAAAACTAAACCGTTATTTTGATTGGTACTACATAGCTATTCTTCCATACATTTTTTGCAATATCGAATAGTGAAACAGCGTCCGAAAAACGGTTTAATCAATGAGGTATCACACTCAAAAGTATGCTTTACAAGTAAATGAGATCCATGTAGAAACATTCAACGAAACAGGAACTTGTTTGAAGTTACCGAAGAAAATACCAACTGAGTACTTCTTGCAATCTTTGACAAGGAAGTCAAGGAAGTCAATCACAGCAATGTGACGTCCATAATTTAATGTCTTGCAGTTCACTGCCATCCATATCATCAGTGGAGTCTTGGCCCACGATACGTACATAAGGACTAAGTTTTAGCGCCACACTCTGGAGGTAATACAAACTACACAAACTATTCAGAAGTCATTTCGAGACGTCCGAGTGGAATATGTTAATCTCATTAGATTACGAATACGTTTATTTTACCTTCAATGGTAACATTCGGGCGGTTACCCAGGGTGACACCTCTGGTAAGGATGTACTGATTTTTAGCGCCTGTGTCGAGAAAATTTTTCCACAGGAAATCATGATTGACTCTGGATGTTGTAACGAGGTAAAATTGAAGGTACGTAGGGCCACAAACCATAACTACCAAAAACTTAAAGAATGTAGCCTACTCCAAGAAATCTAACATAACGCGCTCTATCACTCGTATGGACGAAGCCAATAAGGATCACGTGCGGATCTAAACGGAAAACATTCAGCTTATCGCCAGATCATTTCTTAGGTTTCATCATGAAATGGAGCAGAAAACCGGAATCCGTGCTTGCATGATACGCCTAAGCCTTGGCACTAGCCCAATGGAATTATATGCATTTAGATTGGTCAAACTATAAATAATACCCTACTGTTGCATCACCGTACATAGAGTAGGAATGCACTGAAGGCAACCTAATACAGTAAGAAAATTGTTGCCCAACAGATTGGGGATGTTGTCTCCACCACCAGCTTCTATGAAAAGCTGGAAACATGAATAATTAAATTTTATGACTCTTTCATGTAATGCAAAAGATTCTAAATTCGAGATGTAGCTTTAACAGGGTTAATATTGTAATAATAAATGAAATACACAAAATACATATTTCAAAAGATGCAGCAGAATTTGGGTAGGTAAAGTAGAATGTTGGGTCTGTAGAATTGCAATGGTTTGAAATGTAAAGTTCCTTCAATATGTCAGCTTATTACAATACCTTCAAGTATCGAAGTAGCTCCATGACGAGTCGTTTAACGATGTTTTCTCCGTCAATATCTTACTCCCACTTCCCCGATAAACTCGGTGTTCGTGGTTTTATTCAAAGGCTGGTTTTACAAAACCCAACCCCTTTTCTTCTTCTGTCCATAAAAGGTAGCAAAACTTCAAATGTTCGGGAACACCCACAATCACGTTGTCTTGACGTAAAATAGAAAGTTCTAGAAGGTTTAGGACAAAAACCTCCAAAGTTCAGTACCACAAACATTACCCTCAATCAACCTCACAGGAGGTGACATCGTCCAACGTGAACTCACCAATATAGCTGATAACGTAGAAAATAAGTATTTCCACAATAAAATAATGTTTATGTTTGCGGATATAAATCACTTCACTCAGTAAAAAGAGCATTATCTGGCATGTTAGTCAATATCAGAATATTGACTCAACAAAGTGACAAAACAAAATATAGCTGACATATGACTCGAAGTGAAATGTGAAAAGTAGCAAGAAAGGGGAAAAAAGGCAGGACAAGGAATAAGGTGTAGACATGTGCAGGGTAAAGGACTTCTGCCATTGCATCTAGTTTAATGAACCAGAAAATTATTACAAATTGCTTCAAAGAAGCTTGAGGCTACATTTCAAATATTCTTGAAGAAAGAAAAAAATAAATGTAAGTGACATCCACCAGAATCGAACGACGGACTTCCGGGACCATATCTCTCATCATGTAACACTACATTCATTGGGAAGTCTGCAAGGGGAAATGAGAAGAATTCCTGTGTTTGTGCTCTGTTGTAGATCGTTATAGTTCACATTTTGATCTCGGATAAAATTTTATAATACCGGATGCCCTATAGAACACACAGTAAATTATGCCTATCGGCCAGAAGTAATTTAATCACCATAGCAAGAATTTTTACATTTTCGTCATGTATAGATTTCAGTATGAGCATTGTGTCTATTTTATGGCGCGTGAGAAAATCAAATTACTTATGAGATGTATTGGTAGTTATTCTTAGACTAGTAGATGTAAAGGAACTATCGATTGACAAGGCTTTACGACATATAACACGTTTCAGTAGAAGTCCTAAGAAGTGATACGAAAGTGGGATACTGCCATGGCACAAGTTCATTAAAAGCATATCAATTATCAACCTTACTTGTAAGCAATATATTTCATATTATGTTATAACAGGTTAAATATATTTATCATTCAAACACACAATCCTGTTTGGCACCCGACCTTGTTTGTGTTTGCACAGTACATTAAGGAAAAGTCTAGCAGATTATGTGAACATTGTTCTCGGAAATTCTTTAGGGTAACACAATTACACAAGTTATTTTGTATATTTAATAAATAATTACTGTTTATTGTCTTCTTGTATCATTATATGAACCTAATTACATGATGAACTATTATAAAATTAGAAAAGTAAAAAACCCGGAAACATGTTCCTTTGTTTCTCAGTTTTTCTTCTTTACCTTAGAGTTGCAAGTCTTAGGAATCATTTCGTCACCAGTATTACCAGTACATTTGCTTTTTTTATCACAAAACTATAAAAGACCTGTCTGATAAGTATCCGACAATGCTCTCGCCCTAATCCTCAGTAGTCTTTTTACTACTCCAAGTGGACCTGGAAACCTTTCTTGGGAAGTGTTCTTACGATATATGTCAAATTGCGTTAAATGTTCTCTTGGTTGGGAAATAGCGATTCTTTGTGGTCCCTTTTAGTTTTCTAAAACAATGAACAGTCGAATGGTCCATATTTGAGGTAGAGAGACGTTGATGAAGCATTAAGATGATTTACGTATCGTAAAAGATGATTGTATGAGGCGCGTGAACGGAGGTATTACCCTAGTGCGTTTGCCCAGTCTTCGAGTTTGACAGATGTAGACATTCTCGAAGATAGGCCGGAGAAAGTTCAAGGGATTCTATTTTGTAACTTCATCGTCTTTCTCTACATACTCATGGCACACAATGATCTAGCAATCAAAGAGCACAATTAAAAATACCTTGACATTTTCAATCACTTTGCGAGCCTATTGGGCCTTTGTAAGTTTGGATGTTTCCAGTGTGTAAACTTAGCATTTGTTTCCCCATGGTACCCGTTGTATTGTATTCCCCTCTTAGACTCGTGCCGAGAACACTCAACAGTACCCAACATAACCATCATCCATGAGTTAAAGTACGGATTTCGCCAGAAAAATTTATACACTGTTTAAAAAAAACACTATATAACATATTTCTTAATACATTTAATTATTGTTCAAACATTTGTTACAAACCTTCAAGTAAGCAAATGCTCACATTAGATGTTGAAAATGTTGGCCGTTGGAGACTAAACATCTAAGAGAATGAGGAGCTGTAGCTGCAGCTACAGCGGTCAAGGTATCAATGGAGACACGCCTCTGTAATCTTCCGTGCAGGGGTGTCATTTAGGGGGCATGAGTGGGCAATTGCCCGCAAGAGTTTGAGGAATACATGCAGTATACTTTCATAGATTGCATACTAATATACTAGTACAAAACGTGAAAGTCTTATGTCGGTGGTGCTCTTGCACCCCTCAAGCGAAGTCTGAAATAATGCCCCTGCTTCCATGCGCCTCAAACTTGTCAACTAAGTGTTTAATAGTTAGGCGTATTGATGGTTCAGTACCAAACTCCTCTTTCTACTGACGCTGCACTTCGATGGTATTCCCAAACCTGATAAAACACTTGAAAACGTACTTACGCTGCTCGAACGTCAAGCGTGCTCCTGCCATTTTCTTATCTCACTTTGATGGTATTCCCAAACCTGATAAAACACTTGAAAACATACGCTGCTCGAAAGTCAAGCGTGCTCCTGCCATTTTCTTATCTCACTTTGATGGTATTCCCAAACCTGATAAAACACTTGAAAACGTACTTACGCTGCTCGAACGTCAAGCGTGCTCCTGCCATTTTCTTATCTCACTTTGATGGTATTCCTAAACCTGATAAAACACTTGAAAACGTACTTACGCTGCTCGAATGGCAAACGTGCTCCTGCCATTTTCTTATCTCACTTTGATGGTATTCCTAAACCTGATAAAACACTTAAAAACGTACTTTCGCTGCTCGAATGGCAAGCGTGCTCCTGCCATTTTCTTAGCTCACTAACTGTGCTAACAGTACCGACCTATGTTGAGCGAAAAACCATACTACAACATAATTTTAACTGAAAGCAATGCCCATATCTGTTGGGCGAAAAACCATTCTACCACATACTTAAATTTTAGAACAATTATCAATGCCAGTATACTCATACGGGGTGACAAGGAGTGTATACATTTCTTGGCGGACACTCTAGTTCAACGCAAGGGCAAGTGAAACAGGCCTAATTGAAAGTAGTACTACCTCAAGACTAAATACATAATCGACCCTATACCACATCATTGTGGGCAGTCTGCGTCTTGTAATTTTCCTGAAAATATAGTAAGTTGAATACTTTTCAGAGTGGCCATCCATTTCTTCTATTTATCGTCTAGCAAAGATGTTTAATTATTTACTTTAATTTTAATTTTAGATACAATGAAAACAGAAAATGAAGGAGAATGTTCCAACTTACGTCCAATGTAGCTCTTCTATCTCTCTATTTTAGGTAGGTATTGGCTGAACAGTAAGTAGATGTAAACGGAGGATCATTTTTAATATATGAACCTTTGTTCTCTATGATTAAAGAGAGTGTGTTATTCGAAATGTCTATATGTCACTGTTAGGCATATGGTACAAGCAAACCAATTCCATTTGGCGTCCTTGCTTCAATTTCAGAAATGAATATGTTATTTACTTTGCCAATGTTACATTATATCACCAATATTATTGGTTAAATACCAAAACATTACCTATTGTTTGTTGTTTCTTCAAACGTATTACTTTCTTTGCGATGAGTATTTTATATCTGTTCTTTGGATAAAGGGTTCTGTCAGTTCCAAAAAGTACTAATTGAAATTTAAGCATGATCGCAAAACATCGTCCTTCATTTTTTTATGTATAGTTTGGGAACTGCAGGTTTGTCTGTACAGAACAATATATAAGGAACATATCCTTGGTCAAGGTCCTACCAAGTTTGAACTAGATCGAATGTGTCTTGCCATTGATTTCGTTTCAAAAAGAATAACAAATGAAGAGCAAAAATCAACTTGTTTATGTCTAATTCAATTAATAACCCCTTGTACTACACAGCAAATAAGTAAGCTGTCTACGGTAAGGGAAAGTTAGCTTTTAATTTTCCATGATGGACAAACCTTAGATTTTCACTTATATGACTTCGTCACATGTAAATTTTAATCCTTCCTAAGAGGAATAAGTTTATTTAATATGGAATTAAAATTTATTTTGATGTGTTTATTGTTATATGATCAGGAGAATATCTTAAGAGAGAAAAATGATATGATATACTAGGAATATCATGTAACTTATTTTAAACTTTCATGTGTATCTGCTGTTGTTATGTTGATTTTTACGAATTTTTTATTCACGTTCTCACTTAGCAAAGACGGTATGAAGGATAGATCAGTCACACAGTCACACCAAAAAATGAAAAAGAAAGTTCTGTCCAGCAAACCTCAGGGTATGGATTCAATGTAGCCAACATCGCTCAAGTTTCTCGGCCATAAATAAAATTACACGGTCAATCGTCCTTTGGTTTCGAAATTTGGATTCTGTATAACAAATTACATCGAATAATCCGTACCCTGGGGTATGCTACACAGAACTTTTTTGTTTATTTATTTATTTTATTTATTTATTTATTTATTTTTTGTTTGGCTGTGTTATTAACGAGGGATCTAAACTAAAACAATGTCTTGACTCGGGTACATTAGTGGATGAACAGAAAAAAACGTAAAAATAAACTCAAAGTGCAAACCGTTTCACGCTACAGTATCTCCGAAAAAGCTGCAATACAAGATCATATTATTGGTCTCATCCTTCCCAGTTAACTCCTTATTGCCTGTTGGTTACTTGGTATTCCATGTCGTAGTACAATCGCGAACATTGGAATATAGGAATATCGAAAATTATTTAAAGATATCATCCTCTAGTGAAGACGATGGATACTACATTTGAGTATGCGATGTATGTGGGACCAAAGAAACAATATAGTGTGCTTGGGGTCTGGGATACCCTTGTTTTTTTTTCTATCATTGTGGATAGCTTCTGAATAGGAGTTATTTTATTTTCTCTGCGTTTGTTTTTACGTTTATTACAACACCAATATATAAAACAGCATTCCCCCAAATCGTCCTCTGATAATAACCAGTACGAGCGCTTCATTTTCTGACCCTATGTAACACTCTGTGGTTAAAAAAAGAGAGACATAACCGAACACATCTGTTACCGGCAACATCATAGAGACAAACGAAAACACAAGGAAACAATGTTTTAGGTCGATGAGAGAGCATGCACCGTTTCTATAAATCTTTAATGGGATCTCACAGATCCTACGCAGGCACGTAGCTAAGGGGGTTTTCCTGGGAATCAGGACTCCCCTTTCGGAACCAGAAATGAAAACAATACGGAAGGATGAAACAAAAAGAAAGGCGAGAGAACAGAATCAACGTTAAAAATAAGAAGCTACAGCAAGTTTGGTTACTCTTTCTCATGAGGAGATTTGTGTTACTTGCAATACATGGTGGCTAATTAGCGGGATATCCTGAAAAAGTCAATGAATTTGAAATTTCTAGAAGAAATTACGGAATTCTCAGAATTTCTGTTACTAGTCAAGGAAACTTCAAGCTTTCGAAAGCGTTCTGCCGTTCTGTAACGGTGCGGACATTTTGTATCATAATCTTTTGTCATCGCTTCTCTGTAGTATCAAACATCTTAAGAGAAACAGTTCTCTACTGCTCATTTAACCTGTCATTTGGATCAGACAGTAGTTGATGGAAAATGAAAACAAAAATGTTATGTGGAAAGGAAGTTCTGTTAACATTTGATTCAACAGAGAAAGGAACGCAGATATTATTAAAAAATTGCAAGACGTAATTGAATACGTATTCTTTATAATAGTGGATATATGTACTTTTTATAATAGTTGATTTCATAATGAAAGGAAAATTATTATATTTGAATGAACAGATGAACGAACGTAGATATTATAAAATCTTTTCCAATACTTTTTTAGAATTCTTTTACTCTAGATTTCTACACAGTGTGTTATTAAAATACTTACTATCATATCCTCATTTTATTGTCCTAACAAACCAATATATATTGCATAAAATAGTTCAGAAGGATCGTGCCTCTGAATGTGATAACCACAGTATTTCATGTCACGGACACCACCCCCTTTTACAAACTCCTGCCTACGTGCCTGATCCTACGCATACGATACATGAACATACAATCATCAATCGCTCTGAGTTAACACACATATATAACACATTAACTCACTTAGAGTGAAATCATGGTTGAGTACAGACAACCTTCACATGTAAACATATAAGTACCTGTCGATCAGATGTAAGAAATAACAAATATGTGTGCACAATAGATTTAGCTTTATAGATTCTTTCTGTGTATGGATTTCCTAAGCAAAGTTTAAACTATGCTTCACAGGTGTCTCAGTTTAGAGAACTTTCAAGGCTTCCCTTATATTCCCTGAATGTTCAAGAAAAGCTCAAAACTCTGTTGCAAGCACTTCTGAATTTCAAAGAGGTTTCCTGTTACAGGACAACGAAGCCCCAAGAGGCTAGAATAATCCGAGATACCAATCTAAGCCTTGGTTAGAAAAGACATCCGCCATACTCCCCGGACATTTCATCGTTCGATTATCACCTGTTCCATTCCTTAGACAATCACCCTAGAGGACGCCAGTTCAAATCCCTAGTAGAGGTGCAAAATGCACTTGATACCTTCATCGTTTCACCACCCACATATTCTATTGCGATGGAATTTATGGCCTTCCAGAACGTTGGTTGAAGGTCGTCGATGTTAATGGGGGCTATTTTTGAACTTCCAGGTACGTCTTAGGTGACATATCGATGTTCAAAGGTGGTAGGTGAAAAAGCGACCGAGATTTCGTGGTTCCCTTTACAATGATTGAAACAGCATATAATAATAATAGAAATAACCTTCCTATAAGAATAATAATAACATATACTAATATATACTTATTCATGGGAATCAATTGCCGCACCTGTGAGTTCTTACGAACAATTTTGAGTGCATACTGATCCAAGATAATCACAACACAAAATTATAAGCCAACGGATAGTAAAATGGTATTTTATACTGTAATCCAGTGGTTCCCAAGATTGTTTATTCCTAACTCCTTTACTTGTATTATTTCACGTTATTTGGAGTGATCAATGGATAACAATGAATCAGATGTCAAGGTTCATTCCTTGTCAATCACTGGAGTTTATCATGTCTTATAAGTGCCGATCTAACAAGAAATGGGAGCTACTACCAAACGCTGAGTACAAACTATTTGCCGGGTTTGCACTCGAGGCATCGCTATCAGAATTGAGCCAGATATTACTCGTACAGAAATATGCTTAACGTTTGGCAAACAATGATCCTGAACACTTCCGACATTGTTTTCCTAGAGAAATGTGTCTCACTTTGGGATTATTTTAATTCGTTGAGAATTAAATTTCACTCTTTTGCCGTATTAAATATTGTAAACTACTCCTTTAGGGTAGAGCTAAAAATAGCACAGGTTAATTTTGGACTTCCCCGATCATCTTTTATTTCAAAAATTCCTCCTATGTACAATAATAATTACTAGAATCTCAATTACTATGTTATTCTTAGATGTTTAGTGGTTTTGTTGCTTAGATTCAAAGGAGTCTTACGGTGATAGTATCCAAGGTTCTATGCCCAACTAGTGTATGTAAAATACCTCTCAGAGATCAAGTGTTTTAAAAAGTTCTGAGGTTATTACCTAGGTATATGGACCAGGCGTCTTAGCGAACGGACACTCTCAAAGACCAGGAGTTCTAGAGAGTGAAGGTGACGATCAATTGGTCATCAATATGCCTTCTGCGGTTCTGTTGCTCTTTTTACCCTGAAATGATTATGACTTTATTGATTTTCATTATCAGCCGATTGTTGATGATGAGTGATGACGTCTTCTTAGGGTTTATCATCTGAAGCTGTTTACAGCCAGCATGTGGTCTTGGGAGCATGCGTAGCATAGCATATTGCAATATTCACTACAATTTGAATTTAAAAAAACTATAATGGTATTTCTTTGTTATTGTTACTACATTATTTTTACAAAATAAACCTTATCATTATATGATCTGCATCTATCCTCTATGTAATTGTTTTTCCAGCAGCGTTACCGTGCTTGTAAATTTTGCACGTTCTCAGAGCCAGTTCGATGAAGAATATCTGATGAACTTTACAAAGGATTACAGAAAGACCCAGCCGCCATACAATATTATTAAAGGAAAAGGTAATTTAGAAATTTGATATTACTTCTTCACATCTTAGGATTATTTACAAGTTGAAAATCCTTAATGTATCAGTTTATTCGCATACATGTGTCTTTAATTTCAAACAGGGTATATTTTTTTTAAAAAAAGGAGGTAGCCAAAGTTACCAATTGATTCATACTATTAAGCTCGAATCTACGTTGTTGTTATTGTATAGGGTTACAATCTTACTTGCAAATGTACCATGTTATGCAAAAGTGAACTAAGCGCCAAATTTTGAAAATCCACGTAAATGCGACGATTGGTTCCTGATAAGCATTAGAACGTTTTGCACAATCGAGAAGAGAGGGAAACCAACACCTTTCCAAAAAAAGAAACGTAATTTCACTTTTGATTACGGCTACACTAATGCTGGACATCAACCTTTAAACGTAATTTTCTCAAAAGTATGAAAGTGGCGCTTAGTTCGTTTTCGCATGACACGGTACAAATAGAACCTTTCTTTTTCCGGTATTTAATTATTCTTTAAATGATCAAAATGAACCCCGTTTCAAATTGCAGCAAAATGCTCGTTTCTCGTATAGGTTATAAATATAGTTTTTATCTGAATTCCACTCATAGTTAATATATGCTTTGATCAGAATTTGTCTTTTAATTTATAGTTTTATATATATAGTTTAGTATATAGTTCACTTGCAGGGTAGTTCATTCAGGATTCTTGGTCTGGAGTTGATGTGTGGTTAGCATATAATAATTTCACATAAAAACAGTGCATCGCCTGTCATAGGTCTGAGTCGTCTAAAAATAACTAAATGAGTTCATAACCTTCTGTTTACACAAATGTATCATCCGCGAAACTGTTTCAATCTATGTTTGTTGAATAAATTTATTTTAACCTTTCATTTTTATATTTCTTCTCCTTCCTACAAGACTTCGGTAAGTGTAATTTTAAGGCCAATCCGTTTTTCAATATATGGCTTAATCTGCCATTTACTTCTTAACATGAACTTTATATCACTTCGTAAGTTCTGCAGCATGCCTCTAGAAGACATTTTCAAAAGACTTAAAAAAAAAGTTCTGAATTCAATCCGTTTACATGTATTTTCTTTAGACATTCATGCATAACTTGGACCCCTATATACACATTGATTTTAGTGATTCTTCTTTTATTTGAAAGGGTATACTTTCTTCTCTGTAGAGCCATATAAATTTCTTTAAAATCTGATTGTAAATCTTTAGAAATGGACTACCCCTCAAGAAATGTTGGATTATTTACGCGAAAGTAGCATGCTTATAGGCAACCATATATGCTGTAGCGTGAATGTGGTTATATAACAGGAAAGGCGTTGTAGTACAAACATTCTAAACACTTTTGAAGTGCATTATAAGTCTACTGTTATCTGTTGTTTGTAATATTTTAAACAAGTAGGTTACGTGTATGGAGTAGGTTTATACTATTTATTAAAGTTTTATATCTTAGAAAGTATATACTTATAAGTTCAAATATTAACAGAATCAAATGTCGGGGTTGTGTATTGTCGAATTATTTTTAGTATTTGTGCTGAAATATTAAAATTACAAGAAATACTTAAATATTAAAGTTTAACGAAGCTGACACAGTTGAGGAAAATATTAAATGTTCTCTACACAGATGAGAGAAGTAATTTGAATTAAAATATTGTTAAATTAAGGGCAATCTGTATAACTCCAAACACTTAGCTTGCATAAATTATTACGATCATATTTTATCTGATACTATTTCCTAAAGATATTTACAGCTAATGAAATTACGTGTAAACTATGTTATAAAAAATAATTTACTCATTTTTCGTTTTCTTGATACTGAGCACAGAGAAAACCTATTAGTGACTGGCTTAATAATAGAATAACTTTTATTTATAATGTACTACTGAAGTGATCTCTATGTAAGAAAACAAAGTCTATAAATATTTGTGAAATATTACAAATCTTCTGTTTGCAGTGAAACGTGGGGAAGTTCGCATGGATATGCTTATTCTGCGAGGACCCTTAATAAAAGAAGTAGAGCAGGTAAATAATATTTTACATTATAATTATCTCATTATAAGTTATGATAATGATGCTGCCGGAGCTCTAAATGTTTAATCCTCTCTTGTGGCTCCTAATGTAACAGTCTCGTATCTTAAATTCTTTCTAACCAGATCGATGCTGGAATAATACTTTACACATGCATACGTAGCCGATATCCTTCAGAAACAATTTCTATTTGTTTCATTATTTGTAATAATAATTTGTCCTTTCTTATATGCCCATAAAGAAAAATTTTCATCGACTCTGTAGGGAAACGACTTAAAAATAATCTAATGCTCTCATGACAGACTATTTGATTTTTTTAAGATGCTCTTTGCAACTTGTCGTTTACCCAGTATTGTGAGAACATTTCGGGGGGACTGTCTAATCTACTGACCAGTACGTTTTGTTGGCCAATGCTTCAATATTTCACCAAGTTTGATTTAGATATATATGATAAACTATGTAGTATCTCAATTAAACTTGCTGGATTTATTAGTGGCATTGAATGACATATTTCCGTTAAATTTGAAGTTGGTGGCCGTAATAGTTTACCAAAATTTTAAGTTAGTTTTGATATAGATATATGATAAATACTGTGATAGCTCAATGAAATTTTTACATATATTTGTGATATTGAGTGATATATTTTAGCCAAATTTGAAGTTGATGGCTGTCATAGTATCGGCGATGGCCAAGAAAAAGTTCTGATCAGTAAATCGGAAGGTCCCCACTGCGGGAGTTATATGAATGAAGGCAATGGCGTACTTTCATAAAGCTAGCAGCAACCATAATATAACTCGCGATATCCTAAACACACATCCCACAGTGAAAACAAACATTAGGAAAATTGAAAATTTATCACTTGTTGGCAACACGACAAAAATGCGCTTTTCCATTTCAAGACACAAAAGCTGCCTGTTATATGCCCTGTACTAGAATGCGTTTAAGAGCAATGTTATACATGTGTTCAAACACTACTGTAACACTTCAAGAACATTCTTTGAGGCTTAAGTATTCGCTTGCATAATTTTGAATCAATTACAATAACAAATCTTGATAGGTGCTACATAAATGTCTAAGCTTCAAAAGTATTGAAATTTATTTCGTCGTCTCTTCGTTTATCTGTTCGTGCTAGAAGCTAGCTATATAGTATAAGAGAATGGATATTATTCATTATCTTGATCACAGTTTCTGTAACGTCCCACGGTGTTTGTTTCGAACCATAGTTCGTGACGGGGACATATAGTCTCGTTGCTGACGTCCCCATTAACGCCTCCTATTCATTCATTCATTTGAAACCGTAGCATTTGTCGCAGTGGTCATATTTTTACAAATATCATTGAAATCGCATACAAACAGCATAAAACTCTCACTTCAAAATTGTCTTTCTGTGCGAAATGTCCTGGGTGCCCGGTAGAGAATGGGCCGGCTCTACCATATGTGCAATACGAGCATTTCCACGTGCGGCAAATTTGATGGTAGAACTGAGGGTTGGGAGAGGGGGAGGGGATATAAATAATAAATAAACCTTCATAACTCCTTAAGTTTTGATCGAATTTTCATAACATCGATAACATAGATGAGGTTCAGGCCTGAGATTGTTTTTATGATTTAAATTTGACGGAGCAACGTAGGGGAGGAGGAGGCGGAGATATATAAAAATCAATTTATCTAAGTACATAAGACTGAAAGTGACTATTTTTGTAACTTAATAACTCTTGAGCATTCCCACCGATCTCAACCAAATTTTCAAGACACATTTTTGTAATTTCACTTTAACGGTAGACCCTAGGGGAGGAAAGGGGTGGGGGACGTATTAATAAAATCTAATAAAACCTAATAACTTTTGAACCACTCACTCAATCAAATTTTCAACATATATGAGGGTCGGGTCTTGGGTGTTTTTTATCGTTTCACTGTGAAAAGACAACCTAGGGGAGGAGGAGGGGGAGATATATGTATAAAAATGACAGAATTTATGAATTCATCGATCTTGAACCATCCGAATGATCTCAATGAAATTTTTAACATGCACGATTTTAGAGGCAGGGATTACTTTAGGCTATTAACTTTGACGATGCAACGTAGGGGAGGCGGAGAGAAATTAAAAAATGATCAAAAATGACCTATATTACTGTTGAATCCATAGTTTTCGGGGTCGGTGAGAGAAACAGTGTCACCTCTGATGCTGTTTCAATCCAAGTTTAGCCCTGATAGTTGGGGAGGGGGAGAGAATAACGTAGTGAAGGGGATAAACATTTAAAAAGGGTAAAAGATGACTAATATTAGTGTCAAATCTATAGTGTTTGGATTAGCTGAGATTAACAGTGGCAAATCTGATGCCGTATGCCGCAGTACGGAGAAGGGGGAGCTATATATAATAATGATCGAAAATGACCAATATAACATTCAGATGAACAGTTACATTTCCGATCCGTTTTAAATCCCGCCACTTTGCGGGAGGGGAGAAAGAGATATATAACAATGATCGAAAATTTGCACTATCAGTGTCGAATTTATAGTTTTCTGGGTACCTTAGATGAAAGGTGACACTTCCGATGCCATGGCCCGCAACATGGGGAGGATGAAGAAAATATATATGGTCAAATATAACATATATTAGTGTTGAATCTATAGTTCTTGGGGTCACCGAGATGAACAGTGACACCAATTGAATTACGGAATAAATTAGTTATTTCTCCAGTATTAGAACACTAATCACACTTAATTTGCAACTAAGAGAAAAGGTTGTTATTACATCATAACGTTCCCAAACATTAACAAAAACTGTGTAAACACGCTTGCTGCAATAAAGAATAAAAAAATTAATGGCAATAAAATATATGAGATACAAAGATGTGCATTTAAATTATTTACTTCAACCCACTGAAGCGGGTAATATATGCAAGTTTAAAATAAATATTTCTTCTTGGAAACAGACTTCATGATCATGATAGTTAAATTTACTATTCTGACCTTTTATTTGAATACTACATTCATAAGTCGTGTTTAGATCGCATTAGTTTAAGGTCACATGAACAGTGCTAAAGCAAATGGTCAAGAAATCACAACAAGAATTTCTTGATTTGTTTTCAAATACAAGAATTGAATTCTCTCACAATAGCGAACATCTGTTCCATTTAGCTAGTTGTTATCGCAGTTTTGATATGAAAACTAGTCACGAAGAAATTTCTTATCATTGAAGGTGGAAACAAGTTTCCTTAAAAAATTTAAACACATGTAGAAGGAAAATCAAGAAATAAAGATAAAAGAGCTAGTTGCACTGGAATTGCAAACTGATATATTAGGATTGAATGTCGATATTGAATTTTAGAGAAATGATTACAATCTTTCCCCTGTAGGTGTGTTTGGATAATAGGTTATTATTCGAAGAAAAATAGACAAATAGGTTGTATTTGTAGTGTTTAAGCCTTTCTGAGTTTGAGTGCAATTTTCCTCTCCTGTGTTGTTCATCATGGGGTACGATACTTAAAATCGTGTCTTTTAAGATTGGTTCTCTTTGGAGAAAGGGGGCGGGAAATGATGCAATTACACGAGGCAGCAAATTGCAAAGGGTTGGTAGTGTTTAGGGACACTCGATCGAAAAGACCTAAAAGCTTTCCCAGATGAGTCGTTCTTATCGACGATTTTGGTGAGTTCTTTCTCATTTACACCAGGGAAATGCCCGGATGGTATGTAATATACAAGTCCAAGGCCGCCTTCTTCCTTACCCTTAACAGGAGTGCGTCCTCATTGAGGGACGTCATTCTTCATATGTGACGAAGTTAAAGCTGTGGATGTCGTAACGTCCAGAAATATGTATAAGTAAATGAATATAAATCACATTTCAAATGTCTTCAATGTTAATATTTCCGTGCTTCTCTTAAAAGAGCTTTTCTGGCCGTTTCAGGAAGTGATTTTGGACACCATTATAAACTTCTATTGGACAGATCCTCGTGTAAAAGTGAAGCAGGACACAAGAATCTACTTATCAGAAGAAACCATCAAAAAGATTTGGCTGCCTCTCATAACCTTTCGGCCAATGAAATCAGTGCAGATGACGTCAGGTTCTGGTAACTTTCACGTGCTGCAACTCAGAACGGGGACGAATGGGCTCGCTTCTTTCGTCTATGAAATGAGGTAATACACTATAGCACATTTTAAGAGAACACACTATGTCTATAACTCTGTAGAATAAACTCTACCTGTCAATAACTTTTCTTACGGAACGTAAAGCTATTTTAGACCATCCTAATAGGTGGTTGACTGCAAAGTCATGGCAATTATTTTTTCTCGAAAATGGTAACTTATAAATAAGACAGTGTGTGATGAATTCTTTTGGAGACCACTTCGAGGAACTCTAAAATGTCAGAGGTACGTGTTCGTGTTCTATACTATTGTGTACTGTTGCAATTGACAGTAAAACACGTTTGAAACTACAAAAAAATCATTTTTTTTCTCGTGCGATATCTTTATAGTAATGTGTGTGTTCATCCATCTCTCTAAATGTAACGTTTACATATGAACTAAGCTTCTATTTGTATATTTCAGAATTATTTAATTCGTTGCAATTTTCGAAGGAAAAAAATAGTTACCATGACTTTTGCAATGATCCTCGTATATCCCTCCTCCGTCTCTTTCTTCCATCAGAGGAACACCAAAACCCACTAGCTAAGAAGACTTGATAGCATGTTTTTGCCGCACGAAGCGGTTATCTCTCTGTCACAGAGTGGTAAAATTTTTAAGGAGACTAATTAAATATTATTACCCTCATCCGTTTCTACTATTCTGAAAATGAAAGGTAAACCATGACAATATTTCTCTTTCGCCACACACAACGGTTGTTTCTGTAGAAGAGATAAGGGAATAAATTATTTAACAAAATCTTGAAATACTGTAACCCCTTATGTATTTCTCTTACATTAAAAGTCAGAGGAACACGAATTCCTACTAACTTATAATGCATGACAAGATTTTCCTTTCGTCACACAGGGGGTCATCTCTTTGTGACAAATAAGGGAGGAGTTCCTCCGAGGCTAAGCGGTTAGCGTCCGCGCCTTTGGCGTGGGAGACCCGGGTTCAATTCCCGGCGGGAGATCATGTGGTTCGGATTCCACGTTAATAAGCAGGTCCACGTCTCATATAGCCTCGCTGCTGAACGGGACGTTAAACTCAGAAAACCAAACAATCAAATAAGGGGAGCTAAAATTATTTTTAGAAACCCCTGAAATATTCTATCCTCCAGAAATTTCTCCTATGCTAATCGTCAGAGAAATACCAACCCATGCTACCTAATAATACATGACATCATTTCTCTATTGCCCCACAAAGCAGTTATCTCAATTGCAGAGAAAGTCAGCTAAACGTTTTTCAGAAAAGTCCTAAAATGGTTCTATCCCGCCCTATTTCTCTATAGTATGCGTATCTTAAAGTCTGTCATATGGTAATCTAAGTTCATTGAATTGAATTATTCTTCCAATTTTCTCAAGTAAGAGAATGATTTAGCGAGATGTCGAATTTAGGAATCATTATTTGCTATCGAGTATAGAAAAAAAGAAATCTTTAAGTTTAACGCCCCACGGTTATGCCGGTTAGGCTAAAGAAGACGGTGATAATGAGAGATGAGGGAAATGGTGGAATGAAGGAAGAGGGAGGAAACGGGAGAACCCCGGAAAACCCACGGTATCGAGTATAGAGTATTAGATTTTGTGAGGAAGGAAATTCTGCAATATTAACATGTCATTTAAAAATGTCCACAGCTGGAACTTACACCAATCGATTGGTCACTTTGAGCTAAACAAAATGTAATGAATGATTTTGCACTCTCATGCGTCATTTTTGGGAAAATATATCAATTGGTTTGTAAACCTAAAAGTTTTTGTTATTCTATAATCGTGCCGCTTATTAAGATGAAATTTATATTGAAATTTGCCTTTATTAAGTTTTCTCTTCTGACTTTAACAAGGTGAAAATACGTCGAATGGCTAGTGAGATGTTCTCCAGAATCATTATTAACGCTGAAACTTTTGTTTATATACACTGTAGTAACGTCTAAAAATGAGACATGTATCAATCAATTGACCAAATTTGAACATATTGATGTGTCTGAGGTAAATGTTCATTATCAATAATAATTGACAACTACCATGGGCACCCGAAGAAAATTTTCTAGGGGGAGGGACTCAAATCCCTGGTTGCAGTATTACGTTTAGTATTTTTTTTATTTGTATTAAGAAAATCTTAAGAAATTTAATACATTTTCGTGAGCCAGGGATTGCTCGGCCCCCATCCTGCCCTCCCTTCGGGTGGCCGTGAGACCTACCATTTTCTTGATCTAGATGGTTTATGCATTTAGGTACTCTTCAGAGTGGATGAAAGATATCTGTATTATTAATTATTCGATATAAATTTTGTAACGTTGGTTCTTGTTTATCGGAGAAGAGTTTCCATGTCCTTCGTTAAATAACAAAACAAAAGAATATGTTAAATCTCAATGTAGACACGTATGTTGTTAACCAGCTTCATCAAACGACCAAGGATACAATTGACAAAGGAGTCAATTGGAATGTTGACAATAAGCTCTTGAAAAATGAAATGAATTCTTTAAGTTTTAGGTCTCACGTTTATGCCGGCTAGGCTAAAGGAGATGGTGATGATGAGAAGGGAATGAAATGGCGGTAAGAAGAAAATGGAAGGAAACGGGAGAATCCTTTGGAAACACACACACGGTGTTTGCCCACCGCAAAGCATACACAGTGCGGACTGGATCGAACAAGGACCCCATGCACAAAAGGTGAACGCTCAACCACTGAACCACCGTGGCTCTACTAAAATCTTATATTCGTGGCTCCAATTCCTGACTCTGAAATTTTTCTTTGTATACCTCCTCTTTAATGTAGCTCTAGAACAAAACAAAATAACACAGAATGAGATCTGCACTCTTCGTGATGAAGAATCATCTGGTTTAGTGCAGTGACCTCAGCTCGCTCACAAACTGACTATTAATCCGATATGCCTGTTTACATTGCGTGTGCTCCTTCCAGTGATCAACAATTGAACTACCCCCAAATCTTAATAAATACATTATATTATGGCACTGTTTTCAACATGAAATCAGTAATATTATTTTTAATATTGAAAAAAATAGTTAATTTTCACCCTCTCAGTATATAAAACATTGTATGAGAGTAATAGTAGATTGTATGCATAGTTGTATGTCTACCTCTAACGTTGTGATACAAAATCCTAACTGTGGTGTGCATGTTTGGAGAAGAACTATCATGTATTTCCTTTAATATCCCAGGTGAATATATCGTCTGGAACAAAATAAGCATTTCCTTTTTATTTAATCTCATTATAGTTAAGTAATTTCAAGATTATTTTTCTATTTCATTCCAGTTGCTCTCTTGAATTGATATGTGAAATGGATTTTGATTTGTATCCAATGGATATTCAAGTATGTGAATGGACCATTACAACGAGTAAGTATAGAAATTAAATGAACAAATGGAATTGATTTAGCACTTGCTTTTGTGTTTTTAATCGACTTAAAATAATAGGTTTTCCATTCGGCCTGCTTAAACTAAGTATATACACGATCCCTATTACAAAATTCGAACAATATAACTGCACAAAATTTCGTTGACATTAGACGGAAAATCTCCAAAATTCTGAAAACAAAGACACATATTTTTTTTTTAAAATCTAAAATTACTCCAATTAAAGACAATAGTAAAAACAAAGAAATTCAGGACACACATAAGACATCAACGACTTTTACAATTCTCGCTTCTATATTAGAAAAAAGCAAACGAAGCCATTTTCACGGACAGGGAACTAATTTAAATAGAACGAAATATTTCTTTCATAGTTTGTTTAACATGTAGCCAAAAATAATGTTATTATAGAAAGGTACCTGCACAAAGAAGAACTGTATATTCCAGAGCTAACAAGCAGAAATACTCTGAGAAAAAGAGTATGTAGCGGACGTAAAAACAAAGGTTACGTGCGTAAATCCTGTAGTTTTTGGACTTAAAGTACCATTATATGTAGCCTCCAGCAGCAAACGTACCTGTATAACTCAAAAAATACGTTTAATAAGTGTTCCGAATAAACGCACTTTCCGTAGGAAAGAAAGATCTGTATACAGGCGGTCAGAACCTGGCAGACAGGTGGACAGTATACAGGCAGACAGATGGATTTATGTAACATACGTATACGTATCTAATATACGGAAGACTGTTAGATGTCAGACATCCTGCAGCGACATGATGCAGTATCTAATCGGGAAGAGTGTAGTACGTATGTAGTATATACATAACGTATGCTCTCTACATATTTCCATAGTAAACATAAAGATTCCGCATATTTGTACAATATAACGTTGTCAGTATAAAATAGTTTCCTCAGTGCAGAAATGTAATGTAAAGAAATTAACGAAACACAAATCTCCTGTAGTAGACAAAATTCCAAATTAGTTAACTTTAGCCGGAATGCAATACTTACAAAACGAGATGTACTAATTTATTTTCCTCATCTGAAAAAAGGAATTCTCACAAGCATCAATCAAGAGAAAGAATCAATCACCGTTCCCACTCACAAGAAAGGAAATAAAACTGACTGTAATAATTATCGAGGAATCTATCCTTTTTTCAACATCCTTTCAAACATTTTGTCAGCAAGATTGATTCCATAGGCAGACGAAATTACTGAAGATTGCCAGTATATTGTAGAAAGATCATAAAACGTGTATATATGTTGAAATCTCGAATTCGATTTCTTTTCTCATCATTCTTCTTTCTCTCCTTAACTACACTAACTTTTGTCAGTTAGAGACTACTGAGTTTGCGGCAAATAATTGGGGTTACTATTCGTGCAAAGTATAAAAGTAATTTTTGCACAAGTCATATTTTATTTTACGTCTTAATAACTTACATAAACCAGAATTCGTGAATTGATTAGGATTAGAAAAGGTCGTTAATAATAATAATAACAATAATAAAGCAACCACATAATTCAAATAATAATCACCTAAACAATAAAATTTGATCATGAAAAATAGTTTATTTGACTGGACTCGAACCCGGGTCTTTTGCTTGGTAGTTTGGTACGGTATCCCTATGCCAAGCCCTTCGTGTCAAGATTAAAAATTAAAACATAGTTACGGATATAATACGTTTGCTAAGTATATTTTACTTTAAAATATATCAAAACCTAGCTAAAGAATCATCCTTTTGTGTGTGTCTGAAATGACACGTGTGTTTTGTCAGACACGAAATTAACGATACTATTGTGGTTGCTACGTGTAGATATACATTTTGTGAGATATCTGCACCTGTCAAGCTGTTGCCTACACTTCGTATATTATAATTAAATAGACTTTTGAATAAACTACAGTGTGTAGTACAGTTTGTTCTCATTTTCCTCGAAACTTGGTGTCGTTCTACAAAAGAAAAAGCCTATTCTAATATTCCTGGATGCCTTGATACAATTAAAATAGTTACAAAATAACTTTTGCCATCTTTTATTTTTCTTAGTCTGCGGAACCAAGATTAAAACCTCAGGCTCAACTTGAGGAGTGTTTCCAGATATTTCAATCATTGAGAAAGTTCTATTTGACTTATTTCTCAATTCAAGAAGAAAACTATAAGTAACTCTACTATTTGACTGGTGTCTGGTCTACTATTTAGTGTCTGGACTAGTCTTACATGAAAGATTCTTCACTAGCTAAAAGTTTTGTGTAACATGAAATAAGTGGCAGGCGAAGCAAGTGGTTATTGCACCAGTTTCCTATCAACACACCTCGAGTTCGAACTCTCACATAATTCGAAATGTTAATGTGCTTTAATTTCAATTGGCATTTATAGCATGTGTGAAATACAAGATCTTCTGTGGAGAAGGAAAGAGATGATCGAATGACAAGAATGAAAGGATACTAATTTTCTTTCAATCGTTCCAGAGTTGATATTTTCAATTAATGTCAACCATTTTCTAACTCACGTATGATCTCTATTTATTATTTCTTCTCACATACGGAATGTAAATAAATAATACATTACTGACACATCGAATGACAATATCAATGAAATATAACACTTGTTCTACAAGACGCACCAAACAATAGAGGTTACTCTCACAATAGAGACATTTCTTTGTGCATCAAATGTACAGCAAAAGCCTGTTTCAGTGCTTTACAGGCTTACCAACTGTAACCTGCTAGTTAAAATATTAGGTGTAAATTGGATTACATCTGTCTAGGCGTTGGTATAGCAGCAAAAGTACTGGACCTGACCTAATTGAGTTTTAGCAGTAAGAGGAGTCATTTTTGCTGCTGACTTTGTAATATATTCTTAAAATGTGAAATAAATTTATCTTTACTTTCGATCAATTTTGATTTAAATGAATGGGAGTAATCGAGAACATGTAAAGAAAGTATATCACACACTGTTTCAAAAATTGAATGGGTTCATTACGAAAACAGTCGTGGATTTCCTTCATAACCATCATTGTCATCATCACTATAGGTATTCTGCCATTACTGGCTAGTCACTTCCTGCAACTAAGAAGCTGCCATGCGCCACGGCCTTCCCCTAAACTCTTCGTCTTCACACCATTTCTCTTCGTAGCCATTTCTCTGTTTGCATATCGTCTAATAATTGCAGTCGCCTGCGCCCTCTCCCTCTCTTTCTTACCACCATATCCTCTTGCACGTCCCTCATGACAGAGTTCCTCCTTATCCAATGCCCCAACCAGTTTATCTTCTTCTTCTTAATAATATCTAAAATTGTTCTTTTTCCCATACCATTTCTAACACTATATTGTTCGATTTCCCCTCGACCCAGCTAATTCTATCCATTCTCTTCCTTACCCACATTCCGAAACATCATTTTTCCGTAATGACTCTGTTTTTGCCCTATACAGTACAATACTTCACATGAAGCATTTTATGAGTCTTTTCCTCAACTCTTTATTTAAGGTCCCACAAAATAGTATTTTCTTCCTGCTAAGGGCTTCTTTCGCCATTCCTACATTAGCGTTTATTTCACGTTCACATGTCGTACCATTAGTAATAATAATACCCAGGTATCTGAAACTAGTCATCTGTTCCATTTTTTCAACTTCTATATTTGACGCCGACTGCTTCGTTCCAATCACCATAGTTTTTGTATTTCTAACATTTATTTTCTTTCCATATTTGTCACAGGAATTACTAAAGTTTCCTAACATCTTATTAATTTTCTCTGTAGATTCTGCAAGAAGCGCCATATCGTCTGTAAACCATATACACCTAATCATCCCTTCAATATGTGCTAATTTCGTAGTTGGAGTGAATGTTTAATGCGTTGATACTATTTTTAACAGAACTGTTTGGGAAGTCTAGATAAAAAAAAAAGAAACCAATATTCCATTTATATCGAATGAGACAAACATCGTGTGCGTGGGTTTTCTCCGTGTTTCTCCATCTTTCCTTTCCACCACTTCTTTCATTCTTATAATGATCGTATTCTCTAATCTTGAAGCATAAAAGTAGGACTTTAAGCTAAGAAAAGAAAATTCTGAAAATCATTGTGATACATCACGTGCACATATTGTCATTAGTGTTAAACGAGATTATAGTAAATGAAGATTTTTAACCCTTTCCAGCCCGAATATTTTTGTGTGTTGGGAAACCATATGTTCACAGTATTTCCTGTTGCAATGATACCACAACATGGATTCTCTGTTTTGCTTCACCGCGACTAAGTAGACGTACCAAATTATGAGATTGACCCGAAAGAAGAGTGTTATGATTACATGGGGAAACTGCATGAATTAATATTAGATTTATGATTATAAAAAGTTAGTGGTTCCAAATGTTATCATCGGGCTGGAAAGGGTTTTAAGGTACCGTGTGTTTCTTTATAACTGTTACTACGAATGAGTTCAAAATTGAACCTTTGATCTGGGAATAACCTATATATTTCCTGAAAGGGTTTGTCGAGTAAGTTCCAAAATAAGTATCAATTTCTTGCCCTGAAGTGATCCTACCCCTTCAGGGTTGGGAATATATACAAAAACGTCACTTATGTCCTATATATCAAAGTGCTCCGCATATCTAGTAGATTAGGAATATAATATTCACCATTCAATTATATCCTATATCAAGGTAATAAACCAATAAATTATATCACTGTAAATATCGTTTATTAGTGAACCTCACTATCACACTATAGTGATCGTGGTGCAGTGTGAGTTACGTGACCCTCAGACCTCAAAAACAAAAGCCAAGTCCTGGGAGCACCGTGTTTCCAGGACCGTAACAAGTGAATTATATGGCTTTCAGACAAAGTCAAATACAAAAGCCTCCAGCCAGAGCCTCCTTCCTTCTCCTTACCCAGGTCTTGTCGTAATGAGACATTACCCAGGTCTTGTCATGTGGAGCACTTTGATATATAGGGCATATAGGTAAAGTTTTTGTATATATTTCCAACCCTGAAGGGGTTGAGTCACATCTGGGCAAGGAATTGATACATGTTTTGGAACTTGCACTACAAAGCCTTTCAGGAAATATATAGGTTGTCCCCAGATTCAAGGCTCAACTTTGGAGTCATCCCTAGTTAGTTTTCCAAAACAAATTACAGAAATGTCTAACTTGTAATTTTGGGATTACAATTAAATGAATCTGTAGATGTAAAGTTTTTTTTTTTATTACAAGCACTACATTCAAACATTTTTAACCAGTTAAAATGCATGCTTCTAATTCTGCGGTAAGCTGTAAGATCAAGTTACAACTTTATTGCTGAAATTAAATGTTAAATTCCTAACAAAAAATACTTTTACTATTTAGCCCTTATAATTGAAATCCATATTATGTTAAAATAAATGTAATCTACGTATATGTTTATGTTTTTAGACTCGGCGTACAAATTTCTAAATTTGAAATGGGATCCTAGAGGAGCACTGAAGATGAAGGACAGTTCATGGGGAGCCACCGATATGGAACTTCCGAGTTTCCAATTTAGATTTGAAACCAAAGAGGAATTATCTCCAGACGGTAAGTTTACGATTCTTGTTAGAGTTAGTGACTTGTATTGTTATTCCCAAATCCTAGGATAGATTATTTTTTCCTATTTCCTATCTAATTATGCGTGTTTAAAGAATAACGAAAACTGTCATTATTCTAATAGAAAAGCTTTACTTACATTAAAGGTGGCGATCTAAAAATTGTAAAATCAAAGCAAATTTTCAAAAGGTCTTATAACTAGTATATCAAACCTTGTTTCCATATTGTCAATTAAACACAATTACACTGAGCAGGGCTATGCGGTACTATATAAAACACAATGGCTTAACAGTTTTAAAACACTAACTGTATCTTCATCAGACTCCCATTCCTTCTGGTTACTTTGAAGTTGGATACCTCTTATATACTTTCCGGAGATCAACTTTCAATAATTCTCCACCTCTTTATTAAAAAGTAGCATTTTTGTTTTTCACTTTCACCTCTGAGCTGCATACTTATCCAATTAAAATATACGTTTTTGCTGAATGTAGCTTTGTCCTCTAATTATCCTTCTTATGTTCCCTTTTTAATTTATTCTCGTTCTTCTTCCTTATTAATTTATTCTGTTTATCGTTGACCCTGCATTCCAATTCATCACGTTGTCTCCTGCCTTCATAATTTCCATGGCTTGTTTCCATTTTCTGACTAATGTCTTGTTCTCTGTTTCTATGACATCTGCTCCTTCCCACGCTATCCTGTGGTTTGTCTCGTTCTGATACTTATATATTTCCTTATTATCTCTTTTCAATATAACGTCATCATTGTGTAGTTTTATCATTTCTTCCATTTTTTGTGTGTCTTGTATGTAAAGTTTTCTGCACTCCGCGCAGCCCACTCTATATTTGATCCCGCTTTGATCTTTTTCCACTATTGCTTTTCTCATGTTTTTTCTGATTACTTCAATTATTTTGTTTTCTCCTTTCCTGTACGTCCTAATTCCTGCTTTCCGAAGAATCCTCTTAATTTTCTCTGTATCTTTGCTTAGGCTCTATTTACCAAACCGCTTTTTGTTTTTGTCTTTTTATTCCTTCATTCCTCTTTCTTGCTACGATTTTTCTTACTCTACCCTTCTTTATTTCCATTTCATTTTAATTGTGTCCGAAACTTCTTTAAATCTCTTTACCTCTATTCTACATCTATCTTTATGTCTTCTATTCTACCCTTCATTCTTTTCTGAAATTCTTCTCCGTACTCTCATCCACATTACTTCTTTTTTGTGGCAATACCCTTCCACTGCGCACTCTTTATGATACGAAATGTTATTAATGCTCCTCCTATCGACTTCTTTATTTTGACATCTAGATAATTTATCTCATTGTCTACTTCTATTTCATTCTCTATTCTAATGCCTTTCTCTTCATATTCTGTTTCTCTTATTCATTTCTCCAGATTCATTTCCGTTCCCTTTCATATTTCTAAACAATCATCTACATAACGGCAAAGAAGAAGCAGTCTTTCTCCTCCTCTTACTATTGTCTTCTTCTCCCATCGACTAATTACTATATCTGACAGTACTGGACTCAAAAAAGATCCTATATCGAGTCATGCCTTCAGTTTAATAATACTGTCTCTTTTTATACAGTATTAATTCTTCCACAAAGAAGAGGATTAGAGGCATTGGTAGAGAGTAATAGGGAGCAGTATTAGTAGAGAGTAATAAAACAGAGTTCAGCAAGAACTAAGTACCAAGAAAGCGAGAACATGAAGGAACTCAGCAGAATAGATTCTCGTACTTGACTCTGCCAATCTTTAACGCCACTGAGCCACAAGTGTATAAAGTCATGAATATAAACCAAATGTCGAAGTGTTACCTTATCCCTTGACTTGACGTTATTACTATTGAAAACAGGACCCATTTAAGCAGTTTGTGTTCTAAATGTTGGATATTTTTTCAAACATGTGGAAAGCATCTTGTGGTATACAATCAGGATTGGTTTATATATTCTTTAAAATATTGATTATAAAACCGACAAAATAAATGTTTCACTGTATTACAGATTCACGACCAAAAATTCTCTATCTCTACACTTATCTTAACCGAGATATGTCAAATCATTTGCTGATGACGTATTTCCCCAGCGGTCTTTTGGTCGTCGTCTCATGGTGCAGCTTTATCATCAACCCAGACATGGTACCCGGAAGAATAGCATTGATGACAACAACCTTGTTGACGCTCGTCACGATGTTCAATTCCCTTAGGTATGTAAGATCAAACAGTTTTTGAAGGTATTTTCTTATATGATTCGGAATACAGTAATATGGCAATTGACGTACTCCTACATCACAATACACTAATTGCAACGTAACTGCACATGCATAGGCGTAGCTAAACCTTTCCATATAGCTATACGCATAAGTAGTTGAAGGAGATATTTGTATATAGATATAGACAAAATAGATAACACATCACACACACTTCACATGCGTTCATTCCATTGAGCTTCAAGTGTATTAAAATTCAGATAAAATGTCATCTCAATGAACTGAAAGATTCCATTCTAACAAAATTTAAGAATACATGACAATTGAAGAAAAAATAATCCAACAATTTTATTTTGATATGCATTGTTTTCATTTATAAATAAATAACGCAATTCTTTATTACTCACCATAAGACGCATGCCAAACATACAGTACCTTTTTACCTGTTTTGTTAAGGTGGGTTGTCTCCCAACAGTACATAAAATAACTTAAATAGTGTGTTACTAAAATGATTCTCCATCCTGTTAGCTGATTTTTTTTAACCATGTCCATTTTAACATTTTGATTAAAAATTTGATAAAGTTTATGCAGAATGCATCTAATATCAACATTAATTGCAACCCGGGTTAGATAGTGCCATTCTCTTGAATACACACAATCATTTTTAATTTGTATAGACACCAAGGACCTTATTTTAGAGGTTAGATATTCGTAGGCAGTGAATACACAATCAATATGTTGTGTTGACTCGCAGTATAAAAATTTAGCACCAGCCTACAGTGATCTTGCAACAATGAGTAAAGCATGTTTTGACACTAGTTTACTATTATATTATTATTATTATTATTATTATTATTATTATTATTATTATTATTATTATTATTATTATTATTATTATTATTATTATTATAAACTCTTCTTCGGTATTTCGTCTGTATTCTCCTTTCTTCATTCACCCTCATCAGAACTTCTGTTTTCTTATTTCCTCTTCTTAGTTGTTCTCACCGCCCTTCTCCTCTCGAACCTTACTGTAATGGATACACTTTTAATTGTAGTAAATACATGTGTGAAAATACAGTAATGGAGTATGATTTTCCAGCACCAAATTATAACGTTTTGTGAAAGACCCAGAGCCCGTTCTTATAGCCACTTTTTCGAGAGATAGCATTTATTATATATGTCTTGGTAACTGTTTGCGTGTATACTTACCTTTAATTTCATTTCGTTAACTATGATAATTGCATTCACAATAGCAAAAGAAAATGTTTCGTTTGCTTCATGTTTCCCCTATTAATTCTCATCCTGCCCCGAAACAAGCCACTTCAAAACGGAACTGTGTAGTTCGTGTATCATACAATATTTACAACTTAAGAAAAAGTTACATTTATTGTTCCCTTTGTTAACACATAACCATTCCAGACAAGTAAAATTTCGAATCTATAAGATTGCTTATTAGAATGTTTAATAATGTATGTGCACTACTTAATTTTCTTGAGTTCTTCAATTTCTTCTACCGCTCTTCAAGAAATTGAGAACTTCTTGAGTTAAAGTTGAGAACTTCAACCTAAAGGACTTAGAATTCTTTTCACTTGCCTCCGCCCTTTCGGAAAGACTGCAGGCGATAATTGGCTGAATGTCGAATGATCAGTTTATATTCTTAGTGGTTGTCTCAAACGTTTCATTCACACGTCACGCCATAGCAAAGGTATCTTGTTTTTTACTTGTGGTAACTCGAAAAGGATATGGAATTTCTTCATAAAGCTGGGAGCACAATTCTTCGTTTCACAGTAAGAGATGGATATCTGTATTCGTCATAGTAAAGAAAATAAAGTTACCTTCATTGTAATGAGTGCATTTTATCTAAATTATATTTTATTAGTTTGTCAGTATCGTATAAATAATTGGTTGTCAAATACGTTTGCACTAGAAATGCATTTTATCAATTATAAAAATCTTTTGGTGTATACATTTCTAATTACATGCTTATTTGCATTTATTTCACTTTAATTTCACACCCATTCATGTGTCACTGATAATTCAGGAGATTTTCAACAGAGACGTCTATAAGTATTTGTTTCGGAACTCAAAGAAAAATATGCGATATAGGCAATACATACCAATTTTAACTCCAAAGTATTAAATTTCAAATTTACATCTGTAACAAAAAACACCTTTAACTTTTTGATGACATCTTCGTGTTTTAAAATTAAATTGAAAATATCTCAAATCGCGTTTCGAAACCTCATTCGTCAAGTTTCAGACGTTCTTTATGAAGATTGAATGCCTCACCACACTATGCTACCGTAGTATAAGTTCTTGCTGCAGCTATTGTCTCTATGAAGAAATAGGGTAAAATATAATTCCCTCCCCATCCGAGGCTCACATTTCGGACTTTGTCTCTGAATGGGTTTCTAGGTTTTTCTGAACAGAGCTTTACCCCTATAACGACGCCTCTGTACATACAATATGTGATTACAAATACACTCCCAGTTTGATAATATTTGCAGTGACTGAATGCAACACGATCTATGAAGAAAATTATATCATAGCACTACTTGGCAGAAGTTACTTTGTTAATTTAACTGAGTGAATACAAAATACCTCTTAAGCGAGAATTAAAACAAACTAAAAGTTGAATGTCTCATTCTTCTTGACCAAAGTAGCCGAGTAAGTTGGTGAAAACATTTTGCCATTTTTCTCGGTAACTAAGCCAAGTCTGATTTAACCGACTACAGCTCGGTTAACAGTATCCTACAAGATTTCTTATAAAGTGTTGTCTTACCCAAGACTTGGCTACTTTAACCTTCGTTCGAAAAGTGGCACGTGTCTGTGTTTATTTAGTTATCTTTTTCATTCATTCATTTTTCGTTCTTTCTCTCTCCGGCCTCCATTTTATGAAGACAGCTATCACATTCGGAGACTTCGCCGGTAGTGGAAGAATAGCCGAGGTGTTATAGGCGCTGATCTATTTAACCCAACTTGTTCAGTTCAAATCCACTCTACAACAACATAACTTTTAATTCGTTCCTACATAGTGAATGATAAATTCTCTTTGCTCAAAGTTCTCCATCTAGAGATGGAATGCAATAATCGGCGACATGTTAACGAAGGGAAAGAGAGAGTAAAAAAAGGTCTTATTGAAATATTATCAAGAATATTTATCTATATTCATATTTGTTTGTTCTAGTTCACTTTTATTTATTCGAAATTACAGTTCTTACTTTCGCTAACTTAGGTTATAGCAAGAGATATCATAGATATATATTTTTACTATTTGTCATTTTTGAAACTTATGCCATTTTTTTCTATTGATGCAATGATTTTCACAAATTAAACTTTACACACTGTATGTCTTGTATTTACTTTCTTAGATTGTCTTATTGTTTTGTTTCTTTCGATTGCATTTTCCAAATACACTGGAAACCAATCATATACCACCTGAAAAATTTTTGGTACATTTAACGTGTAAAGTATAATAATGTTTAAAAAAACAATGGATACTATGATGGTTTTATGAGAGTCAAATCATCCAGCATGACATGATATTTTTCAATAAAGTTTCAGTAGATATATTAACACTGAAATCTAACAAAAGTCAAGGTAACGTTGAAAGGAATAATGTAAAACATTCAGAGATTTAACAAAATAAAGTAAACTGTGAAATAAAATGAATGTTTGATCAACATTGTTTTTCTTTGGTATGTCTAAGGTTAAGTGAGATTTCTATGACTTTTTCGTGATATCAGTCGATCTGCAGATACTAAACGGTGTCTTCTACCCGATTTTTTTATTCAACCCGATGAATATTTTTCTATTTTTTGTCGTTTGCTACATCTACATCTTTCTGACAAACTAGAGTACTTGTAGAAAACCTTACTTACTTCTTATCCAATCAACTTTAATGGTATCGTTGGTTGCCTAACGATGCAGGATGTGGAAAATTGGAAGGGTGAATGCACTTTTGCTTGTGGTAATACCTTTGAGAAAGCATGTACATCCTAGTTAACTCCAGTAGGGAGAGAAATTTAATGGAGAATGCACAATGGAAATTAATTTACTCAAATAGTGCGCAATACGGATGAAAAGGAATGGAGTGTCATCTGTATATGAAATTGTTCTTACAGGCAAAGTCTGAAGCCGTCGTTTCGTGTGAAGCCAGTGGAGATATGGATGATGGCTTGTATGACATTCGTGGTGGGAGCTCTCCTCGAATACGCCGTGGTTTTATTTGGAATGAGATGTAAAACAACATGGAAGAAGCAACAAGAAATACTGACACCGGGAAAGATAATTACTGTTAGGTCCGAAATTATAATTCCAAAGGTAAGATTTTAGCCTCTAAATTATTTATGTTAACGCAATTATAAGAGTAGTTAAGTGTAAAAGCATGTTCAATGTATGGTGTACAAAGAAATTTTACATGTTTCTGATAAATATACAGAATGCTCATCGGGTTGCATACGACCAACTTTCATTGTTTACCTTTTAAGAAACCGTGCAATCAACATGGTTGTATTCTATTTCATTAACAGCATTATAAAGTGGAGAGTTCAGAGCATAATATAATCAAGTTCAATCACCGAAGTTGTGTGAGGAAGAGCTAGAAACATGTAAGATATATCCGTACTTAGCTAGAAAAGTTAATATTACTTTTAACGTAACAACTTTCAACCCCTAGAAAAATATTTGTTGAGAAATATTCATAGAAATGAAAATCCAATCGGAAAATTACCATTAGGAAGATCTAGGCGCAAATGTGAGTACAATATTAATATATATCTCTGAGGATTAGGAATTCAAAGTAGAAACTGCATCCAATTGGCTAAAGACAAAACTTAATGGAGAGCTTTTGTAAATACGGCATTGAACCTCCGGCTTTTATAGGACATAGAGTTAGTTAGTTAGGTTACTTTTGTACAGACAGATGTAAAAAAAATTATGAGAAAACTTAATTGACTCTACAAAGTACGTTTGTGTCTTCCTTTCATTTTCTCTCTATAAATAAGTCCTTATTTTTGGATTGGTCTTTCGTAATGCTTTTGATGAAGGCTATATTACAATGCCGAATTGTTATACAAGCATTATTAATATTAGTTTGTTATTTGGGTCAGTTTTGTTTCATTGATAAAAGGTGTTTCTCTTTAGAAGCGGAGAACTTTAAACTGGCATCATCGTTTTCTGTGACAGCTGATATTATAGTACTCGGTTGCTTTGAGGTTAATTTGGTTTGGCAATTCATCATGAATACACTCACGCCGAAGCAACGTTTGCAAATTGTGCAAATTTATTTTGTAAACCGTGGTTTAATTCGTCAAACTCATCGGGCATTACGTGCATTTTACGATACTAATAATGGACCTGTTAGCTCACCACGTCCTTCTAGTGATTTCAGCCATTGGATTATTTTCTCTGTAAATATGTGAATTTGCATGTCTACACCGAGAAACAAGAAACAATTGAGCACTTGGAAGCCACTATTAGACGCGTTATTGCCAAAATACAGCCTGATTTACTGCGAAGAGTGTGTGAAAATTGGACAACCAGAGTATGGCATGTACTCGCCAGCAGCGGTGGTCACATGTCCGAAATCATATTCACACATTAATGCCATAAAATGATCTTTCAAATAAAGCAACTTCATGGATATTATAAATACTTTTCTGTTTTTTTTCAACATAATGTTCTCCACTTCTAAAAAAACACCCTTTACTACGTAACTTTTGATGTTAAAATATACATTTACTCTTTTGTGTCATGACAAATTTCTCTATTTTTTGCTTCTAATTTCAGAAGAAGGAAGTGAACTACAAAAGGAAGAAACAAATGAAGTTTAGTAAATTCCATCACAAGATTAAAGACATTTTCAATCGTCAAGGAGTAGTGGATATAGTAGCGTTAATAATTTTCCCAATCAGCTTCCTAGGTTTTAACATTTTCTACTGGATATATCACATAGATAAAATGAACGCTGCTTGGGAACATATATTAGGGAAAACGTCCAAATAATACGAGTGTTACAGTGTTGTACATAGAGGAATATAAATGTATATAGAGTCTGTCCAAAACAGTATGCATCATCATCAACATAGGTATTCTGCTCTTACTGGCAGGTCACTTGGCGCAGATGAGCAGTTTCCATGCTCCACGATCCTCCGCTAACCTCTTCGTCTTCACGTCTGATCTTTCTGTTTTTATATCATCCATTAATTGTAGTCTCCTTCGGCCCCTCACTCTGTTTCCCGCTACCATTCCCTCTAGGACGTCCCTCATGATACAATTTCTTCTTAGATAATGTTCCAACAAACTCCTTTTCCTCGTCTTAACAATATCTAAAAGTTTTCTATTCTCCCACACCATTTGTAACATCTTTTCATTCGTTTTCGCTGGATCCAACTAATTATTTACCCAATTTAATATGCACAATTTAATAAATAGTAAGTGCATATGGTTTTCTAAGTGAGCTTCAACTTCATTTTGCGGACTTCAAATTGGGAACGGAGTGGAACTTGGAGTTTTAATTGCATTTATGATCCATTAGATCATTATTATATCTCGATGCACTTACGCTACTACCTAGTGTATATATTGCTACCGACCTCGCGAGTCGTTGCTTTGAATCTTGGAAGAGGATCACCAATCATTGGACTTCCATCATCTCGATTTTACTTGTATGTGAGTGCAGTTTTGTTTATTTTTGGGTATAAAATCATAAAAATATTGAACACGTTGAAATGTATATTTCACTACTATTTGTTTTGAGTTTTGAGAGCTACTATTTATTAATTTGACTTTTTTTACATACTACTTGTTCCAATTTTGCTAAGGCATGTAACTCTTTCAACAAAGAAGTTACGTCTGTGCACCTCACACTCTCCTTAACTACGTTCGCCTCACACTGATGGTTTGTCGAGGGCGTTCGTTTGCAGTTACTAACTAAGGAGTATTAGTTCTCTTTGTGGACCTCTGGTGTGCTGTTAGATCAACCATATATTATTATTTTCAAGTGTCTTATACATAATCACTTTTATTAGTAAAATCATTAATTTTGGTTTAGTCCCAAGCTTTTGATAGAAAGCATAAATCTTTTGTAAACGAGGGAAAACTCAATCTAGTCAAGAGAATGTTGTAAAAAATAGTGTGGCGACCGATGTCCATACAGTCCAATATCGGTAATTTAGAAGTAGTACGCTGTAAGAGCGATTGCTGAATGTATCCGTTCAAATATTATTAAAGGCTTGTTACCTTTTTTATATTAGCAATGTTTTTATATATGCAACGAAACGTTCAAGAGATTAGAAAATTACCAAGGTTACTAGAGAACAGGTTGCCTCTTAACCATGCTGCACGGTCATAGGCTGTCCCGGAATGACGTCACTTATAGACCCGCGAAGCGCGCAAAAAATTTGTCCTCTGCTTTTTTCCCACTTAAGAATAAGGAAGAGGGTCTTCGCGTGAGAAGTCCTATACTGAATTAACGTTACATAGTAAAATCCTTTTTTTGCTTGCATGCAGAATCAAACTGAAGTGTCGGTAATTTACTACTTAGAATGATGATCGAGAACAGAATTTATAATAATAATTGTGTTTTGCGATAATATTCTATTGTTAGAAACCTTACCTCACTGGACAAGTTTCCTTAGCTTTTTCTCCCCTATGTTCTGAGAGATTCCTTCTCTTTTTACAGAAACCAGTTCTGCTTTGCCAAACTATTCAAAAACTTAATTCTGGCATATGCTATCATTCGCACAAATGTAGGCATATGCTATTTCAGGTTTCACATTAGCATTACTCCCACAAATAATCCTCTTTAGACATTTCATGGTATCTTTTCACCTACGTAATGTTCTTCCATGGTAAAATGAAAACATGTCTTGCATATCTTTTACACACGAAAGCAGTCTTCAATGGGCTGTGTGAAATGGTCATGAGACAAGCTTGAATCACGGGTGTAGCCAGCAGACTTATCTAGGAGGGGCCCGTCATTTTTTGTGTGGCGGGAGGAAGACAATTTACAATTTACCAAGCCAAACAAAGTGTTACAGTTAGTTATTTTGAGGCCTGAGAAAACCGAAAATTTTTCGTTTCAGACCGGAAAACTAAAAATACTTCTTTTTAAGTTTTGGTTTTTGCTTTTTCTCCAAAAATATTATGTACCAAGTATTTTTTATTATGCTTAGCCAAGAACTACAGCTCCGGACCAAATGTTATGCCTTTGTGCATAATTATTACAATTTAAGCCCCTTTACACACAACCTATCTACATAAGAGTGATTTCCTTTGAAATTTTGCTTAATTTCTTTAAGATTTTCTGACAAAAAAGGTTATTCTTGACTAAAGACATCATATAAAATCACGTATTAGCATAGATTGACAATTATTTTAAAATAGGCCTATATAAAATATTTTCATACTTCATATTTGTAACGATTTCTCGTTAGATAATAATGAAAAAGAGAGAGAGAGAGATTAAAGAGCATTTATGCGGAGAGGGATTTATTTAATTTCTGCGTATAAATTTATTGTTTATTTTTGACTTATTAGGAGGCTAGCGCGCTATCAAATTTTTAATATTACTTAGAGCGCCACTTGTAAGAGGTGGTGGAATGCCGAACTAGGCTGAAATGAGGAAGCGCGCTGGAGTATGCACGGGCATACAAGTGTGAAATTGGGAACGGCTAACACTTCGCATATGAGCTCTCATAAGATTATAGTTACATTGAAGTGAACCACGAGTTTATTAAAAGTTATGGAAGTAAAATCGTATTGTGGCAATGATTATCGATATAAAGATATAGTGCAATCCGAAATCTAAATGGTGTTAAATTACACTATAATGGATTGTCCGTGGAAGTACTTTCTTAAATTATTTGGTTAGTTCATCCATATTTCCATTTTGACTATCTATTGATTGGATTAATTTTTCGGTGAGTGGACTGTTCGTGTGGGTGATCAAGTGAATTCAGTAATTATGCCGATTATCTGAGAGTTTTCGTTAATATTGCTATTTCCACAATCTACGAGTTAAGTATGGAATTACTCTCCCAGTTCGGCAAACTATTATGCTATTTAAAGAAGTACCTAGGCATAAATGTGGAGTCCTATGTAACGAAGAATTGCTGTTCATAACTTAGCCTATACCATCTATTAGGTAAGTTAAAGACTTACTTTATAATATTGTATTTAATTTTTTCAATAAGTGAAGTTCTATATAATATTTGTTTCAAATAATGAGTTTATATTGCGTAAGAGTTATTTCATTGTATGTGGTAGGTTCACATTATAATTATTGAAATTACTTTCAGAAGTAAAACTGAAATAGTTGTTTGCAAGAACATTACTTATTCCCTAATAATAATAATAATAATTAATCTATATTATTGAGAAATTGTATATATGGATTGTATTCAATTGATACGATTCTTTATTATAAAGAAGGTTCCTTTAAATTCTTAAAATTTTATTTCTGTCTAGTATATAACCCACGTCACTTCTTTAGATTGAGAAAGATTAGTGGTAGGAGATCATTCGAATTGCATTACGTATATGGATATTAGTATTTTTATATGAAATTTAAACAACGTGTGTAAAGTAAGATATTGGATGAGAGTTCCTCCAACATCCGCATTTCACCTTTATTTGTATTACAAAAATTATACCCGAGAGTATTAAATAAGATTGTGTAGTGAGCATTTGAGTATTTTATTATTCTAAGCTCACTGGCCGGTTCAGAATTCGTCCCTTGATGAATTTTGTTACACAGAATTTCACACTTGTATCCCTCTGCTAAGTCGTAGCTTTTATTCACTAATTAGGTTGATTGTGGTAAAAGGAATAGACTTATAGGAACGTGTACCTTGCGTTTGCAGAGATAAGATATTCTTTGGCATATTTTGTTTACAAAACTGTAGATTCTACGTATACCTTTAAAAAAAAAAAGTTCCGATATGCGAGTAGTTGCGCCTGGAGTCACGTCATGTGCATAAACAGAAGGCAGACGGAAGAGAGTTTTGTCTTCGTGAATGTTGAAGGCCTGTTTATTAACTACAGGTGTTGTTATCCTTAATAAATGTTAGGCACTTCGATTGATAAGTTGCATTCAGTGGCCGCTATCGCTTTTGGGATTGTTTGAGAAAACAAGTCTTAATATTTAATGGCTAGACTGCTTGTGTTAAAGGTAGGATTGTTGTTGTTTATATTACGTCTGAGGGATTATCAAGGACAAGCAAGAAGCTGTCTGTTTGTTGTGTGTGTTAGGTGTTGACTGCCTTACAATATCTCGATCTATTTGTATCAGAGTTTTTGGACGTGTTTTGGAACAAAAAAAAAAAAGAAAAGGGTAAGATGTTATGTTTGTGTCGTCAAGGTTCCATTACGTCATTATATATATACACTTATTATTGATCAAGTGGTTGAACGAACATAAGAAGTAGTAGTTTTCTCTTTTGTTTATAAAGATTAAAATTACACACAAATTAATGACATTTGTTATATTCCTAGTTTATATAGTTGCTAGTTTAGTAGAAGTTAACATGAACAGCAATTCTTCGACAATTTTTGCCTATCCTGGTCAGCTTTGCTTGGGGGACTTTACAAACGGAGATCATGGTATATTTATAAGGTCTCCTAGTGAAACACTGATTAGTGATTTTTCGAGGCTGTCATTGTCTGAATTGTCCTTGCCGGACCTGGGTATAGGTAGCCAAGTAGGGATTTCAGGTCGAGATCAGGTCCCCGGTTTTAATCCCCGTGGGGCTCAACAAGCTTGGGTTTCAAACGATGTAGTGGACCTCAATTTGGAAGTAGCTCAACCGTTACATTCGACATTAGATCATGTTAATGAGGTCCTGGGTTCAGGCCCGCCTGTCGGCTATAATGAGAAGGAATTGAATAATAAGCAAGATTTGCACGTTGAACATGCCCAGTCGGTACCTCCAGTTAGGAATAATACAAATCCTTTTCTGAATGACATAAGTGTACAGATGGGTGTAAGTGATAATGTTACACAAACTGGTGAATGGGCACCACCAATACCCTATGTTATGCAGGAGAAAAATCCATTTTGTCATGATATGGGTACTCAAGCAGAATTAAGTGATAATTTGATAAAGGTTAAGGAAGCTTGTATGCCTTGTTTGGATGCAGAGACTTTTGTCAAACAGCCATATATAACTTCGAATAACCCGAATTTACAAATTTCGAGAGAAAATGGGTTATTAAACGTAGCTAAACCCTTTAGTACAGACTTAAGTAAACTTACAGTAGGGATTGCTACAAGTAACTTGACTGGTTTAAATAGAAATATTCCTTTTGCGGATGGAAGTGACGATCTAGTGACGTTCGCATTTTTGTTAAGTGTGTATAAGATAGTTAAATCTAATGTTTATCCCCGTGAAGCAATTTTAATGGCTTCTATCGGAAAGAGTTCCCAAGCATTGCATGATCAGATTTTAGCCTGTTTAGAATATACACAGGATTGGGTACTGATATCATACAGGGTGTTTGAAAATGTCATCACCTCTATTGGGAAAAAAATAATATTTGATCAGTACGTATATTGTATTCAAGATCCAAATGAGTCTTTGATAGATTATGTAAATAAAGTGATGGACAGTTATTGTTTAACACATGGGAGATTAGAGGATCATAGAGTGAAAGACATTATCATGAGAGGATTGAACCCACAAATACGTTTTGAAATTTTTAGACACTCAGTGCCGGAGAATTTGTCTACACTAGTGACTGAACTCAAAGTATATGCGTTACACCGTAGAAATGTTGATATGTATACTGCTGCGGTCAAAAATACCAGCCAAAAGACTCGACTAGTGTCAAGCGTTTCTCGTAACTTCTCAGGTGGAAGGCCACTGTTCGATTCCGGTCGTGTGTCTCTATCAAACTATGTTTCAAATACTTCCTTCAATAAGGCACAGAGGAGTCAAAGTGGTTTGAGTCGACAAAATAGAAACTTAAAATATATAAATAATAGTACTCTTGTCGTTGGGGAACCGGGATCGAGTCCAAGTCTAAGGGGGTCTCAGGTTCAAACTCCACTTACGCAAAATGACCTTAGTCAGGTGCGTTCGAAATGTGATAAGACTCTATCTACAGGATCTGAAGAACATAAATCTTTAGTTGCAGCTTTAGTTAAAGTGTATATTTTAGGACAAGATATTATTGGTGCTATTGACTCATGTGCGGGTTGTTCATTAATTAATCGGGAGTGTTTCACGTTGTGGAACAAATCCCTCAAGAAAGCAGTAGAAGTTAAAACTGATAATTTTTCTGGAGTTGGTGTTGGCAATTTTAAAATACAATTGTCACAGTCAGTCATTCTTCCGTTACGGTTCAAACAGAGAGTCTATCGTTTAAAATTTTATTTAGTGCCTGATTTAAAACCAATTTTCATTATTGGTGTAAATCACTTAAAATATTTGCAAGTTCAGATAGATATTACTAATAATTTTCTGTATCTTGGCCTGGAAAAGGTAAGGGTGCCGTTGTATTATAATAATCCCACGTCAATAGATTCCTATCGGGATTCAAGGTCGCAAAAGGGGATAGAGTCGTCATCAAGGAATTCATGTTATCCTCAAGATTCGGTTGCCATATCGAATCTCTTTTTGAATGATGGAGTTATTTCCGGTCAAGAAAGGATTCTTCAACCAGTTGCTGATGCTGAGTTGGTTTCTTCTCAAAGAGAGAATAGTCTCGGTACCACACCTTCGACTCTGACCAATGGTTCTTGTGCACCTACGTCCAAGGAAAAAGCTGGTTCTGAGTATCTCATAGGAGATGGAGATTCTGAGACGTCTACACGCAGTGTTGCCACTGGCTTGATGGAATGTCCTCAGAGGTTGGGTCGACGGAAGAAAAGAAAGATGTATACTTCATCTAATCATAGAACATCGGTTATTGGAACTTGTAGAGATGACCATTCTGATATGATACAGCCAGCATCCCATCTTAGAAAGATGATTTATCAAACTACGACGGATATTCCAAATTCATCTTCCAGTAAGCTGAGTGGCTCACAGTATTCTTCTAAGATATTAAAAGGGGAGCTTGATCAGTTAAATGTGACGTCATCCGGTATCCAACCTGATGAGTTTTCCAGTGTTGCCAAGTCTTCAGATAGAGGAAGAAAACGTAGATGGAGAAGGCAAAGAAGATATCATAATAGTTTTCGTGGGGCGGTGCTTGCATCAGAGGATATTGTTCAGATATACGATCAGGTTTCCAGTGTTGCCACCTCTCCAAAAACATTAAATAGTGATCAACTTGAGGAGCAACCTAAAAGTTTTGCTTCTTCAGTGAATTTTATTGGTCAGATAAATTCTGACTACTACATTTCGGAACATGGGGTTCACTCCCTCCCTGTATATAACAGTGTTGCCACAGTATCTGCCCCTATAAAAAATAATCGTGGTGATAATAAACTTGGTGAATATAAAACTCAAAGGAAATCTGCGAACCTAGGTAACCCTATGAATCATCCTTTACCAATGTGTGTTAGTGAATTACCCTGTGGTGACAGTGTTGCCATCGGTAATAAAATTCCAACAAATAGGAAAAACTCTCGTATCACAAATAAATACGCTACTTCGAGGAATTCTTCGAACATTCCGAAGTTTTCTGAAAGTTTAGGTGGACTTAGTGTATATTCACAGTTCCAGGAGACCAGTGTTGCCACTTCCCATAATAATCTAAAAGCATCCTATAAATGCAAGGGAAAAGAATTTAGCCAGGATTTCAATTCGTTACCAAATCACACCAGATCTAACTCTCCAAAAAACAAGTATTGCACACTGGGTAGGTGCAATGTTGCCAATTCTCGTAGTTTTCCCAAAAATGATTGTAAGGAAAATAATGTTTCTTTTCAATCTTTGGACTCGAAACCAAACTTTATAGTTCTAGATAAACAAGTTCAAGGAGGTTCGAACTTACGATTACCCAGTGTTGCCAATTCTATTAAAAACATTGACGATACATTATCTGGTGCGAATCATTCTGATTTAAAACCTTTAACGGGAAGTGTAATGACCCAGGGTCTAAATAAACTCCAACCTAATAATAGTTGTTCTCAGCTGTCCAGTGTTGCCAATTCATCCTCATCATTGATAAATAGTGCATCAAATGAACTCGGTTGTTCCATTAAAAACTCAGATGGAAATAAGGATTTCCCTAGGCCAAAATCATCTAGCCATGGTGAACTTTTGGAATCTAGCAGTGGTGCTAACTCACATGTTAGTAAGAGTGGTGATGAATTACATGTGAAGTGTCATCCTAAATTAGACTATAACAGTGGTGCCAGTTCATTTGAATTTAATCAACCACTGGATAATAATCTATATTTTAATTTTCGTGCCTTGGTTGATTCATCGGACAAGTTTCGGTTTATGGAAAATAAGTCAGATGGTTTTAGACATAATGAGTTTAGTAGTCATATTAATCAGTCTGGGGAGTTTTGCAGATCACAATTGAAGACTGAAGTGTTTGAATCAGAGAAAGCTGATGAAGGGTGTCCCAACATCGAGATGGAAGGTGATACAGGTGTCCAAGGACAATCAGATAATGGATTTCAATCCAATATTGGAACGAAAGCAGCCAATGCGCAGAGTCTTCACCACATCCCTCATCCAGTGGATCATACCTTTGACATATGTGAGGTAGCTGATGAAGCCTTAGTCAAGCCAATGTTATACCAGATGGTTCACAAGGATGTTGAGCAACTATCTTTGGTTGTAGACCCAATGTTCTTGGAACAAGATCCTGAGTTGCAGTCGTTTGTAGATAAGTTAAGTATAGAATTTCCTTCTGTATTTTCTAATAATATAGGAGAAATACCTAACTATGAATATCAAATTTTGTTAAAGGATCAAACTCCTATAAGACATAAGGCATATCCAATGTCTAGAATGGCACAAAAAGAATTAGATAAAATTCTCGATTCTTTACTTGAACAAAAAATTATCCAACCTAGTGAAAGTGACTTTGCATTTCCATGTTTTCTGGTTGGAAATAAAGATGGATCCCGAAGGTTAGTTATAAATTATACTGATCTTAATAAACAGTTAGTGGTAAACACTCAGTACACTCCTCGTATTGAAGACGTTCTTGCTGAGTTGGCAGACGGAGTAGTGCTATCACGCTTAGATTTGAAAAAAGCTTATCATACTATTAAACTTAGTGAGGAGTCTTATCGGTATACCGCATTTTTGACACATAGAGGACTTTTTGAATTCAAGTATGTCCCCTTTGGAATTGCTTCGGGATCATTTTTACTTAGTAAATTGATCACTGACATCTTATACCCTCTCAAAGATCATGGTGTGAGTTGGTATGCTGATGATCTAGTGATATCCAGTCCGGATATAAATAGCCATAAACAGACATTGAGTATGGTCTTAAAAAAGTTGGAAGACAATGGTCTCACACTTTCAATAGATAAATGTTGTTTGTTCCAGAGAAAAATTTCATATTTAGGTCAGATAATAGAAGATGGGAAAATGTATTTAGACCCAGCAAGATTGGAAGTGATTCGGAAGCTTCCAGCTCCAAAAAGTAGAAAAGGAGTTCTGTCTTTGTGTTCCTTTTTACAGTACTATGCTAGATATATACCTGGTTTTCAAGAAATTGTTGAGCCAATATCTCGACTCCGTTCGCCTAAAGTTCCATTTGAATGGAAGGAAGAACAGAGAAATGCTCTCCAAAAAATCAAAGATATGTTTGAAAGCCATGTTGTTCTGAAATTACCTGACCTAAATAAGAAATTTATAATATCATCAGATTCGTCGAATCACTCAATTGGTGGAGCGATTTCACAGGAAGATAATGATGGGAAATTGATTCCTGTTAGTTTCTTTAGTAGAAAATTACGAAAATACGATGTAAATAAACCTATATTTGTTCTCGAACTAATGGCAGCAGTTGAGACAATGCAACGCTTTCGAACGTTTCTGCATGCACCATTTGAGTTAAGAATAGATAATCTTGGTCTTGCATATGCTTTGCGTAACTTAAAAAGAGTAAAAAGGTACGGTAGCTTACTATATAAACTCTTTGAATTCAATTTTACTGTCAAATATGTTCCATCGGCATTAAATGTTCCAGCCGATTTTTTGTCAAGGTTACATAACACAGACGAATATGAAGAATTTCAAGTAGATCCATCCCATGATGAGGAAATTATAAACATGATCATGATCAACTTATGGAATATGCCTTTTGCCCAAGTTTCAATATCTGATCATCAGAAAAACGATCAGGTGTTGAAGGCAATCATAGATCGATTGGATAATAATGAAGACGTACCAGGTTATAAAATGGTAAAAGGTATATTGTGTAAAAAGACACGGGCAAGGAATAATCCTTATAAAATTTGTTTGCCTAAGAATCTTTCTAAAAATATCATTGAATTTTACCATTCTTATATATTACCTGGTGCTCATTTAGGATTTGCTAAATGTGCAGCCAAAATCTGTGCTCGGTATACGTGGGAAGGCATGATTCCTGAAATAAGAGATTTTATAACTTCCTGCATTGAATGCCAAAAATCAAAGAGTAATAATCAAAGAGTTATGGGTCAATTGGTATCTACCTATGAAAAATTCCCCAATGGAAGATGGGCCTGTGATATAATTGGACCAATGGTAAATTCCAGTTCAGGGAAATACTGTTTAATAGTCGTTGATTCTTTCACTAAGATGACTTACTTAGAACCTTTTAGAACCTTATCGAGTCAAACAATAATAAACAAGTTGTATAAACTAATGTGTCGGCATGGATTCATACATGCATTATGTCATGATAACCACTCGGTGTTTGTAAGTGCCAAATTTAAGGATTTCCTGTATGCCAATGGTATTCGAGATATTAGGATATCTCCATATCATAGTGGGAGTAACGCCAGCGAACGATATATTCGCATAGTTAAAGATAGTTTAAAAGCATATTTTGCGGAAAAACAACAGCAATGGGATAAGGGAATCCATGAAATAGAATTCTCATTAAATTCTTCAGTTCATTCCGATCACAAAGCTAGTCCTATGGATTTAACCTTTACCTTCTCTGTAAATGACCCTCTAGACATAAAATGGAATGTGGATCTATTAGATGTTCGTCAGAGGGATCCTGAGCTTTGGAAAAATGCTCTGAAAAATATGGAACTAGCTTGGAAAAGGAAAAAGAAGTTGTATGACAAACATCACGTGCCAACATCCTATCAAGTAGGTGATAAGGTCCTAATAAAATCACAATTCCAGTCTTCCTTGCCGGATAAAATCACAAAAAGCTTGTGTTACCGTTGGATAGGTCCTTATCAGGTAATAAAACTTTTAAATACCAACACTGTTCAATTACAATCTATTAATGACCAAAAAGATGTCAGAAAGGCTCATGTATCCATGACCAAGCCTTTTCGTGAACCTCGTATTCGAGATAATTAACATGCTGTCTTAAGTAAATGACTGTTTTCATATAGATTTGTTTGTTAATGTTTGAAGGTTATCTTTGCATATATTCCTAAATGGCTATTCTTATTCATTTCATGTTATATGTCATCTATAACAATATTTCATCAGTGAAATGGGTATTTCATGTCTGTATATGGTGAATATACTAAAGTATTTTCAATTATAGGTACCTATAATTCATCATTGTTATTGGCCTAACTTTGGAATTTGTATTACTAAATGGATGTATACATATGTTGGAGTACTACATCGCTCGACGACATAGGCTCTGTACATGGAGGCATTGGCAGGACTCCCATAAGCGTAACATTCATCGTCATGTTTCTGAATATTTCTGAAATTAAAATTTATCCTGTTACTGTATGTATATTTATATTTTTTGTATTATTGATATATTTATATATATGTAAATAAACATTATCAAATATGTAAATCTATCTAGAATATGTATAATTTGGATGAATGTTTAAAATGTTATTTAAAATCCTAGGTACATTAAATATGGTGTGTGCATTTTATTAGGTTTATATATATTTATTTATAATGTCATAATAACTTGTTAAGATATATTTGGTATATTTATCTTGAAAAGTGTATTTGCTATTGATTGTTTATTGGTACATCTATAAAAATTACAAGGACGTACATTGTCAGTTTGACGTTTGACTGTAATGATTAACTTTTGTATATATGTGTAGTTTTGGGGTATTTTGAGTTGTTTTGTTTTAGTTTCTTAATTTTTCGTTTTGTTTAGTTTTGGTTTAGTTCTGGTTTATATTTTGTTTCGTTCTGGTATGTAGTGAAATGTTAGTTGTGTTTGCAAGTAACATTGACGCTTGACATAAATGGACTATGTATAAAAAGTAAAGTTTTTGATAGCAAGTATTGGTTCTACGATTTGGATTACCTTGTCAAAAAAAATATACAGAATTTTTTTTCCGAAGTGGGGGATGTGTGTAACGATTTCTCGTTAAATAATAATGAAAAAGAGAGAGAGAGAGATTAAAGAGCATTTATGCGGAGAGGGATTTATTTAATTTCTGCGTATAAATTTATTGTTTATTTTTGACTTATTAGGAGGCTAGCGCGCTATCAAATTTTTAATATTACTTAGAGCGCCACTTGTAAGAGGTGGTGGAATGCCGAACTAGGCTGAAATGAGGAAGCGCGCTGGAGTATGCACGGGCATACAAGTGTGAAATTGGGAACGGCTAACACTTCGCATATGAGCTCTCATAAGATTATAGTTACATTGAAGTGAACCACGAGTTTATTAAAAGTTATGGAAGTAAAATCGTATTGTGGCAATGATTATCGATATAAAGATATAGTGCAATCCGAAATCTAAATGGTGTTAAATTACACTATAATGGATTGTCCGTGGAAGTACTTTCTTAAATTATTTGGTTAGTTCATCCATATTTCCATTTTGACTATCTATTGATTGGATTAATTTTTCGGTGAGTGGACTGTTCGTGTGGGTGATCAAGTGAATTCAGTAATTATGCCGATTATCTGAGAGTTTTCGTTAATATTGCTATTTCCACAATCTACGAGTTAAGTATGGAATTACTCTCCCAGTTCGGCAAACTATTATGCTATTTAAAGAAGTACCTAGGCATAAATGTGGAGTCCTATGTAACGAAGAATTGCTGTTCATAACTTAGCCTATACCATCTATTAGGTAAGTTAAAGACTTACTTTATAATATTGTATTTAATTTTTTCAATAAGTGAAGTTCTATATAATATTTGTTTCAAATAATGAGTTTATATTGCGTAAGAGTTATTTCATTGTATGTGGTAGGTTCACATTATAATTATTGAAATTACTTTCAGAAGTAAAACTGAAATAGTTGTTTGCAAGAACATTACTTATTCCCTAATAATAATAATAATAATTAATCTATATTATTGAGAAATTGTATATATGGATTGTATTCAATTGATACGATTCTTTATTATAAAGAAGGTTCCTTTAAATTCTTAAAATTTTATTTCTGTCTAGTATATAACCCACGTCACTTCTTTAGATTGAGAAAGATTAGTGGTAGGAGATCATTCGAATTGCATTACGTATATGGATATTAGTATTTTTATATGAAATTTAAACAACGTGTGTAAAGTAAGATATTGGATGAGAGTTCCTCCAACATCCGCATTTCACCTTTATTTGTATTACAAAAATTATACCCGAGAGTATTAAATAAGATTGTGTAGTGAGCACTTGAGTATTTTATTATTCTAAGCTCACTGGCCGGTTCAGAATTCGTCCCTTGATGAATTTTGTTACATATTGGACATGATCGGCACAGGAATACTAAATCAATAGATTGTAGCAAATGTGGCAGCAAGCTCTGCATTTGGTCATTCCTTACACGGAAGAAATACCATACTATTCGATCGGTAAATAATTTACCAATTATTAATTATATGTACTTTGTTATTTTTAAATAACTGAAGCGAGGTAATCTGACGATGGTTTTTTAAAAGCTGGTCATTTCGGTGGTCTGACCCTGATGCCTCCGTGGCTACAACACTGCTGTGAATCGATGATGGTGAATAGTGATGAACGGGAACATTTTTATTGTACTAATTACTTAAATAAGGGTGTGTTTTTCCATTTTCTTTATTATTATTATTATTATTATTATTATTATTATTATTATTATTATTATTATTATTATTATTATTATTGAAAGCCAACCTGCTATATGCGCCAGTCCATCTTCTTCCATTGCTGATTATGTCTCAATGTAGCTCACTTGACTTAAGAGCATCTTTGTCTTCGGTCATTGTCTTCAGCATTTCATCAGTACATACAACACCACATTTTTAAAGAAAATTACTTAAAATAAATTCTTTATTTTCGACAGTATTTGTGTTTTTGTTAATTTTCAGTACGCGAGGATTATTTCCTAAAATAATCATTCTCATTCTGTTTAGTGCATTTAAAACTAGGATGATCATAGAGTTCTCAAGTGTCTTCAAAGCGTTTGGTCTACGGGAGACGTATTACGATCTTCACCGACTTCCTCCGAACGAAAACCGAAGCTTTTCGAGGCAACCTGTTCTCTAGTAACCTTGGAAAACTACGAATTTTATTAGAAAATATAGACACTTAGCCTGCGATGTATTATTATTTCCGCAAAATACCTTTCTTGCAAATATTAGGTTATCATGGATTATGTTCCATATGTTTGATAGCACACTCATCAGCATTATGTGAATTTAAAACCAATCGGGAATCAAAGAATGAGCTTATTTCTCACACAGAGGTTTTATAAAATATGTTCTATAGTAACTTTAGAAAAGTTATTTGATTTCAGACACTCAGAACTGCTTGCAGATGAATTTAGTCAAGAGTTCTCTAAACACTTGCCCCAAGATTTTACAAAAATTCTGTACAGTAACTTTTGTTTAAAAGATCGATTTGGACACATATGACGTTTTGTTTCTTTTCAGGATTCCGAATCGTTTCAATTACTTGGAGTTACAATTGCTCACTAATGAGGGAACAAAACCTTCCCGATTTTATTCAACATGTTTTAGCAAAAAAGTATAAAAATCACTCAGAATTTCATAGAACATAGTGTGCGTGTGTAGTTTATACTTGAAATTAGTGAGAGGAAACTGAGGATCTCATGCTTCGATACACATCATGAATGGTTATTAATATTCAGCCATTATATGCTGAATCATTACATGTTTAATAAAGACAATACGAAACATTAATTACATCAAAGGAATCCACCTTGGTGTCAAGGCTAAATACGTATTACTTTCTATATTTAAAAGGTCAAATAACTCCAAAGGAGAAGAAAGTGAGTAACCATTTTAATTTAGAATGTTTACTAGCATAAGGTAATAAAACACCAAATTACAACACAGTTCCGTATTTGTTTCCTTGGAATTCTTTTTCCAGTAGCTGTTGCGGTAGCTAGTTTTTCATGCTAATGTAGTAATTATAGTAGATAGATTTCAAACAAAAAAAAACGCCAATGTGAAAAGAATCAGCGACTCAACATCCAGAGTTTGCTGTTTCTTCATCAACTTTCACATAGCTTGGAAAACCTTTTGGAGAATTATATGCTTGTGCATAATGAAATTTGTGACTCTCCTCGAATATCCCTATTAAAAGATTTGAATGTTTAAGTATATGAGGTGTGTTCAAAAAGTATCGAACCTTATTTTTTCATGCGTAAACCAATGAAGCGAGGAAGACTTTCTTCAATGTGAATGTAGAGGAAACACTCATGCGGAGTCGTGAATTTTTACCTATCCTCAGAAGTTGCTGGAAGTCGGCCAACTAGTGAAGATAATATTATGTAGTGAGCGGTCGTCGGCCTTCAATTTTCTGTAAAATGACAGAAAAGCTTCAGCAGCGATAATGCATCAAATTTTGCCAACAGCTTGGTGACATTCAAAGGGAAATCATTCAATCGAATCGGTTCATTCAATTTTGAACGAGAATTTGGGTATGAGGAGAGTGTCCGTGAAACTAGATTCACGCTTTCAGTGCCAAACACAATATTCCTGTTTCTAGTCAGGCCTACTGACACTACAAGACTCTGTGTACTTTTGGTTATTTTCCAAGCTGAAAACGCCACTAAGAGGGATCCGGTTTGAGTCCAGAGAAGACATCATGCGGAATGTGATGGCACAGTTGTTTACCATTCCAAAAACTGTGTTCCACAAGTGTTTCCAACAACGGCGAGAGCGTTGTGAGAAGTGTGTGCATTACTAAGCAGACAACTTTGAATTGGGTTAGTGTTTCGGATTTCTAAATCAATAAAGGTATTTTTGCCAAAGGTTCGATACTGGGTTTTAGAAGTGTTTCCAATAATAGCGGTAGCCCTGAGAGAAATATGTGCATTATCAAGGAGACTAATTTGAAGGGGATTAGCGTTTCGGATTTGCAAATGAATAAATGTATTTTTTCCAACCAAAGGGTCGTTACTTATTGAACACACCACGTATTTCGAAGAAACTATTTAAGAGCATAATTAACAGTTTAAAACCAAATAACGTAATAAGACAATATACTAAGCTAAATCATTCCATTTATCATTGATGTATTTACATCAATTATGGCAGAATTTTGTTCTACCATTAAAGTTGTTAAATGAATGTATCATTTATTTCTAATTACGTTATTTTACAATTGAAATTATGTAAATTTATTTTTGCCTACCTTGCCTCCTGGTACACACAATATCTTGTACACAACATATGATAATCAAAAACCATACTCTTCCACTTGAATATTGCTTATAAGAGAATTGAGAAAGGGCTCCTATCTGTAACGCACATTAGCAAATAAAAAATTCTAAACAAAAATGCAGTTGCACAGAATAGAATATTAGCTTCAGGTCCTTTAATTCGGGATAATTGTTCAGAATAGGAATCTAGCTCAGCTAAATCGGGGAGAATTATTTTTAGTATTATTATTTTAAAAATGACTTGAATTTATATCACATCGAAAAAGTAAATAATTACTCATTTAAAGTTCAAAATGTCAAATACAAATGTGCTAACTAAGGTTTATATAGTGATTAATTATGTAATAAGAAAAGAATGTAATTCTTACTGTATGATTTATATATGGTCAAACAGAGTTGAATACAAAATCTAAGCAAGTGACTTTTCGATACAACTGATAGGAATAGAATTACAACAATCTTCAAAATAGATACAAAAATATTAACGTTAAATATATATATATATTTAAAGAACTTACCAATTTACTGTATAAATTGAATAATAGGAGATCTTCCAAAATTCAATAACGAAATACACCACCTTAAATGACCGATTATCACATGTTGATCACAATCAAAATGGTCACTAGTAATGAAACTTACTTCCAAATCCTTTTTCTTACTCAAACACACTTCACGATAAATATATATATATATATATATATATATATATATATATATATATATATATATATATATATTAACTTCATATTGGGATTTGCTCTATATAACAATTCTGGTAATAACTTCACGATTAATTATACTTGGAATTTTCAAACATTGTAAAGACATTTTCTCCGCCGATTTTTTACTTCACTTATTAGGTGATGTTGCACCTTAGCAATTCCGAACTATTATCTTTAGCCCAACCCGGAGCTATTCAAACGTAGAACGAGTAGTTCCAAAAATGACCGTTGGCGCTGACAACCAAGCATACGGAGAACGATACTAAGCTTCCTCTCGACAGTAGCTGAAAGCACTACAGGGTAGGAAACTAAACCAAATTATCCGGACTCTCGAGAGACCTTTTTTTTTTTACTACGGAATAGAGATTTAAATCTCTAATCGTTACACACATCCCTTCGTCCATTTAAAAAAATGCAATATTTTTTTATAATAATAATCTAGTTTCTTAAGTTTGATGTCACTAATGTATAACAACCTGTAAGCTAAATGCTATTATGAAGTTATATTGTTGTCGAATAATTGTTAATTACTATTAACTACTATAAACTAACCCAAAATAAGAAAACCAAAGGAAATTAAATAAAATTAAATGCAAAACTTTAAACAGAATAGAACTAAAGAAAATTCCCAAATAACTACGTAAAGTAATAAAAATCTATTGTATGACAACAATATACATTCATAAATTATAAATACATAACCAAACTACATATCCAAAATTATACAAAATCTGCTCTATATATATATATTGATCTCCTATTTTACAATAAACAATAAGCTGAATAATATGTAATATAAATATATATATAGAATTTTATCATCATATGTAACTTCAAATATAAACATATATATTTGTCTTATTAACAGTTGACAAATTTAATTCTTTCATTTATTTCAAATCTATATATGTGTGAGTATTAATAGTTATCTTGATGGTAGATTTCTTCAGATATTTCCAATTTCTCAATGACTAGATGATAAATTATGAGAGTGATGAGCTCATTCATTCCATAATATCCACATAATGAGGCCAAATACATAAATATGGAATAGTCGAACCAGCGACTTTACATTTTCCAGTTTACATTAAGATCTTTGTTATTCCTGAAAATAAAAGTACTTTAGTATATGTGCACACATTAATTTAAATTTTTACAACTTAGGAACATACAAATGATAACAATCATACTACAATTCCTAATGACTGAGTTCCGGAACAACACAAATAAATAACATTTATACAAGAATGATATCAATGATTTGACTATATACATATGTAAAAATGAATTATGAAATTATGATGTATTAATATAGAAATATCTACCGATACCATCACTTTAACAATAATTTATCTCACTATAACAATTTACAGATTGTAAACACATATCTTTATGATCGTGGTACCCTAAATTTCTTTGTTAAAGAGACGTGACATTTCCTAATATCACGCTCGTCCGAATCATTTTGTACCTGGACTGTATTTTTCGTTAACAGCTTAGCACTAGAAGGACCGCACTTTCTACCTACCTATAATGCCCGCAATGGGTCATTTTGACCCATATTAATTTTTATACTGATAGTGTGGATTTTTCTGTTGGGTTCTTGTCTTTCTGCACTAGAAGGCGCGAATTATAGTAAATGTTAGTTCAGAAGTACTTTTTACGTACATTAAGGGGTAAACAGAAATACTTATATACTTATATATACAGATATACTTATATATACATATAGATAGCTAGTTATAGGGTATATGGAAGTGATATATGCTTCAACAATACACAATTTATTTTTCTAATTTGTATGAGAATTAAAATGTTAAAAAAAATGATTTTTTACAAAATGATGTTTCTAATAGTTTTCCTTCTGTTATTCTTTTTTGAACACGAAATTGTTTCTAGGCTTTCTGTTATTTTACAGATGAACACTTTAGTTAACATTTTTCCTTTCTTATTGAAATAATCTTGGGAATACAATGAGCTATAGAGCTTCACCCACTCATGAAAAAGGTGCAAGGAGAAAACTGTCTTATACGTCTTTCTTGCACTCATTACACACCAACACTTTCGATGAGCACTTTCCGCAGGCAAATCTTTTGCATGATGGGCAGCATGCAGATAACTTGTTGGCATATTTTGGTGCGACCTGGCAGTGCTTTCTTTTTGTAGAACCCTTAGTTTGCTGTGGAAAATATTGTTTGGGATTCCCTTTCCTTTCTTTTATGATTTCGTCAGCTAGATCCAAGAGGAACTTCCTTCTGCTTATCCGTTTTCCGGTGACTACTTTGTAAACTATCCAAGAATTTATGCCTGTCAAGTTCAATATGTTATAAAGAACATGAACTGGCCATCGTCTACTACCAGCTCGATCAGAGTATTTGCGCGCCATTTTAGTCCAGAACATCTACACCTACTTACGTGTGATTGTAAAAGACAACTGTTTCTGGCTTCTTTTTCCCTGTTGTTGGTACTTCTACATCAGGATTCAGAGTGCTCAAAATTAGCACGTCCTTATTTTTTCTACAGAGGTAGTCTGTCATTATGTGGCCATATTGGTTTTTATATATTTTTGTATCATATAGCTCTCGATTTGGTTCCACTTTTTTGACACTGACTGGTAATTCCCTACGTTGTTTCCGTACTGTGCCAACAATGCTGATAGCATCTTTCTTCAACTTCTCAGCTAGCGATACAAAAGTAAAAAAGTTGTCGCATGTAAGGTTCAAGCTGATTTTCTTATATAGTTCCATTAGACGTAAAACTACATATTCCGGAAGAGGCTGATCGGCAGGCTTATTTTCGTCTTTTCCTAGCTAAGGAAATCCGTGAAGGCAGTAGTTAGTATTGACGTCAGCTAACAGCCAGTACTATATTCCAAATTTATCCTGTTTCGTTGCAACGTACTGCAAAAATCTGCATCTACACTTTGTGGGATATAGTTGTTCGTCACATGTAACATTTTCCCGAGGGTTGAAACAATTCAACGAATTTTTCACAAATATGTCCCATATTGAAGATGCAAGGGGAAATTTGTCAGTTTGTAGCTTGATTCTTCTCTCTGTACGTATATCGAACCGAATTTACTTCATGATTTCAAGAAATCTGTACCTACGCATTGCACCTCTAAAAGGAGCTACTCCCCATTTGCTGGACCAACAACTTTTCAGTGGCATATTCCGCAGACCTAACGCACCTCTAACATAGAGCAATGATATGAAAATTAGAAGTTCATCTTTATCTACTGTCCAATTAGGTTTTTCTTTCTTCGCCTCTTTCTCGGTACATCTTTTGATAATTGATAAGAATTCATCATTGATAATCAGTCGAAATACACTAAACAACGAATCCTCGGTTATATTTTGCTTTGCATAACGTGTTGGCCCTGGAGTATTACGTACGATGTTATGTGTCTGTCTTCTACCCTGAGATGAAGCTGATGAATCTATAACCTCCCATTTTGTTCCATCAGCCGCAGTTATAGATCTTGGTAGATTATGTGTTTGTGGTACGGAATCTTCAATATCACTTGACTCATTCGAAGAGGATTCTGTTGATCTTTCGGACACGTTCTCACACTCTTCTGTAAATTCAGAATCCGAACCTGAAATCGGCACATCGTCATCAGACAATGTATTTCCATCTTCATCTCCAGAATCGCTTTCTGAAATACTTTGCAATTCTGCTAGTATTTCTTCGTTGTTGCGTAAAATTTTCGATCTTTGCTGTGAGATGTTTCCAGAATGATCGCATAAAAATTGTATCTTGGTCTACAAAGCAGTCTGTTTCATCACCTCACCTGTCCCCAAGAACACAAGTAACTTGTAAACATTGAGTAAGTTTTGAGAAGATCAAGAGGATTTTCTAGAAAGCAAGCGACCATTTCTCCATTAGTTATTACTTATAAGGATTGGAAATGAATAAATATGGAATAAAAAATAACAGACGTAGTGAAAGAAGATTTTTATAGATTACAGCATTAACGAATAACACCTAGAGGTAACATTATGTATTCCACTTGGTAGTAACATGTATTTTATCCTTGCGCGCCATCTGTCAGACACATCAAAAACTTCAGTAAAAATAGGTACGTCTAGTTATGTGTAACACAGTTGTAAAACACAATGGCATAAAATATGTTGCTATGTGTTTCGTTCGTACCAAATATTGAAATATACCATAAAAATATATGGAATTTAACATGGGTCAAAATGACCCATTGCGGGCATTTTAGGTATAACTATAAAATTTGCCTTAGTTTGTGAACCCACAATGCTCTGAATTTTAGCATTGGTGCAGGCCAATAGCATTAACAAATTCATAAAATATTATTCAGTTAGTATTTCAAATACGTTTACAGTAGAATATTAAAATATGGTGATGGGTCATTTTGACCCATCCGGTCCTTCTAGTGTTAATAACAGTGTATGGCCCTAGCCATCGATGACATAAGCTTTTCGTAACCTTATCTGCAAGGGAAGATTGGAATTGGGACTTAATTAATAATTTATCTCCCACTCGATATGATGACATTACTCTGTTTTTGTCGTATAGCTTCTTTCTACGCAGCCATGCTCGTTCCATATTCCGCAAGGCATTCAACCAGATATCTGGATCCCTGTGTCGAACATCAAGTGAATCAACATTGCATTTCACATCTAGTGGATCAAACACTGGATATGTATATACTAATTCCATCGGACTGTGTTTATGTTCTGAGTGGACAGATGTATTCAGAGAAAATTCAATTTCATGAATGCCTTTGTCCCAATGATGTTGCTTCGTTGCAAAGTATGCTTTCAAAGAGTCCTTGATCACTCGTATGTAACGTTCACTTGCGTTACTTCCACTGTGGTACGGTGCTATTCTAATATCCCTGATACCGTTTGCATACAAGAAATCCTGGAATCTTGCTGATACGAACACAGAGTGATTGTCATGGCATAAGGCGTGGATAAATCCATGACGGCACATCAACTTATACAGCTTATTTATGATTACTTGGCTAGATAAAGTTCTAAAAAGTTCTAAGAAAATTCTTTTCGTAAAAGAATCTACAACAATTAAACAAAATCGGCCCGAACTGGACTGTACGAGTGGTCCAATGACGTCACAGGACCATCTTCCGTTTGGAAACGTCTCATAGGTTGATACCAACTGTCCCATAGGTTTAGTATTCTTACTTTTGGACTTCTGGCACTCAATACAACAAGTCACATAATCTCGAATTTCTGCTATCATTTCTGGCCACGTATATCTCGCACAGATCTTAGAAGCACATTTGGAAAAACCCAAGTGCGCCCCTGGAAGAATATAAGAGTGGTAGAATTCAATGATGTTTCTTGATAAACTCCTGGGCAAACAAATCTTGTAAGGGTTCTTCAAAGCTTTAGTACGCTTGCATAAGATATCCTTTACAAGTTTATATCCCTGAACCTCCTCTCTGTTTTTCAACCTAGCAATTATAGGGCTCAATTCGGGATCCTTTTCTTGATGATCCTTAATAGAAAGTTGTGCATAAGGCATATTCCATATATTAACCATAAATAAGTTAATGACCTCTTCATCTAATGAGGGGTCTTCATTAAAATCTTCGAAATCTTCTATATTGTGTAAACGTGATAAGAAATCTGCAGGTACATTTAAGGACGAAGGTACACTCTTAACTGTAAAGTTAAATTCAAAAAGCCTATATAATAAACTACCACATCTCTTAACTCTTTTCAAGTTTCTAAGAGCATAAGCTAGACCCAAATTATCGATTCTCAACTCAAAGGGTTGATGTAAAAATGTACGAAAACGTTCCATGGTTTCTAAAGCTGCAATGAGTTCAAGAACAAAGATTTGCTTGTTTACATCATACTTTTTAAGCTTTCTAGAATAAAAACTTACAGGAACTAGTCTATTTTCAGCATCTAATTGTGAGATAGCGCCTCCAATTGAATGACTTGAGGCATCACTTGAGATAACGAAAGGCTTATTTAGATCCGGTAATTTCAATATTACATGACTTTCAAAACATTCTTTCAATCTCTTAAGAGCCACATCTTGTTCTTCTTTCCACTCAAAGGGAACCTTAGGAGAACGTAGACGACTAATTGGCTCTAAAATTTCTTGAAAATCTGGTATATACCTACTATAATATTGAGCAAAACTACACAAGGCAATTACAGCGCGCCTATTTTTAGGTCTTGGTAGTTTCCTTATTACTTCTAATCGAGCTGGATCTAAATACATTTTACCATTTTCTATTATTTGACCTAAATAAGAAATTCGTCGTTGAAAGAAACAACACTTATCTACTGACAACGTTATGCACTCTGAGCAAGTTTACTCAGGACTAAATCTAATGTTTTCATATGTGAAGGAATATCGGAACTGGCAATTACTACATCATCTGCATACCAACTTACTCCTAGATCTTTCAGAGGATACAAAATATCTGTTATCAATTTACTAAGTAGAAAAGATCCAGAGGCAATGCCAAATGGAACATACTTAAACTCAAATAATCCTCTATGCGTGAGGAATGCAGTATATTTATATGAGTCTGGAGCTAATCTTATAGTGTGATAAGCTTTCTTTATATCTATTCTAGATAGCACAACACCTTCTGATAATTTTGCTAAGTCATCTTCAATACGTGGTGATTATTGAGTATTGACTATTAGTTCTTTATTCAGATCAGTATAGTTGACAACTAGCCTCTTAGAACCATCCCTATTTCCCACTAAAAAGCATGGGAAAGCATACTCACTTGAACTAGGTTGAATAATATTTTGTTCCAATAGTGAATCTAATATTTTGTCTAACTCTCTTTGTGCAACCCTGGACATCGGATATGCCTTATGTCTAATTGGTTTATAATCTTTAAGTTGAATATTATATTGAAAATTAGGAACTTCTCCTACTCTATTACAAAATACACTAGGATACTTTATACTTAACTTTTTTATATATTCATCCAAACTAGGATCTTGTTCTAGGAGAATTGGATCCACTGTCATAGCTGGTGGTCGATCATCGTCCTTCAGGATCTGGAACATTCGGGATGAACACTCAGAATCATTTGTACTGGCAGAAGTACCTAAGTTCAGCTTGGCTGGACTACCGGGAACACTGCTTGGCTTAGCCTCCATCCATATTTCCTGACTTCCAAATAGCTGACTGGAACCTTGGACTGGACTGGCACCATCATGGAAAGCCGCTCCTCCATTTCCACCACTAGTTCTGCTATCATTAGTAGGATCGAGACATCTATTATCATTGGACCTAAATTGGAATCTCGGATGATGAAGATTTAAAGTAAATGGATCATTATTATTGTCAATACACGATACTGAGTTCGAAAAAGATGCATGTTTGATAAGAGGTTGAAGTTCCAAGTCACCATCATTATCTAATAAAGAATTCTTCAAATATTTAGAGTTGGCAACACTACACTTCCGAGTAGCAGAAAGTTGATTAAAATCCATCAGATTTTCATTACACAAAGAAGTTTTATGTTCTTCTCTTGAATCATTATCACTGGTGTTTTCTTGCATGAAGATGGCAACACTGTTACTCTTTGAACATGATGGGAGAACATCATGTTCGGATGTTAACTCATGTTCATTAACATCTCTGGATTGTTTAAGTTCCAAATGTAAACGTGGATTTTCATTGTCACTAAGAAAAGGATTAAGTCTGGCAACACTGTGTACCGAACCTAAAGTATGGTCTAAGTCCCCAACCTTCGAAGAAGTTCGATGAGTAAAAGAAGTCCGAAAATATTTGTACCATTCTCAACTAATGTTGTATTCACTATAGAACTGGCAACACTGCTGTCACTGTGAACTGTAACTCCAGATGTAGCATCTCTTCTCTCCCATAAACTTGTGCATCCCATTGATTGATGATCACTATGTCCACTTGGAGAAGGTAATACCCAACTACTAGAAGATGTTCTCGGTTCATCTAATGAAGGATGCTGTCCTCTCATCTGTTGATGGTTGGATGCTGGATGGGCCATTGATGAAGTTAGATCACTATTGATGTGGAGATGTGATGGACCACTGATCCCATCATGAGTACGCAAGATCTTCTTTATATGAGACACTCGTGATTCTCTATGTGATGTGGCAACCCTGTGCTCCATAGACCTATCAACGCGACCATAATGAAGATTAGAGGGATGAGGAATATCTTTATTAAAGGGATTTGAGGATTGAAGATCTCTGGATGCAAGATGTATCTGCTGTCCATTCGGCTCCATCTCCCTCGTAGGGGTGCACTCAGAGGAACCTACCTTAACGGTGCCCCTTACATCATCTTCCTTCCCTAAACACACATATTTATCTTGAATATTCATTAACTCAGAATTCAAAAATATATTTGAAATGTTAACACTGTCACTGAATGTTACTTGTTCCGCACTTTGAGAAACACTATTAATGTCATGTAAATTGTCCGAAGACGAGTTTTCCTTACACTCATACCGTAAAGGTATATTCACTTTTTCTATTCCAAGATATAACTGATTGTTTTCAATATCTACTCGCGCCTTTAACATTTTCAATTCATTTATGCCTATCAAAAATATAGGTTTAAGTTCAGGTACTAAATAAAATTTGAGTCTATATACTTTCTGATATAATCTCACTGGTAACCATACCACACTGTCTAACTTGATTTTAGTATTTCCTACACCAACACCAATAAATTTTTCTGTGAAAATCTTAACCGGTCTTTTCAAAGATCTATTCCATTTTAAAAAGCTCTCTTTATTTACTAGCAAAGCGGAAGCACAACTATCGATGGCGCCACAATTCTGCGCACCTAAAATATAACCTGTTATAAAAGCCGCCACTAATTTTCTTGAGTGTGATGTCAGGCCACAATTTGCATTATGTTTTTGACTTATATTGTTCTCTGCACAAACTTCTGGCTCTATTCTCAAGGATTGGGATCGAACTGAGGGCCTGTCAGTTTTGAAGCTAGAACCTTGCCCACTCGCATATTTCTGTCTATCATTATTATTAATCGTAGCTCTATTAACACTAACGAATCTACGTCGTAGATCACACTGAGCTACCAGATGCGGACATAAACATTCAAAACACCTCGGTGTTGTTTTCTTCCCTCGAATTGTAAAGTTCGACCTTTCACGCCTGGCACTTACCAACGAATTATACATATCAACATTACGCTGGTGAACGCTGTATTTCTTTAATTCCTGCACAAATACTGGTAAAGATGAGGGTATATTATATCGAAAAACCACATGTCTGACTACTGGGTTCAAACCCCGCAACAATATGTCTCTCAATTTATCGTCCTGCATACCACCATAACAAATCGTAAAACTGTCTATCACTTTGTTTACGTATTCCAACACACTTTCTGTGGTCTGTTGTAAACAGTAAATATATTTATCAAAAATATGTCTCTGGCCTATGGGTGTGACTACATTTGTAAAAATAACATTTGCTATGTATATCCAATCATGTGATAACCCTATTTCTCTTAACAATTCAGTATGAAAACCACCACGAGTTTTCCCAATAGATGCCATGAGTATTGCCTCTATCGGATATATGCCTTGCTTGACAATCCGATAAACTGATAACAAAAATTCAAAAATTAATAGGTCGTCACTCCCGTCACATACTGGTATGGATCTACATATATCTGTGAAGCTGTTACTAGTTATATCTACTGTTAACTTGTCAATATTGGTAGAAAAAGTACTCCAATATTTATAAGTCTACTATTTTCCAATACTGTTGGCTGATTATCGGTAAGAGAAATAAAAGGATTTGTGTTTTTATTTCCTTCTTTTTCTACCAACTTATGAAAACCTGGTTCCATCGGAACAGAAACTGGTTCTTGTCTTATCAATGAATTTTGTTCCATGATGAAAGGATTATGTGCACTTTCACACGGTACGGCTGCTCGAGTCGTATCGTCATTGTTTACATTTTGCATCACGTTAGTTCCTGCTTGTCTGTCACCACGCGATGAAGAATAGCTACCAGACGTAACTAACCAAGAATCGCTATAGGTATGCAAGAAAGGATCGGGAGTTGAAAATTCACTCGAACTGTTACTTTCTGTTCGTGGTCTATGACTCCTAATAAAGAGGCCATGGTCACTATTGGAAAACTCGTTTAACCACAAGCCTTCAGGACGACTATTACTGGAAGAACTCCTGTACATATTATTGTTTTTTTTTTTTGTTTTTTTTAAATATACTCCTGCTATCAGAAGGATTACAATTAATAAGGCACAGCTTTTGGATTCGATGCGTACTTAACAACAACAAAACTATGATGTAGAATGCAACGTTTTGTACTTTTCACTTGCTTAGACACTAAATTATTAACTTGAAGTTTACGTGATTTAAAAATATGTCTCTTGTATGTAAATATACAAATAGAAACACCTCCTAACTGACCTTCTGAATGCTCTATCTTAACAAGGACACTGACTGCCAATATCATTTATCCTTACGATCATTCTCTTAAATACATTTAAGAAAACTACTCTTATAGCACTTATACAAGGTCTATCCAAAACTTTGGTGCTTGTAAGGAAAGATTATAGTTCGGAATTTAACTGTGTAACGCACATTAGCAAATAAAAAATTCTAAACAAAAATGCAGTTGCACAGAATAGAATATTAGCTTCAGGTCCTTTAATTCGGGATAATTGTTCAGAATAGGAATCTAGCTCAGCTAAATCGGGGAGAATTATTTTTAGTATTATTATTTTAAAAATGACTTGAATTTATATCACATCGAAAAAGTAAATAATTACTCATCTAAAGTTCAAAATGTCAAATACAAATGTGCTAACTAAGGTTTATATAGTGATTAATTATGTAATAAGAAAAGAATGTAATTCTTACTGTATGATTTATATATGGTCAAACAGAGTTGAATACAAAATCTAAGCAAGTGACTTTTCGATACAACTGATAGGAATAGAATTACAACAATCTTCAAAATAGATACAAAAATATTAACGTTAAATATATATATATTTAAAGAACTTACCAATTTACTGTATAAATTGAATAATAGGAGATCTTCCAAAATTCAATAACGAAATACACCACCTTAAATGACCGATTATCACATGTTGATCACAATCAAAATGGTCACTAGTAATGAAACTTACTTCCAAATCCTTTTTCTTACTCAAACACACTTCACGATAAAATATATATATATATATATATATATTAACTTCATATTGGGATTTGCTCTATATAACAATTCTGGTAATAACTTCACGATTAATTATACTTGGAATTTTCAAACATTGTAAAGACATTTTCTCAGCCGATTTTTTACTTCACTTATTAGGTGATGTTGCACCTTAGCAATTCCGAACTATTATCTTTAGCCCAACCCGGAGCTATTCAAACGTAGAACGAGTAGTTCCAAAAATGACCGTTGGCGCTGACAACCAAGCATACGGAGAACGATACTAAGCTTCCTCTCGACAGTAGCTGAAAGCACTACAGGGTAGGAAACTAAACCAAATTATCCGGACTCTCGAGATACCTTTTTTTTTACTACGGAATAGAGATTTAAATCTCTAATCGTTACATATCAAAGTTTTAACATAGAAAGGGAAGCAGCTAACAATGGTTGCCACAATTGGGACATAAACTTATTAAAATGGACAAAGCACTCTGCTCCTTTATCAACGGGACAAAGGATGAAATGTTACTGTTCTTTACAAATAAAATCTGGATTAAAAACAGCAATATTAACTCATATGTCGTGTGTTACTAGATTTACAATAAAAACTAATGGAACCAGAAAAGCATCCGAGCGTTGCGAGAGAGAAACTCGCACACGCCTGGTGGAAGACTGTTACAAGTCAAAAATAGGCATGTGAAGAACATGACTTTTAAAGTTTGTTATACTATCAAAATCGGTCCTTGTAATACTGGTATTTTTGTGTCATCTAGGGGTTAATTTGTGCAGTTACGTTTATGCCAAAATACCACCAGGAAGAGCTCCCTTTTCTCTCTCTATTCGGTCTTGAGCGATGATAACTCAAAATTTCAATTTCTGAGTTGTAACACTTTTCCACCGGGTGTGCTAACTGTCACATAAAACGAGATTAACAGAGGTTACTGATCGACTTTTGCTAAGGATAGCTATTTAAAACCAGGAATTAAGTTCAACAGAAAAAAGAAGGGTTGTTGACGAGTATGAGAAAAACATTTGTCAAAGAGTGTGTGAAGGAAGATATTTTAAGGTGGCTTTAAGACTTAGTGGTCCCGTAACGAACAAAACTTCATCCCAGCTATGATGAGAAACGGCTGTACTAGGCTAAATTATATGGCGATTAGACATTCTACAGTAAAGTAAGGTAAATAAATAGATTACATTAATTTCAAAATTAATATACTGTAATGAAAAATAAAAACATGACATATGCTAAGAATCTGAATTTCAGATAGACGTTGGTTTTTTTATTTATTTTACAAATTCTAAGGTAAAAAACGTAATACGCAGGGCAAGCTTCAGCAGAACCTTCAGAACAAACTAATGCTTCATGTAGTTCCTAAAATATGTTAGTAAAGATCTGGATATATATTTTCGTATACAATCCATCTTGTAAAAAAAGAGAAGTGTGAAAAATGTCAATAGGTATTGAGGAACTGTGGAAACAATAATGGATGGGTAATTTTCATCGGGAGATGAAATATGTATGGAATACAACGCATCTTGTCATCCATCAAAAAATGTAAAGAATTCTTTTCCAAGAAAAATTTTTGTGTCAAACAAGACAATATTCCAGACATGAACGCTATCTGGAAAACAATCCGACCGTGAAATTTATTGAGCCGCTTTTGTATGCCATGACATAAAAAATCAAACCATAATCAACTACTACAAAATCTTACTGGTGGAACATATTCTTTGCATTTCGATAGAATGCGTTGAATTTTGTTAACCCTTAACTACTAACTAACTAACTAACTAACTCTATGGCCTATGGAACCCGGAGGTTCAGTGCCGCGTTCACAAAAGCTCTCCACTGACTTCTATCCTTAGCTAATTGGATCCAGTTTCTACTTTGTATTCCTATCTCTGCGAGATCCATCTTAATATTATCCTCCCATCTGCGCTTAGGTCTTCCTAATGGTCGTTTTCCTATGGGTCTACCAGTCAAGACTTTGAAAGCGTTTCTACTTTCTTCCATTCTAGCTACATGATCTGCCCACCTAAGCCTCCTAGACTTGACGACCCTAACAATGTTGGGTAAACCGTATAAACTATGTAGTTCCTCGTTATGAAGCTTCCGCCATTCCCCATTCTCGTTCCTCTTGGGTCCGAATATTCTTCTCAGGATCCTGTTCTCAAATACTTTCAGTCTATTTTCTTCCTTCAGAGTAAGTGACCATGTTTCGCAACCATACAGAACAACAGGCATGATTATCGTTTTATATATTTTAAGCTTCAATTTCCTCGACAGAATTCGCGACGACAAGAGATTTTGAACCGAATAGTAACACGAATTCCCTGCATTTAGTCGACATTTAATTTCTTCGTGAATATGATTTTCGTCTGTTAATATTGATCCTAAATATTTGAAAGTATCCACTTTATCAAAAGTATTATTTAATATTTTAACGCCTCCACCATTTGCCGTATTACGGTCCCGACGCACTTCCATGTATCTAGTTTTCTCTGCATTTACTTCTAAACCCCTGTCCCTGCAAGCGTTTAATAAGATCTCTGCATTTCTTTCTACTGTTCTCCTATCATCCCCTATTAAATTTACATCATCAGCATATGCCATAACCTGGTGAATGCCGTTCAACTCTAGGCCTTGGTTGCTATCTTTGATTTTCCTTATGCCGTATTCCAGCACAAAGTTAAATAATAATGGCGACAACGCATCTCCTTGTTTCAGGCCATTTTCGACGTGGAAGCTCGTGGACAAAAATTTTCCTACCCGGACTTTACTTTGGAATTCACTTAAACATACCTTAATTAATCTAATTAGCTTTCTCGGTATTCCAAGCTCTGTAAGAACGTTGTATAATGTTTCTCTCCTAACCGAGTCGTAAGCCTTTCTAAAATCAATAAATAGTTGATGTACCGGGGTATTGTATTCCCACTTCTTTTCGAGTATTTGGCGAATGGTAAATATTTGGTCGATAGTTGATCGATTTCGTCTAAATCCGCACTGATAATCTCCAATAATTTCATCTGCGTATGGGGTCAATCTTGCTAACAGAATATTTGAAAGGATTTTATAGGATGTTGACAGAAGAGAAATGCCTCGATAATTATTACAGTCAGTTTTGTCGCCTTTCTTGTGAATTGGAACAATGATTGACTCTTTCCACTCTTGTGGCAATTCTTCCTTGTTCCAGATAAGGAGAATGAGTTTGTGTATCTTGTTCCACAACTTTTCGCCTCCAGCTAAAATTAACTCAGCCGGAATTTCATCTACACCCGGAGATTTGTGTTTCTTTAATTTCTTTATAGCGGCTTCCACTTCTATTCGATTGGGTTCTGGAATATACGGTTCTGCGGTGTGTATCTCCTTTTCTCCACGCACATTAGTTTTTGGCTGCGTGTTCAGCAAATCGTCAAAGAAATCTTTCCATCTATTTAAGAGGCTATCCGTATCAGTGAGAACTGTTCCGTCAGAATTCTTTAATATATAAGCACGAGGTTGATAGCCTTTCTTAAATTCGCTGATCCCCTTATACATGTCCCGAATATTTTTATTTTTACTATTATCTTCAAGTTCCTTAATTTTAGCTTTCAAAAAATCCCGTTTCTTTGTTCTAAAAGTTTTGGAAGTTTCCCGCCTGATATCTGCGAAATTTTGTGTAGTTGTTTCATTCGGATTTTGTAGGCACCGTAATTTTGCCTGTTTTCTCTTCTCTACTAGTTTAATGCATTCTTGGTCGAACCATGGTTTGTTCCTACGTATTTCCGCGTGTCCCAATTTTTCTATTGCTGAACCTTTAATGCTATCTCTAATTTCAATCCAAGTATCCTCAACACTAGTGCACTCCGAGTCTTCTAAAACCGCGAATCTATTCGAAACTTCAATCTGGTATTCCTCTCTTACCTGGCTCTCTTCTAATTTCTTTAAATTAAATCTCTCCGTTTTCGGACATTGAGTATTACCTTTATTCAACGATAATCTCTCCCGTATTATCGCTGCTACCAGGTAGTGATCAGTGTCACAATCAGCCCCTCTAAACGACCGGACGTCAATTATGCTAGATTGTCTTCTTCTATCTACTAAAACGTGATCAATTTGATTATGTGTTTTTCCGTCTGGTGATGTCCAAGTGTATTTATGAACGTCGCGATGTGGGAATTTTGTACTCTTCACGATTAGGTTTTTGGCTGTTGCAAAGTTCACGAGTCTAACACCGTTGTCATTACTTTCCTTATGCAAACTTTCGTTCCCTATAGTCGGTTTGAAAATATCCTCTCGTCCTACCTTCGCATTGAAATCCCCTAATAGAATCTTCATATCGTATCGCGGGAGTTGGTCAAATATCCGTTCAACTTCTTCGTAAAAACTATCTTTTATATCGTCACCCTTATCTTCAGTTGGAGCATGTACATTTAAAACAATAATATCACACCACCGTCCCTTAAGAGTAATAAAAGAAAGTCTGTCAGTAACAAATTCAACCCGTTTAATTGCTGGTAATATTCGTTTGTGAACGAAAAACCCTGTTCCTAACTGGTGATTTTTATTTCCTTCCCCGTAAAAGAACGTAAAATTTCCGGAATTCTCAGATCCATTTCCTTCCCACCTAACTTCCTGAACTCCTACTAAGTCCATCCTGTATTTCTCTAACTCACACGTTACAGATTTTAATTAGCCTGCCCTATAAAGACTTCTAATATTCCATGTTCCAAATCTCATGTCCATTTTCTTTTGCTGATGTCGTGCCAAGTTATCAGTCCTTGTCCGAGGCTTTTGTGAATGTTTCTGAACAAGTACCTTTTTTTACAGGATGAGGGTGTTAGCCTTACCCAAACCCCCAAGCTGGAGGACCACTCCTGGTCGTCTGTCCGCGACTGCTTATTCAGTATATTCGCAGCTAACCTCTATATCTAGAGGCCTTCTCCTCGATCCGCAACCTGAGGACGCGCCATGCCGTGGTGACAGGAACCCACGGACGAAAATAATCACGTAACTACTATGGAACGGTCTGTCAGACCGCATTGTTGTTTCACATTTTCTGAATAGTTGTTTTATTGCATACTTTTTTACATGCTATCCTACATATCTTAGTTGCATATAGAAAAATAAAACACAGTAATTTCACGATGGAAAAAAAGCTTTATATTTTTAAAACAATGAGAAAGAGAACATGGTCAAAATTTGCAACAATGCTTTCATTGTTATTCCATAATTGTAATTGTTGAAATATTCCATTTTTCTCCGTTACTGTGTAGTCAAAGTAACACTAATTTAAAGTACAGTGTTCTTATAGATGCACTGAGAATAAAAAATACAGTAAAAATGGAGAAAAACATGGAAATTTGTAAAACTTACAAGAAAGTACTGTTATAGTTGTACTGTTACATTTTTTGTAGTGAAAAGGTAATGAATAAAACTTATTTTGACTTCTTATATGATGTCGAAAGTAAAGAAAATACCTTTTGCCGGTAAAGAAAGTATCGCACTAACTTTTCTGACAGCATGCTATTTCTTGTGGCAGACACTTCATTTTTTTCTGCACTGCAAGGAAATTGGTACCCGTGGCCCACACCGCTGACACGAATATCTTTGCTTTCCTCTTACAACTCAGTGGAGAGAATATTATATTTTTCCTCTTCAACTCCTTGTGCGCAAAGGTGGGAAACTCATTTTCAATCTGTACTATGCTCTTGATTGAAAAACTCAGTTCTCGTGGCAGATGTCCGATGAACAATCTACGTTCTATGTGAGCATTAACAAGTCCTTTTGCCAACGTTTTCATAAAATCAAGTCTTGTCATCACTGCGGACTTAGCGTAGACTTGATGCAAGACATACGCATTGACATCGCACTCAATATCTACCAGCATAAAGAAAATTGCTAATAGCTATCGTCTTGTTCGACGACTTGATGTGTAATCTGTACATTTTTTGTCTAGAGAATCCATTCCGCCTTTACGCATGTTATAAAATATGATTATTTTAGGTTTTCCAGTCTCTGGGTCATTATCTGATATGTGGTGCAAGCCGTGCCACACGGTAAGACACAAAACTGCTAATAATCAGTAGATAACGAAAGACAACTGAACAGAAAAATACTCACGTAACTACTATAGTACGTCTGTGAGACCGCTCGACCCCTCCAGCGCCGCGCACAGGGGATCAATTATAACACGAACTTCACAATGCGTAACCATTTGCTAGGCAGGAAGGTAGACGAAAAGATCCACTTGTAGTAGTGAGACTGGAAGATATAATGATACGAAAAGTTGCAGCGGTCTGAGAGACGGTCCATAGTACTTACGGGTTAAATATGTTCAAAACATTGAACCAAACTATGTCGAAAAGATTTGAAGACTTGATTATTGATAACAAATGTTATAAACATATTGACGTATAATATAGTATCAATAACTAGAATTATATGTATTTAGATTTAGAGAAAAATTAGTTTGTTTCTAAAATCTACGTTTCATTTATCCTCTAACCAATAGAACAAAATATACGAATTCTGTTTTCAGCAATAGAAATCATTTAATTCCAAACTGTTTAGTGGGAAAATGTTTCAAAACAATCGCATATTTTTGCGCTGACTGGCTGATGTACTAATTGTTTTTCAACAAACGGCTAAGACAAATCCACGAATGGCTTCCTAGCCTCCTGACATCCCAAGTTGAACCGGCTCTACAAAACATAACGACATTTGCCTGAGCGTTTCTGCGGATAATATAGTATCTATAAGTAGAATTATAAGTATTTAGATTTAGAGAATAATTAATTTGTTTCTAAAATCTGCGTTTCATTTGTCCTGTTTGCTAATAATTTATCCTCTAACCAATAGAACAAAAGTATACGAATTTTGTTTTCAGCAATAGAAATCATTAAATTCGAAACTGTTTATGAATTAAGAATTATGTTGAGAATTGTCTAGGAATTATGCTGTCTAGAGAATCCATTGTTCATTGCAAATTGCTGAAGCACATTGCATATCTACTGTTTAAAGCTATTGCGGTTGTAAGGGATTACCGAGTGACAAGTCATACCCATGTGTACCCTATTTCTGCAGAACATCTACTTGCAATCTAACCATAATGAAAAGCTCTAAATGAATTATTTTCATAAAAGACCTTTGCTGGGTTAACTTGTCGTTCAGACACGGACTATGGTGCACAGAATTGATATGCGAACACAACCACAAGCTATAAACTATTAACTGTATTCTCTTGGCGTACACTATTATAACCTGCTGTCTACCTTGCCACATGTATTTGAAACTAAGCCGAATGCATTTTCACGCACATATTATGTAATATGCAAAATGTACATTTGGAAAGATGTAGCTAGTTAACATTTATTGAGGAAGCGATTAGATGTTTGGAAAATAAATTTAAAATTATTTCTGTCATAGTATTTCATGTGTTTAGCATACACTAGTTTTCTTTTTCCTTTACATGTAATGTCAATATTTTACTACAATATTTATATTGAATAGGTAGAGTTTCTATATGTCATCAAAACAAATAAAATGTTGTTGTTTTATATACAGAAAAAGATAGTGTTAATATTTATATTGGAGTATCAATAACCAGAAAAAAAGTTATATGTATATAGTAAAGATTAAATAAAAGCTATACCCTCCATGATATTCAAGAGAAATATTTCTATATCGCAAGTAGTCAAATAACTCCAAAGAACGATAGTAACTGTTTAAAAGCTGAAAACTTTACTATCGAGGTGTAGCAAAATGTAAAAAATAAAACTTAAGATCTCAACTAGGAAAGATTAATATCTTAAGCAAATATTTACTGAATGTTTATTACTAGTCTGTTAATAGAAACCGCCGTGACATTTTGTCCTGCCGACTGCAACACTGATGGTAACATCAAAAAATTTAAAGGAGACATCTTATGATCTAAATGAAAATAAGCATTAATCAAACAAAGAAGTATAAAATCAAACATTTTTCTCATGATATCTCTTACCAGAGGTACTATTTGCGGATGATATAGTATTGGCTTCACTTCTTTAATATCATTGTTTCCTCTCGTCTACGATGATGCTTTGAATCTACTCAAAAGTAGGATGATCGCATATTCCACAAGAGCAGCGACCGAAGGAAATGCAGATTATTACCCATTGTTCAATCGGCTTCACAGAGAATGATCTACTGATGTTTGCCCTGGTCAGGATTCAGAAATGTAAATAAATTTTACTCTACATTTATACCCTTTTAGCCATTATCCCTAGACACACACACACACACACACACACACACATATATATATATATATATATATATATATATATATATATATAGTTTATGTGTGTAGAAAGTCCATAGATTTATTTAATGATCTTTATGTTATATTGTTGCATATGTAATATCCAATTCGACAGCTGCTGCAAAATTTCTCTTAGCAACGGAACATGAAGATGAACTAGCTGCAGAAACTCTCTACATGTTGAGCAAAGAAACCGGGGTTCACTGACAGAAGTCAGTGCGTTGTTGAACAGGGTACTTAGGAGGGGTATCTTTGAGAAAACACAGCTAAAAAGGTCTTTTTACGAATTCAGATTGGAACACTCTGCACAGCAAGCTGTAAAACACAATAACAGTACATTTGGGTCAGAAATGGCTAAGGAACGCATCATTCGCCTTTACTTTGAAAAATTTTATTTCAATGTTATCACTATTGAAACTATTGAAACAAAATCACTAAATCTGAGGTAATAAACTCGAAGACAGAACCTTCAGTTGAAAAAAAAGGTTACTTTTCTTTCAATTTTCTTCTTCTTGTCTTTTGGTTGGCAGAATCGTGGCCTGGGATCTGGACGAAAAGATGACTGTTCGATTTTCAACTGTTCTATCATGGAACCACTTTCATAGCTAAGTTATCTATGGCTCATTACTGCAAAGGGTGAGGTTAGAACTATGGGCGGAGAGACGACTATGACAGCCAATATCTTGTCGTTTTTCAAATGATGTTTTTCATCTGTAACGGCGAGCTTGGTGGTTACGTTTCATGCACATCTGCCTTGGCTTTGGTCCTGTCGTCATCAGGTACGACAATTCGTCCATCTCGAGACAAAAGGAAATATCTCATTTTCTTAACTTTTCCAGTAGACAAGTTAAAACCTTTTGTCATAATTTATTCTATCGTCTTCTTTTAAAATTTAGTTTGATCTTCGTTTCCGATATATAACACTAGTTAACAAATTTAAACTTTTTGTTTGTTACATGAGAAAAATCACCTGATCTTAAAGGAACTTTTTGCGCTGAATTCGAATATGCACTCGGTTTCTCTCCATTACGTGCAGTTTTCCCGTAACAGAGGAATTTTCGGGAAATTCCCTCAAAAATTTACCTTTTTCAGATATTTTATTCCCCTAGCTCCTGTCCCCTTACATATAGTAACATAGAAATTATACCTAAGTATACCTTGATTTATATTTAATAAACCCTAAAAGTTTTGTAAAAATCGCTTTGTTCTTTCTAGAGAAATAAATATATTTGTATGTATACTGTGTGCACTGTTTATTGCGAGCCACATTTCATCCGGCAATGTGAACTTAATGACCTAGTCCGTGATTTGCACCTGACAAAACAAGAGGCGGAACTTCTGGGATCAAGGCTCCAGCAGTGGAACTTATTGGATGCAGAAACGAACATATCAGTGTACAGGAAAAGGCATGTTCAATTTTCAAGCTATTTCTCAATGCAAGATAATGTGTGCGTATGTACGGATATAAATGGGTTGATGGCGGAGCTAGGAATTCCTTACGTTCCAGAAGAATGGAGGTTATTTATCGACGCGTCAAAGGTCAGCCTTAAAGCTGTCCTTTTACATAATGGAAATAAAAAAAACCTTCTATACCACTTGCGCACTCAGTGAAGATTAAGGAATCCTATGACACCATGTCAACTTTGCTAAATCTTATAAATTACAAGGACCATTGTTGGCAAATATGTTGTGATCTCAAGGTAGTTGGTATTTTATTAGGACTGCAGTGCGGTTACACGAAGTACCAATGTTTTTTATGTTTATGGGATAGCCGAGATGATGACAAACATTATGAAGTGAAGGAATGGGAACCTAGAGTGAATTACGTACCTGGAGAATGCAACGTCAAATACGCTCCTTTGGTAGATCCTAATAAGATATTACTACCGCCACTTCATATCAAGTTAGGACTTATGAAAAACTTTGTCAAAGCCATGGACACATCTGGTGAAGGTTTCAAGTATTTGCGAGATACGTTCCCTAACCTGAGTGATGCTAAGATTTCAGCGGGAGTGTTTATTGGTCCCCAAATTAGGAAATTAATGCTTGATGATGACTTTGACGGCAAGTTAAACAGTGCTGAGCTAGCTGCCTGGACAGCATTTAAGTGTGTTGTGCGCAACTTTCTGGGCAATAACAAAGCTGAGAGTTACACAGAAATCGTACAGGACATGATACAGAAATACAAAGAGTTGGGTTGTAGGATGTCTTTAAAAATCCACTTTTTGCACTCCCACCTCAGCTTCTTTCCTGCTAACCTAGGTGCTCTCAGCGACGAACGGGGGGAAAGATTCCACCAAGATATAATGGCAATGGAGAAAAGGTACCAGGGATGATGGGATCCTTCAATGATGGGGGACTATTGTTGGGGTCTTGTTCGAGAATGCAACATTTCTTACAAAAGAAGGAAGTAGTGTACGTTTTTGTAACCCAATGGAAGTTTCATATATTGTGATAGCTTTGATTGTCTTTTCATGACCTTTTGGTACATTTGTATTATTGTTTATTGTAAATTGTCACACTTGTAAATTATATTGTATTATATTTTATATATGTGTTTGTGGTAATAAAGCAAAACGTTTTACTTCAACTTAAGAGATCTGGAAGCATTACTATAAGGTGCAATAAACAGTACACACAGTATACATCCAAACATATTTATTTCTCTAGAAAGAATAAAGCGATTATTACGAAACTTGGAGGGTTTGTTAAATATGAATCAAAGTATACTTAGGTATAATTTCTATGTTAGTATATGCAAGGGGACAAGATCTTGGGGTGTAAAATAAACGAAAAGGGAAATTTTTGAGGGATTTTCCCGAAAATCCCTCTGTTACGGGAAAATCGTACGTGATGGAGAAAAACCGAGTGCATATTCGAATTCAGCGCAAAAAGTTCCTTTAAGAACAGGTATTTCCTTTTATGTAACAAAACCTTTGTTAACTAGTGAATTCACGAAATGAAATTAAACTTTAACAGAACACAATAGAATAAATTATGATAAAATCTTTAAGGTAGTCTCCTGGAAAAGTTGAAAAAACTGAGATACGTCCCTTTATCTCGAGAGGGACGAACTATTACTCAATACATCCACGGCTTCCAAGCCTATAACCAATGTCTTTCATCGAACTGTGATTGCTGTATAGATTATTTTCTTCAAATTCTCTCAGGTGGAAACAGCGTACAGGAAGATACGCCCTGACCCAAAAATTCCTTTGAAAGCGGGTGCAGGTGGCTGCTACAGAAGTGCTAATTGACTCCGAAGATCTTTCAAATGACCTATTTGTTACTCGTTAAAGTAGTTTAGTGCCTCATCTGATAAGAAAATGGGTTTCTTGTTTCGACAAATAAGCTGGATCCTTCCTCACATGAAAGCTCCTGTAACACTAAATTTCATTTCGGGACCTGGACTAGTTAATAAGTTACCTTTAGAATTAATATTGTGACTGCAAATGTGCTCACTGCCATTATAGTTCGACTTCAGGGTAACCTGTCCTATCTTTACTACGTGATGCCCTCGTGCCTCAAATTATTACCGGAAGATCTCTATTTCGAGGCAAAACTAGCTCAGTTGCCATTCGACTAAAGATGAATGTAAATCGAGTCTGTATTAATTAAGTATTTTCTTGTTATTTTATTTGCCAAACTAGTTAACACATCTTCATTCAATTGCAGGCAACAAGTTTTCAGCTATTGGCAGAGCTCCAGAACCTTTGGTAACGTCGTCTTGGTACCAAATCTATTTGACTTCTTTCAAAGGTATATCCTCCAAGTGTCGTCTCAGCAATACTCTCAGTGTATTGCGTCGATACATTATATAAAAACTTCAAGACTACCTTAGAAGATCAGAAGGCTTCCAAAATAATGCTCACAAACAAATCGTAAAGTAGGAGACCCCTTCTCTCCACTTACTTATGATAGTGTAATACATGGCCTGTTTTCATTAGTTGGTCTCTTGGGTTAATCTTCTAGCATTTAAGAACGATTTTGTAGCAACATTATATTGTAGCTCAAAGCTCTTGGGCACATCAATTTTAATACTAAATAATGAAAGGTCTCGAATTCTACTTTAAGAAAAGTATCATACTCTAAAAGTAGCTATCTGATAAGAAGATAATATTAAGAAGTTCTGAATGTTTTTAACACTATATCTAGAATATCTTCACCAGTTACCACTTGGCTGAACTGCAATAGTCTGCAATCCCAAAAGGTCATCGCCCCAGTTTTGCCTTAGAATGTTAAAAATATGTAAGCTTTTGAAACATGACTGGAATTCTGACATTTCCAGCAAGGTGGTGAGACTAAAATTCAAATATTGCCTCGATAGGAATGTCGGAAAGGTACATGTATATACAGACAATTATCAATGTTAAACTGAGCACAGTAGTTATAATTATTACCCATAATGAGCTGATTTTATACTAAGCAGTAATTTAATATCATTAGCTATAAAACTGTTGACAACCAAATAGGTTTCAATTTGGAAATGAAACTTCAGATTTTAATTTAAAATAGCACAGGAAACTTAGAAATGATTTGGTAGAGCTATGTGTAAAGGTCATAAGGGATGTGCTTATGCTGTCTGGTGTTTAAATACTGACTTGCCTAATAGGTACTTTACCTTCAGCTGTAGTGAATACAGAAGGTCGATCCGCGTATATGTGTCCAATTTTACACCCGTACCCCTGACCACAGAAGCGACCGAACCAAGTGATTAACCGCGTGTGCTATACCTGGAGGTCCATTCTATCGTCTGCCAAGCGAAACTGTGTATCGTGTGCATCATGGCTTCAAAGGTGAACCGTTTTTGGAAGGGCTACGTAATTGGACTTTTCCACGCCAAATATTCGGTTTCTAAAATTCAAAATCAGTACAAAGAAAATGGTTGTGCATTGGGTTCGACGACTATCAAGAACATAATCAAGCAGTATAAAAATGAAGACATACCAGGTAAGCATTCACCCACTAAGGGGTCGAGGAAGCGAGCGTGTACCACAGTGACTCCACAAGTAGCTCAGAAGTTGCGGCGAATTGCCTTACAAGGAAATCTCCCTCCGCAACGTGTGATGGCAGCTCGACTCCACATACCACAGTCAACTGTTAACCGCGCCCTGAGTGTGAAATTAAACCTCCGAAGGGTCTTTAAAAGTCATGGACATTACCTAAGTGCGGCCCATCGCCGTGAGAGAAAGACCAACAGCAGGCGCCTCTATGAACGCCATCGATCTGTAAAAAAGTGGAAGTTTGTGGCCACACTAGATGAAGCATAGGAGTATCTATCAGATTGCGGCAAATTTTGCTCGATAACTCACACTTCGCGAGATGCAAAAAGCCGCCCTGCGTTCATCCGTCATTGCAAAGCAACTTTCTCTATAGAATTTATGGTTGTCGCCGGTTACTCTTATCAGGGCAAGTTAACAATTCGTCAGGTCCCTAAAAACTGTAAAATCAACACTGCATTCTTTCAGCAACATATACTGACCCCAATTTATACAGAAGATCTGTCTCGTTTGTATGGATATGCCATAAAGCAAGTGTCTGTGCATATGGATAAGGCCTCCTCACATACATCTCGTTCTACCCAGAACTTTCTGAAGCAGATGGAGACAGACACCGGTATTCGTGCTATTCCATTTCATGATATACCAGTGAAATCACCAGATGCCAGTCCCATGGTTTTCTGCGGGTTTTGTCTACTGAAAAGGGCACTTTCTTCTCGTCGTGTCACTACTCTCGGGGGCCTGCGGAAAGCCTGCCGGGAGGAATGGGAGAAGATTCCACTTCCTGTACTCCGTCGTAGTCTTCTACAGTGGAAGTTACGGTGCTATTGCCAGAACACACGGCCATCACATTGAGGCCAACCGATGGTGGTCCCATATATTTTCATAAGGTTAGTGCTATTTCAAAATTGGACACATATACGCGGATCGACCTTCTGTAATCCATGTTCTCGTCAAAAGTTTAGCAGAGCGAATCTCCTAGTCGTAACCTTCTCTACGGTATTGTCTCCTTCCATCCAGAGCACCCGTTGCTCCCCAGTTTTGCACAAGTTCCGTTATTCCGGGTTCCACCTTCTCACAACATCATAATCCAAATATGGTCAACGCGGACGTCCCTAATCGCCTTTTACGTCTTACACATCAAACTGACGTCACACTCGATGTCAACGGTGTAAATTGTCTTCTTCCGTGGCAATGTCCTAAAGATCCTCACTAACCAAAATCGAAACCGGCAAAAACAAGATGTTCTGGCAGAAAACAGAAAATCTCTTAGTCTTGAAGACAACACGGAAGATACATACCTAAGTAAAATGTTGTCTTCCTCGTTCCTAATCACGGAAGCAATCGTCGGCAGACATAATTCAGCATTTCTTAATGCTTGTAAATGAACAGCATAATAAAGCATAAGCGGAAATTAAAAGGAGAAAGGTGAGGGACTTGTACGACGTTTGCCTCATGTAGCAAGTTTAATAACAGGAGAAGTAAAACAAAATGCTCTAAGAGCCTTGATGCTACATAGATGTAATTGAAAACGTAAAGTTTCCCTTCGGTGCGGATCCAAGGAGTCGAACCCAAGGGCCGAATCCTCAACATTAGGTATTAGTTTTACGATTATACAGCTTGCTTTGTGGCTTGTCCTTAATAAAGGTAGTAACAGATAAGTAAGAGCATATTTAATATATAACATATATTTTTAATATTAAACAAAAATTAAATGCCGTTCATTTGCTGTGATTCAGAACTGATCGACCTCTGAGATTAAGGTCGTTGAAATTATAAGTTTACTTAATTTGCAAGACTATTAAGAGTGATATCAAACTATACTGACATTAGTAAAGCTATTTGAAATGTAGTAAGTTCTTACCTGAGGGAATTAAACATGGTAACCACCGTGAGAAGAGTTGTCGTGAGTAATGTTATTCTTCCAGGAATCATTTGAGATTGAATGATAAAACTGCATCAAGACACAAGCAGCAACAGTCCACTAGGAAAATATGTCATGATTAAATTAGTGGAAAGATCTCGGTGTAGCAGTATCTTAAGAATGAACTGTTTGGGTACTCCAGCTAAACAAAAAATAAAGATAATTGTTTCAACGTGTATTTCAATTACGTAATGTGCGTGTCGAGGGAACACAATAATAAATCACAATTTCATTTTTGTGTAAATTTCGAAAGGAAGTTCAACATTGAACATGCAATACAATGCGACAATACATAAGAAATGAGCTTTCCCTGCCATTTGTAGGTACATTTCTAAAATGGAACTACCTGCATATTGTTCTGTAGTCCAATTCCAACCTATCCAACCTAATTACTCTGGATGCGGGGCTTACCATGTCTTTACCCCAGGTGTTATATATTATTTAGAAGGGGGCTAGCACATGAAAAATCAAGTCATAAGGTACAAATTGTTTCACACCTTTGTCAGGTGCAGGTCGACCGGGAATGGAATAAGAACTTTGTCTTGCGGGCCAAACAGATTACTTTTGGCTACAGTGAGCCCACGAATTTTTGAAAAACTACCAAAATTTACGTCATAAAGTACAATAACATTCTAAACGGGATTTGGTGCGGAAGGATGCCCAAAACTAAAAACTGGTTCGTAAGGCAAAATTTTCGGGGTTTATATAAGACAAGATTCAGAATTTGAAAAATAGTCAATATTTACGTCATAAGTTACAAGAAAGTTTCTTTAGCCATCTTGTTACATCCCATGTGTGAATCACCAAATCACTTCGTAATGCAAAATAATTGGGGGCTAAATCCCCTTAAGACAAGATTTTTTGATAAAAGGGTTAAAAATTGTCTTAAAGTAGAAGAAAAAACTTAAATGGGTTTAGTGTGGAAAGATATACAATATTGAAATGTGGTGTGTAAGTCAAAAATTAGGTCATAAGACATATCAAAAAATTCAAATGTAATTTCAGTGGATGAATCATGCCCACAGCTATCCACAAAAGTTTACGGAAAGGAAAACTAGGAGGGCTCCTAATATCACCCCTACCTGCATAAGAAGAATTTATAGACTTACCGTTCTCCTTAAACTTAGAAGTAACCGATTAAAAATGTTATCAAATAAAATATTGCACAAAAGTATTATCAAACGTCTGTATCTCCTGTAGGTAAAAGTACATATTTCTGGTACGTATCACCATCCGCTCTCAAAGACGTGTCGCTTTTGAAAATGTTTCTACAATGAAAAGAAGTCTAGAATCTGCTTCTTCGTGCTCGCAAATCAAGTACATTTTGATTGACAAAACATTCGTTGTCTAGAGTCAAAAACAGGTTTGTTTCTTAAGATCTCCTTGTGGGTATCTTGATGCCAGTCCCTTGCAAGAAAATGTGACAAGGATCTCTTGAAGTTAAAATTATTTAGTGCCTTATGGAAACCTCCAATTCTCTTCTTGAGTGATCCTTGTATTTAAAAAAATGAATATAGGACTGCTCGTCTTCTGAATCTTTCTGCATCCTTGATGGAATTACTTAATGGTGTAGACTGTGGAGTAGAAACATAGCATCAGTGCCCTCGTATAGTCTACATTTCGGAGATACGTCTAATGGTATAAGCTTCTCAAGATGTGGGAACAATTGGCCCTTCTCAGTTTTAATCATGGTTCCATCAATATGAAGTAAGGATAATGGCATGAGTGTCTATGAACACTGAAGTATAGCTATTCTCTAGGGATATTTTCATTTCAATAACGAGACAACATAATCTCCCAAATACACCACAATTAATTTGAACCCATTTTATTTTATTGTCTTCAGTGTTTATCTTAACTTTCACACCATCTGCTTCAAAATTTGAAATAATTTGCTTTTTGATTTCATTTTCGAACCTCTCGCTGTCTTTCTTATATTCATTAATGAAGGTCTCCCTCAACTGATTTCCTCGATCCATTGTTCCCAGAAAATATTCTTTTGTTTTATCACTTGCTGCTTTACCTGCTCCAATATTTTAACACTTGAAGCACCAAGCGGTTTTTCAGACCGCTTCTAAATATACATATTGCCAGTTCTCAGTTACTTTTATCGACTAGTCGCTCATACTCTATGACTTTTATTTATTTGATATTCAATGTATTTACAAAAACTTTGAATAAAAATGTTTGAGGGGAGGAAGTTTTAGCATTATATACCAAGATCACCGAGCGGTTTTTTAGACCGCATTACATTAAGTAATGGGAAAATGAATGAAATTACTGTTGGTTATCGTGTTAATTTGTGGGTAACAGAAAAGGGATTTTTATAAAAATAAAATAAGTATATTTTACGTAAAGGCCACTATCAATTATATAACAATTTTATTTTTGGTTTTCCTTTTTCACATTTTTATCACAAATGATTTTCGAAACCTCAGTATTATAGTTTCCTCCCTCTCTTTACTCATTTGTGCCATCAACACACTAAAATTGGATTTTCAGATTGTTTGACCTCTTGTATATCATGCCCTAGAAAGGCACTTTATTCCGCTTACCAAATAATTTTGTACATTTTACACGCTGTGGTGAAATGTGGGCTCAGTGCTTCAGACTACTTATTACTGTACTATAGAAATATTATCGTGAATGTTTGGTTATAATAAGTGTTCTGCTGAAATGAAGCCTTAGAATATCTTCTCACACTTCAGGATCTGGAAGAACAGGAATTTAGATCTGAAGATTGGAACCAATTATCAGGTGTAAACAGCGAATATTCCAATGAAGATATTTTCTTACATGACGACAGTGATGAATTTTTTTTAGTTTTACGTCTCACGTTTATGCCGGTAAGGCTAAAGGAGACGGTGATTATGAGAAATGAATGCAATGGTGGAATGAAGAAACTGGGAGGAAACGGAAGAACTCCGACGGAACCCACGCACACGGTGTTTGTCCACCACAAAGTTCACTTGGATGGGGCTGTTATCGAACCCGGGACCCCAAGCATCTGAGGTGAACGATCTACCACTGAGCCGCCGGGACCCGACGACAGTAATGAACGTTCGGAAGATGATAGGATAATATTATACCTCCTGTCCTCACAAGCGATTCTGTAATCACAGATGGATCAAAATGGATAAATACCTGTATATCAATAAGTACAGTATCCTACGCGAACAGCCTGGTCATTCGTCGTACGCCGTTCGACATGTATATACGTGACAATTACGTAAGTGCGTTTCGTCTGTTTGAGGATGAAATAATTCTGCGACTCATACATAAGTTTACTGAAACGGAAGCTAACGAGTAACTGGGTTATAACAAATTTACTTTGAATGCAAGTAGTATTCCCATAAGAGACTTGTGGAGCAAACAATATTTATCACTTTCCTGGCGGCGTATATGATAACGTTCTTCTCGGGCAATCAGCCAGGTGAAAACTGATGGATAGGCCAACGTTTCGAGAGCTGTCATTGTTCTTATCATCACTTGGGCTTAAAGACACCAGGCGTTTATCGTATACCCTGTGAATGCGGAAATGCTTATATAGGACAAACAGGACGCACCATTCAACAACGTTGCAGAGAACATGAAAATTAGATTAGATTATTCCATCCAGAAAAATCAGGTTTAGCTGAACACAGTTTAACAGAAGGCCATAAAGTTTTATTTAAGGACACATCCATCATTACCAAGAGCACCAGTTACTGGACCAGGATAGTAGCCGAATCTCTTGCCATAGTTCATGAACCGAACAACCTCAATAGAGACACTGGATTTCAACTCAGCCCCTGTGGAACCCGGTCATCAGTACCACAGCAAAGAAAACGACACACAAACATCCAGATAACCCTCAGCCAATCAATAGCACGGACTACGGAATATAGCCAGCCAATCACAGCTCCAGTTTTTCAGATTGAACCAGCCAATCAGGAACCAGCATTTTCAGCCAATCAGGAACCAGCATTTTCTTCAGTCCAGAGTATATATTACTTATATCCGCTGATCTCTACATAATTGCCCTGATGATGAGAACGATGACAGCTCTCGAAACGTTGGCCTATCCACCAGTTTTCACCTTGCTGATTGCCCGAGAAGAATTTTATTATAATATTTATCACTGTTTTACAAAAGAAATAATTAGCAGTAACAGATTTTCTGGGATAATGTAATTTAAACGATTTGATGAAAAAAGTTGTAGATTTGGGAGACAAAAGAAATGTAAATTTGCTCTGGCTTCTGATATATTGTATCCATTCGTCTTCAATTGCAAGAAAAATTGCAAGCCTCATGAAAAGTACTGGCGATGAGCAAGTATTTTCAAGGAAAGTCCGTTGCAAGTTTATTCAACATATACCGAACAAGCCCGATAAATTTGGATTAAAATTTTGGATATTGGTAGACACGACTTAGAAATATGTGCTTGTGAAAACATCAAATTGTTAAGAATGTTCCATTTTACTTGGAAAATCAACCAAAGATATGGACCCGTAACGTACAAAACTCACCGCGTGAATATTTCTATATATTAAATTTATATACTTATAATATAGAACATATATTTTGTATTTACGGTAATATAATAAAATATTGTAAATTGTCATCGTATACAGGGGCGAATGAAGGAAATTTACTAGTGAGGACCATCTCAGTGATTCCTATATTACGTCTGGTATTTAATATTTGTGGTAAGCTATATTGCATGTACATTTTCGTGAGCTGGGGTGCACCACCCTGGCACCACCTTCCGGCACGTATGATCGTATCTATTGTATTGAATACTTTTCAATCTTAGTTAATTAAAATGGTAACGTATAACAAGAAATGTAACGTCATTCAATACTCATAAATGGAAATTTTCATGACCGGTTTAAGAAACCGCTTGGTGATTCTAGGGTGTGAAAACTTCTGGTGCTTCAAGTGTTAAAGCATATCATTCTCAGTTGAGATGGTGAATGGGTTAGCTGATTTCTCAATTACATAACAAACTATCTAGAAATCTGAATTGTCACGAAGAGTTCATTATATACGTCGTTCTTAGTGTTTAAGTTTGAAATTCCCTTCAGACGAGTAACAATTTCTGATCTCATACTTCTCGTTACAGTCTAACGAAAGTCAGCCGAAAATTGATTTGTCACCGCTAAAGTCCCTGTCAGTCTCCTAGCTGAGTTTTTGTTTACGATGTGTTCTAAGGTTTGATCAATTGGAGCATCAGCGAATGATATGTTTGAACGTTTAACCGACATTCTACTGTTTAGAAGCTGTAACGACCCTCTCCTCCTAACCCCACTACACGAATCCAAATCGAGAGCTACAATTTAAAAAAACACTGTTAAGTTAACAGTCGATTTAAACTCGCGCAGCAATCCGAAAGCAGGGTTTTGGCAGAACAGACACATCAACCCAAGTCGCTACGTCAGTTTGTTCGTATATATATTCCTTGTGAATACGATTAACACAGTGCACCAATGTAAATCAGGAAATAATTAATAATAATAAATAATAAGAAACCAAATTTCAAATTTTGAATAATAAACTTTATTACAACAAAAAGGTGATTGTGTATATACACTAAAAACTAACTAACTAACTCTATGGCCTATGGAACGCGGAGGTTCAATGCCGCGTTCACAAAAGCTCTCCACTGACTTCTATCCTTAGCTAACTGCATCCACTTTCTACTTTGTATTCCAATCTCTGCGAGATCAATCTTAATATTGTCCTCCCATCTGCGCCAAGGTCTTCCTAATGTTCGTTTCTTATTGGTCTTCCAGTCAAGACTTGGACAGCGTTTCTACTTTCTTCCATTCTAGCTACATGACCCGCCCACCTAAGCCTCGTAGACTTCACGACCCTAACAATGTTGGGTGAACCATATAAATTATGTAGTCCCTCGTTATGAAGCTTCCGCCATTCCCCATTCTCGTTCCACTTGGGTCCGAATATTCGTCTCAGGATCTTGTTCTCAAATACGTTCAGTCTATGTTCTTCCCTCAGAGTAAGGGACCATATTTCGCAGCCATACAAAACAACAGGCATGATTACCGTTTTGCATATTTTAACCTTCAAATTCCTCGACAGAATTCGCGACGACAAGAGATTTTGAACCGAATAGTAACACGAATTCCCTGCTTTTAGTCGACATTTAATTCCTTCGTGAATATGATTTTCGTCTGTTAATATTGAACGTAGATATTTGAAACTATACACTTTATCAAAAGTATTATTTAATATTTTAACGCATCCATAATTTGCTGTATCCCGGTCCCGGCGCACTTCCATGTATTTAGTTTTCTCTGCATTTACTTCTAAACCCATGTCCCTGCAAGCGTTTAATAAGATCTCTGCATTTCTTTCTACTGTTCTCCTATCATTACCTATTAAATTTACATCATCAGCATATGCCATAACCTGGTGAATACCGTTCAACTCTAGGCTCTGGTTACTATCTTTGATTTTCCTAATAGCGTATTCTAGAACGAAGATAGATAATAATGGCGACAACGCATCTCCTAGTTTCAGGCCATTTTTGACGTGAAAGCTCGTGGACAAAAATTTTCCTACCCGAACTTTACTTTGGGATTCATTTAAACATATCTTAATTAATCTAATTAGCTATCTCGGTATTCGAAGTTCTGTAAGAACGTTGTATAATGTTTCTCTCCTAACCGAGTCGTACGCCTTTCTAAAATCAATAAATAGTTGATGTACTGGGGTATTGTATTCTCACTTTTTTTCGAGTATTTGGCGTATGGTAAATATTTGGTCGATAGTTGATCGATTCCGTCTAAATACGCATTGATAATCTCCAATAATTTCATCTGCGTATGGAGTGAGTCTTGCTAATAGAATATTTGCAAGGATTTTATAGGATGTTGACAGAAGAGAAATGCCTCGATAATTATTACAGTCAGTTTTGTCGCCTTTCTTGTGAATTGGAACAATGCGTTGGATTAATATATATACACAAGACAACAATAACTACAACAAAATATAATGTAATATATATATATATATATATATATATATATATATATATATATATATATATATATATATATATATTAACCCGCAAAATTATTCGTAATAGATTTCAAAGTTTTTAAATATTCAATTTAATTAATTCTCTATTCAAAAACTCGGTAGTTAAATTCAATCGCAAAGTCAGATTGCAAAATTCGGTATCTCATAATATTTGATTCTGAATACATTCAAATATAACATTCGAAGTCGAAAGTAAATTCTTGAAGTAATTGAAAAAAAATAATAATTTAATTAATCTGAATTTTATGAGTATTTACTATAATTTACTCAATCTAAAATTTCCTTCATTAAATTCTTTCTTCAATAGCATACAAAATTCTCAAAGTTGACTCAATACTTATAGTACCAGTATTTTTGCCGGCGAATGTACAACAATTTCGTTGGTGAGATGAAAACTCTCAAAGCTAATCATATGAATTTCATTACAATCAACTTCAATAAATATTATGCAATACTCGTTACTAAAAATTATACCTAGTCCAATTACTTTTAAGGTGACTGTACAAAGTTCAAGAAATCTTCTAAATTTCTAAAATAAGAAAAGAATTATTTCTATTATTACTAATCGTTTGAAGATAAATATATATCTGCATAATTAACCTTCAATTTAAATGTATCGCGAAAAATTTACTCTTGAGTGTACGATCAAGAATTCTTAATGGATTATGCACGCACATTCCTTTCGACCGCCAATGTAACTGCTCTACATTTACCCTTGATATATATATATATATATATATATATATATATATATATATATATATATAGTAGCAGTGTACAGTTTGAAATTTTATTTTAAAAATAAAAACTAAAATTTATTAAAATTAAAATTAAAAATTAAATTAAAGTAATAATGTAATATTATGTCATATAAACACGTGCATTTATTTATTTACGTAAATAGTTATATTTATGTTATGTTATCACTAAAATAATAACAAAACACTAAATCATTAATTTATTTGTTTTATTTTAATTTGTAAAAATATAAACAAAATCTATAATATGACCAATGTGTAATCTAATCGATTAACATTAACACAATTTAAATATAACACAACTTTCATGTCTACAACAATTGTTAATCTAAAAATTTAATCACAATATAATATGGGTTAAAACCAATATTTCACCAATAACTAAAATAAACACAAATAAACAACAAACAAATTCCAATATCTAAAATTAATAAACAAAAGCTCTAATGAAAAAAATCTTAATCAAAAAAATTAAAATAATCCAAAACACTTTAAAAAATTAGCACCCAAACAATAAACTACAATCCATTACAACTACAAAGAAATCAAAAATAATCTACTCTCTATTCATCGTCCAACCATAGTCCACTAATAATGGTTGGATTTTATTAATATCCACTTAAAAACTACATACCACCAACTATCCAATCCAAAAAAATTAAAAACTAAAAAATACAATCATCAATCCAAACACTCATCATATAAAACAAATATATATACCTTAACTATGTGCATGTTAATCATAATACAATTTCTAAACATTTACAATTTATAATCTAATATATTATGCTACATTCACACTCAAACATACACACAAGCATCATAACATTGCTTAAATCAATACATTTATTAAATAAAAAATAAAATTTATTATCATTTCCTCTAACTTAACGTTAACCTACTCATTTTAAATAATAAATAATAACAACTTCTAAACATCACACTTTATTCATCCCCATGCTTTTAAAACACAACATTAAAAAGTTGTTAATATATGTATTTGCTTCAACGCAAATCTTACGTTAGTGTACTTTGTGACGTTCATTTGGACTCGTACGATTCGTATTGTGTATGCCTTCTGCTAATTATGCTGCCACCTAGTAGTACTGAAAGAAAGAAGAGTAGAAGAAAAGGAAGAAGAAAGCTGACAGTGAGTGAACTCTAGATGAATAAACTAAAGTTTTTATAAATGTGTTAGTGCATACTATGAATCAGCAGGTTTTTGCTGAACGTATCGATGTCTTGACGTCGAAAACTCATTCGAAATGTGAACTACGCAATTTCTTTGAAAAGCTAGAGTTATATTCGAAATTTTATAAATAAGTTATAAAAATGATGTTAAAGATATTAGTGCTTTTTGCAAGTGTCTAATAACCTAGTATTAAAGTAAATCTATACCACGAGATACTTCGTAACGAAAGGTGGTTGAGGACGAGATTGTTTTGAATGAACAAAGCATTCAGCGGGCATGCAGTGAAAAGAATAGGCGTATGATACGCCAATCATCGTAAAACTTACTTTATTATTCAAATTTCTTCGATTCATTTGTGGAATACTAAAGTTATCATGTTCCTTGGGACAAATCGCTTGATAAATCGTCAAGCGTGACGAAACGAACAATTATTGCAAGACGATTCATCAGATTTAAAATGAAAGGACTCAGGCCTCGTGATCACGAACATTTTTGTGCTTCGACGGACTAAGATTTTATTCATGCAAGAAACTTCGAAGTATTTCTACGAACCGACTTTTATACTGGGGTAAGGTAATTTTGTAAATCCATATAGTGTTAAGGGTATGTTTAATCATTAATAATAAATGATACTGAAAGTTTTTATGTTTGTCCGTTCCTTTTTCAAGCTGCATGACTAAAGTAAAACGAAACTGTCAAATTTCATGTAATTGGTATCTGAAAGTGGGTGATAATTTCACCTTTCTTTATCATCTCAGATCTTCTTACAGGTGAAACCGTCCGAACCTGGACCGTAACGATAAGGTAAACTGCGCCTTCCTGGATCATTGGACGATTGACAGAGGGACGAACCTTCGGAACCTACTCGTAATATAGTGCAAAGCTTTATTACTGGGAGGTAAAGAATTGCGCGTTCTCTGCGGGAACCGCCTAATGATAGGACATGCTGGTCAGCGCGAAGCTGTATCGTAGTAGAATCATCCCGAACAAGGATGCACAAAGATCGAACCCTAATACCGGAATAGAATGGCTAAGCCCTTCGCAGGAGCAGGAATCCTTTACCGTAATATCTCTACTGGGTATAATTACTGTACCTGCTCTGAACAGTTTTCATATATGCTTTGAATATAAGGTGAGTCGAAAGTAGACAAAAGATAAGCTTTGAAAGCGGTGAACACGGAATGCTTCCGAGAGTAGTCCAAAGTGTTAAGAGTCTTCAACACCACAGGTTTTCGTATTCGGAATAACGCTTGCTGCTAGTTTTCTTTCACGGTCATAGCCGAAAAAACGTGACATATAACGTAAGAAAATGCATTGTAACTTGCATTTTCGGACACTTCTAACTTTCTACCAAAGTTTTCTGTGTCTATTGTTGTCAAGTGGTACTTCTTACTTTGAGCTAGTCTGGGTGTTACGGGCTTGTCTGGGTGTTAAGAGCCTGTAGCAATCCCCAACACACTCATTGCCTAATGATAGAATATGTATTTTGGGGGGTATGAATGTATGACTTAGTTTACGCTGCTATATACCCGCTACTGCATGGGTTGTCGAATTCAAAGTACTGCTTGTTGAAGTTTAGATTTCTATGATTATATATTACGAGAGCTATTGTGAAGCACACAGCTGGATTGCCACACACACAAATACCAGTTAACTCGAAAGACAAGAGCTTAGTACACTCATTTGATTAAATATAATATGAAACTACGGTTGTTACACAAAATATGTTAGAAATTAATGTAATGTAGAGTGTCTTAATTTCGTATCATTTTCGATTTATCTTGCAGTGATTGCCCACAGAGCTTAAACAATAACAATACTAAAATACTCAAAGTAGACATGCCGTCCTTTTACCATTGAAAGCTCAAAAGTCATTCACTACCTTTATACAAAGAGTTGAGTTGATTTTGAGTTTAACGTCCCGTTCAGCAGTGAGGCTATATGAGACGCGGACCTGATTAACATGGAGTTCGAACCACATGAGCTTCCGGACGGAATTGAATCCCGGTCTCCCACGCCAGAGGAGCGTACGCTAACAGCTTAGCTACGATTGTTTTTTTTTAAAGTTAACTGAGCCACCTAACGTGCCTCAGCAACTTACTTGACTTAACTACACTTGACTTGCTTTACGTGCTTTACTCGGTCAACGTTCTTTATCTAGAAAGACAGGGAAACGAACACAAAAATCATCGAGGACAGTTAAAATCATAAAGCCTCTCCCACCGGAAATCAAACCCGGGACCCCTTACTCCAAAGGCGCATGTGCTAGCCATTAGACTAGCAGGAGGAAATCCAAGCAGCTCCATTTACACAAATGATCTGAAAACCATGAATGATTGCTAATATAGGTAACAAATACCATGCAATTCCAGGAATATTTGCAGTTTGTTCATTATAACTTCGGAAATGTTTCACAGTACTAATAAAGCGAAAATTATCAAAACTTAACAATAATAATGATAATGATAATAATAATAATAATAATAATAATAATAATAATAATAATAATAATAATAATAATAATAATCATAATAATACAAGTGTAACCGTTTTAGCTATGTAACATTGCCTTCATCAAATAACGTGTCTGATTAAGTTTTATGTTACATTATCGAAATTATTACACACGTATTATTAATACAATTAGCTCTTCGGTCACTTTTGTTTTATTAACCCCTTGCGTACCAGTGATATCCATGTGGATGTCATGAAAATATATCCTTTATTAAGGGTCGTATTAATCGTGGAGATGATGAAATTTTTAGTGGGTACAAGCCAAGACTTAGTTCTACTATTTCTCCTTAGGTGACAGCACCTTACTGACAGAAAAAAAAACATGTATTGTCTCAGTAGATGGCGGGCCTAAGGAAGCATTCAATTACAACACACAACACACAGGTCTGAAAAGAAAACTTTTGTCTTTGATCTCCTGTCAGAGTTGCCAACCTCAAACAGAATTAAATCCCTTCAGAACATTAGAATTTTCCTTTTTCAGTTTAAATGTTTCACAATACAAATATTGTTTTTTATATCAATAGTATGAATGCTCTTTTCAAGCGTGCACAATAAATATGCCCTATATAAAGGTCTAGACACTTCTAATAGTACACGAAACGGGCATTACAGCACCCACATAGGAAAATGGCACCTCGAACGCAAGTGGTTAATTCCGTGAATATGTTCTTTCTAATGTATTAAAGAAACATATTAGATAAAAAATATTCTCTAGACGTAATTGATTGCAAAACTTTCCAGCAAATATTGCGAATAGTAGAAGTATGAAGAAACAATATATGTATAATATAGTAGGGCTACAATGAAAATATCATATTTCTGATTTCTTTCATATACCATGATATTGAAAAATTCAAATGATCGAGTTAACATATAAATATTATCAAATAGCTTAGACCGATTGAACAATCACTGAAATATTAAAGTTGATTCATATTAAATAAGAATTACTAAACATGTGAGGCAAATTTACTTTCTGACTAGGAGGTAATAGTAAAAACCCTTGACGTAAAACAAAAGAAAGTACGTGAAACTAGACCCAGTTCCACTGTAGACTAGTGTGAATAAGATTGTTCATAATACGAATACTTGCGAATATACTTGTCATTTAAACCAATTACCACACTGTGAACAATATAGACATCTTGTGCATAATAAGCATTAAGGAAATCATTCTCAAAGTGATACCATCCAAGACAAAATCAACATTGAATCCTTATTCCTCCATTACTACTTATCACGTTATACTCATGATCACTACCTCAAAAAGAACAAATGCAACGTTCGCCTAGATCTGGCACACTGTTCTTCTTTTCCCTGCAATTGTTTTGTTGTTGTTGACAATAAGGTGGGTTATTCTAATAATAATAGAAGTTTTGTCCAGGAATCACCCCAATATTTGGATCGACATACTGGTAACTTTGGTTTCTTGATTTAAAAAATAAAATGCATACATAACAAGTCACGAAATATCTCCCTCCCACTTTTAAGTAAACTCAGCACGTTGTGGTTATTCAGTAGAAAATACGAAAACTCGATTTAAGTGCCATTCAAAAATTTTGTGGTTCCTGATTCAAAAACTAATCATTGGCCAAGATCGTAATCTTTTAATGCATTTTTTATCATTCCTAAAATTCTTGTTTACAAATTGTTTTAATTAAATGAGACAGAGTATATTGCAGTGAATTCCGACGTTTGTTAGCCATTTAGTTGCACATCTCCTTGAAACATTCTGTTAATTGTGTGATTCATAAACATGATACACACTCATCTCGAGAGAAACCTGTAAGTCCAGTTGGACTCATCAATTTAGGGCAATTTTTGTGTTCAATAATAACACGACTCATATAAATCATTAACATGTTCTGAGTAGCACAAAGTCACTACTCTCTTTACTAAGTACTTAGTTGATTCAATACATATTTTAAAAACTATCAACTACAATTTAGATCAATGATTGGAAGCATATGTTGCAAAATTGCATGATGATCTATGCGCTATTCCTAATCTAAGCCCAGGCTGTGTAAAATGAGACTTGGTTGCATGAGGTGAGTTATGACACGTGACGGATTCTCAAGTAGATCGATAGGAAATGTATACGAGTATTGATTTATACTTAATTCCAGTGTCTATATGCTAATACTCCATAAAATCGCTTAAAAATAAATGCAAGTTTAAGAAATCTTAAGGCTATACTTCAATTATGGAGTATAGCTATACATCCAAGCGTACATGAAGAGTGGGCCAAAAGTGTTATTTCCTCAATGTCATTTCTAGAGTTAGTGAAATACATGAGCGACGAATCACGCATAGTGTGGACAAAGGTATTGTATATGGCTCTGCAGATTATAAGTGATGTCACACAGTCCAATCATTGGCATACATCTAAAAGACTTTCTTTGACATTTAACAAGCATTTCTCAGCAATGAAAGGATGTTGTTACCGGAGGAAAGTGTTCTTCAAATAGATTCTATGGTGTATAAACCTTCTCACACCGACCTAAAAGTAAATAATTTTCCGATACAGATAGTCTGCGATAAAATTTATATAGCCTACTCAGGTTACATAAGTGAATAATTTTGTTTTATAAAAGATAGAAATTAATGCAGAGCATTTGTGAACGCGTCATTGAACATTCGGGTTCCATATGCTATGGAGTTAGTTAGTTGGTTAGATATATACAGGATAGATCGTTTACCTTGATAAGTCCTTGTAAGTTCTAAACTAATGGACAAGTTCTGAATTTTCAAACATCGGAAGGAACATTGTAGGTATATACAGATAACACAAGGTTAAAAGTTTTGCCAACGCAGTTGTATTTTATTTAAAATTGCACTGCGACAGGACATTACAAATTTCAAATCTACATGTAAAAGGAAAAGTACACTATCATACTTTTTATGCAGTGTTGCAATCTATGAACTTACGGTATCACAAACATCGAAAACAACCACATTTTGGAGTAATAACACAGGTCAGACCGACATGCAATGCATATCGAAAGTTCTTTAATGTCGAATATTATGATCAGCATATGACGTATTTCGAAGAAGTAGAAGTAAAATCATAAGAAATTAAAATCTTGACTTTTTCAAATGAGTTTATTTGAAAAAATCACATCAAATTACGTACATGATTCCCAATAGATATAAGGATCATAACACCATTTACAGCATGGGTATAATCACGATGGGGTAAAAATCATGTTAAATTTTACATGGTAATAAGATAAATGTGGTAATAAGATAAATGTGTTTTTCTTTGATGGCCGTAAAACTATGCGAAATGTTCTAATCTTCATTTCTCTCTTATTGTGCAGATTGTATGAAGTAGACTTCCAGGAAGTACGAAATGGAAAAAATCACAGTTGCGGAGAGAACAAAAATTATGTCAAACTCAAGTATGCTTGTAACCCAAATATGTTTAGTTCCAAGTTTACAGAGACACACAAAACCCCACAATTGCAATATGACTACATCCAGCGTGAAGAGCAGCACCAGGACAAATCTTCAAGTGTCAGGGACAAAGCATCTATAGCAGGGACTACCCATGCCACTCCACTCAGGAATATTCCTGTTAAGAGTCCAATTGATAGACTCATACATCACTGTGTTTTTCTACTTCGAAGACAGTTTCTTTCATCCTATCGGCTTCCCACGGAGATGATCTTTGGATAGTCTGTAAACTGGAATATGACAATTACCCCTAGTACACCTGCAAGAGAACCTGTGGAAACTGCGATCTCGTACAAAGGTTCATATCTGTGGTCATTACATCGAACATCAAGGATTGTGACTGGGTGGAAGTTAGTTATGTAGATGTTAAGTGTAAAAGGACTTGAATTTGCTCAATTGGGACCAAAACAGCCTCTATACATGT